>NC_138053.1:99025791-100225791 GCF_964194185.1 Rhinolophus hipposideros
TGGAAGGGCTATGCATCATTTATGAAAGATTTTCATGCACTGTTTGCAGAAAAAGTGACAAACACCTTTTCCGTTCAAGTAAAATATCCAATTCGGTAATTCATCAGACCCATTCCCACACACACGCACGAGGAGGAAGTCGGTTATTATGCACACAAGGCGTCTGAATACATTAGGGGGGATGGGGCGAACATGAAAGGGACACGTGACGCTCCGTGTCTTCGGTGGCGGGAGACCGAGACGTTCCAGGCAGTGTTGAGTTTTCACAAATTTAGACGATAATAAAACCGCAAAACTGCATGACTTATTGCTGGCACATTCACAGCACAGGCATGTAAAAAGTCAACCACCAGCAGTTTACTTTTGATTCCGCAGAGAAATCCTTCAAAAATGGAGAAAGACAAGCACCTAGCGATCCGCGTTCTTTTGTGAATGACTCTACGAGAAAGCGGCGATACCCACTCCCTGTGGCCTTTGCTCCTTCCTCCTTCCCGCATCCCGTCTTCAAAACAAAGGAAAGGCGCTTTCTCTGGTCACGTGGGCACATGGGTGCCTTGTAGGCACCTTGCCTGTCTGTACAGGTAGGGGCTGGCTGGGCTGTCACTCCTGCTATGCTAAGTGTGTTGTTCCCTGCTCACCTGCCTCCCTTCCATCTCCTTCCTTCCTCTCTTTCCCTCTGGCGGTCTGTCTGCCAGTCACTCAAGAAGCATTTGTTGAGTCCCCTTCTCCACCTTTCCCCGGGCTCGCTGTCATCACATGTGTGCTGTGCAATCCTGCCTCCAGGACTGCGCTCCAGCTCTTCTCTCCCAGCAGAGAACCCTTGCCTCTCATATCCCCCAGCTGAAACCCACCCTCTGACACACTTGTGACATCGGGTGACCTCACAGGCTCCTCATTCCTTGTCTTGCAGGGTCACCACACCTGTTCAGTGTACCTACCTATTATTATTTACTCCTTTACAGTTGTGTAATGCTTGTTAATCAGAGCGCACCGAGCATACTGCCACCCAGCTGAGTGCATGGGTCACAGTCACATTTGTCCCTGTCACACTCATCACCTACATTTGCCTCGGATGGGGTGAAGGGATGACAGCCTAGAAACCTACCATCACGCAGTGTGTTATTACACAAATTCAGTAATATGTCTATTTCTTCTCACTAAGGGATCAACTCTGCCCGTTTAAACCCTGATGTAATGATCCCTGCCACACAAGGGTTATCTCATTGTCTGTTTTCCCAGACGACAATGCTGTCCGTTGCAGCATTACAAGGCAATGTGCCGGCCTGCGTGTGTGGACTTACATACCCAATACAGCTGTAAGGGCAGTCCTGTGGCGTATTCTGGCTTGCTTTACTGCTTACAATCTGGACACTTCAAATAAATAAACATACAATATATATGGAAGTGTAGACACCATGACAAGGCATATGGATGCAAATAGTAAATGGCCAATTTTGAATATTATTACTACACAATGCCTTACACTGTTATGTCTTGCATTTGTGATTCTTTCCAGTTTCACTGACTGTTCCCATGACATACACCCGAATGTGCCCTCATGCAAAGGCTGCCTATGTGTTAAGAAGGTACAATAATTTCATGTGCACGGGCACCTGCTACTTCCGTGTCAGGTAGACCAGTTGGCCAGTGGGAGAGCCTTAGGGCAGGGCCTGAGCTCTGGTGGGTTCAGCTCTCCCATCTGCCACACAGAGGTGCTGACACCAAAGCTGCAGTGTGTAGGCTGTAGACCTGACCTTTGTAACAACACGTGGGATGTAGTCAGGGCTGAGTGAGCGGTAGCAGTGATGACTAGGCTGATCTTCTCCAGACCACAGCTCAGCGCACGGCCGAGGCGGTCATGCAGACTCACTGGTTGACCGCTTTCAAAGGTAGGTGGTGGTCCTTCATTCCAGTCCTTACCACCTTTGCTTCTAGTGGATGTTTCATTCATTCATTCAGGTCCACAGGACACGGTGGCCACTTCTCATACTCACGCTGACAGCGGCTGTCGAGTTCTGGGTGCTGTGCTCACCGTGTTAAGAACACTGTCCTTGACCTAAGCTTGGCTTGGCTACAGCACTGCTGTCTGGTCTTGATGACTCGGGAGGAGTCAGGGGACCAAGGCTCCAGGCCTACACACAGATGAGAACCGGAGCTCACCGACACGCTATTTGTCCCGCAGTTCAGTTCTGCATGAGATGGACGGTGTGATCCCCACCAGGGACCAGGGGGCAAGTTACTCTGCTGGGGCAAGCTACCTAACCTCTCTGCCCCTCAGTTTCTTTATCTTCAAAATGGGATAACGACACTTATCACGCACACAGTTGTGAACTCAAAGACATAGTAACATTGTACTAGCATATTATAAGTGCTAGAGGAATATTAATTTTCTTCTAAGCAGTGTGAATAATATAGTTGGTAATAATTCAATCTTTTAAGGTTTGTCCAAACAGGTCTATGTTAATACACATGTAGAAGGAAACACACAGTGGGGAGATAAAATGCTCACTCACACCTGTATTCACATTCCATCAACCAGTCACCTCTGAGGTTCTGCTCAGACTAAAAAGACCGGCCGCTGGCAGACTCGGATATCGTGCCTCCATGTGGGTGAAGGCTGGCAGCTGCAAGATGTCTGCTCCAGACAGAATGCTAAGCCGAGGCCCAAGAGGTGCTCAGTTCACTTTGTATAAGTGAAACTTGGGAAGAATGTCCACTTTTGGGGAATGATGGTTTCCTCCCTGAGCTGACAGTAGGCATCACAATGCCCTGGACTGCTGTAGTCTGCCATGGTTATCGTCACACCATCCAGGAGTCTCTCCGGAAGCTGGCTTTATTCTGACAGGGCTTGAAGGTGGAGCTCACGCGTTCTGAGTAAACATGGATGCTTTTCTGTTGCTAAGCTGGGTTTCCAAACTATCTGACAGCAGAGGACAGAATTTGGATAATGTGGGTGCTGTGACAAGAACATGAAAACAACAGTGTTTATGACGTACCGTCCTCTGTGGTTCTTCAGCATATCCTGCTGTAGTAAGTTACTCAGCGTGCACACCCTGACGTTGATGTCCAAAAAGGTTTAAAAAGGAACTGAACTCGTTCCATTCTGACAATTAGACTTTCACTGTCAATGACAATGGTGGGTTATAAATTAGTGTGCAATGTAATCAGCTAATTGTACCATATTTGAACAGGTTCATATGTAAGTACTTCTCAGTCAAATTCCATGTTGTAATGTACACTTTCAATAAAATTGAGTATTCCCCACTGAAAAGTGATGGCTGGGTTTCTATAGCTAACTATTTACTAAAAATGTTGTATGTTCACCTGAAACTAATAATAAAAAGTAAAAATCAAATGTTAATTGAACTTTAACACCTAAAATAAAGGTTGTTGAATTTTTTAAAAAATTAAAACGTTGCATGCTCAAATAGCCAATAAGAAATCTTATTATGTTGTAGAATGTAAATCATGTGAGAGAAAAGAGATTTTTGTCTGTTCACTTTCAGCAGTTTAATAAACACTGAGTAGCCAGAAGATGAGCACTCTGAATAATGTCACTGTGAAATAAACCATCTTGGTCTCTTTTTGTGTTAATAATATAAGCATTTTCTATTTTAGATTTCATATCAAGACTTAAAAGAATGTTTCCAACCAATTCAGGAGGAACTTGTTGAGTGAAAGGATACCAGAATAGGCAAAGAAAATTGCCAAAGAAAATTTGATGTGTTTTTGGAATGAGCCTTGCAAACATCTATTTGAATTTGTGGGATTAGAAAAATAACACCGCCTGTAACGAGTTCCAGGAGCTGAGTTTGCTGCAGCCTTACTTGAGTTTTCGCCATGCTTGTTCCAGGAAATTGGGGCCCTCAAGTCTTTGAATCACAGTGGCTACAAAATGGCTACCCGAGGTAGACTTGTTCCCAGAAAGCTGACATTGGATACGACTTATTCACATCCCAAATAGTATGGATAAAGCAATGCTTAGTAGAGTTCCACTGTCTGCCATATCTCAATCATCTACGTCCATTGTTTTATGATACTTTAGATCACTGATACCTAGTGATCAGTAGAACAAAAGAAACAGGATTGATTTAAATTCATTTAGATATGAAAAAATATTTTACTCAGCAAGGTAGTACAAACACATACATACATACATACATAAAATGTCTATGTGTGGGTGTTTCCTCTGGTGTCTAAGAGAGATGAATACTGGTATAAAACTTGCCTATAGTTTTCTGTAAAAAAAGTAATTTCCAATTAACCCTTATTTTCATCTTTAATTCTCAACTAATATTTTTATAGTTTTAATGGATAAAAAGTTTTGAGTTTTTAAAGTAAACATTAAGGGTTCTTTTTTGCAGAATGCATCGGTAGCTTTTCTCCCATGTTAGTATTGTTACTAATATCTTCTTTCTCTTTTTCTCTCTCTCTATATGTCTTATAGGTAAAAATATATAGCTTACAGTTACCTGTCTAGCATTTTGTTGTTTTTCCCCTGAAATAGAGTAAACTTATTTTTCTTCCAAACCAATATTGTCTTCCTTATGTCTTGGTTAGAAAATTGGCAAACACAATCTGATTTACACCAAGGTTTAGATACCTCAACCATTTCTGGCATCAGACATGGGTGCCATGGTGGCAGCAACAGTCTTTGTGCTGTGGGACCAGACACCACAAGATCTGCTCCCAAAGGCTGGTTCTTTATTGCAGAATCTGCCTGCCAGTTGCTTGCCTTTCCAAGTAATGTCAACAGCCTCTAGTTTGCGAGGACCAGTGCTGCCACTGGAAATGTTAGGGCCACAGACGCCTGAAACCAAAAGGTCTCACAGAGTAGACCATCAGCTCTGTGGCCTGGTCTCACATTATGTTTAAGGTTAACAGAAGTGAGAAATGCATCCAATTACACTTGCCAACTCCCAGAAATGTGATTAAGGGATACTCTTTGAGAACTGTTCATTAAAGATTGTCTTTTAATTGCTATCTTGCTAGAAGAGACCAGAAAGAATGAGGTTGTCACAATTTGCCAGTGAATCTTACAATGTTCCGTTTTTGTAATGGCTGTGAAAACATTGTGGGCTGAATTCAAGAAACTGCTTCCTTGTCCCGTCACAGGATGAGCCTTGTTTTCTCTTGTCATCCAGCATGAGTGTGAAACCTCCTTGGCCGACCCTCTTCTCACCTTAGCATCACCACTCTCTTTCTATCTACTTATACCCACACTATGGAAAATGAGTGTGGAGAACTGATCAGTCAAGATCACCAATGATGACATGTTTTCTGCTATAATTGTCTCCTTGGGCTTGTCTGTGCCAATTCGAGCTTTGGAATAAAGTTCATTACAGTTAGAAATCACTATATCTTATGCCCATGGATTATCTTACGCAAATGGAACACTTGAGCATAGTTTTGTTTAATTCTCAAAATCTGTGACCTAGCCCAACGGTCAGGCAAGTGCAGCCCACAGGTCAAATTTGGCCCAACATTTGTTTCTTTAAGGCCCTGGAGGTAAGAATACTTTTACCTTTTTTTTTATTGGTTGAACAAAAAGATCAAGAAAAGAAGATTTTATGATATATGAAAATTGTATGAAATTAAATGTTCCGTGTCCATGCGTAAAGTTTTATGGAACACAGCCACACCCTTTCATTTCCACTTTGTGTATGATTGCTTGTACTAAAAATGCAGGGGTGAATAGTTGGGACAGACATCAGATGGCCCGAAAAGCCTGAAATATTTTCTGGCTGGTCCTTTCCAGAGCCAGTTTGCCAGCCCCTAGTTAATAGATCTGGGACCAAAGTCAGGTGAAAGGTCAGTGTCATCCAACAGGTCACGACAGGAACTGCAGTGATCTGTACAGCCAATGACCCAGCTCAGGCTTCTCGGCCAGTTGTCACCATGTGGAAAGGTTGGCTCCGCATGGCTGCATTGCCACGTTTTCAGAATAAGACAGCAAATGCAATCTTTGTGTGATTTAAAAATTAAATCTTTGTGTGATGAAAAACATTAAACAAAATGGATCTGTGGGTGAATTTAGATATGTCAATTAACTTGAGATGTACATCTCCTGGGTGTGAGAAGAAACCGGATTACCTGAACGAAACCCACCAGACATGCGAGAACGCGCAAAGTCCACCCAGATCGTGGCTCCAGCCAGGAATCAGTTATTATTTTTTTGTGTTGTTCACCAACATTATAAGGAAACGATGTTGAGCAAAATGATGTTCTTTGAGGACCTGCTATATTTATATATACAGTTAGTTAGCACTCGATAAAAAGTTGATGCATAAATGAGTGTTGAACGAATATAAATAGATCTATAGTTACATCTTCATATACATCTTCCCATATATTTCACATATTTATCCATCATATACATGTCATACATATTTATATGTCAGATGGATAGATAGATAGATAGATAATGCAAGCCCCTCTGCTTTTATCCAGATGTTCATAGACAGATCTCCACCTACTCCACGATCCCACAGGTAATTATGATATGCCTGCAAGGTGCGAGGCCTGTTCTGCTGATTTATCCAGTAAAATTATCATACTACAGGAATATATCAGAGAAGAAAGTGCAGCTCACTGCTGGGGACCTCCTGTGGCTGGGTCCAGCCCCTCGGCCCTGTCTCACTGTGCGGACTGGACCGCAGTGAGTGTTCAGTAAACATGACCCATCAGTATTAGTTACCAAAGGGGTGTGAGAAGGAGGGTCTAAATGATGCTGTGGTTTCTGACACGCATGCTTGAGTGGGTGCAGCGCCATTCACGAAAATAAGGATTGTGGGGCAAGGTAGAAACACATGGAGAAAGAGGCTGAGTGAATGTTGCTGTGCCATGTCCAGTTGACCTATGGTGTGGGCATCCAAATCAAAGTTATCGACCAGAAAGCTGTTTGCAACCGCATGGTCAGCAGCAGACAGGTATGGGCCAGAGGCAGACGGCTGTGCCTCAGTGGGTGGGGCATGTGCTGAGGTGACGAGAGAGCAGACGGGGGCTTGCAGTGGAGCCTGGGCAGGAGCTGCATTTAAAGCAGCTCCAGGGAGAACTCATTGGCCATGGCCACGAGCAACGCACAGGGCAGGGTCATGCCATGGCAAGGAGGAAGAAGGTGGCCACCCAAAGTTGCAAGTCTGCTTAGTGTGGGACCCGAGATGTCACTGATGACAAGAGAGGCGCTTCTGGGAGACTGGGAAAATGGCAGTTGGATCTTTAGGATCGGAAATGAACCCAGATAAAAAGAGGTCTATTTTCCCCAGATGTTTGGCTTTGAAGGAAAGAAGAAATACAGTGTGGGGTTCCAAATGGGATGTGTGTGTGTGTGCGTGTGTGTGCGCACACACTCACACAGATATACACACTCATTTAATGTTTAGTTGGTGAAGAAGTTGGAAGGGCGGGTCCCCCACGTGATTTGCTTTCACGGTGCCAGTGAGCACTCAGGATGGCCACCACGCATGTGAAAGGCCAAGGCAGACTGATCCGTGAAGGACATGGTATCTGGAGACAGCGTCCTGTCCTGCTTCTGTCAGAACCGGCCGGACTCCCTGGGAGAGTGCAGAACCACTCGGGTCCACGGATCACCAATGAGTCATTCGAACGTGGTGGAATAAATGGTAACCAAGGTTCCCTAGTTGCCCGACCTTGTGTTTTACTCTTGAAAATCACTTTCCAGTACCTATGCATTACTGGAACACACATAGTATTTTTCAAGTTGAGCACATTGCAGTGATTCAATGACGATCCAAACAGGAAACCCAGTGGAGGACAGTCCCCCTCCCAGTACTCATGGCCGTCCCCAGCTCCAGCGCTGGGCCAGCAGGGCTCTGCGGCCTCTCTGCCGGGGGAAGCATGGCCCAGGACTCGTGACATCCAGCACGGTGCCCAGTCTTTGTTCCTCCCCCCGGCACGTCCCTCTGCATTTTTATACCAGACAGCTCATCTTTTGCTGTATTTTCCTTCAAACACTTCACTTAAACAGCACAAAACCTTTACATGAAGGTAAAGAAAGACAGCACTATGTTCCTGTTTTCAGTTAGGACTACCAGCATCCCAAGGACGGAGTTTATTTTTATTTCCCTAGAACGGGATAGGAAACAGAGACATGAGCAAACCCCACACTTACTTCTTTCTGTGTGTACACATGGTGTGTGTGTATGTGTGTGTAACCAATGTTAACTTTGGAAACTTTTCAAACTTTTGTTTAGAGATGGGGACATACAAAGCAGATGTTTCTGTATTTACTGACACGGTACTTGTGTGTTTTCATGAGGGCTGCCCCTCAAACATGAGTTATGTTATTTGACAGTTGGTTCTGAGATTTCATCTTGATTTTTCTGAAGTAACTCAGATCTTATTACCCTTAATATGAAGTCAAACCCTCTAAAAATATCTAACACATCAGCATTTTAAAGTTTTCGGTGATCTCTGAGTATCTGAAGTTCCCCTGTCCCACGAACAATGGACAATGTCATGTAAAATCTTACATCACCACTGATGGGCAATGCTTAGACAGCCTGTTTTTGTAGCACCAGTCTGCTCATCCTTTCTTTCCTGCATATGCCTACAGCTCCCTCATGCATTGTCCCATCCTTTTCAAGCTTCAAAATAGTCTCTGTGAGTATCAGCCCAAAGAAACTACTGTGTCAGTCAGTCATTCATTGGGTGCTGGCCCAGCATTGAAAAACCTGTAATCCCCTCCAACTGACTACCACGTGGCTGGCCTCAGTCCCCACCCTGCTTGAGGTTTACCCCAGGTTCTGATGGAATGTGCTCTCCACTTACCTTCTAGAATTGATCCTCGTCAGTCATGGATATTTTTTAAAAAATCGACTCTGAGGTATAATTTACAAACAACAAAATGCACACATATGATGTGAACATTTTAATGAGGGATGAAAAATGTGTACATCAGTAAATCCACCACCCTATTTGTGATGTGGAAAATTTCCATTACCCCAAAGGTTCCCCAGGGCCCCTTCCCATTCCATCTCCACCCTTTGTCTCTAGCCCAAAGCAACCACTGTCTGTCACTATCAGCCAGATTTTTCTTTGGTTGTGCACGTATCCATGGTGTTATACTTTTGTGCCTGACATTTGAAGCTCACTACTCATCAATGGCGTTGTGTGTTTCAGTGATGTTTTTCCTTGTAACTGCTGAGTAATAGTCTACTGTAGGGCTGTACCATGATACCGACTCACCGGTGGATGGATATTTGATTTGTTTCCAGCTTTTGGCAATTGCAGTCAAAGTTGTCAAAGTCAAAGTTGTCATGAACACTTGTGTACAAGACTTTGGGTAGATTCCCAGGACGGGAATGGCTGGATCACACGGTAAGTTGGTGTTTAGGTTTATAAGAAACAAATTGTTTTACACAGTGGTTGTGCCATTTCCTGCCCCTATCAGCTATGTGGTTGCTCCAGCCTCACTGAAACTTAATATTGTCGATCTTTTCTAATTTTAGTTATTCTAATGGGCACGTTGTGGGATCTCACCATGGCTTAGAATGGTATTTTCCTGACAGATGATGTTGGGCATTTCTTCATCTGCATATCACAAATTGGGTTGTATACAAATAGCTTCTGATTATTGGGTTGTAAACATTTTCATCCATTCTGGGGAGAAGTTACTTGTCCGATGTATGTGTTGTGGACATTCCCCTCCCCAGTTATTGAATTGCTTTTAATTTTCCCAGTGATAGCTTTAGAAAAACAAAAGTTTTAATTTTGATGATTTTTATTTTTATTTTTTTTACTTTTTAAGTAACTGCTTTATTTTAAATTAGATTTACAGAAAAGTTGAAAAGATAGTATGGAGAATTACCATAAATCTCACACCCAGTTTTCCCTTACAGTTTTCCGCATCTTACATTAGCATGGTACGTTTGTCACAATTAAAGAATAATATTGATGCAATATTGTATGCTTTATTCCATTTTCCTGTTCCGGGATCCCATCCATGATACCACGTAACATTTAGTCATCATGTCTCTTTAGGCTTCCCTTAGTAGTTACAGTTTCTCAGACTTCCTCTGTTTTTTATGACTTTAATAGCTTGAGGAGCACTGGTTCAGTATTTTATGGAATATCCCTCAATTGGGATTTGTCTGATGTTTTACTTATGACAAGACTGCACTTTTAAGTTTGGGGGAAGAAGACACTAGCTGTAAAGTGCCATTCAAAGAAATCCATTTTGTCATTTATTTTTCTTTTAGGTTTTATGCTTTTTGTGTCCTGAGAACTTTTGAATATGATGAGGTCAAAAACATTTTTTCCTACATTTTCATATAGAAAATTTATATTTTTAGCATTTACATTTGAAACTCTGAAGAATTTTGAAATACTTTTGTGTGTGGTGTGAGCAAAGTGTCATGGTTCTTATTGTTACTGATTTGGACACCCAGCTTTTATAGTGTCATTCCTTTAAAATAATATTCTTTCCCCATTGAATTGCCATGGCATCTTCATAAAAATATCATTTGACCATATGTACATTGGTATATTATTGAATTCTTTGTTCTGTTAAATTAATCTATACTTATGTAAATACCACATTGTCACAATTCTATACATTTATGTAAATCTTGGACTCAAGTAAGTTAACTGCTTAAACTTTGTTCTGCTTTTTTTCAAAATTGTTTTGACTATGCCAGCTCATTTGCATTTCTGCATACATTTTAAAATCAACTTATCAGGTTCTACAAAAATCACCTGCTAAGAGGTTTTGTTTTTTGTTTTGGATTTTATTGAATCTGTACATTTATTTTAGGAGAAATGCCATGGTGTGGTCAGAGAACATACTTGGTATGGTTTCAATCTTTTAAATTTTGTTGGAGACTCATTCTATGGCTCAACATATGATCTATTTTAATGAGTGTCCTTTTGAAAGTGTTACATTCTCTTTCATTTTGAAAGTTACGTTTCTTGGCTTTAGAATCCCACATGAACGATGTTAGCACTTTAACATGCCATCCCATTGTCTCCTGGCTTCAGTAGTTTCCCATGAAAAGCCTACTCTAAAAGTTAGTTTTTCTTCTACACCTAATGTGTCTTTTTACTCTGCCTGATTATAAGATTTTCTCTTCATCTCAGGCTTTCACATATTTTATTATGAATTGTCTAACTGTGGTGTTCTTGCTTGTGGGTCATTCTTTTTGGATGGTTTCTTTGGACACTGCTGCATGTCCTGAGTGATCAGCAAGGACTTGTCACTCTGCTAGGAGGAAGGTGTACGACTCCCAGGCCTGGATCTCACAGTTTATTGATTGATCTTTGCCACATTTGTGAAGTTTCATCTTACATGTCTTATTCATGTCCCTGAGCAAAGCTCAGGGAACCCCAGTGCACAATTCTGTAGTATTATTTGTGTGTGTGTGTGTATAACTTGGAATCCCCTTTCTACTCTATGGTTCAAAATATTTCTCCATTTACAAAGCTGATACAATAACAGGTATCATCTCATTTGTTTGACTTTTTGCTCCAAGGATCTTAGTTCTGAGTTTTCATTGTCTAATACCCAAATAGTTTTTATTAATATATATTTTTCTGGTTATTTAAGTTGGGTATGTTGGATCTTGCAGCCTGTACCTAACCGGGCTGATTTCTAAACCAAAAGCATCAACATCATTCATAGGCTTTAAATATGACTCAGAATTTCATAACATAATATTCAAAACGTCCAGGATACAATGAAAAGTTACTCAACATGAAAACATGTTGAAAAAAATTTGACTGTCATGTGAAAAAGCATTCAACAGATGCCAAAACAAAGATGATACAGATGTTAGAACAGCTGACAAAGACTTTAAGGCAGATATTATAACCATACTCCAACAAATTATCATGATTACTTTTGAAATAAATGAGAAAATAGAGAATCTGAACAAATAAATAAAAACAATAAAGAAGAACCAAATGGAAATTTTATAACTGAAAAATGCAATAGCAGAAACTTAAAAAAAGAACAATTTGATGGAAAACAAAAAACAAAAACTGTGACTCAGAGACCTATAAAACCATAACGAAAGCTCGAACATTTTTGTTGTCAGAGTCCCAGAGAAGAGAGTTTGCTGATAAAAAAACTTTTTGGAGAAATAATAGCTGAAAACTTCTCAAAGTTGGTGAAAGTTATGAATTATAGACTGAGGAAGCAAGTGACTTCCTGACAGTTCTAAGAAATATCATAATAAAGATCCTGAAAGCTAAAGATTAAAAATAATATTTTAAGCACCAGTGAAAAATGATGCATTATTTATAGGGAGATGATTAGAAACAATTTTTTTTAAAAAATCAGAAGCAAGGAAGAAGGAAATGGTAGACCATTTTTAAAATGCTGAAGAAAAAGAACTGTCAATCGTAAATTCTACAGCCATTGAAAATAGCCTTCATCAATGAAGGCAAAATAAAGACATTTTTCAGATAAAGGAACAATAAGAGAATTTGGTGCCAAAAGACCTACTCTGAGGTTACTTACTCAGAAAGTTTTCAATAGAAGGGAAGAGATAGTTGAAGGAATATTTGAACATGAAGATGAAGAAAGAACATGAAGAAAGAAATAGTAACTTCTGGGTAAATATTATAGACTCTTCTCCTTTTAGATCATTAAAATATGTTTGATGTTTGAAAGAAAAAATTGTACCTTCTGATGGAGTTTTCAATATATGTTGATGTAATATATGAAAATTATAACATAAAGAAGATAGCCTATATGTCTGTGAGATAAAATATTGATTTTAAATAGGTTGTGAAAACTTAAGTATGTGTTTTATAATCCTCAGAAAAAACTCTAAAAATCACACACACATGAATATATATGGATATACATATATATATCATATATCTATCTATATCTATATATCTATCTATATCTATTTCTATATCTATCTCTACCTCTAGCTATATCTACATCTATCTCTCTCTTGCTATCTCTATTTCAGAAAGAGAGTCAAAATTGCAACAAATGAACTGAAATAGAATACTAAAAATGCAAACAACACAGCAAGGCAGGAAAGGGGAAACTGAAGAACAAAAACAGAAAAAACAAAGAGAAAAAAATAGAAAACCTAAACTCAAATATATCAATGATTAACTTAAATGTAAATGGTGAAAATATACCAATAAAAATATAGAGATTATCACAATGGATTAAAAATTGACCCAACTATATGCCATGTATATAGTTTATGAGCAAACTCACTATACGATGATACAGGCAATTTACAGTAAAAGGATAGAAAAAGATATACCATGAAAACACTAACCAAAAGAAATCTGGGGTGGCTACATATTAATATCAGATGAAGTAGACCTCAGAACAACAACAAACAATTTACTAGGGCTAAGCAATGAAAAATGAGTGCATTCATTAAGAAGACATACATATTAAATGTGTATGCCTCTAACAACATAAAGCGAAAACTACAAGAGCTGAAAGAGAAGGAGACAAATGCATAATTATAGTTGGAGGCCTCAACACACACCTCTCTATACCAGATACAACTTGTGTCCAGAAAATCAATAATATAGAAGAACTGAATAGCACCATCTGCCAACTGGCCTTAATCAAAATTTAAACACCAATTCTTTTTAAATGCACACATTGTGTTAATCAGATAGTCCATATCCCTAGTCATAAAACAATCCTTAACCAATTCAAGAGAATTGAAATCATGCAGACTATGTTTTCAGATCATAATAGAATTAAACGGGAAACCAATAGGAGAAAGATATCAAGAAAATCTCCAAACACTTGGAAATTAACCATCATACTTGTAAATAATCTATGGGATGAAGGAGAGGTGTTAAAGGACATTGAAAACATTCTGAATAAAAATAAAATGAAAATATGCCGTATAAAATCTGTGGGGTGTACTTGAAACAGCGCTTTGAGGGAAATTTATAGTATTAGAAGTGTACATGAAAAAATAAGAAAGGTTTCAAATAAGATTCATGCTTCTTTGTTAATGAGCCAGGAAAAAAAAAACACAGCAAAATAAACACAAATCAACAAAGGACAAGAAAATAATGAAAATAATACAGAAATCCATGAAACTGAAAACACACAGCGAAAATGAAAAAAACTGAAAGCTGATTATTTAGAATGATCAATAACATTGACAAACTTCTAGCTAGATTGACAAAACAGAGAGGAAAAAACATACAAAGTGTCACTATTAAGAATGAGACCAACCTGCAGGTCACAGAATTTCAGAACCCACCTGGAGCCATTTGAATCTTTCTGCTGTGTTGTAATATTTTCAATAAACCTTGGACAACCCAAAAACAAAAAAATAAGAACGAGAGGAGTGACATCATCTCACAGACACTAAAGGGATAGTAAGGAAACAGCACAAATCACTCTACACTAAGAATATCAGCAACTTACAAAAAAGGGTCCAATTGCTGGGGAGGAAATATATATACGTGTATCCTCAAAAGTAAACAGTATAAAAATCCAGTTAATAATGGGCAAAATATTTTGACAGACATTTCACCAAAGAGGGTGCAAATAACACATAAAAAGGTGTTCAATATTATTAGCCATTAGGGAAATGCAAATTAAACCCATGACGCCTATCAACACAGCCAGAATGAAAAATAGTAACAATTTCAGGAGCTGGTGAAGGTGTGGAGTAACTGGCACATGCATTGCTGGTGGCACTGAAAAACGGTGCAGCCTTTCTGGAAAGGAGTTTGGCAGTTTCTTATCAAATTCACCATATATTTACCACATGAGCCAGCAACTCTACTCCTGGGCATTTATCCCTGAGAAATAAGAACTTATGTTCGCAAAACCTGTGCACACATATGTATGGCAACTGCATGTGTAACAGCCAAACACCGGAAGCACCTCAAGCCTCCTTCACCGGGGGAAAGGTTACCAGCTCCGGGACAGCCACGCCATGGAAACACTCAGCCATGACCAAGACTATTCCCCCAACACCTGCGACCCCTCGAATGAGTCTCCAACATATCAAGCTGAGTGAAAGAGGCCGGTTTCAAGAAGTTACACACTGTATGGCCCCATTTACAGCCATGTGACTTCCTCAAGCAGGCAAAGCCCTAATCATGGAGGATGGATCCTGGTTGCTAGGGTGGGGGCGATGGGGAAGATGCAGCTACAAAGAGTAGTGAGAGCAGGAGGGAGTTTCTGAGAGGAGGGGCCTGCTCTGCACAGTGACTGAGAATGTTTGCACAAATCCACACATAGTGGGTACACCACTGCACACCATCTTACTGTATGATGATTTAAAAATTAAACTCAAGAGAAAAACCAAAGGGCCTGGAATAGAGGATTGGCTAGGTAAATTGCAACAATGATACTTGCTAAATTATGAAAAGGAATGTCATAAAGATGGCAGCAACACGAAAAAACAAATTTGTAATAATATTAAGTGAAATGGATTATACTGCAAAACTGTGGATTATACTTTATCTATAGAAAATTTCGACATGAAAAAAATAAAAGAAAATGGACAAAGTGATAAAAAGTGTTTGCTTTGCAGAATTATGGGTGTTTTTTTTTCTCATGTTCTTTTTTCTAGAATCATTATAATGATGACATATATATCTTATAATGTTAAAAATAATTTCACAAATATAAATTATTAAAATGTTCTGTAATTGATAGAATACATATAAATATCATACAGAAATGTATAAAGATATACAGTATGTCCTATATTTTAAAAAACATCAGCTGTCTATAAATGGCTTGAACGGTTTTATTTTCCAGTCTTTATTTTCCCTCTTGGGACGTGATATATATATTTAATTAAAGTTTATTGGGGCGACAGCTGTGATTTGATAACTTTTTTCACATCACAGTATGGAGTTAAACAATGACCAATGATGTGCCTAGTGCTTGGCTGGTGACAAAAATGAAGAAATTTGTGCAAGGTGAGATATTACGTCTGAATTAATAATTTCAGAGTGAGTACTTTTAACATTGTAAAATTAATAATGTCTGGAGAAACTAAAGTTTTATAGTTGTTTTCTCAAATCTAACGATTCTACAATATAAGCAAACATATTTTTTCCAAATTAGATAAGAGGTGGAATAGAATTTCTCCATTCCATCGGATGTCTATTTCTTCTGGTAAAATACCAAGGAGTATGGGTAGTTTAGAGTCGACTTTCAATCGTTTATTATCAATTCAGTTTACAGAGTGTCTCAAAATTGTCAAATACCCAAGACTTCCCCACTCTCAGGCTTTGGGAGAAGATGCATTTAGTATTAGTCAGAACGCATTTTGAGACCTCAAGTGCAGACCTATGATGAAAACTTGTAAGCCAAAAAGCAAAGGAGGCCAGTGTTCTCCCTCTTGTTAGAGGAATAAATAATTCTGCCCAGTGTCCCGGAAGTTGTGCTTGGAGAGGCACGTGTGGGTGCATGAGTGTGGACTCATTCGCGTGCACATGCACACACACGCCTGCACACAACCCCTTTACCCTGAGCAATGGCACAGCCACTTCTGTTGCCCAGTTTGCACAGATGCAGAACTGGGGACTAAGACACAGAAATAGAAATTAATTCAGATGAGCGGGATCAAAGAATGCCGAGAAAAGCATCTGTTTGGGCTGGAGGCTAAGTGTAAAAACAAAACAAACAAAACCCACCACTAACCAACCAACCTCAAGCCTGAATGTGACCCCCGAAGGAGCGCAAGGGAGGCCCAGATTGGCAGTGTTTGTGGCTCTCGACTTTTCTCTGGTTGGTGGCTCTCGCTGGTGTCTCTGACAGAGCGGTTGTGACCCATAATTGTGACAGATCCACAGCAGGTTTTGAGGGGCTTTTTGAGCCATGGAGTCCAAGCCGCCTCCATCTGCTGCAGCCTCCTGTGTGTCCCATGGGGGGACCTGGCTAATTTTTCAGTCAATTAGCAGAGGGCTGCTTTTGTTCTGCCGGCACACCCCCTGGGCTCTGCTTACACTCGGAGCTGGCGTTCAGATGGGGTGGGTTTGGGGAAGCATATTGTGTTGGTTTTTTCCATGACCTTGTGACACTGTTGGGCAAACGTTATCTCAGTAATCTCAGCAATTTGCTAGAAAGCCAGGCCAAGCTTCACTTTCTCTGTGGTGTCTGAGTGTGTGCATTGGAGCTGGGCACGAATGAGCTGTTTCAAATTAACCACATCTTTGTACTTTGTGAACCTCTATGTCTCGTCTCCAGTGTATTTATTCACTTTTTAAGTCAGTCACCTTACCTACAATAAGATGGATTGAATTGATGTAGAAACAGGCTTATTGGGTAGAACAGTTTATTGCAACGCCCCCTGTCTGTCAGCCATGGAGGGCTGTGCTGCAGCAGTGGGGAGTTCTGAAGAGGACATGCCTCTGTCTGTAAAATCCTTAGTCCACAGCCTGAGCC
This sequence comes from Rhinolophus hipposideros, assembly GCF_964194185.1. NCBI lineage: Eukaryota > Metazoa > Chordata > Mammalia > Chiroptera > Rhinolophidae > Rhinolophus > Rhinolophus hipposideros. The sequence goes on from NC_138053.1 coordinate 99,043,166, forward strand.
AGCCCTTCTGTCAGTTTCCCTGGACAAGATGGGAGCGAAGCCCATGTGGGGAAGGAGTACATTTGCCTGAGGGAGCTCACGGGGCCCAGACACTGTCGAGAGGGGCTTCCAGTCTTGGTCCCCCTCTTCCTCCTGCAGCTTCAAATGGGGGGACCCAGGGTGTACCCTCTGCTTCTCCTCCTGCTGTCAGAGGCCAGCTGTCCCACCCGCCCTCGCCCAGCACCCTTTCTCCTCCACAAGCTGGGAAAATGCACCCAGTTCCCACACGTGACTTCCTGGCTAGCCCAAATCGCCCACAGGTGCAGGACATTTGTGTTGGCCACGTGTCCTAGTTCCTCTGGAGAGCGTCACTTAGAGCTGCAGCAGGCCCTCTCTCTTAGGGTCTGTGACCCTAAATCAGGCATCATTTCCCATTTCCCTCCAAAACAAAAGCTGTCTTTCCTTACTCGTGTGATCCGAAATGTTTGAAGTGCTATATACATCATGGCTTTCCAGCTTTCGAAGAACTCGTTTATCGATAAAATCCAGCCCCGTAGTCAGTCTCCCTCCATCTCAGGAAGGACGTGGCTTTTCCCACAGGCCCCTGCCAATGCTAATTGTCCTAAGTGCCCTTTAATGAGAGGGCGGCCAGGAGGACCCTGAGCGCCCTCCTGAGCGCCCTCCTGGGGACTCCCTCTGCCTGGCCCCCCTGTGGCCTTCCGCTCCCACGGGAGCCTCCTGGAGACCCGGCCTTCCCGGGTTCACAACCCTTCTGCGATTTTTCCTGCAGGGTATCAAGCGAGTTCACCTTCCCTCACTTTTCATCTGCCCAGCCTCTGGGCTATATCTTTCTATAGTTAATAAATATACTTTTTCTCAGTGTTAAGCAATAAAATATTCACCGGGTCTGAGCTGGGGTTAACAGATTTCTGAAAATTTCATTGCGTGACAGCCTGTCCTGCATAATCCCCTCAGCTGTCTCATGTTCTGGGGCAGAAATGATCTTATGTGTCACTCTAATAGTCTAGAATTACACTTGTATCACTGTCGCCGGCATATGGGGCTGTGTATACCCCTAGGCCCAGCTCCCTCTCTTTCACGGCTTTTAAAATGATAACATTTGGCAAAGCCAGCTCCGATGGAAAGTGCACTCTCCTTCCACAGCGGTGACAAAAGGGGCCACCAGAGGCCTGAGCGAGCAGCCAATCAGGGCGCTATGTGGGGTAATGAGAGGGGCTACCTCATCTTAACAAGGCCGGGGGCCTGGGGGGCCGGGAGCAAGCCTCCACTTAATTATACAGTCTTCATCTTAAGTGCCTGTTTGCGGAGGGGTTCAGCTGCGCGGCCTTCTGCGGGTCTTGCTCCCCCCTCTCCCCCAGCCCCCTGCAAAACATATTGACCGTGGAGGGCGGATGGGCTGGAGGCCTTGGACCGATAAGGCGGAGGGAGACGGCAGACAGAGCAGCGGGGGCACCCGGGCGCCTTTCTCTGCCAAAAGCCGTTGATACTGATGGGGCGCTGGGGGGGGTGATAATAAAAAAGAGGCGGGGAGGGGGCTAGACAGCAGTATCAGTAGCCCACTCAAGTAAGGAGACAGACAGACAGACAGACGGGAAACAGACTGCAGAAGGAACGGAAGCCCCACTGGATGTGACAACGTTAAATAGAGGGCGGGCGAGAGTCCCAACCGGCACTTGTTACGCGAAAAGGGCAGCGTGTATTGTCTGAGGACCCACTGTCGCTGCAGCCCTGCTGTCGCAATTTAGGATAAGGAGCCATGGCAGCTGGCTGTGAGGGCCTTGAGCGCTGCCCTCCCCACGGGGCCTCACACTTCCCTCCGCTACCTGCACAGTCAGGGCCGCCCCTTCCTGCGTGGGCTCCGCTGTCCGGGGGAGGCCGGGTCCTGCCCCGCTCGCTGCCCGGTGGACCCTGTCGCGCTGGGTGAACCCACACCACTTGTGCCGTTTGTCCTAACATCAGGACAGGCTGCAGCTGTCCCTGACTCACAGCCCAGGGCACTGGCTCTGGGCGTTAGGACAGACCAGACTTCCGCAGTCTGTGTGGGAGCCAAGTGCCAGGGTCAGCTGTGTGTCCTTGTCAGCTTGGCCTTCCTATGCAAGAAGTGGTCCCTTCTGGGACTGGCGCTCATCGAGTTGTCTCTGCTAGCTGCATCTTTGACGTTGTGGGTCAGCCTGCTCTGGTGTTTGTTTGGCTCTTGTCCTTGGCTCATTCCGCTTCTGGAAGTTTCTGAGGGTCTTCCAAACACATCACCTGAGATCCCTGCAGCCTCCTCTACTTCTATGTCCGCAGAGGGGCGGCTTCTTTAGGAGGTGGGTCTCAGGTCCAAGCAGGGAGCAAGCTGAGGGGCAGTGCCTTTGCTCTGGAGCCTGTCCTTGCCAGTCGTTCAGGGAAGGTGCCAACTGTACAGGTCAGTGCTGATGGTTCCAGAGCCCTGCATTTCATAGAACAGAACAGAGACATAAACAAAACCAACAAAATAAGCAGCCACAAGCGCGGCCTGATTGGGCCATACGACCTGGCCTTGGCCTATGCCAGTATTTTGTGGTAGAGGTGGGGAACTGTCCTCACCAGCCTTGGAGGGTGGAAGCTCTATACTTGAAATATATTTCTTTTTAAATTGAAGTAACACCTTGTAGGGACTGAGCCAGGAGTGCAGTTTCCAGGCTCTCAGTCTCCCGCGGAAAGGTGCTGGCTTGGGTAGTAAATGGCCATCAACTGTGATCAGATGGGCATCAGCTGTGGCTACTTGGCCGTCAGCTGTAACCAGTTAGTCATTATCCACTGATATAACTGCCGGGGCTACGCTAGCAAGCCCGGATTGCAGAACGGTGTGAATTGCAGTTAGCATGGGGGATTGCAGTTAGCACAGCAGATTGCAGCTAGCCAGTGAGGTTGGCTGGCAGAAAAGCGGAGGGCAGGTTGCAGATCATGTGGCTCCTGCTTCCTGTGTCTCTAACCCAGCTGCCAGCGAGAATATAGTGGTGTGACTCCCCTACCTATGGCTCCATGGGTGTTCCTTTTTGGCCTTACCATATCCTGTGTTCTTATGTGGGGAGCGGGAGCTGAGACCCCACATGGCACCCTTCACGACACACCCACACAGCATAAATCCACTTAAAAGTGTACAGTTTAGTGGCCTTTAGTGCAATTATAATGTGGTGTAACCTCTAACTATATCAAGTTCCAAAACAGTTTTCAGCATCCCTACGTCAAACCCCAGACCCACTAAGCAGGCTCAACTCGTTCTCCCCTCCCCCAACACCCTGGCAGCCACTACCAAGCTTTCTGTCTCTGTGGACGTCCCATGCTGGACATTTTATATAAATGGAGTCACACAGTAGATGCCCTTTTGTGTCTGGCTACTTTCACTTAGTATTTTCTTTTCCAGCGTCCTGCACATGGTGCTGTGTCAGTGCTTTGTTCCTTTTATGGCTACGCGATATTCCATCTTGTGCATATACCTCGTTTTGTTTATCTCTTCATCGGCAGATGGACGTTTGGTTGTTTCCACCTTTTGTTGTTGTTATTGTGAATAATGCTGCTAGAAACATGTGTGCCCACGTATGAGTTCGAATATCTGTTCTCACCTCTTTCAGGTGTATAGCGATCCAAAGAAGCCCTGGGTTATAGGGTAATTCTATGTTTAGGTTTTTGAGGAACCTGGAATAGAATACTGAGAATGGCACGTTTTTCCAGCTCCTGTTGAGACAGCATTGCCCCAGTGGTTCTCATGAGGTATCCAGGTCGATGGCAGGGCCCACCACTGGCACTGCCCATGTGCTCTTTGAGCAATGGCTGTGTTCTCCATAGGGCAGTATTTAGTCACAGGCTCTCTGGTTCACTCCAGGGGTAAATTGAAACATGTCATCCTAGGGGCCTGAGAAAATACTTGCTTGTGCAGTGGCCTCATGGTAATGTCGTGAGGCTGTGTCCTGGTGGGTTCTGCAGGCTTGTGCGTCCGAGGGGATGGTGGGGCTGCGTGCTGGATACTTAGGGCCTGAGGAAGAGAACCCAGAGGAAACCCGTAACAAGGATACTTACTTTCAAGGCTGTGGTAGTTTAAAATTAGCCTCAATTGGAACAGTCCTAAGTTTTAAACATGTACATGTAAAGCATAAACATGGTTGCTTTACATAAACATGGTTGTTTATACCCTTGAAATAAAACTGAGGTTGGTCATCAAAATACTTTGTGTTATGTTTTAAGTTTGATACAGCCTGGAAGTCACATTAATTTGCAAGGTTCTTTGGGGTAGCTGTTCAGTATGAATTCAGGGTTCAGTTGTGCCCCCAAAGCCAAGCACCCTCAAGTTAAGGAAGGTCACGGACTTAGTAGGTGGGCACAATGAGGTCCCTGCAGGTGCAGGGCTGCCGACTCACCCTATCAGGCTGATAGATTCTATCTGCATTGTGCTCATTAGGCCATTTAAGAATGTCCCAAGTTTGGAGGATTTTGTATTGTGGTTTATGTATCTGATTTTCCTCCTGATGGGTGGATTTATACCATTACTTATCACAAAAATCACAACTCTAGCCAGTGTAATTTCTCATGCTGTGATTAGCTTTTAAGAGGTGTCTGGAAAATCCAACCCTTCAAGCTGAAGAGTGAACTATGGTCCGCAGCTGTCCTATTGGATGAGACGTTGCTCCTACAGCCACTGGAGAAAGGTTTTAGGCTGTGCCACACTTTTATGCATAAAAAGAAAGGGATGGGCTACATACAAGGTGAGACAATGCTGTCATGAGAATGATTTCTAACCAACAAGCTAGACTTCCCACTCGGAAACGCATGCCAGCCCCTTCTGGGACGACTGCTGGGCAGTTTCTGCCTGCTCCAGGGTCACTGCCAAGCTTGTTCAAAAGCGGTTGCAGGTCTGCTCTTGGAGTTGGGTTATGTTCGCAGCACAGTGTTTGGGTGTTTGTCCTTTGAGGATATTTTTGACTGGGAACAAAAAAACGTTCCAACTTAATATGGATGAAAGGGAAATTTGTGTAACAAGATTAAAGGTGTGGTGTGTGTGTGTGTGTATGTGTCTGGGGGATAAAAGAACCTTGTCTGAAGTCATGGCACTGATTTTTATGTCACTGGCAGTGTGATCCCAAGTTGTCACTTCAGCGTCATCATGGTGATGTGGGTGTCATCGGTCAGCGGAAGCACCCCAAGAGGCTGTATCCTGAGCCCCTATGATGGGGGCCTAGCACAAAACAAGCAATCCATAAATAGCTGCTGAGTGAATTAATGCATGTGAATGAATGAATGAAGTGCATCTGAAACACAACAGGCAGGTGCTGATAGATAACATCAGGAGGTTACGTCTTCAGAGCTGTCTGTGCTTCATCGCCATACCTCGGGCATGGGTCACAGAACACGTCCGTGTGCAAACTGGTCAGCCTCAGGCCATCGCAGTAAGGAAGGAGACTCAGTGATGAGCAGACAATGCTGGGAGAAGAAAGAAACCATTGCTTTATTCAGATTTGGGGTTCAATTTTATAAGAAAGTTCAACTAAAATATGGGCTTAGCTTGTTTTTTTGTTTTTTCTTTTTCATTTTTAAGGAATCTAAACGAACAATCTAAAAATTCCTTCTCCAAGGATTACTGAGCTTTCGTGGGGAAAGCCCACACCATCTCCAGCATACCAGGAGCACGTGCAGATCCACACGAGCACTGGCTATCGCGAGTGGAAGTGTGTGTGCAGACACATGCCCCTGTGTTGTCCTCCCCATGCACACGTGTGTACACGATGAGATTCGTCACGAAGCAACTGAAAAGACACCACCTGGAAAAGGATAGTCCAGAAACAAGGAAACATGGACACAGGCAGATTTCCAAATGGGTGGTGTTGATCTGAGTAAGAACTGGCAAAATTATCATGGTCCTTTGGGAAAGCAGCCATATTTTAATCATCATATTTTGTAACCTGCTACTGTGGAATGATGATATGGAGGGTCCTGAAACTAGAAACAGTGACGATGATAAATTTAGCTCCTCCTTCTCTGCTGGTTTGGTGAAGAACAGTTTTAGTGTTTCATGGAGGTTTCTTGACCCCCAAATGTCCGGTGGAAAGCTGGCCCTGGCTTGAGGATGTTTTGTGTCAATACCGACCATTCTTGCATTCTGACTCCTGAGCCAACTGAAGAGCAAAGAACCAAAAGGCCAGCAAAGCACAGGGTGAGTGGCTCTATGAGAAGGGGTGAGGGGCGCATGTCACCTGCAAATAGTAACAGTTTTGCTTCTTCCTTTCCAATGTGGATGCCTTTTATTTCTTTTTCTTGTCTGAATGCTCTGACCAGGACTTCTAGGCCTATGTTGAGTAAAAGTGGTAAAAGTGGATATGCTTGTCTTGTTCTTATTTTTAAGGTAAACACTTTTAGCTTTTCCCCATTGAGTATGATGTTAGCTATGGGTTTACCATATCTGGCCTTTTTTATGTGGTGATATGTTCCCTCTATTCCCACTTGGCTGAGAGATTTTGTATAATTGGATGCTACATTTTGTCAAATGCTATTTCTGCATCTATTGATAGGATCGTATGATTTTTATCCTTCATTTTGTTTCTGTGATGTAGCACATTAATTGATTTAAGCACGTGAATCAGACTTGCATGCTACTAATCAATCCCACTTGATCATGGTGTATGATCTTTTTAATGTATCGCTGGATTCTGTTTGCTAGTATTTTGTCGAAGATTTCTGCATCTATGTACATTAAGGACATTTTCTTTTTTTGTAGTGTCTTTGTCTGGTTTTGGAATCAGGGTAATGATGGCCTCATAAGATGAGCTCAGGAGCCTTCCCACCTCTTCAGTTTTTTGGAATAGTTTGAGAAGGAGACAGTAATTCTTTGAATGTTTGGTAAAATTCACGTGTGAAGCCATTGGGTCCAGGACTTTTCTTTGTTGGGAGTTTTTTGATTTTTGTTTTGATTTCATTAATAGTAATTAGTCAATTCAGATTATCTGTTTCTTCTTTACTCAGTCTTGGAAGGTTGTATGTTTCTAGGATTTATCAATTTCTTTCAGGTTGTTCAATTAGTTGGCATACAATTGTTTGTAGTGTTTTCTTATAATCCTTTGTATTTCTGTGGTATCAGCTGTCACTTCTCTTTCATTTCAGATTTTATTTATTTGGGTCCTCTCTCTTTTTTCTTGATGAGTCTGGTTAAAGGTTTATTAATTTTATTTATCTTTTCAAAGAGCCTGCTCTTGGTTTCATTCATCTTTTATATTTCTTGTTTAGACTCAGAAACAGAGTCATCTAAACAAAATGCCCATTTACCATTTTTATGCCCACCACCTATTAAAGATACTTTCTAAAGAGATCAGGGAAATCATTGTTAGCCACCATGTCTTGGCTCATGTTTCCAAATCTTTGGATCTGAAGCCATGGAAAGACCTTGATTGCATGTAACATTTTACATGAATCAAATCAAATTTTTGTGGGTTTTAAAAATTATTTGGCAGCCACGTAGAACAATATAAAACAAGAGTCTGTGACAATCGACATTGACTCCTTTTCATTTTTAAAAGAAAGCATAATACTTTAAAACATGAAACCATTCTTAGGAGTAGTAAATCATTGGGAATTGCTAATTAAATTAATTCTCTCTCTTTTTTTTTTTTTTTAATGAACATTTTAGAAGAATTGCATTAAACATCTAACCCTGGGGCTATTTTGCATAGTCAAAATGACAATGAAACAAGGTTAAGAGAAAAAAATAAGTCAACTTTATTGGATGTACGCTTGAAAGTTGTTCAAGTCTTTTCCAAAGTTTTCAAAATAAACTGCCATTTCAGGCACTTGGTAATTAAGGGAAGAACAGAATTCGTATTCTATCTCCCATTATGTAAATCTGGGTTTTCTTTGAATTTGTTCAGTTTCCCCATGAGGTAAAGAACTGATGAGTCTAGTAGTTGATGAAAATGAGGATTATTAAAAAATAAAATGATATCATAGAATCTAATTCAAAATAGCTGCCTCTAAACTACACTGAAAATTTTAATAAATTGACCAGATCTAAGTTTCCACCTAATATCAATGTAACACCTTATGTTTGTATTTTTGCATGAATTGGTTTGCTGTGATAGATAGAAAGAGGGCTCTCTCTTGACTTTGGTGGTATTGAAATGAAGCAACAGGCAGGGAGAAATGATGAGAATGTGGGTGGACTTTTCAGAAAAGCTGGAACTGTCAATAACGAATGGCAATGAGGAAACAGTATTTCGAATGGAGAGATTCACACTGAATGATATTTAGTAGGCGAGTTCTCCTCATATGTGTGCCACAGAGAAATTGGCTTGGAATGCAGCATTGCTAAAAGGTCCGTCAGGAGCGTGTGACGTGCTCGGTGATGAGCCTGCAGAGATCTTCACATCCCATGGGTCTAATGGCAGCAGGGGCAGACCATAGCTGGGGAAGAAAGGTGAAGACAACAGAGCCATCTGTCCTCACAGGGCCACTTGGGCAGAGCAAGACCAATCTCCCTGTGACCAGCAACAGCCACATACTGGGAAGACTCCCTGTCCCCTCCAGTCCTAGGGGGGATGAGGTCCCTGAAGTTTTCCCAGGAATCTGGGAGGAGGAGATATTCCCAGGAATGCCTGGGTAAAATTTCCATCCATCTACATAACATAAATTCAGAAATAGTTTTTTTTGGTTATTTTTCAGCCAGAAATAATGAGACAAAAATTTTTGAGCAAATTTAATACACACACAAATATGCGTATGCATATAAGTAAATATGTGTGTGTGTACTGAAATGAACAAGTCTTAACTGTACAACTGAATGGGTTTGAGTTTAAGAACTACAACTTTTCTGAAGCCTTTGGAGAATTTCAAGCTAATAAAAACAGTATTAACCATCATCCTCAGGCATCCTTTTCCTGACTTTATCACCCTTTTAAATGTCATATAAATGGACCCATATACTTTGTACACTTTTGTCTTTGTCTTTTGGTCAAATTATGTTGTGTCTGGTACTAGTAGTTCATTCTTTTTAAAAATTTATTGTATAAATATGACAAAATTTATTCATTTTTTCTACTGGTGAGGACCATTTGGGTTGTTCCCAAGTTGGGTTGCCATGAATATAGTTGTAGCAGACTTCAGTGCAGGAATTGACTCATATTTTTTGGGTTGTATGTACAGGTGGGTTCCATGAGAGGCATATGTTTTACCTTTGGTAGATACAGCTAAGCCAAAGTTGTGCCAATTTATACTCCAACCAAAAATGCTCAGGACTGCCAGGGGTTCCCATTCCTATCAACACTTACTATTGGCATCAACGTGTTCTTTGATAGATGACTGAATAAAGAAGACATGGTACATACAGACAATGGAGTATTACTCAGCCATAAGAAAAGATGAAATACCACCATTTTCTGACAACATGGATGGATCTTGAGATTATCCTGCTAAGCCAAATAAGTCAGATGGAAAAAGTTGAGAACCATATGATAGAATATGAAACTGAAAGCAACAAATGAAAAAGCAAAAACTCATAGACACAGACCACAAAGTGGTTACCAGAGGGCAAGGGGGCAGAAGGAAGTAGAAGAGGGTGAATGGGGTCAAATACATGGTGAAGGAAGGAGAGCTAACACTGGATGGTGAACACACAATGTGATATATAGATGATGTATTACAGAATTGTACACTTGAAACCTATTTAATTTTATTACCTAATGTCACCCCAATAAATTTAATTTAAAAAATTAAAAACAACAACAAAAACGAAGTGGAAGAAATCAGCAGTGAGGACATCTAGGCCTATAGAATTTTCTATGGTGATTTTTCAATTCCGTGGTCAATTAAAAAAAAATAGATGTAGGACTAATTTTTATTCTTTTTTTTTGTTTGTTTTTATTTTGGTAAGTCATTTTGTTTGAAGGAATTTGCTCATTTTCTCACAGTTGGCATAAATTCATTCATAGTATCCTCTTATTATGTTTCTAATAGCTAGATGTGCAATGATGTCTCTTTTTCCACCACTGATACTGCTGATTTGATTTTTCTCCCTTAAAAACAAAGCAACCGATGTTGTTATTACTCTTTTTAAAGAGCCCCGTTTAGGCCTGGCTTTTTTCTACTATATGCCTGTTTTCTATTTCCTTGACTTTTGCTTGTATCTTTCATTTTATTATTGATATCATTCTAGATTGTTTAGTTGGTAGCTTATATCATTAAATTTATGCATTTCTTACTTTCTTACATATGCATATGAAGCTATCGATTTCTAAGTGCCAGTTTAGCATGTCTAAAAACTTTTAATAATGTTACACATTCAATATATTTCAATTCAAACTATTTTGATTGTTCCATCATGATTTCTTCTTTGATCCATGCATTATTTAGGAGATTGTTGCTTAACTTCTAAATAGTTGTGAACACCTTTGTTAGATTTAGTTGTTGATGTCTAATTTATTTTCACTGTTTTAAATAGCATAACTGCATGCTTTCTGTCCTTTGAAACGTGTTGACCCTTGCTTTATGGCCCAGAACACAATCCATTTTGGAAAACCTTCCTTGGGTATTTAAAAAGAGTCTCCCCCCCATCCCCCGCGTAGTTAAGCTTAGAGTGAGTACGAGTTAGGACAAGTTGTTTTATTGTGTTATTCAAATCTCCTTTGTAGTGACTTTTGGTTTCCTTGTTGTATCAATCAATGAAAAAGATGTGTTAAAATCCCCAATCAAAATAAAGTGTTTTTTTCCTCCTTTTCATTCTATCACTTTTTGCATTAAAAAATTGGAAGTTATGCTTTCAGGAAAGCAGAAATTTAAGATTGTGTGTCTTCCTGTTGGCCTGATGTATTACCGTCTGGAAATGTGTCCATTTGTCTCTAGTAACAGTTTCATGAAATCTCCTTTGTCTATTTTTAGTGACATTGCATCAATTCATTTTGCTTAACATATGTCTTCCTCCATTTTTCAATGTCAACATAACTGTGTTCTTATGTTTAGAATGCATTTTTTGTAAAGAACATATATCTATATCTTGTTTCTTTTTTTCTTTTTATTCAAACAGATCATATGTTTTTCTTCTTTTAAATAAGATTTAGTTCATTTGTATTAACATTAATCACTGGACCTAAATCTACCATCTCATTGTTTGTTCTCTAATTTTACTGTCTGTTTGTCCCTTCACTCTTCCTTTCATTTTCTCTTTTGGGATTAATCAAATATTTTTGTTCTATTTATTCTCCTCGTTATTTGTTAAGTTGCACGGTCTTATATTCCTTCTTTAGAAATTTCAATACACATCCCCGAGTTAGCATGTGAAGCAATATGGAAACTTTCAGCAGCTTAGCATCATATACCCATGCCCTCCTTTTTTCTACTTTCTGCACATAGTTTTACTTTTATATATATCAGCCACCCACAAAATATTATTAATTTTGTATAAAACACTAAACACGCTTTTATATTTACCCACACATTTGTACTTTCCAGGTCACTTTATTCCTTCTGTAGTACATGCTTCCTTCCAGAATCATATTTTCTTTCTTTTTAAATTCATTTTTATTTTTTAGTATGTCTTATATATTAGGTTTACTGGGGATAAATTCATTCAACGTTTGCCTAAAAGCATTTTATTTCACGTTTTTTATCTAAATCAGCTTCATTGGGGAATAATATAAACGGAATAAAATTCACCAGTTTTAAGTGAACTTATAATATAGAACTTTTCCATCCTCCACTACCCCAATTCCCTTGTGCCTTTTTTCAGTCAGTCCCCTCCTGGGCGCCTACCCTTAGTTCTTCCTTTCAATGTCCTTATCCCATCTTCAGTGGTTAATACCTGCCCATGCAATCCTTCTCCCTTCACTACTCACCCGCATCCGTGCACGTTGCCACCCCTTTCGCAATCTGGTTTTTCCTCATGAATGTAGAAACTCAAAACATAGGAACTGAGGATGTAGAAACTAAGGAGAATTACTGCTCATGGAAGCAGCGCACAGTCCTTTGGAGAAACACAAAATCCTACAAATGTGCAAACAAAAAGAAAGGAGAAAGGTTTCCTAGGTAAGGGAGCAAGGGGACATTTGGGACAGAAGAGTTAGCTGTGTGAGTCCTGACCAGGCGTCAAGTGCACGATAGTTGGAGGGGACAGAGTGAGCAAAGCCATGGAGTTCTGTGATAAGGAAGCAAAACTTAGGCAGAGAAGTGGGGGGAATTAATAACTTGTAAAAGGCAGGCTGTCACTCGTCTAGAAAAGACCTGGGTCACCAAAAGGAGGAGATATTTTTGTCATATTTAAATGCTTCAAGGTGTGTGTTTTACTCAGGTCACAGAGGAATCTCCATTTATACAGGTGAATCAGGTTCTAAATTCAAATGTTAGGTAAAATTGTACACAGCCAAAAGTATCACTTACAATTCTCTTTATTCTCCAATATAGTACAATATACAGAAATGCTCTCGTAGGAGCCCAACATGGCTGGTCTTCTGCCAGTGCTATAACAGACTTCTGCATTTCTGTAAAACATGGAGTTGTTTGCTTATGGGTAGAAGCCATATTGAATAAAGCATTCATATGGGTAATGTCCAGACGGACTCACTGTCAGCTCCGAGGACACTTGGTAGAATTCACACACGTTAATTGCATTGAAGACGTAATCCATTGGGAGCTGCTAAGGATGGACTACAATTGGTGAGATCAATGAGGAAGCTCTCAGGACTTCCAGGTAAGAAGCACCTGAAACAGCTTGTGATATGGACACTTTGAAAGACCAAGTTAATTGGTTTGAGTGTGGAGATGTCAGTGGTGAGAAAACGCAAAGCAAATGACGTGCACGGCTGGAAAGATGAAGCATCAACAGAAATAGGAGGTTCAGAACATGGCTGCCTTCTGGGAAGTGAAGGAAGGGATGCTGTGCTGGGGGTGCCATGGGGTACCCAGTCAGAGATGCGTGCTGTATGGAAAGATTCAAGGCTGGATGCTGGAAAAGGGGAGAGAGCTGCAGCCTGAGAGCTGCCCGCACATGTCACATTTGGAACTATGGGCTTAAGTAAGACAATATGGATTGACCTAGAGATTAGTCAATGGATTCATGGTTCACAGGAGCCTTGGGAGACTGGCCAGCTTTGCGTTGGCCACAGTGGACCATCTCCATACTACCTCGGTCATAGCAAGTGTGAGCCAAACCATTGTCTCTCCTCATCCTATAATAGCACTCGACCTCTTTTTTCTCAATGGACACCCTTGTTGGGTATGGTTGGGCCCCTGCTGACCCTGGGCGGGTATGGTCTTCGTCACCCAGGAGCTTTGCTGTGTTCTTGGAATGAATATATGAGCAAGAGCCAAGGCCTAGCTCCAAGGTGAAGCTAGGTAACAAGTATTTATTCATTCGTCAGATGTTAACCTCAAACATCAGCCATGTACTGGGAAACCAACCAACCTGTGACTTCAGCAGAAGGTGTTTGAGTCTGCCTCCTCTGGGAGACAAGTCATAATTCCAATTTTATTTAATTGGAATGGTAAAGAGAATAATGTGATCATGTTTTATTTGCACAAGCGGTACTTTCCAATAGCCCATTATGTATGTATAATTCACTAAGATCCTTGCCATGTTTTATGTATTATTTCTTTTTTTTTCCCCCTGGAAAGTTACACAATTCATTTTTATAACATTTTAATGTAAAACTAACACCATATTGTGAGCAAGACTTCATAGTTTACATAATTTTCTTAGATTTATTGCTTGTGGTTCTATGTATAAATCATAGCAATATCACAAATTAGAAATTGCCTCTCTACCTGTCCATTATATTTACAGATAGGGTCATAATTACTGAAGTATTCATTTTCAAAGCCTCCTGGTTTGACTCCAATCTCATTTATTATGATTGTATTATTTCTGTAATGCTGTTTATTAGTTGGTGCCAGTCAATACTGTAATGCATTTGCTGTTCCGCAGCCAAGTCGTGTAATAGATACAAAGTTCTGGGAGTCACATCCTTTATGGGATAGGCAGTTGTCTGTGAATGAAACTAATTGAAGACGGTTTTGTATGTATTTACATGATGTACACATTTACTACGGAATGGAGAGAGAAATAGCTCAGACTTGTGGATATATAGAGAACGTTGTTGACATCCAGTGGGCCCATTTTTCTCATTTGTAAAATAAAATTACCCTAGGTCAGTGCTTTTGATCTGTGGTTTGCAGAGCCCTGAATGTCCTTGGAGGCGACCGAGGGGAGGTCTCTGAGAATTTGTGATCTTATGCCCATGTGACAACAGGAGGGCTGCATTTCTCTAAGCGCTTTGCCTGTGGTCACCGATGTGTGGAGGTGCCTGAGGGGTAAGAGTGAAGGGAAGGGACCTCGTTAAATGAAAGAAGTGAACCATAACGCATTCACTGAGCCTTGCTTTCTGGAAAAACAAAAAGTACTGAGGCAATGTTCCCCGTGTCAACAATCTCATACTTTACAGAGGAAAGACGTGAGGAAACCATCGTTATGACGCTAGCTGGGTGGAAGGAAGCAGAAGGTGGTGTGGGAACACTGAGGAGGGCTCCCAACTGCACAAGTCGCTGCACAAGGCGCTGGTGTCCAGGGATGAGGCAGGGCGACTGAGGCAGGCTCCAGCCTCAACTGTGTTGGAAGTTAACTATGGACAGTCACAAATGTCAACCACCTGATTCACCTTCCCTGAGAAATCATTATGGTTGACTTCCATTCTCATTGGTTCCTACCCTAGAGTAGCCTGCATAACTTTGTTATCCAGAAGTTCCAATGAGTGCTTCTTGAAAGATATTGAGGGAAAGATGCCCAGAAGGGACACAAAAGGTGTGGAGGTGAAGGGGATGGACTGATGGGAACTAGCACACTTGAGAAGAATTTTTTTGAATAGATTGAGTTCCTGTAGGTGACACTGGCCAATGCCTGCCTGGGCAGGCATAGGACCTGTAACCTTTCATAGCTGTGAGATCAGGGTGTGTCCAAATAGATCAGGAATTTCCACCTCAGTCTTGAAGGTAATTTTATGGTCGTGTGTGTAAAGTCAAAGATTGAGATGATAGTCCAGACAATTCTGGTGAAGATATAAAGTTTGCAGCTGTGTTACAATATTGATCTTCATTAGTCAAGCAAAAGTAGGAGGCTTTTAATTTTTCTAGCTCAAGTGGCTGCTTTGCAAGGTCACGAAACCGCCAGTCACGTGACCTTTCCCAGGGCCATCCCTGGACTCTGATGAGCATTGTGCACATGGCATACTACAGGAGGGGCCTCAAGGAGCTGGACAACATGGCAGTCCTGTGTGTCCTGACATCAAGGTGCCATTTTCCAGCTGTTTGCTGTTTATCTCTATCTGAACTGCCCAACAGCAATCAACACCAATTGTCCGCACCAGGCATGCCATCCTCTGCCCTGTCCCCACTCCCCTGAACCCCTGCTCCTTCCTATGTTCTCACTCTGGATTGAGTGATATTTTTGTCCCTTATTCCCCTCCTTTATGTCTGCTTTTTTCAGTGCCCTAACATGGCCAGTTCTATCACCAACTGGTCCTTTCTTTCTTTCTTTCTTTCTTTCTTTCTTTCTTTCTTTCTTTCTTTCTTTCTTTCTTTCTTTCTTTCTTTCTTTCTTTCTTTCTTTCTTTCTTTCTTTCTTTCTTTCTTTCTTTCTTTTCTTTGTTTCTTTCTTTGTTTCTTTCCTCCCTCCCTCTTCCCTCCCTCCTTCCCTCTCTCCTTTCTTTCTTTCTCTTTCTTAATTTCATTCTTTCTTCCTGGCTTGTTGCTTTGTTTTTTGCTTTTGTTCCGGCATTCACATCCTCCATCCTCATGGCCTCTCCAGTCCTCACTCACACTGGAAAGTTCTGTGACTGGTCCCTCACAGCCTATGGGTGCTCCACCTTCACACGAAGAGTGTGGTAGAAGAATGTCACCAAGGTCTACTTTTTGGAGCTCACATTTGATTGTGGACTTTCATTCTTTTAGTCCCCATTGCATCCAGGAGAAAATAATGACTTCTCAGTGTACAAAGTGTTTCATTTTAAGATCCCAAATGACTTCATACTGACCTCCTCATTCTTTATGTCTAAGACCTCCAAGTTTAGTTCAAGACCATGCACGTTTTCCAGAAGTTCAGCACTATTTTTCCTTCATGATTTCACATCATTCTTTTCCATGCAGCCTGGAATGCCTGTTCTTCCATCTCAATTTTCACCACCAATTCCACCATATGTGAGCGCCCTCCCCTAAGGTCTTCTTCACATATGGTCCCAGGACATCAGCCACCCACACACTCAACCACCATAGACAGAAGGTTAGAGTTCCTTTTCACTCTGAGGACACTGCCACTTGTCACACCTATGCTGTTCAGAGCTGAGAACATGCACAGAGAGCCTCAGTAACCATGTGTCAGAGGCCAAACCCACCCAAAGCTCTATCCGGCTTCCACTGGAGAACACTGGAGAATCTTTCTCAGGAAAATAGCAAAAGGAAGAGAAAGATACAGACATTTTCTGACTGCAGCAGTAGAATGAGCAAATGCACTGTTAAGGACTTGTGTTAATGTTATATCTATTCAGGGCCTGTCTTTTGTTGTAGAGCTGGAGAAGAAAGAGAGCCTTTCAGCTGGAGAAGAAAGAGAACCTTCCAGCTGGAGAAGAAAGAGAACCTTCCAGCTCTAACCTTCCCCCTCAAGCGTGCAGCGACCGCTGTGCTGGGAAAACACTGCTTGTTTATTTAGTCCATATAATACGTGCACTTGTAAGAAGCGGAGTTTGTTTGCTTATGTTGTGTACGAACTCACCATTCTTGTGTTAATTGACCCATTTCTATATAATAGATACATAGACATATTCATATATCATACAGATTATAGATTCCTCTGTTAGTGAGAAAACACAAAGCCTGATTTACCTGTCCCAGCACAGGCATGCTTTACATAAAGGTGTGATGCCACCAGATTCAGAGCAAACAAAGCAAAGTCTGGGTTTTTCCCCAACACTTACTCTAGACTAGAAAACCAAAGAAAATGAAGTTAGACTTTTGTTTTGTTTTTCTAGCTCATCAGCCTTAACGATGGTCCCAATTCCTCTTGGGCACATTTTTCCATTTCGTTAGTATATTTATTCCATTATTGTTATTATTATTTCTAACTGGTCTCTTTACATCTGTCTCATTCACAGTAAAATCCTCATCTTTTTCTTTTCAGTAGCAGCATTCCCAACTCCATTTCCCATCGTTTTTGTTCCCGTGAACGGCGTGGGTGATGATGCTGTGTTCGGTCTAGGAGTGCGTCAGAGTTTTTGGCCCTTTGTTTCTCAGTGGAGCCCTACTTGTGTTTAATTTAAACTTTCTAGGGCTGTTCTTTGGGCTATTCCCTGTGCTCCCGTCTGTGTGGATCGTCTGTAGAAACGTCTATTAGTTTAATGGTTGTTGAGTATCCTTGTCTCAGCCACCCCTGGATGCTCTCATGACGCTTCTCATAAACACTGGGCGATGGGTAGCTGTCGTTTGGATAAATATGCTGGAAAATATGGTATGCGGTTTGCACACACATGCCATTTCTCCTATATTCCAAAATTACATGTGTTAACTTAGAAACTCTATGTTATCAGATGGAGTGGTTTGGTGAGCTGTCTGGCTGGCTGATGCATCCTTATTATCTAAGGCAGGGCTTCTTACCCTTGACCTGTGAGGCTGGATAATTCATTGTTTTGGGTGAGTGTCGTGTTCACTGTAGGATATTTAGCAGTCTCCTTGGACTCTACTCACTAGATGCCAGTAGCACCTCTCTCTCCCAAGTGTGACAAACCAAAATGTCTCTGGACATGGCCACATGTCTCCATGGGGGATTGGCAAAGTCATCTCTGGTGGAGAAGCACTGATCTAAGACCAGGTGCTAATTAAGCACAGGTGTCCACTGCTGATACATAGAAGAACAGACAGACATGAAAGGAACTTGGAGTCTGGCGTGATAACGACTGTTAGAATACATTAAATACATTGCACTATTACAATGCAAAACATTCCTTTTGAGTGATTTGGTATCTGTCTGCATAACAGCAGTTTCAAAGGAAAATAGTTTTGCTTGAAGTGAGAACTTACCCAAAGGTGAAACGAGAGGATCATATCCAACATTTGCCCTGGAAAGATTTAGAATTCTTTTTCTCTTGACAGTAGAGGGTTTTCTTCCCCCTTCCTTTTTAATTTTTTTTCCACTTTTGGTCCACCAGGAATATCTCAGATTCAGAATAAAGTATTGGTATTCCACAAAAGACAAGTAAAAAGGACTAACGCTCAAGCTTTCGGTTGCAAATGTTGTGCAGAGCGATTTCCCAGAGTGCCAACAAGAGGAAATTTTTTCTTTTCAGCAAAAAGTGCAGAAACCTCAGTTAACTTGAAGAAATAAAAGGAATATAGGGGCCTGCCTGCCACTCAAAAATAGTTGAAAGAAATCTGGGGTCTATCGGCCAGAGAGGGTTTGAAATAACTCACTCTGCTTCTCTTTGCTGGGACACATTCCCCCAATGCGAAAGCCTCACCAGTTCTTTGCTGACAGGAAAAGATGGAGCCTGGTGTTGCAGGTCCTCCTGCAGAGCGGGAACTGGTGAGTGTCGTGGGAGACAGCTGAAACCCACATGGCACTGATGGTGCTACCGGTCTGCCTGCTCACCGATGCCGTCTTCCTTCTACTCTGATACAGGCAGCGGAAAACTCACTCTAGAGCCGTCCCTGTTCCGATCCTGGGTGTGGGAAAGGTTGTAAATACAGACTAAGTGACGTGAAGTGATCTAGACCTGGAAATCTGGCAGAGCTGCCTCGGCGGTGGGGGTGGGGGTGGGAGTCGGGGGTACAGCCTTCCATCTGTGAGCGCACACTCCCACTAGCTCTGTCGCCAAACCTCTGCCTTTAGCCTCCAGCCTAACTGATAACGTGAAGCCTTTTCCCTGCTTAAAGAAATCTGGATTCGTCACTTAGAACAACCCAGAGCTCAGTGAACATCTCAGTTTAATCAAATGCCCTGGAATTCACGTCTCCCATTTTATGAATTACATGGTCCTAGGCGTTGAAAGAATTTCTAACCACAGCTCTTCGCTTGGCTATGAGCCACAGTGAAAAGTCTCATCCACCTGAGACAGAGTCTGTGCCATTCCAGAACCTTCCCTGATACGGACATGCTGGTTTCGTTCCTACACACTGGACTCTGACCTCGGAGGCGCTGCCTGGAGCCTGCCATCTCAAGGAACTCCTCCAGTCCTTTTCAGTCCCTCACAACTGAGCTCTCTCTCCAAATGGCCTATCTATGTCTGGGATTCTCGAGCACGACTCCCCATTCTTTGTCCCTGCAGAGTGTGGGAAGGTGGTGGCCTTCCTCGCACTGCTGTGCAGAGCAGTGACCACACTAGAGAAGGTGCGCTGGCATGGATATGAAAGGTAGCTCTGAGCCACAGAAGCCACTACAAAAAGAGCCATCAGTCTCGCTATATCAGCATTTGATTCCAGAAAGGCAAATCTAGAAAGCTGGACTCCAGTTGGGCACCCAGCAATTATAGGAAAGTGGCAAGTTTCGGGGCTGAGCCTGGCTTGCCTATATTCAAACATTAGTCAGTAAGTATTGACTGACCTTCACGATGTGTAGTGTGGAAAGTTTGGGGAACATAAGGATTAAAAAGACACTGCTCAGTGATTGCAAGGTGACCCACATTAATCATTTGCGGGTAACGTAGCATATGTTCCAGGAGGGCCACGGCAGAGCAAAGCCAGCTATTATGGGAACATAAACAAGAGAATGAAACCTACTGGGAGAGAGAAGTAGGGAGACAAGTGGTGGGAGACAATGCATGTTGGTGGAGGTGGTGACGTCAGCGTGGACTCTCATTTGCTGACTAAGCATTTTCCTGAAGATTTTAAATCCACTGAATTCTGTACTTGAGCCAGTGCCCCCTGGGCACACAACGCCCTGCCAAGGGCTTGCCGAGAAGAGGCTGAGGAACTTGACAGCTTCCCTGGGGTCATAGGCATTCAGAGGAGTGAATTCTGAGTCAGGTGCTCGGTGTCCTATACCAGCAGGCCCCCGGGCATGAGGACGGTGGTCTCAGCCAGGAACGAGCACCCTTTGCTGCATCCCCATGCCGCCCTCCCCAGTGGCGCTGGGAGGTCTGGGAGGGCACTCGGCCAGCACCTGCCCATCTCCCTCCTTCAGGCCCCTGGAATGTCCCTTGCACCCACCTGACCGCACTTAGCACCCCTGGAAAAGTGCCTTCTGAAATCTTACCCGTCATGTAGGCCCTGATTCCCTCTTAGAGGACAGTCTTCTTTACACACACAACACGATGATTTTTTTTTTGCCAATATGCGGCCCACTTACCGGAAATCATGCTTTTCCCTCAAGGTGGCTTGTCACCTCAAACAGGTACCCATCAGACGTGTTGGCAGCTTATTGTCCCTCCTCCGGTCGGGCTGCCCTGGGCTGGCAGCTGGTCTGTCACCCTGTAATGTCACTTCTGCTGCTTTCTGGCCATGAATTTGTTGTCCATTGTGGTCCTCTAGTTGGAACACCATGTTCCGCTTTACATCACATGATGTGCTCTTCAAAACCTTTTAGACTTCTCTTCAAGAAGGCTCTACACTGATTGCTTCCTTGAGTTTCTGTGGAGACCTGTAGACACCTGCCTGCAGCCCCTCTCATGGCGCCAGGGCTGGCAGGTGACCTGCCATAGCTGAGTTCTGACTGCACCCCCAGCCTTTGGTTCTTCTCTACCTGACAACCTGACACTACTACAGGGTGTGTTTCCAGCTTTTCTCTGCATGGAGCTTTTTGGAAGGACAGTGTCGTTCATTCCCAGGGTCACTGTAACTGACCAAGGTCACAGAGGGACTTGTCAGGAGGTGGGAGGTGAAATGAGTTGCCCAAAGGCACCCAGTGCAGATATGGATGCAGTAGAAATCTGTCTCCTGAACTGGATGATGCTCCTTGAGTAAGTTATCCTTGCCTGTACCCTCCCCAGCCTGTAAGGGTCCACCCCCTGTGCCCCACATTCAATCCTTCTTTAATAAGAAGAAAAGAGTGAAACAGGAGTAGGCTGGGCGCTGCCTTGTAGTCTTATTTTAGAACATCTGTGCTGCAGGCACAGTAATTGCACAGGAACTTACTGCCTTCCATTTATAACTATTATTAATTTAAAATCTACATGCTAAGTGCGAGCGAGGAAAGCCCAGATCATTACCAATATCCTAACACCCATAGAAAAATTAGTCGGGCACCTACAAACTATAAATCCTCTCCCCTAGGAGATATTTGTTGCTGGCTAAGATGATCCTGAAGTAATGGAAGCATTTAATGTAGAGAATGTTGTTCTATTTCTCTTCTTGATAGCCCCAGACAACCGGGGCGTGGACGTGGGGGAGAGAAGCTACAGGAGAAGGCTGCCCAGGAAAAGCCATCTGTTTGCTAGGCTGATCAATAGGAAGATTAACTTCACCAAGCAGAAGACTTATCAATCTTCCTATCGATCAGCTCAGCAAACATATTAGTGTGCTGGTGTGGCCGTGCGCGGCTGTTCCCAGTGCTCCATCAGGTCCGCGGCCATGAGCTATCTTGGACGTCGGCCATGGGACTTCTTGCTTACAGCACGCACGCTGATAGAAAAGGTCACTTCTTTTCTCCTCCTCTGCACGACTGTCCCCAGAGAAGGGGATTGATGGAGAAATTGAAGTGGGATTATGTCGGTGACTATGATGAGCTGGATTCAAATTTAATCAACAAGCTCTTATTTGGTACGAATCCCTGGGACTCTTAATTAAAAAAAAGGAAAGAAAACCATGATAATGTGAGCTTTTCTTTGTTAAATATTTAGTGAAAATTATTTTAAGCTCAAAGAAAATTATTTGAAGTACCCACATTTGTGAGAGACCCACTTGTAATCATTTAACGTTCCTTATTACTTGAGTGCTGAGAAATGGATTAATGTTCAGAATCAGCATAAACATGTTCATATTTTATTCTTTAAAGAAAAAGCTATGCTTTGAAATTTTTTGGAAAAATGTCAAATACTTTATCTTGAAGCACTGGCATGAAATAATAAAAAGGGTTTAAACTGATATTTATATAACTTTAAAACGTTTTCTTCATTCATTCAAGAAATACTTACTGTACATAAAGCCTAAATCTTCCAGCTTCTGACGTGAGACCCATCTATCCTAGACTTCTGATGGGAAGAGAATGACCAGGATTAGATGACATCATCTCCAGGAGCTGAAGTGTGGCTTTGCTCTGTGCTGACTCACGACACTAAGGAAATGGCAAATCCTCAGCTTAATTACTCACAATTAATATTATCTGCAACTTGAGTAATTTTATGATAGAACTGAATTCCCTTCCTAGCTAATTCCATAATCGTTTGCCTCATTTCACCTCATTTCATGAAGGATAAACACTTGGCCCCAGATCAGTTGCCTCTTGTTTCGCTTCAGAATTGTAGAGCTGCAGTTCCGGATGGACTCAGACACCGTCACCTCTCATGGCATTAGAGGCAGGATACATGCACCAGGGTTCTCTCAGGGTGTGTGTGCGTGTGTGTGTGTATGTGTGTGTGTGTGTGTGTGTTGGGGGTGGGGAGCGCTGAGCTATAAGAAAAAAGAAATGTGGTTGATTTCTCAGAGGAGTGCTTGGTCCCCCTGGGGGACCTGGAAACTCCTGGAAAGAAGAGTTCAGTGCTGTAGGATGTCACGGGCAATGACGGGGAGGGGACAGCGCATGGGGACAAAGCAGAGACCTGGGTGGTTACTTTCCTGTCACCTGTAATTGTACAGGCTTAAGTGGAGAAAATGAGCGGGCCATCTATTAATTCATTCCAACGTTTTTACGGAAGCTTCATAGTTTGCCAAGAATTGAGCTGGAAGATGAAAATCCATGTTCTCTGCCTTCCAAAAGTTCAGTCTACCTGGAGAGTGGGCATGTGCTGTCGTGCCCACTTAGGGGAGCGTCTCTGAGGCGTGTTGCTTCTCCTCCGCCTAGTGTCGGGACCACAAAACACTCACCCCGAGGCACAGTCTCTTTACCAGAAACACGACTTCAGTGGCCTCCACCAGTTGTGGAAAAGCAGGGCTGCAATCACCCTTTTTCTAGAGAAGTGGAAAAGCCCAATTGTAACTTCTGTTTGGCTTAGGGAAATCTGCTTCGTGATGTACAGAGCTACGGGGGTGCAGTCAGGTAAGCTGGGGGGATGAAGTGTGGGGAGCTCTGGTTCCTCTCAGCTCTATTTCAGTGAGAGACTTATAGACGACCACAAAACACTCACTTTGCAGACATAGAAAAGCAAAATGGAAGATTCTGGGCCGCGTGCCTCTCCAGATGGGACCTGGCGTAGTCTCTGTTGGTCCTCCATGGCCGTGACTTCTGCAGTGATGGTGGAGGCAGGCTCTGCTTCGCATAGCACGCCCATCACAGAGGACGTGCATGGCTCTTTATTTAATGGAGACTCAGCTCTGGTTGGTCATCCGTCCGTGACTGCACACAGCTTTTAGGTCCCTCCAGAGCAGGTACATGGAAATAGGACCTCTCTCAGTTCCATATACCAGAAATTATGACTTAGTGTTTCTCTTGACATTTGGAATTTAGGAGAAACAGATCATTAGGGTTTCTTGATCTAGTCTGTTACTTTTGAAAAAACTGGTTTGAGAGCAAATATTTTTAGCAAAGAAAAATATGAACTAAATCATAGAACATTGTCAGTAAAGGGTGTTTTGCAAGAAAACTAGGCTCAGATTTGGATGAGCTGGCTTCAAATTCTGATTTGTAGGCCCTGCCTCAGACCTAATGAATAAAACCTCGGGCTGGGGTCCAGAAATAGTGACTTTTAAGGAATCCTTCTAGTATTCTTATGCCCCTTAAAATCTTAGGGGTAATTTGTTTAACAGGCTTCCTTTAAATGGGTTGCATGGTATTGCTATTTCGAGCCTTACCAGTTTAGAGATCATGTGAACATGAGTCACACTGTACAGACCTATGGTTACAAATCTTCTGGTGTAGAGCGTATGTGCTTCCTGTGAGGAGCACGCAAAGCGTGTCTAGGGGCTTGAGTCACACGTCTGTTAACGCAAAGCTGACGTCTGCTAGGTGTGTAGCTAAACAGTCCGCTTTTCCTGGGGGCTGGTGGAAGCTAGAGAGCTGCAGAGGTGAGCCTGCAGCTTTGTATCACTTTCCGCCCTCACCTGGTTTGGGCCCGGTGTCTACTGATCTCAAACGCAGACTCAAGGGAACGAAATGTCTAAGACAGCCTGGGTGCACACGCTGAGTGCCTGCACAGAACCCACCCCATGGGACGAAAAGATGTCGCGTCATGGAGTCCAGGTTGGGATGTGTCCTGTGTTGGCTTGTTCTGGAAATGGGAAACGGAGGTCTAGGAAAGCATGGGCCCTGGGGAAAAGAGCGTATTAGCCACACTAGGGCAGATTTGGGAAATGAAAACTCTGTTTCCATCTGTAGGTTTGGACTTTCACACAAAGCATGAACCCAGAGAAGGGTCCCCACACATATGGGACATGTTAGTTCCTGATGTAAGGCAAGGTTTTCCGATCATTGGCATTTCCCCCAGAAGCAAGGCTGTGCCTCCCCTGACCCAGGGGGCCGTGCCCAGCAAATTGGAACTGCTTGTCTCCAGGCAAAATCAGCTTGAATTGGCCCGCTGACGGCAGTGACTTTTATGGTTTCTTCTCAACCTGAAAGATTACGATTCTGTTACACGATGGGTGGAAAACAGCGAAGTGTTGTTATCCAGAAGCCTCTTTGGCCAGCAAACAGTGAAGTCAGCGGCTCAATAAATCCCAAGGTTTAGAAACACACACTCCAAGGCTGCTTCTCACTGAGACACCCGGATTTAACAAACACAGCATTTGTGTACAGCTCAGAAGGCCGATTTCTGTCAGTTCCAAACAGGAGCCGTCCCCCAGCCTGCAGACAACCAGCCCTGTGCTGTCAGCACTTTTCTGAGCTTCACTGGTGTCGCGCACTGCACTTTCCCTCCTCCTCCCTTCAGGTCCCCTTTGGGGTCAACAGCACACATTGATGGAATACCTAACTGCGCTGAAGAGGGTAGCTTCCGACCACAGAACGGGGTTTTCTCTTTGCTGAGAGTTAATTGGTCATAAGGGGCCCGGGTCTCCATCCTGGTCTCATTAGCACCAAATTTTAACTAAATGGCCTAACTGACCCATGTCCAGAGCCACTGTTCTCATCAAATGCAGAGATGAAAGTCGTCTGCACGTTCCTCTTTCATTAACATTTACATCGTGATGGCTGGAACTCAGGAGGCCGCTGGCCTGAGGGAAGCGGGTTGGGAAGCTTCTGAGCTCCGTCCGGGTCTGGCACCTGCATCTTTGTGACATGCCTGTGGGACCCCAAGAGGAAATTATAGGGCAGGTAAGAACCAAACAATTAGAAGCCATGTGCTTGACACAAGGCTATGAGTGAAAGGTGGGGTACGTCCCCAGAAACATGACAGGCGGCAGCTGACTCCCAGAGCCTGCCAGGACACAGGACACCTCACTTTCGGTGCACATGTGGTGACTTGCAGGGGCTGGGCAGCATGCGCTCCATGGAGGAGGAGCAGAATTTGCTCGAATGGGACAAGAGCTCATTCATTCATTCATTCATTCATTCCCTCGCTCACTATGCTGCTGTGCCGGTTAGCAAGCGGACATGGGGATGTGAAGCCAGAGGAACCAGGTCTCTGGGTGAGCCTGGTCCAGTGGGCTAGTGAGTCAAAATTTGGGAACCGAGTTTGGGTGCTTTGTGGTTTGGTTTCCTGTACACTTGTGTCTGTGTGTCCTCAGCAATTCTGTCTGCATTGAGACATGAGTTCCTCACCTGCAGGCTTAAATCAGATGAGCCTCTTGTGCCTTCCACTGTGTACCAAGAATGTGGACGTATAAATGAGCAACTGAACAAAGCAGGTGATTGCAGTGGTCGCCACATCCCTGAAACAGCCAAGGCACGTGAAACATGTTGGACTTACTTACTTTCCTCCTCGGGAAAGGGAAGAAATGGTAAAAGTATCCACACCCACGAGTACTCAGCAGCCTGAGGGTCTGGCTCCATGGAGCTCCATGGAGACCCACCGTGACCAGGCAGTTGTGTGAGGCGGTGTGTTGGGAGACGTGATTCCCCACCCTATTCTTTATGCTGGCTATCGCCTCCTCTGTGAAGCCAGTGGGAGAACCCCCCTCATTTCTATTTACAGGTGCCAAGGGAAGGGTTCTGATCAGCCAGCTTGGGTCAAGCATCTAGCCAGAGCCAGTGAAGGCCTAAGCTGACCTGAGCCAGGAGTCACCCTGAGCCTGCCAGGGGTGCCAAGGGATGGGGTCACTGCACAAAGTGTGGTCCTCTTGGATGGATGCGGGTGGTTCATGGCCAGCACACAAGGGCCCAGCTGTGATGGTAGTAGAAATGTCCAGATACCACCATGCCAGTTGGCAGATAGCCACTTACATGAGGACCCAGATGCCGTGTCTCAGCCAACAGGGCCTCTGAGGCCCCCACTACCAACAAAAGGGATGACACACAGCCCTAGAGGGGCCTCGGGACATGCTCTTGTGTCCAGGCACAGCATCCCTTTGGTTGGTCAGTGGGCAATGAGTAAGACTGTCTAATATTTTGTCTGCTGCTACCTGGGAACAGAAGTGTGTGTGGGGAGAGAGGTGTAGATGGGCCGAGTGGTTGTCTGTTTCCAGAAGAGCAGAGTTGGGATGAAGCAGCAGAAAAGCAATGTTTTCAGTACCTACAGCTGACATGACTCTTACCAATGGGATCTCCATCAAGCTTTGTGCCTCTCAACCTCTGCTTTATCATGGATACAGGGAGAATTGCACTTGACCCTGCAGTGCACAAAGAGTGTGGCATACAGTCCGCCAAAATCAGTGATGGTTACCGGCATAGGGATTTAACAATCAGGAACTCCCTCAAGAGAAACACATGGATGACGTGCCTCTCCATTGCCCTATATTATTGGAGAACGATAAAGCTCATTTAATCAGATACTTGAAATAACTGAGAATGTCATTAAATCATCTAGAACTATTGTGCAGATACAAATGAGTTATTTTCTATCTAGAAATACAAGCTCTGGCTCTCCAGCTCTGACTCTCCCTACGTACGTACCTTCATACATACAAAGATGCTTGATATCTTCTAATGCTCCAAGAGAGCTTGGTAATGTTTAAGTAAATGGCTCACGACTACGGATATAGTTGATTATTCAAATTCTAAAGTGTGGTATAAATGCATTCCATTAAATGTTATAATGTGAAAACCAACTATGCTTGTATCATGTCGAATGCAGTTTTATGAATTCAAGACAAAGCTCTGTGTAAGTCATGCTAACAGTGAATGTTCTGTGCACACTGTGATATGGTCACTTCATTGTTCCCCAGGAAATGGCACCATGAGTTCTCCAGGGACTCAAGTCAGAAACTGTTGGCTCTCCCCCTCCCTCACCACCCACTTTCGTGACATCTCTCTGTGATGTTGTCACCTCCATAGGTCAAAGTATCTTGTTCTCACTGAAATCTCAGGAACAACCTCTTAACTGTTGTTTCTGTTTCCACATCAACCCCAGTGATCGCCTCTCCACACTTAATGGGTCTGATTATGGCGGGTCCATGGGTGTTCTCTTTGCTGCCTCCCCCTATTGCTTTGGGGTAAAGCCCATTTCCATGTCATGACCTGCAGAGCATGAGCACGAGCTTTGACCACTGGCCCCTCTGCAGCCTGTCTCCCCTGTGATTTCTTGTCCTCAGGGGAGACGTGCTGCAGAGGGGCCAGTGGAACCCCTTGACATTCTGGAAAATCCTTCCCCCCTTCACCATCAGTGTCCATGTTCTTCCCTCTGCCTGTCCCATCGCTCTGCCCTCCTCTTGACACAAAGAACTCCTTTCGACCCCAGAACTGACGTCCAACTGAGCTCCCTGGAGCCGCTCTGCTAGACTGTCTTCCATGGCCGCCGGCCATCACCACACCCTGTCTGTGTCATCCTTAGCACTTATCACAGGGCACGTTTGTGCCGTGATTCGTAGCTTCATGTGTGTGTTCTTTATCTCACTCCAAAATCTACATTTCCCGGGGGGCAGAGTCTGCCTGTTTTAGAAATATTCAATTACCTACACAGTGACTAGAAACTGGTAGGTAATTAATGACTCTTTACTAAAAGAATGATTTCAAAAGCTGACTGCAAAATAAGCACATAATTACAATGACTACAGGTGCAGTGAGAGAAGAGTGCCTGATCTTGTAAGGAAGGGCATCAGATATCTTGTGCTCGAAAGCTTGAAAGCTAGTTACTTACTTGAATATGCTTAAAATAGCCCATTTTTTCCAACGTGTTAACCCTGATAATTAAGTAGCTGGTATTTGGCTAGCATTGCTAACGATCCACAAGACATAAGAGGAAGTTAAATCATAAGAAGTAGGTCACAGACACCTGTTCCGAAGTGGGTTCCCCACAGATATCCGAATACTTCTCATTGAACTGAGTCTATTTCAGAGAGCTATCCTTAAATTCTTCTTGCAAATCATGACATTTTCTTGGTTTAGGGATGATCAGACCTACAACAGTGAGAGACTTAGTAATATTCTAGACAGACAGAACAATAGCACTGAAGAAAGAGCATAATAACATGAATTTGCTAGAGGATAACACAATCATAAAGAGGTGTTTCATGGCCACATCCTTCAGTTTTATTATTCCACATCTAGACTTCAGGTAATACTGCCCCAGGTGCTAACCAGCCATGCTGTCGGGACTAAGTTGGTTCATAACACTCTTTTGTTTGTAGAATAATGAGAATTCTAAAGATTAAGTCCGCCATTAGGGAAGTGTTATAAACTCATGTTTTATAAACAATTCAAACTATTTTAATGCAAATTTATACATTAGGAATGGAAAACAAAAGAGTATGCATTTTAAAACTATTTTACTTTTCTTTAGTAAATACAACATTTCTGGGATAATATGCATCACTTATTTAGAAGACAGCAGAAACATAAGGCAAAATTAAGCAAACATTATTTTTAATGAGTGAATAATGAGGCCTCATATTTGCAGAGGATGAAACTAGGTTTCTCCTTGAAAAAGTAGGCTATTTGTAAAGTATGATGTCGATAATATTATAAATATAATTGAGGAATTCTTTAATCGTGGACAAATAAAGATAACAAATGTTGGCGAGAATGTGGAGGTGAGGGAATATTTATGCACTGTGGTGAGAATGTAATGGTGCAGCCACTATGGAAAACAGTATGGCAGTTTCTCAAAAAATTAAAAACTGAACTATGTAATGACCCAGCAATTCCACTTCTGGGTATATGTCCAAAGGAATTGAAAACAGTATCTCGAAGAAATATCTGCACACCCATGTTCATTGCAGGATTATTCACAATTGCCAGAATATGGCAACAACCTAAGTGTCCATCAACAGATGAATGGATAAAGAAGTGTATTGTCTATGTGAAATAACATGAAATAATAATTCAGCCATGAGAAAGAATGAAATCTTACTATTTGTGACAACACGGATGGAACTCAAGGGCACTATGTTAGAGAGAAAGACAAATACTGCATGGCATCATTTATATGTGAAATCTGAAAAAGTCAAACTAGTAAAAACAGAGAGTAGAATGGTGGTTACTGGGGACAGGGGAAATGAGAAGATGATGTTTAAGGGTGAAAACTTGCAACGAGTGGATAAAGAAGTGCTGGGCATCTAACGTGCAGTATAGGGACAATAGTCACCAACATTGTATTACAAACTTCAAAGTTGCTAAGAGACTAGATCTTAAATGTTCTCACAAAAAACAAACAAACAAACAAGAAAATGATAATTATGCAAAGTGATAGAGGAATTAGCTAAAGCTACGGTGGTCATCATATTGCCACATATAAATTTATCAAATCAAGACCCTGTACATCTTAAACTTAGTGTTTTGTGTCAATTATATTTCAATAAAAATGCATAATAAAAGAAATGCATTAAGAGATAGCTCCTAAATGAGATGACGTGTGTGTGAAAACACACATGTTCGACTCCAAAGCCCTAGGAAAATGCTAACGCTTACAGACACGGGCATCCCCAATCCAGGCTGGAACGACGCTCCCAGTGCCGGGCTCAGGTTTTCTCGGCTCAATAAACATCTGTGACTTCACCCACTTACCACAGACAGCTCTTGGGAGATAGGAACTTTGCTTATTCATTGGAAGAAAAGGGCCTGGTAAGTATTTAAAATACTACTAGTAGTTGGAGGGTGTAAATGGTGCCAATTAGGTTGTCACAGATGGGTGCTCTTCATTCAAAGACATTTTGCCTGCTCTCAGCACTGGTGGTAATAACACCTGGATTGTGCGTGTTGACGATAGCGGGCACACATGTAAATGAATTACTCGTATGTATGTGTGCACTTCTAAAGGCAGCTGGGAATCCATGTTTATGCGAGAAACTCCCAGCAAGAAAGAAATAATAAAAAGCCAAATATAAAGAAAATGGATATCGAATGAGGAATCTAGTGCAAGAGAGAACTTTGCCCAACAGGGAAACCACCAAACCGAGTCCGGGTGAGCCAGACACAAAAGGCTGCCCTCGAACCACACGATTAACAAAAGTAGCTGACACACATATTGATTTCACAAAGGCGATATAATTTTCAGGTGCCCTGCATTGACTATAGGTCTGTAGGTGCCTCTTAAATCATACAACAGGAAAGAGACACAAAGTGGGAACATGCAAACAAGAAAGGCCGAGAGATAAGACCACAGTCTGTGCCGCCTGACCCAGACGGAGCGCCAGCCTGGGCCCAGGGGCGGCCCCTTTCCACAAGAGGCTGCGTCCTTTCTGTCCTTCTTGGAAACCTCATCTTCAGAGGCCCCGACTGGTCACGTCACATTGTGCAAATGTGGCTGGCACGTTCTGGAGGGATAGTCCAAGCCTGCTTTCTATGCAATAAAGTACTCCCAAATTAGACCACTGTTTCTATCTCTACATTGATTTTTCCAGGCATGTTTATGTCTCCTGTTAACTTGTTTGTACAAATAGGCCAAGAAAATCCCCCAATCACTCCACGTGCTTGAGGATTTATGAAACATGCGGCCCGGATAAATATTTCCTGTTAAAAAAAAATCAGGCAACTTATAAATTGCCATTACAATGCACGAAGGCAGTTTAACTCAATTTAGCAACTAAGTCAATGTTTAGCCAAGCCGTCAGGCGAGAGCCTTATTAAAATCCCGTGGCTCTGCGGTGTCTGAGGTGGGAAAAAGGTTAAACTGCGTCTCAGCTACTGAAGCAGCTGAAGGATGTGGAGCCCAATTAAACCTTCAGTGCCGCTCGGGCTCATAAACACTGCCTCCTGGAGTCCCCCTGGAACGCCCGCCGGGCTGCCGAGAGGGGACCCAGCAAGAACCTTTTCATGCCTTGCGTCCTAGCCGGGGTCTGGCCCAGCCCTTCTGGGTGAGAGGCAGCGGCTCCCTCTCTATTAATCATCGTCTCACTCCTGACACCTGGGACTGACTTCAACTCCCCCGGTTGCTATATTGACAATATTCCCTGTTGATTTCCTCATTTTCTCAGCCAAGGCTAGACTGACCTCTTTAAAATTCTTTATAAACGTCAGTAATTGCTGCATCCAACTTCAATTCATTACTTTCCCGGGCCTCATGTATTTTGATGATATGAAAGTTGACCACATTTACATGCAAATTGAAGTTTTATATTAATAAGGGCCAGTGAAAGGCAATCGCATGGTAATGCTCCATGATGACTTTTAAATACATTTGCCCATGTCTCGCCTGGCATTAGCATGGTCAGACCATGAGGAAATCGTGTCGGTCTGATTGCAATTTTGTTTTCCAATTGAAAGTACAATTTCATCAGGTTTCCCTGTCATTTCTAATAATGACTTAAGTTTGCTTGCTAAATTGGAGAATTTCTCTGGCCTTCAGATGGGCTGGAAACAGGTGAGGCGCCAGCTGCTTCTGCGGGAAGGGGTTCATTATGGGCACGGACACCCGTCAGCTCAGGCGGCTGCTTTGATGACGGGAGCGAGTCACCGAAGGCTCTGCACAGAGGAGATTGATTATCTTAACCCATAAACTTTCATCCCAAACTTGGAAAGCCCTGCACTGTGTTTGCTAGTGCACATCTTAGCATGAGGGTCCAGGGGCGCTGCCTCCCCACCGGGGAGTCTGGTGCTTTCCCGAGTGATGCATGGACGCCCTTCGTATTCTGGAGCGTCGGGAGCACCTGCTTATTTTCTTCCCTCAAGGTGAATTATGTGCTTCCATGCAGAGCAATGCTATGCACCGATGTCATGAGTAAGACAACTCAGGACCCCACCAGAAGTAGACCCTCAACAGGGACATTTCTCTGACTCACCCCGGTTAAACTGCATGTGGATTGTGTACCAAGGGCAAACCCAGATTTGTCAAGAGGTTCTAAGGCAGTTCCTGACAAAGGCCTCACACAGCGGAGCAGTCAAAGAAGGTAAATGACAAGGACGTCCTCTAGAAAGAATTGACGGACAGCGATTCTGGAACAATCGCTGAGCTTCTCCGTGACTCAATTCACACAGCTGTGAGTTGTGGGAGTGTCACTTCCCCTCCCTCTGAACTTCCCTCAGTTCCACTAGAGTACAAGGAAACCAACATTTGCTTCTTGTGAGTGAGAATGTTGGCCCTGGATGATACTTTGGGTAAAAATCCACCTTTGCCGTCATAAATATGTTCTCTGTTAAATAGGCTCAGTGCACGTCATCTCACTTAGATAATACGAGGTGAGACAATTAAGTTCGCAAACTAATTGCAATGATGTCGCTAACCTTTTTTGGTATCAGAGGGATTATTCAGTATGAATTTGTTCCAACTGGACACACAGTTAACCAAGTTTACTATTTGGAAGTGCTGAAAAGGCTGCGTGAAAAAGTTAGACGACCTGAACTTTCTGTCAACAAGTCATGGTTCTTGCATCACGACAATGCACCAGCTCACACGACACTGTCTGTGAGGGAGTTTTTAGCCAGTAAACAAATAACGGTGTTGGAACACCCTCCCTACTCACCTGATCTGGGCCCCAGTGACTTCTTTCTTTACCCGAAGATAAAGGAAATATTGAAAGGAAGACATTTTGATGACATTCAGGACATCAAGGGGAATACGACAACAGCTCTGATGGTCATTCCAGAAAAGGAGTTCCAAAATTGCTTTGAAGGCTAGACTAGGTGCTGGCGTCAGTGCATAGCTTCCCAAGGGGAGTATTTCAAAGGTGACCATAGTGATATTCAGCAATGAGGTATGTAGCACTTTTACTAGGGTGAGTTCACGAACTTAATTGTCAGACCTCATACAACTCATTAAAGTCCATCCAGTTAACATTTCCTAGAGCTTAATAAAGGGTAGATGTGGCCACTTTTTACAAACATACAACATGGTGAAATAAGGAAAATCTGTAATTTCCAAGAGCACCAAGAATGTTCAGTGGAGGCCAGCACGGTGTGCATGCTACAGACACATTATTTTAACACCCAGCCTGAGTTTCAATCCACATGGCACACCTGTGTCACCTGTGTAGGGAAACAAATACCTGGACACAGGATGAATAATTCCTTAACTTACCCCAATGAACTGGGACACAGGTAATGCAAAGGGTGGTGGACCAAAAAGCAAGTTCGGAATTGCCTGTAACAAGAAGAGCTAACCTGTATGGTGCCCAGGCTGTACCTGGCTCGTTCTAATGTTTATGCGCCGTACCTCATTCACTGCTCCAACGTTTTAAAGTACATACAGTTACAAAGACTGAGTTAGAAAAATCTCACCCAACATTAGTGACTGGAGGAGCTGGGGTGAGAGGCAGGCAGTTTTACCCCCTTCTTTTCTTCCAGGCACAACACTCCCCGATTTCATATGATGGCATCACTGCTTCTTCTTGCTTCTGTTTCCAAGCCACCTTCTCTCTTCGTGATCTCAGTTCTGGAAGAACCGAAACGTGGTGCCAGGCCTCCTTCTCCGTGCAAGTAGTTCTGCCCTTGGGATCTGACCCACCTCTCGGTCCATTGCCATCTAAGGCTTGCACTCGAGAGTCAAAGCCAACTCGCCCCATGTCACCTCCATCTGGGCACGAGGAGGGTGACTCAGTTGGAGACCTTCACCCCTGTCCCTTCCTCAAACATGTCTCTTCCCTGGGTCCCCCACTGCAATGAAGTCCACTGTCTTTCTCCAGTTGTTTATCTCAAAAGCCTTGGAGATGCCCTCAATTTTTCCCATTATTTTTACCTTCACTCTATCTCATTATAAATCCTTTGAACTCTTCCTTCAGAGATAATTCCAGTCCCTACCACTGCCCACCATTGCCTTTGTCCATTTGTGTCCAGACCACAGTGCTTTCTCACCTGAACACCCAGAATGATTCAGACTCCCATTTGTGCCACCCTGTCCTTCTCCACTCCACACGTAGAATGGTCATATGAAAAAGGCAACAGAATCATCTCACTGTTCTGCCTAAAACACTCCAAAGACTGAGCTGGAAGTCACAACTCTTCCCAGTGTCTGGCCCCTCCCGTGATCCCTCAGTCTCCTCCTGGGTCATGTCCATTTTCATGGTGTCCCAGCGACTTTCATCTCCAGCACATCTGCTTACTCAAGGTCTTAGCACAGTGGGTACCTCTGCCTGGAGTACGCTTCTCCTTGGTTCTGGGCTTCCTGGCTCCTTCCCCTTGGGAGAGGTTGTCCCTCGTTGCTCCATCTCAAGTAGCCTTGTCTACCTCATCACTCTCCCTGCTATTACTTGACTTGTTTTCCTTTACTGCACAGATGAGACCAGATCACGTCATTCCCCTATCTGTTATTCCTCCTTGTTTATTCCCAGTTGGCTCCAACATATTGCTAATTTCAGAAGGAATAAACTTGCTCTAACTTCTCACTGCTGTATCTCCAAAGCCTAGTTCACTGCAAAGACTTCATCAATATTGTACAATGTTGGGGCATTGATAGCATATGTGCACACCTACCGATGGCTTCAGACAACGTCACAATCCCTTGGAAAAGTGTGCATAGGTCTGTGGGCATCCAACAAAAGAGGGTCCCATAGAGTGTGTGGAGGTGTTGGAAATGTGGTGGTTAGGAGTAAAACCAATGAAAGATCAGTCACTGCATCTGTGCCTTTGTCTACACTCTTCCTTCTTTCGAACACCCCTGCCCGCCTGTCTGCCAATGTTCCATTCTTGGCCATTCTGAGTTCAGTGGCCATATGACTTTCTCCGCTTCTCCCTGGTAGCACTTGCTTTTCCTGTTCAACTCCAAGACTTGTAGATCCATTGGTCCTTTGGAGTCTTAATTACTCTTGATCTGGCTTTGAAGTTATTCTAAACAGCAATCCCTGCATGTGGAAACATATCAGGACCGCCCAGAGCCGGTCACTGAACATTTAGGGAATGAATCGAGGAGTCATTTCAGATGACATGCAGCCACCAGACACAGAGGGTGAGCGATGACCCTCAGAACTTTCAAGTTTTAGCAACGGTTGTGCCCCATCCTAGGAAACCCCCTCAGTCTGGGGGGAACTGTGGGTCACCTTAGACTCATTGCCTTAATAGCACCAGCTGTTTATTGTAACTACTCAAAAGGTTTCAGTAAATGTTCTATCATTTAGAAAGATTCGGAAACAGGATGTTTGCATTTGAGGTGATTGGCTAACTGATGGTTAATTTTCCCAGAAACGGAAATGGTATTCCTCCTTGGGAAAATAGTATTTCACCCTCTTCGGATCCGAATAAGCCACACAGTGAAGTGTACTTTGCAGTAAGTCAGATAACAGAAAAGTCACTCTAAGAATGGTTCAGCTTATTTTATTTATGTACATTTGTGCTGGAGATCAGAGAGGAGGCTTGGCCACACAGAAAGCGAATTTCAGTCTGTTTGGTTGATTTTAAGGGCTTTAATTCTCCTCTTTTAGTCACAGTCAGATGCTTAGAAATGACCACAGAAGCAAAAATTGACACCAGTGGAGCAGTTACTAGCTGAATCTCTCTTTCCACCTTTTCCCCTAAAGCAGTACAACCCTTTATATATTTTTTAATGTCTTCATCAGAACAACATATAAAAACAAAAACAGCTGCTGTGATTGAAGCTGGGGGGGGAGGGTGAGCCCCAGCCCCTTTCACCTCACCAAAGGGTCCCTGGTGGATGTGGAGAGGAGGAGCTCAGATCTCAGACTGAAGATGCCAATCCAATCTCTACCTTAGTAGGGACAACAGTAGGGGAGGGGGAGAGTTGGGGCTTGGAAAATAGGTGTTTTCTGGCTTCACATTTAATTGTGCTTCATCATATGGCACAATCAAGGGCACTCCAGGTGGAAACATCCACATGGGGTAGAAATAGCTCCACCATGTTTTCATGTGTCTAGTCTATTATGCTAACCTGTCACTAGCCGTCACACAGAAAAATCTAAAACTTATTTCATGGGCTGAAGCATAATGGAGAATAGCAATTGTCGAAGATAATACTGTCAGTTTAGTCCCCCTGATACACTTACATTTTCCTTTACTGTTTATATAATTTAGGAGATAGAAAGACACCCGCACAATCATCTTCTTTGACCAGGTATATTATTTAATAATAAAATTAATAACCCACTGTGCATTGCTTTTAAATGTTTTTATGTCCATCATTTCACTTTACTTTATGTCATAGCACCCCAGTGAAACTTTACTGTCATTAGCCTCATTTCATTCCTTTCTTCCCCCTCCCCCCACTTTTTGTCTTTTCTTACACGAGGCAATTAAGGTCAGTAACAGTCCACCACGGGACTGAAAGCCTGGACTTTCGGTTTATTGCTCTTTTTACTCCAGTTTGAATTGAGCAGCTACAAGATAGATTTGTTTTATTTCTGGCTCTACTACCGTGGTAGTTCTGTGTCTCCCCACTGGACTTTCTGTTCCACAGGGAGAAAGTCAAACTTTGATTTTGGGTTTTAATTTACTCCAACTGCCCCCTGACATTGACCATGGCAACTGGAGAGTCTAGTTGACTCTCTGCAGCCTCGCCGATATGAAAGAGGCAACTGGTGGGAATATGTTATTTGAGTCAGATAATTCATCTTATTCAAAATCACTTAATTCTGTTAAAAACGAAAATGAAACATTCTAACCAGTTGATAGAGAAACAACTGAAAAGTTGCTTCCAGTAAGATTCCACACAATTGTGACATCCCATTGTGCAGACGACATACCTCTGCATTCTTGTTTACTGTCTTTCTTTTGGTTATACATTCAGAAGTGGAATCGATGCATTATATGGTTAATTCTAGTTTTAGGTTTTTGAGGAACCACCATACTGTTTTCCATGGCAGCTGCACCATTTTACATTCTCACCAACAATGCACAAGAATTTCAATTTCTCCACACCCTCACCGATACTTTTGTCTTTTTAAAAAATAACCATCCTAATGAGTGTGAACTCATTGTAGTTTGATTTGCATTCCCTGATGATTAGTGCTGTTGAGCGTCGTCTCATGTGTTAGTGACAATTTCTGTGTCTTCTTTGGAGAAAGGTCTCTTCAAGTCCTTTGACTATTTTTTAATTGGGTTGATTTTTGTTATTGAGTTGTAGAAGTTCTTTATGTATTTGGGTATTAATTACTTGTCAGATACAAGATTTGCAAATATTTGCTTCTATGCTGGGAGTTGACTGTCATTCTGTTGATTATATTCTTTGATGCACTAAAATTTTTCATTTTGATGACTGAGGTCCTGGAGTCTAATTTATCTTTTTTCCCCCAATTATTTTTATGTTGTAACTCGTGCCTCTGGTGTCATATCCAAGAAGCAATTGCCTCACTGAAAATCATTTAACCATATGCACAGGGTTCATTTCTGGGCTTTCTGTTCTGTTCCATTCGTCTATATGTCATCTTTATGCCAGCACCACACTGTTTTGATTCTGGTAGCTTTGTGGTAAGTTTTGAAAACAGGAAGTATGAGACTTCTAATTCTGTCCTTCTTTTGCAAGACTCTTTTGGGTTTTCAGGGGCCTTTGAGATTTCATATGAATTTTTGGATGGATTTTTGTGATTCTGCCAAAAAAACAAAACAAGTTGTTGGGATTTTGATAGGAATTACACTGAATTTGTAGGTCACTTTGGGTAGTGTTGACATCTTACTTTTAAATGTTCCAATCCCGAAAAACAAATGAAGAAACAAAACTCATAGACACAGACAATAGTTTAGTGGTTACCAGGGGGTGACGGGGAAGGGGGTGGTAGATGAGAGTAAAGGGAATCAAATAAATGGAAAGAGAACTGACTCTGGTGGTGAACACACAATGGATATATAGATGATATAATACAGAACCGTATACCTGAAACTTATGTAACTTTACTAACCACTGTCATCCCAATAATCTTTAAATTTTAAAAAAGTCTTCCTATCCCTACAAACAGGAGGTCTTTTTATTTATGTCTTTAATTTCTTTCAGCAACATTTTATAGTTTTCAGTGTACAAGTTTTTCACCTCCTTGATTAGGTGTTTTTGTAAGCACTTTATTCTTTTTTGATGCTATCATAAATCGAATTGTCTTCTTAACTTTCTTTTTGGATTATTCATTTTCAGTGTATAAAAATGCCCTGTTGTGGGTTGATTTTACAGTCTGTAACTTTTCTGAATTCACTTATTAGTTGTTCTGACTTTTGTTGTTGTTGTTAATATTTTGGGTTTTTTCCAGATAAGGTCATGTCATCTGTGAGCAGGGTCTATTCTTAGAGTTATAAGCAATGACACGTATTTCTTGAAAGTAATCTTTGGCATGTTTTGAACTAGATGAAAGGGCACAAACACATCCTTGGGTGGCCCTGCTCCTGCGTGGGGTAGATTTCACCCCATTATCTTCACCATCTTGATGACCTCCTCCCCATATTTATAGTAACCGGGGTCATTTTCAAACATTTTAAATGATTTGATTGATAGGTTCATTTTATTATGGTTTACATTTATGTGTTTATTTTTCTAACAAAAAAATGACTGCCATGTGTCCACCACACACTGATGCATTTCAAGCCATTTGAAATCAGCTGAAAGACCCCCCTTGGCTGTATTTTCCAAAGCTGGGGGCCCCTGGCGCAGTCAGCCCGTTCCGTCAGTTCACAGCCTCTGCTTTGCTCACCCAATTGGGATTATTTTTATTGACTCTGTCTGCTCTCTCCTCTCCCTCCTGGAAATGACGACAAACTCTGTGCCGTCGACAATGGCTTCTGTATTCACAGCTCCCCTCTGAGACCTGGGCTGGAACATCAAAGGTCTGTAGTGTGCTGCCCTTCCTATAATATTTCAATTTAAACGCTGCCTCACTGCGGTGGTGTCACGTCTCATTTACACTGCGGCCTTTGTAGGAGACAGGGATCATTACGGAGTGAACACTGAGAAAAAGCATTTTGCAGCCCAGCCAGGTAGCGGGAAGGAAGGAGCCGCCAGGGGCTGGGAGGGTCTCCCAGGGAAATGGAGGGGGCCGTGTGCGGAGAGGAGGTCCGGCCGCGCCCAATTGTCAGGCCAGAGTCAAGTGTTATTGCTGCTGACACCTCAGGCCACACTAGGCTGCTCTCAGATGCTGTTTCTTCACTTTACTCTGGTTATTGCAGTAAAAGCAATTCCCCTGTGCACCCAGGGCCGGGATTATCCTCTTTTATATAGATTTTCCCTTTTCCTCTTTTATTTTTAGTCTTTTGTACCCCAGCGGGTTGGGCCTCGCTGCGTATTATGTGGACGGCTTCCCAGGCCTGCCTTTCAATTGCATTCTTTGGTTTGGGCAGACCGTCCAGCTAGGAAATAGAAATCATCTTTTGTTTGTTTGTTCTATTTGCTCTCCAGCATCTGCAATTCGCAGTCTAATAATTTCATTTTAAATGGAAAAACTGTCATGAAGGTTTCCACTATTTACTATTAAAACGGGAATAAAGAGACATTAAAACTCCAAGGAGAATGATCCTCCTTTTTTCTTTCTTTCTCTCTTTTTTCCTCCCTTCCTACCCTCCCTCTCTGTTCCTCTAAATAATGTACTCAGAAATGTCACCAGGATATGGAGCATTCCCTTTAGGAAAGATCCGGCCATTTGTTCCACAAAATGCTGTGCTGGGTTTTCTATAGATAACTAGAGTGATGTCCAGACATGGGTACATTTCTAGTTATCTGGGTCAGTGAAAGACAGACATGTGGACATACAGTCCATTTCTGCAAAATTAGAAATGAGAGAAAGAAAGTCACTGGGACCTGAACACCCTTCCACCAGAGGCACACATTTAAAATGTGGCACCGTCTATTTGCTGATCACATGTTTTTCCTATCCATAGATGGCAGGTCAGTTCTCAGACCCCCAGATGCTGTGGGGCCATGGTACTGGTGGTTGCGGAGTCCCCTCTGCAGAACAGGGCCACTCACCCCTGTGTCTAGAAGCCAGGGTTTCACGCCCAGACACAGGGGCCGAGATCCTTCTCTTTCATCCACTGCTCTGCCGGCTTGGGGGATTTACTATCTGCATATTAGGTTCTGCACGGGCCACAGGAATTCCCTTCTCTCTGGCCACAGTCAGTACATGGTTAGTGCAGGAGTTACTTTGACCCACTTGTGTTGACCCATTTCCATTAAAGCATCCACTGGAAGCTTCCTGGGGCCCATTATAGCTCTGATCGATGGAGAAAACCTGGACATCTCACATCTTTACTCTGCAGCACATGCTTGTGGGACCCTCTGTGAGTGGTCACCATGTGACCTCATCACCTGCCCACAGCCTTCCTCCCTGCCCATCCCCTCTGGTCCCTCTGTGCTCCCAGTGGTGGGTGGCCATAACTTCCGTTTCCGAGGAGATCCAGAGATCACAGAGACAGGTGCTTGCTGCCACCCCCTCTCATCCAGCCTCCTCCAGAGAGGGGACATCAACAGTGTCCTCTGAGGGGACTGCAGTTCATGTTTCTCCGGGAACTTTTAGAAGACTGGTGTGCTTGATGTTCAGAACACACTCCGAGGATATTTTAGGATTAAGGGCCTTGA
This sequence comes from Rhinolophus hipposideros, assembly GCF_964194185.1. Taxonomy (NCBI): domain Eukaryota; kingdom Metazoa; phylum Chordata; class Mammalia; order Chiroptera; family Rhinolophidae; genus Rhinolophus; species Rhinolophus hipposideros. The sequence goes on from NC_138053.1 coordinate 99,084,178, forward strand.
AATCTCTTTACCAAATATCTTCTTTCTCTCTCTCTGTGTCTCTCTGTCTCTCTGTTTCTGTGTCTCTGTCTCTGTCTCTCTCTCTCTTCCTCCCTCCTCTCTCTCTCTCTCTCTCTCTCTTTCTCTCTCTCTCTCTCTCTCTCTCTCTCTCTCTCTCTCTCTCTCTCGCTCTCTCTCGCTCTCTCTCCTTTTTCCTCCCCTGAGTCTTGACTGGACTATTCCAGATATGAGGTCCATGGGAGCCATCCCACAGGTCCTTGCTGCACCCCTATAAACAACTTTGTGTTACAGTCATTCAGATGCTCAGAGGAAAACATTCTATTGAGCAGAATTATGGGTTGACACAATGAACCACGTGGCCCGTGAGGACGTGACTTCTGGCCACATCTGCCTTAGTACAGAGGTGGTGGGCAGGGCAGTTGTTCAGATCCACGCCCAAACAGATACTGCCGCTAATTACTCAGAAGTTTTCATTTCTGTGACCCGAACCAGGGTGTTATTTTCAGTTCAATAAATTCATGTTCTCCTGGAAGCATGTGGCTGATTCCACACCCATTGTCTCCACCCCGGTGTGGCTCAGGTGGAGGCCAGGTGTCCCTCATGGATTCTCGTTCTGCCCCTCCTCCGTGCAGTCCTTAAGTCATTCTAGAAGTTCCATCGTTTGTGGGCCACAAAGGCAGTCCCCGCTCACTCTGCACCGTCAGCCGCTCTGGTCCTCACCCTTCACAGGGTTCAACCTCAGGAGCGGATATGTCCTCTCAGCACCCACCGTTTTGCCTAGAAAATATAAAGAGGGTCCCCCACCGGCATTCTTCATCCACACAGGTGTTCATTCAGAAAGCGCCAGCCTCACTCCAGCCTGCATCTCCTTCTGAGGACGGGTCTCAGTGACATTCAGAAGGAGGGTGTGTCCTCTTCCATTCCACTTCCCACCAGCGTGTGGGCACCTGGGGTGTGGCAGAGGCTCCCTGTCAGTGGACTATTTCGGTAAGCTTGCAATACATATTTAAAGAAAAGAACCAGGAATTAAAAGAACCAGGAGTGCTGACTCAGGACTTGGGCAGCCTGGGTGCTGGGCTAATAATGATTGGTTTAGTTCTCATATCCTCACAAGTTACCGAATCTCTCTGGGCCTCATTTATCTGTGCACATTAAAGGGTTGGACGGAGTTATCGTCATCATCCTAACCAGATCTAAAATCTGTGATTCCAAACTAAAGCATCTGGATCAACACTCAAATGTCCCACAGCTTCTCTGGCTCCACATTATAATGCACATGTGACAAAGAAGAGATGGGTGTGCCACGCTAGTAGGGCGTATGCTCATCCCCTGGGGCTGCCATAATAGTGTCACAGACCCAGTGGCTTAAGCAACAAACATTTATTCTCTTCTTGGACGTCTGGAAGCTGGGCGTCCAAGAAGAAGCAGGACCAGGGTCCCTTCAAAAGCAGTAGGGCGGGATCTGCTCCAAGCCTCTCTCTCCGTGGCTTCTCCTCTGAGTAGAATGGGGGTGCTGAGGATGTGGGAGGAGGAGATCTGAGGCCCATTTGCAGGGGCGCTGGGCTTGACACTAGGCATTAAGAGCAAAGACAGAAAAGGGAGCGCCAACCGCGGGAGGTGTGTCAAATCAATGTGACATCATGGTGGAAAGGCCAGACGGGCAGGAGAAATGGCAGAAATGCAGATGGCCCTACTGGGGAGGTTCCCCTGGCTCAGGGAACTTTCTTGCCCTGAGGGACCCTCAGAGTACCTCCACTCTGAGCAACTTCTCCGTGAATACTTGAGGCCAAACTCTCGGGGAACCATGTCTCCAAGGACACCACATCACTTAACTCCAATCATTTCCTGGCAGAGAGGTCGACATGATTGTTTAAAAAAAAAAACAGTTTTATCATACAGTAGAAGATGCATTCGCTTTTATGGATGACAACAGATAGAGGGCACTTAAAACGCTAGAATATTAGAATGTATTTGGGCTGCAGTATAGGCTGTATGAAAACATCCATTGGAATATTTTAAAGCTTCCTTTCTTTTTTTATTTTTTTGTTAAAGTTGACCATCTTTAAGAACGTAGATTCCATGAATCACTTTTTTAAAGGGGGGATTTAAATTTCTCACGCACAGCCCAAATTATAAACAAGCTGTTGTTGAAATGCCCTGTGTTCTTGGTTAAGTTCAAAGACCTTAGGTGATAGTCTTTATTATGAGAATCACGTGCACATCCTTGCACATGAAATGTTTAGACTTTCATTTTTAATTATTCATGAAATGTGCAGAAACACGGTCCAATGCACATTTGAGCAAAATTCGCTAATGCCGCTGAACAAATCATAAACACCTAACCGGGGGGCCTGGATGCAAGCCTCCCCTCCAATAGGTGCGTTATAATAATCTGCTGTTGCTGAACAGACAGTGAGCCCATGGGGACAGGCTCCTAGACTCAGGGACCACTCAGCTGTGACGTCTCTACTCTCAGCCCAAGGGGAAATACATTCAGCGGGCCTCTCAGACTCAAGGCTGATGCCAGTTCCTCTGTGCTGAAGAAGCAACATAGTAAAGTGGCCTGTTTCTGCGCTGGTGCACAGATGAAACTGCCTCTGATGACCCCACGTGTGACCTGGCTTTACTGTGGGTCATTCTAAGCAGAAGCAGAGGGAACCAACAAAAACTCTCAAGTTCTTATGGAATGGAATAAAGTGAGCGTACTAACAATGATGGTCTGAGACATTTCTCTAGAGCATGTTTCAGGCTGTATGAGATGTTCAGAGAGATTAAAAAATATGTATATCAAGATATCAAAAAGGACATAGATAGGAACCGGTGATCCACACAGAGAAAGATGGAAAACATTCAAACTTAGTAACTAACAAAGAGACATAAATTACAACTGTGCTCATTCAATTGCATTTGGAAGTTATTTATTAGCACCAATTGTTGTCGTGTGCTCTCCCAGGTTCTGAGGATACAAATATAAATCAGACAGATGTATGCACCTTTGGGGATTAAATTCCAATGGGGAGTATAGACAAATATATCCACAGTACATCAGGGAATGGTAAGCATAATGGACAAAAAGCAGAGTAAGATGGAGAGAAAGGGGCCAGGTCTCCAGGCTAAGTCAGACAGGAAGTCCTGTCAATGAGATCACACACTGTAGTTGAAATGTAGATATAGCTTAAATTTAAATATGTCTAATTTTTTCTTGAGTTACATGGGGTAAAAGAGACAGAGAGAGAGAGAGAGAGAGAGAGAGAGAGAGAGAGAGAGAGAGAGAGAGAGAATTCAATGATGACTCTAGGATCTTTGTTCAAGCAAATTGAAGAATATAGTTATAATTTACCAGGATAGGGATGACTGTGGGAGAAGGTTTGGTATACATATTGAGATAGCTTTAAGACACGAAGATTGAGATGTTTCTTAGACATCTAAGTGAAAATATTGAGAAGACAATTGGATTTTAGGACTTCAGTTCAGGAGAGAGGTCTGGTGTGGTGGTATAATTTGTGAGTCATCAGTGTATAGATGGTATGTTAAAATTAGTATCTGGGGGTGCAAGTAAAAGAAACAGTCAGTGAGACAGAAGAGGAAGCGAGTCATTTTCTAAGAGCCCAGTGAAGAACCGGTTTTTAAGAAGACAGTTGATCAAATGTGGTCTCAGGAAAGCTGAGATCAGAGAATTGTCTACTGATATACGTTATGGACTGAACTGTGGCCTCTCTCCCTCCCCAAAAAATCGTATGTTGAAGTCACACCCCAGTCCTTAGAATGTGACTGTATTTGGAGATAGGTCCTTTATAAAGATAATTAGGTAAAGTGAGGTCATATGGGTGAGCACTAATCTATTCTGACTGGTGTCCTTGTAAGAAGACACAGACACAAACAGAGGAATAACTGTGTGATGACACAGGAGAAAATAGCCATCTGTAAGCCAAGGAGAGAGGCCTCGGGAGAAACCAATCCTGCTGACACCTTGATCATGGACTTCCGGCTTCCAGAATTATGAGAAAATAAGTGTCTGTTGTTTAAGTTGCCTAGTCTGTGTTTCTTTGTTACAGCAGCCCTAGTAAACAAATACTAATTTGTCAAAGCACATGTGGTGACCAGGCATGAGGTTTGTGGCAGAAATTTCTGGTAAGCCACCCAACATCTTATCTTCTCTCCTGAAACTGACCTTGTTTAGGTGATCATGTACCTGTCTCTGAAGGATGATTGTCCTTTCCCTCTTAACAGTGATTAGCCCAAGGACCAAGTTCTGGTGAGACATGTAGGAGGGCTTGTGCTGGGACTTCTGGGAAAGGGCTTCCTCCTTTACGAAGGAGATCGAATGAGAAGACAGTTCTGATTCTTTGGACACTGACAGCCATGCAATGAAACTAGAAATGAATAACTAGAAAACGGTTCCATCCAGATCTATTCAATATCAAGCAACCTATGTCTTATTCACAAGTTAAAGGAGAAATCACAGTGGAGCAATGACCATACATGTAAAAATGGTGCATAGAAATGATAGTAAATCACATTTAGCAGAAAATGCTACAATGAAATTCAATACTCTTTAGAAGAAGATAACATAACCCAGAGCCCCTAGTGTGTATGTCATACAATAATTCCAACACATGTTCAAACGAATACAAATAGTGACAAAAAATCAAGAGGTAAAATAGCCAATAGTAGCAGATCAAGAGATAAATCAAATACCATTATTAGTGGATAAAGACTTCAAAATAATGACTATATAGACAAATGGATAAACAAGAGTGAGCAAAATGTAATCAGACAGTGTAGAAGTGCATACCACAATATATAAAATTTAAAAATAATATTGAGTTAACTTTAAAGTTAAAGCAGAAGATAGAATTTATAGATTGGAAGTCAAAATATAGTGTCTGAACTGAAGTACAAAGAAAAGAAAGAATGGGAACAGCAGAATAGACCGTGAGAGAAATGAGTCAAGATGTGAATGAGAAAATGGAACAGAAGCAATACTGAAGAAATGATAACCCAGACATGTCCAAATGATAAAGGACATTGACTCACAACTTTAAAACATCTCAGCAATTAAAACAAGGTGCAGAGAAAGCTGCAATTAATTGCATCCTTGTCAAGCTGTTTAAAACCAGAGATAAAGAGAATTACTAAAAGCAGCTGAGGTAGGGGAGGGGCATCCATACTGCAGGGGACACAGATGACCCAGAGAGAAGATGAGAGATCACCACATAAAGTTCTAAAATTCCATACTCAGTGAAAACATTGATTTTAAATTAAAGGGAAATAGAGATGATTTTAGGCAAATAAGATCTGAGAGTACTTGTTTCCATCAGATTTCACTCTATTGAAAGTATTACAGGATCTTCTGCAGGAGCAGAGACAATGATTCCAGAAAGAAACAGAGAACCTGAGAAAGAGAAAGATCATTGAAAAAGAAAACTCTAAATATAACAGAGATTGCCTGTTCAAAACAAAAATAACAACAATATATTGGGACTTTATAACATATGTGAAAATAAAATATATGACACTAAGAATAAAAAAGGCAGTGGTACAAACTGGAGTTGAATTGCTTTTATAAAAAAGTATAAAAGCACTAACTTAAGGTATGCGGTAGTAAAGTATACATTTTTTAAATTAAAAAAATTAAGCTCATCATTAAAAGAATGATAATAAATATAAAACAAAGAAATCTAATGGAGAAAACAAAATGAAATGAAATAACACTCAATTTAAAACAAGTTGGTAATATGTATAAAAATAATGGGCATAATTACCAAGAAGCATTATCCTTGGAATGTGAGGACAACTTGACATTAGGAAATCTATTGACCTAATTCACCCAGATTAATATATAAAGAGAGAAAAAAATAGGACATGTAATCTCATTAAAGGCAGGGAAAAAATAATGAAATTCAATACTCATTCAAGAAAAAATGTCTTCGAGAATTGGAAAGACTTCCTTATTCCAATGAAGCCATCCACCAAAGGCCTATAGCCAATACCCTCCCTAAAAATGGGAGATTAGAAGCACTTTTTTTTTTAAATCAGGAAGAAATTAAGGTTGCCTATTATCACTCTCTTCTTTTTAACATTTTTCATAATCCTCAAATCAAAGACATAATAGAAGAAAAAATATGATGAATAGGCATTGGCAAGAATGAGACACTATTTTTTTTTTTAATTTGTAGAGTATATGATTATCTACATTAGGAATTGAAGGAAATCAACAGTCAACAAACACTTGAGAACTTAAGAGAATTCAAGATTTCTGGACAAAACAACATAATAACAATAAAATAAAAACAGTCGTGTTCCCTCCCCCAAAACACACACACACAAAAGGAAGTTAAAAATATATCTTTAACAACAGTAACTAAAGCTCTAAGGTATCTAGGAATAGGTCTATAAAAATATGACTAAGAACTTTCTGGGAGAAATTATAAAAATGTATTGAAGTCCTTTAAACACAATCTACTAGCAGTGTTCTCACCTCAAGTGTGTGACTTCTGTATGAAGAAAGCTGAAGACATTCCTGACAGAAAATGCCATTTCAAGCAAGAGAGGTCATCTGTTATTTCTGAATTGGGGATACTGAATGAGACATATCCTCACACTGCCTGGGCCAAATGTCACTTCAGCCTTTCATGAATTGTGGAAACGAGGCAAATGGCTTACCCTCTTTCTATCTCAGCTTTCTCTTCTGGCAAATGGTGATAATAGTGCTGCTGTGAGTAAAAATGTAATGAGATAAAAAACAGTTACTTTGGTGCTTACCCTGCAGGTAGTGTTCCAGAAACGTTAGCTGCTATCTCCTGCTCATGCATAAATGCAGTCACCAGCCCATCTTCAAAATCAGGTGGGTTTTCTTATTTTTATTTTTTAAATTTTTTTGTACCATGTCGTGAAAGATTCTGAACTTCACCTGGAGCAGAAACAGACCAGTGCTAGTAACAAGATGTCTAACCATAAGAGTGACAAGTGGGGCCTTGTCACTCACGGTGCTAGATGACTTGTCTATCGAGCCAAAGTCACCCACATGCTGACAGTCAGTAAGACAGAATGGGCCCCCTGAGAGGGATTCTCATATGGTTCGGTGCTTATGTGGCCCAAACTGCAACACATGGAATGAGGAAGGAAACATCATGCAGAAAATGATTTCCAAAAATAAGAATTTGAAAAGAAAGAAAGAAAGAAAGAAAGAAAGAAAGAAAGAAAGAAAGAAAGAAAGAAAGAAACTCAAATTACATTCTCTGAAAAAAATATTCCTCAAACATATTAAAGAATTACTGTACGGAATTAAAAAAAAATGTTTCTTTACCTGATCTAAGGGACAAGACATTCTAAGCACATTTAGCAATGACAGAGCTCAATAGTGATGGCATCGACAACACCCCAAATGGAGAAAGAAAGATGTAATTCACTTATGAGATCATTATTCTTAATACATGATTTCTACTGTCTCAGAGTTTTAGCAATTTTCTGTGCAGCCTTTTGACACTATGTAGTAAGAGTTTTAGTGTCCCCCACATTTAGCCCAGCAGTCCCGCTGAAGGAATGTATCCTTAGGAAATCTCAGGGACACAGTAATCTGCAGAGATTGTGGTCTGTGTCCCAGTATGCGAGCACAGAGAAATGGAAGCATAAAGAGAGTGTGTCAGAGAAAAGCAGGCACCCCCAGTGACTGCTGTTCCAATGGGCTCCCAAGACCTGTATGCACGAAAGAGACGAAAAAGCAATGTTTCAAACATTTATCATGTGTACCTCTGAGAGATATCCCTCCATTTTACAAGATAATATAACAATTTTCATTTGAATAAATGTCATTACAATACCTTAAATTAACTTAAAAATACATATATTGTGACCCTTTAAAACCAGACCTCTGGGTACATATGGAGGGAAGGAGGAATGAGGCACCCAGGGGATGAAACTGAACAAGAAAGGTCCCAGGGAAAGCCGTGCCGTAAGGGAGCCCCCTTCAGGGAGTCCTCCTGTCCCAGGGGCAGGTGCCCAGTGACCTTTCCGATCAGCAGCTACCTCTTCCTTAGGCTTCCTCCTTGGGCCTCCGCCATAAAGTTATGGGCAAGAGGCAGGATTTCCTGCAGGACTGCCCTCTTCCCGTGTCACCTCTTTAGTGGATGCACCTTTGGGGCAGGGGTCATCAATTAAAGATCAGGGCAATGCTCGGGTGGCCCCACAGTCACCTGACCTTGCCCGCTGCACGGAACAGCCCGTGTCTATTGTTATTGATTACTTTCTATTAATAACCCTACAGGATGGACAGTCGTGTCGCAGGGCTGGGAGACGGCGGCCACACTGTCAGGGAAACAGCATCCCCGACTGAGGCCCGAGTCGTTATGGAAGAGCCCTTGGTGAGTCTTGCAACTGGGGGCCTGCGCCATGGCTCACTTGAGCTGGGTAATTATTGAACTGACCCTTGCAATTTTCAAAGGCCTATCACTTCCTTTCTAAGAGCTGACCTTTGCTACCTCTCCTTGGAGCCATTTCCCACCCCAGGGAAGTCTCGTGCAGTCTGAGTCCGAGGACCCTTTGCAAACTAGCAGCAGGGAAAATGAGGCTGTGAGTTAGAGTTAAATCAGGCTTCAGTGCTCCTGCAGCCAGGGACATACCGGGTGTGAGTGAGGTCACCATGAGGCAACACGATAAGAAACCTGCTGGATCAGGCCGTTGCACTGAGTTTCCCTGAGAATATTGTCCTGTATTCTGCAGTGCAATGGAAAGTGCCTGTGGCAGGTCTGTTTGTCTAGTTGAACCTTCAGTGCGCAAGTGAAGAAGTGAAAACTCAGGTGTGCTGAGTGCTCGTCGCACAGAGGGATGCAGGAAGCTAGAAAGGTGGAGCAAACGCTTCGCTAGGCAGAAATGCCAAGGGAGGGGCCGGAGGGGGAAACATTCTTAAACGAAGGACTTGAGTCCTCAGGGCTCAAAAATCCTGTATTATTGAGAGCAATAACACATAGGTGCTTACTTTTACCTCACAAAGCAAAGCATTAAAAATGCTGATATGCCTTTGTACCTCAAACTTTTCTGTTCTTTTACTCTTCACTCAAAACACTTTCTTAGTGAGCTACTGTCTAGAGAGAAGACTCAGAAGGCCAAACCACAGGGACCTATCTGGTTCTCAAACTCCAGAAAAACAACCTTGGAACTTGGGAACATGCAGATTTGGGGGCCTGGCCCAGCCTTACTGACTCAGAATCTCTGCTTGTGGGATATGAGAATCAGAATTTTACTGGTTTCCTGGATGACAAACACTGGTAAGAATGGATTACATCACACTGAGAGTTGGTTATGGTAAATAATTGCAGCTCTGGTATTTGCAAACTTTATGTAACCATTTATTTAGTTCCTTTAAAGTCTATTTGCAAAAACTGGATAATTAAGTAATATTGAAGTAACCACCATAAGTCTCTGTCTGGGTGTACATACAGGAGTGACGAGGCCCCCCTGCTGATGCCAACCAGCATATTTACACTGATGAAATAAACATACTTACCTTATTTCATGAACCTGCTAGCAGCTGCTCACCTCCATCCATGTGACCGTTCCATGCGGGCCTCTGGAAGGAACCAACAAAGTTGTAGATGTATGTGAAGTGCCTAGAATTCTGTCTGGTACCAAGTGAATGCTCACTAAGTGGCCCCAATAAATTAGCTTTTAGGGGAAAGCTATAATGTAATAGCAAGAATATAAACACTGGAATCAGACATTCAATTTACGTGAGGCAACGTGACTGCTTTCCAATACTTGCATAGGGTAAGCAAACAATATGACTATGCCTTTATCATTATTATCACTGTTGTTCTGAGTTTTCTTTTCCAATCACACTGCCGCCATCCAATTAAGTTTCTCACCTGGTGCTTCGCCATATCTTTCTCACTTGTTCCCACCTGCCTCCCATGTCTCTGTAGCTTGATTTCTGCACATGCTAAACTAGGGAGTTTGTGTAAAAGTTTAAGCTAACCTAAGCCCTCCCTCTGACATTTGTCATAATGCCCACTTGCTCTAGTAATTCACATCTCCCCATCATTGTGCACAGGATAAAGACCAATCATTGCAATAAAAATTCTGGACTTGCCTCCTTTTTAAATATTTACACACTTGATCTTCAGCTTCAGACATGTGTACCCTGTCAGTGGTGTCCTCCAGCTGCAAGTTTCAGTCATGTAGCCTTCCAGTTCCACAGAAATGTGCCTTTTCTTTCCTTCAAGGTCTTCCTTAGTCTGATCTTCCCCCGAGGCTGTCCCAGGATCAAACCATCCTTGCCTTCTCCCTTTACTGGACAATAATTTGTAATGTATGCAGGACAGACATTTTATTTTTTTAAGGGAACTACTCTCTCTTATATTCCTCATCTGATTCATTTCTACATCTGTCCCCAACTGTGACAACAGGGCCTGTCTCATTTTCTTATAGTTTCTATATCATCTGTACCAGAGCCTGGCACATGGTCAGTACTTAACATGTAATATAGTTAATGTTTATGAGAACCCATTCTGTTCCTGGCACTGAAACTCACACCAACCTCGTGAGCTGGGAATTTATTATCATTATTCCCCTTTCACAGATGAGAAAACTTAAGTAACTTGCCCAAAGTCTCAAAGCAATAAAGCAGTGAAGCAGAGGTTCCAAACTGGGAGCTTGACTCTGCAGCTTTGTTTTTAATCTCCTTGTGTTCATCAAATGATCAATCATAATGAGTTTCATCAGTGAAACTTTCATTTGTGCCACATGTGCTTCAAATCCTCTTTTTGCTGTGAGAAGAGCACTTGAGGGGCCTGGCCTCAGGAGAGCATGAACTTGGAGCTTTCCCCACAATACTGACCACCACGGCCCTCCTCCCTCCTAACCCACAGCATGTCTCCCATGCCTGGCCAGAGGCAAGCTTCCTGCTGTGTTACTGAAATAGAACAAAGCACAAAATAAACTGGGTCCTGGGTCCCATTAGCACAAGATTGTCCTGTGTAGGAAGAAATGACACCTGACTTCCATTGTCAACTGGGAAAGGATTGGAAGTCAAGAAACATCCTATGAATGGCATCCAAAGGCTGTGGGTCACACAGGCACACTTAGGTCTGGCAAGATGAATCACAGACTCCATCTTGTCCTCACGGGCCCTGGGGTACAGATGACAGGCAGTGTCCTCAGCAACCCAACCAAACTGCCCATGCCCTTGGCTATTGAGAGCCAAGAACTTGGGCCTCATTTCCCTCTCTCTTTCTTGCAAGGTCTCTGAGGAATCAAGGAACCAGCCTCCAAAGGACTCACACATTATTGTCTTTGGGCATCTCTTCCGAACAGGTAGGGGGTCCCTGAACTAGTTTTACCTGAAACCCTAGGTGTAGGGTCCATTGAGTCGGATGGTGTTAGTGATGGACTGAGACAAATGGCAGATCATGTTTTAGTTGAATACTAATGACTCAATATAAGTCACCAGAAAACAAAATTACAATCACACACAAAAAAATGAAAAGCTCAAAGTGGCTTAGCTAGTTTCCTCACCTCCCTACACTGAGATGTGATCATTAACCCATAACGCCTGCACTTCCACCATTTTTGGAGCATGACTATAAAGATGACTCAGAAGTGTTTCAGTATATATTCCTGGTCACTCAGCTTCAGCTCACTTTGTTTAGATTTTAAGCCATTATTCTCTGTGAAGTCCTTGAGCTGCTTGTGTTTGTCTGCTGGATGCAAGTGGGTCTCTGCCACATGCCTCTGAACTTTTCCGCAGTCTGACCTCAACTCAACCTTGTAGTTTTGTCTTTAGCTACACTCCGTATCCTATGGTTCAGCCAAATCGAATGAGGCCACCAGCGGTTGGCTTCTCAAAACGTCAGGCTATGTCCCTGCCATGACAGTGCCCGTCCCCATTTGTGTCTATAAAACTATGCCAAAGCTCAGCTCAAAGGCCATCATATTTAAGAAAGGACTGTGTCCTTTATCCGAATGTCCATCTCCCTTTGTACACTGCTCTCAAGGCAAGAGGACGTTGGTAAGGTGGAGAGGGGGAGCCCGGAGCCTGAAAGCACAGCTCCCATTCCAGCTCTTCTGCTTGCTAGCTGATAGGATCCTGGACACCCTACCTCACCTCAGGGTCTACAGCATAAAATGGACATGATCATAATTCCACATGTAACATGTAGAGCAGACTGTGAAGGTAAGAAGGTGAAACCTGTCTGTTACTCTGATAAGGCTCACGTTTCCACCTTCCTCCTGCACATGTACGCGCATGTGCACACGCCCATGAATCTCCAGTTGTCAGATGTTTCTAGAAGTTTCTCAGCTATGAATCACCAAAGTGCCTAGTGCAGTGCCTTGAATATGGGTGTAATTAAATATGTAGAAATATGTGTTATTTCTGTGAAGATATAAGCTTCCTACAAGAAATAAGCTGGTCTAAATTTAGATAGCTCATGAGGAAAGTTGAGAGCCAAACAATGATCTAGGCGATTCTTCCCAACTCATATCCCACCAACAGAATGCCTCATTGTTTACAATATTTTGTTCTTTTCACATTACTCAGGAATTTATTTGTGGGCCAGCGATGGACACAAAAATGTGTATGGTAAAATGTATGGGTGTAAGTGAGACTGGTTACCCTTATAAGTTCTGCATTGGTTGCCATAATTTAGGTAAATGCTATGGTTAATAGTGAATAGCCCAGCTTTAACATGGACCAGGAGATTCACCTACCTTTACAGTGGAAACTTGTGCAGTGTTGATTTTTTCCCCCATTAACTAAGCTTGTTTTAAAACCAAGCACCGTGCATTTGGATTTTGCCTTCCAATTTTTCTGGGCCTTTACTAGGTGGTAAACTTACACACCTTAGTAATAACACAAGACCTGTTCTGTTCAGGGAGATGCAGCATGTTCTGCTGATGGGGGATCGCATTGCTTTCACATTTTCAGAAATGAACTCTGGAAATCATAATTACTGTGAATTTTTAGTTCGTATTTATTTAAACATATAGCATGATAAAAGTAAACCAGAAATAAACAAGTTTATAAATGACTAGACTAACATTTTCCTCTAAATGAATAATTACTTACATTTTTACTCTCATATTCTAATTTTCATTTTTTTTCCTTACTGACCTGTGATTAAAATATTTATATGTTCAGATACCTGATTCTAAGTTTCTGGATAATCAGATTATCCAGAGTGCTAGAACCATTGTTTTCTAATAGAACAGTGAAAACATGCAGACAGTCTTTGGGGTCGTTTACCATAAAAACCCTTTAAAACAATTGTCCGCAATCTGACATTCTTTCCAAAATATTTGCCAGGATTAAAAAATCATTATTTCTAACATTACAGAATTTTTAAATTTTATAAGTATTATTTATCAAAACCCACTTAGATTAGGTAGATACAAAGAAAAAGTACATAGCAATTAATTAATTTTTCCCAGCAGCCTCCTGGTTAGAGCCAGGACAGGCAAAATGCCAGGTAACAGGGGACCTTCAGCAACCTACAGCACAAATATATTTGAAGTACAAAAGTGCTTCTCTCCCTCCCTCTGTTCAGACGGCGGTTGGTGGTGCTGGCACCTGGGCCACAGACACCAGGGAAGCCACTCTTACCCAGCCTGAACTCAGATGGGCACCTACCAGCACTGCTAATTCCCTCTAATTGAATGCTGGTTAATTACATTGTTTCCCCAACGCGGAGTCTTATACTTATTTTTTCTTCTTTCTGTTTCTAACTTGTTTGCCCTCACTAATTGAAGAAATGTGCCATGTTTAAAAACAAACAAAACACAAATTGGATATGCTGGCAGGAAAACTGCCTGGGAGATGGTGCCAGAAACATGTGGGTGATTCGAAAGAAGCGGTTCCCTCCTTCTTTTTTTGGTTTCAAGAGCTATTTTCAGTTGCATGCTGAAGAAGCCTGACTTGGCAGAGCAGCTAAGAATAGGCGTCCACCACTCCCTCTGAAAGCAGACAGGCTGGCTGGAAAGCCCTGCCTCTTCTGGGGCTTCTGCAAACATTGATCTAAGGGGAACGCTGTCAGTTACGAGGCAACCTTCATTCTACGCTCTCTGCAGTTAGCAGCCGAGAAAGTTTAATTCTGAACTGTGAAAAGATTCAATAAGTCACCACAAATCACCCCGACTAAAGCCCAAACTGAGTAATTTACACAGCACTCCGTGATCTTCAAACACTTTGCAGTGGGCAATTATTCATGCCCAACATGGGGCCTCTGGGTCCAAGCCCCTGTTTGTTCTGAGGCCGAGGAGAGGTGTTTGAAAACCGCAAGGGACGACCAGGGGCCCCGAGATCATGGCTAATGTGACACCCCCAGGCCTAATCTTCTTAGAGCACTGGGATAAAATAAGTATCCATTACAAAATCAGCCTTCATCCTGCCCCCTTCCGAGCCCGGCCACTCTGATAGCCAGCTCAGAGACAATTGCGGTAGCCCCGACTTAGGCAGGTATTAGGGGCTGGGGCTGGAGGAGAAGGCGCTAATCTCCACATTTGGTCCATCTGTACTTGTGGGTCCGACTGGCCTGCCCTTGCTAGATCAAAGGGAGTTGGCAGAAATCAGATTAGGGCAGGAGCAAAGGGGGAGGTCCAAGCCCCGTAACAGCCACATTTTTTCCTCCCAGCCTGGGATGTGTATACACTTATGAAGACCATGCAGTTAATCCCATGAGCTTTCAATGCATTGTGCTTGTCTTTTCTTCTATGCCCCATCCCTCAACCAATAAATAAATAAATATAAATAAAAATTAAAAAGCCGTTAACATGAAATATTGTAGTAATTATAAAAATGGGAGCTGTGTGCGTGGAGGGCTGGCAGAGAAGCTCACATTTACAGAAGCGGAGTGGTTTGCTCGTGCAACCCACGGCTGGCTCGCCCACCCGGGAAGGAGCATAGGTCCTGGCGTTTTCTGGGACCAAGACACACAGTGTGAAGTCAGTGGAAGAGAAGATGCTGATTATTAATCCAGGCTGCTGGAGTCCGGCTGGCTGTGGGGCAGGTGTAGGAGCAGCTTGGTGACATCTGATCTCCCGGCGTCACCGCCGAGCTGCAGAGCTCTGTGATGGAGCAGCAAGAGCATATGGGATTCACCAATTAAACCAACTCTTGTTTCCTCCTTAAACATGCTGCCGTGTGAGGCCTGAGGAGGAGGGTCGCCCCCGCCCACCCGCGCGTGTGCCTTTGTCAGCAGCACCAGCAGCCTCTGGTTCCCACCGCTGCATCGACACGCGGGCGCTTACAACTCGAGCTGCGTGGACAGATGGGTAAGGAGAAGGAGGCAAGAGGGATTCACACTCTCGCTGCTGTTGGCCGTCACCTGCTGTTTGTAAACAGTGACATGTGGCCACCAGCCGTGTCCTTCAAGCTAGGAGAAACATGTGTGCCGACGAGTTAAGTGTGCAGGCAGGCCACCTTGAGCTGGTATCCACCCAGTGACAGGCTCCGCGTCCACAGCTCAGCGAGGCCCAGGCGGGAAAGAAACTTTCCAGAAGGAACACCGGCTCCTCTCCTGGAAGGCTGACAAAGTCTCTTCTTTTTCGGCTTCTTACAAACCCCCACGCGGTGCCAGAAGAGAGCCGTGTGGCCGCTGGGTTTTGGCACTTGAGCTCCCCTCATTAGAGTGGATTAAGTCATGATGCTGAGAAGGATAAAAGGTGAAAAGCAAAGCCTGAGGACGGCGGCTGCGGAAAGCTCCCAGTGTCATCTGTGTGTGGACGCCATTATTGACTGGCGCCCATGTGGTTCACACTTTTCAATTACCGTCTGCTGGAAAGGTGGCCGGTAATTGCAGAGGCTGAGACTTCAGTGTCAGGGGACACTCAGCCCTCGTCACCTTCTCTGATGCTTGACTCCAGGTTGTTCAAAAGCAAAGGTCCTGAGCCCGTGAGTGTCCCCGAGGACCCAGAGAGGGAGGTGATGCCGTTAAAAAATTAATAAATGACCAACACACCCGTACTTGCAAGATGGCAATGAAATTAGCCATTGTTCTCTGAATGTGGCTGCCCACCCCCCATGCACCATTCTGCACTGAGTTGCACTGGCGAGTGCCTGCCTTTCATATTCCCTCCTAAGACTTAAAATGATGAAACAAGGACAAGCTCAGGTGTCCCCTGGAGTTGCGCCTGACTGCGCGTGTGTTTTTGCAGGAGCGGATTTGTGAACGGGGGCCACGTTTCCCCCAGACACAGCCATTGTGCAGGTTCCCTGTCAATCTGGATATACCTTTCTTCTCTCCGATTATAGGAAATAAAGGCAACCAACCTCAGGTGGAAGTGAGTATATGAGCACTGCGTTTAGTTCACGAGAACCCTAGGTTCTCGGGAAGACAGAACTGCATCCGCTGAAGCCAGGCGGCACTCACAAAGGGAGGATAGGATAGGAAGAGTGCAGATCAGAAAAATGCTTGGAATGAAAAGAAGGGATTCTTGGACAGCTCTCCTGATTTGCTCATACTTCCCTTTATCCAGCTATAAGGGAGTTTTGTTTTTTAAACTGGAGGTAGGGGGACATGTTTCTGGAGAAGCTGAGTGAGGAAAACCCTAAGTGTTTTGAGGCCCAATCGAAGGTATATAGGTGGGACGAGCCATCCATTTATCATGTGGGGTTTGGTATATGCGGATGTTGCTGTTAACACGTGGGATCTCAGGACGGGGGCCAGGAGCAAAGGACGGAGCCCACAGTGGGCCCAGGGTTACTCCTTGAGGAGTGAAGCCTCTGCCATCAGAGTGCCAGTGCATTTTTGTAAAAGATAATGAGGTTTAGGTGTAGATGGAAACAATGTTATGTATTATTAGGAATTTGAACTACATGAGCAGCCTAAGTAGAGAATTTCTACTTCGAGAAGACGCCCTTCTTAATTCTCACCAAAGATGCTCTCAGAGAATGGGCTCTCCTGGTATTTAGTGTGTGTGTGTGTGTGTGTGTGTGTGTTGTGTGTATGTGTGTTGTGTGTGTGTGTGTGTGTGTGTTGTGTGTATGTGTGTTGTGTGTGTGTGTGTGTGTGTGTGTGTGTGTGTGTGAGTGTGTGAGGCTGCCATTCATCCCGCCTCATGGACAACAGCCTTTCAGTGGCATTTTGGTATGCTCGGCCTCTGACCAGAGATGCGTCCAGCACCCCATGCCTGCTGATACTACCACTCCTGGGCCTCACCGTCTTCTTGCTCAATGCCAGTTTCAAGGGCCCCACTTGGCCAGTGAACACAGCATGCAGAGAAGAAGGTAACCCCAGGAGAAGTAGGCAGCTGGCATGGTCAAGCTACAAAAGGAACCATGAGGACATGAAACTGAAATGTTCGGACAGCTGGCTGAAGGCATCCGGCTTGTTGTGTAGAGCCACTGTGATAAAACAACACTTTCCCTGAATCTGGACATCCAGGAGACAAAGGACCCTGATGTGTGACCGTTCAGCTTTTGCACCTGTCCTGATATGGGAGGTGGGGGCCCAGCGCTTTGAATCTCTTCTCTGAGCAATTGCCGGGTGGTCTTGGGCAAGTGCAGACTCTTGGACATCAAACTGGCTCCAGTGTAGAAGGGAGGTCTCCTCCCTCAGTGTCCTGGAGACAGAGTGAGCCTAGCACTCTGGGTGTCACTTAGAGTCACTTTCAGTGTCTTTCATCAGCTTCCTTGGAGACAGGCAGCTAAGGAGAGAATGGAGATGGAGTCCTACAGATTTCAGTACCATTTTTATTCCATCGTCTTGATTGGGTGGCATGTCCTGAGCCTTACCCCAAGGATGCTATGACATCAGAAGGCCCAGAGAAAGCAGGTCACCATGAACTGTGCATGTTTTGGAGACAGGTCCAAGAGAAGGCATTGGGACTGGATGCCTTTTCTTCAGCAGGTCCACCCATCTACTATATGTGATTGGTCAGCTCAGACCTCCTACTCAGGGCTAGTGCCACCGCCTGACAAAGGACACAGACGACTGGCAGCCTGAATGGGTGCCGGTTCATGGTAAGTCCAGGAGAGCTGGCACTCTGCTATAAGCACACCTGTCCCCTGAGTTCTGTGGAGAAACTGCCCTGCTCCTGAGTCTGACCATGTCATTGGAGGGGGTCTTCAGGGGACTACAAATAAACCAAGTGTGAGCACAGCACTGACCAACTCTAGGCTTTGCTTTTTCGTAGAATCAATTTAAAAGATTTTGTGATAGTTTTCAATAGATAAAAGTATTATAATTAACAGGTGTGAATATACGGTCTTTAGATAACCAAGGTAAAGACATAAATCAAAGGAACACATAAGGCCCGTATGAGACATAAAACCGTGTAGAAACAGGGACACGTGAATATGCTGAATCTGTGGGTTTATTAAATGAGCTCGTTACTCCTATGGGGATGCTTTATCAGTCTCATGTTTTAGTTCAGTGTTAGAAATAGGTTGAGAAAATGGCAACAGACATGTTGGATGGTTAATTATTGCTGTGTGGACTGTGCATTCTTTGTGCTCGGTGCTGGTTGGAGAGCTGTCATCACCATCAGTGTCCTGGAGACCTGTGTTGTCCACACCACAGGCCCGAGTGGCATCCCTGTAAATAAAACCAGGCTGGACCACAGACCATGGGCTGCTCATATGGTAGGCTCATCGCTGCTCTTTTGGGAGAAAGACATAAACAACCACTGTATTCCCATTTGAGAGGAAGCGACTCAGTGGTGGAGAGAAGCCGGCTTTTTACACTGGAGGGTCCCAGAGTTGAATGTGGGAGCATGGAACCCATGGGAGCAGCCCTGGGCTGTGTGGGCCTGGCCCTGCTGTGGACACATGGGTAGGAAAGTCCACCTATGACATCTGTGCTAACACACAGTAAGTAGCTGATTGTCCAGCTGCAGGCCTCGCCTTGCCTCAGAGTAAACACTCAACAAATAAGACGTATTATTTCACCTGAATTATCTAAAGCGTATATGTATTACTGTTCTTTCCACGTGAAAGAGAGTGCCGTAGATCTCTGTCTTCATGGGGAGCCTTCTGCTCTATATTCACAGCCCCAGGATGTCTTCCTTCCAAACGTCTGGCTGGCTCACCCCCCTCAGTGCCCCGAGGCTTGCCACACCCCTCTGCCATCTCCTCCATGCTTCCAATACCTCTAAGCTCCCCATGTCCCCACTGTGTCCCACACATCTGGCCTGTTGTGTTGTCCCATGAATGCTGTTGAATGACTGTGTGCTGGTCATCATTTGTTTTTCTCACATCTCACTTTCTCCAAACAAGACAGGACAACTGGGAGACCACAGTGAAGCCTGCATTGAGCCAAAGAGTTAGCCAGCAACTCATATTTTATTCTATTTTTTTAAAAACAAAACAGAACCCCAGAAAATAATATTTCTCAGCTAAGATGTTTTGAAAATAACGTATCCAGGTCCTTCCTGACCAACTCCTATACCCGCAGGAAGTTGTGGGGATGGGATGCAGGCCGGAAGAACAGCGTGTCCTGGAGTCTCGGCGAGTGGGAAGTGCTGGCCCAGCTTCTCACCCATAGATCTGGCTGGCTTCAGAGCTTCCCTCTGGCTTCTGTTCAAAAGGACTATGCCAAACTGTCCATACATTAAGTTCCCTGGAAGGAACTCTCCTTTTGGAGACAATGGTTTTCATTTTTTTCAATTTTAATGGCATTCTCCTCCTTCCTCCAGGCCTACTGTTTTCCCTTTAGTAAGACATGAGAAACTGTTAGAACTGATTTGGTCCATTGCACCCTCTAATGGAGAAGGGGTGGGGGAGTCCATGATGTCACCATGCTGCATATGTCACAGAAAATGTGTTTCCAGAGCTACAGGTCTCCAAACGCATGTGCTCATCATCCCATCTGGGTCTCTCCTCAGCCCCAGGACAGAGCTGCTCTACGTCATCATCTTACAAATAAGAAAACGGATGGTCAGAGAGAGCAGATTTCCCGATTCAGGCGAGAATATTAAGAATGGCGGCAGGTCGTGCCCCTATTTTCAAGGTCTCCCACACACCGACTCTAAACCTAGAAGACTGTAACTGAATCATGATGACAGGCAGCCACCTTCCCTCAGTTCACAGACACCCTTGTCCAGGAGAAGGGCCCTGCCCAGCAACGCCAGTTATCTGTGGGGTTAGAGGTAGCGTGATTAAAGTAACCGCTATATTTGATAACCTACTATGTCCAACCCTGAGGGTTAGGTGATTTGATTCCCATTTTATATGTAATGATGGCGAGACTCGGGAAGTCTCATCAATTGACCCCAGACTATGAGTACCAGCTCTGGGTCTTGGGGGAACTGGGCAGGGGGCAAGAGGGGGAGGAATCAAAGCGTGACCTCCAGTTAAAAAGTGATAATACCATGTAGACCGAAAAGAGGTGACTAAGTAAGTGCAGGATGGCTGGGGTACCTGCCCATTTTCAGCTCATGCTGGGGACGTGGCTGGACCACACCACCTGCTCAGGAAGGGAGGCAGCAACACCAGGGCACACCAACGGCATGCCAGCCACCGGCCATGCACACGTGCAGCTACGCTTGGAATGCGACGATGTAGCATTGTCAGCTGGTCTTCAGTCACCTCTCCATTATGCAAGTGATCCTGACTTCTGAGTGTGCAGTGTTTCCCGGCCGAGGAACCATCTCACCGTCCATTCACACATCAAGAAATTGGAAAGAAACTGTGAAAAGTTGCTCTGTTCCCTGAGTTACTAAGGCACCACTGACACAGAGGGTTTGCTGTGGATAATGAGCCAGATACAAATCAGCAAACCGCTGTGTGCTTCAGAAGGACGGTCTGTGTTTTGGGGTTAAAACCACAGTGTGCTGCTGGTCTGTGAGTGTGTCTCCCCATGCCCTAAAGTAGGGGCAGTAATGACACAGAATGCATGGGTGACAGGCACTTTATAAGAACACAATAAATGAAATCTATGAACAACAAAAGTCATAATAACAATAATATATCTATGTGGATATTAGTGTAAAGTAGCAGAGTGACAATGTCCGCTTCATCAGTAGGTCGTGTGGCCACTTTGCATGGGGAAGATCCATTTGGGCTCTGTGAGGTTTCAGGGGCCAGGTCAGGGGTCGCTGGCTGAATCCCCAAGTCACAGCAACACTTGCAATCTCTCCCTCCCAACAAGGAGCTGAAGAAACACGACTTCCTTCAGTCCTGGCTCAGGAGCAAACGCATTTGTCATTTAATGTCATGAAAAGGCGCACATCGCTTTGCTGCTTGCCATCTGGGATCTTTACCGCTAAGCACCACGGTTCAGACCCTGAGATCTAGAGTTTTCCATGACTCCAACCCCTTTTGCCCAGCGCCCCCAGGAGCTCTCTGTGTCACTGCATCCACGTGTTTATGAGCTCGTGTAAAATGTGCACGTGGCTGTGGCTGCCTGGTCATGAAAAATGCTCTGCGTGCAGGACCTTCTAACACTTCTGCAAACTCTGAGGCCAGCCCTGGAGACAGAACCCGACTGTGCTTGCTTACGAGGCACCCACACACCCTGTTTGTCTATCAGCCACAGCACTGATAGCTGCTTTGTTCCCGATGAAGGGAAGGTTTACACGCTGTGGGGACGCCACTGATGGCCCCAACAGGCGTCCGCCTTTAAATGCAGCCATCGCCTTGGTGTCATAAATGAATGAATAAATGAATGCATTTATTTTCTGTTGCGTTGTACTGAAGACACAATGAAGAATACCAATTGAAGCTTTCATCTCCAGGAAGGCCGGGCCCGCTCTCGGGCAAAGTGTGCAGTGACAACATCTGCGGGACGACTTTCCGAGAAGGTCACAGACGTGCATGCATTAGAGAGGCTGGTGTTGTGCGGTGGCCCCCGGTCCCCCTTTAGTCTTCAGCAGCAGCTGCATATTAGATGACGCCCCCTTTCAACTGCTAAGTGCTGCTGCCGCTTTATCGGCCAGTCGCCAGTGGGCTCAGGGGAGAAGTGCTATCTCCTATGGCCCTGAAAATTGATATTGAACATGGAAGGGAAAATCTCACAAGCTGATAGCAATTAGCTAAAAAGGATTTGCGACTCCATGATTCATCACACCAGGGGACCAAAGTCATTTGCAGACGCTGTTTCGAGAGTCCCTATGTGCCGCTCCCAGCTCTGCCTCTGTTCATCTCTCACACCGGGGTGTGACACTTTCGGCTTTCAGAGCCCCTTTCGAGAACAGAGACCTCCTCAGCCGGGGATTCTCTCTGTCAAGGAAGCTGCAGTTATCAGGTGCTCCAGGTGGGCTCCGATCCCATTTACATTTCAGATGTTTGTGAAGGGAAGTGGAAACCAGTCTCGTGAAGAGACTGCTTTGTTGTTGTTTTTGTGTAAGAAGTAAACTTGTGACTCTGGGTCGGTAAGAAAATCACATCTGGACCAATCAATGCAGGTACTAGTGCTGAGGTCTCAGAAGGGTCCAGAGGCCCTTGTTACAAATGAATTGCTGAGCCCGGGTCACCACCTCCTTATGGTTGACCCACGCCCTGCGCGCTGGCCCCAACTGCCAGCTGCGCAGGTGTTCACTGTCTGGGGAGCCGGGCTCCCCTTCTTTCTACGCATCCCTGCAGCTCTGGGCCATTTATTTAAACTGCTGTTGAGTGTTCCATTGTAATTGCATACCACAGTTTATTTCTTAAATGGATAGTTTGTGCTCTATTCTGTCACCAACAAGGCAGAAAATTATGCATGGAGGGTTCCTTCACATAAAATTGCAACCTGACCTGAATGTGAAAGGGACATTTAAGTGCTTTCGCCACCCCCGAGAAGGGAAGGAGGGCTTGGACTAGTATCATGTAGAAAACCACAAAGGGTGTATACTTTTATACTATTGACATATGGGAAATAAATAATATAGCTATAGAAGATTTATTTTAATTTCAATATATATGCACATTGAAATTAAAAACTTCTTGATGAGAAACAAAAATACCATAAACAGACCAGAAAAAGCCATAGGTAACCTCATCACCGATTAGGGAAACGAGATTCCAACAGCTAGGCCCCTTCATGCCCCTACCGTGTGACTGGAGCATAGCAACACCTAATCACTGAGAGCGTTGGTTGGGATGAGGGGGTGATGGTACTGCCTCCAGGGAGAGAGCCAACCCGGGGAGCTGAGAGCCCCCTGCTAACCCTCCCCTCAGCCCCACTCCACTCCAACAGCCCACGGGCATCAGGACTCTGGGGCCATTTGCAGCCAGACTGCCCGGCCATCCAGTGCCACTACAAGTGGGCTCTGGCTTTCTCTCTTTGTGTGTCGAGCTGCCCTTGCTTGGCCAGCATCCATTTTGTCTTTGATTGTCTGTACAGACACGTTTGAGTGGTGATTTATGGCCAACACGAAACTGGCTGGGAAAAAGTGTGGGAAAGGCACAGAAGGAACGGATGCAGGCACTCTGTAACCCTCTGAGAAACGCAGGTGTGTCTGCAGAAGGGTGGGCCGGAGGGGAAACGGGAATGGAGAGCAGCCAGGGTGACAGAGTTGCTGGATTCACGCTCAGGCGGAGACGAGAGGTGTCTGGGATGAGGACTCAGCACGGGTGGGGCCCACGGAGGCCTTAAAGACCACTGTGCTCCCTGCTTCTGAGGGGGCAGCAGGGTCCTAGCAGGACAAGTGTGTGTAGTATCTGTTCAGCAAAATTAAAAATGGTTCTTTCAGGGGGTGTTTAACTGAGGGTGCTGGTGAGTAACACTGCGTGGAGGGCTTTCACTCTCAGGTTCACACAGGGTTCTTGGTGAGCGTAGGCAGCCTGATAGTCCACGTACAGGGTGCGGTGTGATCCATAACGGAGCTAGTTCTGTGTCACAGCACCCCCGGAGAGGCTATTAGGTAGGAAACCCGTTACACCCAACGTATGTTCCACGTGCTGACAGTACCCCTTACCTGCAAAGCAGTGGCACTCATCACTTTCTAAGTGCTAGACATCAGGGGATCACGGCGGCCAACGCCTCGCCATGTCAGGATTGCTGAAATCCATCTCTCGGAAGCTCCGTGCCGATGGGCTACACAAGTCCTTGGAGCAGCGTCCTCTTTCCCATCCTCCTCTCACTCTTGCTTTCCTGAGGGTGGGCCTCCTTGTTCGACAACCTCCCATGCACAAACTTCCTGGTGATTATTGCAGCAGGGCCACCTGCTGCCCCACCCTGGCATTCCAAACCCTGGAAGGTGGACATGGCCCGGCTCCCTCAACGGCTGACTTCTCTCCTTTTCCCTTGTTGTACTTTCTCTCTGAACAGATGTGTGCTTGCTCAGTACTCGTGGGTTTATTTGGGCTTGACAACCACTTCCACCCCCAAGCCAAGGGAAGTGGGTGAGCTCTCGACAAATAGCACTCCTATCTCGTCAGCTGTGCTCCAGTTAGAGGGCTAAGTAACTGCTGCGCGCCTCCAACTCTGAGACAGAACAATTCTCTCCAACCAGGACAGACCAGGCGGATTCCGTTACCGGCTGCTTGGAACGGAGCAAGGACCGAGGCTTTACACCACGTTCTTATACAGACACAGGCGCTGCCTAGGACGGCTGCTCAGCAACCGTGCTCAGAACTGCTGATGGCTCAGAACCTTGGCGGGACATGGGAAAACAGGTAAATGTATCCACCCTTGGGAACAGGATCTCGCGACCTTGTGTCTTGGAAAGGTCAGAGAGTAAAACAGAAAGAACTATGCAGATGCTGAAGAGCCTGTGTGGGAGACCGTTCTGGGAGGGAGGAAGCCTGGCGAGGCGAGCACAGACAGGAAATGTGACCCATGGCATCCTGGCCCTCTGGGATCCCCGGCACTGTTCCCAGCCTGACTGCTTTGACCTTGAGAAAGCCAGCTCCCTAGCATCACTGATCCGGCTCTCAGACGAAGCACCTAAAACAGCACTGACGATCCTGGGTGAGGTTGGTAGTGTGTGGGCTGGGGTCAACTGGCACCCAGGCCGCAGGAGGACTTGGCAGTGAAGGGGAAACCCCCCAGGAACACCTGTCCTGATATATACCTGCGTTCCTTTGGGACAGGACGTGGAGTGAGCCTTTGCTGCCCATCCTCGCGCCTATTACCTGTCTGCTTTTGTGGGCGTCTTCTTTCTTTTTCATGGACTCTTACATTTTCTTCCCGTCCATATGAATCTGCCTGCTCATCACCAAGCTCAAACATTGTTAAGGAGACACAGTACAGTGTAAGGGCTGTGGGTGTGGCTCTGAACTGGGTGGCCTCACTCCAATGCCAGCCTGCTGGGTGGTCTTGGACATGTCCCCTCTGTGCTCAGGGTCCTTACCATAAATGGACCTAAGTACCATACCTCTATCAGAGAGTCTTATCATGAGTGACCTAGCTATATTGGGCAAAGTACTTAGAACAGTGACAAATACAGTAAGTCCTCATTTAACATTTTCAATAGGTTCTACGACTTTCGGTGACATATAATGAAACCAGTTTTACCTTAGGTGAGCTGATAGAAATGAGAGTTAAATTCCTATGGCATCTCCTCAACGTTATAACAAAATGACGTTGAATAAAACATTATTCAAGGACTGGCTGTCCACATATGTACACATACAAGTTACTTATTACTGAGGACTGAGCTATGTCTTCTTCATGTTCTTGTGGTCCCAACACCAAGCATGATGAAACACACAGACTTGAAGCAGCAGGGTGTGCCCTGGTCGCTTCCCCTCTGCTCAGCTCCAGACCAGGTTAACTGGCTGAGTGACGTGGAGACACTGCAGGGTGGCCCCACCAGGTTGGTCCTTTAAGAATGCAGTGGGCCTGTTAGCTTTTGTGGCGCCTCGAGCCTTTAGAATCCATTGGCTCTCGTTCCTTCCAGCGCTAGGCCTCCAATCAGCGAGGACCCAGCCCAACCTTGTGGCTTGGAGCTGCACGTGCTCCCAGAAACTGAGGGGCATACCTCCCATAGATGGGCGTTTGGCAAATGAGGGGCCAGCGGAGTGGACACCCACTTCCCCTGAACCCTGCTCCTCCAGAGCGCTCCGCGGCCAGGTCCTAAGGCTCCTCGCAGGAAGACCCCACTGGAGGAAGTGATCAGCAGGTGTCCTCCTCAGCAAGGCACGTATATCTGCCCCTCATGCTCCTGGCGCCTGGACAGGCCCCGGGCTCTGACCTCTGGCAGCCAGGGCTTCAACCTGGCTGATGCTGAGTCAAACAAGCCCAAAGCAAATGCATCCATTAGTTCTAGCTTCTTAAACGGGACCAATGTAAGCCACACAATACAAGACACACTCCGTGCATAGATCAAGGCCTGTTGGACAAAAGTTGTTCTCGGGGATGAGGTTTGGGCCCGTGGCTCAGGGATCCAGTGGAGTGAATCTCCAGGAGAAGCCCCAGGGCCTGAGTGAGGCAGGTGAGGCACAGCGGGGCTTCATCTGTGGAGAGGCCAGGGACAGCGTGGGTGGCAGCCTTAGGTGCTCCAGACCTCACCCCTCATTATTTTCTTTGGCATCATCTTGGTTTACGATTCAAAGGATGGTCATGAATGTTGTGTTTATTTTCTGGCATTGATATAACAGAGTAATACAAACCGAGTGGCTTAAAACCAGGGAGATGTATTGCTTCACATTTCTGGAGGACAGAGGTTTGAAATCAAGGTGTCCACAGGACCACGTTCGTCCAGAGACTCTGGGAGAAAATCCTGTCTTCCTCTTCCAGCTTCTGGTGCTGCAGACGTTCCTTGGCTTGTAGCCACATCACTCCAACCTCTGCCTCTGTGTTTACATGGCCTCTCTTCTTCCCGTTGTGTCTTCTCCTCTGTGTGTCTCTGTCTCATACCTGCCTCTACTTTCCCTTATAAGAACACCTGTCATTCATTGAGGGTCCGTCTGGATATTACAGGATGATTTCTTGTCCAGATCCTTAACTTAATCCCAGCTGTAAAGTCCCTTTTTCCAAATAAGGTCCCATTCACATCATTTTAGGAGCCACCATTTAACCCACTACAGATGCCTTTGGAGCCATTTATAAAATAGAGTAACTCTGAGCAAACTGTATTATGGAGAGTTCATGGAGTAACACGTAACTCACGTCCTTTGGCTCTGCAAACCACATTATGAGGAGACACACAATCATGAGGAAAGAAGGAGGCAGATTAATTCTTCATAAAGCCTTTCAAGATTTATTTAATATTTGTCCAAAACCCTACTGTGTATTTTACCAAGCCTTATTTTATTTTTGTGAGAATAATATAGGCTTAGCGTAAATCATGGTGAATAAGAGCACAACTGCTGATTCTGCAGTGCCACCAAGCCTTATGCTCGCAGCATGTTGATTATTTTGGAACCACATCTACTTTATGGCTTTAAATGAACAGAAAGAGTCAAAGCCAGCACCGGGCAGCATGGCTTCTGCAGCTGGAGAATTTGACTTCACTGCTTAGCCCTCGGGTCGCTACCCCAGGGCCTGGGACCTGGTGGCCCCCCGCATTTCTTGAATGACTTCTTGTGGAAAAACACAAAGCAAGACTTAGGAGTTGGGGCAAAGCGGTGGGAGATGTGGTTGGAAAGTAGGTAGGCTTTAGAGGTCTCAGGCAGGCAGTTTTTATTTTACTCTCCAGGAAACGAAGAAATTTGGAAAACTCTGAAGCAGAGAAGCATCAAAATAGGAACAAGAGCAAAGGAAGGACAAGGCATTCCAGTGTTGGGGTATTTTTTGATTGTGTCCCCCAAAATTGAAGTCCCATGTAGAAATAGGGTGTTGTAGATGTAATTGGTTATCATGTTGTCATAAAGGAATAGGGTGGAATTGTTTGCTGAAAAATATAAAATGCCAAGGACAGAAATCAAAAGTGATCTAAATAAATGGGAAACAATTCCTGTTCGAAGATTGATGTCAGACTTTCCCTAGTTGATATAAAGGTTTAAGGTTTTTTTGTAAATATAGACCAGATTTCTCCAAAATTCAAATGAGTATCCAAGGTGAAAAACAAAGTAGGAGAAATCACTCTACCCTATTTCAAGACTTATCTATATTATATCTACACCTACATCTATACCTATCTACATTTATACCATTTATATCTATATAACCAAAGACTGTGTGATATTGCTGAAGGGATACAGACATATATTCTTAAAACAAAATAAGAGATCCCCAAAGAGCCCTCCACAAGTTCAACCAACTGGTTTTTGACAAAGGTGCTAAAATAGTCAATGGAGGAAGGATGGTCTTTATAATAAATGGTGCTAAAGTGATTGGACACCCATAGGGGGAAAAAAAGAATTCCATCTAAACCAAATTAACCCAAAGTGGATCATGGGTTTAAATGTAAAACATAAAAGTATGAAACTTCTAGAAGATAGCATAGAAGACTACCTTCAGGAATGAGGGCTTGTTGAAAAGTTCTTAGACATGATCAAAAACACAGTTCATAAACGAAAGACATTTATCAATTAGACTTCTTCAAAATGAAAAAAAATTGCTCTTTGGCAAAGAGGGCAAGACTACAAACTACAGACTGGAGGAAACTATTTGGAAAGACCATGTCTGACAATGGACACAGGGCTAAATACATAAAGAGTTTTTAAAACTCAACATTAGAAAACAAATAACCACATTAGAAAACAGGCCAAAACGTGCAGCGACATTTCACCACAAGTTTATACAGACAAAAAAAGAAGTACGTGAAAAGAGGTTTGACAACATATCCACTGCGGAGGGATGAATGAAGACCACGGTGAGATGTCACTACAAATCCATCAGAGCAGCCAAAATTAAAAGAGTGACGACACCAACTGCTGTGAGAATGAAGAGAAACAGGATCTCTCCTACAGTGCTGGTGGAAATGCAAAGCGGTACTGGTACTCTGGAAAATAGTTGGACAATTTCCTAAAAAACAACAACAAAAACCTATGACCCATCAATGCACTCCTGAGCACTTAATTCAAAGAAAACTTACATCAACACAAAAACCTGTACATGGTTGTTCAAAGCAGCTTGACTTGCAAAAGCCCCAAATACCCCAAATATCCCACAGCACATTGTCACCAGTATGCCCTGAACAATGGTAACATGTTTCAGACATGCGAGTGACCGAACCCTCCATACCCACGACTACGTGCATGGACCCTCAAGGCATTATCCATTTCAAAAGGTAACATGCCTGTGATTCCATTTATATGATACTCTTGAGATTAACAAATGGCAAATGGAAGACAGATTTTGGCCGTGCACATTTAAGGATGTTGGGAGTGAGGAGGGTGGGTTTGACTTTAAAGGGTTAGCGGGAGGGAAATCTCAGTGCTGTCACAGACCTGTGTCTTCCTCGTGATGTGGTCACATGTATCTACATCGGGGGTAAATGGCATGGAATGACACACATACAGTGTATCAATGTCAGATCTCTGGTTTTGAAATTGTGTTATTATATAGCAGGTCCTCCGATAACCTCATTTCATTCAGCGTCACTTTATTACATTGCTGATGAGTTGTCATAGGAACTTGACTCTCTTTATACCAATTAGCCTACGGTAAACTGGTTTCCTTATGTGTCATTTTGCCACAGTTCCATGAACATACGGGCAACCTTAGCTGAGGACTTACTGTACAACATGCCCTCACTGGGACAACTGGATGAATGTACAGGGGACCTCTTTGTACTATTTTTACAACTTCCTGGAGATCTATAATTATTTCAAAATCAAAACTTAAGAACTGCAACAACAAAAAGGGGGAGAAGAAATTATAAGTCAAAATAAATTAATTGAAAACGAAAGGAAAAAAAAAGACCTATGCATCAAGTGTTGTAGAGCAAAACACATAATGTTGAGCCTCAGAGCAAATGGCAGAGGGGCAGACGTGTGTGTGTGAGTTCACCATGTGAAACCACACTATGTAGTATTATTGGTGTAGCATATGTAGGAAAAGTATCAAACTGTGTATAGAAACGATCAACACCACATCTCGGATGGTAAGACAGACAAACACAGAGAGGGAGTCCATCATGATCTTCAAGGATTGCACGTCTTGGAAAATCCTGGAGCAAATATGGAAAAATGAGAAGATTGAAAAAGTGAGGGGTGGAGGCAAAGCGTTGCTTATGTTTTTCTCTGTTCTTTTTTGTATGCTTAAAGTATTTAATAATTTACGAGCTAGAGAAGCAGAGAGAAACAGAAAGAGAGATAGACAGAGAGAGAGCAGTTAAGGTCCTTCTCCAGACAGAGGATAAGAAACCACGTTTCCCAAAACCAGACAGAGGAAGGCTGTGACAGCTTCAGAGGCGACAAATGCAGAAAGTGCCAGAGCTTGGAGCCTGCTGATTTAACTGCATTTTGCTTTGAAATTGAATGATAGATTTAGAGTGATTTCTGATTCAATCAGAAGAGGCAAGTGTGTATATTGTGTGGGTTTAGTGAGAGAAAAACAGAGGGGCCCGTCTCTCCCTGCAGGCAGCAGCTCCTGTTGACAAGTTAAAAGGGGACAGAGCTTTTTCATCGGGCCCTGGGCTCAGGGTAATTCTGGAGTCAATAGTGAGGCGAGAGGAAGACGTGAGGCAGAAGGACTAGCCAGGGCCCCTGCCTGCGAGGCAACCTGCTAGTGTGCAATGCACCAGCTCCAGACCCTGTTCTCCAGGCATTCTGTCTCCCTGTCCTCACCTTTGGCTTTGAACTTGGGCTCCAACTCAAGGAGGTCCTTTAACTGAACTTTCCGCTTGAATCAGATCCATGGACCGCTTGAGATACTCATTCACTGTTTCACTCCTCCCCTGAGCAGAGGGGATGTCCCTGGGCTTCCATCACTACTAAGAATTAGCGCCCTCCCCAAAGAACATCCCACTGGTTAGGGGTGATAAATATTCTCTGAATGAACAGAATTTTCACTTTTAATACTAAACAGTTAGTTGGAGGTGGCTGCTGTACACAGAATGTTTGTGTCCCCCCTAAACCTCCTTTGTTAAAACCATAACCTCTAAGGTGAAGGTATTAGGACATGGGGTCTTCGGGAGGGAAATAGGTGCCAACTAGAAAGGTTTTTTATTTCAACTCTGGGTTTTATAGAGGGAGGCATTGAGCCCCAGCCAGTGAGAGTATCACAGGGAAGGACTGGGGCTGTGAAGTGCAGACCCAGGCCTGCCATGCAGGCCCTGGTGACACATGACTGAGTCTCTCCCACGTGGCTGCCTGCGGGGACACACCTTATAAGACTCGCAGAGTCCAGTACAACTCCGAGCAGCCCTGTCCAGAAGAAAGTTTGGTGGGGACCCGAAGAACAGAACAAAATTCTTTCTAAATGTGAAAATAAGTACTGTGAGGCCGTTCTTTGAAGACCTGGCACCTGAGGCCTCCATCCCACTGCTTTGCGGATCCAAGTCCCACCAACAACCACGTGGGGTAGCTCAGAAGGGGACCCTGCCCAGCTGATGGTGAGGCCACCACGGCCCTGGTGAAACCGTGATTACAGCCTGTAAGATACCTGGAGCTGGGGACCCAGCTGAGCTGCGCATGAATGCCTGACTTACGGAGATGTCGAGATAAAATGTGCCTTGTTTTAGATCACTAAATTTGGGGGTAACCTGTTCTGCAGTAATCAACGATTAAGACAAAACCCTTCCCAGAATGAAGTTAAACAATAAAATATAAGTACATACCTTAAAATCTTCCTCCTACCCCCACTAAACTAACACCCAACTTTCTCTGGCCATAATAATCTGTGAGAAATGTTACCAGTTTTACCCAAAGCCTGGCCCACTGTGACATCGCCCCTGTCCTGGATAGGAATACAATGTCACACTTTGGATGAAAGAAATGCTCGAGTTATTACAAAGATGCGAAAGCATCTGAAGAGGTATGTTCCTAGGAAGTTTTGTCAAAAATCACAGGGGTGGACTGGATTGGCTTCCATTTCAGCTGACACTGGACGTGTGATGTTTAAGCATTTTATGTACACCCAGAGGCCCTTTTCTGAATCATAGGGCTTTTGTAAACACTGAAATAAATACCCAGAAATATTAAAAAAAAAAAAAAAATTAAAGAAAACATTTGTACCTCCTGCAGTCCACTTGCAACTTGCTGCAGGGCTCCTGTCGGCAAGTGTGCAAATACACACCCAATTACAACCACACAGCAAACTTCACAGGGTTTAGCGTCTTATCAAAATGTACGCAAAGAATTCTGGGCAGTAGATCAAATGGTCGGTGTTGGCAGTCTGACTTTGCTCCCTTCAGCTATCATGAATTAGAGATGAACAAACAAGCCTGTGGAGAAAAGGGGGCTTGGCGTTTTTTGCTGGGTGTCTTTGCATGAGACCCTGGGCAGCGGGGAGCAGTGAGACTTTCTATGCCCTTCACGGAGTACCCCCTCACCTGAGAGCCTGGGGGTGCTCAGGGCTGGCCTGGGACGTTGGTCAGGAGTCAGCAAGTTGGTCTTCATGGTTCAGAACGAGGGAGACTCTGGGGAACCTGTGCCCCATTCCAGCTGCTAGGGCACGCATGCTCCGTGGCAGGAAATCCATTGAGAAGCCATAGCCGCCTAACGGCAGGGGGAGCCAAGGGTGCAGACCTGTGGGCAGGACGACAATCCTAGCATGGGTTGTCCCTGGTGGACCCCGAGGTAGGGTCTGAGATGTGTGGGGAGGAACAGCAGTAGAGGCATGGGGACTGAGCCCAGGAGGGAGCAGGCAGGTGAGCACGATGGGCAATGCCACCGAGCCCCGGGGCCACTGTGCACCACTCAAGGAAGTGGGGTCATTTTCCTCTAAGTCCCACTCATCACTGAGGGCTGCCTCTGAAGAAACGAACGCTCCTGCACCTCTGGCCAGCTCCACACGGGGACCCAGCATGTGCCCAGACTGCAGGCAGACCCACTTTGCAGTGCAAAGCCTTCAGAGTTTATAGAAAAGGTGAGTGCTGGCGGAAATGGGTGGGATTCCAACAGCGGGCGCCACCATGGTGTTGATAAAGTTTAACCCAGGTTCTTTGGTCCCCCTGCTCTGCAGTGTGACCCTGGAGAGGCGAGGCATGCCCCCAGAATTTCCAGCATTCAGGACAGGCCGGGGTAGAAGCCTTTAAACAGAGTGAGTGCTTGGCCGTGATAGAGCCAGCACAGGCCATGGGCGACCTCTCGAGAAGGGCGCATGGCGGGCTGTCCTGTTTACCACCCAATAGCTCCCTCCACCACATGGCGTCCACCAGATAGCACGCACTTGTGCATACTCGTTAAATGAAAACATGCATTCATGAGTAACTGAAAGAATGAACACTACTTCCCGTGAGGTGGTGATGTGCAGGAGCCTGTGAAGGGCCTTTCCCGCCGCATGCAGTTACACAGTCGGCCATCCCCTGGGGAGCAGGAGCAGGGTTTTGGAGAAAGAGTTCCAGTCACTCATGGGGGCTGTCCTGAGGCTGGTCATCCCTGGTTACTAGTGGCATCTTCTCCCACTGGACCCCAAAGGGAAAAGCCAAGGGAAGCAGGGCTTGTACATGATGGTTAGGAAAACTAATGTACACCCTTCTGTTTACCTGGATGACCTCGGAATGTGATCGCTTACTTTCAGACTGAGAAATTAGAGCCTTAGGCTAGATAATCTCTATTGCCCTTATGAGAGCTAAAAAATACAGTTTTGTTTACAATGAACAGACACAATGAAAGTCAATTTCAAAACTATATTCCAAAATCTTCACTCTGTACATTGAAAATTTTAAGTTAATTCATTCTTATTTTGTATGTGTCTATATATTTGCCCTTTTTGATGCTCTTTATTTCTTCCTCTAGTTATGAGTCACCATATGAAAACATTCAAGATGATTTTCTATCATTTAATTTCGGCCATCTGACTATGATGTTTCTAGGTGTTACTAATTCTTTGTTTATTCTACTTGAGTTTGACAGATCTTTTTGAACCTTAGTATTGATGTTTTCATCAAATCTGGGGAGTTTTGGGCCATTGTTTTTTCAATGTTTTTCTGCTCCATTCTTGTACTTCATTTGAGGATACCAACTTCATATATTTTAGCACGTTTGATGTTGCCTGAGAAATCAGTAAGACTCTGTCCATTGTTTATTTTTGTTCTTCAAGCTATATATATAAACATTTTAAATTTCTGTCTCAACAGCACATATCTAATCTACCCAATAAAATGACTGTTTTCATTTCAGATACTATACCTTTCACTTTTAAAATTATATTTGTTTAGTAGTTTTTATTTCTCAGCTGAGCTTTCCCATCTTTTCATTCAGTAAGACCATATTTTCTCTTAAGTCCTTGTACGTATTTATAATATCTGCTTAAAAAATGTGTGTCTCCAGAAAATAGTTTAGTTCAAGGGTTTCCATGTCCATTTTTTCAATGTTTTTTACCAAGGGCCATATGCGGTAAAATACACAAACAGCCGGGCCACTCACTCGAGGTGAAGTACGTTTTGCCTCACCTGGTTTATTTAAGTAAGCTAAATATATTTTTGGAATTTGCTGTGGGCCAATTAACAATGGATTGCGGGCCGCAGTTGGCCTGTGGGCCGCAGTTTGGACACCCCTGGTTTAGTGGTTACCAGAGGGTAAGGGGGGAGGGAGGATAGTAGAATAGGATAAAAGGAGTCAACTACATGGTGATGGAAGGAAAACTGATTCTGGGTGGTGAGCACACAATGTGATATATAGGTGATGTATTACAGACTTGTTCACTTGAAACCTATGTAATTTTACTAACCATTGTCACCATCAATAAATTTTAATAATAAAAAAAAACTGTATCTCCTGAATCCAACAATTGGACCATCTCAAAGTCTGTTTCGACAGTTTGGTTTTTTTCCTTTGACTGTTGGTCACATTTTCTTATTTCCTTCCATGACAAATCATTTTGAGGATTACAACTAAGATTTCTGAACTTTGTTATATTCTTCTGTTATATTCTTCTTGACTGATAAATACTTCATTCAGATAATACAAAGTTTAATTGTTGATTGGTAACTGTGAAATTTTTGGCTTGGTTTTATGCTTTGTTAGAATAAATAGGTGGAAAGGCCAAGGCGTTTACCAAATCTGTCAAACATGACATGCTTAACCTCCAAATTCTGTCTTTCCTGTGGCTTGTGTCATGTTGACTTTACACTTGGTTAATTGGGCCTAATAAATGTCTTGATCTAAACCGTGGTCATTAAACTTATGTCTTGGTTGCTGATGTCTCTCAGCGCCTCTCATTCTCATACGTCTATCCTGCTTTCAACCCCATAACTGACACTTGAGGGTAAGCTTTACCTTGTGTATATCCAGCCCTACCCTCAGCTAGACGTTTCCCCAGAGAGTTGTAAACTGTGGTCTCTCATGCCTGCTGTCCTATGCCTGGAACTGTTCAGTTTCATAGTTTTATGGCAGGAGCATCCAATTGATATCAGTTAGTTTGTCATGGCTAGGAGGAAAAATTTGACCATTATTTAAAACAAAAAAAAAGCTCAGGAATTTTAAGTCAACATTTAGATTTCAGTATATGAAATGTAAAAAAATAAAACAAAAAGTAGATTTCTTGATTTTCTCAATTAAATATTTCTTTGTTCACCTGACACAAATAGAAAGTGAACAGATTTGTGGGCAATAGAGTATGCTAGGAATTTGGGGCAGAAGAACAGAAATACAGGCCCTTTCTTTAGGGGCTTCATCTTGCCAAACATAATGAAGCCCAGGTTAATAAAAAATTGGAGTGAGAAAGAAGGTTAAAGTTTACCTCGTATCAGACAAAGGAATTAAGACCTAGAGAGGTTAAATATCCTCATCAGAATTACACAACTATTTGATTGCCTGACATAGGAAACAGAGAGCAAAAGAATATATACATCTTTATTCAACAGATATTTCTTTGATGTCTTCTAAAAGCCACATTCTTTGCAAGGTATTTGACTTACAAGGATGGGTGAGATGGCAGTGATACTTTTTACTTCATGGAGCTCAGAGTTTTGTGTTATAGGCAGATGTGGGTCCTTATTCACCCAATGATGGGAAATGACACATGGAAGAAATGCAGCACGCACATGGCTACCTCCAAAAGGCTGTGTGGCCCAAGTTCAGGGCAAGATGAAGGGTCATTGACTGAAAAGGAGAGGTCAGTAGGTTTCGACCCTGCAAGGCCTTTTGGGCCATGTCCTCAAAGCCATGGGGAGGTATCATAGCAGGGGAGGATAAGTGACAAACCGACTCTAACATCTTGGTGCCTGGACATCAGAAAGCTTACTGTGGTCAGCCTGGGTGCTCACCGTGGGTCAGGCCCACTGTCTCAGCACTTCCTGCCCCTTCTTATTGGCCAGAACTAGTCATGTGCCTCATCCAACTGCTCAGGGCCTGGGAGTCCCAGCAGTGGATGGACTGTCTGGGGAGCACCCTGGCTCTGCCAAGAGAGGAGTGGGGACACTTGCTTGGCAGGCACTGTCCCTACGTAGTGATGGCTGAGTGGGCAGTACACATCCTTCTGAAGGCTAAGTCCCCGTTCAGAACCAGCTTTGTGACACTATGTGGGAATGGAGATCCAGTGTGCTAGGTTTTCTGATT
Source organism: Rhinolophus hipposideros (assembly GCF_964194185.1). NCBI lineage: Eukaryota > Metazoa > Chordata > Mammalia > Chiroptera > Rhinolophidae > Rhinolophus > Rhinolophus hipposideros. The sequence goes on from NC_138053.1 coordinate 99,120,587, forward strand.
TTTTTTCAAAAAGTGGGACGAGGATCTGAATTTTTATGGGTAACTTTCCAAATTGTGAATCCTTGTTCAAATATTTTTAACCATCATGTGGGCCAAAGAAAGCATGTTTTCAAACCAAGTTCCCTGTGTGGGCTGCCAGTGTGATAGGCCTCTACTGAGGTGTTTCACCAAGAGGCTTGAGGGCATTGGATTTCATCTTGAAGGGGTCCCCTTGGATGCAGCAAGAGAATACAGGTGCCCAAAGCCCGTCGGGAAAGTCAGGCGAGACGATGCTGAGTGTGGGCTGAGGATGGTGGCAAGGCGACAGAAAACTGACAGTCTTAAAATAAATTTAGCAGGGCCACAGATCAACCCAGTAACCTTGAATGTGGAGGCAAAGAAAGGGAGGGGGAGAGGGTCAGTCCTTGCACCCACTGAGATGCGATCCAGGAAGAGGCGATCGAGTGAAGGCGCCAAGAGAGTGTGAGTGTAGACTCGGGGCTCTTCCCAGGCCTCATGGCTCTCCTGGAAGCAGACCGTGCTGCTGCTCCAGGAAGACCCTGTTTCTACATCTCCAACCAGCAAGAGGCCCCAAGAGGCCTGTGGGAAGAAGAGGTGCCCCAGGGGCTCCTGGAATGCTGCTGGGAGCCCCCATCAGGCCCCCTTTCAGATGCTCGTGGTGCTTTGTTAAGAGATCATGGTGAAGTTTAGACCTGAGTGGGTGCAGGGAGACAACTTTAAAGGGCACCCGCAGGGTCTCTTCAGACCCTAATGATGTGGCCGCTGCCCCCAACCCCACAGACACCCCTCCCCTCCACTTGTTACAGAACTGCTGCATTTTTACCCCAACACCCCTTACTTCGCCTTCTCCTCCCTCGCTCTGCTCTTTATCTGAAACGCTTGGGTTGTGGAGGGACATCCTCGTGCTACACAAACAGCATGAACCCTCGGTCCCCAGCGTCCCTGCTATTGAGCTGAACCTCAGTGCATCCCACACCCCCTGCTCTTGGCCTCGGGCGACCTCGGCTGCATCTGTGACAGAGGCACTGATGTGCGCATTGCCACCGTGTACAGGAAACCCGGCAGCCATTCAAGTAGGCCTGAGGGTCGGGGTGCGATCCAGACGCAGACCGCAGTGGAGGAGCCTCGCTGAGACCAGAGGTCTCTGCCTGAATGGCACGTCTTCTCGGTACCATGGGCCCAGCTGTTGCCTTGAAGTGATAGTTGCATGGCTTTTCAGACATTTATTTGAAAAGGCCTTTCGCATGTTCTATGGACATTGTTTCTTGATATTTCATTACCCGGTCTCTGATTCTCCCACCCATGCTTTGCACACTCCATCAGAAGGAGCTCCGGGAAGCAGCAGCTGACCGGAGTCTTCCCTCTCTCCCGGAGCTCCTGGGAGAAGATCGTAAATCACGCCGTGCGCTGCACGGAAATCAATATTTTGAAATTCCTTTGGTCAGCTTGCCATGGGACTTTTAACTTCCATGGTGCCCAAATGCTGATGATGTCGTCAATAATATACGATACGAACCCCAGTCTTGCTTAGAGAAGCCCCAGCGCCCTGGCTTCTGAGCAGGAAAGCAGATGTCAGCTATATCACCTGGCACACAGTGTGGTTCTTCTCATCATTAGGAAGAAACTCTACTCCCTGCGACCAGATTCAAACCTTCCCCATGTGTGAATACAACCAGCTGCCAGAGAAGCCTTGGACTCTGCACAGATGTCTGGAGGTTCAATCTGGGGACGAACCTTCTGCAAGTCCTATCAGGACAAACGAGTGCAGACACTGCCTCCTCCTCCACTGCACCTAACCAGCCTGTCCATCCTAAGGGAGGACAGGTGTGCTCACCTGAATGCTTCTCCCTCCCCCACACATGGGACGCCTTGCTCGCTCCTCCACCTTCAGTGCTGCCCTCCCCACCACCCTTCCCGACCCCAACCATTCCCTGTCTTGGAGGAATACTTCCTTAACACCAAAAGTCTGCTCTCTGCTCCATTTTCCATCTCCGAAACACTGCCTCCTGCCCCCCGGTCACCTGGCTTGTCCTTTCGCATCTGCAGCTAGCACACGGCAGGACACTGGTTCTTCAGTTAGCACCCATCGGAGCCCTCTGGATGGCTTGTAGCAGCCTGCCAGTCCCACTCGTATTTATTATTCGGTAGGTCCCCAGATCACTGTGATGCATCGGTCTGGGACCCCACTTAGAGAACTGCTGCTCTAAAAGTCTCCTTAGAGATGCAATTCAGAGGCCTCTCTGCAGTGCGGCATGCTGCTGGCCAGCACCCCGAAGCCCATGCCCAAAAGACATTCCCGGAAGCTTCACTCCTGCCTGCCCTCTCCTGGTCCCTCCTCTACACCTCGCCCTTTGAGCATGAATGGATTCTCAAAAATTCAATTTTCACCCTTGGATTTCTCTTAATGCTTCTTCCCTTTGGAGGAAAAAAAATCACTCTTACACGTGTTCACTTAGGAAATATTCTCAGCCTTGTCTCAGGTCTCCTAATTCCGGCTTTAAAATATTAGTAGTTTTCATGAATTTCAATCGATGTGTTATAACAATATTTGTCTTCTTTATTCCTACCTTCTCACTGATCAGTATTAGTTGCTATATAAATGTAAAGAAGCATTTTTTATACAGTGTTTACCCACAGTCTGTTTAAAGACAGGACATTCTAGAGGCTCTCTAAATCCAAGCCCCCACTGCAATAATTGTGTCCGCAGCAACGGTTGTGCCTGAGACTGATAGCATAGCTAAGTGCTTGACAAATTTCCACCCATCTTCCAATAAGGCCCGAGCCCATTTTCCAATAAAGCTGATGAAACCTGATAAAAAAAACGTTAGAGGAATCAAAAGGCCCCCGGGCTAAGTGGAATCATATCTCATGAAATTCCACATTCAGCATCATCTATATTGGAAATATTAAAAAATTCATATATAGTGAAATGATAGATACTTATGTCACTATTTTAAAAAGTTACGCTGACAGAGCTGTCCCAGACACCTCACTAAACGCGCCATCCTGAATATATGAAGATGGCGTTATTGACCTATGGACCCTACTGAGTCGTGCTCTGCTCCGGATGGTGATAGATGTGTCCTGAACCGTCTACACTCCCTCGTCTGATAAGGGACCTGGCATAGAATGCAGTCAGGTACCAGGCGGGCTGGGGAAGACCCCAGAGGTGACAGTCTGGTTGTCCAGGTGGCAGGACACGTGGGCTGCTGCTGCCCAGAGCAGTATCCTTCCCATCCCAGATGTCTGCCTTCCTCTCATCCATGTCTCTGCTCAAATGTCTCCACCTCCACTTTTCTCTCTCTGCGATTCGGAATGCTCTCTATGGTTTATCTATTGTAGTATCACCCATTAGCTCATGTGCTTAAAGAGAACAAGGGCCAAGGCTGAAAACAGTATCAATCTGTGTAGTCCTTACTATTGGTGGGGCATGAAGCATGGTCTTCACACAGGGTAGGCCTGTTGAATGTTTGTTGACTGGTGAGTGAAAGGAAGACAGAGGAGTCAGCAGAATGCTCAGAAGCCCACATGGGGAGTGATCCAGGGACATGTGTGGGGTTCTCACCTGGAAAGAAGCCTTGGAGAACTCAGTGGCTATTTTCACCTTTGGGAATTATTCTTGGTATTATTACATGATGGTAGACATAAGCCTTGCTGGTAGATGCCGTAACAAGGCCATGTTCAACTGAATATGATGACAATCATAGAGCCACCGCAGCTGAAAATGGAACAGAACTTTTGGGAAAGGAATAGGTTTCTGGTCACCGTGGTGCCACCTGTTCTCCAGCACCAGTCATAGGGCATTTCTACAAGTGATGACAGGGTGGAAGGGCAAGAGGTCCCTGGCCCCCACATTCAAGTCCCTTCCTCTGGTGTCCGCATCTCCGGGGAGACCACCTTCCTCCTCTGGGGCCAGTTATCTCTTGAGTGCGGTGGTCCTGATCACGGAGCTGTCTGCTTTCCTGAGAATTAACCTGACTGTGCTTGTTTTCACTCTTGTGCTAAGTCCAGAATTTGTGATTCTCACTTTGATTTTGAGAGATCACCACCACTCCTCATTGTGTAGAGTTAATTCAGTCACTCAATAAACATATAGCAGAGGGTGAGGGGGGAACGGGTGGTAGAATAAGGGAAATGGGGTCAAATATATGATGGTGGAAGGAGAACGGACTCTGTGTGGTGAGCACACAATGCGATATGTAGATGATGTATGACAGAATTGTACACCTGAAACCTATATCATTTTACTACCCATTGTCACCCCAGTAAATTTAATAAGAAAATAAACATGCATGCTGCACATTCTATATGTTCTATTTCTAATCACTAGAAATTCTAAAATGCATCCACATGGAAGGAGGGTGAGGGTCTCCTTCCACTGTCCTCTGTGGAACCCATCCAACCACGGGAGACGAGGCATGGAAGGAATCTGGCTCATCTGTGGGACACCCAACGTGCGTGGTGCCCACTCCTCACCATGTCTGCTTCCACAATGGCTTCCTCTGGAAAGTGGGATATGGCAAGTGTCCACCTGTGGCAGCATGCTTCGATTGGGATGTTACTGATTAATTCAGGAAATATTGAGCCCCATTTTCATGTGAAAGCATCACATTGTGAGAATAAGCTTCACATTGTGTGTCTCCCATCATATGCCTTTGGTTTGGGAAGCTGTGAACCCCCAAATAAGTTACTGTTCATTCAAAATTTCCTAGGCCATTTAAGAATTTATATATAGCAATTTAACTGATCTAAAATATAACTCACGCCTGTGAAAGAATGATGCAAAGTTCCATTCTAGAAACTTCAGAAAAAATGCATACTTCATCAGTTTCATAGAGGAAGGTGAACCTTTTCAAATTTAAAACTGAAAACTGGTTTAAGTAATGTTTTTCAAAGTTTTTTTTTTCCATTTGCCTATTTGTTTTTTGAATGAAATAACTTATTATGGATTCTGGGCCGAAATTGGAACTGTGACAAAGATGTGAATGAAGGAATTTGGGCTTGTGCAGAACCAGGCTGGCATTCCAAGGAGAGTTCTCCCGATAGTTGTAATGCGGACACCCAGGCTTTACAGAAAACGTAGAGAGGTTTCTAGATAACGGAACACAAGTCTTTGGTGAGAGCCTACAGCGATCAGCTCAGCCAAAATCACTAACCTCAGATAAAAAGACATGCAGCTTGGAGAAAGAGAGAGAGAATAAGAGTTAGGAGACGCAGCACATGTCTTGTAATTGGGGTTCCACTTACAGGAACGCGGCCTTTGCTTGGGAATAAAAGTCTGTCCTCAAGAGGCTGAGTGGAGCGCTGACAGAGCGGCCCTCTGCACGCAGACCTTCTGTGTTTTAAGTCCTAACCCATGTGGCAAAGCAAGCAGGTAACAGTGGGATTGGCCCTCAAACTGCACTCACCTGACACATCTGAGTTTTCATCGTGTAGGACGTCAGACAGCCGGTCCCCTGATGAACAAACGACTCTGCGAAGGATTCAGTCACAGGCATCAGACAAAGAAGCTTCGGTCTGAAGGTGATGACATAGCCCAGAACCTGAAGGACAAATGGGAGGCAGATGAATTGACCTCATTCTCCAAATACCAAGAAACCTTCTTTTCTTCACACGTGTAATGGGTTGAGTGGTGACACCCCAAAATGCATTCCCCAGAAACTGTGAGTGTGATGCTATTTGGGAAAAGCATCTTTGCTGTTCTCATTAGGGATCTTGTGATGAAATCATCCTGGAATAGGTGGGCCCTCAAGCTGGTGACAGGTGTCCACTCGGGTGGCCAAAATAAAATGCCATAGACTGGGGGGCTTAAAAAGCAGGTATTTATTTCTTATAATTCAGGAGGCTAGAAGTCCAAGGTCTGGGTGCTGGCCCGGCTCCTGGCATATATACAGGCAGCTGCCTTCTCACTGTGTCCTCGCAGGGCCTTTCTTTGGGGTGTCCATGTGGAGAAAGAGATCTCACTCCTTCTTAGAAGGATGGCAGTCCTGCTACATTGAGACCCCGCCCTCATGACCTCATTTAACCATCATTACCTCTAAATATCTCCAAATATAGTCACACTGGGAGTATCAGCATATAAATTTTGACCATGCAGTCCATAATAGTCCATGTAAGAAACAGAGAAGAGGAGATGCTACACCAAGGAGAAGAGCCTTCCAACTGAGAGAGAGAGGGTAAGGCAGCCGTCGGCAGAGAGATCCCGGAAGCTACTCAACCGACAGCCTTTGGAGGGAACACTGCTCTGACGCCACCTGGATCTCACACTTCAGGCCTCAGATGTCTGAGAAACAATTCTACCATTTAAGCTACCACATTTGAGGTAATTTTTTACAGAAGGTACAGGACACGAATACAACAGCCAACCTCCAGATAGTAATACTTACCACGGACTATTTTTAACAGAACAAATGTGTTTCCAATTTAAACAGAGTAAACCCATAGATTGTCTAATGTCACTGGGGGGTCACTGGCATGAAATCTGTCCCAAATTACCAGTGCCAGTGCAGTGGAGGTCGCAGCCACTACGCTCCAGAAGTGGGACTGAGAACATGGCAACACCATGAGCCCTGGAGCTGGGGGCCTGTGGAGTCACCTCAAATGGTTCTGGGGGTGGGAGTCCCCTTTATTCACCCAGGAAAGTGGACGGATCTCACAGCTGCATGCGACAGCAGTGCCCCACCCTGAGCGTTGAAGGACTGCTTCCTGGCTGAAGGCTGGCGCTCAGCGAATGGCCCCAGACCAAAATCACTCTAGTGAGCAGATTTGTCTATGTGACCCACATGGCCAGGCTCGGGGTCCCCACAGGCTCGTCCTCGGTCCTGTGCTGACCACTGAGCTGGCCACTGATCGTCCCTGCTCACTCTCTGGCCTTATTGTCCCCACACAGTCTTCTGGGGAATGTTCCCTGAGCTCACAAGGGCCCATAAGAGGGCCAGTCCCACTGGCAGTTTCAGCTTGGAGGGTACAGGAGAAAACGTGAGAAATAATGATTGCTGCCACGTTGTGGGGGCTCTGTTTCTGAGGGCAGGACCCCTGACACCGCCAATCCTTTAGGCTGGGAGCAGTGTGCCAGGCTGGCCTCACTCTGCTTTCAACATGGAGCAGTTAGAGGGAGGGCTCTGTCCACGTGTCCGGTGGGGACTCCAAAACCTGCTTTCAGGTCTCCCCACGAAGGATGGAAAGTCAAGATGGAGCCAAGGATCTTTCGTTGGGCCAGAGCCACCCCACCTTTGCTCTCAAACACCTTTGCTCTGTCATAGCCTTTGCTCTGGCTTCATAGCCTCGACATGGGGAGCTGCACTGAGGCATTCTCCCAGACACAATCAGTGGGGTGTCTCCAAATGAAAGCCAGAGCCCCCGGCTCTGCAGGTACGTGTTTTGAAGTCACAGAAATGCATGCATTAGATTTCAGGTCATCTGGTGGATTTCCTGCCAATACAGCTTTGCTCTCAACTGCGTCCTCCTGGGTGTGTCAAACTCCATTTTGAAGGATTCGTGCAACTGGCTCCTACTTCCTTTGGGAGATTGTTCTGTAGGTAAATAAGCTTCACGCCAAGCCAGCTCTTTTTTTCTTTCTTTCTTCACATCGGCTTAGATCACACTTCACAATTTCATCTCATCACTCCACACATATCTTGTTCCGTTATTTTTCCTTCTGGATTCTAACTCGATGGCGGTGATTAAGTTACCCTAAGAACTGCGTGTCCTGTATATACTGATCCCAGTATCTAATGTGCTTCTGTTAAGCACAGAATTGGGGGGAAATCTGCAAGTAGAAAACCTGTACCCACATACGCTCACACGTCTGCTCCCAGGCTCCCAGCAGGACCCTCCCCAGAGACATAGGAACACAAGACCCCAGGCCTCAGCACCTCCAGACCACGTCCTGGTAGGGCTTTCTGCACGTTGACTGCAGGTGGGTTATGGCCTCATTGCCCATCCTAGGGACATGAAGACAGTCATTTGGCTAAGTCATTGCTCTCTGTGGCTAAGTGCAGTCTTGGAAGGCAAGCCTCCAGGTGCCCGCCCCCAGGGCAGTGCCCAGGGGACAGGTCTGTCCTGTGGATGTGAGCCCTGGGCTCAGGCACGCCCACACTCTGCTGTACGCTGCATGACAGCACCTCACAGATGGAGGCGCCTCCCTGAGGGGCAGCTGCTGGCTTCTTCCTGAGCCCACTTCTCCTGCTGGGGGACCGCGCCCTCCCACCACCCAGAACTTGCAGCTAAGTCCTTGCCGTTTTCCAGACCTCAGGCTCTTCAGCCAATACATTCTCGTTTATTTAAGTCAGTTGCATTTCTTGCAGCGAAGGACACCTTGTTTTGCCACAAGTCCATTTTGTCCTGGGGATCACAAATCACCCTGAGCTTCCCCCAGTGGTACCGGGCCAGGCCACACAATCGCCTGTAGGAGCAGCTCTGTCTTCCAGATTCTGAGAAGCTCTCAGCCCCCTCCCTGAAACCCCCACCCCAGGCAGCCCACACAAAGGGTCCCATTTGAATACACATTTGCATTTGCCAAGCATTGACTATGCCCCTGAGGTTCTGTCAGCCGATTTGGAAGGAGACTAGTAAGCCTGGTGTGGAGCAGGTGTCATGAGTGTATATGGAGGTTGGGGGGGTGTAGGCTGTAGCAGGGTCATTGGGGCGTCACAGTGGACACTGAACAAAGACTGGTGAGCTGGGGGAGGTAGGCAGCCAGGCTTAATGAAGCCATGGGGGCAAAGCAAGTGTCAGATGTGAGCCTGGACAGGATGGGCCAAGGAGGAAGATGCAGCTGGAAGGGGATAGAGAGCCATGCAGGCTGGGGTCCCATCCCACTCGTGCTGAGTGAGAATCTAACAAAGATGGGGATAAGGCTCTTCAGTTTCAGTGTGGAGCCTCTGTGGGTGGCTGGCACCGGGTGCCCGTCTCCCCTTCTCATGACCTAGCGTATTTCCAGCCAGAAGAGCCAGAGGTCCATAGAGGTAGCAACTGCTGCTTACGCTCTCCTCCTGTGACTAGGTGTGGGTGACGTGGTACCTCTGCTCCGAGGGACTGGTCACCAGGACTTTAAACTCTTTGTATCGGGGTTTATTTTTCCTTGTATGGCTATTCGATGGGTTAGCATGTCAGAACTGGGAAATCTGGGACACCGTACGCGGGAGCATGGCATCTTGCTCAGAAGGGCCGCGCCTGCTCCTTCCATCTGGTCTGATTGAGGAGCAGCCGGAATCCCAGCCGGTGGACAGCGTGCCCTTAAATAGTGACCTGTGTCTACTCAGCCCTCCACGGGCCAAGACTGACAAAGCACTCTGCCGGGGACAGAGAGAAGGCCACCTCCCCTCTGGGAGAAGGAGCCCTCTCCCAGGTGAGACTCAGTCTCTAGCTCACATACACATCCTGGGGAACGGCTCTCAGGTATTTGAGTGCAGGGGCTGTGACCCCTGACCCTTCCATGTCTCACACCCTATTATCCCCCTGGGCCAGCCTCCCCGGAGAAGTGAGGCTCTGTGTGGCATGGTGTGTCCACCACCCCTGGGCTCTGAAGCCCAGCTTCTTCGTTCAGAGGTTACCCATGACCCTTCTGTTGCTTCTGGCATGCATGGCACCTTCCTGGACATGGTACCTGAGCAGCCTCCATGCCCATCCCAATCATGTCACAGTCAGGATGTCCACTGTCAGGATGAGCTCAGGACTGTAGTGTCCGGGCTGTGCAGATGATGCTCAGGGAGGTCCTGCTGTTGCCAAAGGGTTGTCCCCCTTTACCTACAATGTCATTCATTTAATGTGACTTCTCTCCTGAACGTCTCTCTCAGAGTCACAGCGGGAAAGCGAATGTGCTGCCTGGAATAGCGAGGTGTCCCAAGCGGCCCTTCAAGCTGGGGCTTGGGGGTCTGGGGAGAGGCATGTCTGTTCCCTGTGGCTGCTGTAAGACATGATCGCAGACTCAGTGGCTCACACAGTCGTATTACCTCAGAGTTCTGGAGGTCACACGTCAGCAGTGGCTCTTACTGGGCTGCAGGCAGGGTGACGACAGGGCTGTTACTATTCCTGGTAGGAAACAGGTGTGACAGTCACGGACCCCAGGCCCATGCATTCAGCTCTCAGTCGTGTCCCCACAGTGTCCCCGCGCTCCTTCATCACTCCTTGCTGGGGTGCTCCATGGAGGAACCAGCGACCTTGGAAATCGGCGCCATGGCATTCTGTCCCCGAACAGAGCCACGTCGGCCTGGGGCCGAGTTCTGAGATGACTTCCAAATGCTCATCTCACCGGATACCAGAGGCGAAGATCTGGAGTTCTGCCTTGTTGGGTACCAGGCCACCGTGACTGGCTGCTAAAGGCTGAGTCCCCGAAGCAACGTGGTTTGGTGACTGTTTGAGACACAGCTGCTGCTCTCTGCTCCAAAAGAATGCAGCCTCTCCAAAGCCAGTGAACCTCCTAATTGCCAGCAGATGCGATTTCACGGCAGACTTATGAGCTACCGTAGGTGAGCGGGACCCATCCTCTGCTCCGGGATTGGAATCTGGACAAATACGGTTCTTACAAATGCTGGAACAATGGACTCTGAACCGGGACTTCTTAAAAGTCAAAACAATCTAAGACAAATATTTGTGATTGTTCTTTCGTTTGACATAATGTACAATAGCAGTGTCCAGTATTCATCTTTCTCAAGTAAATATGAAAGAAAGACATAAGTCATTGGTTACACATGTATCTGAAAACAATGGCAATAGATAACGAGGCAGAGCTAAAGGCTTAAAAATGCATTTTCATTTTTTTGAAATTGCAAAATAATTCCTGGACCAATTTTTAACAAGTTTGCCTTTAATTAAACTCAACAAAGTATAACCCATATTAAGGTTTTTGATATATTAAATTATAGTATATATTATTATATGTCTTATATATTATTTAATGATATTATGTTTATATTATTTATATTATTTTATTGCTATGTATTATGTTTAATTATATTATTATATTGTACTACATTCAGTTGTAAAATGATTAAATCCCTATGTATCTGATCTGAGCATATACAAGGTGCTGCAGTAACCAGTATAGGGTTACTATGTAGATAAATACCTGTATCTAATGCCATATCTATAGATAGAGAGAGAATATATATATGTATGTGGATAGATCACAGCTAATTAGGTGGGTGGGCATGACACAGCTACTTTTTCTGGGAGTGTGGAGTCTCTTAGAAGAGCCATGACAGGAACAAAACCATGGTGGTGCCGGAAAAATGGAGTCCGTGGTAATGGAGATGCTGAGATCAGGCTATCTGCCGGAAACCGAATTTGAGCTGGGCTCTCCTGCTGGCCTTGGCCTCCCAAAGCAGCGATGGGTGGGGAGGATGCTTTCCGACAGGTGAAACACCAGGCAGAAAGACATAAAGGTGCAGAGTTCCACCGATGTTTAGGAAGGAGCGGAGATGCTGGCTACTCGCAAGAAGTCATTGCTGGTATGGAAACACCTTCTTCCATATGGAGGATCGATATGCCTAGAATAGCTGATAGGGCAATTTGACCGCTTATCCCCGGCCACCTGTCACATAGAGATGACACTGCTTATTTACCTAGAATCGACCTGTTCTTGCAAATATAAACTGCCACACATAGGAAATATCTGTCTTTCTGAACTTAGGGCGGCCTTCTTCTCTGACTTTTCTAAAGTCCTAATTGAGCGTAACCCTCCTATCTTCTTGCCCAGTGCTTTTGCATCCCTGACACTTGTGGAAATGAGCTTGTACTTTGCTGATGTTGAAAGAAGCCGTGTCCTTCACTTTCCCCAGACAACGCCATTTGGGTGAGCTGAGAGCATCTGATGGGAGCACCGAGGTGACGTGATCAGAGCCTCTCAAACACTGGCTCCAGGGCAGCACCTGCAAATGCCCCCATGGTGTTTCTGTGGGTCCACGTTTGAGCTACTTGAGACCACGGAGACTGTGCTGGCAAAACCTTTGTGGGTTTCTCCTACAAACTGAGGCTGAATTCCATGGGAGATGACAGATGACTTCATATGCCATGCAAGCAGGCCCAGACAATAGCTTTAGCCATGACTGATTGCCTAGCTGTAACCCACTTTATGTTAAGTGCATTCTTGCTGTTCAATTCCACCACTGTAATTTTGTTCTTCTGCATTTGCTGGCCCTCTGTGGACTAACCAGGTTCCTTCAGTAATGATTTCTTTTCTATTGTATTGTTTTCTGCATAATCAAGTTGGTAGGTGGGGGTTTGGGTGACACGGCCATCTGTCAAGTTCATTTGCTCTGAAAATGCAAGAAATAATGGCCTCTACAACTTGGGGCTATCCGTTTGTTATAAGAGAGGAATATCAGCGTTTACCCCATGCTATCTTCTCATCTCTCCCAATTGTTTTTCCTCTTTCAATAAGATGCAGACACTTTCTTCTATATGATGTGTTGTTTGCGTGTTTGGGTTCTTTTTTAGGGGGAAAAACGTATTTATTCTACTATCACTTGTCTACCCTGTCTTGCAATTTATGCAGGCAATCCAATTAAGGAGATGCACTAACATCAGCCTAATGTGCCTGTCGCGAGACTAAAGACGCTGCCACCACCTGGCCCACCCACGACGTCCCTCCTATCAGCTCCTCTGACAGGCAAAATGCAGAAGCGTTAGGAAGACTGAGAGATGGGGTGCCACCGAGTGAGCGGGACCAGGAATGCTGCCTCACTTCCCTCCTCAGAAATAAAAAGCTGGTAAACTCTTATTAAATTTACTGAAGTGGCACACTGACACCTACCCAGACTGAAAGAGATGAGCCATGGGAACAGGAAGGAGGCTTTGGGGAATTCCAGCATTTCTCCCACTTAAAAGAACTGGAGTAACTTATAGAAAAGTACTTGTAAGCTTCTTTTCTAAAAAGGGATGACACGGGTAAGGTTACAAGCTGATAACGGGAGAGAAAACTTCTCTGAGCTAATGAATACTTCTGAATTAAAAATATTAAGCTCAAAGGTCATTTTCAGCAATGGGGACAGGTTTGATATGTTTTGTAATATTTTTGCTGCCATCCAAATTATCTCCAGAGATAAACAGGACCAAACTCGAAGGCCCTTTCCAAGTATCTCCCTAGTCTTGAACTGATGTACAGAATGGCAATGACCTCACGGACGCAAAGGGCCATGAATGTGGTCACTTCCCCAGAGCTGAGAGGAGCCTAATGTGTGTGCTGCACATCTGAGGATGTTGGCCAGGCCCCTCCTGTGCTGCAAAGGGGCCTGTGCTGCACACAGGGGCTGGCTCAGTGCAGGTCGCTCCAGAGGAAGTCGGCTCTTGGCTCTCGGGAGGATCAGTCAGAGTGGCCAGGGAAACAGGACCATCTGGTGATGTCTGTCTAGGTTCTTGTCTATTGAGAGAGAGGGGGGGGGGGTGTAAGGAACTAGATTTCAGGATTATGGAGGTTAGGAGGTCCTAAGATCTGCCGTTTGTAAACTGGACGGCACAGAGGGACACCGATGCCCTTGCAGTTCAACTGCAAAGGCCTGAAAACCAAAAGAGCTTATGATAGAGTTCCAGCCCGAGTCCAAAGGCAGGCCCAGCTCAGAGACAGTGAGGCGGAGACAGAACTCTCTTACTCTGCCTTTTATTCCATTCAGGCCTCCAGCCGATTGGATGGGGCCCGCCCACACTGGGAGGACAGCCTGGTTTACTCAGTGCACCCAGTCAAACTTTCCTCTCACCTAGAAACATCCTCTCAGACATGCCAGAATAATGTTTAATGGGGTATCTGGATGCCCCTTGGCCCAGTCACGGTGATACATGAAGCCGACCGTCACAGATGACATTACCTTGCTTGTCTTTGTACAGAATTCCAAGGAGACCTCTGCTTCCATCTTAGAAGAGCATTTGGGGGACTCCAAGGTGGTGAGAGCAGGTCGCTTCAGAACCATCTTCCCTGCACAGTTGCTGCTGATAACAGAAAAGGTGGGGAGAGTGTGGCCATCAGCCAGAACCTCAGACTTGCAGGTGTTTCTGGGAAAAAGCCCACCACCTCTGGCTTTGCAGGCGCACATCATGTGGACTCAGCCCCTCGTGGGGCCAGGCGTGCCTGCTCTTCTCTCTGGGCTTAAAGAAGGAACCCTGGTGGAGTTATGCCCTCATACACACTAACAGCAAGCCTGTGCTGCTTTAAAAATGCAGCCTCATTAAAAACCTGAACTTCAGCTGGAAGCAGCGTCACTCAGAAGACATTGTTGGCTAATAGTCCACTCTTACATGGAACATGAGGTGGATTTTGTTAAGTGTTTTCTATGCACTTGAAGTTATTCTTGCTGGATTTTAATAGCCTTGATCCTGTAACAATTGAGTTACTAATTTCAATTTTTTTCCTCCAAATTGAACATTGCTCAGAAAGACGGGCTATTTTTAGCATTGACTTTAGGAAGAGCAGTGGGCAAAAAACTAACAAGACTGAAGCAACTTCCAGTGACAGACCCCTGATGGGAGCGTGTGTCTGAGTCACGGTACATGTCACACATTATGCGCATTGGCTCAGGAGACGCACAGCTCGAGGTCATTATAATTTGACAGCGAGTGAGCTGCCCCATTCTTTGATTACCCAGCCCTTTTAGATATTTTATTGCCCCTAATTTGTGCTAATGATAAGCATTCTCCCAGGCTGTTTTAAAGTATTTAGAGATGAGGTCAACTTTATGAATAGACCTGAATGCCTTGTTCAGCAGTGTTGGGAACTGGAGTCATGAAAACCCTCTGAAGCTACCGCTTCAGATGTGTTGGATGGGGCTTGCCAAATGTCTTCTCGTGTGAGCAGAGGAGCCCTTTGCAGAGACATGTGTTGTCCATCTACAACATTCCTCTGCTTTCTCATGGCTTCTCAAAGACCCTTCATTGGATTCCAACAAAGTCCTCCACTCTGGGAAGCGCACTTTTTAACAGCAAAACATTTACATAAAACACGAAAAGGAGCACAAACAGTGATGACTTCCAAATGTCTCAACCTGAAGACACCTCATCCTTTGCAAAGGGAAATATAAGCTTTAAAACAGTCCGTAGCCAGAGCCTTTGAGGAAGGAAACTTGGCCAGCACCAATTGTGCAACTTATAAGATCCCTAAAACCTCCCCTAGGAGCCTGACAAAATGTATCAACTGGATAATTTATCAAAGTGGGTTATTAGTACGCCCCCTCTCCTCGATGCTGTGAGTTTCGCATTTTGGTCTCTTTGCGTCTGCCTGTGATTGACAGATATGGACACGTGTTTAGACAACGTTCCTTGATGGACTTCCCTCCATCTTTATCATTCAGGAAATGCTCAACTCACATCATGATAAATTGGGGGAAAATAAGGCCAATTAAGTATCTCCTCACCAAAACCCATCTGCCTTTCAGTCCCTGCTTGTCTTCCCTCACCCAATTCTCACTGTCCTCCACGGCCTTCTCCGGGGCTCTGTGGGCACGTGTGCAGACACTGTAGACTCTGTAGTAATGAGCTACCCGGTGCTGTTGTGCTGCCGACTCCAGATGCTAATTGCTCCAAGTTTCTCCAAGGCAATTTGTTCTGCTCCCAGGAGTTTCCGAGCTCTCTTTTCATTCTCTCTCTTTTCTTGTTCTCTCCCAAGAAAGTCTGAATTGTTCTTGAAAAGCAATGTGGGACATGGCCCTGTCGTGCCCAGGAATTCTAAGTCCACTCCTTTGGATAACTCAGGGTAACCAGGAAACACGGCACAACTGGAATTGAATGTGCTGCCACCGTACAGCCAGACGTTGACTGCTCAGACGCAAAACCCAGCTGCTTGCCATCTGCAAATAGTCCAGAAGCTTCCACAGAGACTCCCCACCAGTGCTTCTGGGACACCTGCAGAGGGTGCTAAGGATGAGAAACAGGCTGGAGACACAGCCTGCTGTGCCTGAGACCTCGCAGACTCAGCATGGGGAGACCGGCCCCCAGTGCAGTGTGATGGTAACTGCCCCAGAGCCACCAGAAGCCAGCTAAGAAGTCCACCCCCATCTCTTTGAATACTCACTCTCCCTGTCCCACAGAGAAGGTTCCTCTTGCTCTGTTTGTTCCAGCTATACCTAATTTATCTTCTGCTCACGACAGACACTTGTGCGCTGAGTACAGGAATTTTCATCCTGTAATTTATAAGTAATTGAAGATAGGACAAAACTTCAGTGGACATTTCTTTCGGGGTTTCCAATGTATCTGAGCTCCACCCCTCTTCCATTTTCCCATGGAAGACACTGTCCCTCTATAGAGAACATTAGAAACATAACAATAAACAAGGCACGGCAGTGTACACGTTACACATGTGGACTCGACATGTAAGTAGGTGCAGAGGGCTGAATGCTGCCCAACAGGAAGCTGAAATGTGACCTTATTTGGATACAGACTCTTTGCAGATGTCATTAGATTCAGGTTCATGAGCTGATGGGTGATGGTTTCTGCTGCCCGCAGCCCCTCGAAAGGGAGAGTGCAGACACTGACACACAGGAAAAAAACCATGTGTACTCAGAGGCGGACATTGGAGTGATGCTGGCACAGCACGGAGACACCAGGAGCTGGACGAGGCAGGAAGGGTCCTCCCAGGCACTGGGAGCACGGCCGGTGACACCTGGCCTCCTGACCTCTGGCCCCAAGAACAGTGAGACAATAAATTCCTGTTGTTTTAAGTCTCCCAGTTTGTGGTAATTTGTTACAGCAGCCACAGGAAACTAATATAGCATATGATGCAATGTCATATCATGATATGATATGATATGATATGATATGATATGATATGACGTGATATATAATAAACTAAGGTCAGTGGCTCACTCTTAGTCTAATCTTTGCCATGAAGTATAGAAAACCTGCAAAGATCAAAACCTTGTGCCCTAAGGACAACTCCAGTCCTACTGAGAGTATGGCAGTTTGCAGAGTGGAGTCCAGTGTCCCCGGCAAACCTGGTGCACAGAGCAGGTCCCGAGGTAGTGACTCGGCACTGTGCTACAGAGGTCCCCCACCTCTGCTTCTGGGCATTGCAGAGGTAGCTGACTGGGATCACCAGCAAGCTGGCAACTGTCCTCATGGATTCCTGGGCTCTTGCTCCATGCCACGCCCAAGACAACTGCCCATCACACACAGCACACTGCCAGCGTCCTGCCTGGTATCCCACAGGACGCTTCTCTGAGTCTGTCTGCCCAGCATCCCTGAGCCAGAGAACCCTGGCTGTCGGTTCACCTGCCAATCCTACAGCAAGAAGGTAACTGCACTGAGTCAGGGACCCGCTAGAAGAATGGAAACATACCTGACAAGAAAACCAAGAAGCTATAGAGACACGTGCCCCCAGAAAGGTGCGAACCTTGGCAACTAACACCTCGTGAGGGACGTCGTCCCAGCCAGCAGCCCTGTTTCCCAAATCCAGGCCAGCACCAGGTAGTCTGTCCATCCCCTGCCCGCAGGAACTCCAGACCACTGCTGCTTTGTCTCTGGAGGACACAAAGATGATTGTGCACGCGTTTCCTGCCCCACAAAGCAATCATTTATTTATAACACGTGGCCAGGTTGGCCAAGATGAACTCTCGGTGTCCAAGTGCGAGCAAAGTCCTCCGTCTGACACATTAACGGGACGATTCATTTTAGAGCAAGTGGCAGGTGGCCGCCTGCTTTTCACACATCAACCTCGCTCCAGGAATGAGAACCTGCAGCCAGAGCATGGCCGAAGGTGAGAAAACAAAAGTTCCTGTGAGGACTCCCAGCCCCGGGGCTCTAGGTAGTCCTTTGGATCTGCCCAAAAGCAATCGAAGCAAATTCTTTCCGTTTAAGAGGAAAGCCATCATGTTCCACAAACTACTACATAGTAGTTGGAGAGTTAGCCCGGGTGGCTTTGAGTAGGTCTCTTTCAGGCAGGATGAACTTGGTCTATAAACCTGACATCCTCCTCGTTGACCTTGGGCTTTACATGGTGCATTTTCGGGGAACCTCATCGAACCATCTTCCTTCCACCTGCTTTTGGGGCTAAAACTGGTGAAGACCAGATTCGTTCACCAATCAGAGCTGAGGCACGAGGACCCCTGGACAAGGGGATCCCAAAATGCAAATGTTCTCACCAGGTTCCCTCGGGAGTGGTGGGGATAGTAATGTTATTTACAATCAGAGAGAGTTGGACAGGAAGCAGAGGCTGTAGGTTTCTGGGAAACTGTCTCTTCCCCAGTTTCTGACCCTGTGCTCTGTCAAACTAGAGGGAGACACATCACCCCAGGAGAGGGGTCCTGCTCTCTGGCCTCCCAGTCCACAGGAGAACCTTTGAGAGAGGAGGCATATCAGAAGTAATATCTACCACAAACGGTGCTTTGTGGAATTACAAAATTTAAATAATTAAACAAGTGGTTTAATGGCATCTTGTTGAAATACATGCTTAGAATTCTTGACTTTTGGGTAGTCCCATGTAGATTCCCCACCTTGTAACTCTAAAACAATGTTTGCCAGTAATTTCATCAAGGGAAAACGTAAGGTTTTTCATCCACACGGCCATGGCCATCTAAGCTAGGCCTTCGTGTTTGTGTGAAAAGATGCGCATTGAATGAACACGGGCTGCTGCCTGCTTCTTCAGAGTCCACTCTGACGTGCCTGTGACGTCACTGCGGCATCTGGACTACACAGCCATCGTTCTAGCCCACTGATGCCCTGAGCTCAGAGCCATGTTGGCCTGAGGATCTCCTGCAAGCAGTCAGCTGAGCCTCATTTTAAATATTCTCACCCCCACACGCTCATTGGGGAATCCCAGTCCAAAGCCGTAGGGGACTGGCTGTGTGACCTCCAGGGGTTTAGTCCCCTGTATCGCATGCAGTAGTTGAGGCCAGGTCTGCAAATGGCCTGGAATGCAGAGATTTTATGAACAGGGAGAACTGGCAGGTTTGCCAAGGTTTGGTAGAACGAAGCCTGTTATTCAGCTATGTATTTAATGGTAGACAACGGCTCTTCAATGCCTATTGCATACACCATTGGAACTGGCTTCTGGATGATGGGAGGGAATGTTTCCTCTAAGGCAAGGGCCAGAGAAGAATCTGTGGCTGGAGATGGCATCAGGATGGGATGGTCCCTGAGGCAGCTATTGGTACCTGACCAGCCAGGGGCTGGGGCTGTCCTGCCGCTAATCATCTGTCCATCCCAGCCAGACCTGCCCTCACGAGCGGGACAGAGATGCAGAGTCGGAATGAAGACAGTGCAGTGTGAAGCATGCAGATGTCCCTCCCAGGCTGGTGCGCAGCAGGATGGCGGTAGGAGGTGGCACTTAACCCTCTACCAGTGACTTTATGGTTTTCCCACACTCATTTGGATCAGCACCTTTGAGGGCACCAAACAGGGACTGTGGAACTCAGGACACAGCTGTGGGTCAGGAGCCTCACTGGATAACCAGCAACACAGGAGCTGGGGGTCTGAGCCTGTATGTCCATCCTGGACAACACAGGCAGGTGTTCGGTCCGTGGCAGCAGCAGGGTCGCTCCTGGACAGGGACAAGCAGCTGTCCATCCCCAGCAGAACCGGGCCTGGGGTCTGGCCACAGGCCTTTCTCGGCAGTAGGTTGTGACCGCCGTGGCTGCAGCCCTACCATGCCAACTGTGCAAGTCCAGCACGAAGCGGAGGGAGGCTTTGGCTCAGGGGCCTTCGGAGCCGGGTTCCGGGTGTGCAGAGCGGGATCTTGTGTCAGATCTCTCCAGGGCTAGATGGAGCACCTGCTGCTTCTCGTCCAGCCATTTGGAAACAAACGCGTTCTCGTGTGGAGTCGCTTCTGACCTTGGGGGCCACACCTTTTGGACGGGACAACCCTGCATCTGAGCATCTGCTAAAACAAGCTGGGTAAAACCATGGTCATGACGGGACGAGGCTGACGTTCTGACCTAACAAACCAGGGTTTTTTTTTCTGAGCATCATCTTTATTTTGTGCTTCCAGGGAATTTAATCACTCTCAGTTTACCATAAAAGAGATTATCAGTCAAATGGGAAGAGTCACCAGGGTCCTCTGTGGGAAACGGGCAGAGGGGCCACCAGGAACGCCCGCCCCAGCGCCTCGGGAGCTCGGGACCCATTGAGCTCATGGTTAAACCCCATCAAGTCAGCAGTTTCACAGGCTCCCCGGCAGGGGTGCGTTCTAAGAATAACACGGCCATTTATAAACCACGGCACCTTCCATTGTTTTTCTTCACCCTCTTTTTAAAAGGCTGAGCCTCATGGGGACTGTCCCTGGAAGCTGAGAGGAGCTCCCTCGGAAAAGAACGTGGTCATCCATTTAGCATCCACTCAGCAATATTTTTAGCCATTTAGGGCAAGAAAAGCTCTGCATTGTATTTATACGGTGTCTTCCTCAGAATATTTTTCTAATACCTAATTTATCCTCTAAACGTGTCTAGAAGTATAAGAAGGAAGGGAAGCTGTGGGGGTAGTGGGGGTGCTGGAATGGTGTGACATGAAGGATAGCAATGCAGAGAGAGGTCCAGGGGTCTCCCAACACCAGGGCACTTCTGATAAATAAAACCTACATTCTGCCTTTCAGGTTAGTGGTTAGACTATGCCGGTGTATTATATAGGAGAAAAACATTTAAAAAAACATTTCATAATGGGTCAACGATTGTTACCCTTATGAGAGGAACTGTCCCAAGCATGATTAAGCATCATTTAAACACCGACGTGTGTCCACCTGCTCTGATGAGGGGGAACGGCCCTGTCCCCAGGCTGCGCCCATGAGAACTACCTAATGAGCATTTGTTAGATTCAACTTGACTCCATCTTGGAAGCCTATGTAGTACACGGAGAATGTACTAGATCTGTTTTCTGCTTTTCTAGAAGGGCTTCTATTGTAGCCAGAAAAATGGATCAAAACATTTCAGTAAAAACGCCAGAACTCTACATAAACAGTACAGGCCAAGCGTGTGAGGAGGCCCAGAGGAGGCCTGGGCACTGGGTCCTGGGCAGAGCAGAGGCTGCAGGGCGCTGAGGCACTGCTGGACCAAAGACGAGGGGAGCATGTGGGTGATGGAAGGAAGTACAAGCATTTAAACACAGCACATGGTTCCCCCAGGGAAGGCGGGCTTGGCAGAAAAAGTGGATCTACCTAATAATTGAGGAGGGTATAGGAAGACATCTAAGTGGGGAAGCCCAGGTGGAAATCGGAGCCATAGGAGGGATGACCTAGAGGAGATGTCTGAAGTGGAGCTGTGTCTGCAGAGGACAGTGGGTTTATGGAAGAGGATGAGGTCTGAGGGAAAGTATGGAGAAAGACTGGCCAGCTATTGCCACTGAGTCTTGAGATCAGGAAAGAGGACAAAAACGTTCACACATGCACACGAGAAGAAACTAAAACATTATAAATAAGAAATTAGCAAGAAAGCTAATTATTAAATAAATTCTCAAAATTAATGTTTCCCCATATAATAGCAGCCACCCATTTTGTGTAATAAATGAATCTCTTTATAATGGAAACAAAATTGATCAAATATCTAACAAAGTCAATACAATGAAGACTGATAACAGTTTTACCAAAGGATACTTAAAATTTTGAACAAATGGGACAATGTGTTGCACTCTGGGGCAGTCAGTCCGTGGCACGCTGACTGAGCTGCTGTAACAGAGGCATAAACATGAATTGGACTGGGGAAGGAAGATGATGGTCTTCCCGTGGTGAGATGGTGCAGAGGGGAGAGCTCCTAAGGGGCAGGTGGGGAGCTTGCTCCACGAGATTACACAGGGCCCCAGGGCCACCTCCTGTGCTGGGTGTCACTTCACCATCCTGCAGGGTGTGGTAGAGACCGCCCCCTCCCCACTGCCCATGCCTGTCTGAGGGAGGGGGATAGGAGTCAGGGCAGCCTCCCCTGTGCTGGTCCGACCTGGCAACTGCCTTCCCAAGTCTGCTCATGTCCCATCATCCCACATGGAGCCTCGGGGCCACCGCCCCCTGTGAAGAACCAGGAAATGGGGTGGCCACCTAGAAGGGGATGGGGTTTCCTCTCACTGGAGAAAGAAGGGAAGAATACTGTGTTTCCCCAAAACTAAGACCCAGCCGGACCATCAGCTCTAATGCGTCTTTTGGAGCAAAAATTAATATAAGATCCAGTCTTATTTTAATATAATATAAGACTGGGTATAACATAACATAATATAATATGATATAATACCAGGTATAATATAATATAATATCATATCATATCATATCATATAATACTGGGTCTTACATTAATTTTTGCTCCAAAAGACTCATTAGAGCTGATGGTCTGGCTAGGTCTTATTTTTGGGGAAACATGGTAGATAATGGGGGACAAAAGCTACCATTGGAGGAGGTCAATTTTCCTCAAAGCGTTTGTATGTTTACTGCAATGTTAGTTCTGATGCCAGCTCTCGAAGGACCTGGCATCATACTTGTAAAGGTTACCCGAAAGAATAAACATGTAAGAAAAGCCAAGAAAATGCTTTAAGAGTCAATGAGCAAGAATTACTTTACCAGACATAAGGGGCACCAAACATACCAGACACTGTGGTGCTGCAAAGATGAGGCAGAATGAAACAGAGTGAATTCAGAAGTGGATACGTGGGTACATGGCACATGAAAAGCATATAATAATAGCAATGTAGTCTCACACACACGCAGCACAGACAAGAGACAGAAAAACAGACATGGAGACAAAGACTAAAAGAGAGGATTGGGGACAACCCCATCTCCCAAATTTGTCACATCCAAACACACCCAAAAATACAGTTGGAACTAAGGCAAAAAAAGTATGCATACATGTATAAATAAAATATAAGAAGTACATATGAATATACATAAAATATACGTGAATTATGTGTAAGACCAAAGAAATTTAAATCAATGGGAAAACCTGAGTATAGAGAAGAACAATGAATTGCAACATATTAAAATCTTACCTATGAGCATAATCAAAAATGAATGTCAATGAAATAAAAGAAACTGGACAGTTTACATGTGCAGTTGTGACAGCATGGGAGAAAGGGAGGGAGCTTACGTGGTTGACACAGGCCGGAGAACAGCCTTGGGGACACGACAGAGAGCACGCCAGGGGCTCTGGGAGTCCTGATGAAACAATGTTACTTGCTTCATTACACAAAGCAATGATTCCCCTGGTACCCTGAGAGCTAGCCATGGAGGTGAGCATGGCACAAGACATGAATCATGGGAACAACAGTGAAAATAAGCACAGTACACCCTGACAGGAGAAAGCGGGGCCCAGGGGGCATCGTTTCCCTGTGCTCACGATGCCCTGGCCTGGCAGGGCTGAGCTGTCCTAAACATACTCAATGTCAGGTTCAGTGGGAACAGAACAGGCAGTCGGGTGGACAGACAGGAAATGTCGGTCACCATCAGCCTCCAGGAGAACCAACCCAAGGTGGCTTTTGTAGCAAGGCCTGGGCAGGCGGGTGTTCACTGGGGGCGCTGGTCAGGTCCCCCCACAAGTGCCTTTGGGGAGCTACCATCAGATAGAGCATGGGAGAGATGGCGAGGCCTGAGGCCAGAGGCTGCAGGTCCACTGGGATGTCCCTTCTCTCCCAGGGGCCACGTCGGCCTCTGTCATCCCAGCTGCCCCTCCGGAGACAGGTGTGAAGTGGGGGCAACAATGCTTCCTGGGCACCAGGTGATGCCAGAGCCCGCTCGCCCCCTTCTGACCCCCTCCCCTCCCCTGACAGAAGGGCCTCTGAACTCATTTGTTAAGTAAAACCATTGTGCCAGCATGCTAGGCCACCAGAGCGGCATTGCATAAAGCGGTCACTTCCAGCCCGTGGGGCCAGATGCATTTAGCCCACCCAGTTTCACATACTTTATTTAAAATTGTATGCATATAGTGCTAAAAATATGTACACACATTTTAAGAAAGGAAAAACTGTTAAAATTATAATACTCAATATACACCGGTAACAAAAGACGAATACAAGTCACGTTTGACTTCTGCAATCACAAGAGATGCTCAAAGGGGTTCCCATCAGCATCCAGACACTTCTGATGACGGCGAACTATTGCTTGAGCAGCGCTGACCAAAGTGTCCACTTGTGTAGGATTTTTCGGCACCACCCTCCCTTGTGTGTGGCTGTGTTTTACATATATATGTATATATATACATACACATATACATATATATAAATTACACATATACATATATAACATATATGTAAAACATGTGTAATATATATTGCTTTTTTTGAGGTGTGATTCGTATCCCATGACCTTGTCTCATTATTTTCCACCTAGGGAGCCTCTTTAGACATATTTACCTAGGTGCTCACCACCCATAAACTTTCATGACGTACTTGCCGCCCAGCTCTCTCTGTATCCTTTGCAGTCTGTGCTCAGTGCACAAAGAGTTGAAGACTTGTTGCTCCCCTACACCGATGTTTGACCCCCACCCGTACCCCCCAGGGGGGACAGTGGTTTTGTTGAATAGACATGCTGTAGATCCGTGTTTTCCTACCAGGTGCGTGGAACAGTTGCCTGTTGCCCCCGTGAGGACCTGTGTGGAGACCACGAGCTCCAGCCCTGGGCCATTGGGCACGGCTCTCTGAAGGCCCCTCAGGTCTCCAATGTGAGACCCGAGCTGAGAACCCCAGCTTCGGATGGAGGGTGGGACTGGAGAATATTGGGGTCTCCAGAAACAAGGCTTGGGGTGTCTCTGAGCTTGATGGGCTGGCTAGACCTGTTTGGTCCTTGGGGATCCTGAGACCAAAGACCACCAAGGAGAAAGAACAGGGGCGCGGTTGTTTGTGTCAATATGGAGAAGATGAAAAAGGATCTTCTTAGCAATTCAGAGACATTTTTCTTTGCCACCAGCAAAACACTTTTTTCTATGTCACAGAAGAAGAAGGGAAGTAAGATAAAAAGCCAGCGTGCTGCCTCTGGCTTTCAAGTCTATGTTTCCCAACCTGGTGAGTCAAGTGCCTGCAAGATGGACGGGCTGTCGGGTGGGGGAAGAAGGGGGGGGCACCTGGCAAGTCGCTGGCTCACCAAAGGAAAGTCCTCTCTCAACTGACTTGCTTCCTTTTATTTCTGCTTCAGGAGAAAGAAAGTGCATGTGAAAGAAACAGAGAGAAGAGAGAGGGAGAGAGAGGAGAAGGAAAAGGGGGAAAGAAGGGGGAGGGGAGAGGGTGACCAGGGGAGGGGAGAGGGTGACCAGGAGAGGGGTGAGGAGGGGGGCAGAGGGAACCACATAAAGCTGTAGGATGCGTGGCTCACTTTTGCTCCAACCTGGTAAGAAGTCAGGAGGAGACTGGCCAGGAGAGGCCCCCCATCACGCAGCGTGGATTGTCGCCTCCCTCCTGGGCACCGCCCCACCCGCCATCATGCAGCATGGATTGCCCGCCTCCCTCTCTGTAGGATGTGTTATTGAGCGGAACTCTGTGCCAGGCCCTGGAAGGACTTCAGGGGCTGGATGGTCCCAGATGGGATGCAGAGCACACTGACCTGGGCAGGTGGGCAGAGGGAGGGCAGGCAGGGGGCAGGCAGGGGGCACTCTCAGGCCAGGGCCAGGCCACGGAGGAGGGAGCTTTGTGCGAGGACATCACCCCAGGGTCAGGACACAGCAGCTCAGCGACAGGGCCAGCCTGACGCAGGTGCCACCACTTGGAAATGACCCAAGGGTCCCCTCCTCCTCAGTTTATTCCCAACCTCCTCTCTGATGACACTCAGTGTTCCTTTGCCAAAGACGTTTGTCATTAGATTCTAAACATGGATTTTTTATGGTTATTTAAGTCACGTGTTTCTGATCACTGACAATGAACTCACCAAAAACGCTGGCAACGGTGCTTGGAAGGTCCCAGCAGCCCTTTCAACATCCTGTGCGTACAAGACCGGTACACGCACGCGCACGCGCGCGCACACACACACACGATCCTGAAATGCAAAATAGTGGTTCCAAGATGAGCAAAGCAAAATTTTGTGTCCTGCTGAAACCAATGAAAAATTTGAAAACTTTAAAAAATAAAAATAAAAAAAGAAAGAAAAATAAAACCAAAAGAAGAAATTAAAAAAAAAAAAGAAAGAAAGAAAAAGAAAAAAATAAGCAACATCGTGTCCTGGTTCTGTCCCTTGGGTGGGTGCAGTGACAGTGTTTCCTTACCTGCCATCTCAGGAGACTCGCAAGGAGGCCTCGGACCAGGGAAGGTGACTGTCCAGCCCCAAGACGACACGGTGCAAAGATGGGAATGGGCCCTTCTCAGGGTGTTTGCAATGAGAGCTGCTGATAACCAACACTGCGGAGCCTCTGGTGGTTACGGCATAACCGACACCCCTTCTCCCCACTCTGGGCTTGGTACCTGCCATGTGCGGAACTCCTGGTACTTTCTGTCCACGAATTATGTAATTTTCTACCTGCTGTTGAAAGTGATCTGGAACAAGATCCTGACCACATCCCACCTGCAACCTCACCTGCCCATGGCTCCGTTTGAAAACCTGTTTACCATGGTCCTGCCCCCACCGCTCTGACTTTCCCAAACTGTGTTTGCACAAACGTCCCCCTGGCTGCTGCCCCCCTGCCCCCTCCCCCAGACATGCTTCCAAACTCTTTCTGGGCACCGAGGGGCTCTGTGGGACCCACACAGGGAGGAGGAGCCCTGAGGGACAGGGATGTCTGCTCCCCCACTGCGTTGGACACAAGGCCCATTTGGGTCTCAAATTCTTCAATTCAATGCAGCAGGCATTTGTATGGTGTCTGCTGTTTGCAGATCAAGTTCGAGATGAGGTGGCAGCCATGGCATCAGCACGGAGCATCTGGATTTGTGGGGGGCAGCCCAGCAAAAGCAACCCACAGGCACTGCGCTGGGTAGGGACCACGGCTCAGAAGCCGGAAGTGAAGGGGGGCAGCCCTGCCTGGGGGTCTGGAAGACACCAAAGCTGACAACGGGGGCTTTGACCCTGGGACTGAAGCTCCAACATTCACAGGGCATTAGACCGAGGGGAGGCTCTCGTCTGGAGGGAGGTGTGGCTGGGCAGGCCCCCCGCCCCCAGATGCCAGGCCGAGAATGGGCAGTGGGGAGCATCACCATCGCTGGGATACAGTGAGGTGGTGACGGATGAGCCTTAGGGTGAGAGCCACACCTTGCAGAGGGGGAAGGGAGGGGGTCATTGCTGGCACCTGCCCAGGGCAGTTTGCCCTGACTGAGAGGTGTCAGAACAGGGCCGGAGCACAGCAGACGTAGGTGTCCACGTCAGCCGCGACCAGGCACAGCGAAGAGCTCCAGGGCTGCCATGCTTTCCCACCTCCGGCCACTGCCCCAAACAGGGGACAGGAAAGTCGACAGCCACTCTCCCTCCCAGCCTGCCCAGCTCCATCCCAGGCACAGAGACAGGCCCTGAGGCCGGCGCCCCACTCAGCGCTCTCCAGGACTCTCAGGTGCCCCCAGGGGCCCCTCCCCAGCGCTGCCCGTTTCCTACATTCTGGGGCATGACCCCCTTCCTGAGCTGAGCTCCCAGGGACTCCCATTCTAGTGTGAAGGAGAGCGACCTCGTGCCCAAGCCCAGGCTGCTGGGTGAGCGGAGGGCACACAGCCTCCAGTGAGCCAGGGGCCAGGGCAGAAAGCAGCACAGCTGGATGGCGCCTGAGGACCCACAAGTGGGCTTCCCACCCCATGTCCCACCCCTTCCCTGCGAGGGAGGAGGAAGAGGGCAGGTTCCCTGCCTTGCCATACATCACCCTGTCGTTTCTTAGCCTGATCTGGGACACAGGGACAAATTAAGAATCACACTGTCCTTGAAAGGGAACTGGTAAGAAGACATGGATGTGAAAGGAGGTGGGTTACGGAGTTAACACACCAATGTGCCAGAGTCTGCACTGTCCATCCTCCCAGGATGAGACCCTCCAAGGAAATCTGTTCTTTGCATAAAGACAGTCTTATCTCTGTTACTGTGACCACCTCTGCCGCCGGCCCTATCCAGTGAGGCGGCCCATCCCAGGCACCTTCTCGGGCCAGCGCGGGGTAAATACACATGGACGGTCGTGGGCTCCCTTCTGGCTCCTACGACTCAGCAGTCGTTCACTGCAGCCTCCAAGGCCCGGGTGAGACGGGGGTGCCTTGTGCCAACTTTTGTGACATCACAAACTTATTTTTTGGCCCTTGAGGCAAGAAAACGTCCTAACTGCATCTCACCAGAGAGGCTCCTCTAGTCAAGTCACTCGTGATTTCAGGAAAGTGTGATCCAGGTGTTTCTCATTCATTTGCACTTGAATCACAGCTAGGGAGCCCATGCGGGGCTGGGGACACGGGCCAAGAGGCCAGACGTGACCAGGGAGGGTGGCCCAGTGTGTGGGGGCCACCTGGGACCTGCCTCACCTGATGTCTCAGGTGGCCTGGGGGACGGGACCAGCTGACTCCACACCCATAGGCTGGAGTTGTCCTGGCTGGTGGCACCATCTGACCCCAAAGAAAGCACAGTGCAGATGTGGGTCCTGCTGTCGCCGGGCTCACAGTGGGGTTGGCCAAGACGGGGCTGGGGGAGAGCAGTGGTGATGGGGCTCAGAGATAAAGCTGGAGGAGGAGAGGGGAGGCCTCCGTCTGGCGTGTGGGGTGGCAGTGGGGGGCAGTGACGTTGCTGTCAGAGCTTGGATTGGTCCAGCCCACATCCTGGAATGCTTCTGAGCCTCGGTCTGCTCCTCTGTAAAATGGGAACAGTGATGCAGCTGATGTCTGTGACAATCTATGGCGTTCTCACACAGGGAGAGTATGTCATAACTCAGGGCTCCGTCTCCCTCCTGGGTCCCTGGGGGGCGGGGTGCCCCTTCCTTCATCCCATGGAGCAGCTGCTGCAGTGCTGGGAGCACAGCTCTCTGACGGGGTCCCAATGTGGCTCAGGACTTATTAGCTGGGTCGTTTTAGATCAACAAGCCCTCATCATCGCTGATGTACACATTTTCTTGTGTACAGAACATGGCTGATAACGCCCGCCCGCCTGCAGACCCAGGTAGCCACCTCCCCTCTATGCTCGAGCTGCCCAGGTTTAAGGGGTGTCCTTAGCCCTGGCTCTGGCCCTCACAGCCGACACGCCTTCTCTCTGGTAGGTTTGTGTGGAAGGGCTCTCCAGGGCCCGCTGCTCACAGAGGGATCTGCCTGGAAGGTGTAGGGGCCTCTTACCCGCCCCCGGCATTTCTGAGCCCGGCCCCCAGCTGCCCAGTGCAGCCTCACCCCCGTGAACACATGAGGTCACGGCCAGCGCAGGGACCCCTCCATCACCAACCTGTTGACTGATAGCCAACGAGTTAGAGCCCTTGGGTCTCAATTTCAAGCCAATAATTAAAATTGGGGCTCTGCTTTGCAAGTTTCCTGAAAAGAATAAAATTGGACAACACGGGAAAAAGTGCTCTGAAAACAATTTTTAAAACTATACAAATAAATGGTGTATGTGGAAGGAAGTGCTTATATTTCATGCACAGGGTGGGCTGGGACGTGGGAGAGGAGGGCAGGGAGCAGATCTGTGAGGTGAATGTCCCCCTGGCCACTGGTGTCAAAGAAAGCGCCTTTTGGGGCACATGTGAAACTCTGTGTTTTTAGCACAGGCTGAGAAAGGCCCAACTCGCCTCTGTGACCACCCGAGGCCCCTCTGCCAGTCTCCGGGGTTTGCTGCCTGCCTTCTGTTCCAAAGAGTCAGAGAACAGGGCCAAGCAGCCTCGACAACACTTCTCTCCTTTGGAAGGGGGCCTGGTTCGTGTACCTAATGTCACTGTCACCTGGAGACTCCCAAGCCGTGACCCCAATGTGTGCAAGTTCGGGACAGGTGTCGGTGTTAGTGTTGAATGGAAGCCCAAAGGGACCTCAGGGAAGGAAGTGAAGAGGACAGTGGGTGCTAGGAAGACTCAGATGGCAGTGTGATGCCACCAAGAAGGGCTCGGACATGCTGAGGGGCCGCACAGGTCCTCTGCCTGCTCCCAGGGTCTGTGAACGCCCAGCAGACGAGCTGTCCCAGGGTCACAGGAAGCCTCTCTGTTGGGCCTTTACATCAATGTGACATCTTTCAACAGAAGTTGATCTTTTGATATTATTTAAAACTTTAGACCTTGAAGGATTTATGATCGACTAATAACTACAAATTCATAAATCGAGAATGGATCAAAATTAGACCAAATGTTCTGTCATCTGCAAGGAATTATTCTTTTCTTTTTTTCTACTTATAATCATCAATTTTATGAAGCAGACTGCCCAGAATAATTATTTCCCAGTTAAAATTGTTTTTTGTAATTCATCAATCTCACAATTGTGGGTAATAATCACGTCTATTTATTTTTTCTTAAGTAATCATGGTATTTTCATCAAAATTCATTAGAAGCTGCTTCTAGGAGGACATGCTTTTAAAATATTTAAATTTATGGTTAATGTTTTATTAACCATATTTAGCCTGTAATTATTTTTCTAATGGAAATTATCCTGACTGCACCATCTGATGTTATGAGGCTGGTAGTTCAAACAAAATTCAGAGAAACGTTTACGCACAAAGGACTGTGTGTTAGTCGTTTGGAAGGAAGGATTTATGTGCTATATAATTAATTGTTGCTGGGGGTTGACAGTCCACATTTTACTGCATTATTTATACTGGAGGAGGCTTAAGGCTTCACCCTGCTAAAGGTTAGGGAAATACAGATACACACATTATCTGAATAGTGGAAGACTGGGTTGCGATGGATGTGTGTGTGTGTGTGTGTGTGTGTGTGTGTGGTTTGTAGATGGAATATCTTTATGTATGTATACAGAATATACATATATGTGTATGAATATCCTCTATGCTTATATCCAGTTGTATTATGTATTCTAAAGTACTACAGTGATTAATACCGATATATGTATGCGTGTGTAGTTTGTACGGGGATGACAAGTGTCCTGTACCTTATAGGGTCCCACAGACATCACTACAGGAGTGAGTGCCCAGACGAGTATGTACCAGTCGCTCCAGGATTCCACTGGCTGCTGTCTCTCAAAGATCAGCGAAATAAACAGGTCATGAACAGTTTGAAACTGTGTTTGTTTCTCAACAACTGATTAAAACCAAGTAGATGTCGGCACCATTCAGTGCCATCAGGAAGGTGAAATGTTTGCATCTGAGAATACACTGCTGGGCTCATGTTAGTTGTTTTCCAAGAGCGAGTAGAAACAATGCACTTTTGCTGTGTGTGTGTGTGTGTGTGTGTGTGTGCGTGTGTGTGTTAAAACTCACCTCTGGGGTCAGTTTAGAAAGCCGCCTGTGGAGTCACAAGTGGAAGGGTGACCACAGGTACAAGTAGACTCTGCTGGCTCCAGGCTGCAGGTGCACAGAGGACAGAGGAAGACAATGGGGGGTGGCACCACCAGCACCTCAGCTCCCAGAGCGTGCAGGACACCGAGGGGCTGCACCTGGGCTGCCCGAGGTGGAGAGTGGTCATGCGTGGGCACGGTCACCCTGCAGACCACCAGGCGGTGTTGGTGCCTGATGGTGAGTGGAGTGCATGATGGTGCTGCTGAAACGAGCCTCACCCCTCCTCCTTTAGAGAGAGCGCACGATGTGCAGGCCACGGACCAGCCACCTGCCGGGACAGACGCTTTCGTCCTGCGGAGATTGGCGAGACATCGGTTACCTTTAGAACGTTACCATAGCAGCCTCTGCAAGCAAAGGCCACACCATCACCGAGTAATGGGCGTTGAGTTCCCGTCGTGCTGGGAACATGTTTGGGGATTTCCAGCACAGTCAGGGGCTCAGACAGAACACTTCGTGCTTGGGTCTGACAAGGTAAAATTGTCCCCTTGTGGCTCTCCTGCTCTGGAAGCCCAGCCCCTCCCGGAACCCCCAAATATGTAGTTAGGGGGTGTGGTGGGGCAGCGTCCCATTGTCCCAAGTCCTGGGCAGAGAGTGCACACTGTATCCACACCAAGGGTCCGAGATCACACTTGCCATAAGCAGCTGGATAAAGAGAGGTGGCCTAGCTCACGTGGCCCCCACCCAAAATGCAGTGAGTCGGTCTAAATCCAAAGGTGTCACACTGCTTCTGTGGGACTCTGGTGATCAGCCAACAGAGGCAGTTTCAGTACGTTACAGAGCCCGAGGGGCAAACGCAGAGAAGGCCACAGACCGTGTGCAGGTGAAGTGACGGGGAGCAGTGGTCACAGCCGGTGGGCAGGAGCCCTGTGTGCACAGCTGGCTTGTCGAGAAAGGAGCTCCGAGGGCCACGGCTACAGAACGTGTGCGGGAGCCCTCGAGTAGAAGGTGAAGGCCACCATCCTGGGCCAACGCCAGTCGCGGGCTGGGAGCTGTGCCCTGCACGCCCATGGCCTGTCCACGTGCAGTGCCCTGTGCAGACTGGGCCACTGGCAGCCCTACTGCTCTGTCATTACGCCAGTCAGAGCCAGGGCTGCCTAGAGACTCTGCCTATGGTTAGAATCGGAGATGGCACCAATGTCCCAAGAGAGCCTGGGGACATGGGATATTGTCCTGCCATGGGGTCCACAGCTACCCTGAACAGCATCAGGGTTCTGATGTAGAGAAGGAAGGAAGATAATACGGATGGCCGCCCACAGCCCTGCCACTGGGGCCACCTATGGACACAAAGGACAGAGGCGGGTGGCTAGGTTTGCTCCCACCTTGTCCTTAACCAGGATAGCCCTGTGGGTAGAAGGACAAATGGCCAGAGACGGGAGAAGGTGTGTGAGGTCCAGATAAGGACACGGGCAGGAGCCACGAGGGGCTTCCGAGAGTCTTGTGGGATTCGGAGTGAAGAGGCACTGGCTGGGCCCAGACACCACTTCCGCACATGCCCGGCCCTCAAAGATCTGAAGTCCTGCTCAGGACAGAGGCATTCTGTCCAGAGAAGACACTGTCCCCGTGCCTTGTGCAGGAAACCCAGACATGGAAGCCTAGAGAGGAGAGGGACTCCCTGCAGGTACCGTCAGCAGGTGACAAAGCATGGCAGGAACCCCGGGGGGCACCTCCGCCGTTGCCCAAAAGGGGTGCTGGTGTGGACACCTTGGGGGACAGTGGGGTTCCTTCTTAGATGAGAGATGGGCCTGTGTGGGTATACAGGGCCAGATTGCGGAGTTGAACCTACCACTATGTGTCCCCATATTGTCGGTTCAGGCTGGTGAAGTCACGTGACCTTTGTTCCAGACCTTTGTAATACTAGACGGATAGGTACTTCCGTCCGCGGGCTTTCCTGTCCCCCCAAGAGGTTTGCAGCATCTTCACAGCGCCCTGTTTTGGTCAAAGCCAGGCAGGTATACGGGGAAGCCACAATCAAGGTCCACATGCAAACTTTCCGGGTGGGCGGGGGGCGCTGAGGAAGTTGTGACATGGAAGAAACTAGCAGAAAGGAAGCAGAGAGAGTGGAATTGACCAGAAGACTGGGGACAAGCCAACTCTGGCAGCCCGTGCTCGTGGCCTGAGAGGTGCCCCAGCCAGCCCAAACCAGCACACTATTCTACCTCATTGTCTGAACACGGTGCTGGGGTCTCACTCTCCCAGGGCCTCGGGTGGACACGACTGAGCGGGAGGGTCATGTTGGAATGTTGTACCTTTTCTCACCATCCATGAAGGCCCCCAATACATACACGAAGTAACTACGTGCATGGAGGGGCGACCTCAGCGAAGGGCTACCAGTTGATAAGCAGCCGAGTGCCAGGCACGCCCAGCTTCGTTGGGGCACAGCTATGGTGTCCTCTCCAAATTCATACGGCAGCCCCTCCTCCCACTGTGAGGTGTTTGCAGGTGGGCCTGTGGGATGTGAGGAGGACACGAGGGTGCAGCCCTCAGGAAGGGACCAGTGCCCTGAGGAGAAGAGCCAGAAAAGATGAGCTTGGGCCCCCATGTCAGCACACAGCAAGAGGGTGGCTGTCCACAGATCAGGAAGGGGGCCCTCCTCACCTGGAGCCAAGTCTTCCAGCACCTTGATCTTGCACTCGCTAGCCTTCAGAGCTGTGGGGAAGAAATGTCTGTGGTTCAAGCCCCTCAGCCTATGGCGTTTGTGTTCTTGCAGCTTGCGGGGAATGGGACAGAAGCTCAGAGAACCAAGGCAACAGCCAGGGTTCATGCTCTCCCACGCTCGGCAAGAAGGGTGTGACCTCTGACACGGTGATGCAAATGGTGACTGCACCCCCCCAGTGCACACAGAAAAGGTGACCACACACACCCCCCCCCCAGTACACTCACGAAAGGACCCTGCACTCTCCACTGAGGTGACACTCATAAAGTTAGACAAACCTGAGAGTTTTCTCCAGGGCGCGGTGGTCAGGTCCTGCGTGGTTAAGACACACAACTCGTCACTTAGGACTCTTTGCAGTCTCTTCTCACCATAACGACTCCTAAATTCAATTTGTCTTGTTTGTGTTTCCCTGTTGAATGTTCACTTGTCATTCCAGTTTACAAAAGCACCATACAAATACGAAAGAAAGCGATTCCAGGAGGACTTATTGACATGCATGAAGGATATGAAATCGCAGAGATATTGCTCGTCAGGAGAAATACTGAGTACCAGCACAGCTGTGAGCACCGAGACCTGGCTGGGGGCACGCACCCTGCGACCCGAGGGCCAAGGCATCTGCCCTCGGAATCGCTGAAATGGCCTGAGAACAAGCAGCTGCGAGCGTGGTTCAGTCTGCACCCCACTTAGAAAAAAAAGGCTAAGTTGTTTTTGCTGAAGTACTTAAATCACAGAGTCGCCTTTCTGATTTTTCAGGACCATTGTCAATGGACATAGAGGTCTGTCTAGGGAACTTTGAGATTCCGAGGCAAGTGCTGGTCTGCAGACATCAGTGTGTGTGTGGCATGGGCACCGAGGCACCCAGACGCCCTTGACGACTTCACACACCCCCGCCCAGGATTTTGGAAAGGAAGCACGAGGCGAGGTTTCAATCATCTTGAAATAAGTGACCTCGTATTTCAATCTCAATGTAAACAGTAAGCGAAAGCTCCGTCAACATTTAGCAAACCTAACGGAAGAAGGGCTTCGCCTTGACTTTCCCTGAGACACGTGAACAGACACGTGGATGTGAACTGTAGCCAAACCCGTGAGCAGCGCCTTCCCCTGTGACGCAGACACATGAGAGCGACACATCGCAGACACGGAGCCCCGGTGAGTGCCAGCGCTGCTCGTGGGACGTGTGATCCCAGTCCGCTCTGGGATTGAAGGGGAACCACGGCCCCTCCCCGTGATCAGCTCACCTACTTCCTGCTCCATCTGCTCACTTCCAGCCCTCTCTAGGATTGTGCTTTTATTACTCTACCAAACACTCCAATTTACAGAAATGCGTAACTCCAATCCATCTGGACCCTGGCCCATTTCTCACAAGAAAGATTAATGGCAAATGGGCCTGGTGAGCGGGATTGTGCAAGACGTGAGGGATGAGTTCATGGGCAGTGTGGCTGGAAACTGGTTTCCTTACAAATCCTGCCGTAAACGCTCTTTAAATAATGTCAAGTGGCCCGAGTGAGCCTTCAAAATGAAGTAGAAAACTGCCGGTGGGCTGAAATCACACATAAGGAGAAGGTGGGGTAGTGACATCCACGGCCCGTGTATGCATGGGGTCTGGCAGGGTGTGAGCGCGTGCGTGTGTGTGTGCACATGTGTGTGTCCATGCGTGTGTGTGTGTGCGTGAAAGAGCACAGAAAAAAGCAAGACCCTAAACATAAGAGCCATGAGCACACTGCTGTTAGTCCAGTGAGAAGAGTCAGGAACCTCTGCCATCAGCCCACCAGCCTCCCCGTGACTTGTGTCTGGGAACGAAGGTGAGTCAGGATGAGCCGGGTCCAAGCGAGTGCACAGAAGCCACACGGTGATCCACTCATTGCTCCCAGTTGTTGGCACTGGAAAAGTGCCTCCCCAAGAAAAGACAGTCACTTTATTTTGCTAGCCCCACAGATTTGCTGCAAGTTGATCCTGGCCCACGAAGCCGATAGCCACCTCCCCCAGAGCTGGGAGGGCGCTATGCAGGTGAGGAGAGCCGCAGGTTCTGGAATGTTCTGCAGGGGAGTGTGGACTCGTGTGCCCTCCCTCTTCAGTGATGCCTATGCATGTGGCAAACGAATGCATTGCCGTGGCCCAACATACTCATTAGTGATTTCCCTTTCCTGAATTAAAAAATTGAATTATACACTCAGCCTAGTTACTGAAGCTGCCAGGTTTATTAAGGTTTATCGAGCGTGTGTGCACTCGTCAGGACTGAGCTGCGCCGCGGCTCTCGCGCTGGAACATTGAATTAGGGGCCCGAGCCGGCCGTGCGGGGATCCAGCCGGCTACAGGTAACACCAGTCTCCTTCAATTACACATAATCATCACTCACAGTCAATAATTGTGCTAAAGGCTGCTTTCAAATCTGTGAGGGATTCGCACTTAATGCACTGATTCAGCTTGTCTGAGCCAAACTCACTTGCACTCAAACCAAAGCAATTTCGTTCTTGCCTACGGCCCTTCTGGCAGTTCATCTAGTGTGAGTGCTGTGAGGGCGGCGGGCTACAATTTAATCTGAGACATCTGTGCACAGACAGGACCTTCTCCTGCGCGGACAGAGGCGGAGCGGCGAAGCCCCAGTGTTCTGTGAAGAGCCAGGCCTTATCTCGCCCCCCAAAAGCACAGCATTTAACACGGAATAAGATCCAAACACAAAAATGTGTTTTTTCCCCTCAGGTTTATGAATGCACACTGCAGCTCCCAACAGCTTCCCTGCTCCAACCGTCAGAAGACACTTGAGCTGGGATCCCGGGATTAACCAATTGAGGACATTACCCTTATCACTGGCTGCAGCTGACGGAGAAGATCTTTATTAAATATGAAAGGGAAATGGTTCGTGCTTTGTGAGTCTGCAGAAATATTGAAATGCCTTTGTGAACATTTCTTACCTTGCTGTGGTCCCGGAAAACGGCTGTAATACTTATCGTCCATCTCATGCCTCTTCCAACGGGTCACGCCCTTTCGAGCATCTGAAAGACAAGACTGTCGTCCGTTCATCACACATTGTCCCTGGCAGTATGTGGCTGTCCAGGCAGCTGCATGTGAAACCGGCCCCTCTGCCAGTTGCTAAAGTGACAAGCCGGGGATTTCCCATGGCCCGGGACTAAATACAGGCCCTGTTGTGGAATTACCACCCTTGCTGGTGCATAAAAAGCACTGCTTGTTTTGTTTTTCAAGAATGATGTGATCATGGAAATGCTTAAAAACATACACATACAATGGCACAATTTGTGTGGCCTTGGAACTTTTCCTACTGTTTTTACAAAAGGAAATTTGGACAGATTTTGAAACTCTCGGTTGTCCTAGACTTGAAAAGTCTGTACGACAAAGCAAACAGCTGGCCACTCAGAACAAGCAATGTCCCTCGGCTGGAACAGTGGTGTACTCTGTGCCCTGGGGGGCCCGTGTTCCCAGGACACGGTACCAGCGGGGACATCTGTGGCTGGCAGAGCTCTGGGAAGGCTCCTGGAATGGCAGCAAGGGGCGGACACTCAGTCTCCAGGTTTTCAGGCGATGTCTACTCAGTCCAGCATCAAAGGAAGAGTGACTGTTTTCTGGTTCACATGACCCGGGGAAGACCCTGCTGGACGGTTGCCGTTGGCCATTTTGGAGCCTGAATTTCTCATTTCACCAGAGAGGTGTCAACATGGACACGCAGACAGGATGAAGCCAGCAGCACAGCCCCTGCTACGTGTTAGGAGCAGCCTCTGTGCGGGGAGCCACGGTGGGGTCCAGCCAGGGCCCGGGCAGGAGGGAGGGGGCCGACGGGGCACTTGGGGCTCTGCAGTATGAAGGTGGTGGCGTGCTGGGCCCAGTCCCCCCGGGCACCATCCGTAGTGTGATCAGGAGTAGACATTGCTGAGGTTTCCACGCCTTAGAACATTCACTCTTCCTTACAGCCCTATTAAGGGACCACCATTGTCCCCAGTCATAGACTGGTAAACTGAGGCTCACAGAGGTCAGAAGATGTCTTCCAGGAGATAAGTGGGTGTGGAACTAGATTCACACCAGAGAGCTCAGTGCACAGTGGGGTGGGATGGAAGAGAACGGCTTCAGGGGATGCCCAGTCCTCGGCTAACACCTTGGCGAAGATATGGAAACGGCAAACAGTGGCCCTCAGGCAGGGGGCTGGTGTTCAGCGCCCGGTGTGGCCGGAACCAAGGTGCAGGTGTACAAATGCTCCCATCCCTGTTAACACACCCACCGCCTGAGACCTCCTGCAGATACGCAAAACCCACATGCACGCATACACGCACACACTGCTCACACTACACACACTGCTCACCTTCTCCAGGCCCCCACAGCCTCCAGCCCATAGCCTCCCACCTGTCCTGGGTCCTGTTCCCAAGAGGACGCTACTTTGAGCCATTCTCTACAGTACATAGGAGCCTGGCTGTCCAGGCCCGACCCCCCTTTCCCTGAAGCCACCGACTCCCCAGTCACAGTGGTGCCCTAGCCCCACTGTCCCTGCTGCAGTGAACAAAGGTGGCAGCCACCCACATTGCTGGTGTGCGGTGCCGTGGGACATGGGGGAGTGCTTCCCTCCGGAGACGGTCCTGCATCTTGGCTAACTGGTGCTTCCCGCTTGTGGGTGTCTCCCACCACGCCATCCTTCTGCCCACAGAGCCGTCCATGTCCAGAGCCAGAAGTGAGAAGAGGAGGATCGCAAGTTCCCAGCAAATGTGATTCACACCAACTGGTCACAGTCCTGTCTCGGTCGGCTTTCAGGCCTGGTAGTTTAACTACAGGGCTCATTTTGGTCTTTAGCTGCTCATTTTAAGAGCCATGACAGTGGCTGCCAGGCAGCGCATGGAAAGGATCACTCCAGCTTCATAATTAACGTCATTTTTCTTAATGTGGGTTTTATTAATCCAGCAATAATGCGCAATCTTAGACAATTTACTGAGCAGTTAGTGAGCGCATGGGGAAGCTGCGTTCTCCCTAGCAAAGCTAGTGGCCCTGAACATTTGATCCAGTGCAAGATCTTGAACAGCCAGAGCACTGGACATTTCCCACCAAACAAGCAGGACGGGTTTCCCAGTGAGACCCCTTAGCCTTTTCTACATTGCTGATGAATGAAATCGTGCTCAATTCAAAATGAGACAGAAACACAGTCCTGGAAGAGCCTGAAAACATCTCACTCTGTTTACTCCTCATGGCCATCGTTCCACGTCCTGTGACCGAGATGTTATTTTTTTCTAAATACGTTAAAGAGACATGTATGCAGGGTTAAAAAAATAGGCACGTATCTGTGTGCATACTGACACAGGGACACGTCAGTACAGACACATTTCCACAACTTAGCAAACGTTTAGTTTCGATTTGAGTCCTGAAGATGAAAAGTGATCTGTGTGTTTAGAACAGAGATGCCCACTTTATAGTGAGGTCTGAATGGTACCATGGGTGTTGCTGATGATGGTCAAAGCTACCTGCAAATAGGGCTTTAAAAAGGAGACAAAGCCACCGAGCCGTAAGAGTGGGGCTGTCCACACGTCTTCAGCTACTATCTGCTCCTGCGCAAACACCTGGGACTGACCAGAAATTGAGAGCTGTTACGACACGATATTTCATACCTTAAAGCTCGTCAACTTTACTAGGAGATAGCATTTCCTGTCAGGCGCTCCGCCGTCACAAGGAAATCTGTTTCCCTTGCAGATTTTGCAAAGTGGTGCGTACATTTGTGTCCTCATTACAAAAATACAGCGTGGGTCGGGCGGTGCCCTGACTATTGCTCCGTCCACAGCCTGGTTCCCAGCACTGAGGCCAGGAGAGTCAGCTAGGAAATGTCAGTCCCATTCTCTTTACTAGGGAAAGAGGCAAAAGTGAAGTCATCCAGCACGAGCCTGGTTTACCCAAACGGGACGACTTACCCCCGAAGGCGGAAGTTCAGATATGGAAGACGGTGCTGAAACTGGATTTCTTAATTGTCGAAAGCAACTTCTACAAACTAGACCAGAGGTGTCATATATCATGAAAACATTACTTTAACCCTCAAGACCAGCGGTCGACCTCTGCAAATCCAATTTATTTGTGTAGCTGAGAGAATGAAGCTCACAGATGTGAATTTCTAAGTGCATCACCCAAGCGGA
The DNA here is from genome assembly GCF_964194185.1 of Rhinolophus hipposideros. Taxonomy (NCBI): domain Eukaryota; kingdom Metazoa; phylum Chordata; class Mammalia; order Chiroptera; family Rhinolophidae; genus Rhinolophus; species Rhinolophus hipposideros. Next base: position 99,160,578 of record NC_138053.1, read on the forward strand.
GCCAATACAGTCAGAATTAAAACACACAAAAGAGTCTCTGATGCCCAGCTCTCAATTAGAGGCTAAGGATATCTGCTGCTTGCACAGCTCTTCACGTCCACAGAAAACCTGTGGGCACTTCGTTCACTCGGCCGACCCACGGTGGTGCCCACCTTCAAACCCTGGCCTGTGTCGGCCCTCGGTCAGAGAGCAGGCCAGCCTGTACTGTTCAAAACGTGTTAGGCTTGTCCTCAGTGGGGACCTCTTGTTCAAAAAGGAAAAGAGGGAGAGCATCAATCTCATCCCCTCACACACACACACAAAATCCCACTGGTCCAATGTCATATTCACCAGAGCTCCAAGTCCAGGTCACACAGTTAATACATGTGTAATAAATGTCGGGGCGGGGGAGGGGGGTAGTAAATAAGTGGACTAATCCACGAATGGGTAGATGGCTTTGTTCAATGCTCTCAAGCCCCCCACGAATCTGTCCTACTGAGTATAGTCTAAGGACCGCCCTATGGCACCTACTGTGTGCATCAGCGTGGGTGGGCGATGCCTCGTCCTGCAGCCCTGTGGAACGCAGAGAGCTTTGGGGCTCCCTGGTGGTCAGCAAGCGGTCTGACCGAACACGGCTCAGTCAACACGTTCCCTGCAGCCTGACCAGTCTGCAGGGCTATGTCTTATCAAAGCAGCAAGTGCCACCGTACCTTTATTTCTATGCCTTTTGTGTCAACTCTGTTTTTATGATTAATTTCTTTATTAATAGTTTACTTCATTTTTTCATGTGGGAGCCCTCCTGTGGTGGAAAGTGTCCCTGTAAGGTGGCAGGCATGGGCCACACACTGGAGGCCTGCCTACTATTTCATATGTGAGGTGCTAAAATGGATAAATTCTTTGACATTTTTGTTTTTTCTGTCAGCCTCACAACGTAAATAATGTTTGACTACAGTATCTTATTGTGGTTGAATTTGCTGAGCTAGTATTTTAAGTATTTTTAAATATGATGGTGTAGCAGCAACACACTTCTGGGAACACATTATGGAAGCATGTTTGCAGCTCTGTTCAGCTTTCTAGGAAGGGAAAAGTTACTTTACTTTTACAGGAATGAAAAAAAATCACATCATCCGCTGGGTAAATCGAAGCTGTAGGGGCTAAAGTTATTTCCTCAGCGGGGAATGTGCATGGAAGTAAAAATCTCTGATAAAGGCATTTTTTAATCTAAGCAGTGTCTGTTGCACCCGTATTTGTCTTATTTTGAAAGCACCATTGTGTAACCATTACATACATGTGTAATAAATATTTTTCTTTTATACTTCAGGACATTTGTCTTATTGAAAAAAATAGTGCCAATAGTAAAATACCACGGCTATATTTTTAGTGGAAAAAATGCACATGCTTTTAAAGTTGTCCTAAGATGACTCATTTCACTTTTATGGTTATTTAAATTGTTTCTGTGAATAAAAGATGATAACACGCAGGCAAAAATGTCACGCAGAATATGACTGCCAGTCTTGAGGGTTAAGGTAATTTTTCCGTAACATATGGCATCTCTGGTCGAGTTTTAGAAGTTGCATTTGACAATAAGGTTTTGAATTGGTTAATGAAAAAGGAAATGAGAAGATAATGAGATAAACATGGACATTTCAAAATCAGAGTCATGAAACAGGAAACCATTAAAAGACCAAAAGTCATGCCCACCAACATACTCCAAGAAAAATGTTTTAATTAAGGAAATGCATATGAATATTTTATTTAAGTCCTCTAATTGCTACAAAACATTGAAAAATACCATCCAAATGAATAATTTGTTAAGAATAATGACATCCATTCATATTTATGAAGTGATTAAGTGTAGTTTTTCCAACCCAGAAAAAAAAAAAATGAGTGGCTGGAAGAATATTGAGAAAGGAGAAGGTCACCACTCATGGCCCAGGTGGAAAGCTGGCTGCAGAATCGCCCTGTGGGGTCAGGAATATCAGTATGAAGATGTTAAGCCTCGTCCTGGGCTGTGTGATTAGCTGCACTCTCGTTTCACAGCTAATTTCCATGATACTCATATCAGCACCCATACCATCGCCCAGCCCTGGGAGCTAAGAGCAGGGACCTTTGGATTAGCTCTAATTGGAGCCTTCTCTAATTAGGGAAAGTATCAGCTGACTCTAATATGCACCAAGATCATTATCATTAGGTCAGCGCTAACTAATTGATGTTTGTGTAGCATAGGATTGTGGATTATAGTACACTCAGTTTAGCAAAACAAACTAGGCTGACCTGGGAAACCAAATTGCATCATGGGGCTGTTACTGTACACAGTATCAGAGCTTATCTACGGGGCTTCCGGGCTTTAAGAACCAGCTCTATAATGAGAGCTGGAATTTTGCAAGTCAGCCACTTGCATCTGCCATTCGGTAATACTAGATGTGCAACCAGATCTGAGATACACACGCCCGTGCTATGTAACACTTGGGTTTTCAGAAAGCTCTCAGGGATGATAAGGCCATTAAGCGTGTGTTTTGTTTTGTTTCTTCAGCACATTTTTTCATGGCAGGTCACTATGTAATCGCTGTTTCAAATCTGAAATTGTCAGATAAAAATTATTAACCGTGCTTTTTCAGTTGAGGTCAAATTTCTAGCTTGTCATTTACCAGCATCTGAGCGCAAGTTGAGTCTCTTTTATTGACATTTGTTGTGGAAACCTGTTGAGCTGTGAAGAGGGAAAAAAGTGGGTTTGATCAGGATTACCTTGATGCTCGTGTGCCCAGTGAGAAGAGAGCAATGTTGGTGGGTGTGAGGCTGGGACACTTGTTGGTTTGGTAGTAACGACCATTGCGCCAGTTACAAAAAAGAAGTAAGTGGTATTTATTTACGTGTGTTATTTTAAGAAGACAGTTTTGACCTGGGTGGTCATGGTGCACTGTTGAATTTCTTGCTCTGCTTCTCCATGTGTATTTCATTCATCCCCGAAATGCTTAGAAACGTTTGATACCTCAATAGGTTTCTCATTCAATACGTGTGGAGTGGGGACATGCTATGGCTGGGCTGCAGAAGCTCAGGGTGAGTGGCATGGACACTGCAGTGTGCGCACAGGACTCAGGCCTACAGGGGACAACAGGGATTGCCCAGTCACATGATGGAATGCAGGGATGGGGGGCGGCCCAGGAAACCCAGGATGCAGAGGGACAGAGAATGCAAGGACCTGCTCAGGGAGCAAGTGGGGGAGGTCTTCCTGAGGAGCGGATATCTGAACTGAGATCTGAGGAGCAGTGGGAATGGGGAGGCAGAGGAAAGAGTGAGGCGGGGGTGCTCCAGACCAAGCCCCCATTTAATGCCCAACCTGATCTCGCCCCCAAACTTCAGACTTAAAATCCCTGATCTCCTTTGACACCTCCCCTGGGTTCCTAACAGAAACCCAAAGCTCAGTCTGTGCAAATTAGGTCACTGAGTTCTGTGTCTGTGAGAGCCCCACCACCCACGCACCCCAGTGGTGGCTAAAGCAATGACACTTGGGGTCAGCCTTTCTGTCTCCTCCCAAATCCAACCCACCAGCAAGTCCTGTAGGCTCCTCCTCCAGCATGTACCACACCCAGTCTCCTTCCTTCTCAGTGTCACTGCCCACATCCTGTTACGTCTCACCTGGGCTGCTGTGAGAGCATCCTTGATGATTTTCATCACCCATCTCAGAGCAGCCAGAGTCATCTTTAAGAAATATGAGTCAGTTTGTGTGACCTCTCTGATTATAATGTGTCATAGGCCACGACACACTTACTAGAATGGCTGAAATGCAAAATACTGGCAGCACTAGATGCTGGAGACATGCAAAGCAGCAGGAACTCTCATCCATTGCTGGCATGCACACTGGTGCAGCCATTTTGGAGGACAGATTGGTAGTTTCCTATAAAACTAAATATACTCTCATCAAATAACCTAGCAGTTGCCTCCCTTGTATTTACCCAAATGGGTTGAAAACTTATGACCATGCTAAAATCTGTATATGTATATTTATAGCACTTTTATCTATACTTGCCATAGTTATGGAAATATGAGATGTCCTTTGGTAGATGAATGGATAAATAAACTGCGGTACAGTCGTCGACAAAATATTATTCAGTGATTAAGAAAAGAACTGTGAAGCTTCAAAAAGCCATGGAAGAACCTTAAACACGTATTGCTAAGTGAAAGAAGCCAATCTGAAAAGGCTATATACTGCCTGATTCCAAATATATGACAAACTGGAAAAGGTAAAACAGTAACAAGATCAATGGTTGGTTTCCATAGGTTGGCGGATGGAAGGACCAATGTATCGGTGGGGTGCAGGAGATTTCTAGGGCATCAGAAACTGTGCTACATGATAATTTAATGTTGCACACATGTCATTATCCATCTATCCTAACCCACAGAATGTACAACACCAAGTGACGCTGAATAATAATGAATGTCAACTATAATTTAATATATATATAAATATATATATAAATATATATATACAGGGGATGTGGAGGACAGCATAGGGAATAGAGTCCATGGAATTGTAACAGCTGTATAGGATGTCAGAGGGGTAGTAGATTGGAGGAGGGGGGTTATCACTTTGTGAGGGTGTAAATGTCTATTATGTCGTTTTGTACACCTGAAACTGATTTAAAACAGAAAAGTGACATAATGTAAACGGTGCACTTTGGTTACTAATATTGTGTTTAATATTGGTTCATCAATTATAGTAAACGTACCACACTACGACAAGATGTGAACAGTAGAGAAAGCTGTGTGTGTGTGTGTGTGTGTGTGTAGGGGGTAAAGGAGCATGTGAGAGCTCTGTACTTCCCTCTCCACTTGTCTGTAACCTGAGGCTGCTCTAAGCGTGGTCTGTTAAGGAGAAACGCCTGCTAGGCTTCCTCTCGTGCCCTGTGACCACGGTGAGGCTTTCGTCAGGTGATCTCTCAGTGACCACTTGCCCCCTCTGGGTTGACTGACCTGCGGAAGCGCCGATGGACAGGCTCACGGGACAGTGACTTGGGGGGATTCTGCTGTGGGGGGCTTCCAGCTGTGGCCACACGCTCTACCCCATGGCTCTTCCAAATATGCCGTGGGTGTAGACGGGCCATCTTTACAGAGCATAAGGTCAGGTCACTGTCTTTGGGAGCTCACGCGGGTTCACGCAACAGGAAATGGACTGTTCGGTGTGTGCGCAGGTGGTATGGGTTCTCCAACTTATTTAATCATTTAATTAACAATTAATTAATTATTTTTTTAAAGGAAAATAAAAAGATATTTTAGGGCTGGTGGATTTGCTTTGAGGGGGAAATGATTGTTCCCATGAGGTGAAATCGGGTTAGTACACCACAGAGGGAGGCTGGTCACTCGTGCCAGCTTCTGCGTCTTTTGTCCCAGTCACTGGAAGGTGAGAGTGAGGCGGAGAGAGAAAAGATTTAAAAGGTAGAATGTGGACTGGAGACAAAGAGACCATGGTGTTAAGATATGAGTCACCCATGAGTAGAGGACTCACCATGGGAGGTGATAAAATGTGGTTTATAAGCAATATTTTTAAAGCAGATTTGAAGTGTGTGTGTGTGTAATGGCACAGAGATACAGGGCGAGATGTTGAGAAGAGAGAGACTGACAGGGACCGAGAGAGGGCAGCAGGGCAGCTGGGGGCTGGGCAACGGGCCGTGAGTAACTGGGGCTCCGGACGCTCTTCCGACGTCACGACTGGTACAGGGAACGGCGGACTTCTTGCGAAGTCCATCAAGTATGGTACATTGCTTCGTGTTCAGATGGTCTCATGCTCTCTGACCAAGTCCCAATGCACAAAGTGGTGCCCCCACAGCAGAGCCCAGAGAGGGGCACCCTGCGAGAGGGACCCTGGCATCTGATCTCACGTGGCATTGCCATGCGGGGCGTGTTTCATTGTCACCCCATCAGAAGACACTACATTTCGACCCTGGAGGCACTGGGTCTCAGCGGGGGCGTGGGCACCCTCGGTCCTTGTCAGGAGATCCTGGGTTTCTCAGGAGCCACCCCACTCCTGGGACAGGCCATCCCTCAGCCGGCTCACAGCCCCGTGACTTTCACAACACAGGGCACCGACAAGCAGCCCTTGGGTACACACACTCCCGCTTGCTGCCTGTCGTTGCTTGCCTTTCCCAAGCGAAAACATCACTAACTCCGTGCGAAGGCGTGCAACACAAAGGGCTTGCTTGTTCCCGCATTGTCTCCATGCGTGCGTGGGCCTGGGCAGCGCTCACACTGCCCGGCTGTCTGGCCATGAACCCAGCACACATGCGGCTGAGTCACTGAGGCCACAGAGGATTCGCGGCCCAGCTGGGTTTGCTAAGATCTGCATGGCACTCCCCCTTATTGAGATCCTTTATTCGGAGGGGTAATTGTCACCCAGGCTCACAAATGACCTACTGGATTGATGACAATGGACTCTCGGAGAGTTTGCCAACGGGCATTGGCGGTTATGGAGACGAACACAGAGATGATGAACATGAAACTCTCCCCACCAGGTTGCTGCCGTTTGGTTAGGCCCCCCCCTTGTTTCGTTCTGTGGGGATTAGGAGGTTTGCCTTCGCCCCGAGTGATGCAAGCATTCCTGTCTGGTGAGTACAGGCTCGAGGTCTTCTTAGACGGGACGCGATGCCAGGCAGTAATCTGCGGGCGATTTCCAAAGACCCGGGCTCAGATTTCAAAGAGTGGCGCGGACACCCACACTCTGCATACCTTGCATTGCTGCGTTTGTGGGGCAGACAATCCAGGACTTTCTGCACCTAATGAGTGACTCCAGGCAAATGTCTCAACAGGACAACCTCTCTTTGCTTTAGCAATGAGTTTACTGCCCCATTTGTAGACTGGACCTGCTCCCGATAGGCCCAACCTCACAGGGCAGGTATACAAAGCTTGCACACGGTGACAAAGCTTGTAGCCGTCATCGATGCCTGAGGTTGAAACCCTAAAAGAAAACTCAGCTCCCTTCAGTGGAATTTCCCAAGGCTTTGAGACAAACAGAAGCTAAACAGAGCTGACGACACCCTGTTTGCTTATCTAATGATATTAATAAGTCGCTCTGTTCCAGTCACTCTAAATATGATTGCTAAGCCATCCTGTCTGCCCTTCAGGGCAACTCAGAACACAGCTGAACCATTTCAGCCTAGGAAAGGTTGGAGCAGACACTTGAATTTTTTACTTGGAAGTGAACCTAGGTATTTCCTCCCAACACACCAGTTCTATGTATAAGGAAACTGAGGCCCAGAGACGTTCAGCATCGTCTCAAGGGTCAGCCCATGAGGAAATGACAGAACCAGGGACTCGCGACCTGGCCTCCCCACATTGTTGGTTCTGTTTCAACATTGCGGATGGACATCCACTGTTTTCTTATGGCCCATGTGAAAACCATCATTTCATGTAAGGATAAATCAACTTACCTCTGAAAAATCAATAGAAATCCTAAAAGATGTTTTTTCCATCGATTAAGGATGAATTGCTTTGGTTAATTCCCAGGATGTAAAAGTCGCTCCTGGCTTAATAGAGCTGTTCAGATGGGAACATTCGCACTCTGGATGGTTTTTGCGTGGTTCCGATGATGACTCCCAGACTGCACGTGCCATTTCCTTTTGTTCAGTGGCAGTGATGACAATGTACATTGCCAGAGTTTCATGTCCTTTTCACGCTCATCCCTTTGCCCCCTGGAGACAGGTAGAGTCTTCCTCCTCATCTGCCAATGAGGAAGCTGGGGCTTAAACCAAGAAGTGGCTCATTCAAGGTCCACCATCCAGTGAGACCCAGGTCTCTGGACACACTTAGGGAGGCTGTCACTTCTGTACTAATAGTCTATTAGAGCAGGGGTTGTTTGAATCAGGTATTACACACGGACACAGAATGCCTGCCATGAGGGACAATGACACTCATAGGTTCCTACCGACAGAAGGCACCACAGGGAATCACCAGGTGGGTCACGGGTCCACGGCAATGAGGGGAAGACATGGGCCAGATCCTTTGTTGTGGTGTGCGTGGGAGGGAGCAGAGGAAGCGGGCGAGCAGGCTCAGCACTGGCCTGTGTGAGTGATTTCAGGAGCTCTGCTCTGCTGGCCCCTGCCTGGGGTTTTCAGGGCAGCGTGAGAGTGGCCTGGAGCGGACGCGCTCAAAGACAAAGCGGCTGGGGCGTGAGCTCTGGATGGGTCGGCTAGTGTGTGAAAGGGGCGCTCACAGCCAGGTTGTTTCCTATCTATAGGAGCTGGCTACCCAGGGAACGGCGGTCCTGCAGTGTCAGCAAGGGCCCAAGATGTCAGAGCGTCAAATACAGACGCTAGAAAATGTGGTCTTCCGACCCATTATCCCAGGATGCCTCTGAGGCCAGCTCGGTGTTGAGTTAGGAGTTCTCACTTGAGGATGGCAGAGTTGTCGCCTCTGCTGTGCTTTTAACAACTAGACCTGCCCACAACGTGCTCCTAGGCCATCAAGGCGGACATGGCCGCCGTCAGGCCTGACTTAGACGCCGTCACAGGGCAGGAGCCAGCGGTTGGGCAGGATGGCTGGGAAAGCTGGGGAGAGGCCACGGAGCTGGAGCAGGGGAAGGAACTGCAAACAGATAAGCAGACTCTGACAATGGCGGGGAGAGTGAGACAGGTCCCGGGAAAAGCAAGGTGGGGAAAGGAAAGGGCTTAGAGAAAGCCGACAACTCAGTGGTGAAAAAAAAGTCACTTCTTTTCTACACAGATCCTGCTCACCCACCCGCATTCCTCACAGAGTCAGAACCGGAATTGCAGAAAAGAACACACACGTGCACCCAAGTGACCGCAGGCGATGTTCCCGCGAAGAGGCAGCAGGCAGGGGTTTGTCCCCGCCCGGGGAGGGTGGCCTACCACCCTGGAACTCAGCGCAAACCCACCGAAGAAGTGACGAGCCCCGAAGTCTGTCTTCCCAAGGTACCGTAGGGACGCGCTTCCATCTCTGTATCTCCCTTCTAGAATGGAGAAAGCCTTCTTTTTTCTAGAAACTACAGCAAACAAGCAGTCACTGAGGACTGAGCATGTGTGCTATGCTGAAGTTTTCATCATTTCTGACCTCGTCAGGAAAGTGGAGGAGACTTTGCCCCCACACAGCTCTCAACCTGAATTTGTTTTCTGTTGCTGAAGAACGTAATTGCCGAGGACTGAGCAGCTTGAGACGACCCCCTGTATTATTTCACAAATTCCGTGGTCAGTATTCTGGGCACGGCTGAGCGGAGTCCCCTCCTCAGGGCTGCACCACACTGAAATCCCAGCGTCAGCAGCTGGGTTCTCTAGAAGTTCAACTAGAGGAGACCTGCTTCTGTGATTCTCAGGTGTCTAGGGGAGACCTGCATCGGCGCCCCTCAGGTATCAGCAGGACTCTAGTGCACGTGTTTGCAGGAGTGAGGACATGGCCCCAGAGGCCACTTTCTCCAAAAACACGTCATGTTTATGTGGCCATGGCTTCTAACAGGCTAGCAGGAGACTGTCACTCTTTGTCCAGAAAAACCGATTTCTCTCCTGAGGTTTTTATCTGATTGGGTCAGGTGCATCAAAGATACTTCCCATTTTAATTGACTGAAAAATCAATTAATTTGGAACCTTAATTATAGATGCAAAAGCCCTTCATTTTTGCCGTATGTTCTGGGCTGGATTCTGCCCCTTCAAAATTCAGACTTTGAAGTCCTAACCCCAACCATGTACCTCTGATTGTGACTGTTTAGAGACAGAGTTTTAAATCAGTAATAAGGGAAAATGAAGTCATTTGGGTGAGACCTAGTCCAACATGACTGGTGTCCTTACAAGAGCAGGAAATAGGACACAGACACACACAGACGGACGGCCACGAAAAAAGACACAGGGAGAAGGCAGCCGTCTACATGCCAAAGAGACAGCCCTCAGGACAAACCAATGGGCTGGAACCTTGATCACAAACTTCCAGCCTCCAGAACTGAGAGAAGATAAATGTCATTGTTTAAATCACTCCGTCTGAGGTGCTTTGTTTTGGCAGCCCAAGCACACTGATACGCAATCCAAGGTGACTTAATCACAGAAGAGAAATCCCATCTTACTCCCACGTTCCGACCACACTCCAGGGGACTGGATCATTCTGTGCACACACACCTGGGGCTGCAAATATCAGGGCCCATCCTGAACTCCCGACCTCACCATTCATGTGCTCAGAGGGCCTGTGGGCTGTGACACTGGCTCACCAGCCCTGACCTTTGAGATGTCCATCCTCAGGAGCCAGAAGGCTCTTCTCTCCCTTCCCTCTCCCAGCTCTGTGAAAACTTGGCCCCCCGCTTCTCTCCCTCCTACATCATGCAGACGAATGCCACGGTCACAGACTGCAACCAGTCACCACGGGAGACAGAGATGCCAAGAAACTTCTAAAACCCATCCAGTATTGGACACGAATGCCTCTCTGTGAGTCATGGGTGGAAGGACTGTACACGCTGATTGGTGAGCAAAGCCCAGCGTCTACGGGGGTTTGTAGGCTGCAAAATTCAGGTGTGTAACGGTTAAGCAACACTTTGCACGGCAGTACAGTCAGGCAGGAAGCCTGGAAGGGAGAAGGCAGATTTCTGCAGCGGCGTGGCGCAGGCCGCAGCATCAGGTAGTCGGTCTGTCCTGCAGACAGCACCTCAGAGAGCCTGCCAAGGGGCAGGTGACACTGATGCAGCGTGTGTGGCCAGGGTGCCTTCTCCAGGGCATATGCCAGCGAATGAGGCTCTCTGCACACATCAGAAGGTAAGGGATACCCACACCCCCAGCTCTAGCCACAACATGCAAGGACACTTGTGTGACAAGCAGATGTCCCTCAAAGGCCACTTAGTAACCATGAAAATGGCCATGGCTGTGTCTGTGGATCTGGGGTCATTGGAACAATGAATGGGAGAAAGCCTTTCCCAGGACACATGACAAGGACCAGCCCCTCTGCTACGTCTCCTGCCACCATAGGGACACTCAGATGCCCGGAGATCACAGCAACCTTGTGATGGGTGAGTGGGCATCAGATATGTGTCGCAGACAGTGCTGCTCTGGCTCAGTAGCTGTCTAGCCCCAAAATCGGGGCTCCCTGCAGCTCTTTGCCTTCTGGCACCTACTGCCTTCTGGGTCCTACTGCAGGACACCTAGCATCTGGTCAAATCTAGAACCCAGGGTCAAGGGCATCTCCAGGTGTATCCCTTTCTAATTGGCAGGGTGCTGATGGCTTTGGAGCACGGCGTCTACCTCACCACCTCTAAAAATGAAGACGTCTGTCCAACAGAAAGTATCAGTGTGGGCCCCCACAGTGGACTGGAGGGCAGGCCTGTTTATGCAGATCGCTCACCTGTGAGAGCAGACAGGTCTCTGGACAGCCAGCTCCACTCTGGGCCCTGGGGCTGAACCCTTCCCTGCTCCAGCCACAACCCCCCACCCCATCAGCAGAGCTGATGGACACTGGATGGTGCCCGGCCCAGCCCTCAGACAGTCTGGAGGCTCCGGGTGACCCACGGCAGGGACATCCTCCATGGAAAAGCAAAGATCACATGCAGCCGATAACTTGTTGCTGCTGGGGGCCTCCCTTGAGCATCCTGATGGCCGCGATTAAGAAAGGCCTGTGGTCCCGAGCCATGTGACTACACAAAACCACTGCTGGGGGAGATAAGCATGCAGCTTTATCTACACGTGCCGGTAAAGGGTACTTGTTCAGTGGAATCAGATACCAGGGAGAGGCGCTCTGGAAGGAGATCCATATCTCCTGGTCCTGTCGGGGGAGCACCGGCCATCGTGGAAGGCTGTCCTTCGTCCCCCGGTCTGGAGAAAGACGGTGAAGGGTGCTTGGCAACACGCTCAGGCTCAGAGGGCTCCGAGGTCAACAGCTTCCTTACGGCATCTCAATACTCGTTGAGAGTCTAATAATTCAGTTTAAAGTAAAAATGACTGATAACTCATATCTCACACACAAAACTGTCCAGACATACTTGGTCTAAATCCTGCCTCTATGTGATCTTGCCATTTGGGTATATCCCACATGGACCAAAGTCCCCTGGATGTGACAGGATGTCTGTCTTCAGCTGAGATCCATGAGTTGACATTATGAGTCCACAAAGTCTCTCTACAGCTCATCCTTCAAGTACACTCACCACTCGTCCACTAATGCTGAAAACGCTATGCCAGCTGATTGAGTGTTTTTCAGCTTCAAAGGCAATCCCAAGTGTTCATCCCAGAAGACCCCAGCACCACACTCCTCGTTCCCTTCTTGCCAGATGGGTCTGTCTGCTGACAGTATTCCCTAGGAGGCCTTGAGAGATTCACCCTGGGCTTGAGACAAACCATAGCATCCCAGTTTTGTCAAAACCAGCAAGACTGAGACGTGCCTGATAGGAGACTTGTGCTCACGGTACCATCAGAAACGGTCTCAGTGAGAACGGTGGTGTCTGTGCAGCCAGCATCCCGCCACTGCCTGTACCATAGGGGCTGGTGGTCTTCATGGTTTGTCCTTCCTCTCCCCCTGTGGACAGCCAGACCAGAAACAGGTGCCACGTGGCAGTGCCGCCCCCCAGGGAACGTGCTCCCTCTGGGCGCTGCCCCGCTTCCTCCACCCCGTCTCCTGTGGTCTCCAGATTCCCCACAGCCTTCTCCAATTCCGGGTTCCATCAGTACCTTCCGGTGCATTCCTGGAGAGCCGAGCTTCCTGTCTATGCCAAGTGTCGATGTCACTGCTGTCATGACACCTCTGGAGACAACACCTCCCCATGCTGTATTCTGCTCCAGATATGAAACTCCCAAGGCTGACGGTCAAGTCACACAGGAAGACAGGGCCATGTCCTGGAGGGACTTACGAATTTTGCGCTGCACAGAGAGAACCCGTGGAAGACGGAGGTCACAGCCCTTTCCTGTACCGTCTTCTGTTATCTCGTTACATTTTTAACACAAAACGTGAAGAATCAGAAGCCTTCCGTGTACCTTGATGAGCTGATCATGTGGTCAGTAGCGTGTCCCATTGGTCGCGTGTCACTTCCTGAACCCAACAGAGAGGAGGCGTCGTGTCTACGATGGGAAAGCAGCCTTGCGCTAAAGGAAGAGGAGCTACAGGGAGGGGACTTCCAGTCTGCTGTCCCTTCCCAAAGCCCACACCCAGTGAGGAAACCGGTGTGGCGTTCGTGGGCCTGGGCTATTGGTTCCACTGCTCCAGACAGAGAAACGTGCGTACGCTCAGTCCCACAATTCACGTGATAAGTAATATGCTAATGTGTTCACTCGTAGACCAAAAAATCAAAACAACCTAGACCAAAGACTCTTTAAAAGAGCTGAAATAGATGAAAGTCTTCTCAGCTGCCGAAGTTGCAGGAAGAATCAACTTAGTCTATTCTGACCCTGAGATGAAAAGAACATTATTTGGCTAAATTTACAATAGACCAGGTGGTATGTCACTGAGGAATTAGACCACAGAATATTAATATGCATTCGTTATTTTCTGTACATTCCCAGATAGTTTGAATAACTTTCTACATGACACGTTTAAAAACATGACAACTGCCCTGAATGAAGGCATAGATTTCCTTGGCAGCCAACACTAAAGGAAGGCAGCCTTTTTCCCCTGGATTGGAATTGAAAGGGAGTCACAGTTTTGCTTTTTTTTTTTTTTTGGAACTTTCATTTCTTCCAGGATTCAAAGTATTTCTCAGGGTAAAGAGCACTGAAAATTTTATTATCATAACTATAGTTACTGAAGCATCAAAATATGAAGAAATGTCATATTTTTAAAGGGCCAAGTTCAGGCATAAAATGCTAATTAGAATGGAAACAGGGCTTAACTGACTCCAACTGCAGTCCAGCTGTTCTTTTGTTTTATTTCTCCAAATAAAAGGTGCTGTGGGTATAGTTTACCTTGGGAAGGCCGCACCTTTATGGGGCCAGATGGCCTTTAGGGCAGAAAGGGGCGCCTTATCTTCAGATGTATACTTAAGCCCTAAGTGGGAAATTAGAGAGAAGAAAGTAGCCTTGCTAACAGTTTTTACTACATGGTTTTCATCATTTATCCTTAATATTCTCTTTGATGAGTGCCTCTCTGAATCATTGCTTCTCAAGGCTGAAGAGCGGTGAGGGTGGGGCTCAGTGCACATGTCTGAGTCCTCACTCTTATATGCCAGGCTTCCTGGGGGCTCTGAGGTGCCTCCTGGACAGAGTGCGCTTCCAAAGGGCTCGGAGCAGGGAGAGAAGAAAGGCAGAGGTCGCCCTGCAGAGCTGGGAGCTGCAGCGGCTCATGGGTGGGGCCTGGGAAGGAAGACAGCCCATACGAGGCGTCCAGGGTCTTTTCCTCGGTGACTGGCCTACACTGAACGTCTGCCATCAGGACCTGCTATGGGTTGGATCATGTCCCCCAGAAAACACATCCAAGTCCTAACCCCTGGGACCTGTGAATGGGACCTTATCTGGAAATTGGGACTTTGCAGATATAATCAGTGATGATGACATCATGTGGAAATCGGATGGTCCAATGACTGGTGTTCTCACAAAGAGAAAACAGACGCAGGGAGGACACAGAGAAAGAAGACCGTGTGATGACAGAGCAGAGATGGCAGCTGTGAGCCAAGGGACAGAGCTAGAAGGGACCAGGAAGGAGCCTCCACCCCCAGGGCCTTCGGAGCGAGTGCAGCCCTGTCCACAGCTGACTTCCTACTTCTGGCCCCAGACTGAGGGAGTGACTCATGTGTTTAGCCACGCAGTTTGTGGAAATTTGTGTCAGCAGCCATGGAACCAACATGAAACATTGCTCATGAAACATTGCCACACTATTGTCATTTTCCTTCTTTGCACTGGATTTCCCTCTTAGAAGCCCCTGCCCATGGGGAAAGACTGCTGAGACACTGAGTGTGAGCAGCACTTGTCATGGGTCCCCAAAACAGCTGCGATACGTCAGAGAAAAAGCCAACGATTCCCATTGTTGGAATGGAGTTGGCTGGGACACGTGGGGAGTCTGTGTGTGTTTACTAAGTGATGCTTGTCCATTTCTTCTTGGCCAGGATTGGCTGCTTTGTAAATAATATTGCAGCTTTTGTGAAGGTGACGGCCTGTGACTTTCCTCACACTTTTAAAAGGAAATGAGTGCAGAATCGGAATGGCACTAACTGGCACTGTCACCAACAAAGAAGGGAAAGGAATCCAGTTCATTCTCCAATGCAGGCGGTCCTGCTGACAACTCAGCCGGCTGTGGCACAGTGGTTCCACGGAGGAAACAGAGCTGGGCCCTCTGGGTGTCCCCTCTGGGTGTTCATTTGTCCCACACCCCAGAGTTGCTGCACTGTGCGACCCTCTCTGCCTCTGCAGGGACCTGAAAGGCCCAGAGGGGCAGGCAGGGTTCTTTCAGCAGCCTCAGGTCAGAGGGAGTGTCAGCGGGGCAGCCCGGGGTCAGCATACTCCAGTCGGGACAGGGGCAGGGCCCGCATATTGTCCCAGGGGAGCCTTTCTCAGGTCCATCCGTCTTCATTCCAGTAATTAGGCTCTCCGACTTGCAAAGGACACTGTTGCTATGACACACATGGGCCAATCGAGGCCAATTTGAGGCCCAGTCGTTAAAGTGGTAGGTCTATTGTTCCTGGTGGTGTAATTGGTGATCAAGGACGCAATAAAATGACCAACAGCTAAAGGCCTGAGCACTGAAGGGGCCCATCCCCAGGCAGGCAGCGCTGCGAAGCCGTAACTCTCACCCTCACATGAACCACAGTTTATGGAAAGGCCCGATGACATGCCTCTTGTTTAACCTCCCGGAGGCAGCAAAAAAACGGGGGGTGGGAATCAAAACTAAAGAGAATTAATGAGCCTTCACATATTGTCCTGTTTCTTTTGTTGTGAAAAAAAAAATCTGGGTGAAACCGAAGAAGTGAGAGGAAAGTGTCTGGAGCAGAAACCATTCATACCAGGTTGTAAATTCCACAAAAAGTTCACTTCATCACATAGCCATCACGGAGTTACTGCAGACTCTCTGCTTGTGCGGGAATCAGCGCTTGTGCTCTGGCCAAGGTCATACCCGGGGAGGCTCTGGGTTAAGCTGAATGGGCAAGGGCATCTCCCTTGCCGGACTGTGGGGGGAGGAAGTGGTCCTCACTGCTGACTGGCTCTGCGTGTTTTCATGGGGTTGGTCAGCATCTTAACATGCACAGGAATGGCAGAGTTCCACTGTGTGCGTGCGTGCGTGTGTGCACACACAAATGCTTTCCTCCCATATATGCCTGCTCTTTTTGTGTCTTTTCCTGCCACACTCTGCACAATCAGCTTGGAACGTGACCATGTGGAAACCACAGGCTGATCGAATGTTGAGATTTCTTTCTAACTCAGATAATCTGAACGCAGGGAAAGGTCTCCAATGTCACTGTCGGATTTTGTTTCATCTCGACTATGTTAGAAGGACTTCCAACTCATCACATTTGAAGAGAAAAAAAATTAGCTAATAACAGTAAAGTGTGTGTGGCTCTGCCTGTGTGCTGCTGATGCCTGAAACACTACGTCTGTGCCAGAAGCAGGTGGCCCTGCATTGCCAGACCAGCAGACCAGCGCAGGAGCCTTGGCAAGGATGTCCCTTGCAGCCCGTTTCTGTGGGAAAGGCACTGTCTGCAACAGGAAAAGATGCCCACCCGGGGAGAGGGCACCCCTGAAGGGACAGTTGCAGGGTTACCTGGGGTGGGTTTCATGTCCAATGCATCCTGTTTTTTTACTTGCAATGAAGACCATAATCACAACAAATGCCGTGTTTTCCGGGCACTGAAAGACAGAGAGTTTTTAAAAATACAAGCTGCACTGTGCCTCAGAACTGTCCTTTTGTACACGACCAAGAAATGAGGCCTTGCTCCCTTTCAAAATGGGGTGTGTAGCCCCTGCCCAACCCTCATGTTCGCCACTCCACCCACCCACGCCTCTCAGGAAACAAACTCATAACCCCTTCTTGTGCTGCTGGTACTGCCAGAGCTGGCTTGTTTGACGAGCAGGTCTGGGCTCTGCCCTGGGGGACAGCACGCCTCCCGTCTCCTGCCCTGGGGCCGGAAAGGCCCTGCAAGGGAGGTGCGTGAGTACCGTGTGCCAGGAAGGGCTGGGCCTCCAGGTGGGCATGTGGGAACACACACCGCACACACCACACACCACGTGCACGCCACACATACACACACCACATACACACACACACACACATACTGCCCACACCATGCACATATACACACACCACATGCACACATTACACACATACCACACACATACACACACCACGCAAACACACCATGCACACACCACACATATATACACACTCACACATACATACACACACACCACGCACATACACCACACACATACACATACACCACGCACACACACCATGCACATATACACACACCACATGCACACATTACACACATACCACACACACGCACACACCACGCAAACACACCATGCACACACCACACATGCACACACACTCACACATACATACACGCACACCACGCACACACACCATGCACATACACCACACACATACACATACACCACGTACACACACTCACACATACATACACACACCACGCACATACACCACACACATACACGCACACCACGCACACACACCACACACATACACATACACCACGCACACACACCATGCACATATACACGTGCACACACCACACGCACACATCACACACATACCACACACACATACACTCACACACACACAGGCATATGCCATGGAGCAACTTACTGACACGTAAAATCCTGTAACACCAACACTATCTGAAACCCTCTTAGGATCTGAAAGGGGCTCAGACCCTGGTGGTGGCATAGACTAAACGCTTATGGCCGACTCTATTGCTTCCAACACCGAGAAATGCTTAATAAAATACAATTTTTTAAAATCTGTAGCTGAAAAAACCACTGGTTGGAACGTGTGTACAATTTCCTGTGATCTCATAATTGTCTCAAAAGAAAAAGTTAAAAATATAATCTATCTAAGCTCAAATGGAATATCCCCCAGCGCAAGGGAATTAAATAAAAAGTGAGTGTAGGAAAAACCCAGGAGCCTCCAGGCAGTGAGAGGTCACCTGGCACGGACGCTGGGTGTTCAGCACCCCCTGCTTCTGGCCGCAGGCCCATGAGCCCAGAGCTGGGATGGGGCAGCTCAGAGCTGCTCACGTCCCCAGGCTGCCCCCTGACAAAGCACCCGGAGCACACAGACCCGCCGCTTCAGGGACCAGCCAGGAGGCTCGGAGTTCCCCTGCAGGTCTGTTTAGGGAACAAAGCGTCCTTTCGGACCCAGCACACCCCAAGTCCACCCCACAGACTGTGGGCTCTGCATTCTTCCCCTGGGGCGCACACCAAGCGTGGGCCAGAGGCCAGACCCCAGTGACCAATGTGGTTTCTCTGTGGGGACATGGGTCAGCTGAGTCACCTGGGTTCAGCAAAGCTAGGCCAAAGGGAACAAAATGGGAAAAACATGCCAAGAAGAAGCAGGCCCACAGTGACCAGGAGCTGCCAATATTAGAGCAGTCCACAGAAACTATCAAATAGGTATGCCTAAAATTCTCAAAGAGAGAAAATTCCTGAAAAACTAAACATATTCTGCTTCTCCGAAAATAAGACCTAGCCGGACAATCAGCAGTAATGCATCTTTTGGAGCAAAAATTAATATAAGACCCAGTTTGTATTGTATTGTATTATATTATATTATATTATATTATATTATATTATATTATATTAATTATATTATATTGTATTGTATTATATTATATTGACACAGTCTTTTATTTTAGTGAAATAAGACCAAGTCTTATATTAATTTTTGCTCCAATAGACACATTAGAGCTGATGGTCCAGCCAGGTCTTATTTTCGGGGAAACACGGTACACTTGCCATATGATACAGCAAGTCCCCTTCTGGGTATAGACTCTTCCCCCAAAAAAACTGAAAACAGACTCAAACGGACACTTGCACACCCAAGGTCGTGGCAGTGTCATTCTCCAAAGCCACAGGCCTGCCACGACCTGACCCAGGTCTAGGAGCAGAGGGGCTCACAAGTATAGGTACGATGGGAATTCGGAGGATATTTCAAGGCAGCTACCACAGCGGAAACCATTACTGTGTCCTAGGCAAGGCAGGGTTATCTCCCAGACAGGGGCCGAGTGGTTGCTTCTGCAGCAAAGAAGGTGTTCAGTGTGCCCACTTGTGCCAGAGTCTTCTCACATGTCCCCATTCCGATGTGCAGCACCCCATTCCTTCCCTATCAACACCCTCACTTCCACAGTAGTCCCTGTGAATTTTTTCTCTTTGAGAATTTTAGGTATACCTGTTTGATAGTTTCTGCAGGACTGTTCTAATATTGGCAGCCCCTGGAAGTCACGTTGTATTGTAATTCAGCCACTAACAGGCTGGAACTCTGAGTTTGGTTTTCAGAAATCTCAGCCCTGAAGCTACAGGAGATGGAGATTTCTGTCAGAGAAGCAGAAACTTTCAGAGGTTTCTGCGGAGCTGAGGTCATCCTTTTCTCTCCCACTTTCCCCATAGTTTGGTGCAAACAGCCAATCTCTTTCTACTTCTTAGTTTGAATACACTCTTCCACAATATCACTAGTGGCCACCAGCAGCGTTGCCCCCCAGGGGCACCCATTACCAGTATTCAAAGGTGATGGTTGCTTGTTTCTGTTGCCGCATCACTCCATGACTAGGAGGGGCCCCCTTACTACTAGAAACAGCTTCTTAGAGTCTTTCGATCTAATCAGAGCAGAGAGCCAACTCCAGAAATCGGAACTGGACCAGAAAACACTTAGGATTCAGCTCCATTAGAACCGCTCCCAGTTCTACATTGGCATCGTCTGGGATTTCTGCAGAGAAGCAGAACCAGCAGGAGATGTGCAGGTGTAGGTGTAGATGTAGATGAAGGTGTAGGTGAAGGAGAAGGTGTAGGTGAAGGCGAAGGTAAATGTGTAGGTGTAGGTGTAGGTGAAGGTGTAGGTGAAGGAGAGGGTGTAGGTGAAGGTGAAGGTGAAGGTAAAGATGTAGGTGAAGGTGAAGGTGTAGGTAGGTGTGGACATAGACATCCATTACAAAGAACTGGCTCACGTTATTGGCAGGTTGACCAAGCCAGTCTGACCTCTGTAGGGCACCCGGCAGGCTGAGAGTGGTCAGGCTGAGGTGATGCTGTCTTCCTCATCCACAGGTGGACTTTCTTCTTCTTCCTCAGGGAAACCTCAGTTCTGCTCCTAAGACCCTTCAACTGATTGGACCAGGCTCACCCAGACTGTTAAGGCAATCTACTTAAAGTCGACTGACTACGTGTTAACCGCATTCGCTAAGTACAGCTGGACGAGAGTTTGGTTGGATAACTGAATACTAGAACCTACTCAAGCTGACAAAACTGACCAGCACAGGTACGAATTCAACCGTCATATTCACCAACCAGCCACGTCTCCATAACTAAGCTTCCTCATCCTGCAGAACAGCTCCTGGAGTCTC
Organism: Rhinolophus hipposideros; assembly: GCF_964194185.1. Lineage (NCBI taxonomy): Eukaryota > Metazoa > Chordata > Mammalia > Chiroptera > Rhinolophidae > Rhinolophus > Rhinolophus hipposideros. Next base: position 99,181,018 of record NC_138053.1, read on the forward strand.
TCCCGGATGATCTCATGTTAGCTTCCCACCGCCCAGCCCCACATGCACACACACGCACATGCACACGTGTACACGCATGCTCTCTCCTCCCTCTCACCACACTCTCAGGACCTCTCTGTGCCCCTAATTTCCTTATCTTTCTATTGGATCCAGCTCAAGACTTCTATTTTGGGGGGTTGTCCCTAACAATGTGTGACTCGCTCCTTTGATTTCCACCTGGCAGGATGGCAGGCATGGGGGATGTATTCTTTCCTCTGGGTTCCCAGGGTTTTGCCAGTTTCATCAGGCAGGGTGAGGCGATCGTGCTGCCTGGATCAGTGATAAGAAGGTACAGACCAAGCAGGAGTGAACACAAAAGTCAGTGTTGGTCTCTTGCAGCCAAAACAGGCTTTTGAAACTCAAAGAAAAGGCTTGAGTTTTGAAAGAAAGGTTTTTCATTGCAAGAAAACATAGGCACAAACACAGATTGTGAAGGTCTTGACCTGGGACAGAGTACAAACCTCCAAGGCCTAAAAGACAGAATCCAGGAGAATCTAGAAAGTTCCTGAGGGATCTCCTCAGGAAGAGCTCTGTGTTCTGTCCCTCTGGGTCAACACCCACAGGGAGGAGAGTGGTGACAGACAATGCAGAAACATTTGGGGCCTTCAGGGACAGGGAGACCTCTGTGCCCACATTTGTTGCTAGAGCCTCGAGTGGAGAGGACCGCCCCACACACCTGGGTCAAAAGCAATGTGTGTGTGTGGAGCGACCAAACCTCATGCCCCATGTGCCTGGATGGTCCTACGCAGCAACCTGCCTGAGATCGGAGGTCACAAATGGCAGGTGGGCGTCCAGGGTGAGAAGTGCTCCCACCCCGAAAAATGCATGGTCTCCTCAAGTGTGGAAGCTTGGTCCCTGCTCAGAGGACACTTGTCAGCCCCAAGAGATGATGGAGGACAAAACCAATAATGGAAAGTTACCTTGTATTGATGGGGTTCACTGTTCTGCAGCCCTGGAGACAGAGAAAGAAAGAGACGCTGGGTTTTAGAAAATCAGGTCATTCTATTGTCTACGTATGAGTTTGGATAAGATTTTCACCTTCTAAGTACTCCCTATTCCTCATGTATATTTTAAATGCAAGTGTTTGTCTATTTGCTTATTCGACAAATATTAACTGAGCACTTCTTACACACAAGGCACTGTTCTACGCCCCGGGATAGGCCAATGAAGAAGACAAAGAAATAAAAACTCCTGCTAGAGGGGGGAAAATCAAACAGAATGGATATCTGTGACTTGATATATCCTCTCTTTTTCTTTTTCAATTTTAAATTTCAAATTCCTTCAGATGAGACACCTTAAAAATGCCTTCATATTTCTCCCATTCCAGCCATTGGTGGTGGACCTTATTCTTGTGTGCAGGTGATTGGGTTTTTTATTAAATTTTCAAAAAAGAATGAGCAAATTAATGAGTGACTTAGCTTTATTGCGTGAGGAAAAGTGCACTGATGCACTGAGTGAAGCAGTTAGTGTGAATAGACTGCGGCCACGTCCGAATGGGGACTGATGGCAGTGAAACCTTCGCAGGTCACCCTGTTGCTTATTTTAACCACTGATTGGTTTGCCTTAAATCCACTGATTGCTTTTCAAATGACCGTGTTTTTATTCCACTAGAATTCTTTTTAACTTTATGTGGACAGACACTTCATTTACTTTCTAAAACAAGCTATTGCAGGATCACATCAACTCTCCGTCTGGTTTTCGTGCTAAAGCCTCCCCGAATGGGGCTCTCACCTTGACTGTTGTTATTGTGCGGGAAGCGGGTGCTGCAGCTGCCAGCAGCCTGCCAGGCGTCCTGGCCTCTTGCACACTCGAAAGTGGGAGCCTGGGAGCCAACGCTGAGGACTCAAGGCTTCTTCTTGAAGCATTCTTGGCAGTCCCCTCATTTGCTAACATGGCCACCAGTAACTGGCAACTGTGTATTTCGCAGAAGGACTCACAAGAGAAGAACCATGGTTATGCCCCTTAATTGTTTCTGAAGCACAAATTCTATTACGAGTGGGTGCCTAGTTCCGGTTGTGTTTCAGATGGCCCAGTATTGGTGGAGCAGCCATTTTTTCCACTCTTTCTCAAGAATGTGAACACCTAGGACACTGCCCGATCAAGGTGTTTGTGTCGACGGGCCCAAGGTGTGGGATTTGCAGGTATGGAAGGGCCAGCATGTGATTGAGGCTGGCGTGGGCCTGCCTTGCTGGTCATTGTTTTCTTTCTGTATTTGGACCTGGGAGTTGTTGCTGGCGGAGGCCAGGAGTTCTGTTCTGGTACATCCTGATGGGATCCAGGAGGGGAGCTCTGGGGTGCAGGGCTCTAGACCCAGGGCACACATCCGGCTCCTCCTGACGCTGACCAGTTACCTCTCATGCTCTCCTTCCCATGCTGACCTCTGACAGATCAGAGAGACCTGCGTGTGTGGGTATACCAAGGAGGGATTTCCTTTCAGATCTGTCTTGCAGGCCTCTAACTCACCCAGAGAGTGAGGGTCTCAGGCTTCGAGGTTGGCTTTGTCATTTAGTCCCTTTTCCCACCAGGAGGCCATTTGGATTCAGGTCTGAGCAGCCTGTACTATTGCCTTAAACAATTTCTCCAGAATTCAAATTCAATTGTATGAGCTGACCACCTAGACCATCATCTAAGATGCACTTTATGCTTTTTCTGAATGTAGAATTTTCTGGAGTGTTTACTGAATGTATGGATCTGTCTCTTGATGATACTACGCACACACACTGAAGAGAAACCAAGAAGGATGTAGTCTTCTCTAAATAACCAAGGATACTTCATAGTCTTACTCGTTAAAGCAATTAATATTTTATTGTTACATTAAGTTATAATATAAAAGCATAAATCCATATTTTATGATTAGAAATATATTATGTGCTCTTCATATTTTGACATAACATATATCATACATTTTTATATAAACACAATGTACATAAGTTATATAAATATAAGTTTATAATATAAAATATACCTTACACTTTTTAAATTGCTTAATTTCTTTTAAAAGGAAGAAAATATATATTAGCCAATTGGCTAATTGGCTTCATTCTTATTGGGCATTTTCTCTTTTCTTAGGAGGTAGGTTCTCACACATAAACCCAGATCTTCTGTTTCTTCCAGCACAGTAAACCCAATATTCAGAGTGTTGTTTGAAAGAATTATTGGAAAGGCAGATATTCCAGTGTTTCTTAAATTCCCTGAGTTGATTTTTAATGCTTGTTCTGAATAAGAAGGAAAATGTCATCAGTGGTTGAGCAATTGGAGTCATTACAGGCATGATTAAAAAAAAAAATACTGGGAGGACCAGAAAAGAACAAATGAAGCCAGAGACAAAGGGAGGTTCCCATGTGATGAGCAAATGCCGACACCAGCCTAAAGTTTGCAGGGGCTCCCAGAGGCTCTGACCCAAAGGGACCTGGGCCATCAAGCCTGCTGTGCAATTATCACAGAAGGCGTGAAGGTGGGTTACTGGTTTCTCAGAATCAGGAGTCCACATCCTTTCCTTATGAGTGGATCCTTTTCTTCATTCCACTCAACATCTAGAGATACAATAAAGATGGTGGACAGCCTATTACCCACATTGTAGGTAATACGTAAAACAAGGGGAACAGTCACGTGAAAATAATCTTAAAACTGGGCCTGACAGGAATATACAGGCACGTGGCATTAGACAGTGCGGACTTCCCTTGATTCCACTGAGAGTAAGTTTCCTTCCCTCACTGTCTGGCAGATCTCTGCCCACACTAAACAAACTTACAAGCAGGCTATCACTGAGAAATAAACTGTTCCAAGAAATACTTTGGACCGTCAGTACAAAGCAATCTCTCGATTTTTATATTTTTGTCCTTTTTTTTATATTTCAGAAGGTGAATCACAGCTGAGTGCAAAAATAATTTCTCTAAAGGGACCTATTCACTTTTCTTGTGAAATCATTTAAAATTCTGGAACTGAAGCCAAAAGTAAACTGGAGAATTTATTGTAAAACTTTGGTGAGGTGTGAAAGTGTTAACAATTCTTGGGGTCCTATGATGAAAAAAACCAAACTAATCTTGGTTTGTTTGTTTGTTTGTTTGTTTGTTTGTTTGTTTGTTTAAATCCCCATCTGGAGCACTGTCTCTGCTCCAGGCTCTCCCCTTCTAGAATTAGCATGTGTTCGTGCACATGTGTGAGAGCATGTAAACCCGTATATTGACCACGTTGTGTGTTACATACATAGGATCATTCCATTCAGATTATTTTACAATTTGCTTCTAACTATAATAATATATTCGTTAGATTAGCATTCATTTAACAAATACTTATTGAGAAAATAGCTTATTTTCTTGCATAATGCCAGTACTAAACCTGCCAGCAAAGGGTCTTCCTTCTACCACGTTGACTTTACCCAAAATGTCAAATCCTGTGTTGAAATGGCGATGTGCCATCAGCTACTCTTTTTGCAGATAAATATAATGTGCTGAGGTTCTGAGATTGCAGATGTCTTTGGACCTGAATTCACACATCTCATGGAAATCCAGACTTTCCAGCATGAATTTCCATTGATTCAGCTTAAGATGCACTGATTTAGTTAAATGCATTGATTTTGATTAAGAGTTTATTGGTTCAGGCCGAGGTGGACGGCTGTCTCTGGGGGAACAGTTACCAAGATGGTGGACAGTTTTCTCTGCCAGGTAGGACCTAGAGACTTTCTCCACTTTTCTGCAATGGGCATGGAGCAGATTAAAACCCATCAGAAAACCTGTCTGGGTGCTAATCAATGGCAGGTCTTTACCCATCTCATGTTCTGATGTGGCCCCTTCCTCCCTGAGGTGCCAGTCACATTTCACCTCCGTGAGCCCAAAGCAGAGTGTATGACACACAAATGTGTGACAGTGTTTCTTTCACACTCTCAGTTACGTACGGCTGCTGGAGTACAGGCCGCTGTGCTGAGAGAAAGTCACGGGACTGTCTGGTTGTCTGAGTCTCTGTTGCATCTGCTCTCAAGTCCCCTCACGGCTCAGACCTGCTCCTCTCTGGCCAGCACTGTCCCAGGTGGCTCTGGATACAAAGAGCTGAGCTGGAGAAAAGACGGAGCCAAGAAGAGGTGCTTGAGTCCCAATGTGGTACATGGTGGAGCTCTGACATGGCTCTTGTAACTGCCCCGTGACCTCCCTGATCTCTCTCCCCTGTCATGGCTCAATGAGCATCCTCTCCGCCCTTGAGGAGAAAGGCCACAGGTGACCAGAGGGCTTACCTGAAAATGTTGTGACAGCATGAATCATGCCCAGTGGGGTAGCACTGAGTGGTATTTGGGGCTACTGCCCCCTTTCAGGATAATTTCTGCTGGAAGTAGCTCCAAATCCCTTCTTGATTTCTCCTCTCCCTGGCAGGCTTTTCCTCTCTTTGAATTCACATTGTGCCTTCACACACTACATCATCTATCCCAGCTGAGTGGTCAGAAGTAGACCAGATGTCTCTGGGAGTGCCAAGGCGAGGGGCAGTCCTACGGTCCACTGAAAGTGGTCCCTTGCTTCTCCTGTTTCCCCTAGCTCTATATTCCCCAGGGCAGGAACTCACCTGTCGCTAACCTTGGGGATCCTATAGGACCTGGCACTTGGGCAGGTATTACCTGAATGAATCAACAATAGATGGCCGACAGCCCCTGTGTTATAGCTGCCATTCTGGAAGACTTGAGCCTGGGTCAGTGGGTCGGGAAGACCCAGCTCTTTCACTGGACTGGGCGGCATTCGGCTGGGAACTGCCAAACCTGCCTGAGTGTGACAATGAATGAATTCTACTCTGCAAATTTAACATTTTCCCCCTCCCTTGAAAGTTTCTTTCTTTTTTCCCCCATGCTCCAGGCACGAACATGGGGTGGGACTGAGAATTGGCTTCTTATGTGCTATCAGCCATCTAACTCACGCATTTCCTCATTCCTGGATCTCAACTACTAATAAAGCCCACCGTGACCCAAAAAGTCCTCAGAATATGCCCATCCCTCCATTTAATGCTTGAATTCATTCTGCAGAGGAGGCACACTCACGGTTTCATAAATGAGGAGCCCTATGTGCGTAAGGGGCCCCTGGTGGTGGAGACTCTGCATGGTCCCACCAACTCAGAAAACCAGCCAAACTTCTGGAAGCTAAGTGTGCCCTACCTTCCCCAGAAACTCCACTTCTCGCCATATATCTGGCAGAAACACCTACACAGGGTCACAGGAGGCATGGAGAGGGATGTGCATCACAGCAATCCTTGTAAGAGCCCCAAACTGGACATGACCAAACTGTCATGGAGTCTCCGTAGACCACTGAGTTCTCGGGAGTGAATACTATGCAGTAACTGAAATGCATAAACCACAGCTACACACACGGCCAAGGGGAGGAGTCAGACACGGGCCGCTGTAAAGGAAGCAGGCAGTACTGACTCCTTTTGAGGGGCGGGGGTGCGTAATGACCCAAAGGGCTGACAAAGGCTTCTGGGCTCATGTAACGTTCTTCATCTCTCTGTTCTCTCTTTTCAAAAATGTACTGTGTGGCATTCTTACGATTTGGGCACCTGTTTTCTATGCACGTCCTATTTAACACCAAGTTCACCTCAAAAAGAAAGAAGCCAGGGTGTACAGCCCGGATTGAGACTCAGGCTGACCTTCCAGCCAAATGCAGGTCCCCCCAGCGCTCTTCCTTTGTGTGCCCTCGGGCCACGCTGCTGTGGAGTCACATACTAGACAGTTCCTTTCTTCCAACACAGTCTTGTGAATAAGCAAAGAAAAGGAGGAAGCAATGAAGAAAGTTACCTCCAAGTTCATCTCTCACAGAAAGGACATATACCATCCTCTTTCCCTGGCCAAGGTCAAGACGGGATTCCCAGTGAAAAAATCACTGTGCTTTAAAACAGAAGTGGCAACAGTCACTTCACGGGTAGATTTGCAAGTTCATTTTCCTAACCAGGTGTTGGGCCTATGGCTTTTAACGTCTATTATTAGTGAACTTCAATAAACATTTAAAAACAGTTTCCATGTTTATTAAATTATCACTTGATGATTTTCCAGAAATCACACATTTTCCAGACTCTGTGTTAAATGAGAGGTGTCAGAGTTTTGTTTTGTTTTCGGCAAACGTGAGGGAATTTCTTAACCTGTTTTCAGTTATACAAACCAATAAATATACATTTTTCCTAATTCAGAAAACACTTTGGAGGACTTCTAACAAAATTAGCCGGTTCGAAAACCCCAGCTTGGCCCATGAATGATGTGTGACGCAGAGCTGACGCTCTACTGAATTAAAGATGAAGTTCCAAGTTAAGCTCGTTTTAATGTAGTTGGATGTCGTGTCCTGCACGTGAAAGGTTGGTCAGTGGGCACAGCTGCAGTCTGCCACTAATTAGGGTCCGCTAATTAAGAGGAACTCGGTGGGCCATTCTCCTCGGCACCAGTAACTCCCAATCCCAATCAAACCCTGACGACATATGTCAGAGTAAAAACAGTCCATGTCTTGTACGGCTAAAAATTTCATTTTGTCGTTATTTAACATTCTTTGCATTAAGTTAGGAACGTGCCTTGGCCGTGTTTGTGGTCCATCCAAATGTGAGATGAAAATGTGAAAGCTTGGGCTGTGGATTGAATGTGTTGCTTCTGACCAGAGGTACGCGTTTGTGTTTATGAATTTATCTGGTTTTGCAAGTTGTACGTTTGTGCAAGTGTACTGAGGCATTCCACCCACAGGGAAAACGGCTGAGGCTGAAAGAGTTGGAATGCGGGCTCTCCTAAAGCGTTTTCACCCACAGAGAAAGTAGCTGATTAAATCAGAAGTGCCCTCAGGTGCTGCTGGACTCCTAAGGTGACCAGGGCAGCCCAGTACTCGTGTGTGGCCTGCAAGGGTCCCAGCAGGGGAATCCCGAGCAGCGTCTGCTCATTACTCTTCACGAGGCCGCTGTCGGAGGGATGGACACTGCTAATGAGCAGGGCCCACGAGGAGGCCTGAGAGTGCCCTTGGGCTTGGTGTGTCTTGTCCTGGGACCAGGGTCTAAGATGGAAACAGACCTTACAATTGTCTGTCAGGTCCTACTTTGTCACTTGTATTCTTGAATAGTTTCTCCGCTTTCTCCTTTTCCTTGTAACATTCAGTTGTTAAAGCATTCTGTGACATTTATGTTGTAAAAGGCCCCCCACACTCTCTGATAGGTTCCTTTTGGGGCCATGTGACATGTTCCTCTATCCCTGTATTTCTGGTCGACCACTGATATCACCCCAGAACGTGTTAGAAATAGAAATGGGAGTGTGTTTGTAAATCCACAGGGATTCTGTGAAATTATGGACTTAGTTTATGTTTAAACATGCTGGTGACAAAACACATCATAGGTGATTTTGTAAATGACATTCTACAATGTCAGAAAGCACAGGGTCAGGTGTCCCCCCTGTCAGGAGACTGAGTGTGTCGGCCGTGGGCTGGTGGCCCTGGGCCCTCATCATGCCAACGCCCCACGGGAGCGGGAGGTGGAGGGGGCGTTCTCGTGTCCGTCGTAGGGTGGGCGGTTCTCGGGCACTGGCAGACGCTGGCATAGAACCTGTCATCCTCACGCCTGTCACAGTGCACTGGTCAGTTTCTGCAGGCCCGGCGCTGCCCTAAAGCTGTCTAAAACCCCAGCTAGCGCCTGTTTAATCCTGACAGTGAGTCTCTGAGGTCAGGACTGTGACCGCCAGCCCAGTTGGCAGACACGGTTACTGAGGAGCGGGGCCCACTGGCTGGCTGCCTGTCACACAGGGAGCCGGGTAATTCAGGCTCTCACCACGCAGGAGCTGACCGGGGATTAGGGGCCTTGTCATTGCTGTCAGACCTGCAGGACTGCAGAATGAGGGAATGCATCCCTCATTTGTGGGGTTTCCTCGGACGAAACCATGAATCCTCACGGCTCTGCCTGGACCCGCTCCTCCCTCACCCACCCCCCCAACCAGGGTCCTCATTCTCCACGCTTCTGAAAAGGGCCTCATTCTGTATGCTGTCCCTATGTGTCTGGGGACACTAACCCCATTCATGGGGCTGAACCCCTATGACCTGGGGTTCATAAAGGACCCACCACCTAACACAATCACACTGGGGCTTAGGTTTCAACATATGACTTTGGGGGGACACAAGCACTCAGACCACAGCGCTGAGTCCTTGAGCAGGTGGAGACAGACTTTCAGTTTACACGACACGCCCATGAGCTGGAGGCTTTTACTGAGAAGGGGCTGAAGGTTTGCAGGTCCTGCCATTGAGACGCCGAGAACAATCAGCCACAGACACAGGAATTCCTTCAAATAGTAAGTGTCTGTCCCAATCTGCCCCGTTCCTTTCTGTCCACAGGTTGTCTTTCCCTTGTGACAGCCAACGTCTCCTCTGGGAGTGGGCCCAGGTTTTCACTCCGTGGACCAGATGCCTCCCAGTAGGGTGCAGTGCCCACCTGGAGGGACAGATCTCTGATGCCAGGAGCCGCTCAGGACAACCATGCCCAGTCCTTTAGCTCCGAAGCTGGCATTAACACACACCAATAGTGGTGCACATATTTTAAGCTACATTTTTCCAGTGGAAGGGCTGGTTTTTGCCAAACTGTCCACATTTTCCTCTGTGGCCCTGATAGTCCTTGGCCCATACTAGCCCCTTGGAGTATGTCATGTAGCCAGTGATGCTGAGACCCAGCAAAGCCAACCTCACTTGCCTGGAGCATATGGCGTCTGCGTAATTAGCAATCTCCCTCAGACCAAGTGGGAGCCCCAGCTCGTTAGTAATTGTTCACATTCAAGTCAGCACTATGGGGGGAAGCAATGGATGTGCATTATGCCTATACCTGGGCAGCCCCTGTGGGCCTCAGGGCTCAACGTGTCCACCCAGCAAACCACACGGACTTGAGGGGGGCGGTCTATGTCCAGGAGTGTAAACTACTACGAAAATATCTAAAGGCCATTGCTTCAAAAAGGGTCTGTGGTGTCCTGGGGCCCATGTGCCACTTGCAGACCATCGGGAGGGAGGTACCAGAGGGGACTCGTGCACCGGGGTGGAGACGGGCTGGGACCCACACCTTAGAGCCCAGAGAAGCTCCCAGGACCTCCCCGAGATGTGGCATTCCCTTGGAGAGCACACACGCTGATTCCCAGGAATTCTGAAATCCGGGACACGGAGGAATGATCCTGTAAAGCCCACTGCTTCCAAAAGTATGTGTGTGTGTATGTGGGTGTGCGCATGTGCACTGCGGTGTGTGTGCGTGTGTGTGTGCACGCGAGCACCATAATCAGAGGCAGTGTGGGGTAGACAAAACTACCTGACCTTACAGACACATTTTTGATTCCTCTGGGAATGTGTGTAACTTCCAATTTCTAGAAGTAATCATTAGATATTGGAAACAGGATAAACTTGAGAAAATGAAACTTACGATAGTTACTGCTTCTTAAAAAAAACCAGACAACCCTTCATTTGGCTCATATTCTCAAAGTTACTTTTAGGTAGAGATGCCCATCAAGCTTTAGACGTGTGGCAAACAGACTCAAGACGACCCAATGCCCCTGCTTTCTGGTGTCTGTGCCCTTGTGTGTCCCCTCCCTTTGACCTGTCTGACCGAATCTGGCAAAAGTGCCCAGATGTCCCTGTGGGAGACATTGCACAATAAAAGACTCTCGAGCTGGGGCACAGACTCACTCTAGCATCTTGGGCCTTTGCTGGCTTATGAGGAAGTCCTGGCCGTGTTGGGAGGCCCAGATGGCAGGGAGCTGAGGGTGACCTCTAGCTGATGAGGACAGCTTCCGTCCAACGTCAGCAAGAAGATGGTGCCCTCAATTCTAGAACCACGAGGAAACCATTCTGCCAACAACTTGAGTGAAATTGACAGTGGCTCCTTCCCCGGTCCAGCCTCTGGCTGAACACCCAGCCCTGGACAGCACCCCAGCTGCAGCCATACAGAGGACCCGGCCACGCAGTGCCCAGGCTCCCGACTCCCCAGCCTGTCATTTTAAGCCACTAAATAAATTGCAGCAATAGAAAACAATATATGGTCATGATTTTCAGGTTTGTTACACACACTGGACCAGAAAAGAAATTCTGAGTTAAATCCACTTTAAAACTGAAAAATCTGCTGGCCTCACTAAATCTATTTTGGAAATCAACCTTTTCAAATACCCACTTTTCTTAAAGCAAAATATCATTTTTAATGCATAATGTCTATTTCTCATAGGGGTCTAAAATGGCCTTAAAATATTATTGATACAGTTAGGATTCATGCAGAATACAATTCCTTTCTGTTTTATTTATAAAATTTGTGCGGAATACAATTTATTCCTAAATAAACTACACAGTTCTGCTATAAAGAAAATGGACTTGAATATTTTGAGCATAATCATCCTTGCATAATTATGGACCAAAGGAAGGAAAAGTGGGAGGGAGAGAGAGAGAGGAAAAAAGGAGATGGCTTGTATCGTAGAGCACGCAAGACCTTGCCATCCATATGAGCAGATGACTGAGTACACAGCAGACAGGAAAGCAAGATCCAACATGTTTAAGTCACTAATTCTTTTCCTCTATTTTAACTTCAAGAATGGCCTGTCTAGAGGTTTTCAGCAAAACATTCAGTGCTTCTGAACGATTAGGTACCTTGTCCACCACGTGCATGTGTGTCTAGCTTCTGCCACATTATCTAATATGAAGACTAAATGGGGGAAACCAAGTGAATTAAAACTCATCGCAGCTTCACCGTGCAGCACAGCCCGGCACGGTTATTCCAGTGCTCCATGCAATTAAATCCTTCAATTATTCTAAGTGTTCTTATGCTAATTTAAAAGGTAGGAATTATTAGAAAATGTATAAAGAATTGTGCTCAGTTATAACATTTTATTTATGTGATTTCATGTTAAATTATTTAAAGTATGGAAATTATAAGAGGTATCAGTCTGTGACTTCAGCAGATCCCACTGGAGCAGTCAGCAAAGCTGACGGCAAAAATTGTCCCATTTTATGCTCCTGGGGGAAACCTTGCAGCTTGAAGGATGGCCTGTGTGCTCCCTGTTAGAGAACTCATAATGCATGCGGTGGGCTGTCCCCAGACCCCTGCCCGGCTCTGGGAAGGCTCTTGTCCCCAGAGGGGCACACTACTCTTTGTTTGGAGTCACCGTGGTTTGCATATCATCCTTAATTTAAAAAAAAAAAAAAAAGGAAGAAGGAGCAAGGAGGTTGGAGAACGGGTAACGGAGCCCGCCTGGAGAAACACCTACCCTGCCCTCCACGGCTTTCGTTAATGGGCCTTTTGTCTCCTTGTGGAAAAAATACCTTGAGCTTAAATAAGAACTGTTGGGCTTTTTAACATTTAGGGGATTTCCCATCAAATTCATATCCTTTTATTTCTCCCACTCAGCTCTCTTTCCCTCCTCTCCCTCGTGTCTCCCTCCCTCTCTCCATCCTATACCTCTCACTTCTCTCTCTCTCTCTCTCTCTCTCTCTCTCTCTCTCTCTCTCTCTCTCTCTCTCACTTTCTTCCCCTTCCTTTCTTATCCTTTTCTCACTTCTCTCTCCATCTTTTGGTGCCACTAGGATATCCTATTTTTTGGTTTGTACTTTTATCCCTTCCTTTAATCTTCCTTCCAGCAGTGAATATAACGTTTATCTCCAAAACTTTTGAAACTTAGGGGAAAACACATACACACAGGCCCCTCGCTACCAGGTTCATTCAACTCCAGAGCCCCTATCCGCCCCCTAGCTCCTCCTCACCTGCTCTCTGTCTGAACAGCCTGTGCCCGCTCAGTCACACCCAGAACTGTCCCCCCGATGAGCGGTCCTCTTCCACCCCCTCTGTATCCGCCTCAGAGCCTCCCCAGTGCCCCTCAGACCCCTGGATCTGGGGTTTTACCTGGATCCTCCCGCTGCCTGGTCTGTGCAGGAATGACCTCAGCACCCCTTCCCCACAAGAATGACCGCGTGGGAGGGAAGACCAGCGGGAGCCGCCATGGCCCTCAGTCGGCTCTTTGTCTCCTCTCTACACTCAGCAGCAGGAACCAGGCGCCCTCAGTGACTCCCATTCCGCAAGTGCACAGGCCCTGGAAACCTCCAAGGATGCAGAGCACTGTGGGTGCAGGAGTGGGGGCCACTCCAAGCTTGTGGGTTACCATGTCCATGGGGGAGGAATGGAGGGAGGTCCCCACGTTCGGGGTCCTGCCTGCAGAGCTGCGTGAAATGAGTGGGGTTCCTTCCAAGGACAGGAACAGGCATTCCTGGGGAACCCTCCTATTGAAATCTGAGTCACACTGTTGTATGGGTGCCAGGGTCCCCTTCCCCAGGCTGCTCCCTGCCCATGACTGGGTACAGTGGGGACACTGAGGCAGACGGCATCTTGGGAGACTACTCAACAGTCTCGAGGACGCGCCGAAGGCCTCCGTGAACCTGTTTGGACCTCAGGTCTGTCTGGGGTCCTTTCTTCCTCTTCTCCCTCCTTCATTTGGGGTCAGACTAGCCTTTCCCGAGGACAGCTCATCCAGCTGTCCCTGGCCCCCTCTGTTTGCATGAGCCTTTCCTGCACATGGAATCCACGTTGGCATCTGCTTCTCAGGACACCTTTTCAGGCACAGTTGTCACTACCCTCGGTGACACTCCCAACCTTAAAAAATGGGCAAGATATTTTCTCTCTCATCTGAGACCCAATCTTGCAACACTAGGAAGAGGACTCGTGTTTCTGGCGTGATCTAACAAAGATGCCATGTAGATTAGCTGGCCAGGTCCTGACTTCACAGTTCACTTCTCAGTGGACAGAGCAGGGCACCGAGTCCGTAACCCTGTATTTTTGAACTCTGAAAATATTTGTTCTGAATTACAAGCCATCTCTGGTTAAATAGAACAGTTCTGTAAAGTGGTGCCTAATGAAGGCCTTAGGGGACCACTGTCTGCCACTGCTCCTGTGTTTTCGCCACGTGACTATTGGAGTGTCCAGAACATAAACACAGCCTGACCTGGGGGGAGTGCCTGGGACAGACCGGAAATGGCCAGAGCAGATGAGTGAAGACAGCGGGTTGGGGGTGTCACAGCACCGCCTGCCTCCCCCTTGCCGAATGCACAGGGGAAGGGCTCTCCAGCAAAGCCTGTGTGCACTCCTGTGTTCACTTCTGCAGCCCACGTTAGAGAACGGGGTGAGGGCTGAAGTCTGGCACAGAAATGACTGCTGGTCTCCCAAGCAGCCTGAGAAACAGGTGTTCCCAGGAACCCAGAGAGACGAGGCCAGCCATGCACTGAAGGGCAGAGGTCCCCTGCAGGGGCCAGGCTGGGGAGGGGACAGGACAGGAAACAGGACTGGATGACGGGACAGGCACTTACCATGTCCAGAAGGAACAGCTCTCTTGGCCATCCAGCAGGAAGTTTCTGGAGACCTGTAAAGGCAGGGCCAGCTGAAGAGTGGGCAACACAGGGCAGTGCAGGCCAGGCTTGACAACAAGTGGGGCAGGAGGAGGATGGAGACCCCTCACCTGGGGGCTGAGTGTTGAGTACCAGGGCCCCAGTGGTCCTGGATAGGACTGCTGGGTCATCAAGATGCCAGGTTACAGGCTCTCCACAGGATGTGGCCAGATCCCACTGAGCCAGTGGCCAATCTGTACTGTTCCTGGCAGAAGCAGCCCTGTGTCTGCAGAAAGGGCCACTGGTCCCTCCACAGAGCGAGGCTGACGACTTTGAATGTGGAAAGGGATCTGAGTAGGTGAAGGGACACTGGCATCACGTGGTGGACGAGACAAGGATCTGTCAGAGCAGAGGAGACAGGAAGACCACACCACCAGGGTCACAGAAAAGACAGGAGGTGCTTCTCGTGTTGGTGAGATTAGAAAAGCAAACGAACACACAGGACTCAGGCCGCTGTAATCTCATTTATTGAAGTGGATGAGGGAATTCTCCCGTACTCACACATGCCTTCCATCGGTGTTTCCTGAGCGCTGGGACCTCCCAGGCAGGCCCAGGTATGAAGGACCTGCCCTCAACAAAGCCACCTTCTGGTGACAGAGCACTCTGTGGTGACGTGGGGCAAAGGAGGCAGGGATGGAGATAGGGAGACACACACATGACCCTGTGGGTCACTAGAGACCCCTAAGCACCAATCATTTCCCAAGTTGCATGGGGAGGGGGTCTGCTTGCATCTGGAAGGTGTGTGTGGAAAACGGAACAGCTGCAGCGCCACATCTGATGGCTCCTACACACTGAGCAACAATCCACTAAGGCACTTGGAGACTAGTGGTATTTGGGGAAGAAATTTGCTGGTGCAAATAAGCAGAAATAGAAGAGAAATAAATTTAAGGCCCATATTTGGATCCCATTTCATACTCTACTTTGAGTGATGGTGATAAATTTGAGCATATAAACCAGCAGTGGGTGATTTCATCATTTAATGGCTGGGATCCTATTATGCCACATACTAAGCAGTAAGAAGGAGAATTTGATTTTCATTCTGGGAAACAGAACTTTTAGGGACTGTGGCAGGTGCCTTCGGATACTTGGTGGCTGCCATGTGGAAGGGAAAACATCCTTGAGCTGTGATTACGCCCCCCCACACTGCTCCCCCACCCACCCCCTCGGTGGAAGCACCACCAGTCAGGGAGTGGGGCTGTGTGCTCCCAGCGAGTGCATCTTACTCGGAATGGAAGGGTGGGGGTGACTCTCAGGAGGGAGCAATGTCCTCACTGGAGCTGTGAGGTGTCTGTTGGGACGCTGTTGGGTGGTGAGGAAGGATGAGATGACAATTAGCCTTCTTCCTAAACTTCTAATTCCGGCACTGTTTTCAGGGTGTTCACTCCGACCATCATGCCTTCTCTCCAGGACTCATTTTGCAAAGCTGCACTAGCACCCTGAAGATAAGTTTCTTCTTTTCTATGTAGGTGTGCATAACCCACTACAGACACGTGCACTGACGCAAACACAGACACACACATCTGTGGGAGCAGCCCACGTCCGCTAAGCTGAGAGAGCTTCATTTTCCTTCCTGAGAGAAGCATGGGGTAACAAGTTGATAGTTTCTTTTATGAGCGTATGTTGGGCGGTAGACCCCCGCCTGTCACCACAGACGCTGTCTCCTGATATGAGACAAACGGGTTCGGCTGGGACCCGTGAGTGCTGCACAGCCTTCACTGCCACAACCCAAACCCGGCTCAGCTCTATGCAGCCAAATCTGAACGCACTCGGGCCCCTGGGGCTCAGGAGCCATTTATATCCATGCTGAGTGTAGTTTCATTGCTTTATGTGTGAAGGGGTTGATTGACTTTAAGACATTGGACCAAAACAGTATCCTGTGAGGGTTTTGCCAGCACAGGCTCCGTAGGACTCAGCGTGGCCTGGTCTTTCCCAACGAGGCCTGCAGCTCCTGCTGAATTGGGGGTCTGCATGAGAAGGTCTGATTACAGCTCCTAACGGACAAATGACCGTGAAAGCGTGCCCAAAAAGGTCATAAATCTGACCATCCGCTGCAGCCTCAGCAGAAACTTGGCGCTGAGAAGGCTGGAGACATGATTTATCTCCCCAAAAGGAGAGCCGTGCACCCACATGAGGCTACTTTCTGGACCTACACACCAACTGTGTCAACAGCCAGGGCCGCGGGTGGACGGCAGGGGCGGGGGTGGTCCACACAAGGAGCCCAGGTCCAGCAAAACAGTGTGAGTCCCAGGAACGCCGCAGAGCTCACCTCCTGGGGGCTGGAGATTCTGTCCAGTTCTTAGAGGTTATTAGAGTCCCGTGGGCCCCCTTCTTCAAATAGGTGGGTCAAGGACCCCACATCGAGCTGTCGACAAACACAAGATGCCCAATTAGATCTGAATTTCAGATAATTAACAAATGATTGTTTAGTATAAACATTAGTCTTAATATGGTTATAGTATAAATATTAGTCCTAAACATTGCACGGGGCAGACTTGTACTAAAATCATTCACGGTTCACCTGAATGGAAGTTTAACTGAGAGGCCTGTATTTTTGTTTGTCAAATCTGAGACCTCTATGCGGGAAGTACTTTCCCTGCTCTTATAATCAGTCTTGTCTGCATGCGAATCCCTGTCACCCGAGATGATATCCTAACTTAGGATATATTCCTACTCAATGCACACTGGGTGGCCCAAGCAGAATTTTTCAGGCACGTCCCGACCCACTCAATGGCGCCCTTACGTTTGAATGGGTAGGTGCCTTCAAGTGCTGGGACTGCCATACGAAGTGGCACACAAGGGGGCTTCACTACCCACCGGTGTGGTCTCACCGGTCTGGAGGTCAGGAGTCATGACCAAGGTTTCGACAGGGTCGTTGGTTCTGAGGCTGAGAGGAGAATGTGGCCCCGGCCTGGCTCCAGCTCCTGGTGGCTCACTGCCCGTCTTTGATGTTCCTTGGCATGTAGAGGCCTCGCCCGACCTCTGCCTTCACACTCACAAGTCTTCTCCCTGTGTGGGGCTGCATCCAATCCCCCTTTTTATAAGGACCCCAGTCACATTACATGAGGGTTCACCCTAGTGACCCCACTTTAAGTTAACTACACCCCAAAAACACTATCTCCACAGCAGACCACGTTCTGGGATCCTGGATGTTACAGTTTCAACATGGGAATATGTGTCGGACACAGTTTAACCCACAACAGTGGGTTGCACTTTAGGAGGGTGGGAAGAAGTCAAGATACCCTTAGTGTAGTAACATGAGCTCTGAGCATACCCTCCCCGGACTCAGCGATGCGGATTTCGTCAAGATGAACGATTGTTAGATAATCTGTGAAAACAACAGTGCTTCGTATGAGTGAAGTGTGTGCTTATGATGTCTGTTGTCCACAGCTAAGCTCCCGTGGGCTGTTCCACACACTCTAGCTTCACCCTGGAAGGCATATGAGTTTCTGGAAATGCGTGGTGGGAGGGACGGAGCCCGGATGCCCACAGAGGGCCCTGTCCAGCCCACGTGGGGGACTCCGGAGCAGACCACTGCATGTACACAGTGGGTAATGGGGGACTCCGGAGCAGACCACTGCATGTACACAGTGGGTAATGGGGGACTCCGGAGCAGACCACTGCATGTACACAGTGGGTAATGGGGGACTCCGGAGCAGACCACTGCATGTACACAGTGGGTAGGTTGCAGCTGTGTCCGCACCCAGACAATCCTTCACACATCTGTCGTCCCTGCCAAGTGAGTCCAGGGAGGAAAGATAAACGCCCCGGCCACAATTCCGGAATCCCTGGTAGACAGCTCAATCCAGCGTGTCACAGAAGATGACACATTTAAAGATCGTGTGTCTTAAAGATGATCCATCGCCAAGAAACTGATAATGAAGAAGGGAAGGAAGCTTCTAAAGCAACCCAACCCTCTATTTTGTCTCATTCTCCAGCACCAAACTCGCAGCCTCGTCGGAGCAGAAACCCAGCTGGTTAAGCAGAGGAAGCCCAGCCATCCTTCACACAGTTCTACAATTGATGGGACAGCCCAGCCCTTCAGAGAAGGAAGGAGCCAGCATCCCCCTGGCCCAGGTAGTCTGGTTCCGGCTGCACGCACAGCGTCCACATTCACATCCATTCCTCCCAGCCGAGCTCACCTGTGGGCCAGGTAGGCCTCCGAGGGCAGTGCCCCGGCGGGTCCAGCGGTGTCTTTGTGAGAACCCTGCATGGGGACATTTGCATGTTTCCCCCACAAAAAATGTGAG
The DNA here is from genome assembly GCF_964194185.1 of Rhinolophus hipposideros. Classification (NCBI taxonomy): domain Eukaryota; kingdom Metazoa; phylum Chordata; class Mammalia; order Chiroptera; family Rhinolophidae; genus Rhinolophus; species Rhinolophus hipposideros. The sequence goes on from NC_138053.1 coordinate 99,199,673, forward strand.
CATTTCTCATAGAAACATGAAAAGGAGGCCTTGGTCTTGAAATGTATTCAATATTTAATGAAGCGAGTGAAGCCAGGGACTTAGAAGCCCAGTGGAGGCAGGCGGCCTGGCTGGCTATGGATGCAGCGTGAGTGTCCTCATCCCTCTAAAGCTAGGACATTTCTTCCCTCACCTTTGAACCTGACAAGGGTGACCAGGAGCTGCCGTTCCCCACGTCCTGCATATCTGCTGCTCTGAGAACCAATGAAAGGATCAGTCAGCGAATTCTCCATGTCCCCCGTTAAAATGGCAGCTGCGAGTGAAAAGGCTCTGCTCTTAGAGCGCTGCGTCGTGACGAGTCTGGGAGATGGAGTGACAGTGTCTCTGGAGAAGAACGAGACGTGGGGGCCTGGATCCACCCTCAGTTCCCCGCTCCCAGGGAAGATGGATTCTCAGGCCTGTGACTGTCCACCCTTACCCCAGACCTGACCACCGGGAGACTCTGATAGGGAGAAGACGCAGGATATACCTGCCTGAATCACCTGTGCAGGGACAAGCCACTGCTCAGACCCTGACGTCCGATCACTTCCCGCTCTTCCAATGCTTCTAATGTTCTTGCTGAGGGGTGATTCGTCCGCTCTCAGACACCTCACTTCCAAACTAGAAAGCCTCCTGTATCCTGCATGGGTTTGTGTTTCTACACAGCAACCCCAGGATGAGGATTTGTGTGTGACGTGTGTGACCCCCAGGAGCTCCAGCCCAGGAGGTATCAGAGAGGGTATGCAGTCCAGGGGCTGACAGCAGATTACCACTGAGAGCCACTCCGGAGTGGGAGACGGGAACACTGTCCTATTGTTCTGGGTTGAGTTGTGTCCCCCGCAAAAACACATTCTTAAACCCTGGGGACCTGTGAATATGACTTTACTTGGAAATAGGGTCTTTGCAGATATAACTAATTAAGACAAGATTTTGCTGGATTAGGGTGGCCCTACATCCCATATGATGGTGTCCTTAGAAGGAAAGTAGAGGACAGACACAGAGGAGAAGGCCGTGTGAAGACAGAGACAGAGCTTGCCACCAGCCAAGGGTTGCCAGAGACCCCAAAAACTAGGCCTGCAAGGGTCCCCCCAGAGCCTTCAGGGGTACATGACCCTGCTGACACCCTGCCTTCTTGCCTACAGACTGTGAGAGAACCCCCTTCTGTTGAGTTAAGCCACACAGTTTGTGTATGGCAGCTGCCAAGCCCTGTCTGTCGTGGCTTCAGGCCCCCTCTGGGGGCGTGTGGGTGGGGAGCTCCGAGGAGACCCAGAATCCCTGGCTGCATCTGTGACAGGTCCCTTCCCCTGTCACAAGTCTGAGGCTCATCCTTTATTGTGGGCTGAGGTTCTAGAAGGTACCAGCAAAAAGGACCAGGTCTCGTGGAACAGGGAGCTCAACAGGAACGGCAGGGAGAGCATCTTCCCTCCAGAAATCAAAGATCCCCCCAGGACAAGAATGTCCCCACTGAGGCCACTCAGAGAATTCCGTCACAGGCCCTGAATGTGACATCAGGTAAGCTGTTGAAGGATTTAAGCCATGAATACTCGTCAGAGGGAATGTGTGTATTCCAAGGCGACGACTTTGAAGGGAATACGATTCTAGTGAAGTACAAACTCTGGGAATTGATTCCAAAGTCCATCGTGCCACTCTGTGATGTCATCACTTCTTGTCTATCGGAGACCCTCCTGAGACTACCCCTTGGGTGCCAGCTCCCTGGGTGTGAGCTGTGTCTTCCTGTCGGTGCTCAGGTCCAGGCTAACAGGATAGGTCACCTGGAGAAGCCCAAATCCGCCTGTACCCTTTCTCCTGATATGGAGTGCAGGCTCCACATGGGCCCAGGGTCCCCCTGCTGGGGCACGGGCAGGACAAACGGGCGCCCTTGTCCTGCAGTGACCACCTGGGCCCCCAGCCTGTGCACCGCCCATCTGTCCTTACTCCTGAAGGCTTTGTCACATTGTCCTGAGCCCTCATGTTTTCTCCTCTAAGACAAGTCCTCAAATAATGATCCTTTTCAGACAAGGAAGTACCCCAAAACCTTGGCTGTGTGCCGCCTTAACCACCAAAGCTTCGAGTGTGGGAGACCGCAGGTTCTCATCTCCCCAGATGCTGTTCTGCTCGTGAAACACTGAGGCTCGGGCTGCTTCTCTGAGGGGTCTTATTGCAAACCTCGCCTCAGTGATGTGTAAAGGTCTTCTCTGTGAACGGTGCCTCCTGAGTATGCCCGTCCGTGTGTGCACACTGTGGTCCCGCCATGCCCGACCTCCCCAAAGCTGTCACCTACGATTTCTATGGAGAGCAACTGGGAGTCTGTCGAGGAGACACTGCATGTCGCTGCATCCGCTGAGCCGATCGTGGAGACCCAGGCGCAGGGTGGTCACCCCTGGTCCCCGGGCAGGTGTGGGGGAGTCAGCTGAAGGCCATGTGATCAGCCATGCTCTGGGCCCTCCCCATCATCTCTCTCTCCCTCTTCCTCCCCATCACCACAAATAAAAGTCCAGCTCCGAGGTCCAGGAGGGCATTTCCCTTCTCAAGTCCCTGAGGAAGTCAGGGTCTGAGCTCTGCCCACTTCTTGTCCACCTGCACTTGACCAGAATCACAGAGAAGCCCTAGGCAGCAGAGCTGGGAGGAGCAGGCCAGAGGGGCCACGTGTGCAGGGAGCCTTGGAGGGGCATGTGTGCGTTGTGCCCACCGGGCACCTCTCCACCGTAGCCGCAGCCACACTGCCTGCCCTGTAAAGGGAACCCTGCCTGGTCCCCAGGATGCTGGAAGTCACTGCACGGTGGCAATATGCGAGTCCTGCTCCTCAGCCCCCTTCTCCAGCGGCCGTGGCATTGCTCTCCAGGGAAGCTATGCAGGTAACAGGGAGCTAGAAAGGTCTGTGGCCACTCATGAGCCCTGTAGCTCCCGCTTCCTTGTTCCTGAGTACGGGCAATAACCATGCTTAGAAATGCGTCGCTTGGGCCTCCCCCTCATGTCACTGGAACTTCAGGCCTCCTGGTAGCCTGGTCTGGAGGAACCAGCAAAGGACATGGCAAGGCCTCAGACAAAAGGCCTCTCCCCGTTAGCTGTGTGACTCGGGGAGAACTGCATAGCCTCTCTGATCCTCAGGACCTGGGTCTGCATGTGAAATGAGACTACTAATTATGCTCTAGCACAGGAGTATAGAGTGGACTGAGTAAACACGACATGTAACATGTGAGCGTTCATTTTTATTAAATTGCGATAACTACTATTTTCCTTTTCCACTATCACCTTAGATCTAGAGAAATACTGTCGCCAGTATTTGTCCGCAGCGAGCCTGCTGCCTGGGTAAGTGGGTGTGACAGGCCTGCCCCAGACCTTTCCCTCACTGATGCTTTCCCTGAAAGCTGCAGAGGGGAGGAAGGCCCAGCACCTCTGAAAACTGCCGACGTCTGTACCTGGCGGCCTGGCCCGCTCACCCTGAGTGTCCGCTTCCACTTCTGCAGAGGTGTTGGGTCCAGAAGGATGGGCAGCTCAGCCACACCCAGCTCAGCGGTTCCTACCCCCTTCGTGGGGTGGGGGGGGGCACTCTAATGTGACAAAAGCAGCGAGGGCCAGGACGCCTTCCTCGAAGACTGAACATGGTGAAGGAGCTGAGAACTACAGAAAGGAAATGACATCAAACCCTGAGCAAATGCAGGGAAAGCAGAGGCAACCGTCAGGAAGGCCCGACGACAGCAGGCACTGCCCACGAGCACACGCAGCCCTTCCCGGGGAGCCCTCCGACGTCCCCCTAGCCAGGTAGCCAAAGGCGGTGACATCTGAGCAGCGTGTCCTCCATGGGAGCAGCTAGCTGGCCAGTGCACAGCAGCGAGGGCTTACCCGTGTTAACATAAACCCTCATTAGAGGGGATTAGGAGAGAAACAGTGACAAACAGGATGGACACGAACCCTCAGAGGGTCCCAGACAGACGCCACGCACTAATTATCCTTTTAAATGACTTGAAGATGATGAGCAGAAGCCTCGGCGTATGTGCTCGGGACGCCCGGGGAGTCATGCTTTACAGGAGACAACCTGTTTGTATTTTCAGCAGTGTCATGCTCTGCACCCTCAGACGCACGCGCGCGCGCGCACACACACACACACACACACTCAGCCAGCCCGGCGTACACAGCCGTTGATGGGACCCTAACTGGGACAGGTGCGGGAGCCCTGTGCACCCCTCAGACCCCTTCTCAGCGCCGCGGGGGCACAGGCATGTTGGGGTCAGGCTGAGGACGCAGGCTGGACCTGGACGGGACCCCACTGCTGTTCCCTTTGCAGGGAAAAAGCATTTCCTGAAGCACAGCAGGGTTTTCCAACCTCCTTAACACCCCCTCTGCAGCGATCTAAAAGGGCAGCTGGGACCTAGGACACAAAGAAGCCAGTTTGCGTCAGGCTCCCAGGTGCCGCCTGTCCCCTCCCCACCAGGCTGGACACTTCAGAGCCTGTAGGCACATCATCTGCAGCCGTTCCTACCATCTCTCCGCCTGCCACCACCCTGTCCCCGGAATCATGCTTCCTCTGCTGACCTTTGAACTGTGCCGACTCTCGGTCAGGAGTCTAGTCTCTGGCAGGTCTGGGGTGAGGTCCCAGAACCCCCTGGGAGTCTCTGCCCATTGCCTCAGTCCTTCATGTCATTACTGAGAAACCCAAGCCTCTGGAGTTGCCCGGGAGGTGACCCTGGACAACCTGGGAGCAATCACAGATACAAGGTTCTGTGCAGGAGGCGAGGCGGGAGGCAATGGCATCATCCTAGACTTCCGGACGGGGACCCAAACATGAGCTTCTGAGCAGTGGAAGTGGACAGTGTGGTCAGAGGCCTCGTGTGTGTGGGTGTGTGGGTGTGTGAGGGAATGAGTGTGTGAGAGTGTGTGTGTGTGCATGTGAATGTGGGCACGTCACTGAGTGTTTGGGGAGCCAGCCCATGCTGTCTGGCAGCATTTGGGTTCTTTTTGGCTTGCGAGGATTTTGAGACCAACAGTACCAACTGTTGCCATAGCAGCACGAGGCAAGGACGATGTGCCAGGCTGCACACACTGTCCAGATGCGTGTCACCACTTACACTAGTCAGCTAGAGTCAGGCAATGAGCTGCAGGACGTGCCCCTAGAAGGCTGTGGGGGGGACAGCTGCCGGGCCATTTCTTCCCATGCCCAGCACAGTTGGTCCTAAGAGCTTGAGCCTGAAGACACTGGGCTCCAGCAGCCCTCGTGAGAGGTGGGAATGTGCATAGAATTAGCCATGGGGGCAAGGATGACAGCACACCTGTGTGGTTAGGAAAGCCCTCACAGCCCTCTGACAAGTGTGCTTGTTGTCTTCATTTCACCACAGAGGAGACGAGGCCCAGAGATGCTTGTGTCAACACGTGCGACAGGGGACCTGGGCCCTGGTGTCGGGTGCCAGCGCGTGCCCACTCGCTATGACCTGGGCTCCCTGCCCCCTGCTGGCGCACACTTACTGCTTCAGCAGCAGCCATCCACATCTTCCTCACCAATGATACGATGATGGAATAGAGGCCGACGATTGGTTAACAGATCAACCTATCAATGAACCTATTAAAACTTGTGAAGAACTGCAAATCACTCCATGGGAGCTGCCTTTCATGGGTCCAGTAGTTCCCTCTGGGTGTACATTAGACTCACCAAGACTTAGAAAGCATCCATTTCCTGAGCTGCCCACCAGACAAATTACATCAGAACCCCTGGGGCTGGGTCCCCGGCACCTGCCTGTGTCCAGGCTCCCAGGTGGTTCTCAGCTCAGCCCGGCGGGAGCACCACGGGTTCTGAAGGTCCTGTCTGTGGTCATCTCACACATTACCTGCCATCTCAGGGGCACCTAACCCTCACATGCTAATGCAGGTGAGGACATCTGCCCACACCTCCACCCTGCCAGTTCCCAGTGGTGCACAGAGCACGCCCACCTCTGCCTCAGCTTTGCAAACGTGGTTAAAATCATCCAGCACCAATGGGATGCAGTGCGGTTTGTTTTCAGGAGAAAATTGATGCTAATCACTGGATAAATATGGGTGGTGTTGTGCTGATCCGTCGGTGGTGTTAGCAGGACGTGTCAATTATTTAGCTACACTGAACTTCATATTATGAAGGGAGTATATTCCTAGTGATATTTGCAAATTTGGGAAATCACAGAGGTCTTAGACTATATCTGCCATGCATGGAAAGAGTGTGCTGCATCTGAAGAGGGATTGCAAGGAGACAGCTTACATTGAAAACAAAGAGGTGGTATTGGTATAAATCAGAGAGAAAGAGGTTCTGGAAGCCACTAATCACCAGAACTAGCAAAGAGAAGTCCCAGGGTCCATTTCCCTGGGAAGTCTCGGGGTGGCATTACGCTGAGCTGGCCTTGGCTTGGGCTGGCGGGCGGCCGTTACAGGCATCCCGGCGAGGATGTCACCTCTGTGGTGGAAATAGAGCAGGGCTCTAACACCTGATGGGATGGCCGTTGGCTTCCACCATCACCAGCATTACCACACAGCACATTAATCAAGGTTATGAATGTTTTGCAACATCAGAAGAGTTGCATAATACTAATGTGGACAAAATGAACAAATGTGACTCAAAATGTGATTATAATAAGCAGCAAACATCACAAAACTACAGATGTGCATTAGTGATGGGGCAATTTCGATCGAGGAAACAAAAAGGAATAATTCTTCCTTCCAAAACACCACAAACAAGTATTTGGATAATCAGGTGGTGATTATTTAAACCTTGAATTGTTGTCTCTGCTCTGGGGCCATTCTTTCCCGAGTCCTGATCCAAACCCCAATTGCACCACAAATAGAACTTTAAAAATATTTCATAGCTTTAAAGTGTCAGTTGCAAAGATGGGTGGCTTTTTAGCATCATCGTATTGGATATAATTTTTGCCCTAGGAACTGGAAAACGCTCCTTCACGGGATCAAAGGGTAGTTATGCCGTTCTGCAAACTCTCCATTAGATTTCCCATTAAAAATGAATGCTGCTAATAAATTCATTTATATGCATTAGTATTTTGGGATAAAATACCTTCACTGAATTTGCCTTGAAATTCAGGATGTTATCAGGAAGAACCATGACAAGTCATAATATCATGGTATTTTCCTGATTTATCTCTATTTCTTGATTGTAATGTGTCATTATAATATGACAAAAGCATTGCCTTAGGAAAAGCACACTTTTTTTTAAGTAAAGCTCATCTGTTTCTTCTAGTTTCAAGGCATTTTTATGTCCACATTACAATACACATGGCACTATAGCAGTTCTTTCCTTGCGTGAGTTATTTATTTAATGCTGAGATAATCAAAGTTAGAATTAGGGAAATAACCATTACTGGTCGACACAGCTCTGCCTTCTTATTAAAGACACTAGAGCAACAATGTCGGTAAACAATGTGTAGGTTTCTGATGCATATATTTGCCGATGATAAAACCTACATGCCACCTTTTGCAGTCATCTTATGCCCCTAAAGGGGTTGGGGGTTAACACTGATTTAATCCCCTTATGCATGCATAATGTGACAAGCTTTGCATAAATAATAATAAATAATTGGTATGTATAAATAATTTATCATTTATTTTTGCAGTAGAAGTAGAATTTTTAGACATATTTTAAACAAAGGGAACTGCAAACATGATCTCGATCAGAAAGGAGGTGAAACCTTCAAACACAGCTCCCGAAGCTCCTATGCATTCAACGTACATTTGTGATTTGGGGGGAGGAGTTTATTACACCACTGGACTTGGAAGCATAGCGCAATATATAAAAAGCTGTAAAAATAAATTCTAATAAAAACCGCAATGAGATACCACCTCACCCCAGTCAGAATGGCTTTCATCAACAAGACAAATAGCAACAAGTGTTGGAGAGGCTGTGGAGAAAAAGGAACCCTGATACACTGTTGGTGGGAATGCAGACTGGTACAGCTGTTATGGAAGGCAGTGTGGAGGTTCCTCAAAAAATTACAAATAGAATTACCATACGACCCAGCAATCCCTCTCCTGGGTATCTACCCAAAGAATTGGAAATCATTTATCCATAAAGACACGTGTGCTCCAATGTTCATTGCAGCTTTGTTTACGGTGGCCAAGACATGGAAACAACCAAAATGTCCTTCGATAGATGAATGGATAAAGAAGTTGTGGTACATATACACAATGGAATACTATTCGGCGGTAAGAAAAGATGATATAGGAGCATTTGTGACAACATGGATGGATCTCGAGAGTATAATGCTAAGTGAAATAAGTCAGACAGAAAAAGCAGAGAACCCTATGATTTCACTGATATGTGGTATATAAACCAAAAAGAACAAGACAAACAAATGAGAAACAAAAACTCATAGACACAGACAATAATTTAGTGGTTACCAGAGGGTAAGGGGGTGGGGGGTGGGTGATGAGGGTAAAGGGGATCAAATATATGGTGATGGAAGGAGAACTGACTCTGGGTGGTGAACACGCAATGGGATTTATAGACGATGTAATACAGAATTGTACACCTGAAATCTATGTAATTTTACTAACAATTGTCACCCCAATAAATTTTTTAAAAATGTTTTGAATAAAAAATAAAAATAAAACTAAATAAATTCTTAATTGGAGCATTTTGGGTTTTTTTTTTTCAAAATAAACTGAGTAATGTCTCTTATTAAGACAATGATTTTTTTTCCCGAGCATCCAGTCCAACTCTTCACAGTTAAATACGTTATTTGATGTGAAAATTCTATATTTAGTCGGGTAAACATTTCAGATTAAACCTGGGCATGTAAATCAAAGTATTTGCAAAAACACTGAGGGAAAAAAAGGTAAAATTGGAAACTGGTCACTTGTTGCTTGGGGAGACTGGGTGAAGTGGACAGAAGATTGAATTATTGCACACAATTGTCATCTGGCTAACCTGCACTGTGTTCAGATGCCTGCTGCCCCTGCGCTGACCAGGAGTGCCGAGCTGGCACCGCTGTCCCAGGGAGGAGGGGACCTTCCCCGAATCCTCCACCACAAATCCCAGCTCCTTCCTGAGCTCTGTGTCTGCCAGGCGGCTGGCACAAGTGCTTCCCGCAAGGCAGAGCTGGAGGCCCACAGCACCGATACAGCCGGCCTGCGATGGAGAGACCCGGCAAACAGAGGCGTTGCTTTTTTGCCCATGAAAGAAGGGTTTCTCGCATCCCTGACTTTTCATACTTCCCCTTCTTCTCCAATACCATGTATTTTTTGGAAATACAACTCCCGTAAAATTCAATCCAGCAACACAATCAGATTCAGTGAAAAATGAGTTGCTGTCAGAAAAATTGGGAGGCGTGCGCACTCGCAGGGAGACAGCGGATGGCAGGGGTTCGGACTCAAAGGATGGGGGTCCCTGGTGCCATGTAGGCCTCCTGTCATCCCTCTCCCGAAGCCCCAGCTCTCAAGTGTCCACCTGCCATCCAAGTCTACATGTGGGGCGTTCACTTACGTTCCGTTTAAATGCTGAACGAAGAGCAATGTATTTCCCGCTTGCCCCTGTCTCTTCTGGCCTCAGCTCAATATTTCTGCGTTTATTTAATAACAGGCAATTTGGCCCCAGACTGCCTGGAGGGTCCCGACTCCGTCCTGGATTGGCCTACAGCTCCTCGAGAAGTTATTCTGAGTGCGGACCGTACTTCCTCATCAGTAAAGTGGGATGCTGCCTACCTTGGAGAAGTTGTGTGGCAGGTAACACTGCACGTCACATGGCCACGCCTCGCCGGCGCCCTACACCACAGCCCCCCGACTGTCCTGCTTGCGCGGTCCCCTGAACCCTGACTTTGGCTCTTGCCTGCTCCCCACCTCTTGGGCTCCAGGCCAGCCTACCTGTGTGTCCCTGTCATCCGGGCGCTTACTCCGATCTGTGCCTTTCCTCTACCCTCTCGAAGCTCTGCCCTGCCATATGACACGTGGGGTCTCTCTTGCCAGCGGGGCTTTTCTTGCCCACGTTTCTTTTTCCATTTGCATGTTTAAAACAGTTTTACCAACATACTCAGATAAAGAAAATAAATTTGCTTTTGCATATTAGAAAAAGAGGAAGAGGAATAAAACAAAACAATAATCATCAGTACTTATGACTCTCCTGTCCCGCCTCCTGAGGGCAAGTGTGGGTGAAGCCATTCTACTGGGCTGCTCAGCATCCAGCGGCCGACCCGGGGTCGGCATGATGCCGTGCAGAAGTGGGTGGAGGCCCGGGGCTGGGGTGCAGTGCCAGAGGAAGGAGGAGTAACTGAGAAGGGTGAATGGAGAGGGAGGAGAAAGCACATGCAGCTGGGCTGTGTGGTGAGTGTTGTTGTCTGGAGGACTGAGGACAGCGTGCTGCCTAGAAAGCGCTTTCAGAAATCTCGCTTTGTGTTGTGCAGTGAAATTCTTGTCTTCCCACTGTACCTCCATTCCACTCTCAATGTCCCCTTCTGGGAAAACACCTGCGTTTGGGTTGTTTGTAAGGGATGTTTAAAATCTCCTGACCTAGGGAGAGCCCTAAATGCGAACTCTGTTCTGCCGTTCTGATCACAAGCAATGGACACCCACAAGAACCTATCATTAGGCGTAAATATAGGGTGAGTGGACCTGTCAGCCCGACACTCTTCCTGACCCTGGGTGCAGACTGAGGACAGAGCAAACCCCATGTGACCCCAGGGAGGCCACTCAGGTGTGGTTATAAGGAGAGAAATGCAGGTGAGCATGGACAACTCAAAAGGCCCATCCACATGCGAACATTAGGGCTTCCATGGGAAAGGTCACCCACAAGATTAAGGGGCAGCTTCCCTTCAGTGTGTGCTAGGTTCCAACTGTGTCCCCAGAGGATAGGTTGAAGTTCTAAGCCCCATACCTGTGAGTATGACCTTATTTGCAAGTAGGGTCTTTGTATAGGTAAACAAGTTCAGGTTCATACTGATTACAGTGGACCTTAACCCAATGAGCAGTGTATAAGACAGGGAAGTTCGGACACTGAGACAAAGAAAGGAGGACACCATATGCAGGTGAGCATAGAGGGAAGGTGGACACATGGGGAAAGAGGCAAAGATCAGGGTGATGCTGCCACAGGCCCAGGGACGGCTGTGCTGAGAGCGAAGCCTGGAAGACATTCTTCCCGAGCCTTCAGAGAGCATGGGCTCGTGACACCTTCACTCAGATGTCTGATCCCCCAAGGCCGAGACAATAAATGTCTGTTGTAAGCCACCAGTCTGTAGTCATCGCCATGGCAGCCACAGGACACGCGTGTGTATTTCTGAGAGTGAACAAGGCCAGTGGTGAGACTGCAGCCTTACCTGAGAGGCTTCCGGTCCACACATCCAAAGGCTCAGCTGTGCGTGAGTGTTTAAACAGCCCATCATGTGGTTAAGGACCTTGGTTTTTCCTTTTAGTGGCAGCCATTGCTCATTGAACAGATGTGGACCAGTGAGCCTTTTTACAGATTCCTGGATTGCGCTGCTTCGTGCGATCAACACTGTTTATTTCAGTATTAGGCTCAGCTGCCCGGAGGAGGGAAGCACGTTGGATAAAACTTCAGGAAAGTACGTTCCACGGGAGGAATGAAACAACCCGATTATACTTCTCATCAAAGTTGAATTTCCCTGTAATGGCTCTCAAAGAAAGGACAGTGTGACAGCTCTGCAGGAAGACTGCTCATGCTGCAATGACTGCTTTTCAACAAGGGGACAACCCCAGCCAGCCAGAGACACGCGTGACTATCATTCTCTCTCGGACAAGCTCTCCTCCTGCAAACACCTCAAGGACCCCGTCCAACTGTCCCCCACACAAGGAAGCAGAGCCCCTTGGGGAAAACATCTTGGAGAGATTGGACCACTCATTCCCCATGGGTCCCACACGATACTCCTTTTGGCAGGAGTCACTGGCGCGAAGCACCCATCATCACTAACTTATTAGATCTTGAGGCAATTAGCTGAAAACAAACTGAGGAGACAAGCCTGGCATTGAAACACAGAAACCAGAGGAAAACAATCATGGCAGCCCATTATTTCCAAGCTGCTTCAAAGGCGGGGACAGACTTGGTGGGGAAGAAAGGAGTGCATTGTCCCCGGGTACCATCTACACAGTAGAAGGGCTCAGCGCAGCATTTTCCTACTGATCCGGTTACACTCATGCTGCCACGAAATAATAGGCTGGGGCACAGCACTTCTCAGTCTCCACCTACGCCCAGCGTGCCATGGAGCGTGATTAGCCGAGGATTAAAAATCCAATTAGACTCTCTCTTAACATGAGAAATCAGACGAGGAATTTTAAGAAATGCATTGAAGCCCACTTCTTAATATGATTGAGTGTGATAGCATGCACTAAGGAGAAAACCGATATCGTGGGGACCCCGAATCTGCAGAACAAATTGACTTCTGCCGTCATCAGTATGAACGTGCATTCCTTGGTATGAATAGTATTGAGTGAGGAGAGTAGGTGTGTTTAAGCAAACTTCTGTGGCAACGCAGCTATTTGTTTTTTATAACTGAGAAGTCATTGGGGTCCCTGCGCTCTGAGCAAATGCTGTTGCAGTTGGATTGCGAGGCTTTGGAACATACTAATTGCACAGAACAACATGGCAAAAACCTTAAAAGGAAAGATAACAATTTTCTGTGTGTCCCATGTAGTTCACTTGCTTAAGCGCTCTGGACACGGTAAATATTATATCATCTAATGCAGTTTTTGTTTAGTTGCGTGTGCTAAATGTTACCAATTTTATAGGGCAAGGGAGTCTGGCTTTTATCACTAGAAAAAACTAAATTGAAAGAATTTGAACAACTACGTTAGCCATATCAGCTTGGCTTACCTTCTCCTTGTTTTCATTCCTCTGCTATTTGATGCACATTAGATTCACACAGACATATATCACCCAGTTGCTTCCTGTGTCAATTATCTTATTCAGTCAGAATAAAATGCGTAATTATGTGACCTGCACAGAGCAGTCCTGTGCAAACCGAACATTTGAAGACATTCCATGTGTGAGCAAGATTCATGAAAATGCTGATTTTTCAGCACAGAATCTGTGGCACTCACTTGGCAAATAAATTCCAAATACATGTTTTAATTCAGAAAATGAAAGTGTGCTTTCCACGAAGACAGACTGGAAAGTTGTATCAGAAAGACAGCTTTTTTCTGCTCGGCAACCTGTGTGTTAGGCTGCTGTCCCTGGCCGATTGACTGGGGAATGCTCCTGAAAACCAGAAGTGACCACTTGTTTGTTTTCTCCTGCTTAATTAGGCTTCCATTTCCCATCCTGTGGTCTTTATATGTCAAATAAGTGTCTTTATGAAAATTACTGAGCTCAGTTAGAATAGGAGCCCCAGAGCCCTGGGCTGGCACCTGGAATGCTAAGCTTTGGTAAAAATTCTTTCCCACAACCGGTTTCAAGTTGTTTGTAGCCCTCTGTTATCCAATTTCAAGACATGATGTGCTCACTTCTCTGCAGTGCTGGTCCAGCAGCCATGAATCCTTCACTGAGAAGATTCCACATGAGTCTTCCTGATGAGATGTCCGAGACCCGGTCCACGTCGGGTAACCTGGTAACAGCTGATAAAGGGGGCCGCCGTGACTCAGACGTCTCTGTGGAAGAAGGAGCTGTCTGTCTGTCTTCCCAGTGAGGAGGGCTGCAGCTGAGGCACACTGGTCAGCTGCTACCAAAGACCCACCTCTCATGTTTTCTCATCCACACTGACACTCAGGTTTGACAAAAATGAAAGAGGACGTCTGAAGATTGGATGCGATGCGAGGTAGATGGGCCTGAGCCTTCTCCTTCTGCTTTATTCCCGAAAGATTGCAATTAATTCTAAGGATGAGCATTTCCTTTCTCTGCAATCTATGTAGAGGTTGAATGAACAGTGTGCATAACTATTGGGAAAGTAAAATATGTTTTTGTTCTTTCTTAGAAAGCAAGGTATGTTTCATAAACATACATGTATGTTTCATAAACATACATCCCCCAGAGGTAACATTTCCAAGGCATAGAGATCTGGGATTATTTTTTTTCCAGTTACTGTAACAGTGGATGACTCAGTTACCCGCCTGCCTCAGTTTTACAGACAAGCAAACCAAAGTCAAGGTAGGGGAGAGACACTTTCCAGGTCACACAGCTGTGAACCCGTGGCAGAGCCAGGATGACACCCAGGGCTGCCTGCATTGTCTGCAAGGTTAAGTGACACCTGCTACCACCAAAACTGAAATGTCTCTTTCCTTTTTTGGTAGATAGCAATGAGGTCAAATGTGACGGCTCTGAGAGTCTTTATCTAAGTAATCAAATGGTTCACCAAGCACCTGGGTGACAGCTGATGTTGACATCCTGTGTGATGTCATTATGGAGGTCATGGGGCTGCACCTGGATGAGCGGAATGGGCTGGCAGGCGGGAGGTGACGATCTTTGCTGGCAACACCACGTCTTCCCCGTACACATGAGTTTCTCTTTTTCTCTTAGAGCTTTCTCTTAGAGTCCTCGATTCCTTCCCTCTCCCACATAACAAGTTTGTCTTAGGGATAGAAAGAAAGGGAAGAAATTCTGTTTGTTGGTCTGGAGAAGGATCAGGCCCCATCCTCTCTCTCCAAGCAGGCCCTCTTGCCTCCTAAATCTAATTGGAATATTTGTGGTGTTCAAGAGTCATAGCTTGTTTAGCAAAGAAATTAAATGATACTCAACATTTAATATGTTGTGTTTTGTTTTTTTTCAACTGAGAATTGTTTGGAGATCCACATATGCCTTTTGCTGCCGAGGAAAAGGTTTGCCCTGGATCTGACCACAAGGACCAGAGCCTCACTTCCACACGAGGACAAGCCAATCAGTCTCTAGAAGGTGGGAGAAAGGGGCGTCCTGGGGCTGCTCTGACCACAGCGGAACATTTCTCTTTCTCCTTCGCTGGCAAGTCCCAAGAAAGCTCTGCACAAAAGCACTCGAATTTGAGTCTGTTACAGGCTTGCCATGTACCACTGGGGTTAGCGTCACACATGACTCGACTTAGCAGTTCATTTAAATAACTTTCCTTACTTAAAGTAGTTACCACTCTGCACATTTCTTCAGTTTCTTTCAGGTATTCACAACCTGTGATGTATGTCCTTTTATCAGGTAATAATTGTCAAACAAAATATGGTATGGGCCTCAGTTCTGAGCTAGCTCACCTGTGTCTACGTCCCAGCCCACCTGGGACAATGATGGAGGCAGCGGGATGTGTTTTGGGGGTGCTTCAGCAGAGCAAGTCCCACATCAAAGCAGGAGGCTCAGCAAAAATGGTCACACACCAACTCGCATGACGTGGGGCCAGTCCTCCCAGAGGTGAAGGACTGTGGGAAAAGAGGGTCTTGCCATCAAGTGTTGGTGTCTGGGGCCCATTCACATAACAAAGAGAACAATTCAAACACCAGAATAGAGCAGACAGAAGGAAATAATAAACATATGAGGAGAAACCAATAAAATCAAAAACAGAAAATCAATTAAACTAAAGGCTTGTTCCTTGAGGAGATAAATGAAATTGATAAATATCTCGAAAACTGATTAGGAAAAAGAGAGAGAAGACACAATTTACTAATATAATGAATGAAACCGGACTATTACGAACTACTTTATGGCAATGGATTTGATGACTTGGATGAAATGAACATATTTCTTTATAAAAATACAAAGTATTGAAAGGTATAAAATATCAAAGCTCACTCAAGAAAAAATTGAAAACTTGAATAGCCCTGTATCTTTTTAAGAAATTGAACTTATATTTAAAAATCTTCCCACAAAGAAAACTCCAGGTCATAAATGAATTCTAGAAAATGTTAAAGAAATAAATAATATGTATTCTACACAAACCAACTGGCATGAAGCCAGCATCACCTTGGTACTATAATCAGACAAAAATACTAGGAGAAATAAAACTATAGTCTGACACCTTTCAAGAAATTAGGTGCAAACATTTAAACAAAACTTTATTAAATCAAGTAAAAAAATATAGAAAATGTTAAAATGTCATGCCTAAGTAGAGATATGAGGCTTATTTTTATTTGAAAGATAATCGGTATAATAATAAACTTCTTAAAATACAGAATTATCTCAATAAATGCAGAAAAAAGTATTTCATAAAACTCAACATATTTTTATTAGGAAACTTTTAGCAAAATAGTAGCAGGAGGAAACTTACTCAACCTAATAATGGGAATCTAAAAAAACTTACAGCTAACTCCATATTTAATGGTGGAAATTGAATATTTTCTACATGAGATCAGGAAAACGACAAGGAGACCAGTCTCATGTATAGATTATTTTAGAGGTCTTGGCAGTAAAATAGGATGAGAAAATGAAATTAAAACATGGATTGGGGGGAAAAGTTACCAAAAATACTCTTTCTTACAAATACCATAATTTATGCAGAAAATTCTAGAGAACATAGAAAAATATATTAGGACTAATAAGTGAGGTTAGCCACATTGCAGCATACAGGGTAGCAACAACAAAATTAGAGATTAAAAAAATCACTTACAATGAAATTTAAAATAGTTTAAAAACAGAGATAAATTTGATAAAAGTTTGTCAGACCAATGTACAGAAAACTAAAGAACATTGCTGGGAAAAATAAAGACCTAACTAAATGGAGAGATGTCATGTTCATGGATCAGAAGACTCAATCGTTAGGATGTCAGTTCCTTCCAGATTTATCATTATGCTTAGCACACATCCAGCCAAACTCCCAGCAGCCTTTTTTTGGAAACTGGCAAGTTGATTCTAAAATTATACAGAAATGCAAAAGGCCTGAAAGAGCCAAAGCAATTCTGAATAAGAACAAAGTTGAAGGAATTCTGCTACTTGAAATCAAGATTTATTATAAATCTATGAAAAATTCTAGTGTTGAATTTGCATAAAGGTAAACATATGAATGAATTAAAAAAAGAGAGAGAGAGAGAATCCAGAAATAGATTCACACATATAAGGTCAGTTTATTTTCTATTTTTTTTTTTAGGTCAGTTTATTTTCAACAAAGGTACTAGGGTATTTCAATAGGGAAAGGATTATCTCCTGGCAAATGCGGCAATAGAATAGACCTCTACTTTTCCTTGTGCCACAGTCCAACTGGAATCTGGATTTCTAATCTGCAAATCTGAAATGTAGGAAAGTGGAACAAGGAACCTGACCAGAGAATGTCATACCCCTTCTAGTTATTATTCATGAGGAAAGAAAGGATATATTTCAACATACGGCTTCAGAAAGCTATGTAAACTTTAGGGGAAAATAGGTAAGAAAATTCTTAATCACAGTAAAAAAAAGGAATTAGGAAAAGGATCTCTGTTTATAGAGAAAAAATGAAGTATCAGGAAGAAGCTGTAGGAGTAAAAATAGAACTTATTAATTATAACTAAGTGTTGGTAATGCAGTTAGGAACTACAATGTAATTGTTAAGACAGCACTCTAGAAATAGATGAAAATGGGTTCATGAAAAATACTGGAGTAACATTTCAATTTACTTCAGCACAACCTGGGAAGAAAGGGAGAAAGCCAGTGTAAGACTTCTAAAGGCTGAAGGGAAGAGAAGGATTGGGTACAGGTATTGTATAATTTTACACTGAGAAAGAAAAACAGATGTAAATGTTCCCTTCAAAAACACCTAGAGGGTATCATCAAGTAGACTTTCCAAATTACCAGTGGGGGAGAGGGATGGGGTGTTTTATGGCAATAAACACCTGATCTGTAAACAATTTAGTCACGGACTTCATGCATTTAGCAACATGGTAGCAAATACAAAAGGCAAAATCTCTTACAAAGATAGCCCCAGGAGAAGCAGATAGACTATAAGCACATTGGGAAACTAACTCCTCTTTGGATTTGGGATAAATAGTTCAACAACAGTCACAACTACAGCCATGCACGCACACTCACACGCACATTCAATTTAGATTCAACAGAGATTAGTATATAAAAACTTTGCACTCGATGGATACTATATTTTATTCCACTTACACCCCAATATTAACCATATGGATCATCTTAACAATTCTTCCTAAATACAAAGATTATAGACTGCATTCTTTTATGACATTGCAATAAATCTACAATCAACAACAAAAAGAGGATCAAATGTCTCTATTTGGGATGGTGGAGAGACCACCTCTAAATACCTTGGACCAAATAAGGCTGAAATCTGAGATTTCAAATTATTTAGACATAAAAATAATTAGAAAATTTCAATTCAAACAAGTATAGAATATGACTAAAGCTACAATGAGAAGAAAAAATATAAACTTAAGTGCTTTCACTAACTCAGTAAGACATTTAATATGTGTCCATAATTACATACACTTATGTTTAGGAAAGAAAGCAATATTTACCAGATTATTGCCTACACAAAAAAATTAAAAACAAAATACATGAGAAATAAAGGAATGTGATACTACAAAATTTACCAGTGACTATATTTAAATGATGGCATTATTGTCTGCTAATTTTTTTCCTAAAAATTCTATAATACTATTATGCATTATACAATATATTTGTATTCAAAATATCTAGGCTTCTACCTATGAGTTGTATAATGCAGCCTGTCCATCATTTTAGAATTACTTTTAAGACAAAGGAATGCCAAGTCACGATGTTAAATTCTCAATGGTATAAAGCTTCAAATTTTTCTACAATTACCGTAAGCTCCCTTGGAGATTTTACTCTACCTTTTATCATAGTGCTAGGATTTATGTTTTTATTCACTTATTAATTGAACAGTTTGTTATTTGTGTTTGAATAAAATTTCTGTATATTTCTTGTTTGCTTTTGAGCAGCTCCCTGCTGTTTTGGCCATTCCCACAGAACACACACCTTTTCTCTATGGTGCCTGCTCTGTTTGTCCTGTTGGATGGCTTCTCTATACAAGTTACTATGCACAAGATTTTACAGTGTTCTACACAGAGTTCGAACTCCACAAAGACCACTCTTCAGAATCAGAGTCCCTCTGGAAGGACAGCGAACTCTGCATGTGAGGCTGTTATGGTGTGATATCTCTGAGGCTGGGGTCCGGGGACCAGGGTCTTGGGGACCCCGTCCATCGGAAGGAGGCATCTCAAAGTCAGCCTACAGATGTTCTGCTGGAACTGGGGGGTACCCGAGAAGTCTCCAGCTGGATGCCAACCCCGCGAGCAAGCAGACAGGACCGGACTTCCAGCTGGAGGAGGGGCTTTCCGTGGAGATGTGGCCAGCCGTGCAACGGGTGGGGCATCTGGGCAATGGCTCTGGAACCCTGTTGAACATTGTGTCTACTCAGGGTCTGGGACTGCAGGTGTAGAAAAAGTGAACTTACATCTGAGAGGTTTTCAACATCTCCTCCACAGTGAGAACCTGCCAAGAAAGCGTCATGGGGACAGCTCGTAGTGCAGACGCCTCTCATGGGACAAGAGGGACTGCACCGAGGAAAGCCAAAGTCCAGAGCGAAATAAGCCATTTGCCAACGAGACAAGAGTGTAAACCACAGAGGATGTGATCACAAGGCAAACACGGCAGCCCTGCCCCGGCGAGCAGGTGTGCTGCGAAGGTGGACCCTGAGGGTGGAACAGGGTTTCTCCTGGGCTACCATCTGTGTGCTTCCGCAGCTCAGCTCTTGTCTGCAACCATGAGGCGAACAATAGCAGAGACCCAGGAGTTCAGAGGACTTGATGGGGGTGGGACAAAGTCCCCATAGGTGCCAGGCGGCACCAGGGTGAATGGGGAAGGCTTGCATTCAGGCCTTTCCTGCCAGCAGTACTTGGGCCCACGAAGGTGAGTGCCCTCTCTCTGCTGTGGTTCCGTCGGTCACTTAGATTTATTGGTCTGACCTGTGTCTGATGGTGAACAGCATCCCCCAACCAGGGAGGGCCAGCAAGATGCTAAAGTTCTCCAAGTAAGGAATTCCCTGTGGCCAGTGCCCTCTGATGCCCCCTGGATTGATGGAAACTACAGCTTAGGTTCTCACTATATAGCTAACCTAGAGATAAAACAATTATAACACAGGCCTCCTGGAAGACCTCCTGTTTCCTGTTGGGAGCCTTATCTAGTGAAGCCCATACCATCCTCCACTGGCCCTCGTTCCAGCGGTGCTGTCTTCCGCCCCACCCCACCACCACTCTTCCAACGAGGGCCCATTCCTAACAGTACCTCTGGCTAACGGGTCAGGTTCACCATGACCCGTGCTTTGTTCTAACATGACACACCCACCTGCACATCAAGCTGACTTTATTTAAAGGTTGGGTGAGCAATCACCTGGTGACTTGGGCCAGCTGGACTGGAGGCCACCATCAAGGAAGGCTGTCGTCTGCCAGCAGCACAGGGTCTGCCCAGGCTGAGGTGCTGACAACAGAGGCTGGCGCTGGGTCACCTGCCAGGCCGGTTTTCCTGGCAGCCCTGCTGGGCAGCCTACAGTACAGGGGCTGGGTTGCCCGCTCCACAGTGTGGGTTGGAGTGGGCAGGGCGGTCGTTTACATCAGTTTCTGTACAAAACATGGAAACCTGCCAACATAAATGCTGATACACACCAATTCTGCTGGAGAAGGCAAGACGTCCACATTTTCGTACACTCCCTGGGAACAGGCAGGTGAGAGGAAGGAGGAAAGGGGAGCACCTACCTTCTACAAGTCCTGCAGACATTTGGTGTGGTTCCCTCAGGGGCGTTTCAGGGCTGCAAAGTGGGCTGCACCTTTCTCCCCCTTCCCTGCGACTCCAGGCTAGCACCCCACCCACCAAAGCTCCCTCCGTAGTTGTGCAGCTCGAGGAGCACACGTGGTCCCATCATACATTATGAAATCACATGGTGGTGATGAATTCCTCCAGCTGCCCAGAAGCTGGTACTGTGAACACTGTGTCTGGGGTGGCACATTTGGGCCGGTGGAGGAGGGTCAGGGTTTGTCACTCCAGGAGTTATGTTTGGGTCCTTTTTCCCACCAACTGGCCATAGAGTCTGAATTTAATAACTTTCTTAGGTACCATCAGCAGGTTCCTGGAGGTTCTGTAAGGCCATGAAACATTAGCTCAGGGACCTGAGTGCCCAGGAAGCTCAGACAGCAGTGGGGAGCATGACAACACCCCACCCTGGAAAGCTCCTGGACAGCATAGCCCAGGAGCTAAGCCACGCTGTGGGGTGTCCCCAGAGCCATGCCTTGAGCTCATTGTCTAGATAGAATGGAACAATTCTACTTTCAAGGAAGCTGACTCAGACCAGGAATGATGACGGTCTGTGTCAAATGGAGGCAGGGAAAATGAGGTAAGAGGAAACACGTTGGCGTACAGCCAGGTGGGTGGAAAGACCTAGAACAAGATGTGACAAGCACTCTGACATCCAGTACCCAGCACTGGTTGCGGAGAATAGAGCCTCTCCTAATAGAAGGTTGCAGCTGGGCACGGTCCAGTTGGTTAGAGCAAGTGAAGGATAGGTAATGGGGTCCACGAAGGCACACAGTCTTTTGTCCTCAGTACCCCCAGCCTGGCCTTGGTGCTCACGTCCCTGGTCATGGTGTGCCAGTAACTTCCTCCCTGATGTCCCGAGACCCCGGGCCACGCTTCCTACAAACATCATGGCAAAGCTGTACTGGGAGCTACCTGCACGCAGGCACCAGGCTACCTGCTCTGCTTTCGAACGTTTCACGACAGAACCATGAGGAATTGAAGGGGCCTGCTAAGCACATACAGCGTCCCACGTCCCCACTTCCCCCGAGGGCAACGTGAAACAGGGTGGGCTGGCCTTTAGTCGGGCTTTTTGGGCTTTTCATTCTTCTGCATGGAGTCAGGTGAGCGCGAAGGCAAGCATGTGCCTGTTCCCCCCTGGACTTGTTTCTGTGCTGGGGACAGTTGGTAAGATCTGGAGGGAGGGACCCTGCATATGTGTGTCCTTCCCTCCCTCTCTCTCCCTCTCCCCACTGAGCATGTCAGTCTGCACTAAATGACAGCAAGGATGACCTTTAGGCTTCAGCAGTGCTGGGGGTGAATGGATGTGGGTTCGCGTGCACCATGCCCTCTTGACTGTAAGTTTCTTGAAACCACAACCCTGTGTTCTCTGTTTGCGATGGGAAGAGTAACGGCTGCAAACAGGCCAAGAGCAGCCTGATGATGCCATCAGCCATGCAAAAGGCAGCACAGTCTGGGGGCTCCCTGTCTTCCCCCCCCCCCCCGCCCCGTGAGGCTCCAGTTCCTCTCCAGTCACCGCCTGGCTGTTCCTGCTCCCCAGACACTCACGGCAAATGCCTCGGCATGACTTGGATGCACTATTCCTCCAGACAACTTGTCCTCCAGACAAGGTCAAACAAGTTACTCAGCATTTTCCTTTCGGTGAATGTGAAATTGGCTGAGTACACTGGACCCCAAACAGACCTGCCTGCTTCGGCGGGTGGCGAGGTCAGAAATATGCACCCAATTGCAACCTGGGGAGATTTCTATTTTATGAGAAACAAAAAGGAGCTCAGAAGCAAGAACATTTTGCCCCGTTTATCCAGCAGCAGAGGATCTTCTCATCTTTGTTGAAATGACAGAGAAGGCTGGTCCACACCTTGCCCCTTGCTTAGCGGAGTGGGTCCAGCCATCAGTGTGAACGGTGAGGTTTTCCCATAAACACCCCCTTCCCTCCACATAAATCAACATCACGTGAAAACTGGGATCTTATTTTAACTGGTGGATATGGGATTTTCAAAGGTCTGAGAGTGGGGTTAGCATATTGTTATAATGTTGTGTTCTGATTTACACACACTGCCTTCCTGCGAGGGTTCCTCACGCAATCCCTATTTTTATATGTGGTGCAAGCACCAACTGAGATCTCAGGAAAAATAACAACAGCTTGACACTACTCAAGCAGAGCTTTCTCATTCACCAACAGAAACAGTTAGTAAATGCTTCAAGTCAGTTTCGTCTCTGCGTTGGAGTCCACACTCTTCATTTTCCTGCGTCAGCAAGACAGTCTGCACCTTTAGTTCAGATGTCCATATGCTAATTTACTTATTTCCCTTCCTGAAAGACAATGGTTCCCCAACGGTTAATTTCAGTTGATGGAGATGGTTTCGCTTTTCATTCTCTGCAAAATAATGTATTGCCGCAAAGTGATTTCTAATAAACAATATCTAGGAAAGAACTACAATGCTGATTGTTTCCGACAGCCAAAAATGCATTATTAATGAAATAATAACGCTGGCAGTCTCTTGCACGCAAGCTGATTGAGTAGAGTTGATTTTTCTGTTTGGAACCTGCATCCGTGCTTTGCACTCGCACCTTCTTTGGGTGGCTGAGCAGAGCAGAGCGTGGGACGCAGCCATGCTACGTGGCGCTCACGTGTGTCTGCAGTGAATACAGAGCAATTATTTTGGCTTGAAACGGAGGCTGTGCTGTGTGTCACTAATGTTATTTTTCAGTGTTACTTAATCCAGTAAACCTTGATTATCCTAAATCAGAAGTCCCTCAAACTACACAATCTATAACCAATGAAGGTACTCTTTAAAAGAAATTGCTGTTATTTCTAGAGTCATAAGTGGAAGTAAAATGAACAGTCAGTACACAACACACTGTATTCAACCATAGCTGATTCCAAATTAGAGCAGGCATAACAACGGAAGACAAAAGCAAAACCTGAATAAAACTCTGCATTATATAAATTTGTGCAATGGAAGCAGGGCAAATTCAGCGATTTGTCCCAACGAAATCCATGCCTTCACCTGCCACTTCAGTCATGCGAAGCTGCAGAAAACTCTTTGATTCGATGTGGGAGTCAACTATTCCATGTTTCAAGCTTTCTAATTGCACAAAGCATAATATTGTATTTCACCTCTTCACTCCAATTGCTGTGACTTAATTCCCTGAAATATTTGTGCTTCCAGTCGAATTGTGACGCTTTGTGTAAAGCACTGGTCTCCACTGTCGTTGGCGCTGATATTAATTGTGGTATTAACTTTATTGAATTTACCGAAGTGCTTTGCTGGATAGTCTCCAAACACTGACAGGCAAATGAAATTAAATAAGAAGGGTCAGCTCTGTTTAAAAGCACCATGTAAGTGCTTTCAAGACCGGCTATAATTAAAGAGGCTGTGAACCAAAACGCAAGTGCAAATGTCACTCTCATCTGAGCCCGCCGGCCACGCAGGGCACAAGCAGAATTCACCGCTGGGCGGGCCTCTGTGACAGAACGCAAGGGTGTTTCCTGGAAGGTGGGCTCTCAAACACGATGTCCGGAAGCCGAGGACTCGGAGAGTGTGACTCTGCCCGCACGCCTACACCTGTGGCTGCCCACGCAAGTGCCCGGACCCAGGCCAGTGTCAGCTGCCCAAAAGGCTGCCCATGCAGACTGGTTAAGACAGCTCTCGTTTCGAAATGCCGGGAGAAGCGCCCGCAGACAGGTTTTTGCCTTGTTTGTTCCTTTCTTGGCCGCTCACAAACATGTAGAACACAGTGAATGCTGACCAACTTTGTGCGTGGGTGAAGGAGCAGACACAGGGCTCAGGAGTTGAAACCTTTTACAGAAGGGAAAACCCTTTGGTGTGAAGAAGAACCCCCGTATTGCGAGCCACTCCGTCTTGTCTTCCGTTTCCTAGACTGGGGCACACCTGCAGGGCTCCCACAATAGACTGGCGGCGCTGCTCAGGCGCCCCATGCTGCTGGGAGGGGCTGTGATTTTATTTTCCTGAGCAACAGCCGTGATGTCCTAACAACCCGCGGGGCTGGACATGGCGTCCACTAAGTGCTGCTCCTCTGAGATCTGTCTTCACTGCTCAGCTCACCGACAACAGGAAGGGGGTACGCACCTCACCGGTCACACTTGCCTGGCCTGCTGCTGATGAGGTCGGTGCCCCTGGGCCAAGGACAGGCCACCTCCCTCTGGGGGCAGAGTGCTGAGGCCACGTGAGCGCTGAGCGCCCACACACACAGAGCTCTGGGCCTGGAGGAGGCAAAGGAAGGGCGCAATGGGTGAGCCGTCTGCCTGATGGCTACAAGGGCTGTCCTCAACATAACTGCAGACGTGTGCCCAGACGCGTGACACAGGGGCCACACACAGGGCAACGGAGCCAATGTGGAAACTAAGAAGCGTCCACATCGATCACCTTGAGATACTGGGCATGACAGACAAGTTTTCTTTTCACATAGAATTAGAATTGGAAACAGAGATATACACAAACATCATGGATGCATGTATCACATTTGTGTATACACATGTTTACACATTAAAACAGAATATTTTATGAAAATTCTTAACTCGTTTGGGATTGAAGATCATTCAGTTGCTCTGAAAGCAGCTGGAAAGTTAAGGCTGACGGGTCAACATGCGCAGGACAAGGAGCCCTGGGACATGGTCGGGGGCGGCCACTGGGTAGGGTGGGGGAGTGCAGGCTGTAACCTCACGTCAGTATCATACTTTCTTGGGACCAATTGCATCTACCCAATGTACTCCCAGGTGCTGGTGTGTGAAACTTGCCATGGACATTGCAGACAGTGTCCAAATAAAAAGTTGGGAAAGGTAAAGAGAAAGGACTAAAAGATTCATCTGTTAAATTAGGTCAACGAATGTCTGTGCTGCTCATAAAACCCCAGCTCATTTCACAACTGCCACTGAGTGCCTGTGTGGGCTGGGTGTCCACAGGTGACCCAGCAAGTGGGGACTGGCTGGGGAGACAGCTGGCGAGAGGCCATGAGGGCAG
This sequence comes from Rhinolophus hipposideros, assembly GCF_964194185.1. Taxonomy (NCBI): domain Eukaryota; kingdom Metazoa; phylum Chordata; class Mammalia; order Chiroptera; family Rhinolophidae; genus Rhinolophus; species Rhinolophus hipposideros. The sequence goes on from NC_138053.1 coordinate 99,225,290, forward strand.
CTCTGAGACGCAAGGCCTGTGCTTCAGGGAGCACACAGTAGGGTGGCTCTGAGAAGCAAGGGTGGTGCTGCAGGGAGCACAGAGAAGGGCGGCTAGCTCAGGAAGATGCAGCGAGTTCCCAGAGTTCTCAAAGCGGAGGGGGCTCCTCTAAGGCAGCAGTCCTCCACCCACCCAGGGAGTCTTAGAAAATGCATCCCAGTCCAGACCAACAGAGTGCAATGACAACCAGGACAGCCTGGTGTCTCTCTGGGCAATCCTGACGAGCACGAGCCCTTGGGGTGCTGGGAGGAAAGGCAGCCGGGCAGAGGGACCTGAGCAGACCCACACAGAAAGCTGCTCTGCTCAGGATGCAGTGTGTTGTGGTCTGTCAGGGCAGACACCCTGTGAGTGATCAGAGAGTTTGCAGGAATCGAGCCAGGACCCAGGGTCAGGGCACCTGTGCTCAGCTGTGTCGGGTCATGCCGGTTCTACCAAGGAGCACTGTGCAGTGTGACCTGGGCCAGGAGGACGCTGGTTTGGGGTCTGGACGCTGGGAGGCAGAGGCGTGCCGCTCAGACAAGGCTGGCATTGTGATCACGGACAGAAGGCTCTGTGTGGGGCTCACAGGTTAGTTTCACTCCCTTACTGGTCAGATAGCTGAGGAACAAAGAGGGTCAGTGGTTTTCTGGAAGTCACCAAAAGTGGGTCGGTACAGAGGTATGCCAACAATATACCTTATGTCCATGTACGGAAATACGTAATACAGTTACATTCAGGTACAACGATATACGTTATTATATGTAACAGAATACGCGTATATACTAACACATTCGTATACGGTAGTATACCTCCTTGGCATGTATCACGTAATTGGTTAACAGTGGTCCAATAAGTTTCTCGTACAAGATGTTGGGTTATTCCATGAAATACTGTTCCCACCGATCCACCATCTGAGTGGAAAGCAAGGCCAGACGTATGCAGAGAAAACAGGTGGTTCCCCGAACCCGTCGTTGGGAGCAAAGCCCCCGCGGCTCAATTCAGAGGAAGACAGAGGAGAACAGCAGTCAGACGGTGAGATTGGAGCTGGAGTGTGAAAGCCCAGCCCTCTAAGAAAGCCCAGAAGCTTCCAGTTTGTAAAGAGATGCTCAGACCCCATCTCTAGCTTCTTGAGATCCAGCCTCACATGTGCACACAATTCCAAGTTCTGTAGGACCCACCCCGGCACCAGCTCGGCTCCAGTGACTTCCTGTCCAGCCACACATTATAGGACCAAAGTGCAGTGACCTTACTCCAGGCTCAGCCGGGATGCCGCCAGCAAAAGCCACTGTAAGAGCAGCCTGGACACGTGCTGACCAGGTACAACTCGTTTCTTTTCAGCCTTTAATGTCGCTGGACATTCTCATGTATAACTTGATGACCCTTCACATGTTCCCATGTACATCAAAACTGGTATTACACAGCTATTTACAAACAATTTGTAGAATCACACGGAAAATGTGTCTTAACTGGCTAATTCACCTCGTCTTTTTTGGATGGTTTTCTTATGCCATTTCCTGGGAGGCATAAAAAAAATGTAATATTAAGGAATAGAGTTCATGGACAAGTCAGCCCCGAAAGGGTCACATGTCCCGTAATGTCTTTGTTACCCCCAGCGGTGAGCTCTCACGTGGCTGCAGCGTCAGGGCCCCCAATCACACCACAGCCCAGAACCACACGAGGCAGCACACACCTAGGAAGGTGCCCAGTATGTGCCTTACAGTGAGGAGAAGAGCTGCAGAAAAGCAGGTGTAATACAGCCTGCTTTTCATGAATAGAGAGACGCTCACACAGTCATAGAATGTTCTGGAAAAATAAGCAACACACTTAGTCAGGGCTTAGGGAGAAGCTCTTCCACATCACCTTACATTTAAACTTTCACCAATAGCATTTATTACCTCAACCTCTCCCCCCAAAAAAAATTAAAACCAGCCAATGAAAAAAACTGTATTCCAGGCTTGCCACCTCACAACAAACAAAGCTTCCTGGCTTTAGGGTGTCACCTCCCCAATCGACTTGGAAGCCATGGACCAAGATGCCCACTCTGCTCCCTGAGACCTTCATCCTCACTGCCTTGTTCTGAATCCCATACAGCCCGGCCCCATCCCTCTTCTCCACCCTCCAGTGAACTAGAGGCGGGTGGCACTTGACTCCAAGGCGTTTGACAAGTGGACTCCAACCCAGTGTTACTGCCATTCAAATAACACAATGGAGAGGGACCTCGGTCTCATTCTCTCCCTGTGTTGTCATCCCCAGTGGATTTCAACCATCTTATTAAAATGTGGTACTGCTGAGCTGACGTACTCCAGGCAGATCTGATGGAGATGCCACAGGCAGGCCAGGAGATCACGACTAATGGGAGAACATTTGGGGGCAGCTCTTGACAAGGCAGGTGTGATGCAGCAGAGGTGTCCCTCTGTGTCTCGGGACACATGGTCAGTGTCCTCTTCTAAGAAGACCAGTACTGGTCTGAGGACACTCTCTCTGTTGTGGTGTAAACAATAAACACGTGTGACCCTGGTGAGGGCAACGCAATTTTTACTTCCGTTCCCCTGGATCATGTTCTTATGTACTACAAGGCCCAATGGCGCACAAGCTCCCTTTCTTCTCTGGGCTCCACAAGCGTGTGTGCTTAGCATAGACAGTGCTGAATCCTGGAATCCTGCACTAGCAAACTTTGTGCTGCACGTGTGCACAAATGGACACACAGCTCCAGGTAATGCCCCTAATTACAGCTGCAGGAATGCAGGGGCCTTGGCGTTGCCAAAGTAAATGTATTTTGAGATCGACCTACTGGAGGAAAGAATTGCTGAGCAGCGCCGGACTCCATCAATGGGTTAATAATCTTACGTGCTCTTCTCTTTTGAAAAGGCTTATTTAAATGTTTATCAGTTGTGCGCTGGTGATTCGCTGGGGACGGCTCATCATTGTCTATGCATGGGAGCGTTGTAGGAAGATTAAAATAACATTGAGTATATTCTGTAAATGAAGGAGAGAACTAACAGAGGCCCCTGGAGTCCATTATAAATTTTAATAATACATCAAGGTAATGTAACTGAATAACCGATCTCTAAGGGAAGAAACACAACATTTGGCTAATATTACAATTTAAATTATGAAAACAAAAAGAGCTTTTAGTTAATCTTGTCTTTCTGCTTTTATTCTTCAGGCTTTTTTTTTTCCCCCCGAATCCGAAACACCATGTAAACAAATAAAAGTAAGGGAGAAAAATAAACAGTTTGGCATCTCAGTAGATTAATTAATGCGCTTCAGCCTTGGCACCAGTAGGCGAAAATTATGTGCATAAATAATATCACTAATTAAAAAGATGCAGATTAACATGCAAATAATGTTAATGAGGATCTGCCATTCCAGAGTGGATTCGCATAACATCAACAATGTAATGGGTTGGAAGGCTTGTGTTTGCATTACATTAATAAATTTCAAAGACCTCGCATAAAAAAGTTCTGTCGGCGCCTGTGTGTCCCACGTGTGAGCTGTAAATTCTGTGGGCAGTAGGAGCGAGTCGGCAGCTGCCAAAGTCATTATCTAAAAGACTGTTGAGAGGGCGCCACGTGCCAGCGTGACCAGCTGTTGGGAGCTGGGCAGTAGGCACTAACCTGTGCCAATTATTCATATTATTTGGGTCGTCTTGATATTTATTTAAACTGATTAATATTTTGTGCTCTGCATCTTGATCTGGAGGGAAATCACTTTCAGCAAGCAAAGTTTAAAAAAACAACAACCATCGTTATCAGCCTTTGAAGTGTCCTGGAAGTTGACTACGTATTGGAATTGATTGAGCAGACTGGCTTCCAAAGCTCAGACAACACCAGCAGAATGCCTGCAATGGTGTCACATACTGCGGACATGAAGTGTCGTGGCGTCAACTGCCGCGTGGGTCATAGTGCACGGGACATAGTGCAAGTGGAAAGGCATGCGCTCCCTGCTGCAGGAGGCTGCCTCTGTGGGTGGGTTTTTAAGGGGGAAAAAGACACGGAGGGAGGCCCCAGAGAATGCCTCCTAAGACAACACATCGCCTCCACTCTCTCCTCAGGCGGTTCTCTTCCTCTCCTGATCCTGGGCTGGGCCTCCCTGACCAAAGCAGAAGCATGGTGGCATGAGGGGACAGTGCAGCCCACAGTTGGCCACCCAGGTCTACAAAACGCCATCTTCTGCTGATGAGCTGTCCACACGCACAATCTCCTGAGGGTGGGAAAGTGCCTGTCGCCAGGAAGCTAGCTGGGACTGTTCTAAGAGGCGTGGGGATTAATGCACCACCAGAATCAGTGTGTCCGATCAGTCGGGAGGCAGCCAGCAGCTCTGAGCCCAGGTGAAGGACGAGCAGCAGGCTGGTGAGGCTCTCATAGGCACTCTCCTGTGAGAGGGGAAAAGCTATAACCGGTCTTTCTGGCTCTCAACTTGACCTGCCCTCCCCCAACTTCCCTGTCATCACATGGCCTGGTCCTGGAGCAAGATGCCAGCGCCCACACTCTCTGCCTGTCCACTGGATCAGGAGGGGTCCCAGAAGCCAGACAGGCAGCAGGGCACCCTCACCACGAGGGCGGCTCCCCGCCCAGGACGTGCTGCTGCGACCAGCCACTCCGCTCTAAAGCTGTGGCGGGTTAGAGACCAGGCCCTCGATCATCACCCATGTTCTCAACCCCTCCAGGAGGAACAAAACAAGCATCACTGCTTTTAAAGCATCAAATACAACAGAGCATGGCCGCTCCACCAGGGCCCTGCTGCTGCCCATGGTCAGCTCACACCCACCCAGCATGTGGATGACGGGTCCCACACTGAGACAGTGTTGAGTGACGGATGGCATCACACAGGTAGAGGTGTGTTCAGCCATCGATAAAGACTCTTCTAGAGGAAGTGAGGTCACATCTCTGCATGGCCGTGAGCGGCTGGCACTGTGATTTCCCTGCAATGGGGCCGCACGAACCGGCGTCACGCTCTTAGCAGGTGCTCCCGGGGCTGAGCAGCAGTGCGGCTGTGCCGGCCGGGCATCGTACCAGCCTGGGAGCCAGGACACACCTGTCCCCAGACCCACACAGCCGTGTTCTGACCCTGAAAACCCTGCTCTCTTCCATGCCACCCAGCCTGCCTTCATGTGGCTCTAGGTGCTAAAACCAAGAAGGTTTAGGGGTGGCTGGTTAGCTCGGTTGGTTAGAGTGTGGTGCTGATAACACCAAGGTTGCTGGTTTGAGCCCCACATGGGCCACAGTGAGCTGCACTCTCCTTAAAAAAAAAGAAAAGAAAAGAAAAGAAAAAGAAAAAGAGCAGCAAGAAGGCTTAAGAGTTGAAAGAAAGAGCCGTGCACGCCAGTTCCAGGCAAGTCTCCATGCTAGTTAGCTAACTGAGCCATACAGAGCAAGCGCCCGCCTAAACTCGCTCATAGTAAGGAGGGTGCTTGTTTGTCTTCCCTGCCCCTGGAACAGCAACCGGATGTACAATTTCAGACCTGATGTGGAGAAAATGATGTGCTTTTCATCATCCGTTTGCAGACTGGCAGCAATGAACATATCCGTAAAAGAATAATAACTATGAGGTATCTGTTTCAAAATTACATACTGGCACAAAGGCCTCTATTGACGTATTTGCCAACGCCACTTAAAGTCTATGGTTTGAATGGTTTAGGACTTCCCTTTGCACAGAGCAAAGAAGTAAATGCTGCATATAGGGTGGATATCGTGTCCCCTGTGCAGCCATTCGGGAGTCTGGGTGAGTGGATGGTGCAGTTCTGAGGCTGTGGACCCAGCCATGCCCTGAGGTGGCGTCTACAGAGGGCCGTGACATCAGGGTCGACGGTGGGAAGCATGGCATTCTCACTGACGTGTTCCTACAACATCTGCTTTGCGTGGGGGCAGAGGACACCTTGCAGAGGAGAGGAGACTAGAGAAAATGGACGGGGGGGATGGAACACTGTCAAGGCCACCGCCCCTGGCACAGGTCCCGGGGGCGGGGGGGAATGCGTGTTTGTTGATCCCTCTCTCTGGCCCCAGCATTTTGGCAACTTACAATTGTATGGAATTGTCTGATCCGATGGCGGCCCCCACCCCACTCTGCGGTTGTTGAGGGCAATGCCCCTCTGGCGGGTTGCCCCAGTAGCTCACCCAGAGGGCTGGAGAAGCAGAGGGAGATAAGGAAGGGAGCAGTGCCCCGGCCAAGGTAGCCTGGCTGCGTACCCCAAACACCAGCCACCTGGCACGCCACCTGCCACACCCTCTCCCAGCTGAAGGGCTGAGACTCCCACTTCGCAAGCATTGTTTTTGGAGTTTGTACAGAAAGGTGCAGGAGCAGTCAGTCTCCAGATGCTTCCATTCTCCACACCCCTCCCAGCACATTCCTCCCAGGCACCCACTGCTTTTCCTGGGTCAACACTTTAGTCCAGTGAGAGCATGACACTCAGCAGGACCCAACACACACCCCTCGCGGGCACCTGAGCGGCTCATTCTACGGACGCACTGCGTGGAGCAGGGCTCCCTGTAAATGAGGACACATCTCGCCTTTTCCCAGCTGCCCCCGGGAGCCTGACATACATGTGGCCCACCCCCGAGGTGACCTTGCTCTGGAACTGGCTGTCCCATCCCAGGTTTTTCTCCAGAAATTCAGGAACCATCTCATCAAAACATTGGACTTGGAGTATAGAATGCTCTCTCGTTTTCCCTGTTGATGTGTTTGGAAACGAGCGTCTCATTTTCACTCAGAAAAATCAACCATCTGCAACAGCCTCTCCAGCAATAAAGGAATGTGATGCTCTGGAGTGTGGTCACCTCTGAGTGGGAAGAAGTAAAAGGAATTCCCTGTTGCTTCAACAGAGGCTGATGTGAGGAGCTTCCGACTGAGCACTTTTCTGTCCTAAGTGGTTTCTGTCAATGAAACCTACTCTTCTGGCTGCTGCACAAATGTCACCTCCCCTGAGAAGCCTTCCCTGATTGGCCCCACCCTGGACCAGTTGGCTTTGCCATGGGTGCTGTTCCTGACATGCTTTCCTCATCGGCGATCTCAGGGATCGGAGGATGGATTCTCCAAAACAATGCCATCAAACCACTGGACATTTTCCTAAAACAATCTTTTCTACTCCCTTTTCTAAAAATAAGGGCGGGTAGGGGGAAGCCCTCAGAATATAAAGTCTTCACTTAAAATGTTGCCTGTTTTCTAATTGTTGGCTCATGCTTCCATGTCTACAGTGGAAAAACAAAGTTGAAAATTATTGGCTGCACTTTAACATAAGTGATTCAAGGTAATTAGGAACAAAGTTTCCCTTAAAGATGTAAAGGATCTCAATTGGCCATCAGCACGTCCCACGTTAGCTAGAAAATTCTCAACACTTCATTTCACTACCGCCTTCCCGTAGGGCTTATGAGGGTTGGAGCCTGACGGAACTGCACACCGGATACCAGCTCCAGGCAGCACTCCGGGCACCACCCATGTCAGCCGCTGCCGCCGCCCGCTACTTCCTGAAGCCCGGGAACTCATGCACAGAGCCGTCCTCTGCCCTGTCTGCTCTCTGAGGACCCGTCCTCTCAGAGACAGTGATTGCCGACATAATGGGAGACACACAGTTGCTCACTTTGCTGGCGTCGTGTTAGTTAAGGGGAAGATAGTTAAGCTGTTGCCACAAAGAGCTGAAGCGCTGGAGGTCCTCGGGGCATGTGTGCTGTTCGGACTCGACGACCCTGAGTTGCAGTTTGTGGCAAGTCGCCCTGAAGTTCATGTTTCTAACAGAAGGTAACCACCAATTACTGGTTTCCCGTGTCCCAAGCGTACACTGAGATAATACGTGATTGACGTCAATCTGTGGGAGGTGGGTTGACTGTATTTTAGAGATGAGCACACAGACTTGAGGCTGTCAGCTGCCCCCGGTGACAGAGCCACTGTGCAGGGCAGCTGGTGCTGGAAGTCACCTCTGGACGTGCCCAGGGCGGAGTGCCAGCACGGCAAGATGCTGTGTGTTCATCCGGAGCATTTCCGAAGCCGGTGTGCTTAGGGGCAGCCACGGAGAACCAGGCAGCAGGCTGGGCAGAGAGAGGCCATGTGGGCAGCTGTGTCAGAAAGGAGGAGAGGAATGCACAGTGGGACCACAGCTGCCCACGTCGTCCTGCTGGCAGCCCAGCTGCTTCTGTCCCTGCGCTCTCCAAATCTCTGCTCAGGCGTCACTCTCCTGACACTCCCCTGTGCAGCTCCACCCATTCAAGTCCTTTGAGCCGATGAGCTGCCATCAAGGGCAAATTCTCCCATGTGGCCTTGACGGCAGCCAGACATGACCTATGTCTCCTCGAACTCATAGCACCTCCCATCATCACGTAGAGCCCCCTGCCCTGCTGGCTCATGTGGTGTCACTGGTTAGCCATTCCAGGCAGGTCAGCACACACGTCTCAGGCACTGCTGTGAGTGGGCACTGCCCTCGAAGGGTGGAGGCAGAACCAGGCACGACTGTCCACAGGCTCGTCTGTGCAGCCGTCGGCTTGGACACAGGGAATTCTGGAACAGGGAGGCATGTCCTCTGGGGGAGCCCCAAAGGGACGCTGAGCCGGGGCTTTAGGAGGGGACCGTGGAGTCACAGACACCCACCTGCTGGGACATCATCCAGGTGTGTGATGGGAGGGCCTTCCAGGAGAGCACGTGACCCAAGGAAATGTTTGACCAACAGAGTCTGGCTTCACTGCATCGGGTATGAAGCAGGGAGGTGGGACAGAAGCTGGTGAGGGCAGAGCCAGTGGACCTTGAGGGCTCCTGCCAAGGCCCCACTGTTGTCCCACAAGTGATAAGAGTGCAGCTTCCACGGTAGTGGGGCTCTCTGGGGAGGACGGTGGGAGCCATGGATGGAAAATGGAGGAAGGGATGAAGTAGGCACTCCGTCAGTGGGTGCAGCCTGGGGGCCTGGACTCTGCTCCCGACAACCTGAGGCACCTACTCTTCGTGCCTCAGTGTCTCTGCCTGTTCAGTGGTGATTGCCTCCCTTAAGGGGCAACATGCAGATGACATGTGTTAATGAAGGCCCAGGGTTAGGTGTAGAACCTGGTGGTATGTAGAAAGCCCTTTCACGTGATTATTAAGTCAACAACAGGAGTCCAGGGAGAGACTGGAGTGTCAGGTGTGTGGCTGCAGCATTTTTCTGCCTCATTAGTCTGCTCAGGGTGAGGGGAAGGACCACGCCACCTTATCCTTACCCCTCACTTCTGCTCTTCCTTTGTCAAAAGACAGTTCCCTGGGAAACAAACTGCTACTCAGATGAATGTGCAAGGGGCACCTGGAAGAAAGCTCTGGGGAGCCCCACGTGTGAAGGACAAGGGCTGCATGGAGAGGGTGCCATCGCAACAGTGTTCTCGGCCAACGCCACGAGCAGGCTAGAGGTGGGGGCGCTGGGAGCTGCGATGGCCCTTCAGCAATGGCCCATCTTGAGGTTGGGTCAGGCTGTTCCTCCTCTTGCAAATCAGCCATTGAATGTGAGCTGCCCTGGGACTTCTCCGACCCAAGGGCAAGGGCGTTTCTGGAGAGGACTAAACATGGCTGGCAGCAGACAGCACTCCTGGCAAGGAGGATGGGGTCTAGGGTCACACAGGGCACCCCTTCCCTGCTCAGATGCATGTCTCCTTGGAATCAGTCCACCTGATGGGCAGCAGGTCTCCTCTCCTGGAAAACCTGTGAGAGGCAGGTGAGCAGAGCAGATGTCAGCCTCCACCGTGCAGCTGATCCAGGCTGTGAGCCCCTTGCCCTATACTGACCTGGCTACAGAGCTCGGTGGCTTACCTGGCAGGGGTCCCCACGGATTCCTCCTGGGCTGTCTGACCTTCCAGTGACCATGCCCTTCTCAGTCTGTGACTACAGCATCAGTCCACATGCTGTCCAGTTTAGTCTGGTGAGGTTTTAAAGGTGCCCAAAGGACTGGCTGGGGGCCAGTGCAAGCACTAGTCGTCCTCTGCCTGCCTTTGATGGGGGCGACTCCTTTCCTTGCTTGCTGGTCCCTCTCACCAGTTGCCCAATGCTTCCATCTAGCAGACCGATCTAAACGTCTAGTGGTACTCGTGAGTCCCTGATTGTGAACTCTGAGCACTGGACCCCAGGACCCTCTGTTGTAGAATAGGAAGTGCCAATGCCCAGCGGTGGTCACTGGAGTGAAGGTCACTCTGACATCCACCCCTGGGGCCTGTGACACTGAATCAACCCGTCAGAAAATCCCCAGGTGTGGAATGCTGCCCCCAGAATGCGAAGAGACCCACTGATCGCTGTGCTTCCTTTTTAGTCACGGAAGTTTAGATGCAGTAATTCTTCCTTTACTCTGAAGGGCGCTCCCACACACCCCTGGCAGCTGGGCCTTTAAACAGCCGCTCCTGTGGCAGACTCTTAGATTTGTTGGGATTGTCTCCCACCATCTGAAGTACATGCGTTTCCCCGAAACGTTCAACATTCCTGCTTCACGGTGCTTGTCTGTTTTATCAGCATAAGGAGCTGATGAAGTGGACCATTGATACATCCCACAAAAGAACCAGATCATCCAGGCCTCTTCACACTACATCACAATAGAGGGTGGGAGATCACACAGCCCTGGGGCGAGACCCATATTGTGCTCTGTTGCCCGTTAAACGTAAAGCAACCTCCTTTTTATTAGGGGTACACAACAGGTGGCCCAGGCCACCTGCCTGACCCCACTGTCATCTGCTCTGGCAAAGACACCCCATCAGACTCCTCTTGGTTCAGTTGGTGGTGTCCTCTGGGGTACATCTGATTTTGGTGGAAGAGAGACTAAATTAACTGGGGACACGCCGAAACCACCAGTCCTCTATCTTGGTCTTGCAGGGGCACTAATCTTGACCGTTCCTCACTGTACCCTCTTTTTGTTGTACTGTTTGGAATTACTGTCCTGGCCTGAGAAGGGCTTTTTTTCCTTTTGGGCTTCCTCACTGTGATCGCTGAGAATTCAGGACAAGGACCCAGTGTGCACCCAGTCATTCTTTGGGGGCCTGGGGAACCTATCACTGGGTGACGATGGACAGAGGAGACCCAGGATGGGCTGCCTCTGACCTGGACTCTAGTACTGGCACCCACAGTCACCCACTTTCACAGGGAACCATGGTGCATCAGGTCCTCGGCTATTGGCATCCACACAATCCTTGTGACAAGATCCTCAAAAAGCTCGGGCTTCCCTTCTCCCAGTTTATGCTTACCCCGGGGAAGCTCCATGCCCTCGTCTTGGTCAGGCCTCAGGAGTAATACCATGCACTTGCCAGGTAATGCTGGGCTGCTTCTCGTGGAACACGGTCTCTCCTGCAGCCCCCGTGTTCTGGGTCTGAAAGCAGCTTCTGTTCCAAATCCAAGCTGGGGCTTGTGACTTCACCTTGGCTCAGCTGCCACAGCCCACAGATAATTCTGCCGTTCTTCTTAGTATAGAGACTGAATGGCTCCCTTGCTGGCTGCCTGGCCGTCTCATCCAGGTTCTCTTGACCATCTCCGTAGCTCTCTGTGCTCTGCAGGTGGGGCCCTGCTGGCTCTCACGCCCACCGTCCCCAGCCTGGCATTAAGTATACCCACCATGTGTCGGACAGGTAAGCACCATCACCTGCCCCTCTCATCCACGGCTCTCCAGGACCAGCTACGTGATGACATCTCCTAACAGCAGCCTGGGTGGAACATATGCCACATCCATGCTTCTCCTTGGGGAACAGATGTCTGGCAGGGTTCCTGACCACTTAGCCTCCCCCTCCAACATACCCCTTCTCTGACGGAGCCTTTCCCCATCCGCCATCTGCCCTGGAGATGGTCATCTCCACTCCACTAGATAGGCCGTTGCCTTTTCCACACTTTCCACACCCACATGGCAGCATATTGGCACTGTCATGGGGTCTTTGTCCGGGTGCTCACTGCCACATTGTGGACAAGACACCAATTTAGGTAAAATCTCCCTTATCCAAGTTTATCTTCCATGCTCCTTGATGAGCCTCATTGGGACCCAGCCCCAGGCTCAAGCCAGTGTATGTTGGTGGGTCCGTCAGCTCCTTGCTGAGGTGTCCTGTCCCCCCATTGTAGGCTCAGCTGACTCCTGGGTGGGTCAGAGGAAGAGGGGGCATCTAAGGTTGTGTGTGCACGCACATGTGTGTGTGTCTTGCAGAGAAGCCTCTACGTCATCCTTAATCAGGTAAGAATGCCGGCTTTTAGCAGGGGTGAGTGGCTAGTTTTGAGGCCCAAAGTTTCCAGGAGAGGCGAAAATGTAAGATTTTCAATGGAGCATAAGCCTCAGGTGGGGACATTGGCCCCGATGTCCCCACCTGAGGCTCACGCTCCATTTCTTCCTGACTAGGATGGGGCCAAGACTGCTGGGTGGGTATTCAGCCTATTCTAGGATGGTATTAGCTTTCTACATCCTGGAGCTGGACCACTATTTTCCTGCCTACCACCTGCGGCCTTTGTGTGTGACTGAGGAGCCCCTCTGGTATTCACCCTTCACTCTAAAGTGGGGTTCGCCAGCCCCAGCCTGTCCTGTCTTTCTGCAGGGCGCCAACGGCCTCCTGCTTTACTGTCCAGTTCCCATGCTCTTGTCCCACAGCCGCTCTGGGGAGAGCCCACTCCATCCTCTTCCACTCTCAGTATTCATGAGGATGCAGTGTGGAAATGCAACTGTAACAGACTTACGTGTTGACAATGACTGGGGGACAAAGGGACACCTCACCCACAGTCTCAAGGGTGACTCTCAGAGTGAGTCCATCATGGCTGGCAGACACTCGTCAGTTTCCTTTGTCTGAGGCCGTCCTTTATACCCATCATGCCTGCTATCGTCCAGCCCTTCTCTTCTCTGGGACTTTCTAGAAGATTCTAAACGTTCTCAAGATCTTCTCGGAGGGGGCTGAACAGTCTCGTTCCCATCTATGTCCCAAAGCTGGCCCTATTTCTGTTTTAAATGACACTTGACACTTTCATTTTAAACTCTACTCTCATTTTGGAATAAACAAGGGAAATATGTTGGGCTATAGAAGGCATTTGTACATATTGGCTGGTTTTGAATTATGTGAACTTAATGTTTTCTTTGTTTTTTGTTTCCACCACCACTTAGCCCAGCTTCCCCCACTGCAGCCCAATGAGGTGTCTAGCAAACATTTCTTGCCCCCACCTGAGCTTTTTTGACCCTCTGGTACATGTGCCCTCTTTTAGGTGTCTGTAGGCTGTTTTTGAGTCTGTGACATCAGGGTTGCCCTTCTTCTTTTCAACATTAAAGTCTTTCCCAACCTGATCCTGCTGAGTAGAGCTGCCTCTCCTTTTCCAAGTGACCAGATATCTCCCTCCACAGCTGGTAATAATTTCACTAAAACTGCTTGATCTCCCCAAGGTCTTACACTATGAGCTCTTTGGTATTAAATTAAACAACAGTGTAAACTTATCAGTCTGGTGCTACATAGATTTAATAAATGTGTTTTCTGGGGTCCTGGATCTGCAGCCTCGCAGGTCCATACGCCCTGTGGACTCAAACTTAACAGTTTGAGTTAAGTCCCTATGGCGGGGGTCCCTGAGCCTCCAAGAGACTCTGTACAGAGCAGCTGGTTTTCTTCCCTTTCCTCACACTCACTACATTCATCTACTTACCTGGTTTAACCTGTACCACGCAGAGCCAGAGTTCTCTTAAAGTAAGGTCACAGTATAACCCTAAATGGATGACATGTCCAAAGTGATGACACCTCCAGCTCTAATGAAGCCCGCCAAGAACTGGAGTCTGGGAAGTAGCTGTGCTGCACAGTGAGTGTTGGTCTGACCCTGAGATCTCCGGGAAGCCTGCGTCCCATGTGGGGTGGAACCCCCAGTTTGGAATTCCCGCCTGAACCTCAGTAAAGTCTCTTCGCCCCCCTCAGCAAGGACAGAAGTTCTGGAAACACCACAGGATAGACATCGTCCATAGCCACTGGCGGGTCCAGGGACAGTGACCTTAGGCAGGTGGCCCTGAAGAAGAATCACAAAGAAGCCGGGTCACGGGGTGCCTTGTAAGGCGGATTGCCACCAAAGGCTGGACATTCTCCACGTCCACTCAAATTCTCAGACGAATTTGCATCTCCTAGTGGCTCAGGAAAAGACACTGTGTCCAAGTCCCTTGTTCCCAACAATGTGTTACCTAGGACACTTTCCATAGCCTGTTCAGAGCCTCAAACCTCAGTTAGGAAGCTCTCCCCATAACAACGATCTCAACACAAACGGCCCAGTAGAGCTCCAAGCTCTATGAGTAAGAACACAGGTGCCAAAAAGAGTTGCTCCGGCAGCACTGCGCAGGCCAACCAAAGGTAACGACGTGAGCCTTTGATAAAAGGAAACATTAAAAGTCTACTTCAAGCAAAGTTTGCCACTGGAAGGTAGACACGGCCCTGATGATCAGGAATTTGAATTTTTAATCTTCATGTTTGTAATGACCCGCTTGTTTACTTCCTGCAATCCAAATCTGTCACTTGATGCATACATTTAAAAATAAATAAATTGTACTTACTCATTTACTTACATTCCATAAATGACATAAATATTTGGAAACGTTTTCATACAACGCCAGGATCTTCCCTTCTCCGTTCAATTTTTGTAAAATGATGTTCTGTGCTCGTCATCCTAATTTTTCAAATGAAATTTGACATCACCCCTTAGTATAGTAGATGACCCTTGGCCCAGTAGATGACCCTTGAATCAGTTTACGAGATATGATCAAAAACTACGGTGAATGTTTAAATTTAAAAAATATATTACAGTAAAAGACACATTGCCATTAATCCCTCTCAAAATGCTCCCCCTTGCTTTGAACACACCTATCCCATCATTCTTTCCACTTTCTGAAGCAGTTCTGGAAGTCTTCTTTCGTGAGTGTCTTTAGTTGCGCTGTCATGGCTGCCTCGATGTCCTGAATCATTTTGACTTTGGGGAAGAGCCAGAAGTCACACCGTGCCAGATCCAGTGAATAAGGTGGATGAGGACACACCGTAATGTTTTTATTTGACAGAAATTGCAGTACCAGAAGTGATGTGTGACACGGAGTCCTGTCATGATGGAGAATGATTTGTGCACACTTAAAACACACCTTCTCTCAACCATAGCTCACACCCAACTGACTGCACCGAACAAATTGAAACTTGTCACACACTGTGACTAAGGTTTGACGGCCGCTTCCCATATTGAAGATCCCTGCCTTTCCGTTGGATGGCACTCGGCAGCAGCATTCACTGTATGCTTTGAACATACCTCTTATGTCCCCTGGCCCAATAGGTGACCCCTGGTGTAGTAGATGACCCCTGGCCCAACAGATGACCAGGACTCAGCTTGAGGTGAGTGATGACTCAGCTTGAGGTGAGTGATGCCTCAACTCTGACTCCAGGCTGATGTTGGAAGAACCCCAGCTCCCATCCTGGCCAAATCCAGGTCACATGCTATGTGCCTTAACCTGCACAATCGCTGCCGGGGTGGGCCCACCTTGGCCCCCATTCTGCACTCTTGGGGTGCTCAGCGGGAAGAGGGCTCCTCCTGGAGGGGTTCGCAACTCTGGGTGTGAGTCAGCCCTCTCTGATGAATGCATGCCGTCCTTCTTCCCTCCTCCTCCACACACCAAGGCTGAGATTTGTAAAATTTTTTTAGGGTCTCCTTTTAAAAAATAATTCTGGGGCTAAAAATTATGAACTCAAAAAATGCTCACAGTATTCTATCGTGCGTGTCCCTGAGAATAGGGTTTCATTGTGCCAAGTCAAGTGGGCCCTGAGCTTCCACGGCATTATAATGTAAAGCACGTGAGATTTATTTTAAGACAGAAAACATTCTGGCAGTGTTTTTCCCTCCTAGCATGAGACTTAATAACCTTCTTAGGGAATGCATAGCAAGCCCCCATATTGCTTCCGATTTCCTCCAACCTTGCTTCCCCCGGCTTCTCCCTGAGCCGGCCAGTCCCAGAACAACAGCTGCTAGAACGGTTAGGGGTAGAGGCCGGGGGGAGCTCGGGGGCCACGCAGCCTGCGTTACGCTTGACTGAGGAGGCACAAGGCCTGTGAGATGCAGCCAGAAGAAGCACAATGACCTCTTCAGTCGGACACCACGGCAGCTGGTCGAGAACTTTCACGGGGATTTGCTCCATGCTCTCAGGCATACTTGGGACTGAATCAACAATGCACAAAAGTATGGCGGGAAGATGATGGATGATGGGTCATAAGTCTCATTTCAGCCACACTAACAAAACATCATGTCTGTGTATTATGATAACCAGCTGGGGGGGGGGGTGGATGGGCAGAGGCAGTCCAGGGCACACTGCACACCCAGAACACGGAGCCCTGTGCAAAGAGTGGACAAAGCTACCACTAGATGCCCATAGGATGGACCTCAAGGCACTGAATCTTTGTAAAAAGACTAAGGAGATTATCTGGTTTTGGTGTAACCGTACCAATTTGTTCAAGGTGAGATCTAGAACAAGAAAAAGAAAGTATTTATTTTCATTTATAATAAATGGTCATGTTTTTTTGTTTGCTTTTCCAAGTAATATTTGTCAAAATATGCTGGTGGTTGGTCCTTCTCAAAATAAAAATATAATATGCAATATAATGTGAAAAGATAGCAGTGAAATCTTATGGCTCAATGTCATTCTCAGTGGAAAACAGAAAGATTGAAAAGGTATGGAAAAAAAAGACACTTGATGGCACAGTTCATACTTTTGAGATTGAAAATACCATAAAAAACATTTTTTGAGTGTTTTCTGTGATGCTTTCTTTGTTCATTCATCTAATCAATAATTACTAAGCACCCACGTGCCAAAATTGAGCTGAGAATTTAGGACACAACGATGGGTGAGTCAAGCTCGGTTTCTGTCTTCACAAGCATCCAAGCTAGGCATGAAGATTTGTAGGATGTTATGTGATTTTCAAGACCCCTTAATACATACAAAATTACAGCTGTAATGAAAGTATTACAGGAGGGAATTGTCCAAGTTTGGAATTTGGAGACAGCTTCATGAGAAAGGAAAGATGATGGAAGCTGGGGTCTGAAGACTGACCTGAGAATGTGAGCATGGAGGGAACAGTCTTACGGGCAGAGAAATTGGAAACTACAAATGGGGTCACTAATGAACCCTGAGCCAAGTAGGTGATGACAGAACACACTGGGGAGGTGATAGGTGGGGACCAGGGTTTGAGAAAGCTGACAGATCATGTGGCACAGGGTCTTTTTGGAAAGTGTGCGAAGGGGGTAAGTTGGCCCCTATGTTGATCACCTCACTGCAGAACAACCAAGCATGAAGAGTCATCAGTTAGGAGGCCTGGGCCATTGCCCAGGTGAGGGACAAATCAGCACCAACTAAGATGAGGGCCAAGGAGCTATCGAAACAGAAACGGATCAAGAGAAATTGAGGAGGCAAGAGCTCCAAGCAAAATACTGGATTCTGTGCAGGGTGATGGAGTGGGACAAGGCCGGTAACCTCCCAGGTCTCAGTGCAAGGGACAGCATGGCAATGCCATTCGCCACATCAGGGAACATTTGGGGAGAGAAGACAAAAGGTCATTTGGAGAAGCAAGCACTTTGGACATCCTCTAGTAGAAGATTCAACGGGCACTTTGACAGACTGTCCTAGAGACTGAAGCTGTGGTGCAGCTGAGAGCCAGGGATGTCCTGGGACAGTGGCCTCTTTGTTCTCTTCCAACTTATTGGGATATAATTGACATAAAACTGTGTGAGTTTAAGGTCCAAATATGATGATTTAGTGCACATATATATTCTGATGTTTATCACAATGAGGTTAGTTAAAACACCCTTCACGTCACATAATCACTGTGTTGTTGTTATGATGGAACATTGAAGCTCTGCTCTCTTAGCAACTTTCAAGTATGCAATCCAGTATTGTCAGCTGTCGTCACCGTGCTGTACAGAAGATCCCAGAACTTACCCATCTTACAGCTGAAAGTGTGTCTCCTTTGACCAATATCTTCCCACTTCCCCTACGCTCCCCATCCTTGACAATCACCAATCTTCTCTCTGTTTCTATGAGTTCAATTTTTTTAGATCCCATATAAAAGTGAGGTTATATCGTATTTGTCTTTGTCTGTCTGATTTATGTCACTTCACATAAAGCCCTCAAAGCCCATTGCTTTTGTCGCAAATGACAGGATTTCCTTCTTTTTTTATGGCTGAATAATATTTCTATATCTTAGCTATTGTGAATAATGCTGCAATGAACATGGAGATGCAGATGTCTTTTGGAGTAAGGATCTCAACTCATTCGGGTAAATACCCAGAAGCGGGATTCTGGGTGATATGGTAGCTCTAGTTTTAATTTTTTTGAAGACGTGCCATGCTGTTTTCCACAGTGGCTGCTCTAATTTGCAATCCCAGCAGTGCACCAGGGTCCCCTTTTCTCCACATCCTCCCAGCACGTGTCATTTTTTGGCATCTTGATAACAGACATTCTATCACTTGACGTGACATCTCAGTGTGGTTTTGATTGCGTGTCCCTGATGATTAATGATGTTGAACACCTTTTCGTGTCCCTGTTGGCCATCTATGTGTCCTCTTTAGAGAAACGTCTAGTAGCCTCTTCAAATGGTTGGCACCAAGGAAGTTGTTCTCTTGGGCCGGCCCGGTGGCTCAGGCAGTTGGAGCTCCGTGCTCCTGATGCTGAAGGCTGCAGGTTCGATTCCCACATGGGCCAGTGCCAGATGGCTCAGTTGGTTGGAGCACATCCTCTCAACCACAAGGTTGCCGGTTTGACTCCTCGACTCCCTCAAGGGATGGTGGGCTGCGCCCCCTACAACTAGCAACGGCAACTGGACCTGGAGCTGAGCTGCACCCTCCACAACTAAGATGGAAAGGACAACAACTTGACTTGGAAAAGTCCTGGAAGTACACACTCTTCCCCAATAAAGTCCTGTTCCCCTTCCCTAATTAAAAAAAAAAGTTCTTTCAATACAATATTGATAATAACATACTATATTTATTTCCCATGGTTTCTGTAACACAAACTGGGTAACTTAAAACAGCAGAAAGAATTCTCTCACAGTTCCGGATGCCAAAGTAAAAGACCAGTTAGTTTCATTGCACCAAATCTGGGGTGTTGGCAGGCCTGTCTCCTTCCGGAGGCTCTATGCAGAGCCTGTCCCTTGCCTTTTCCAACTGCTGGTGGCGTCAGCATCCCTTGGGTTGTTGAAGAACCGCTGCCTGTGTGGTCACGTTGCCTGTGTCAGACCTCCCTCTGCTTTCCTCTTATGTGGGTGCACGTGATGACATGTGGGGCTCACCCAGATAATCTCAGATATTCTCCCCATGTTACGATCCTCAATTATATCAGCAAACTCAGTTTTGCCAGTAAGATAATGTTCATGGTCCCAAGGGATTTGAATATGGGTGTTTTGGGACCATTTTCTAGGCTACCATGTGGGCTGAGAACCAGCCTCTGTGCATCGGGGAAAACTGATCAGCTCAGGCCCAACTCCAGTCCTCATGGCCTGGATCCAAGCCTGCTATTCTCGTCTGGTCTCCTTGTTGTCATAACTATAGGCTACAAGTGATATTAAAAAAAAAAAAAAAAAAAAAAAAAAAAAGCAAATGCAAACTGGTTTAAAAGAAGAGATATCTATTACTTCATGTCACTGAGAGGTCCAAAACTAAGCTGGCTTCAGGCATAGCTGGATTCAAGGACTGAGGTGGTGCCATAAGGACACTCTCTCCAGCTTTTGGTTTTTCTCTGCTCCAGGTGGCTGTCCCTGTGGAGACCCAATTTTACATCATCTTGCAGCAACTCATCCCACTGGAAAGAAGCCTCTTTCTCATGTTCCAGCAAGCCATCTGACACCGTCATTGGACCAGCCATTGCCACAGTGATGAAGAACTTGTGTGGCCTGAGTTCCTTGACCTCAGATGACCACCAGGAGGCAGTATCAGTTCCAGGGACTGAGAGTGAAGAGGGGGCCCACATATGCCATGATAAACTGAAATTCTGTTACCAGCAGACAGGGGAAAAGGGTCTAACTCAGTCCTCCCTTTCTCCACGTAGGGACACAGACGCCCATGACGTCCATTTAAGTGGTAATCTATAATTGCATTGGGCTAGTGCAGCCCCACGGGTCCCCTAGACTCTGATGTTCAGAGAGAGACGTTGGGAAAAAGGTTCTTTCAGCTCAAAACTGCCCTCCATTGTCAGCAGCAGAGACTAGAAAAACGGTGCTTAGACAGTTAGATGAGGCCAGGGTCTGACATGAGTCAGCTCACTTAGGCAGCTTTCCAGAAGCCCACACACGTCTACGCTCACATCTCATTGGCTGGCATCAGCCATGAAGCCACATCGCGCTGCAAAGGAGCCTGGAAAGTGTAGTCTTTTTCCTTTCTGCTTTGCCTTCTGGAACAAAATCAGTGTTCCAGGACTGAGAGATTAGAGAACGTTACTGAGGGACAGCTGGCATTCTCAACTCATCGCATCTGTTAGCTGATTCTCTGAATTAACTCAAAGTTTTAAACCCAAATTTTAATAAGAAGTAGCTACATTCTTTATGTTGATGAATCAGGAAGAGGACGCTTTCTCCCCCAATGACCCATTACTAGTTTTAGAAGGTTATTCCAAATCTAATCGTGGAATGAGCCAGGGTTCAAAACTTGCTCTGATTACATATGAGAAACCTCAGGCCCTGTCCATCTGCCTACAGATCAGAAGCAGACGTGTAATCACCACAAATGTTCTGTTATGTTTATGTCATTTCACTTTCAAAAGTTAGATTGTGTGTACAAACGCTAATGTGACATGTGTTGACAACTAATGTTTATGGTCAGATCCCTTTAGTGAGAAAACTCAAGGCCACAAGACCAAGGGACAGGAGAAAATGGGATTGGCTTCTAGTGGCCCAAAAGGACTTAGAAACAAGATGTTAGAGTCTGAGCTAGGATTGCTGAGGACACAGTTAGTGGAAAACGTACAATGAACAAGAACACGGTCCAGCATAAGGCCCAGTGGGGAGGGGAGGGGCAGCCCGGCCACCAGCCTGACATCGCTGAGACCATGCTCCCCACTCCCACCCGCACCCATCAGCATGGGACACATGCAGCATGATTTGTCTTCTACTCACCCCAGGAAGGTTCTGAGGAGTAGGTTCAAGGACCCACAGCTCTGAGGTGTCTTCCCCTCGGGCTCATCACAGCAGCAAGATGTTTCCAGGCCTGAGGGACGTGATGTCAGATAAGCAGCTGTTACTATTCTCACCACCCTAGGGCTGTGATGGTCCACGCATGGGTCAACCTGACTAGGTCATGGGGTGCCCAAATATTTGGCTAAATATTATTTTGGGTGTATCTGTGGGGTGTTTCCAGAGGAGATTAGATTTGAATTGGTGGACTCAGTGAAGCAGATGACCCTTCCACCCATATGGGCGTCATCTTCCAATCTCTTAAAAGTCAGATTAGAACAAAAGGCAGAGGGAGAGAGAATTCGCCATTCTTCTGTCTGATGCAAGGCTAGGACACTAGTCTCCATCCATCCTCAGACTTGGACTGGAACTGCATCACCAGCTCCTGCATCTCCAGCAGCACCACCAGCTCCCAGGTCTCCAGCTGCACCACCAGCTGGTCTCCAGCCTGCTAGTGGTCAATTGTGGTACTCACATCACTATTTAAGCCAGTTCCTCATAATAAATAAATAAATAAATAAATAAATAAATAAATAAACAAACATAATTACATATTACTAGTGAATTCTATATATTTGTGTATATATATTACATGTATAATTACATATATTTGTATGTATACATATCTCCTGTTGGTTCTGTTTCTCTGTAAAGCCCTGACTAGTGCAAGCACCATCTTTACCTAGGTTTTGAAAAGACACTACACACACAGCATCTTGTGCTGTGAACCTGTTTCGGGCAATAAGAGAAAGAAAGTAAGCCTGAGGGTATGGCAGTGGTAGGGTAGCCTCATGCAAAGGCCTCTGTTTTCTTCATAAAAGGACAAAGAAGAGGGAGCTGGCTAGAGCACCCCTTCCCTGCTCTTTCTTCAATGAGATGGCACAGTCAGTTGAATGGTGTGCCCCCCCAAAATTTATATCCACCCAGAACCTCAGAATGTGACCTTACGTGGAAGTAGGATCTTTGCAGATGTAACTAGTTACCTTTATGTGAAGTCATCTGGGATTAGAGTGAGTCCTAATTCAGTGACAGGTGTCTTTATAAGGGAAGTCTAAGCACAGACACAGATTCCAGACCAATGCCAGAAGCCGGGCAAGGAAGGAAGGACCCTCCCATAGGAGGCCGAGTGGCCCATTGGCACCTTGTTTTCAGGCTGCTGATCTCAGGGCTGTGAGAGGATAAATCCCCATCATTTAAGCCACCCAGGCTCTGCACTTTCTTACTGCAGCTCCAAACTACCGCTTCTGCTATGTGCCAGGCAAGCAACGTCAGTGCCAAAGGGGTTGTTGGAATGAGATGGTGGCGAAGGCTGCAGTTTTGCTCTTTGCATTTAGAATATTTTACCCCCACCTCAAACATGGATGCATTCCCTGGGCAGGCGACCATGAAGCCCCAGCCATTGATCAGGTGAGTAGACCAGGTGCCTTTGTGGTTCATGGAGAAAGAACATGTATCACTTGTGGAAAGTGTCCCCCACCAGCAGCCTCAGGCATGGGGTGGTGACATGGATCAGGCCAGATCTTAGTGGGGGAGGAGAGGAAAGCCAGCCCTGCCATGCTGGATGCTGTCCCCAGGTTCCTATCCCCAGGTTCCCATTCCCAGGTTCTTATACCCAGTTCTCCCCGCCACTGGCTGAGCCATGTGTAGATGACGTGCTCACTCACAAACAGGGTCCCCCACATCTCCCCAACCTCACCTTGCTGATTCCAGTACACCCAACATATTCTGGCTTCCTGTTGGCTGGAGGGAAGCCCAGCACACCTCACGCCTCCAGTGAGACCCTTGGAAGCTCACCAGGGGAATAGGGGAAAGGCATTCATTTTGAGTATCTTCATTTAATCTGCAAGACACTCATAAGATGATCAAGATATAATTGTGCATCATGGCTTTCAAAAAGATAGCACGTTGATTTTCTAAAAACTGCTTCATTTGTATTGTTTTATGATCCAGTACTTTCTATCTAATATTAGTTCACATGTTAAGTTTTCTGTGTCCTTGGAGATAAACTCAGCATTGTAAAGGCCAGAAAATACTTCTTCCATTCACAGACTGGACTCGTCTTCAAGAATTCAGCGTGATGACTCGCTTCGTATCATGGGTGGAAGTTACGGCAAGTTTCTGATATTTCCGTGAGGAGTGTTTCATATGTGACAGTGATAACGCACAGGTTTATTCCACGTCTAGTTAAAACAAGACTTCTCTTCTTTTGCCTGTTAGGGCTTGCTTTTGAAATGCCAATAGTCATTTATTGTATGAGGTCATAGAAATCACAACAGTGGGGACTGAAAGTCAGTAGGTTAAAACTACATCGCATTTCATAGGTGTTAGAAGATAAACGTTTTGTAACTGAAGCCATAATTACTTAAAAATTCAATCTGCACCCGAAACCCAGGCGCTCCCATAAAGATATAATATTTTTTTCTTGATTTTCTTCACTGTATGTCACTCATACTTTTGTAGTCAAGTCCAATGCCATTTAGGTTTCTTTGTCTCACGGTGGACACACTATTGTCATCAAAATCACACTCATTAAAAAAAGTGATGATTAAACATCTTTCTGTACAAGTGTTACATAATGTCACATATCTGTTACTAAGAAGGCCTATTTCCTGTGACCAAAGAGAATAACCTAATTTGAACTAGAAGAACGGAATAGAATTGTTAAACAATCCTTTGCATTTTAAGCAACATTTAATTAGAAACACACTTTAACCACCAAAATGATAAAAATCCAAGAGATTAAAATTTGAGTGTCAATTATCATAAAATTCATCATTGTAATTCTTATTAAAACTCAGTGTTTAGATAGGTAATGATTTTATAATATGCCAATTTGCATAAGGAGCCCGGAGATGGCTTATTATTTCGATTCTACACAATTACAATTCCAGCTCCATACATCAGAGCTCTTAGCAATGTAAAATCACTACGCTAATTAATAAGCCATTTACTGACTGCAGCTAGTTACGCTGGTCCTGCAGCTGACCTCGCGGAAGATGAGCCATCTCTGAAGTGCCTGTGTAGCTACAAACATAATGATATGCCAGAAGGGAATCATTAAAAATAATTTACACAAGCCTTCATTTACAAGATCTTTTGATAGCGCGCTTCCCCCAGAGTTTAGACCCACAGTGCAGCCCCTACCATTTCGAAAGTGCCAAGCAGGGGACTGGAGGAGGACACCTAAGTGGTTAATTAAGAGCCATTCGGACGCCACAAGAGCCTCCTGAAAAAGCCCTCTGATGTCTGCTGTGTCAAATGTCTCTCACAGGAAAAGCCACAAGAGGCAGCAGCCATCACAGGCTAATTACTGGGGACGAGGAGCAGCTGAGAATGGCCTGCCACGGAGCGGGAGCCGTGAGCACCCGAGCTCAAGATGAAGCGCAGCCATGTTTTGTGCTGTGGGCTGGAGACAAGTGCGCTGAGCCAGTGGAGTGATCATACATAGGTGACGGAGAGGTGACAGAGTGGCCCCTAGAATGACAGTGCCAGGCATGATGATGGCACGACTTTCGAATTTTCCCCTCATTTCT
Source organism: Rhinolophus hipposideros (assembly GCF_964194185.1). Taxonomy (NCBI): domain Eukaryota; kingdom Metazoa; phylum Chordata; class Mammalia; order Chiroptera; family Rhinolophidae; genus Rhinolophus; species Rhinolophus hipposideros. The sequence goes on from NC_138053.1 coordinate 99,249,939, forward strand.
TGAGAAAATAAGTCCGAAGAAATAATTCTTAAGACCAGGGAATTCTTTAGATCCATTCTTAAGGGAATCAAGCAGACACAGAGGCAAGCATTTTGCACCAGCTGTCTGAGATGATCAGAGCAGAGCCTCAGTGATGTAGGTGTGTGTACACGCGCGTGCACAAGCGCACACAGCACCGCAGAACAAGACAAAGCGCACAACAAAGTTCTAAAGACCTCTAAGTCAGACAGGGTGTGTGCTGGCCGACCCACAAAGTAGCTGCAGCACGACTGGGACCCCGTGTGGTGCCAGAGGCAGGCAGTGGCTGGCACCGGGCAGCGGGCTGTGTGAGGAAGCCGAATGTGAAGGCGGGTGTCAGAGAGGAAGGCTGTGTGGAGGAGGGGGGACCAAGTCAGCATCCTCGCCATCAAACAGAGCTGGTTCTTGGAAAGCCCAGGGCTACGAAGCGCGGTGCTGGCCTAGAGAGACTGAAGACGCGCACACTCAGCGTGGCCGGTAGCAGGGGACAGGACCCAGGGGCTTGTGTGTGGCTGCTGACGCTCTACAACGTCAACCACTGAGCGTCTTGGCGCTCAGCTTCCGGCTGCTCGCCATGTACTGGCCTGAGTTGAAGAGTGCTCGTGGCACACCACTTCCATCCGATTCAGGGGGTGTATGGATACAATACCTGGGTTTGGACGCAAGGCCCTCCCGCAGGTACGGTGCTCGGCGTTGATATGGGCCTCAGTCTGCATGAACCGTGTATTTCCGACACACCGTATTGTCAGGACAGCGGAACCTGGGGCTGCCAGGGCTTTCAGGGTAAGGAAATAGAAGCACATTGTGCTAATATTTAAGGAGTGTGTGTGGGTTTCCCACGCAAACCTGCAAAGCGCTCCTCCTGAAAACGCAGATAGGTTTATGCATGTCATTAACGGCTGTGGCGTTGGGGCAGAGATTGGCTCAGGCGTTAACTGCAGAACTGTCATTGTAATCCCAGTCTTTTAACTCTGGCTTTTGCCATGGAGAAGAGATTCAAATTGAAAGCATCCTTTGAAGCCCAGGCAGTCATCTCCAAGACAAAAGGAAACAAGACAAAAACCAGCACGTGGCCGGTGGAATCTGCACCTGCTTGTCTGCAGGGAGACCCCGCACCTCAGTGGTTCTGCTGGAAGTGCAGAGATGCTGCTTTAGTTCATCAACTAATGTGTGTGCTTATCCTTCTACATAATTGTAAGGTGGTCGTATGCCTACCTGACGCGACTGAGAATTACTCAGGTGTAAAAATCCACTTGGGTTTGGTATCGATTTTGTATTAAAAGGGGGAGGAATAATAAATGGAGGTATTGTGCCCCCCATGCTCTAATTCCATGTCACCTTCCTGTCACCTGACAGGGGGTGCCTGGGGAAGTACTGCAGCAAGGGGCAGATGTGAGCCATGATGCTCAGAGCTAAAATCCAGCCCTCCGGGTGACTCCTGACCTTGCCCACGTGGCTGGCTAACTCAGGAGAGCAAAAATGTGGATGCTTCTAAAAGGCAGGTCCCACAAAGCCAACAACTAATAAACATGGGTGAGAAAAAGTGTGACTTTCCACGTGGGAATGTCTGCTAGATCCAGGTAAGGGAGCAAATAGAAATGATTCACCCATAACTCCAAAGAAAAGGAAACAAAAGCCAAAAACTTAGAAATGTACAGCAGCCAATATAAATAATTTTAATTAAGACAATTCCCTCACCAGTGGAACCCTGAAGCCATGTGTCTGCTGAGAATATGTTCACACTTTTAAAAATTACATACCGTTTTGCTTCGAAAGGCAAATAAGATATTCAACACATTAAGACTTCTGTCATAATCTTAGCCGCCAGCTCCTCACATTTGAGGTGGGAACCGTATTTCCCAGTTTTCGGCTGCAGTATCCAAAGGCCCTTGCAGTCAAATTGCCACTAGCTTCACGCCAATACTTTGATATTCCTGACAGATATGCGTAGACCCACTGCCATGTATTGTCAATCACATTGAAAACAAATTATTTCGTATACATATCAAGTCGAGCTACGGGACTCAGAGAAATGCTAAGTGGTAGTGGGGAATCTCTTAATTGTTGACAGTTTTATGATTTTGGCTGGAAAAGTTCAGTATCACGTTTATCCATGTATTTGGAGCAATTTATTGGCCATTGAGTCTACTTCCATATAATCAACATAGAGAAAACAGGCTGAAAAAAAGTGTTTAAATCAGTGGGGTTTTTTGCTTGCTTGTTTACTTTATTTGTGTAGCCCAGAAGGAAAATCCAGTGTGGGGGACGAGTCAGGGAGATGGGTGCTTGGAACAAAATTCTCTTGCATCCTACTTTATAGGAACAGAGGAAGGTCAGCCATGGGGAGAGCAGTTCACGGAGAGGGACTTTTCTAGGTAAAGAAAGTGTACAAAACCTTCCCCTGGAAAGCACAGCCATCATCTCACCTGCCGATTCTCTCCCACAGTGAAGGGGCACTAAACAGTTACAAATTATTTTGTTGGTATTTCCAATCAAAGCCACACTGAATTGTGTGGCTTTCAAAAGCTGATGTTTTGGTTTCTTAAAAATGTTCCTTTTCTTTGTGAAGCAGCCCCAAGCCCATTGCCAGGCCTTTCCCAGAAGTCTTCTTCTGCGGGGGCGACATGGGAGCAGCTGGTCCCAGGAGAAACCACGGAATCCATGCTGGAGACGGCCCCCACAGGCCGTGGCTGCCAGCTGACCCCTGCTTCCCTGGGAACTCAGGACCACCTGAATCGTGCTGAGACTGAAGGACCCACGTCCTCCAGGGGTGCAGACAGACTTCAAAAAGTTGCAATTAAATGGAGCTGCAGAGATTACAGGGCAATATTAACTATCATTAAGTGATTTCTGTGTGAATGAGCCAAGCATGCCTTCCCACGTCTAGCTGAAAAGGCCCCTCAAACCTGCGAGTTTAAAGGTAATTTGATGAATACCTGTACTTGTCGGGGTATTTGTCTGACAGACAGACCGCATGTATCACCTTTGCAAAGACATCAATGTGGCTAAAAACCCAACACTCCCCTTGCCAAATGACAAGCTCCAGCCTGTCACACGAAACCGCACAGATCACCCGGGAAGGGAGGCGACGCCTGTCTGCCCTGCTCTGAAGAAATTAGCTCAGTTTTCTTAAAATAATAAACAGAGGTTTCTGGACTGGGAGACCTGCTCACTGACACTGTAGTAGGCTTTTGATCTTTGTTTTCAGTTTAATCATGACACGACATTGGCAACGGGAAGGAGGCTGTTCCCGCGAGGGGCAGGCTGGGCAGAGGGCATTGTGCACGGCCCTGGTCCAGGGATTCGGCACAGAGGGGGCGCACGGCCACTTGTCAGGGACCCGTGCATGTCCTGGCTGCATCTGACCTCGGGGACCCCGTCAACACCATGGGACGGTGGGGTGGAGTCCCCGCTGGGACCTCTGACAGCACCGCAAAGCTTGCGCAGGGGAAGCCCCCACCAGGGACAGCGGCCTTGGTGACCATCTAGGATCTGTGAAAAATCCTGGAAGCCAAGACACCTCCCAGACTGAACTCTGAGCACTGGGACATAGATGTGGGCTGGACGACACATCTGGGATGTTCCTTATCACGTGTGCTGACTCTAACGATCACTGGGAACTACTTGATTAGGCTTTGGAGAGAAAGTCTGCTTTCAGAACCACAAAGTTGAGAACTGCGAACATTTAAAAGTTTAAACTGCCAACTTAAACACTGGCAAAATGCACTACTAAAAACATATAACAGTGACGTCTCATAAATCAGATCGTCTGACAATGCATCTCCTGTGGAGGCCATCTGCCACCTTTTTATCATGTCATTTAAACCTGGTTCAGGTTAATTACTGAACACCTTTCATTAATTACTTACTATTTTTATGAATGTGGCCAAAGTGAAGCTGGTTTAATTAGTCCTGGAGCAGGCATTTTTATTTCATTTCTCTTTTAAAATTAGCATTCAATTCATGCCCCCTTAATGAGATGAAAATGAAAGTTTCCACATTTAATACTGTGTTTTCATGCTTGCCACGCTTCAGGAGTTTTCGTGAATAAACACTGGTATCAATGGGCCGCCAGAACGGCCACGGAATTCGTGTACAAAGCTCCCCACGCTGTCTGTCTCTGGAAGTGGTAGGACATGGGGACGGGCGCTGAGAGCAGGTCTCCTCGCAGCCCCTCTGCGTCCTGGAAGAGAGGCAGAGCCGCCCTCACACCATCACATTACAGCCCAAACGCATTTCCCTTCCAAGACACTGTTTTCTTGTGCTATTTTGGGTGAAAATTAACGAAGTGCTTTTCAGTCTATTAATAATCTGGCTTTCACTAAAAAAAAAAAAAAAAAAAAAAAAAAAAAAAAAAAAAAAAAAAAAGAAGAAGGAAAAAAGCTCTAACCCAGAATTACCACCATCCCCCTGTAAATTCATAATGGTTTTCACAAAAGGAACAGTGCCTCCTGTGGCTTTGGGTCCCCACTAGATACACATGCTTTCGTTTGCAGTCTGTCGTGCTCTAACTGAAAATCACTTTCCATGTGCTCCCACCTTGCACCAGAAAAGCTATAGTGCTTGTGTTATTAAAGCAAACTTATGTTATTGAACCATGTCTTCCCTTGTTAAGTTTACATAAAATTTTTATGTGATTGGAAAAGAAAAACAACAACGCTATCTAACAGCTTAAATTCAGAGAAGAGTCAAGATTTTGTTTTTTTCATTTTGTGGCAAAGAACCCTGGTGGCCGACAAGGGAGCTCGACTGCAGTGAGGATGGACGGAGAGACAAAGCCAAGCAGCATGTGCTGGAATTTTCCCCCAAAGAACCACAAATACACACGTTTTCTGGACGGCGACCATTGCCACAGGCCCGAGGGCTTCCAGGGACATCACAGCGTCTCCCACAACACTCGTGCATTTCCAAGTTCTCTCTAAGTTTGCTCCTGGGTTGAGAAAACCAAAAAGGCCATCATATCCAATTATTTTTAATTTGCTTCTAATATTCCACCAGGACATAAAATAATAATAAACATAACAGCTCTCATCATCACTCTGTTTGGGGGGAAGAGAAGGCATTGGCGAGAAAAAAAACACCCTTCTGTCTCTTTTCCAAATTACCATGTAAATAATTTCTGTGGTGAATCGCATCGGCCACAGTGCTGTGACAGTAAAATCAGAAGGGACACCAAGACGACTGCTGTTCCAGGTGACAATTTTGCTAAAGACCAGAGCCTTCCCCTGCTGTAAGTTACAAAAATATACTCAGCAAGTGACCTTATGAAAATTTACCAATATTCAGGTACAATTTTTAATGGCAAATGTACCTTCTTTTCTTTATCCTGTTATAAGGGAACAAGTACCTCCGACTGGGGTCCAGAGCTGGTTAGGAATTTAATCCAAATAGAATTTTCTAAACAGTTGTTTTCAGTCGAAGCATCATGTATGTTAGAGCGTTTGCTTGTGATTGGCAGCGTTAGCACAGACACCTTCAATTCTGAGCACAGCACGCTTTCTCCTCGTCAAGCACACGTGTGACAAACAGCTGTGCGCAGAGGTAGTTTGTTCTGTCCAAAGGTGAATCAAGTCCATGGGAACATTAATCCAATCAATTCCTTGGTACAGCACACCCAAAATGGCTGCGCTTTTTATTTTCAAACAGTCAAGAAGTCCCTGTGTAGGAAAAAGCAAAGTAAAACTTGCAATCCGCTTTTTTATTCATTTACTGAGCAAACATCTTCTGAGAGTATACTGTAAACATATGCTGGGCTAGGTGTTGGGTGAGACACAACTTTAGACAAGCTGTGCTTCCGCCCCTGTAAGAAAATACAACCACATGAGCACACATACACACACACGCGCTCACAAGCACACAGAGCCATGGTATATAGCTCATGAGACTATACATGAAAATGCTAGCTGTGGTTATTTCTGAGTTGGGGATTATGGGTGGTTCTAATTTTGTTTATTTTGCTTTTCCTTAATTTATGACTTTCTACAAAGAATAGTTACTGCCCTCTCTACTGGAAGAAAGCAATCCAGTATGTACTATTTTTAAGAGGGTGGTTCTGTGCCAACGCATTAGGAGTGACGACAGGGAGTGCCATGTCCTGGAGACACAGGTGTGGACAACAGGAAGAGGGAGGGCCCACTGGGGACCCTGCATGAGTGTGCCTCAGGGCCCAGGGCCTGTTGGGAAGTTGTACAAGATAGTGGGCAGATAGAAACTGTGGGGAGCGTGTGGGAATTTGAAGTGAGATGACCTGGGAGCTCGTGATGGTCACCAAGCTAGTGAGTGGTCATACTCATACACAGGCAGTGCCTTCTCGCAGTCACGTTTTCCCTCCACTAGCTCTGATCCCACCGAGGGTTTTTACCTTTCAATTTGACCTCCCAATTTTCCTTAATGTCTTATGTCCCAGAAGAAATGATGTCCACCAACTTTAAAGTAAAGTAAAAACTAAAATTCCAAAACCAAATTAGAATAATCAGCAAAAACATCTGACCAAATTTATTTTCTTTTCTCACAGTTAAGTGCATTAATTTTCTTTTTTTATATTAAATGAATTCTGTCTCTTTCCTCTTTCCTTTCTACTTCTCTGTCTGGTTTGACTCTGGAAGGAAAAATAAGCTACTTAAAGGGAAAGACCTTCTATTTGAATTGTTTACAACCACTACGAAACTTAATAAACGCTGCCCAGTAGTTACAGCTAAATCCTTCCTGACCGAGCCCAATATTGAATGGATCTGGCCATCAAATCATTTTGATCTGGCCATCAAATCATTATCTCGGAAACAGGCTCATACAGAAACCACAATGGCACCCTTCACTGGGACAGCTTTTTTACGTTGCCAGCATTGCGACGGAATTTCAGGATTGTCCTAAAACACTGTTAAGGTAAGTCAAAACCAGTTTCATCTGTCGCAGGATGAGTAAGCACAGTGGGGAAAATGCATCTTAAAAGGAAGGTAACCAAGAACCTGGACTAGTGTGGCATTAAATGCTTAAATATTGGGTTTGGTAAAAATGAAAGCTCGTTTATGTTTTATTCCAAGAAGTACCCGGGGCACACCTGCTGACATTCCAGGGCAGCTTTTCCTAGGCCCTAGGTACAAGCGGAGAAGATTACTGTTTCTCAAGTAGAAATTCAATGTGCTTTTGAGGTATCTGTAGGACTCTCCCTGGGCCCTGACCTATGATCCGGACTGTCAGGAAATTCTGGAGGATGGGTTCTCTTACTCCCCTGGCCACCAAGGACTCGGTCAGCCGGGCATCCACATTGCTGGCACCCAGGCAAAAGGTTTCAAATCCCTTTTACTGCTAGGTGTTTGTAGAGAACAGCCATATATTTATGCAAGCTTTATCTAGCTTTAAATCTCAATATATCATGCATGTTGAAATAAGTAAGTTGCAATTTCATAGAAGAATAACCTAAAAGACTTTGAGGGTGTTTAAATATTGTTATTCAACCACAAGGCACAGTGTATTTTACACTGTAAGCTCATTTAAATCATATAATGAATGCAATAATGGAAATTAGAATCCCAGTATGCAGGGCCGTGCCTCTTTTAATCTACATTAGATTTTAAATAGTGTTTCCTAAGAGTCTTTTATTTGGGGAAACTGGTTTCAGGGCTCAAGAATAAGTATCCTTTAGGATCTGCTTTCATGATGTCAGACATTTTTCTTATTAGAAGAGGATTTACCAGGCCCCACTTTCCCTCCATTCTTGCAGACCACATAAATAATTATTGTTATTATAATAAAGGCATAGATCGTGCTAATAACCTATGCAGTGTTTCTCCCCCCACATAAAACACCGATTCCCCAGGAGAAAGAGAATAATTAAAAATAAAGAAGCAAATTCAGACCAAATTAATAAGGAAATACATTCCTGGCAGTTTGCAGTTAGAGTGCATGCCTTTCCCTCCTTCATTCGGTTTCTTAGTATCACTGTTTTAGCCACCCTAATCCAGGGCAACCGGGAATTATAATTTGAGCTTAAAAAAGGAAAAACTTATCAAACTTTCAGGGGCATAAGTGACTCTACCTCTGGAAATGAAACCACACTGTCTCATATTTATTTGTCCGGTTATTACCCAGCATTAACTGAACACCTATTATGTTCAAACCATTTTGACAAACACCGTGGGAGGTGGCAGCAGGCCCTCTTTCGGAGGCATAAAATCAGCTACACATGCTCACATCAAATAATGAACCTCAAATGATGATGTTGCCCATCAAGTTACACAACTTTCAATGTGCTTTTTCACGGACACAGAAAAGCTGAGTAGTGAGTAACAAATGTATGGTACAACAATTCAGAGATGTAAAGTGATGGGAATTGTCTCTTCTTAATTTTTTATTGTTTTTGTTTTCCTTTTCTTTTAAGTACCCATGGCAACAAATCATTCAGAATGAATTGTGTCTCTTCATCTTCAAAGAGTCAACAATTTTCTTGCTACAATCGGACTTTCCAGTTGCGGAGAAAATGTCGACATTGTTTCACGTGTTCCACGATAAACGTGGGGCGCCCAGGATGTGGGGTACATGCATGGACATCTCCATGTTTGGGCCTCAGGTCGGCTGCAACTCGTGAGCACAGGGATACGTGCACAGAAGCAAAGCCCAAGTGCAGGGTGGCACTGACAACACCACCGGTGCAGAGTGGCACCCCCTCCTTCTGCCCCTCCATTTGTGCTTCCTCCTGTGGGTGTTGGCCACGTCCAAGCCACTTTGGAGAAGAATCAGAGTAAACACTGCAGCTTATCCCTGGGACGGGGACATACGAGGTTTTCAGTGTGAACTGCACACCAGGCTGATGTGTCCAGGGAGGTTAAGGTTTGGGTTTTTGTTTGTTTGTTTTTCATTTTTAAAATGTCAGGGGCTGGGCTGGGTGGGCCCTGGGTAACTTGGCCGCGAGATGGTGCATCAATAACAAAAGCTCCCGTCAGCCTCCTGCACGTCCCTGGCCAACACAAAAGACAGAGAGAGACAGCACCCCCTCAGATCAATCCCACAAGCACGAGAAGAGGGGAAGAAAACAAAAGTTTGACAGGGATTTATAAATACAGTCTTGGCTAAGTATGTCATCATTCATAATACCATTAAATCTATTTCGATAAACAAAAACATGCTTTACTTATTCCAGGAATTCTTCGTGAAAGGAAAACATTATGTGAAAAATAAAGTGTTATTGCAAACACAGTTAAAATCTGGAGTGAGGTTTTGAATAAACAAATTAAATTGCAATGGAATATAGTGTGCCTCAGAGCCATTTCTTGACAAAACAGTCATCTTATTTACACGCTTCACAATACCCCACCATGGATGTCGAAGGAAAAAAATAAGGAGAAAAATAATTAGCATATTAATCTTTTTTATGCCGCCATCTTTCAGATCCAGAAGACCATGGTGTAATTTAAATCTAAACGCTTTCCTGGCATTAGAATTCATTTTAGATGGGTCAATTGTTCCATAATAAAGGGATAGAAGGTGTACTTCATGCAAGAGATTTATGTTTGCCATTTGTTCATATTCATGTGCGACTGAATAGCCTCAATTCAAATGGTGATGCCTGTTCATATCAGTCGGGCGCCAGCCACACAGATCACTAACCGGCAGCAATGAATTTCATTTGCAGGACAAAAAATACGGCGAAATTAACTCCAACAGTTTATTGATTTTTGCTTAACAGAAGCCAGTATAACAGCTCTATTGCCCTCATAATGATTAGTGACAAAAGTTTAATTAAGCAATTATGAAGCCAATAATAGAGTTGTCTGGCCCGCGCAGCTCCAGTCCGTTCCCGACTTATCTCCGTCCCACACATCAGAGCAGCTGGAATGTGCTTGAGGAGATTAATGCCGAGAACACAGATGCCTACTTTAATTCTGCTTCCCCACGCCGTTTGAATGGAGCTGGGAACACAAGCTCCCCTTTATCAAATTACAAGTCCGCTTTTCATGAATATGTAGTTTTAAAAAAAATCTAGTTGTGGCTTCAAGGTGTAATTATAAAGACATACAACAAAAATGACACACAATTCTGTCTTGGTAATCCCTGCTATGAAATATGCATGATAATGTATTACTGAATAAAGACTTAACAACGTTCTAAGAGGCTTTGCCATTGTACCGTTATCCAAACAATTGGCAGCCTTTTCCAAATGTTATGTGAGATATTGTCTGACCTTACATCTTTGTTTTTCTTCCTCTTAAATGTATTGTTTCAAGCTTATTGTATTGTTATTTGTTCCCAACGCCATTAAACCCGTCTTATCTGTTTGTAAGAGTTCCCAATTTATTATGTATGCCTAAATATGTTAATGTAAAAATGGGAGCTCCTTTCCCGCATTAATCATTTCGTAGAATACACACCGTGTCCCGGAACCTGCAAGCCTGGAGAGAAAGCGGGACCATCTGGGCCTCTGCCCCATCCTGACAGCTCTGCGGGCACTGCCTTGCGAGAATCTTGCTTCCTGCGCATTCAAAATACCTTCACTCACAAGAAAAAAATCTGTTTCTTTCTGACTCCGAAGCAGCTAATAGCACGATCAAATGTCTGGTCTCTTTCTCTTTCTGGAGAAAAAGAAAAGCCTGTGCAGTCTCCCTAAAGAAAAAAGTAATTTATCCTTTGACCACCCCATAGAAAGAAACCATTAAAGAGGAAGATATAAAATGACACCGTGTATGTAGGTAAATACACAGGGCTAGAAATCCTATTTTCAAACTTTATATGTCACAACCTGAATTGCTACATTTCATTTAATAAAACATAAAACACATTCACCCATGGGTTTTTGTCACTAATAAAATGTGCTTTATCCAAATGATTGTGATTTATTTTATCAAGATCCCTTGAAAGACATTTCTCTTCTTGGAAGGCCCAGAACAGCTGCTTCCATACAACAGGCAGCAAGCAGCTGGGAAGAGTCAGCTAAAGGTGTCTGGGTGGCCTCTCGACTGCCCGCTGCTTGCGTCCTACCCCAGCCGCCGCCTGGGTGGACAACCTGTGTCTCAGTGGTGACATGCACGTTCCTCCCGGGCAGAGCACAGCAGCATGGCTGAATTCTTGCCTGCCGTCTCTGCCTGCTCCCTCTGACCTGTTCGAGGACCATGGCACTCACCCTCAATGGGCACTCACCCTCATGGGTATGGGGAACGAGGGTGTTCCTTGGAGGATTAGAATAAATTTAGCCTCAGTTTTCTCCAATATCAGAAAGTGTCTTTCTTATTTGAAGCCATGAGGCAGGTGATGTCGGAGAGCTTTGCAATGACCTATAAACCCTGGCAAGGGTGAATGAGCACAAGAGCTTGCTGATGGGAAGGGCTCCGGCTGCAGGAGCACACACTCCCCTCGCCCCCTCGTCAGTGACATACTGTGTAGCACACGATAAGTCTGCGTGTATTTAAACCTGCAAAAAATTAAAGCAAGTTTCTGAAGGGCACAGGTCCATGTGCTGCTCCTGGGCTATGAAGGCCATCTCCAGAAACCGCGGTCTCTGTTTATTCCTCCAAGTTGGGAGGTTTAGGGGAAACGTGGGTGGGGCGGAATCCACGGCTGGCTTCCTTTTTCACCTCCTGTCGGTTATGAATGAAGAGGGATTACTTCCGATTCCACCTCTACTGGCACCCACAGAGACGATTTTTAGAATGTCTCTGATGCTTGCCCATCTCTACCCCCCAACACAGGAAAACTGAAAGACTTAATTGACCAAAACGTTTTTCTTTTTCTTAACTGTTCCTTTGGCATTCATTAAAGATTGTTCAACCTATAAAGAACTAAAAGAAAACCCCCAAGATGTTGGAAAGAAATTGTTGTTCTTCTGTTGGTCAATTGCTAGAATTTTCAAAATCTGCCCATGACGCCTGAGTTTTTGAAAGCTAGGCAGAGCTCTTCCTTAAAAGAAAGGAGGGAAGGGACATGTCCCAGTGCTGTCCACAAGAAGGACGTCCCCCCTGGGAAAACGAATAGCAGCACCTCACATGGACGAATTTCAGGGACAAAGATTAGAGTAAGCTTGGAAAGACTGCTTAGTCAAAATAATCGTGGCTACACTTTCATCTGTCTCAAAACTCTGAATGTCAAGAATGAATGGTCATTAACTATAGGTTTCACACAGCTCCCAGCTGCCTGCTTTATTCATTTGCTGGATTTTGAAAGATTGAAATAATATATCGGCCTTTCTTAAGCTGGACCTCTGGAGAGGCAGACTACACTTCCCACCCGTCCTGACGGTGTTGTGGGTTAAGATGGCCTTACCTGCCACGAAGCTGGTTAGCAGGGAAGTGCTCTAATCGTCCTGCTAGAGTAAATGTTTAACCATTTGATAATTGGCTCAGCCATACCTGTGACAAGTTGTGAATTGTTCAACTTGAGAATGCCATCTTAATTATTCTTTCTTGAGACGCCTCACAACCATTTACTTGTTCTCAAGACACAAAAGGATGTCGGTAATTAAGTAAGGAAAGTTCTCACGTCAGCATATTGTTTTGACAACAATGTAGAAAATAACCGATGCCTGCGGTGTGGTGTTTGCTGGTGGTGTTTTACGGACAAACAGCGCCCTGCACACGATGGTGACGCCGCCCAGCCGTTCACAAATGCAACTGCTCGCACACACCCGCATTGGTCGCACGATTAAAAACCCAGGCGCATACATTTCCAAGTGGAATGTCTTGTCATGTGATAAAACTGTGCTGTCCCCTGACGCATCTGTTTCTCTCTGATTTAGCTGGAAAATATCGTGAAGGCCTTGTGCCCCATCAGTGAAATTACCAACAGAGAGCTCTCCTTAGCATTCTGGGTGTGAGAGCGTCATCTTATCTGGTCAACCCGTTCTGGGCCTGGAGCTAGCCTGTGCGTTTTTTATCCTTAGCATCTCCTGACGTATTTTTGTTTGCATGTCTTTTGATTGCCAAGTAATAATTAATGACGATTTGCTCTTATTAGCAAGAGATTCTGAAAAGCAGGATGACGATTTTAATTTTACACATTCGACCCGTCACTTTACCAGACCAAGGCAAAACCATTCACTTTGCATATTCACTGAATTTTGTGTCGTGGGTAAGATGAGCTTTAAATCTGCAAATTAAATCTTAGGTGCCCCCTATAGTAATACATTAAGCATGATTGGCTTCGGCAATGCCATGAGTATGTGACAGAAATTACATCAATGCAATATACTAGTTCTTGGGTTTGTCCTCCCAGATTTTATTGCAAGGAGCAGCCAATGAAAAACACAACTGTTTGCTAATAGGACTCACATCTTGTTATGGGTGCTGATTTTCCGTTTTCCGTAACTCGCCATGATTACTTTTTTAGAAGCTTTCACTTCCCCCAGCTGATCCCCCTCTAGTTAGGCAGCAGTAATGACACTTCAGTCATCCTGCTTTCAAGCCGAGTCCTTCCACAGCGAACAGAGAGTTGACATTTCCTGACATTTTCCCAACTAATTACAGGACAAATAATTAAGCATGTTCTCCTATGTAACAAATGAAGGCAAAAGCCGTCTGTCAAGGCTGGTGATTGATGACACTCCGGGAGACTTTATCTGATGGGTCCTGCCATGCGATGGAGGGGAAGCAAATTTATTAGAATGAACAATGCAAATTCTGAGTCATCTTATCCAGTTATGCACCAAAGCAATATCCGTGTCAAGGTGAATGTGACAATGAAAGCAAAATATTTGCATTTTGTGGAGCAGGTTGAAGGGGAAATCAGAGCGAGAAGATGACAGGCCTAATTATTTTGGCTCATACAGGCTAGGACAGCTGTTTCTGGTGTCCCGAACAAGGCTGTCACACAGGTAACTAAATAGGTCTGCATATAAGTCTGTATCCAACACTGTGGAGATGTCTCCCACTAATGACCAACGCTAATGTTACTGCCATCCCCGAAAAACAGAAAATGTGTCACCGTGCACCTTCTGTGTGGCAGTCAACATTTCGCTACATAATTACTTGTTAGTGAATTAATTCCTATCTGTCAGTATCTATGCCAGTGTCATTTTTAGACCATTACAAAATTATGCCATCACTATAGCAACTGCAAGCACAGTTAAAAGGCAGAAGAGTTCAGATACCCGGGAAAAGTGCCTAGTTAGGCAGGAGATAATAATGCAAAACCAAGTCACCATTTCCATGCCTACCTTCCTAATTTTCTTTACTTGGATTATGTGTTTGATCTATGATGATTAAACAATAATTTCCAGTTTCCCATTGTAATCTGCGATGTCTATGTCCTATAATGAAAACCGCAGCCCCCAGTAGTGTCACTCTGAGAGGGCACCCCCGCCGCCCTCAAGTCAATTAATTAGGTGCTTGAAAGTGACCTGTCCAGTGCTGACTCCCAGTCCAGAGCCTGTATGAAGACGGCATGTGGCAAGTGGCAGCTTCTCACCTGCCTCCCTCTCCTGCTTTTTCCACAAGGAATTTCTGTTGAGTCTGTATTCAGATCCCTCCCTGTTTCCTTCGGCCTTCCTTTGTGCACATTTCTAAGCTTCAAGCTTCATCTCCACTTAGCAATTCAAGATGCCATCGCATCCATCCAATTGTTCCTTGCTGTATTCAAATCAGGACGCCACAGGACTCCGATTCTGCTGCATTAAGAACCATTGCCCAGCAACCTTTTTGGACCCTCAGCGCCCCTGGAGAAATACATTTTAAGACAGGGCGGGGAGGGGGTGGTATTATGAGTTACAAAAAAATTAAAAGAAAAGAAATCCTTTGACTTTTAACTAGGAAAGTAGAAAATGTAAAATATCCTATAGAAAACTGAATCTATGCTCATTGATTTTTCTCTTTTAATTAATTAAAATGTTACCAAGCTGGGAATAAAGAGCTCCACTAAACTACCCACGTAAATTCATCACATTTGTGTATAAAACAAGGTGTGTTTTGTTAAGTGCAAACATTTTATGGGTAAATTTGAAATGCTGTGTGGCAGACATGTGACTCAAAATGGCATCTTTGGGTTCCAATGATTCAGTGAAAACGTTATATAAAGGGGAGAGAATTTGAAAACCAAAAAAATAACAAATAAGGCAGGAAGTTCTTTAGAAAGCCGATCATTTCGTTGACGGCCACCTTAATTTTTTGTCTTGTACTGGCTGATAGTCCTCTATAATGAAATGGGAAGGCATGGACATCTTGAACGTGCTTAGGGGTTTATTATTTCGTGGTATGTTAGTAATACAGATGCGGAGAACTGGGGGGACATGAGGAATGTGCTAATGACTTAACGTGACGAAGGTGACTCTCTAAACAGGTGACGATGGAATCAGACACAAACTTGTAATTATTCCTTAGGAACAGAGGCACTGGCATCCGACCAGGACGCAGAAGTGAGCCATGTTCCGGTTCGGGGAGCTCTGAACACCCCGGTGTGTCCGTGCACATCACTCATCTGAGTTCACAAACATCGTTTAAGAAGAATGTCATGTCTCTGTGCCACCTGGAATGTTCTGGCAGCTCCCCAGAACTGAGAAGGAAGCCTTACCAGAAGAGAAAGTAACTCCCCAGGCAGCCTCCCCTAACAGGGAAACAGTGAGACATTGATGCGGGGTCTGCTTAGTGAGGTTGAGCCCGCAGCGCCTCTGGCTATGAAGGACTCCCAAATCCCCAGAAATCAATCACTTCCCGGAAGGGCCTCTGGGCGCCCTGCTCTGACAGTGCCACTGACCACCTTTAACACAAAGGCAACAAAGGACGGCGAGCTCTCGCTTAAGACAGTCTTGGTGGTGCCTGCTCTGTGGTTCCTGGACACCCTGATAACCTGGGGGTGTCTTCTTAGGCACAGGGCGCGGGGCGCTGAACCTAGGGAGACGGTCTTGGATGGGTTTGCAATTCATTTTGCTTCAATTTCACACATAATGACTGATTCCAAGCCAGTCGATTATAAGCAAAAATGTCTTCTATTTGTAACTTGTGAAGAATTGGCGGTGGGCATACAGGAGTCCACTCTGATTGAGAAGCAGGTGTTTAGCCACGTAAATAATGCAATATCTTGATAGAGATTGTATACAAATTTGGAACAAGGAACCAATGAGATAGATTCTGTCTAATGATCTCAGTCAATCTAATTAATGTATTCTGCTACATTACATTTTAAGAAGTGACCATTGTGTAATACACTTTGAAATATGCACAAGCTAATGGGATAAGATACAAAAATTATTATGCTGACAGTAAATCATATTACATTCCTAATAAGCATTAACTAGATAACTAGGTCAAAGCAGTATTATCTTAATTGATTTTTCAAAAGAAACCTGACAGAAAAATGTCAATGCTCGAATATTTCTTCATGCATCATTAAAACAAGATTGGCTTTTAACAAAAGAAGAGCCCTTCACAGAATTGATTCTTGCTTCAGGCTGCCTGCAAGTGAGTGTATTACATAAAAATCTATACAGGATATTAAAACAACACCGCTCTGCAAGACAGTTACAATTAAAAGCTGACACCCCCCAACGTGTCGGCCGCAGTGGCTTGCCAGAAAATATATGAAAGTCTTCCGAGCCAGTGTGACCAGTGCATGGAAACCAGACACGTCCACGGCGGGGGGAGGACATTGATTAGAGGAGCTTCTAATTCAATCAGAACACCCATTGCTTACCTGTTTCAAAACTGCAAAGTTATTAAACAGTCATACCGGATTACTGGGGAAACCCAGCACCATTACCTGGCGTCTTCCATCAGAGCATGCGTCCTGCGAATTTTCAGCAGAGGCTGCTGACAGGAAGATGTCACCCTCTCCTGCAAGTCCCGTTAGACAGGAGGCACAATGGCCCTCATGCACCCTCACAGAGGGAGGGAAGGCACGTTGGCTCAATGCGAACAAGACACCTCCGAATGCAGCGTTTGCAGCTCGTGGTGCAAGTTTAGTGGTGTTTGCAAGGGGCCATTCGAGTTCAGCTCTTGGCTGGCTCCTTCCACCAGGGCTGGAAATGCTTGCAGATGTCCTGCCCCAGGCTGGAACAACAAATGGGCCCTCGTCCTGAGGACGGCCACCTCAACTTAATGTCTGTGCTCTGCTTGCTCAGACTAAGGGTCGGGGCCATCAGTTCAGTTTGCCTAAGTGGGTCCCAGAAGCAACATGCATGCTGAGTTGGTCACTAGCTCCAGAGATGCCCCCGAGGTGCTGTCGCACCCCCAGAGCCTGCACAGGCCTCTCCTGAGGGCACAAGCAGCCAGGGACACTGCGTCTGAAAAGGACTTCGTTGGTGACAGAAGGGTTTCGCCATGAGGACTTTCAGGCGCTGGTGAGAGGTTTACTATCCATCCACGATGAAAGTTTCTACACTTGGAGAGGAAAACAAACACAAAAATACATATTGTTTTCATTTTTTGTAACCTTAGACAGAAGGTCCTGGACGGTACTTACTTCCTTGAACCAGTTGTTCCCTCCCCTCTCTTTCTCTTCCTGCTTCTTCTCCCCCAGCTCCAAATCACTTTGTTCAGGGAACTTTAATCCTTGGGCATCATTGTGTCTATATTCTATGTGTGTGTGACGTTGTGTGGTGAGTGTGTGGTGTGTGGTGTGTATGGTGTGTGTTGGTGTGTGGTGTGTGTGTGGTGTGTGGTGTGTGTGATGTGTAGTGTGTGATGTGTGTGGTGTGTGGTGTGTGGTGTGTGTGCTGTGTGTGTGTGGTGTGTGTGGTGTGTGTGTGGTGTGTGGTGTGTGTGTGGTGTGTGTGGTGTTTTTGTGTAGTGTGTGATGTGTGTGGTGTGTGGTGTGTGGTGTGTGTGCTGTGTGTGTGGTGTGTGGTGTGTGTGTGGAGTGTGTGGGGTGTGTGGTGTATGTGGTGTGTGGTATGTGTGTGTGGTGTGTGTGTGTGTGTGTGGTGTGTGTGGTGTGTGTGTGGTGTGTGGTGTGTGGTGTGTGTGGTGTGTGGTATGTGTGTGTGTGGTGTCTGTGGTGTGTGGTGTGTGTGGTGTGTGGTATGTGTGTGTGTGTGGTGTCTGTGGTGTGTGTGGTGTGTGGTATGTGTGTGTGTGTGGTGTCTGTGGTGTGTGTGTGTGTGGTGTGTGGTATGTGGTGTGTGTGGTGTGTGTGTGGTGTGTGTGGTGTGTGTGGTGTGTGTGTGTGGTGTGTGGTGTGTGTGGTGTGTGTGTGGTGTCTGTGGTGTGTGTGTGTGTGTGGTGTGTGGTGTGTGTGTGTGGTGTGTGTGTGTGTGCTCACAAGTATTCTCACCTGGAAAACGAGGGGGTTTGGGGGCCTTGAAAGAAGGCTAAAGGAGTCCACGAAACACACACTGCGTCTGAGAGGTGACCTTATTCCCAGAAACCATCCAGATAACTGGCAAAACACTAAGCAGTCGGGGGTCCATCCGTGGCTCGGAAGAAGGAAGGGGAGTTTATCAGACAAAAACTGGCCGTGTGCTTGACACGGTGTGGGGTAATTCATGTTATTTCCCTAAGACGGCAGCCTAAGTTCTTCTATTACCACGGACAGTCTGTCCACATATTGCCGTGTGTGACCCGGAAAGCGCTGGCGTTGCAGAGCAGGCTGGGTGTGTGTGCAGATACACGAGGACATCACGCACGTGGGGGTCACTCAGCTCGCGGGGGAGGCAGATGGTCCAAACACGTCAGTCCCCGAACGTCAGCTGCTTCCCCTCAACCCGGATCAGCAGGCAGTGGTGGTTTCTGCCAGAAATAATCTATAGACTTCTGAAATGCAGCCCTTTAAACAACATTAAAACTTTTTTTACAGAAATTTTCTTCTCAAATGTTTTGCGTGATTCCTTGCTGTGAATCCAAAATACACAAGACATAATTTGCTCTCTTTTAAGGGGCCAGGACACCACCAGGACCTCATGCCTGCTAAGTGTCCAGCCCTGGGATGGCACATGCATACAGCCCTGGACAGGAGGAGCAGGGCAGGGGACAGGTCCCCTGGACGGTGCCCACCCAGCCGTGAGTCCAGGGCGGGCCTGTGACCGGGTAGCTTCATTCTCGCCCGGGAAACAAATCAGCCCAGGCGTTCACTGTCTGTGCTGGGTGTTCACTGCAGGCCGCTGCGGGTGCCTGCCTGGTCGTGGCGCTGATCCTGAGGCAGCTGCTGGGAGGCCCCAGTCACGGACGAGGAAACAGGCTCCTGGGCAGGAGGCCACCGTCTGAACGTGGCCTCTGTGCCCTGAGCCTCTCACTCGCAGGGGCTTGTTCTGGGAGGTGGCCCTTTTCCCGTCTCTGTTCTTTGTCGCGGTGGAGAGATGGAGTGTTGGCGCCCTGCGCCCCTGGACCCTGCTCTGTCGCCCAACCCTCCAGTGCTCGGGCTGCCCACGCCACTACCCTGGCCCTTCCGCTGTCTCTGGGGGAAGAAGGTGATGGTGAGAACGGCAAGGGCCTGGGAGCCACACAGATCTGTGCTGCGATCCCATCTTGAGCAAGCGGCTTTGCCTCCCTAAGATGCTGTTTTGATATCCTTAAAACGAAGAAAGGGAGGCTTAATTTTCAGCCTTGCTGGGAGAACGGGGATTGTGTGGAGCGCGTTCAGCAGAGGCTGGACCTGTCCAGGATCCTCTCGCGGCTTCGCTCCTGGCTGGCGCAGGGACTCGCGGGTGCACCCCTCCACGCACCGCCACGCTCACACGTGTCCCCTCCGCCTGCAGACTCGGCCGCAACACCCTGCAGGCCTTTCCCCACGCCTCTCCCCACCCGTGGGCACCTCAGATGCTTTGGATGAGCTGCACTGGAGTTCCTCCTGAATTAGGCCCCCAAAATCCTGGTTCCCCAAAGCAGGTTTCTCCTCCCTCGTTCATAATCCCACAGCAGTCCTGATTCGGTTCCCATTGATCCAGGGCTGACTGTTCCCTAACTTCTTTATCTCTGTGTTGGATTTAATATTTCTCCTCCCATCACAGAATGATTTGGGTCTGGAAAAACATCTACACCCCCTCAAGGGTCTGCCCATAGGGCCAAGACCCAATAGTTAAGGAATTTCAAGTGCAGGTAGATTTTGGCTTTTATTTCTAAGGAATTTCTAGGTTTCTTATATAAAAACTATATTTTAAAAACATGAAGCATATTCCTTACAGCTCTACCACGTTTAAATTTAGAAGAATTTCTGCAAATACAGTGCAACAAAGAAAATCAAATGATTCATGTTGAAGTTTTAATTGATTTTCAAGTTAATATATAGAAATATTTGCAAGTTGTTTATCCTTCAATCAAAACATATTCCCTCAATGGAACTCACATGTCTTTACCTGCTTTAGGTTTTATTCAATCACCTTTTGAGACAGAGTTTGAGGGATTTTTAAAGTACTTCGGACAGCTGTTAGGTGGGAATGGCCAATTAGAGAAGAGTCTCAAGTCCTATACCCTCTCTTTAAAATATGTGTATACTTCAGTGCATATGTTATGCAAATACATTTATCATTTTAACAGAAAGAGCACCTGCGGCATTTATGGATACATTATCATGTCAGATTTCTGTCATGCATGTGTAAGTTGTCTACAGAAAACATACACAGATTTCTAGTTTAATTTTGATTTCATGGAATCCCTTACCTTTGCCATTGGGAGACCACAGGTCTCAGAAAGCTTCAGGTCACAGGAGAGTGCAGTTGATTTGAATGGCTCCGTTGTCCCAAGTAATTAATACAATATTAAAACACAAAATAAGGCCTCTGCACACTGAGAAATTGTGTAGTGATATTGCAGATTTATTAAAACAGAGAAATAAAAGTATCAACTGACAAATATTAATCAGGTATCAGTAAAATAATAAGTTGTACCTGGGTTCACACCTCCATTCTTGAAGAAGAGTGTTTTTCTAGTGTAAATGGATCATCACTGATCTCATTGAAGGACATTGAATTCATTAACATGAGCTGAATGATCCTAAAAAGGAATGATTCCCACCGAAGGCTAATTGTTACTTTACTTAAATGCACTTATACATTCTAAGAGCATGAGCATAAAACAAGTCAGATTTGATGACTGCATGATAACTGGTGGCTACTGTAAAGGACGTTCCTTGTGAAGCATGGCTTCAAATCAGTGATAGTAAATATGTGAACTATTCTTGATTTGATGGCAATTTAATGATAGTAGACAATGCACGTTCAGCAGGATAATAAACTGAAATATTTATTGATGTTTCACACACATGCCTCCTAGGTTCACTGGGTACTGTTCCCTGCCCCAGCTCATATGGTACCACTTCCATTCCCGCGTCTCAGGGAAGGGATGCCGCAGCAAACTCAGTGAACAAATCTGGCATTCCCTCAACGCTCTTGAGTCACACTGCAGAGAATGCTGTCCTAAAAATCAGGGCTTGATTTTTAAAGAGCCTGGATTTTGAAAATGTAAGGTTAAGCGCCAAAGGATTAAGGCACACATTTTTTTTGCAACTGGCAACAGACTGGGGATTCTGACAACAGAGCAGTCAAAATAAAATTAACTTCTCATTCCAAGCATGAAACATGGATGGACTATATATAATAAATAGCTAGGTACAAAGAAAGAATACACGGTAGACCTCAAAAGAGGGAAAATAAAATCTCCAGGCATCGTAAAGTAAATTAAAATGCAAAGCCAGAGTGAAAAGTGTGGGGCATCTGTGGAGTTAACCCAAGACTGTATAGACCCTGACATAGCCCAGCCCCAGAACCCAGGCACTCAAATTCAGCACACCCCTGGCATAGGAGACAGGGCTGTACAAGGCAGGATGTGCAACAGAGAAGCTGGCATAAAACCAGGACCCTGAGAGGGTTATTCATTACATGACTGGGGGGTTGGGGGTAGGAACAAAACCCACCAATCCACTATCTCAGGTGGAAGTTCATCAGCTGCTGTGGCATGACTTAGAATCACCTCCCTCCCAAAAGAAAGAATTCCAAGCTGTCACCACAAATGAGTGGGTGTAGGCTGAGAATTTGCAGTACACTTGTTGTACAAGATGCCCACACTGATGAAGTAAAAACTTATTTCCATACTGCTGACGTTCTTGGAGCCCCAGGTGAACATACCATTGTCCCATAAGAATATTTTCACTCTGCAAGTCATGTGTACTTAACACACAGGGAAGAACTGTCACGGATGATGAAGATAAACTCACAATAAAAATTGCAAAACAAAAGAATGGCTGAAACTCAAAAGATACACCAAAAGAATTAGAAGTGTCAGCAAGTAAACAGTTTGAATGAGAAAAAAATAAACATAAATATATTGAAAATTGTTATACACATAAGAAGGAATGAAACTATTGAAAAAAGAACACTAAGGAGAACAAAAAACATTTGAAAAAGAAACAAATAGAACTTCTACAAATGAAAATATAGTCACTGAGAATAAAACCATAATGAACAGCAACCCAAATTTAGGTTAAGGGAGTCCCTGAGTGAATAAAAGTGAGGAGTCCTCAGTCTCTCTGCCTGCCAACTTTTAAAGAAAAGTAACATCAATTTAAAGAAAAACAACTTTTAAAGAAAAGTAACATCATTTAGATCCTCTAAAATGTTTTATTCACAATGTCTGGTATTTACTCAAATGTTACAAAGCTGGCAAGAAACAAATGTTATGAACAAAATCCATGAGGAAAAAAAAGGAAAACATCCATGAGAAAAAATTATAATAGACTCACAAATGATTAACCTTGACATTGTCTGATAAGGATTATGAAATAACTATGAATAATATACTCTAAAAATTTTTAACATAAAAAAATAAGATCAATAAATGAGAAATTTCACCAGAAGACTGGAATATGAAAAAGGGGGCAGGGGGGGAAAGAGAAAATTTTACAACTACTGGTAAAAACACACATTGATGGATTTAATGGCACATTAAATGGTGGAGAGAGATGAGAAAGTTAAATAACTCAAAGGTAAGTGGAAATACCTGCACTAAAACGGAGAGAAAGGGATTTTAAAAAACAGTGAAAGAATAGAAGTAAAAATGAGACACAGTGACAAGGCTAACATACATGTAATTAGAGACTTAGAAAGAGAAAAGAGAGATGTGGCAGAAAAAGTATATTTACAGAGATAATGGCTAAGTTTTTTTTTCAAACTTATGAAAAATAAAAACCCACATATTCAAAATCTCTAAAGACTACAGGCAGGATAAATACAAAGAAATTCATATCTGAGAAGACTGTAGGAAGACTGCTAAAAAGAACACAAAGGGAAAAAATCTTGGTACCCGATCAACAGTAAAACTGGCAGCTGACTGTGCAACAAAAATGATGGAAGAGACAGGGCTGGAATTATGGAATTATGGGTTTAAATGTGCTGGAAAATAATAACTGCAAAATTAGAATTTTGAGACCAACCAAAATGTCCTTCACAAAAAAAGTAAAATAACATATTTACAGATAGACAAAAACATAGCAAATTTACCACAAGTAAACTTACACTAAAAGAAACATTAAGGAGAATTCTTTAGGTAAAAGAAATGTGGTCCCAAATAGGAACGTAGGGCAAAGAGCATCAAAAAGGGCATATTTGTGACCAAATATGAATTAATGTCACTGATTCAATAAAAGATAGTAATAGTCAAAACATATTGTATGTATTGTAATCAATGTAGAATTTTAAAAGCATAATTAAAATTAAAACAGGTGCTCATATAAAGATAAGTGAAAATTACTACACTGAGAGACAGACAAGACAATTACTCAGAAGATAGCTGGCCCAAAAAACCGAATAGATGGAGAGTATAAAACAGAGATTGAGAAATTAGAGGATATAATAAGATGACTAAAAGCAGAAGCAGTAAATATTTTTAAAAGGGAAAGAGATTTTGTTTTAAGAGATCTTGAATAAGAGTATTGTGAAATTAAAGGAACACTCACACACTCAATTTGAAAACCACATAAACACTAGAAATAGAACTTTCTAAAATCCACATTTAGACAAATGAGTAAATATACAAAAGAGAAGAGACCAAGAGGAAAGCTTAAACACAAACAAATAAAATGACACACAGATAAATAAATAATGAAAGGACATAAAACCTTCAAAATGACAACTGACTTTGCATCACTAATTATAAAAACTGTAAGACACACAGTTAGCCATTTTTTGAAAAATTGTGGGAATAATTTTACACCTAAAATTTCTATCTCATCAGCAAAAATGTCCAGGTATGGCTCTTTTGTGAGTATGTTTCTGCTTTTAAGGATTCCATGTCTAAGTCTAGGTCTATTAAGCTCTCTTTCTTAAATTAATTTTGGTTTATTTTTATTTTATGCAAAAGTATTAATTATTTTCTTTCTTTCATATTAGTTGGAATAAACTGTCATCAGAAATGAAGCAGAAAAAGAGATTTTCAGAAAAAAAATCAAGACTGAGAATCTTTACATTCTTGCACCATAGCTAAAAGAATATCAAAGGTCATACTGCAATTTTATAAAATTGAACACAGAAACAAGAAGTATGATAGGAAAAAATGTTATGCAAAAATATTGGCAAACGCATGTATTTGAAAAAAATATTTACTACAAAATTAATCACTTGTGAATTAAAAACTGTGTTGAAAATACCCACTGAAAAAAATACCATTAAAGATGAGGAATAATCAGAGTCGACATTCAAATTTTATTGGTAAAGAAGATGATGAAGTTAATATAACTCTACATACAGCTGTTGATTCTATGCACTAAGAAAACTTTTGATTTTTTTATGTAACTAGGACATGAAACTTTCAATTAACAAGGAGAAATAAATAAACTCATCTCATGTAATGCAATTTAAAAAAATAAAAATAGACCAAAAAAGAAGAAAAGAAAATGCATGATAAATGACAAATTTGGCATAAGTTGACAGAAATAATCCCAACTATGTTAGTAATTAATTTTAATATAAAAATAATAAATTGTTTTATTCAAAGGTAGATGTTATCTGAGAGAAACACACACAAAAATCCATTAGCATCCTGTTTAAAGATGAGGAAATAATGAAAGTTAAGATGTACATTACACACAGAAAATACTAATGAATAAAAGAATGCATTGCAACTATTTCAATAACCAAAGAAATAGACCAACCTTGTGGCAAACAAAAGCATATGTGAAAAATAAGTTTATTTCTTAATGATCAAGGGGAAAATTCACCAATAAACCATAAAAGTACTTACCTTACATGCACGTGGACTCAGAATACATACTAACAAATATAAATGTAAGAAAAAAGAGAACATATTCATTATCATACTAGGTAATTTTAACAAAATAAACAATAACTTGAAAATTGATAGAGCAATAAACTTAGTTGTAATTTTAAAATATTTAAATGACACAAATTATCAAGCTTAATCAGTAAATATCCATGAAACTCTGCACCCAATGATTAAAAAATTCACTCTAAATATATCCAACTTTTGAAAGTTTAATATGCAGTGAGATTTTAAAAAGCATTTAAAAGCTCAAATATTTTTATATCAGACCATTTTCTATCAACTACAAAATATCATTAGTAAGTAATACAAAATAATTACCAAATAAACCGTTTAAAAATTAAAAACTCAGGTCCTAACATTTTATGTCTCAAAGAAGAAATTACATTGGAAATTAGAAGGTATTTCAAACAATACTGAAAACACTTGTAGGATACACCAACATACTATTTAGAGGGAAATTTATTACCTTACATTAATATAGTAAAAAAGACAAAGTGTGAACATTAATCAACTCACAAACTCACTAACCAGAGACATGTAAAGTACAATAACAATAAATGATATGCTATTCACAAATTGGCTAGAGAAATGAGAGTTTAAATTAAGGTTAAGAGTGTATGTGAGCGGACCTGCTTTGGAGAAAACTTAGGCAACATATAGTAAAGTGAAAACTGACCATAACCTATTACCCAACAATTCTACTTATTTGGAATACAGGCTAGAGTAATGGTTCTCAACTTTTTTTTTATTTATTTACCCATACTTAGCTTTATCCTGAATTGACCATCTATCGAGAGTTCACGTCCAAAGAGTAGAAAACAATAAAGGAGCCTATCCAAACAAGTCTCTGGCATGTGGGACATAGGGCATGACGTTAGGAGCCCTGTTTAGGGAAGGAAATGTTGGCCAGGCCATGTATGCCATTTTTGTCAATGATTTGAGCACTGAAGACTGGCGGATTCAGGATGAAGCATTTCTGGAGCTCCTTTAGACATTTCCTAAGAAGCTCCACTGCCCTCTCACGGGAGATAGTTGGGGTGTAGTACTGGTGCAGGATCCTGAGAGTCAGGAAGGCACCATGGCCATAGGCTGTAAAAGGGGCCTTGGCCAAAGCTGCCAGGTAGTCCAGGTAGCAGGGAGCTGGACCCTCGTGTTCGTCGCAGCCAGCCAGGAGTAGGTTGACATGATATGGTGTCCGACTCTGAAGACAGTCAGCCAGGTTTGGGCATGTGAAATTAGCTGCTGCTGTGGGAGACGATTCATAACCATTTTGCATCTTATAAAGTTGCACATTTTTCTGAATATATTCTGCAAAGTGTACAGTGTCTCCAGCCTCTCCAACGCATAGGAAAGAGTAAGACTTTTTCACTTATTTTAAACATCTTGTCATGATCATCCTTCATCTGGACAATACTGCTAGCAGCCACCTGGTTGGAGGCAACAAGGACATATTCGGGGCCCTGAATGCCAAGGAGGTACTCCATGATGGCGGGACGCCGGGGGCTGCAGGTTCAACAGACAGCAGGACTCGCTGGCTTCTTGGCCTCACCCATGAGACAGCACCCTGGTTCTCAACCTTTTGTTGTTGGGTTCCCATTAAAACCATCACCAAATCATATGTACAGATTATACATGTTTATGTTATGTTTACACAATGGTAAAGAAGTTATTTCTATTTCATCATATTAAAATTAAAAAAAAATTGTTACACTCATTTTTCAACATGTCTAATGAAATTCAAAAACCATGACACCCTCACCATCCATGATCAAATCCATGGATAAGCTCCCTGACTCAGAAAGGTTTTATTGCTTCTATTAATCCTTGAAGTTATATTTCTATTTCCCTTCCCCTAAATAAATTTATGCTAGTTACTTATTTTTCTAGACATCAATCACACCATCATATTTCCCTGTGAAATATATAAATGTTAAAAATTTTAAATATTCTATGTGTGTATGGGTTGAGGTGATTAATTTACAGTTTCCAATAATCTTTTGACAAAATAAATGGCAATGTCCACTTCCAATATATGATTCTGGCATTGATCTGTAAGAAAAGAATATGAAAACTTGTATTTCCTATTTCTTGATATTACGGAGAATGTGCAGATGAGACACACATCAAGATGTGGGATACTGACTAAGATGATTCTCATTGCCAAGAGTAGAGAAAACAATGGGAAATAACTCTGAAATATTAAGTTTTCAGAGCATGAATTGTACAAATTATAATTCTAAACTAATTAAGGGAAAATAAAGGGAGATAGACACATAGACAGATAATAAGTACATAAACAGAAAGAAATAGACAGTGATTAAAAACTTGCCATGTTCTTGCTGTGATGAATTAGGGGTCTAGATACTTTAGTAGTTTTTATTGGTACTATTGGCTGTGTTTTTGTGGGAAGGCCCTAGCAGCATTGTATTCTGACTATAGTATGGATATAGAAGAGTCAAGATGATTAAATATTGATCATTATGCCTGTTGTCTCTCTCTTTCAAGAAACTTCAATAAATGCTCTTTTTAATTTTACCGTTGGCATAAGACAGTGAAAGACACTAGTATTTCAAAGTGCCTGTTTGTTTCTTTCCATAGATTATTTTAACTTTTAGATAAATGCACCATAGTAAGATTGAGGACGGGAGAGTTACTCTTATTTGTAAAGTGGGGTAAGGAAATTGGAAGGGGAGTTAAGAAAGCAGAAAAAGAATAAAACAGGAACAAAGCACAGTTGGGATAAATAGAAAATAAATAAGATGGTGGGTTTAAATATAACCATAGAGAAAATTGCATTAAATGTTAGTGGTCTAATTTCTCATGAAAAGACAGGGATTGTAAGGTTGCGTTAAAAAATCAGTACTCAGGGGCCGGCCCGGTGGCTCAGGCAGTTAGAGCTCCATGCTCCTAACTCCGAAGGCTGCCAGTTCAATTCCCACATGGGCCAGTGGATTCTTAACCACAAGGTTGCCGGTTTGACTCACGCAGGGGATGGTGGGCTCTGCCCCCTACAACTAGAAAAGGGCAACTGGACCTTGAGCTGAGCTGCGCCCTCCACAACTAAGACTGAAAGGACAACAACTTGAAGCTGAACAGCACCCTCCACAACTAAGATTGAAAGGACAACTTGACTTGGAAAAAAGGCCTGGAAGTACACACTGTCCCCAATGAAAAAAAGTCCTGTTCTCCTTGCCCAATAAAAAATCCTTAAAAAATAAAAATCAATACTCAAATATATGTTGTCCACAAGAAATTCACTTAACCACGACACATATATGAGGTGTGATCAAAAATACTATTAATATTTAAATTCAAAAAATTATTACAGTAAAGACGCATTGCCAATAATCCCCCTCAAAGTACTTCTCCTCACTTCAAACACACTTATCCCATCATTCTTGCCACTTTCTGAAGCCATTCTGGAAGCCCTTTTCTGTGAGTGTCTCTAGTTGCACTGTTGTGGCTGCTTTGATGTCCTGAATCGATTCAAAACATTTACCTTTCATGGTCATTTTGACTTTGGGGAAGAGCCAGAAGTCACCTGGTGCCAGGTCCAGTGAATAAGGTGCATGAGGACACACCATAATGTTTTCATTTAACAGAAATTGCCGTATACCAGAAGTGATGTGTGACATGGAGCGTTGTCATGCTAAAAGATGATTTACGGCACACTTTAAAACACACCTTTTCTCAACTGTAGCTCACACCCGACTGACTGCACAGAACAAGTTGAAACTTGTCGCACACTGTGACTAAAGTTCGACATGCCGCTTCCCGTATTGAAGATCCCTGCCTTTCTGTTGGATGGCACTCGACAGCAGCATTCATTTTATCTTTTGATCATACCTCATAGTTTAAAAATAAAAGCGTGGAAAATATGAGTATATATCATGTTACCATTGAGCATATAGCTAAAGTGCTCACATAAAGCTAATATTCACTATTTTAATAGCAAACAAAAATAGGAAAATAAATATTAACAGGGTTAAAAAGAGACATTTCACAATGGTAATAAAAAAAAGGGGGACAATTCATCAAGAAGATAAAACAGCTATAAACATGTATACATCAACTACCAGCTTGAAAATCCCTGAAACCCTGACAGACAGAACTGAAGGCAGAAATACACGTATTTACAAGCTTGTGGACTGAAATGGTATCCTTCAGTAACAAATAGAAGAAGTAGATAAAAAGTCAGCAGTGATTCCAGTAACCAACTTGACACAATCGACATTTATCATACATCCACCCATCAACAGCTAAATACGTATTCTTTACAAGTGCGAGCAGATGATATGCTGAACGACCAAAAGGAATTTTCAGTAAATTTAAGGGATTAAATGCACACAGATTATGTTCTCTGATCCCAATGTAATTCATTGAAAAGCATAAGAGACAGATCCAGCCCCATTCTTCTCTGCTCTTGTATCTATTCCCTCCCAGCACTCTCTGCTGTGGTCACACTGGTCTTCTCTCTGATCCGTAACAGTCTACACCCAGCTGAGCCTAGCCCCTAATTCCACACATACCAGCACCCACAGGACTACCTCTTCTAAAGCCTTCCAATGCCATGGCCATCATTGGTCAGTGTGGGGAGAAAGGGTGGGAAAGACCCCTTTCCATATTTCCTGGAGTGTTGCAGAATGTCCACAAGGATGACTAACTACCAAGAAAGTGAGAACCCATTCTTCTCACAAGTGGGGGGATGTCAATAAACGCAGTTTGCTCTACCATCATCACAATTTGGCGTGACGTGTACACACACCTCGGTGTTGACTCCAAAGCCACCACTTGTCTTCTCGGTGCACTGTCTCAATGGAGACAGACCCTGTCATTACACACCCACCATCCCAGTAACTTTCCTGGTCCAGCAGGATGGAACCAAGCACAGTACTGGGGCAGGCACACAAAAAATGCTGTAAAATACATTGTTCTTATGCATTCCACAGAGATTTCAGCAATTTAACTTGCGAGAGTCTAGAACACACAATAATTTGTATGTAAACACAGAAACAATGGGTCTTCTTTTAAATTATTTGGGTGGATTTTGTCATTAAAAAACGTGTTTTAAATAAATTTTAAAGATTTAAATATTTATGTATGTGGCTTCAATTGTTCAAATCATGTAACAAGTGTGATGTTTTTTAAATCTCATTTTCAGTTATCTGCCCTCTCTACTTCCTAGTCTATGTTAATCTAATCTTACTTTACACTCAGCCTGTTGATACACGATTTTGTTTTCAGAAACGATTGTTGGCATTGGCATTAATTTGAAACCATAGTTGTCCCAGTCACTTGCATTTAGCCATTTGTGCTTTATTATAATAACTTTTTGTTCTTAAGTTTGCAATTTTAATCCTTTCCATAGTCAACAAGAGTATGCTTTCAGGGCTTTGTTTTCCCCCTAATTACATCAAATGTCCTAAATCTTTAAATACTTGAGAGTATCTATTATCTTTACTTTTGCATGATGACTCCAGTGGGTACAGAATTCTTGACACAGTTATGGAAATCCATGCAGATTAAGTTTATGGTCTTCCTTAGTCATAACTCTACTTTCCTGTGTATTACCTTGCTTATTTCAATGGCATTTTAGAAAAGAAATAATCAGTCTCTCATAGTCACATGCCAAAATTACTCAGCTTTTTTCTTATTATGTTCCTAATAGCAGCAAAACCACTTTTTAAAGGAGCCTACATTTTGTTTAAATTCATCAACTCATCATTTTTAGGCCACTATCCTGACTTTATTTCTTATGAATTACACAACCAACAAAAAAGCAAGACCGTTATTTCCAATGTACAAAAATGGAAATGCATGGATGTTATCAAGCATGTCACAGCTTCTGAGAACTGCATTTTATGTTATGACTCTTAGATGCGATGCAGAACCACTGCCTTCCCATCCCATCAGTCACTGCTCTCGTGAGCACACCAGCTGACCAACTGTTTACTTTCTTGGTAATGCACCAGCCAAGGTCACTGCCAAGACCAAGATACCATCTAGCACCGTGAGTCTTACAGACTTCCGTCATCTTATATAAGTGTCCTAAGAGTCAGAAATGTGTCCCTGACACTGGATCAGACACATCGTTTTGTCAAGTTTTGATTTGAAACTCCATGTATCACGTCCTAGTAGGCAAATATGTTGGGTTTCTGATAATTGAGGCCTTTGTGTTGGAAAAATGAGACATCCTCCCAGCTGAAGCCTACGGCTCAGTTGCAGAAGCCACCAAGAACCCCATACCCCAATAACAGAGCAGACAGTGCACTGGAGCATTCTACCAACAGAAGCTCCTAAAAACATCAATTCTTCTATAATGCTGTTGAACCATTATTTCAATCTCCTTCATATAATTTTCTCTTAGAGAGCCAGAGCCCACTCTGTGTTGATATATATTTCATGGAAGCCTCAATCATGGATGTTTGGCTGTTAGACCTGGGAGCAAGGTGGAGTTTCCATCCAACTATAAAAATTTTAGATTTGCACAGAAATTGCTTAAACTGGTGTAGTTTGTTTAATATCTGTGTACATACAATGTCAAAATTCTATACATACATGTTTAGAAGAATACTATTGAAATCATTTCATAAATTAATTACTCTTTATAAACGAATGGATTTATTTTAAAAATACAATTCCCTACATATCTATGTACAGTCGACTGCATTTTATAGAAAAGCAACAAGAATATTTATCCCAAAAAGGATATACCATTTATAAATTATATATATCTACATATTGAAATAAAGTGTGGGTAAGGCTTCATTTGTCAGAAATGTGTTTAGCCAAGTCCAATATTACAACAGCTTTTGACAGAAATTATTTTTAACACTGTGTTATAATTCCAGACGTGATTCCCAAGAGTGACCAGATCTGTGTGTTGCTAAGGTGTCAGCCTCCACCACGCTCCCTGTTCCCAGCGTTGATGGGCATTCACGTCTCCCTGGGTCACCATATTAGGATGCAGCGAAGCAAGCACGTGTGGTGTGTGGATAACCTGGCATGAGCAGCCTTCTTTCTCAAGCAACATCTTGGTTTTAGAAAGGAATTGGTTTGAGTTCAATGAGCTGCCTGGATGACCCCATCCTTTGCCTTTCTCAGTGGATACACCCTGTCCTGCATAATGAAGTGGATTTCCCAGCTCCTGGCTTATGAGCTCATCGTGTGAGATGCTCTGGGCGATGGGATGTTAGCAGCCATGACGCAGAGGTTTGAGAAGTGCTGGCGTGTTTCTGCCACCTCTCTGCTTTTCTGCCATGAGGACATGCCTGGGCTGGCTGCTGCAGAGTGACAGACATGCAGCAAAGCTGAATCATCCCATGTCCCAGCCAGGACATTTTAGATCAGCCAGCGAGTGGGCAAGCCCAGCCACAATCGGCAAAACCACCTAAGCCATATGACCCTGACCACAGATGCCTGCTGGAGCTGAGCTCTGTTACACCCAGCCCAGGTCAGCTCATGAGACCATCCAAACTCAGGAATGTCGACGAGAGTCTGGGGTTGTTTCTATGCAGGGCCATTGGTGGAGACAACTGGTGTACCCCTTGCCCCCAGGCTGCAGTGCCATGGGAAGTCTCGGTCAATACGGCCTGCCATGACGGATGGCACACGAATGGAGTCAGGTGCCCAGGCTCTCCCTTCACAAGGGTTTGAGTCCTCAGCAGAGCCTATGAGGACAGTAAATGCAGCAGGGACGCTTCCAGGAGGAGTAGCGTGATTCGTGAGCAGCTGCTCCATGAAAACCAGCTGCCGCAGTGGTCTCTGCCCTTCAAGCCTGATTCTTCCATGACATTATCTTCTAATGGCTTCTCTGCAGGCTTTTGTAATCATAGTCTGTTCATTTCACTTACATCCCAAGAAAGCTGAGTGTGGCTTCTGTGTCAGGCGCTGAGCTAAGTAAGACTTGGGGTACAGTGATGAGCACGAGTGGGAAAGGCCTGGCCCCCTCTGCAGAAGAAAGCAGGGAGCAGGTGGGGACCGAACTTGCATGCCTGGGCTTGACTCTTAGTCCATCACGCTACGTAATTTGGAGCAAATTATTACTTACTCTTCCTTAATCTCAATGTTGTCATCAGTAATAACAGTACTTATTTTAGAAAATTGCTTTGAGGATTCAGTGAGATAATATGTGCAAATATCTCAACGTGAGGAGTGGCCGTCATTTTCTCCTCCCCCTCCTGCCATCTAAGAGGGAAGAACGCAATTCAACGAGCAGCTACAACACTTTGTCATAAGGACAAGGGCAGTGACCTCATCGTAGTGGCCTGGGACATCTATCCATGCTCTGGAGATCCCAGAAGACCTCAGGCAGAAAGTGGTCACCATCCAGGGAAGCAAAGGATCATGTAGGTGTCAGTGGGGGGATGTGGGGGAAGCAGGAATGACGTTTCTGCCATCAGAGCCACCACTGGGGGAGAAGATCCGGAGGAACGGAGATGGAACTTAGCATGTTAGCGGTGGGTGGGGACGGACAGTGTGGGTTAGGGGAGACAAGACATCAGGCAGTTGTCTTGGTGACCTGCTAGGGTGGGATCCTGTGCTTAGAACAGAAGGAGACACAGGAGGGCTGTGGCATGATGACATGCGTCGCTGAGCATGATTACCCTGGCCGTAGTGGACAGGGGATTGGAAGCCAGTGAAGTGGGAGACAGAGAGGTGACTGGAAAGCTGGTGTAGGGACCTACACAAACTGGGATGGGTGCCTAGAGAGGGGCAGTGGCTGTGGGGATGGAGAAAACAGACAACCTGTGGACACACGTGGAGCGGTCCTGATATGATGAATGGGGTGCTGTGGGAGAAGACATTGGTGATGCAAATGTCCAGCGGAGAATGGAAGATGAATAGCACATTGGTTGGGGGTGGGGCAGAGGTTGTGAGCTAAGCTTTGGACCCTTCCAGCCTGTGATGTTTCTGTGGGAAAGCTAAGAAGTGGTGGCTGAGGGATGGCTAGCTCTGCAAGTGGGGAGTTCGATGGGAGACCTGTGCTGGGCCTAGAGACCCTGGGTCCTTGGGGTGTAGATGGTGTCTGCTCCATGAATGGGCTAGACCACAGGCGGGTCCAGGGTGATGAGGGCGGGGCAGACGGTCTGACTCACCCCACACCCCACATCAATGGCCAGCTCCCCTCTGAGATGGGGCTGCCTCTTCTCTCCTGTGCCCTCTAGTCGGCAATGGGTTTGGAAACCATGGTGTGGGCTTAGGAAACCTGTGCGAGAAGTGTGTGTGCTCCCACAGCAGCAGCCTAGGGGCTTCCAGGTGATGGGCGGTGGTCTCTGTGACGTGCTCAGATCTCTGTAAGTTTGTGCAGAAAAATGTTCATGTTTCCTTCCTGGGTTCTGGCCCTGCTCTCTCTAGCTGAGTTTGTCAGTGGCTGGTGTTCCGGACAAGTGGAACTTAATTGTGATGTTTCTATATGTTAGGGGAGAAACACGGGTGAGGAGGAGAGTTGGGTATATCCTCACAGCTTGAGAACAGCTCTCAGTGCTAGAGTGATTGATGGAAGAATATCGCTCCCAGAGGACTCTTGTATCTAAAGTTATCTGAAGTCATTCTTTCTCTGGCAAATGGCAATTGACTCAAGCCAAGGCCATAACTATTTACTGAGTAGTTTCTGTTCCCATCTCTGTGCTGCTGCTCAGGAGACTGGAGTCACATGTCCGATGACATCTATAAAAGATAAGGAATCTATCCATCACCTTGTCTGTAATCCTCCGCATATATTGAGTGAAGGCAAGGTTGTGTTCCACAAGATAAATCTCAAAAAAAATAGAAAATATATGGCATCAAAAGCCTAGTTTCTGAAAGCCTAGCTTTTGAAAATATGGTCCTATCAACTCTGCATTAATGTAATCATTCGATGTGTAGAGTGTGCACGTGCACACACACACACTATCGAGCAGCTGATTTATCCCAAATAGCATGTTTTTTTCATTATTAATGTTTTTATCTTTACTGTAGCTAATATTTTTCAAGTTCTTGTTTTGTGCCAGACTTGAGAAATGTGGATGTTCTTTGTCTCATTTAATAGTCATCAATGTCCTTTGATGTGGGCGTTCACGTTTCAAAGATGAGCGAGAGCTAAAGAATCAGAGTGACATCAATTTTCTCATGAGTGAGGGAACAGCGATCAGTTCAGCCTCAGAGCAGCACAAGTCTCTCCACCTCAGAATATCCCCTCACCGCCCACATGAGAGGGGAAGTCCACACTCTGACTTGCTCATGTCCCTACACCCCAGCCAGAGAGGAAAGCACTGGCACCACTCAGAATGCACGCATCTTTCTGGATCATAGTGGGTCCCAAGCCTGGGACCAGTGGACAATCTACAGTAGCCTCTGAATTCCAAAACTCTCAAGATTGATCATTGGGAACCCCTCACTCGCCAAGTGACATGAAAATACTGCAGGGAAAGCTGCAGCTCATTACCTCCGTTCCTTGTTCCATGCTTGCTCACCTCCTGCTGATAGTATAGACCTTAAATGAGCACCATTGATGGGAAGAGAAGCACAACATAATTCTGAGCTTGAATAAAGATCGTAACCTCCTCTTCTCCTCTTCTCCTTCCTCACACAGAACGTGAATCAATAAATCAACAGCTGCTACTACAGGTGACTTGGTACCCGGCCACCTGGGCAGAGATCTCCCGACCGACCCTCCAGGGGTGGAGTTTCCTGAGGAGCTGGTTAAAATGCAGACTGCAAATCAGGAGGTCAGTGCCGTATTTGCCTTTCTAACCAGCTGGTCTGCAGACCACACATTGTGTATGTTAAGTGGTAGGCTCCTGGGGTGGTAGGCTACAGGTTCCCTTGGCAGCTGGTGGCCCGGTGTAGCGGGGCCTTCAGGAGAAGTGTTTCTTCCACAGGGTAGGCTCCTGTGCCTTGCCCTGGGTGAGGAGGTTCCATTGAGGTTTGAAGTCACTCCCACAGTTTCAAACAAGGGCCCTTTGGCTTCTTTTTGTTCAGCCCATCCCAGGGGTCCTTGTCCTTTTGCTGCTGCTATGAGTGCCCCACTGCCCACCATGGATGAGGACTGGGAACCTATCCACAGGTAAGCACAATGTGGTACAGCCACACGATGACAAAGAAAAAATCAAACCAGTCTGCAGGAGACAGGTGGTTTCCGCTAATGAGGGGTGTGATGAAGGGCTGACATCCGCTGTCAGCCTTGAAAGAGGTAACACTCTTCTTGTAGAACTATGATAAAGAAGGAATGCCTGGGAGGGGGAAACACAGAAATTGGAAAGTACAAGCATATTTGGAAAATAAGTAGAACAATCTCTCTGGAACAACAAATTTGTGGTTGCAAGTTGTAGAGGATATTGAATTCTAAGCTTAGACTAACTCAGAGATAAGGTGATGCCGTATATGTTTGTTGTGACACATTTATGACGTAGTATAATAGTTGTAATAAGAAGGTTAATTTATATACAGAATGCAAAACCCAGCAGGCTTTTATTCAGAAACAAGTTGATTCGAAAATGTATGCGGAAAGGCAAAGGACCTTGGGTAGCCCAAACGAACTCGACATGGAAGAACGGAGGTGTAGGACTTACACATTTTTATTTCAGAATGTATTCTAAATCTGTAGTAGCCAAGGCAGTGTGGTGCAGAAGTAGTGGGACGAATGGATAGGCGAGAGAGCCAAAGGAGTCCCACACCTGCAGTGATCATTGATTCTCAACAATGGCGTCAGGAAATACAATGGATGCAGAAATGGCTCTCCAACAAATGGAACTGAAACCTCAATATCCATATGGGAAGAAAAGGAAGCCCACCCCTCACCTCCCAGCATATTCAATAATTAATTTGAGATGGATTATAGACCTCAATATAATAGTTAAATCTATACAGCTTTTAGGAGGAAATATAGGAAGCAATCTTCGCACTCTTCACAACTGCTGGGTGGGTAAAGATTTCTTAGATAAGACACAAAGGATATTAACCATAAAAGAAGAAAGTTGACAAATTGGCCTTCATCAGAATTAAAAATTTGTGTTACAGAAAACACCATTAAGAAAATGGAAAGGTGACCACAGAGCAGAGCAGACATGTTCCCGACACCTGTGTCTGACAAGTGACTGACATGCAAAACACGTAAACTGTGTGATTTAATAGACAAGCAGCCTAATACAAATAGACAACCTATTTAAAGATTCACTTCAATAAGGAAGAGATACGAATAGACAATAAGGACATGGAAAGGTGTTTAATATCAGTAGTCAACAGGAAAATGCAAATAAAGCCACAGTAAGAAATGACATCAGACCCAACAGAGGAGCTAAAATTATGGAGACTTACACATTATTGGTGAGAATGGGGAGCAACCGAACTCCCCAGTATTGTTAAAATTCTCATAAATTCTGTTTTGAAAAAAATCTTTGGAATTTAAAAAAATAAATTCAAACGTCTACTTACTCTGTGGACCAGAAATCCCACTCTTAGGTGATGGAAACGTTCCTTCTCCTGATTTCGATGTGGGTCACACACTTGTGCAGATTTTTGAAACTCACAAAAGTGAACACTTACTGTCTGTGCATTCATTATTTACACCCAAATGGTGTGGACAGAAAGGACAATTGGGAGGGGAAATGAGGCACAAACACTAGTTAAGAGGAGATGACAGCAGCTGACATCACCTGGCTGGATTCTGGGAGGGGTGGTGGGGGGGCTGTAGGCAGCAATGAAAAGCGTGTCCCCTTGGACCTTTCCAAAAGATTGGCCATCCATCTTTTTGCTGAAGACAAACCATTTTATCCTACAAGGAGAAACAACTTTACATAATACAGGTATTTCAGTCCATGTGTTTAGGTATCCATTTTTAAAAGTATCTATGTACAAGTATGTTTAATTATAGTTATATTCTTTAATATAGTTGTATTCTTAACTCCAACTGGACATACACACACGCAATTTCTAAATTGCACTTATGTACCTGTCCTTGTAATCTTTTCCCCAAGCCAAGCCAAATAAAGATGCAATCTATTTTTTCCATTAGTTTCAGGTGCACTGTACGCCTGAAGCTGCAATCTATTGAAAAGGGACATGCTAACAAGTATGCAGACAGCTCTACACTAGCTGCCCAATAAACGCTTCTAAGCAAATTGTAATCGCTAATTCACATCTACATAGAAATTCTGGAATCTGCTCTTCCCTAAACCCCAACCTTCCCACACACAGCATTCACCTGACTTCCTTCTTAAAGTAATGCAACAAACATTTGTGAATTCCCTATCGTGAGCCTGATGTGACTCAAGAATGAGTAAGGCAAAAAGAAGGCCTGCCCGATAGATGGCTTGGCCTCAGGGAAGCCCCGCTGCGGGCTGTGGGTGAATGGGACTGTCACGAATGATACGATGCAGGTGGAGGGATGTAGGACCCACTGAGCAGCTGCTGGCCCCCAAGACGACACTGAGAGAGCCTTCTGGGCCTCACTAAGGGACCGTCCCCAAGTGGTAACCTCACAGAAGCGCAGGGACTGAAATACTGCCACAGCCCTTAGGTTTTGTGATGGCATTAGCCAATTTTGAGGGGGGAAAAACACGTGAACTGGAATAATTGCTACTTAAATGTGCTCTCAAATGGAGAAAGGCCAAGAAAAGTGATAATAAAGACCAGTGTTAATGGCAGGAGGCTGCCCAGGGCTACACTGCTTTCCTTTGTTTCCTGGGGTCAGATTTTCTCTGAATATACTTAAGCCATATATGATTTTGCCAAACTGGGTTTCATCTGAAGTCTGAGACGGCAGCACACAGCGTGGGGCTCCAAACACACATATTTTGGTGTTTGCAGAAACTGCCTGTTGTCACACAGGGAGAGGCATGTACCCGGGGCTATGGGATGGCCACCTCTCCCAGAGCCTCCTTCCGGACCAGGAGCGGACTCCCCTGTTCTCAGAATCTTGGGTTCCTGAGCGGATATCGCCCTGGGAGCACCAGTGGCAAACAGCAAGCGATTTGAAGCTGGACCACAGACGGAAAAGAGTATCAGTAAACAGGACATAAAAGAGGAAAGTTTAAGCATTGACTTGCTCCAGTATAGATGTCATTTGACTTTCTAGCAAAACTTAAAGGAATTCCAGAAAATTATGTGATGAAACACACTAAAAGGGAAAGAAAAGATGTTCTCCAAAATTTTACATGATACAAACAGACTCTCCAGAGAGAGGTGAGGTCCTGAGCTGTCACCACATCTAAATAAAGGAATATTAATAAAAGAAAAACCAAACTTGTATATGAAAGTAGACAAGAAATGAAAATAACTCACCACAACATTATTTAATAGGGCAAGAAACTATTTAATTTAAAAATTCATGCACCGTGTAATCCCATATAATCAGACTGATTTGCTCTACTGGCAAGCTCGAGATCAGATCTATATTCAATTTTGGTCCAACTTTCCACAGACATTGAATTAAAGCTGCATCACATTGCAGACTAAGATAAAGACCACCAACAAAAATTATATAAGCTTTTGAAGCTCAATTAAAAAAATTAGGTGATCTATTTTATAATGTTATAGTTAAATTGCCCAGACATACCATTATTCTTATGTAGAGAAATTGAGAACAGGACTGACGCTTAAAGATTAAGTTACTATATTCTCAAAGAGATCAAAGTAATTTCTGAGCTACCAAATGAAATAAAGGCATTCATGTTAAGTCATCATGGAATGGCCCGATGGTTGCCAGGAAAAGACTACTAATGCTGTGTTTGTGTTTGTGTGTGTGTGTGTGTGTGTGTGTGTTGAACATATTTAACAATATAGAAGCACATGAAATTTCGGCTGTGTATTATGCTCTATTAATTGAAAAATAACCCTGATATCCTATTCTTATTCAAAAGTCTTAGATCAACAATTATACTACATCTCATTTCCAAGTCTGGTGTCATGTGTGTCATTCCCACTTATTTTGTTTGTATCTGTACACAAAAGGGACAGAATGTAAGTGTAATTAAGAAGGCTATAATCATGGACCAGTGAAAGCCAAGTTCTCTTCGAGTCACAAGCACTGACCGAAATCTCTGATTGCTGGTTGGCATTCCATGCCAACTGCCCACCTCAGCAGCAAATGGGCAGACAGAACACACCTGCATGAGACCACACTGTGCTAGGCATCTTGGAACAGAGAACTCCCAGGTCAGATATCAAGGCTGGCTCCTCGCTGTGCCTCCTACAAAACCA
Organism: Rhinolophus hipposideros; assembly: GCF_964194185.1. Taxonomy (NCBI): domain Eukaryota; kingdom Metazoa; phylum Chordata; class Mammalia; order Chiroptera; family Rhinolophidae; genus Rhinolophus; species Rhinolophus hipposideros. Next base: position 99,290,255 of record NC_138053.1, read on the forward strand.
CTTTAGCATTGAGCCATCAGAGGGACACACTGACCACTATCTCTGCAAAATGCACTGACCTCCTGGGGGCAGAGGTCCATGCCATTGGAGCTCCGCTGGCTGGGCAGATGGTGCTGTGAACCCCACCCCGTTTACCCTATCAGGTGTGTGTAAGCACCTTTTAAAATGCACCAGCTCACACACTATCTGTGGGCTTAGCCCAGGCCGTACACCCAGTTCTATCAGAGGAGCGACACTTCTGTCAACAACCACAGCGGTTGTGTAAACGCCACTTTCTTGACATAAATAACAGAAACATATGGCCTGAGACAGGAAGTGGGGGCTACCTGGATAGATTGATATCCTGCTTGACAAGTGACAATATTTATGACACGATTCCGCCTGACAGAGAAAGGGGAGGGGTGGCCAGCTAATGGCTTTTTCATGAACTCTGTGACAATACACACCGAGCACTGAAAACCTTCACTCTCATGCTGATTCTACATACCTGTTGCTAAACATGGTCGTTTTTGAGGGAGAAAAAAATTTTTTTTTCCAATGGGAAAAAGGTGTGTCTCTGAACTGAAGCAACAGTGAGGCACCACAAATCTTCACACAGAATGGGTTGTTGATGTTACATTATTCTCACACAAACTTCATCCAGGAAAATTACTCATTTTTCAACAATTCTTGCCATCCCCACATTTTGTTGTTGGGGTGTGTGTGCTTACATCACATTTCAAGTGAAAGAGTACAACTGTACCTATTGCACAGCTAGATGGAGTTAACCATACTCATGTATTGTCATGGAACTACACGACCATCCACAAGCACCTACTGGAAATGTTTCCCACACACAATGTGCTTAGTTCTGAGCTGTGCCTCTGACTCACGGTAGCCTGGGTGCCACATACTGTTGTCCTCTCATGAAAAGACAACATTTGCAACATGCATGCTTGTTCTGATGCCCAAACTTGAAGAGTGGGGTGTTGTTCTAATTGAGTTAAGGCCGTAAATATTTATTGACTGTTTTACATAAAGTTCTGCAAGGCATTCTGAGCTCAGTAAAGCCAAGCGCATGCCATCAACTGTGGACACATTAGATGTACGTCAGTAACCCTCACAGAGGGTGAATGTAACAGATATTCTGCTTCACTTCTTTTCTCTCTATGGGACCACTCCCATCAGCCTAAAAACAGACTGCTTTCTTCATTCTAAAAAAGTAATAATAAAATACATGAAATGGGTGAAGTGTGTCAAAAAGTCCACACTTCCAGTTATGAGATGAATAGTCCTGGAATGTAATATACAACATGGCCACTATAGTGACTAATCCTATATTTTATATTTGAAAGTTGTCAAGAGAGTTGATCTTAAAAGCTCTTGTCACAAAAAATATATTGTCACTATGTGTGGTGACAGATATTAACTAGACTTATTGTGGTGGTCATTTCACAATATATACAAATATTGAATCATTATATTGTACACCTGAAGCTAATATAATGTTGTATGTCAATTACACCTCAACAAAAGTTTTAAAAAATTAAAAATCAGAACAAAACCAAAAAAATTAGTTGTCCCCAAGACAACAGAAATGAAACAGCTGACTTAACCCCTAACACATTAATTGCATTAAATGTAAATGTTCTAAACACACCAATTAAAAGACACAGATTGACAGAGTGGATTATTAGAAAAAAAATTTAAAGCCCTAATTATATGTCTACAAGAAACTCACTTGAATTATAACAATATAAGCAGGTTAAAAAAAAAAGAATGGACAAACATAGATTATGAAAAAAACAATCAAAGGAATGCAAATGTGGGTGGCTATATTAATCATCAGATACAATAGACTTCAGAGCAAGGAAAGTTATCAGAGACAGAGGGTTAACTTATATAATGATAAAAGGGTCATTCCATAAAGAAGATATAGCAATCTTAAGTGTATGTGCACCAACCAGCAGAGCTACAAAATATGTGAACCAAAAAATAACAGAAATGGAAGAAGAAATATGTAGAGAAATGGAGAATAATTATAGTTGGAGAATTCAAAACCCCTCCCTCAACAATTGGTAAAACAACTGAAAAAACAATTAATACAGAAGTCAGGGGGAATATAGGATAACTCAATCACATCATCAACCAACAGAATCTAGTTAACATTTACAGAACACTCCATCCAGCAAGAGGAAAATATGTATTCTTTTCAAATGCCCACAGAACTTATGCTAATATGGACTGTCTTGTCTTAAGATAGATACAATCACAAAACAGGCAATAACAAATGTTGGTGAGGATGTGGAGAAATTGGAATCCTTGTGCACTGTTGGTGGGGATGTAAAATGGCCAAAATGGCTCCACCACTGTGGAAAAGAGTATGGAAGTTCCTAAAATTTAAAAACAGAAATAACAAAACAGAAAAACATGATTCAGCAACTCCATTTGGGCTCTCAAAAAGATATTTGTCCACCCATGTTCATAGCAGCATTATCCACAATACGCAGAAGATGGAAGCGACCCACGTGTCGGTCAACAGAGAAATGGATAAAGAAAATGTGGTCTACACATGCAATGGACTTATTCAGTCTTCCAAAAGAATGAAGTTCTGACACAGGCGATAGCACAAATGTACCTTAAGGACATTATCCTGAGTGAAATAAGCCAGTCACAAGAAGACAAATACTGTACAATTCCACTTATATGAGGGCCCTAGAGTCATTAAATTCATAGAGACAGAAAGTAGAGTGGTGAGTGCCAGGGACTGAGGAGGGGGGTAGGAGTGAATGTTTAATGGGGACAGAGTTTCAATTGTGCAACATAAAAAATAGTTCTGCAGATGGAGGTGGTGCTGTTTGCATGACACTGTGAATATACTTAATACTACTAATCTGTACACTTAAAAATGGTTAGAATGGGAAATTTTAGGTTATGTATATTTTACCACAATTAAAAATAATCGTAATAATAAAAAAGTTAAGGTTATAAAAAAAAAAAAGATCATGAGAGGTGTAAATGGTGTTGAAAGTGGTGAGAAACTGACTCATGGTATATTCACATAATCCAATTACAATCCCAAAATAAGATGTTTGTAGAGTAAAACTCACTCAAACCCGTGAAGGTCCTTATGTGTTCCTTACCCACAAAAATCTGAAGAAATCCTTTGATCGGTGTTTCATGCAGTGACTTAATATTGATTTTCCTAGTTGCCTCTGTTTAAAATATAACATAAGTAAATGAAGTACCTCCAGTGGCATTTGAAATGGTCTTTATCCTTCGGAGTAGAAAGAGCACTTTAAAACCATTAGCAGAACTGGCTGGCGCTCCTCTGGTGGCCTGGGTGTGGCCTCGGGTGCCTAATGGCCTTGTGGTTTGCAAGGCAAACAGTACACCGACGGTAGATGGACGTGGGCCTGTGCAGCAGTGCAGCCCTGCAGACGCCCACAGGGCAGCACCCGAGCCCGCAGCTGCAGGTGGGGGAGGCGTCCCGGGTGCCAGGATGAGAAAGGACTAAGATGCCTCCGAGGACTCTGCTGTGCTTACCCACCTGTCACTGCGGAGGGGCCAGGTCCTTCCAAATGTACTGGAAAGTCTCCCACAGGCCTCGCTCCACTTCCCGTCTCAGGAGCGGGCGGCGGGGCAGACAATCTGGCCTTCTCTGGGCCGTGCCCTTGGGCTGATCGGTGTCAGGTTATGTTATGTTTTCCTGGCAGACACTTCAATGCTGGGTTTGTGAACAGCTGTGGCAGAACCAGAGCACTAACCCAGTAGCTAGGCCCCTGGGGCCCCCATTTATCACGCAGTCCTGACAGGGGCCCCTGCGCAGGGCCTGCCCCACAGAACCGCCGGCTCTTGTCCACGATCTCTCCGATATTATTTTAAAGTATCTCCTTAGCCGCCTTCCTTTCCAAACAAGTGTGGTATTCCCCAACGTTCAAAAAGTCATTTTGGATAATCAGAGCGAACAGTTTCAGGAGTTCCCGGGACATCTCGGGGACACCTTTAACTTGAAAATAAGGCGTCCTTACGGGTACAACAGGACCACCACATTGGAAAGGATTTACGGCCCATAGAGGACATGAGCTTCCAAGATGTTAAATTTAGGAGATTCAAATATACCAGTAAGAAAAACGTAAGGGAGAAGCCCTACTGTTTAGTAGGAGTTCAGCACATAAAATCCAAAAGGATGGCATTTATAAAGCGTGTGTGTGTCTGTGTGTGTGTGCGTGCCGTGTGTGTAAACTTCGGTGCAGGTGTCAGGGACACAGGTAGTGAATATCCTGAAACAGGCTGATGGTGGTGGAATTCCCCATCAGTGCGTCTCATCCAGGAATTTTACTCTCCTGGGGACACTAGGCCACGTCTGGAGACGTTTCTGGTTGTTACTCCTAAGGGTAGGGAGTGCTCCTGGCATCTGGTGGTGGAGGACACAGTGTGCAGAATGGCCCCATGACAATGACCTAGCCCAGCGTCACCAGTTCCGACACTGACAAGTCTGCTCTAAACGGATTCTGAGAAATGTGGGTTTAAGCAGCAGTGAGCCTGCCCATCGTGTATCTTTCGTATTCAACCACAGTTCATAACAAAACTTGTGTTTTTTGGGTTTTTTTAGATTTTCTTACCAGGAAAGTAATAAAACTCTCAAGAAGTAGGGAAGAGCTCATGAAAACTTCTCACAATGTTGGCGGGAACGAGCCCAACTTTGCTGTTGCAAAGTGGGCGTCACAGTTTATGCTCAGCACATTGTAAGACCCGGGCAAGGACGCAGGTAGGGCAGATCGGGAGCGAACAGTCACACAAACTGCACAAGCACAACTGCACACAGCGTGTCATGAAGGTGTGAGGAAGAAGGGACCTCACCTGGGCTAGGCTGTGAGGGCTCAGTATTCACACTGAGACCTGTGGATGAGAAGCACCATGAGGGGAAGTGGGGCGACCACCCGGGAGAGGGATAGGCCTGTGCAGAGACCCTGGAGCAGACAGGCACACATCTCCTGCTTCCCCTGTAAAACCCACCCACCTAAAATGTATATATATATAGACTAAATGTACACGCATATTTCAATTATTCATGGAATGAACATGCACAAGCACCGTCTGTGCTCAGACAATGTTTGCGGGGTACAGCAGTGAGCAACATCAGCCCTGCCCTGCCTGCATGGAGCTCACATCAGATGGGAAGGCAGAAAATACTTGAAAACAAATCTCACATGTTCAGTCAGAAAGCTCTCTGACATCAGTTCCAAGCGAAATGTGGTCTGCACTGAGCTGCGTGCTCCGGGGTGGGGTGGGGTGGGGTACTCAGCAGGCGTTCAGATGTTGTTTAGCTTCCTGGGAAGAACAGGAGGGATGGCCAGTGTCTTGCTCTCTTCTGGACAGACTTACAGACAATGCTCCACCTTTCCCAGTTCGTGGCCACTTCCAGCTGGTGGGTCAGGACAAACTTCCAGAAAAACTTGCGGGGGGCCTCAGTCAGCATATGATGATTTAGCATCAGGTATAGACAGCGGTTGGGTTAGACCACGTGTGCAGGGAAGTGGCAGTGGCTGGTTCAGGGATCAGCCAAGGTCACCTAAGACTTGCCCTACAGCTGGTTTGGACTGGAGCTGAGTGTCCTAATCTGCTGTTGCCACCACCCTGTCTGTCTGCAGCTGATGGGAAAGCCAGATGTTCTGACCTCCATGGGGTCCCCGACAGTAGGGTTTTGCAGGAAAGCAGGAGGAATTCCTATCAGAATTGATTTTCTGCCAGTCCTCTCTCACTTAAGCCTGGCCTGTCCTGTTTGGGGACACGCAGCCTGCACACAGAATGCCAAGTGCTATTTATATAACAAAGTAGATCTTGTCGGTCAGCTTCTGAGTTTGAATTTTGCTAGCTTTTGCAGTGTTTTGGAAGCCTTTTAAAAACTACTTTATTAAGCTTCAAAAATCAACTAGATAGGCAGGGAGATCTCCCTTTTAATCAACATCATTGAGCTATATAATTTGGATGTAGCAAAATGGACCCATGTTAAGGGCACAGTTAGATGAGTTTTTGACAAATTTCTACACCCAGGTACCCACAGTCAAGATTTAGAAGATCCCATGCCCCAAAGCCCCTTGATCCCAACCAACTCTTGTCCCACCCCCAGGTAATTTTAAAAATGCATAAATATACAAACATCATTAAAAGTCTTTCGGTTCAAGTTTGTAGGTTCCATTTTTTACCTTTTTCAGTTTACGGTGCATTTTAAAGACTTGGTCATAAAGTAAAAAGTCAACAAAATATACTAGTTTCTGAGATCTATGTGACCTTGGTGAGGGTGAATGAGACGAGGTTTGAACGAGGACCACGAAGTGAAAGCGGAAAGGGCATGTTTTGTCCCAGCGTGCCACCTTGCTGCTGTTCTACCGTCCTGGATACTTATCGGACTGATTTTATTAGGTCCTAAATCTGCCAAAGCTAGTACCTTGTGGATTTTGTTAATATCTTGATGATATGCATTTCATCACCTTAAAAAATGGAAAACCTTTTCTAAAAGTTACAGGCATAACCTTTTAAAATATCTCAAGAAAAGTGAAAGACAGGTTAAAATCTGATGGGCTAATGATGTATTTTGAATGAAAGATCAAGTAGAAAAGCTGAAATGTAGGCAACTGAACTTAGGAGGAAGGAGAAGTTGATCACCTCATGGCCTGTTCTACTGGTGCTCACCACACACCTTCTGAAGTAGCTCTATGATGTTGCTCCTATGGGCCAGCTGATTTGCATATCATTGAATAAGTTGGTGATGTATTTTCATAAATCACCTTATCCAATGCTATGTAAATCAGCTGGCCCTGAGAAGCAACATTATTGGTCTGTTATACATAACAAACACAATACTCATTACCCATAGTACGGGACTTAGAGAACACATTTACATACATGAGCAGCCCCATGGAAGGAAATGCCACAGCATGGTGGTGAGGACGAGACACGAGTCTAGTCCCCAATGGGGCTGGTGACGATTGAACTCTGTCAAACTACTGAACCCCAGCTCCTGTGAGCCTGTGAATGGTGGAGAAGTAGGTGAACAGCCACCTTCCACTCCCTCTTTCCAACACACCTACCGTCATCCTGACAAGCACCCAGCATGCCAGCCCCCTGGCCGCAGCTGTTAGGACCTTCTTGAAACCTGAACTCATTGCCATGATATCGGTGCCAACAGATTTCCCGAGTCCTTTCTTGTACCCTGGGGCGGAAGTTAGATGTGGGGGCGGGGGGTGGATCTCATTTTTAATGAACCGAAACTGAATTGCTTACAACTTAGACTTATTTTGTGTCATTAATAAAGTGTGAATGTGCAGGGAGTAGTAAATTGTGGCCTGATTGTGGGATTGTAGTTTCCTTTATATCTGCTATGAGTAACACAAAATTGCAAAATGGACTTTGTAAAGTGCCCCTTTGTCACAATGGCCAGAAACTTACACCAAGTTGACAGTAACACAGAGTATAATCCAGGTCAACCTGAAAAAATCAATTAAATGGAGATTTGGAAATTTAAGAGGGTGTGTGTAAATTGAGCTGACAGTCACAAGACCAGCACCAGCTGAAGGAGACTGACATTTTGGGTCAAAGGAGGTGACATCCAGCAAGGATGTCCATGCTGGCCTCTCCTCTTTTTGAAAATAAAGAAACTGGCTCAGTTCTTGGTGGGAGAGGCAAGAAAAGTGGAGGCAATTGGATTTCTGTGCACAGACGCCCTGAAATTGGGCTCTCCTGCCAGGAGAACATTCTCTATGTCTGTTTTTGCATGTAGAGGTCACTCACATCCAACAAGAGTCCTGAAACAGATCTGCAAGGGGGTGGTCATGTATCTGAAAGGCCCTCGAAGCCTTCACAAGAGTCCCCTCCAGCCCTATAGATAGTTTCCCTATTGATTAGCTTTGCTTGGAAGTCCACCCAGAAGTGAATTATTTTAGCTTGAGATTTTGTCCCCTGTACGTGTGCAGTTGTGAGTCAGGTTTCCTTGGCCAGTCAGGGTTGTACCAGTTAACGCACACAGGCCATTGTCTTCTCTTTAGTCTCAGAGTCCCTTCCAAGTTCACACATGTGCACTTTTCTCGCTTTCATCAAATTCCCAAGTTGTCTGTCACCTGGGCAGGTGCAGCATGACCTTGGCCTTCTCTGAGCTGCTTGCTCCTGTTTATTACCCACGTATGTCTGAGGGGGCCACTCTCTCTCCATTAATGGAAAGGGGACACAAAACTCTCTTAGTCCAAGTGCCCCGACTTCCAGCCTCAAGTTCCGTGGCTCCCCACAAGCACTCACCCGCCAGGAGGCGTCGCAGTGTGTGGGGTTCCGAGAGGAGGTGCAGGGTCCACGGGAGCCCCGGGGTGGGGGCAGCTGGCGGAGACGGGGCCCCAGAGGGCCGGTGTTTACCACGGCCCCACAGAGGCTTGATCCTTATTTAGCCCGAAGTGGACGCGGAACACTTTGTGAATCACGTTTCATTAGACGAAGGGGACTCTGTGCTTTTACAGCTCATCTGGGATACACACGTGTCCCTGTGCTATACTGACCCTTGGAAACAGGAGACGCTGATTCAAAGGAGCCGTTAAAATTTGGTGACTCAGCCTGTTCCACACTTGGAGACCCGTGTTGACACTGGAAGCTCAGTGTTCCCACGGGAAAACCATTGCTACTGAACTACACTCTATTTCAGCGGCCCCCTTAATGGCCTCACGTGTCCTGTCATCAAATGGGGTGCCGAAGCCAGTCTTGGAAAGGGACTGAGGGACAGTTGATGCTATGTAGGTATTACCTTCACTGAGGTTTCTCTTCTTTCCCCAGAGAATGGACTAATACAGGGTGTAATCAAGAAATTACAGCAATGTGCTTGACGGTAAATTAGAGGTTAGAGACTATGGAAAAGCTAATGAAACGGGGAGGTTACATGTTAGATGAGTCTTGACTGGTGAGCAGGGTCTGCCTGGTGAGCAGACTGGTCTGCCAGGCGAGGAGCCTCCGGCAAAAAAAACAGTAGTGCAAAGGTATGCGACAGAACACCACAACTGGGAAACAGCTAAGAGATAGGTGAAAGATGAGAGATACTCAAAGGTAGGTAGGTAGGTAGGTAGATAGATAGATAGATAGATAGATAGATAGATAGATAGATAGATAGACAGATAGACAGATGATAGATAGATAGATAGATAGATAGATAGATAGATAGATAGATAGATAGATGATAGATAGACAGATAGATACAGATGAATATAATTTATCAGTCAGCTAAAATCCTCTGGAATGTCCATGCATCTGGGGTCCCACCTCCATGTGACTGGAGTCCCACACCCACGTGTCTGAGGGCCCACGCCCACTTGTCTGGGGTCCTACTTCCAATACAGTGCATAGCAAACCTTTCCCTGAGTCCTATTCCTAGAAGCCTCTAAAGCAAAGATGCTGCACACAGTGTTTTCACTATTCAGAGAAAGACAAACTGCAGCTAAAAGCAATTAAGTTGGGAGGCAGAAGAGACACTACAGTGTGTCCTTGGCAAATGTAAGGGGTGGACCACAGATCCCGGAGCAGCTGTCAGCAAACAGGGCTGCTCCCTGCCGGTGATGGGAGGCTCCAGGTTGGAGTTTTCTCCACCTCTGTCTCGGGAAAACAAACACCACTGTGCAGAATCCATTATCTACTTCGATAGTGTTCCAGAGTATGCGGAGAGACTCATGCACTTTTAGAAAGTTTAAATCAACCCACAAACACGAGGTTCAAGATTCTTACCAACTTCTGGGAATATTGCACATGAGACTATGTAGTGCATGACTATGGGGTATTGTACCCAAGAAACAAATAAACAAATAATTAGATAAATTGAAAACTATATACTGTTTATACAAATAATATAAGTATATGTATAAATAAATAAAATAAAACATATTATGTCTATTGATGTTTCACACCAATAAGCACAGATAAAAAGAGATTTTACTTAAGGCCCCCCAAAACAACATTGTCCTGAAAACATTTCATTGTTACCTTTTATATCTTATATTATCCACAAGATCTACATCAAACAACAGTTTTCCAGACTTCAGTTTGTGAGTATAACACAGAACATCACTTATTCTAAAAATTAGTCCTGGAAGGAAATATCAGAATCTCAATTCCTACATAATTTTTTATAATGAATGTATTATTTAAATATCTACAATGTGTGATCAAAAACTATGGTGAATGTTTAAATAAAAAAATTTATTACAGTAAAGACACACTGCCATTAATCCCCCTTAAAATACCCCCGTCCCTTGCTTTGAACACACTTATCCCATTGTTCTTGCCACTATCCAAAGCCGTTCTGGACGTCCTGTTTCGTGTCTTTAGTTGCGCTGTCATGGCTGCCTCGATGTTCTGAATCATTTTGACTTTGGGCCAGACATCACATGGTGCCATATTCAATGAATAAGGTGGATGAGGACACACCATAATGTTTTTATTTGACAGAAATTGCCATATACCAGAAGCGATGTGTGACACAGAAGTTTGTCATGATGGAGAATGATTTGTGCACACTTTCAAACACACCTTCTCTCAACCGTAGCTCACACCCAACTGACTGCACCAAACAAGTTGAAACTTGTCGCACACTGTGACTAAGGTTTGACGGCCGCTTCCCGTATTGAAGATCCTTATCTTTCCGTGGGATGGCACTCGGCAGCAGCATTCACTGTATACTTTGATCACACCTCGAATGTATGTATACAAGTGTAAATGTACACATCAGCACTATATTCAGATATCTATTTGCATTACGTTGATATACTTTTACATTATATATATATGTATCTATATATATGTGTATATATATATATATATATATATATATATAAAGAGAGAGAGAGAGAAAGAGAGGGAGAGAGGAGAGAGAGAGAGAATGTACGGAGCACTAATTCAAGAACTAACCTACTGATGTATCATTTATTTTATACAGGTATAATTTTTAAGTGTTTGTTTCTTCTAAGTAACTTCCAATACCAAAGTGTTTCATAAAGCTATGCTGATGGCTAGGTCACTCTTATTCCCTAATTTGTAAGACAATGGTCTGACGAAGCACTTTTGAGAAGACAAAAGCGTAATGAGTATGTAGTGTGCGTGCCTGGCTGCAAGTTGACCCGTGAGTGGGCGCCGCCACACTTGCCTTCCACGTTCCCCATCCCCCAAGTAGATCTGCCATGTCTCACACCTTGTTCTTTCACAGTACCCACCTCAACATGTCACAAATGCTTGTCCACTCGAAACATTTTAGAAAAGGAAAATACACAAAGATGTCCCCTATGTCCTTTGACACTCAGATGGCCCACAGCGCATGTGTGCCTTCCTCTGGAGCAGAAATTCCGTCTTCTACAGCTTAGTTTTTACGTGGGGACTTTGTGTCCCATCTCCTGACATGGCACGTGGCGGGACAGCACTCACCGCCCAGGCACACACGAGCCCTTGCAGCTGACGCAGCCACCAGCGCCCTGTATGACTCTGTCCGGTGCTAAGACCCTGAATACATGTGGTTCCCGCACACTCTGGGTCGTCTCCTCACTTGCTCACTCTGGTGAGTAGATTAGCTGGATCCCTGACATTTCTTCATGTTATGAATCAGGATTGTTCTTTAATTTTAGGAGCAGAGGAGACTCCTTTACAAAATGTAACAGAGGAAATCTTGGTAATTCTGTTCCCCAGCCACTGTCCAGACCCCATGGCTGGGTCTTTGTCACAGAGATGCGGGAACTACTTTTACTCTGTCACAGGCCATCTCACTGTAGACTGCTGTGTCAGTGTGTGGGCCCTGCTCCAGGGCTGAGAAAGAGAGTCCCTGCCTGGCGTCCTGACTGGCTGGAACGTGGGGGTCATAATCAAGAAGGGTCTAGGGTCAAAGGGCCAACGAGTTGTCCCATCAACCACCTGTGTCTGCAGGGGGGCTCACCGGCCAGGACACTTCACGGAGTGATGGTGCTTTGTGGCCAGAAAGGGTGTGGGGGTGTGCAGACCCCTTCCCTGGGCACAAAAGGGCCACAGGCAGCCACTCAAAATGGAAAGGGGGGACTGTCCTCCTGCCCCCAGTTCTCAACTTGGAAATGATCTGCTTCTGTCTTTTGCTGATTCGGGCAGCTGTGCATGGCCACCAGAAGTGAAGTGAATGGTGTTGGCCAGGTCGGCAGTTCTCGACACTGTCTGAGTATCAGAGTTGCACAGAGTGCTTTTCAAAATGACTATTTCTTGGACTCCAGTTCAGAAGGTCTGAGATGAGTCTGCTGTGGGTCTTTGATTTGCTTCTAAGCTGCATAGGTAAACTCATGTGCAGTTCAGGCTGTGACCCTGGTCTAGAAGCCACTGTCTCCTCCAGGGCAGAAACCCTTCCCAGACGTTTACAGGAGGTTGGTGTGGATACAGAGGAAGGACTCCCGTGGGGGCAGGGGCCGGGGGAGTGGTTTGCTCTGGTCACCCCAATCATTGCAGTTTCTGACTCAGCTCCAAAGGCAGCTTCCAAAGCCAGCTCCTGCAGCCGCTGCAGGCCGACCAGAAGGCACAGTGTATCCGGGGCTGCTTTCCTCAGTCTCTCCCGGCACTGCAAGGAGTCCGCCCACCCACCCCAGACGCCAGGGAGGGGCAGGATGGCAGGTACAGTCTGTGTGCTTCTGCATGTTTTCTGTTTGGGAGTCTTAATGCATATTTACACATATATTTAAAATATTAATATTTAAAATGTAATTAAAAGATTTAAACCCATTTTAATACTCAAGGAAGACAAACAATAATGCCCGTCTGAGTCATTCCAGCACTTAGGAGAATTGTCGGCTGGTACAGTTCACTAATATTGAGAGCCATCTCCATGGGCATCCGGTCTTGGTGAGCCCCAAAACTGCGATGCTGTAAAGTGGGGGACAGAGCTTGGCACACACTCGGCACCCTCAGGCATGCTCAGCACTAGAGGTCCAGATGGCAGGGGAGGAGGGTGCAGGCTGAGGGTGGGAGGGCCGATGGCCAGAGCGACCTACTGTGCTGGTCAGGGTGCAAGGCTCCAGGGGAAAGGCCTGAATTCTGCTGGCAGCCATCAGGAGGAAGGGGAGACGCTAAGGATGGAGTTGCACCTGCTCTCTGTCCCCACGGCAGGTTCTCCCTAGGACGGTATCTCTCAATCTTGGCACTGTGGACATTCGGGAGAGCACACTTCTCTGCTGTGGGGTTGTCCTGTGCTTTGTGGGATGTCTAAGAACATCCCTGGCCCCCACTCACTAGATGCCAAGAGCAGCTCCCTCACCAGCTGTCACAGTTGAAATGTATCCAGACATCGCCAAATGTCGTATAGGTGACAAAACCCAGTTGAGAACCACAGATCCTGGATGACATGGGCACCACAGCTTGGCCTTCAGCACCTGTCTGACCAGTTGGTAAGGTAAAGTAAGGAACTGGAGGTCAAGTTTCCCTTCCAGTAGGATGTTACAAATGTCCAGCTTCTCCGTATCACTGAAGGGCAGCAGAATTACTGCCCCAAACTATGTCACTTTGGCACAAGGATTGTTTTGAGCTACAGGCAATTAAAACCCAGCAGATTCAGGAAAAACTCTTCACCAGCCCCTCAACTGCCTAAATTTACATTAGAAAGGGGGCCAGTACCAGGAAGAGAGGAGCTATCACCAAACACACCTTTCCACCTCACAAACTTACCTGCATAGCAGGGCAACCTGTGTTTTCCAAACACCTCCTCTGCCTTCCTATGAACCACCTTCCTCCCCTCTGTGTCCAGACCCCACTCCTTTCCTTAGATTGGGGTGTTAGAGAAGCCTCAGTTACCTGGTTGCCTTTTGTGTCCCATATCTTGGGGGTTTCGGGACGTACAAAGTTAAGTTTTTCTCCTATTCATCTGTCTTAATGTCAATTTGATTATTAGACCAGCCAAAGAACCTAGAAGGGAAGAAGGGAAAAGGTTTCCTTCCCAACATGACTCATCAACAATCCTAGGCAAAAACTAGCAATAACACGGCGTGATTTCTGACTTCTGTGTTCAAAGGAAAATAGACATCATTTACCCATTTTGTTGACATAAAAGACAGATAAACATTTGTCTAATTTTGGCTTTCTCATACTCTTCTTACCAGGAAACATTCAACTCAATCTTTATGCACACTGTCACAAAATATGAGTGTTTCAATGGCACATTTTAAAGCAACCTTCGATCTGAGAAAAATAATTTATTCCATACACATCTCCAAGTAACTTCTAAGTGGACATAACTGAATTTGTTTCCGTGCTTTTTCATAAAGGGTAAAATGTTCAAGAACACCGAACTCAGAGGTTATCAAGGAAAAATGTGTTCAGAGAGAGAGAGAGAGAGAGAGAGAGAAAGAGAGAGGAGAGAGAGAGACAAGAGAGGCCCCAAATGGAGTCTCTCGTGCTAACCACACGTCAGCAAACCTACCCTTAATAGTTAACCTAATTACAGTTTCAGCCTCTCCCAGGAATGACACTTTTGACCAGCCAATCGAATTTCCTGACCAACACCAGCGAGGTAATCTGCCTGATAGAAAGGGGCCTTGCCTGAAACAGTCTACTCTTAAAATTCTTTTCTGACCCCTTTTCTGTCTTTACAAGCCTTTCATTTTATGCAGCTCCTCAGAGCTCCTTTCTCTTTGCTAAATAGGATGCTGCTGGGTTCATGAATCATTGAATAAAACCAACAGGGTCTTCTAATTTGCTCAGTTGAATGTTGTTTATTAACAGATTTGGTGGCACCTGCGGAATCTGAAGTGAACTGCTGATGGCTTTGGGGACAATGAGAAACACAGGCATGGCACCCAGGAGCCCGTCTGAGTTCTCTGTCTTTCTTGCTGTTTCTGAGGGCCGTGGGTCATTCCTCCTGGTGCTGACCTCATTGGCTCTCCAGTACCCAATTCCTATTTTGTTTGCAAACTCAGTCCTTTCCCCAGCCCCACACTAGGAACTGCGGGTGGTGTGCGCAGGGCCTTGTAGTGAGCAGTCTGCAGCAGGATTTGAACCCCAGCCTTGGGCGCTGTCCCCAGATTCCATGCTGGAAACTGCAAATGAGAAGCTGCAGCTCCTCCCTTGTTCGTAATCAGTCTGCAGTCCCCATTCTTAGGGT
Organism: Rhinolophus hipposideros; assembly: GCF_964194185.1. NCBI lineage: Eukaryota > Metazoa > Chordata > Mammalia > Chiroptera > Rhinolophidae > Rhinolophus > Rhinolophus hipposideros. Next base: position 99,305,355 of record NC_138053.1, read on the forward strand.
TTGCTAATTCAGTGCATTCCCAGTTTGTTGCTTGCTGCTGACATGTTAGTGTGCGCAGGAGGTAAAGGCGATTGCTGACGGCAATCTCAGAAGCCAAAACGCCACAAAAACTGGTGGGCAATAGTCAGGCCTTCAAAACTTTTCGAGCATTCTCCACCTAACCCAGACTCTCACGTTAGGGTGACATGGCCACAGAGTGTGTTAGCGTGACACCCCGTCACCCCCCAATCTGTGCAATGGAATACGTCACACCATTCCTAACTGGTGGTGTGTCTCTTCTAGGTATTAGTTTGGCTGTGAGAGTCCCAAGGCTGAGCTAAAATGATGATGACAAGGATGGCGAGGATGGTGAAGGAGAACAAGGAGAAAGAGGAGGAGAAATAATAATAATGATAGTTTTAAATTTCAAAGAATCGAGTACACCAGCTTCTGACACACCTGCTTATTTTATGTCTAAGAAGTTTGGTCCCAGAATTCTTTGCAGATATCTACAAAAAATGGCAAAATCTTACTAAAAACAACATAGAAACACAGTGGCTGTCATGGGGTACGTCCCAATTAGAGACGGCTGTTTGTTTAAGAAGTGAGCTTGGAAGCAAGGATTCCCCAATCACACAGACTGAATGGGGTACTGACTTTTGTTGGTATGCAGAGCATCCAGAAGGCTTCAAAATTCCAAAATAGCTTCATTAAAACATGCATTGCAAAAGGTTAGTGAACACTTAAAGACACAAGATCGTAAATACAAATTTGCCAAACCTTTAGCCTTACAGCTACAACAGCTAGGAGGCCCCGAGACCTAAAATAACTCCTGGGTCTCCCGCCATGCACCCCCCACCCCCCCACCCCCCACCCCCCGCGAGGGATCCATCATTAAAATACTGGCCCAGGGGCCCCTGTCTCAGTTGGGACCCTGGAAAAGAGATTGTCCTCAAAGGGTCTATGCAAATGTTTTCTCATCACCTGAATGGGACATAACTACCCCTAAAGGAGGGCTCTAGTGGGGACGCCCCTGGAGTTGACAAAACTCCGAGGGATTTTTGGTGAACTTCTACATTATTTCCTCTAACAGCCAGGGGATACTAAAATTATTCAAAGCCTGATAGGAATATTTTAGGTCTGTTCCTCCAAGCTAAAATGAAACCATGTACCCAGAGGGAAAGAGAAACCTTCTGAAGCCTTTGTGGAAAGATTTGCTAAAACACCCCACAGGCACACAGCTCTAAACCTAGAACATAGAAACCTTTTGATTTCCATCTTAGTTGGAAATCTTCTCCCTGATATAAAAAAGCAACTTGAGGAGAATGTAGTTAGATCAGTAGCTCAGCCTGTGGTGTCATTTAGGCTGCAACCCAACTCCTTGAGGAACCGCCAAAGCCACCGTCCTTACGTTACAGATGTCTGCACAAGGAGAAATGCAGTTTGAGGCAGTTCAAAGCCTGCCTTTCTACCCATCCCAAAGCCTCTCCTACATGTCTCAAAAGGCTTGTAAAATATTGGCCTTCAGAAACCAAAGACCTTCTTGGAGGAACTTGCATTATCTCCCTATGCCTTTGAGATGTAAATGTTAACTCTTATCTAGTCCATCTCTTTCAAAATTACAAACTTCAGGGAGGTAATTCGAATCAGAAAAAGAACGGAAGGGGGAAGGTCATTGGAAACTTAGGTGAATAAAAATTATTTGTCTTCTCCACAAATGTTAGTAAAAAGCTTTAGCCATCTGAGCAAGTAAACTTAACTTATTCTGTCTACAAGAAAAACAGCTTAGAGCCAACTTATGTAATTACTAAGTTTTGTATTATTGAACCTGACTCATGGTAGGGATTATAAAAAACGGCGCTATAAGGTCTCTGTTTGTGTCTGACTATAAGTTTATGTGTATTTACATATCTGTGTTGTAGATGCATGGTATTTGTTAAAGAGCTCTATTTAGTTGGCTGAAAGAAAATTAAATGCTTGTATAAATTACATTCACAAAAAATATAATGGAAACTAACCCAAATGAATACAAGCTAAAGTTTGATAGCTTCATTAAAACAGGCATGTATTTCGAGTTATCAGCATTAAGTGTAATGCTTTTATCCTATGAAGTTCTACTCAAGGTCAAATAAGTTCATGTTAGTCTTACAAAATTTGTCAGCAAGAAAAATAGCTGGGGATGATGGCCGACTCTGTCGAAACATAATCATAAATGTGCCAATCTATAGAACGCTGGTGTAACAGTTCACAATTGTGTACTTTTTTAAATTTACTATAAAGTAATTTTTTATGGTGAAATTTCTAACATATGTATTAAAGCTACTAAAAATAATAAGGGGAACATGTCTATACACAAGAAAACTAGGAGGTGAGGTCAAGATAAAAACAAAATATAAAGGATGGAGATACATTTTTTTTGTAGAGGGAAAGCAAAGTACATTTTATTCTAAAGCGAGGGAGGTTGTTTCAGAATGGGAAAGAAGAAAACAGGATAAAATATGAATGTGAAAAAGAGGTAATAGGCAAGTTGTGGAAAAGAAATCTTTGGAGAGAAATTTTATGTGTAATCAAGCTCATTAGAATTAGTTAAATGAATTTTAATATCAAAAGTGAGCTGGTGCAAAATCAGAATTTAAGTTTATCTCTGTTAAAAGGATGGCTAAGTATTGTTTCACAGTGACCTGTGATCCTATTTAACCAAGTGTTTAAAACCTTTGGATATTTTTGACAAACTTCCCCCCAAAATCAAATTCTACATTAAGTTTTTTTGACCTGGTAGTAACTTTGGGATTTTCCACAATGTCCCTGAAACATTTCAAAAGATGTCTTCTCTCTCCATACAAAAGGGAGATGTTAAACTAATTAGGCTCATTTGATCTGTTAAATTACAGGGGACTTGGTGTCAAATAATAAGTGATACTAAGACTTCTTCACGTGGTGCTTGTAAAGTTATACGTTATGCATCCCAGAAATTGTGTGAAATTCCTGGATATGTCCCGGTATAATGTTATCAGTCCTAATTCCAGTTATTACCTTAAAATATTGTGTGTCACAGAAAAAAAAAATCAAATTTCCTGGTCAATTCCATTATAATGAATTCTCTTCAGATCTTTAATAATGAGCATTTTTACTTCATTTGTCGTTTACAGAGAGTTACTGTTTTACTCTATTTCACAAACGTGTTCCTACAAGAGTGCTTCATCTTCATGGATAAGACTTTCTACGCCCAAGTTTCTCATAACTTTAAGATCTTACCCAGTTTCTGAACTAACACTAATACTAAAAGGTGAATTCAAGCAGAGCAAGAATCAGTAACATGGAACTGAATAAACTGAGAAGGATGATAATAATGTTCATGACTTCCTGTTTAAAATACTCCTGGGTCTCTAATGTTTTGCTTTTCCAGATTTAAAGAAATCCTTTCTCTTAAACTGTACATGACATGTGGCAATCCGGTCAAGTAAACCTTTGTAAACAAAGATGGAGCTCTTCCTTGTTCTCCCTACCTGACTCCTCCAGAATTCGGAAACTCATAAGCAGTTTTCACGGCACTATACTTAGTTATCTGCATACAGTCAGTAAAAATCTGTTCTCCCTGTAACGGGGCATAGCTGGAAATCCACATGACCGAGGCTTTCACTAGAACGTCACACTTGAGAGAGGTGTGCGTAGGTCCAGATATGAAAGACAGGTTTAAGGAACCTAAGGTTACCTGTATGGAGCCAACAAGGCCCCTCAGAAAAATCAGTCTGGTACCTTGCTACCAGGTTCCAGCAAAGCAGTCTTCAGAAGAGCTTATATGGCCATTGTTCTTACTGCACTTGTGTAAATAATCGAGCTAAGATTAAGGCGAATAAACTAGTTTTACTGCAATTATCTTTGGTTAAAGAATAGGGTAACTAGAGAAAAATATTATGTTTACACCTTTGTAGATATTAGATTCTCGTTCTATTAATTGTCACGGGCTTGGTAACATACCTGCAAACTGGACTGGATCCTGAATTCTTCTGGTTTCCTCATGTAACCGGCTACGTTCCAAGCTAACATCTCCAAATCCCTTTCACTTTTCTGATTTGGGGTCATCAAGTATGAACACTGCCCTTGAGTCTTCCTGGTGGGGACTATACCAGGTCCTCCCCATACCCAGATGGCAGCCAAACGTCAGGGACTTGAACTTTGTGTCCACATCCTCAGATTTAAAAAGGGGTCCTTCAGACTCGAGGAACTACATACCCGCTGGAGACCTCAAATCAAGCTGATGGGAAGAGGAATAGCTGACATTGAGGCAGACTGGTTCCTCCCAGAAAGCCAATGGACTTCTCACTTTAGTTAAACATGAAACCCCTCTTCTTCTCTCTCTTTCCTTTACTCTGACATTGGCCTGGAAAGATAAACCCATTACCTGCAGCTTCCAGGCCATTGCTGAGGGGGTAACCCAACCTTCAAACTTCTGCTGAATTTGCCGCAATGCTGGTGTTCTGCCCACCACAAACTTACTCCTGACTTTCAATGCCTCAGTTTCTCTGGAGCAATCTCAGCCTCCTCTGTATGTGGCTGACTCCCTGTCCCAGGGCGTCTATTTCCCTGTGTCTGCGTAACAACTCCAAACCCAGGGACCATTGCATCCAGGCTCTGTACAAAGAAAGGGAAACAGGGCAAGGGTGACCAGAATAAAGCCACCTGTGTGATCTACAGACCCTTAAACTTGACTGACCTCCATCACTGTCACCTTTCCAATCATGAGCCACAGACGCAAACGGAAATTGCCAGGAGGCATCCGTGATTCAAAATTACCTTCCTTTAATAGGTCAGTGCTCCCCTGGCTGCGAGTACTAGGCTCTGACCATGAACCCCACTTTCACTCTGGAAAGGAACACAACATCCACTGCTAAAGCAAAAGCTGCCCGAGAAAAGTCCCTAGACTCTGCTGCCGAAGTTGTTGATGCTGATAAGATGGCCCTTGATCATCTTCTGGCTGAGCAAGGAGCTGCGTGTGCTGTGGACACACCATGTGCTGTGCCTGCATGAACACGTCTGGGGAAGTGGAGACTCAGCTACGAAAGATCACTGAGCAGACACTTGGCTTTAAAAGGTGACTTTTTCTTTGACTGTGATTGGTTTGGATCTTGGGGACCATGGCTTCAAAGTACACTCCAGACATTGGGAATTATCCTGCTTATAATAATCATAGCGGTCTCCCTGCTGTTTTCCCTCAAAGGCTTTCAAGGCATGTTTGCAGCTACTAACCACCAAGCAAATCATCTCCCCAAGACTGGAATGTTAGAAAAGAAACACGGAGAATGACTGACTAAAACAATCATGAGCCTGAAGTCATGACCTGTGAATACCACAGAGTTCCCGCAAAAAAACATCGTGACATTTGAATACCACACAGAGGATTAGTAAAGCTGTGAGAACCACGGAGCAGTAGCTGGGAGTGGCGCTAACGCCTCAAGGTTTGATCACATCTCTGTTAGGCTGAGAGCTTGATCAAAACGGGGGATTGTTAGAGACAGACAGACAGAGAGACAAAGAAAGACACACACACACACACACACACACACACACACACACACACACACACGGCCCAAAATGGAGTCACTTGTCCTAAGCCCCGCGTCAGCAAACCGAGACTTAACACCTGACCTAACTGCGGCTTCATCCTCTCCTGGAAGTGTAACCTTTGATCAGTCAGTCGGGAATTTCCTGCTCAACACCTGCGAGGTAATCTGTGTGATAGGCCCCTGCCTTCCCCAAGGAAAGATGGCTTTGCCTGGAATAGTCCACTCTTTTAACTTTCTTTTCCCACACTTTTCTGCCTTTACAAGCCTTCCACTTTATACAGCTCATCAGAGCTCCTTTCTCTTCAGAAGATGGGATATTACCCGATTCATGAATCTTTGAATAAAGTCAATAAGATCTTCACATTTGCTCAGCTGATTCTTTTCTTTTTTATAAATTTTATTGGGGAATATTGGGGAACAGTGTGTCTCTCCAGGGCCCATCAGCCCCAAGTCATTGTCCTTCAATCCAGTTGTGGAGGGCGCAGCTCCAAGTCCAGTCACCGTTTTCAATCTTTAGTTGCAGGGGGCACAGCCCACATTCCCATGTGGGAATTGAACCAGCAACCTTGTTGTAGAGAGCTCGCGCTCTAACCAGCTGAGCCATCCGGCCGAAGCCTCAGTTGATTTTTGTTTTTTAACAACAGAGAGGGCACAGTGACAAAAGAATCATTGAAGGATCGTAAGAACCATGAGCCATTGAATCACAGGAATCACGGATGTCTGCCCCGCTGAGCCCGGCAGAGCCAGGCTGAGTTCTGCTCACCTCACTCAGTCTCCCCACAGCTCCGGGGTCACCATTCCCCATTCCCCCAGTTTACTGATACCATGAACAAGGGGCTATTGTCTGGCATTAAAAAGCACTTTTAGAAATCAATACGGAAAATGAAGACAACTTACTAGGAGGAAAAAAGAGCAAAAGATGTGAACTTAGTTTTCACAGAAAAAAATATGACAAAGTCCATCAATATCTAAAATGAGACTCCATTTTGCTCATAACTGAAAAATAACATTTGGGTACCTGTTCTCCATTTGAGAAAAAAAGGACATAAAGTTCTAAAAACCCCCTCATCAACCAGAGTATAATAAACTAGTAGGCCCTTTCCCACATGGCTGGTGGCATATACATTTGCTACAATGTTCCTGGGGACAGGGTGGTAACAGCTGACACCATCTAATGCTACCAACCTGCTGGTGGTGTCATTCTACTATTAGAAATTTGCCTTAAAATCATACAAGAAACTATTTCCTGACATTTTAATTTGATCATCAGGGTTTGTTTCTTTTACTTTTGAAATGAGTTAATGTTAATTAATGAAGGCAAATGAAACCAACTAAATAGCAAAAAGGACCCACCGCTCATTGATGGATGAAGACAAGCTCACATCAGTGTTTCACAAAGTGGTTCCACAGGGAACACCAATGGTTCTGTCGAACGTGGTGATCTGCTCCAGCAGGACAGAGATGGGAAGGCTGGCAGGCCCTGCCAGGGTCCTGCAGCAAAGAAAGGATGAACCTCTCTGCAGCCTGCAAAGGATTTTACACCAGAGAGTGGCATCTCTTGCTTAGGGACATGTGTTACTTTGCTATTCCCAGCAAATACCTCAACTGCAGACTAGGCCCAAGGACTGGAAGGAAAACAGGCCCTTGGAGGGAAACAGTCCTGCTGTTTTGTGTTAACCATGGGCAGGATACAGTTAGTTATTCACCGAAAGGCATTGTCACTGCTCATCTTCTGTAAGGACAGAAGACATGGCCTGGCAACTGCACTGTTATGTATTTAATGATGTCACCTAAGCAAATGGCTTTGCAAAAGTCAAGGCTCCTAGTGGTGTAGACCCTGCCTTGGGGTCCTGCTGATCTGGCCCTGCATCTATGCTCTCTGTACTCAGAGCTGTCGGATCAAACGTGGTGTTTCTATGAAACGCCTAACTGCTGTTTTCAAGAGAAGGGTGGAGATGAATGCCACCCAACTGGAGAGCTATGGCACTTCTGTTCCTCCAGGTTAAAATTAACTTTAAATTACATATTGATTCCAGACCTCTGAAATTTAGCAAACAGTGCATTGTATTTGAATAAATTATAATAATCAAGCTCCAGTGTTTGAATTAAAGCGTCTTATTGCATGATTTGACTGAATACTGTAAAAACCTCATTAATTTGTATGCCACTAATTTGTAATTTGTGATAAAGCACCTGTGAGGGGGGAGGGAGGGAGAAGGGAGGACCCCGACTGAAGTTTTTCTTTGCAAATCTTTTCCATGAAAGAGCAAATCACTGCTGTAAACAAGGTTGAAGGGGGTCTGATTTGAAATACTTAAGAAAACAAACTTTTCAAATACCTTTTAGAAGCATCATTTATGTGCATACAATTTATATGCTAATTACAAATCATTCCAGACTATTCACTAAAGTAATTCCCTTGAGAACCTCACTTGGCGCGCTCTCTCTCTCTCTCTCTCTCTCTCTCTCTCTCTCTCTCTCTCTCTCTCTCTCTCTCGCCTGGGTTAAGTTTCTATTATACTTGAAAGTTACAAAATGTGTGTCCCAAACATGCTTTATCATTTGAATGGAATTTGTCTAATTAATTTAAATGAGTGAAATTTCCCTGCAGTCTCTGTCACTTTTATTTTTTCTCTTGCATTCTGATGTGATTCTAAAATGCTTAGAAAGTGCTTCTCCCTAAGACTGAACTCTTACCAGACATGGTGGAATCAGCTTGAGGGAGCAAGAGCCAGAGAGAGTCAGGGTCAGACTCAGGGACTCAGTCACAGGCCTAGAACTGGAGCTAGACTTGTGGGACTTCTTTCCTTTGTGTGTGTGTGTGTGTGTGTGTGTGTGTTGGGGGGTAGAGCTACCTGGTTCTAAGAAAGTGCTCAGGGAAGAGTAATTGCCCTTATCTCTAAATTGAGGAGGCTCAATGAACTTGAGAAATATTAATATATACTTTATCCCATTCACAAACATGTAAGTCTAGTGCTAGTCTTGAATTCTCAAATCATTTACCATCGGAGGTCACAATCCACTTTCAAATCAAGAATTTTCCCTGGGGTTCAAGGCTATGACGGTCCCTGTGGCAGAAAAATGCAGTCCAATATTTAGGTCATAGCTGCACAAACAGATTTTCCCAGTAGCCGCAAAACAATGGGAACAGAGGTCCGCCCAAACTCTCTAGCCTCCCGCCCCCAAACTGGCTGTCCCAAGCCCCTGGGCTCTTAAGGACTTCAGGTTGCTTGGGTGGGGAGGGGGTGGGCGAGCCTGGCTGTGCTGTGCAGACAGAGCCTGATGCAAACCCAGCTGAGAAGTGCCTCTTTCCCTAAAGTATTTACTTGGCTAATTGGACGACAAAACAAAATAAAGATCAACAACAAACACCATCCTTTACATGCCCCCCAAAACGTAACTTTAGGTGGGATTATCATCAAGCGTAGGAATGCTCACTCAAGAAAGACTGGTGTTCACAGGAGATGGCAAATGCCTTGGAACTTCAGTCTCACACAACATAATTATTCTTCTGTGAAATATAATTAATGAAGAAAATGCCTCCGACGTGTGGGCCAGGAAAGCACACAGAGCGCCCCTTGACTGAGGCTTCAGGGTTGGAGTTATTACAGCACTTATCGTCGTATTATAATTACCAACGATGACACTGCACACGTGTGAGGCACGCGGGCACACACTCTGGACCCCGGAAGTTTGCAGAATGCCTCATTAAGTGTTTTACTACATATTTATGCGACTGCTGCCCCGCCTCCCAGTTTTGGTGGGAAGACAGCCCATGTAAAGGCACATGTACATATTTTAATAAAAAATGCTACCATTAAAGGTCATAAAATGATTACAGTGAATGGATATTAAGATGTCACAGCTGTAGAAGCCATCCCTTTTTTGTACTCCCATCCCGAATTGTTTTACGACCTATCATAAACCTATTAAACCACTGGCAATAAAGGATTGTAATTAGTGATAAAACCTTGTTGCTTAGTGAGCCAAGACAGTCATCCTTACTTGGAATTTTATTGAAAGTAATCAAGACGAAACCTTCAGCAATGTCAAATACCACTCAAGAGCAAGATTGGACTTTGACAAGGGACCGATGCCCTTTAACCTCTCCTGGGTTATTTCCTCTTTTCTATGTTGCAGACCAGGTGTTGTTGTTTTGTTTGTTTCTCCTGTTTGTCCTTGTGATGCTTTATTTTGTGTGTAAACATAAGATAACGGGAAGGGGTGTTCCAAGACCGTGCCTCCCATCTTGCCCCGCGGTGCGGGCCCCTGGGGTGCGGGGTGGGGCAGGCAGGACGCACGGGGGGGGGGGGGGGGGGGGGGGGGGGGGGCTGTCCCGCTCCTCACCCCGGGGACACTGCACAGACGCCATCCTCAGACCGGGTTGCAGGGTCTGCGGGAGGGGCAGCCCGTGCAAACAACCGAACAAAACATGTGACCTTTTCGGCTATCAAATCAAATTAACTGTTTCCCTAGTCCTCCTGGGTTGGATGTGAAGGGCTTCTAGAGGCACCAAAGCCCGGCTCTCGTCGCGTGGCACCGCCAGCCTCCTCACGCGTGTGTCTGCCTCCCGAGTGCCTGGGCTGTGCCAACGCGCTCAGACGGCTGCTCATTGATGTGCTCTGGCGGAAGGGGATGTTTCCAGCTCCCTCATGCAAATTCCCTATATCGGGGTGGATTAATTTCATTGGAGATAAGAGCCTGGAATATGTCTCCGCAAGCAGGGAGAGTGCACTGTTGTGTGGAAGGACAACAGCCCGCTGGGCCCCGGGACCCACACAGCCCAAGGATGGCTGTACCTCCAGAGCTCCGGCGTCACCAAAGTAGCTCTGCGAAGGACGGCATGCCAGAAGCTTCTGCTTACTTTCTACAGGAAACTGGAGACCACGAGTTGAAGTGGCAGACAGTGGTCCAGCCCTCCATAATGCATCTAACAAGCCCAGGAACTGCAAAAAGTGAAGATGTACAGTCTGTGTGTGTCCTGCCTGGACTGACGACCCACTGGCCTGCACAGCACTGGGCTGAGTGGCGGGGACGCCACAATAACCAGCAACCAGCTTCCGGTTGATGGCAACTATGTATGTTGGTGGACAACAAAGACGTGGCTAACTAACGAACTAAATACCCATCGGACCTGCTAGAGGACCAGGCGTGAGCAGCATCACCTCACCTCTAACCATCCTCTGGGGAGCCCCAGGGCCCTGCGCCTGGAGGCTGGGAGCAAGGGAGGCTGGCCTGCTGAGTGGGCTTAAGACACCCATAGCTGGTAATTAATCCGACATCAAAAAGGGAGTCGAAATTAAATACAAGGCATGGGGTGAGTATCCAGGACAACCAGAACATTTCATGACCCGTGTGTCCAGATAACTCTAGACCTGGGAAGGGTAGCACGGATCTCCTCATGGGTCACAGTCTCCCAAGGCTAATTCCACTCCATCATGAACACAGTGCCGTCCTGAGGGTGTGTGAGTGTGGTCTCAGGGAAAGTAGCCACTGGAGTAAGGCTCAGCGTGCTCCCCTGCATGCCGGCGCGGCCACGTCTCCCTTCACCTGAGGTCTGTGTGGAGTCAGGGGCACAGGAGGCTGATGATTTTCGCCAGCCAATCAGAGAGGCTGTTCAACTATTTTTATTTATTTTTGTTTTTATCTCAAATGTATCCAGAGTTGTAGGATAAATACGAAAGCTGAGCAGTTGGTCAGGTTTTAAGCTACTAGAAGAAAGTTAAGCTTCTGCGTTGGCTGGCTGAGATAGCAGCCATAAGCTGACAAGTAATTAAACCGGCGTGTCTGTAACAACTGTCATCTCTTATTTCTGTGCAACTTGGATGTAAACCAAAAGCAAAAAAGCCAGAAAGAGAGAGAGAGAGAGAGAGAGAGAGAGAGAGAGAGAGAGAGAGAGAGAGAGAGAGAGTGAGCGGCCCTGGTCTCAAGGCCCCTGCCAAGCCGTCCTGCTCAGCTTAGTTGGCCTGGGCATTAGAAACCTACAGGCCAGATCAAAAGGGTCAGCGCTCCCTTTACCAATTAACAGCAGGTAGATGTGCAAGAAGTAAGGTGTACATGTGAGCTCTGCAGTTTCTTGGAAACCCAGTGTGAAATTCATCTAAATGCTCTGGAGTGGCCTGGCTTTGAGTATCTCCCTGGTGTCGCGGCTGTAAGGTGGGAACCCCTGGATGGCACTCAGCAGCCTGCTATGGCCAGCCAGCAGGGACCCAGTCCACCCCCAGGCCATCTGCTAGGGGCCAAGACTTCATTACTTATGGCCTAATCAAGTGTCCCTCTCTCCCTTTGCATGCTCTCTCCAAGCAGACACACAGCACGCACTCTGAACAGCTCTGTGTGCGAGGGGGTTGTGTGGGGGGGGGCGGCATCTATAGTTAGAGGAGCGGGGCCTGGAGCTCTCAGGAAACAAGTCGGTAGGTGACGGCCGACCTTTCTGGGCTTGAAATCGTTGGACTGCTCTGCCAGTCTCCACAGTCTGAGCACTTTTGTGCAAGGACCTCATCTGTTTGGTGTATTTGAAAACAATGCTACGGGACCACAACACTGAATTGAGATGGCTCCATGTGTTCCAAGATAAGCAGACAATTCACAGTGGGTTCCACCTTGTGATGGTGACACAACCAGTTTAGGGCAAGAGACAGCTAGCTTTCCAGGGACGATGACTCTGAGTGCAGGTTCCATTAGCAAACACACAATGACACCCTTCACACCATGCTAAAGGCCAGTGCACCCCACCCTCAAAGCGAAAAGAAAAAACGTGTCCTAGAGCTCTTCCTGTCTGCAGGCAGATTTGAGATTTCTAAGTGAAAATTTTAAACATTTAAGATGAGCTGTTTACTGTCCCTCAAGACCGTTGTAAAGCTTCCAAAATATGGAAGATGTGGCAGCTTACTTCCTAGAGATCTGCCTGCAAAAGTGTCTGATGTTTTCCTCTTAAACACTCTTAACACTTTCACAGTCTTTTCCGTTCAAATGGACTCAAAGCTTTGTGAGTTTCTTAGTCGTCAAACTTGGAGTTACTTGACAGTCTTGGAAACACACACCTCCATCCAAGGCCTAGCCACACATTCTGTTTATTTTTCTCCTAATGAAAAGTGTGACAAGCAAATAATTAAACTGAAAAGCGAGCATAAATTAGAGTCCATAGCTACAGAACAGACCGCCTTTTGAAGACTGCAGTTTAAAATATGTGCTGCGGAGAGCCCTCACTTCGGTCATTTAAATTATCTGGCTTAAACTGTCTGTGGTTCTCCTGTAAGATGGTTTTTCCCGTTTCATCAAGTAGGATGTTTGATGTGCCTTGGCATAACAAATTATTTGTGTTGGATTTATTTCAGTGAATTCCCCTTCTCCTTCTGGTTTCAAGAGAGTAAGCCCTAGGCTTCTAAACATTATGAAAACAACCAGATCTGAGAGACATTATATCCACAACAAAGAGAAACGAGTGACCAGCCCAGTTACATTGTCTTTTGAACAACAAGTCAATGCAGACAGAAGTAAATGACAGTTAATTACAAATTACATTCTGGTTGGGGCTGAGCAGGCCTCTCGCCTTGAATAACGATTGGGCCCTGGGGCGCTCACCTGCCTGTGAGCGACCGTAGGAGACTCCGGCTGGGGTGCCATACAAGTTTCAAAACAAGCTGCTAAACACAAAAGCTTATTGGATTACAGAGATTTAGGGAAAAGCATTCAGATCTCTTGCAGCAACTGCTGGATGGGGGGTGGGGGGTTGAAGAGGACAGTGGCCGCTCACTGTAGCCTTGTGAATGCTGGTTTCAGTGTCCTGGGAAGGAAATTAGTCCCTGTTTGCTAATGTTGGGAACATGTTCCATCGCGAGGAAGGTAGCAGGACTGTGGGCCAACTAATCGAGAGAAGTAGATGGCATCCCTGAGGTTATTTCAGACTCATCAACAGGGAATAATTCAATAATGCACTTAGATTGTGTTGTGTTTTTTTTTATCAGAAGAGGATTTTCATACCATCAGCAGACACTTTGATTTATTGATACTTTTTTTTTTTAGTTTAAATAGTAAATGAATTTACTTCATTTTAAGTCAAAATTTAAGTTATGGCGTTTGTAAAATTAAAACAATGTTGAAAATAATTAATGTCAGTGTTCATGCATTGAAAGGACCTTGGCTTTTGTAATTCACTAAAGCAATTTCTATTCATTTAGTTGAGCTAAATGCTTATTGTTAAAGACAAAAGCCCCATCAGTTTGACATTGAGCTCATTATGGATGTTAGAAACACTCTGGAATCCAAGGCCACACGGCAGGCAACAAAGCCAGGGACGTGGGGGGGAGGGGAGGTGCCAGGATTGAAATGCAGACCACATCGTCCTCCTCAATAACTTCCCGTTTAGACCTGATTAAAACTTCAAAACAAAGCTCGTTGGAAACAGTAGAACGATTTTTGTTGTTGTCATTAAGTGATGGGGCGATCAGGAAACTCCAGGAAGTTTCAAAGTCCTTTTCAGAGACAAGCTCTAAGGGCCAGGACCGCACTCCCAGCTGATTTACAAGATTATAAAAATTTTAAAGAAAGACTTTGTAAACGCTTGCAGACAAAGCTGTCGTATGGAAGCACAGATTGGTTTAAGAGATCAGGGACCTCATTCCCTTATATAGTGTTGGCCAAGCCCGGTGACACAACTTCCTGTGCATTTTCACAATGACGCATGATAATGTAGGCTGGCACTTCCACTCTAGCAGAGCTTTCACTATCGCTGTGTTGGCACAGCACCCATATTCTCATCCCAGGCTTAGCACTTAACCGATAAAGGTCCCTGTTAATGCTGACCACCGAATGAAACACCCTTCTCGTGTAAAGCATAAGATGCCATCCACCATCGGCACACTCAGCGTGGTCATGTGGGGGAAAAGAAGTTGTCACCATGCTCCACGTTTGGAAAAGTAGGACCCGGTTTCTCGCATGAGCGGAGATTCATAGTTGAGACAAACAATTTACAGAGGCAAATATCTCTGCCAGGTGAAAGTTAGACGAGGTCGTGCTGAGACAGCTTTAAATGTTTTTCCTGCTCATTCAACACGTGACAGTTTTAATCACACAAAACAAACGAAGCAACCGCAGGAGACTGTCCAGAACGGACATGTGGGAGCCCATTTTAGAATCTAGGAAAATCTTTAAGAGGCCATACTCTTCAAGCTTTACTTTCATGTTACAAAATTTGAAAGCTGTTTGTTCGAAATGTTAGCATTTTTCATTAAAATGTGCAGATGGTGTATTTCTAACCCCCTATCATTTAGAAGAATGATATGGATTTATCCAAGTAAGACATCTCAACGCTCACTCGTAAGGACACCTGCAACAGCTCTTCCCCTAAAATCATGGAGCAAAATAGCTGCGTTCTCCGTGTGGAGGAGAACGGCCGCCTTATCGGTGGCAGAGTGACGCTGCCTGCACCAACAGCGACAGGGGTAATCCATCTTGTCATCAGCCAGCTGAGGGAAGTGAGGCACCTCCACCCGCCTGCCCTGCCCGGGATGTGAGCCAGCAGGCAGGGACACTTAACCCCTGCGAGCCCCCAGTTCCCGCTGCGCTCCACACACCCCTGTCACGTCGGAGATGCCTACAGAATGACAGTAAATCTATACGGGCCCACAATCTACCATCGTGACAAGCGCACGCCAGGCCGCCTTAAACACTATTAAGCTGTATCATGATGGGAGTGCAAGACAAGGCCTTTATGATGTGCCTTGTTGAGCCATTTAAGAGGTCTTTGCCAAGACGGCTGCTCGCTAGGCCCCGAAGGTGGCAGGCCATCTACCTGGCTGGGCAGGTCTCTAGGGCAGGCCTGCCTCTGGGAGGACGCTGGTTTCTAAAGTAACATCTGATTACAGGGCGATGGCCTTCAGCGCGTGCAGTCAGCACCCATGTGCTACGCACTCATTTGATGTCATTGTGACCCAGGAAACGCTGACCAGTTTTGTAGATTTTTTTTTTTAATCCATAATTGATACACGGTGAGACAGCAGGGCTGGACTATACTATTGGATCCCATGTAGCATTGTATTATGTCATCCAGAAAAACCTAAGACATGTAAATGACAGCGATAATAACTGGTGGACATGGCACAGGATGTTGTTTTAAACGCCGAAGACTCCAGGTGCCAGGTCGTGATCCCCTCAACACGTACTCCTCAGGTGCCTGTGCTGGGCATGTTGACCACGTGAAGGAAACAAGGTCCCCCTCACTTTTTCAAGATTGTGATGATGATGATGTTGATGATTGCCTTCGCTTTTGTTAAACCACAGCAGGCTTTTCTTGGGTTAAAAAAAGGAAGAAAAAAAAACCTAGTTGAATAGTAATATTGAGCTTTCATGTATATGCAAGAAAAAGATCTTTTCACACCTTGATGAAATTAGCATATATTTAAATACTAATGAATTGCCAGAGACTGGGTGAGAATAGCAAGAACAACCTGCACACACAGTTCCCTGTCCCTGGGACACGGATCTGATTCCACTGGCACGTGACGTGATTGATGCATGACTTTATTTCACGAGATGCTAATACAGGTCCCAAACAGTGTGAAGGTGGTAGGAGGATATTAAGTCTTTGTCACAAAAATATTGTGTCAAAATTGGGAAAATTGGGGCCAAATACAACTTCTAAAAAGCCATCCTGGGCTTCTGCTGGCTGCCTGTGTGTCCTAGCGGCTCAGTGGGATTGTGGAGACTTTTGACACCACAGTGGATTGACCTGTGTGATACAGGGCTGGATTGACGAACCCTGTGCATGGATGTCTCCTCGCATGGGAAGTTCAAGTTTAATTGAAAGACACATTTGAGGAGGAATCTTTTTTAATGTTCCGCTGTCCTGTGATATTGGAAATCACTTTATGTTCTCTGGAGCAAATGATGTGTATCAACATACGATCACATCATCAGCCCCGATGTATCGTCTCCACATCCCAGTCTCCCCTCCTCACCAGACCCGGACAAGCCCAGGAACGCCTGTGGGCCTCCAGGTCCCATCTGCCAGTGAAGGGCGCCATCCATGGTAAACCTCTTCCCAGCCATGAAATTCCAGGGGCTTTCACGTGGCTCCTTTTCTGAGTTGGCATTTTCATGCCACCCAAAGTCATCATCAACTTCTGTTATTATTAAGCTTAAACATTTAGTGAATTCCAAAATGTTTGGAAATAAGTCCAGGGAAAGTATTTACAACTCACCAGTTGAGAGAAGAAAATAAAATTGAGCCATTAGATCAACCTAGGATTTGAATGTTCTCCCAACTGTGGAAAATAAAACTGTTAGAGAGTAAACCACTTTATTGAGGTGTTTTGGTGAACTATGTATAAGTAGGAATGATTCATGTGTCTTGTCTGATACCCAACTCTGCCCAGACCTGACTCCCTGCACTGGGAGCCTGTCCCTAGACGGGACCCCAGACTGGGCAAGGGCGTCTCGACTGTGTAATTCTCACCCATTCCCCGACTTCAAGCTCGTGAGCACCTGCCCTCACAGATCCACAAACACAAGGTCCGTGAAATAATGTGGAAAAGAGATAGCAGCAATTGGATAAGATTGAGGAGGAAAAGCACATGTGAGGAGCACACTCTT
Organism: Rhinolophus hipposideros; assembly: GCF_964194185.1. Classification (NCBI taxonomy): domain Eukaryota; kingdom Metazoa; phylum Chordata; class Mammalia; order Chiroptera; family Rhinolophidae; genus Rhinolophus; species Rhinolophus hipposideros. Next base: position 99,322,490 of record NC_138053.1, read on the forward strand.
CTCAGGCCATCATTAGCAACCCCTGTTCAGACCTTTTACCCTCCCAGGATGTTTGTATTGTGCAGAATTTTTCTATAAACCCTCAGAATCATTAGCAGCAAAATCTCACCAAAACTTATGGCTCCATTGAGTGCCAAGTACTGTCATTTATGATTTAAAGATCGGAGAACTGAGGTGTAGACAAGAGTCGCCATGGGTCATTCAAGAGAGAGACGCTGAGCCCAGGCTGAGGTAAGTTCACGCCTCTTATGTCTCCAGCATGTCTGCCATGTGTTCCTTCGTTCAGAACGTAGACTATTGTAGAAGACAGTCTACCAAGAAACCTTGAAGAGATATAAAATAAGACAATTCTCTTTGATTAAGTAACCTAATCAGATAAAGTATGCCTGGCGGAGAGGCAGGGAAGGTGTCTGTCTGTAAGGAAGTGAAGAAGATGGCGTCTGAAATTGGAGAAAAGCTTTGCAACCAATGCAAGCGTTCTGGGGCCAGAATGAGCTGAGGGTAGACCTCTGTAGACCAGCACAGGCCAGTGTGGCTGGGGCAGAGGGAGATGTGAGAGCAGACAGGGCCAGATTTCAAAAGCCTTGCAGGCCGTAGTGGGAATTTGGACCTCAATACTATGGGGAGTTTCTGAAGACTTCCAGAAACAAGGGCAAGACCTGATACAGTGGATATTTTGAGAAGCTTCTCCTGACAGATGACCAACATGGGCTATGGAGGTGGGTGTAGGAGCAGAAAGCTGCGGGCGGATTGAAGTTAGAGGGCATGGCACTAGCAGAGCACAGGGAATTACTGGGATCCTGGAGACCTTTTGGAAGTGGGTCCAACAGGGAATTTCTGAAGTGTGGTGGACGCAGTTGGGCAGGCAGGGAAGGCAAGTGAGGGTGGAGACTGGTAATTTGGGGGTTGTGGATATATATATCTGCCAGGGCCCCCACAGGGCGTGAATCTATAAAAGATTGTAACGACAATTAGCAGATGGGAAGGAGGTCAGTCTCTGAGGGACACCTTCTCAAACTGTATTTGCAGGGTAGGAAATGCATGTCAAGAGGCCAGAGTGAGAAAGGTGGCTGGCTTCTGCACAGCAATCATAAACACCAGAATCACAAAATCAGGGGCCTGCTCTTCCCCCTGCTCTCCTGGAGCTGTGTGGCGTTTCCACCTACCCAGGCAAGGATAGGTGGTGTCTTTGGCCTGCAGTTACCTCTTGGAGCCTCTAGGTGAGCCCTGGGAAGGCGGAGGGGGACAGGAGCTATTCTTTTGCATCTGATCTTTGGATCAGGCCCTCCCTGGAGATTCTGGTACATCAGTCATACCTGATGACAAAGTCACATGCCCCACTGAATGTCATGTCCACAACGTGCCTGCGGCAAGTGCATGGGCCCTTGTCCAGCCAGTATAAACCTCCAAGAAGATCACACACCTTGGCACCTGTGAGACACCCAACATCAAGCCTCACCCAGACTCCGGGACTCAGCCTCGGATGGTGGAGATGTTGACCTTCACTGTGGGTGCAGCAACAGGATGGTCCAGAGAGCAGAAATCCTGACGAGGCTGCAGGTGCTGCTTGCTGCCCCATCTACACCCCTACCTGTGTAAGACCCTCAGAAGAAACATCCATAATTCTGATCACCGCTGAAACCAAGTCCCATTAAGGCAGAGAACTTCCAAAGCTAAACACTGGAGGCTCTGTGCTGCTAGGAGATCCGACAAACGCCATGTCCATCCTGCCAGAATTGTAAGCTCACCTGGGCCCCGGCTAACTTCCAGGAAGGGGATCTATACTGATTCCCAGGTGAGGAGGGGGAGGGGATGGAGGCAGCTGCAGAAAGGACACTGCACTTGGAGCACGGTGCTTGTCATCAGTGATGAGAGGCCAGGAGACCGCGGTCTCAGGAACTCTACCCAAAAATTGGGTTGGTCTTACACACCAGGAGCAAGCCCTATGCTAGTCAGAGGTGCACACCCACACACGTGCCACAGCCAGTCTTGTGACTGGAGAGGCCACGCACGAATTCAGTTTTCAGGTTGCCTTTTCTTGGCAGCATTCCTTGGCCCAGCTGCCCCTCTGCATGGTTGTGAGATGTGCACACGTGTCCTGCGCGGTGAGTTCAACTGCAGGACGCACTGGGCTCACACAGACCACCGGCAGAGAGAGCCAGGGTGCATTTGCAGGAGTCCGGCCAGAGACTGAGGTTAGAGGTATTGGCGGTATCCGGGCTGTTGTGGTTTAGAGCATTATTTCCACAGTAAGGTGAAGCGCACGGTTGTTTGAATGAAGAGCCGATTCATCATTCAGAAAGTAGGTCTTCATAGGGGCACATCTGGGTGATAAAAATCGACGACAAGGCTGGTAAATTGCCTGTGAGGGTTCAAAACAGATTCAAGATAAAGGAGCGAGAGATTAAGTCAAGACAGCATCTAATGCGTTTGCCAAACACTCCAGTCTCCGTCCACCCTGGAGGCTGATCTAATGGCCGGCCACTTAATTTCCAGAGCCCAGTGCCAATCTTTTGTCACCTCTGTTGCCCCATATCAAACTTTCAGGAAACAAGACCCAAGAAAGCAGATAATCATTAATGAGATCAGGAGATGTTATCCTAAGAGAAACAGGGCTGCCTGCTTTGTTTGTGGAAGGTTGTTGCGCCCAGGCTGCTTGTCAGTCTTTGGCTGTGACGTGCACAGCAGGACAGAGTGAGTGGAGATAAAGCCTCAAGGAAGGAGGTGCTGGAAACAGGCACAGACACTCAAGAAGAAATGCAGCTATGAGGCCACCTGCCCTCCCATCCTCGCAGTGTCACCGGGGGTCACCGCTTTAAGATGGTGTATTTCTTAAGTCCTTCCCAGGACACTTCATGGGGAGCTTCACAGGCTGTGGCTACGTAGAGTGCCAATGGGGGAGAGTGGGGGCTCTTCAGGGACCTGACTCATCCCTTCTCCATGTGATGTAGGCACCAGAGGTACCACTCCTCTTCCCTGTATCCACGTGTCATTTGTTAGAACGGGGACACCCACGTGCCCTCCATGGGATAGTAGTCACAGGTCCCTGCCTGTGATAAAGCGACACCCACACATCTTCTGTGAGAGAGCTGGCACACCCACACACATTCAGTGTGGTAACGGGGACTGCCACATGTTCTCTGTAGGACACGACTACGTACCCTTCCTTTACGTGACAGCAATCACCTGGGCCTCTTCTGTGGGACACCTGGCATCCGTTCCTCTCATGGGCGACAGGAGGCACACCCACGTCTCCTGTACGTGATATTAGCCACCAGCTCTCCTTCTGTGTGATAGCGGGTGCACCCACACCTGAGTATGACAGGGAGCACGTACACCTTGGCTGTGTGATGCTGGTTACCCACCGCTCCATGTGGTATCAGGGGAACACCCGTATTCCTCTGTAGGAAAACAACTTCCTCTGTGATGGTGGACGCGTCCACGCCTCCTCTCTAGGATACAGGCACCCCCTCCTCTGGCGTCCATGCCTCTTCTCTTCAGTACCAAGTGCATGTACAAACAGTGTGGCCTTTCCAAGGAGGCAGCCACAGGAGAGTCGGAGGTGTTGTCCCAAAATTCTTTGTCTAAAATACTGTAGTAAGAAAAGTGGTTAAAGAACACTGATGCCACTCATGTGCATATTTTAACAGGCTTTGGGAAATAGTAAATAAAATAGTCCTGTGACTACCACGATCAACCTCAAAATTAAAATACTCTTCGTTTTCCCTGAAATAAATAGATCACATAAAACAATTACTCCCAGAGGAGAAAGCCATGCTACCAATACACATTCTTTTGTTTAAAATAATATTGCGCCCAATTATTCATTTGTATTTTTTCAAAATAGAATTTCTAACACGAGAGCAGTCACATAAGTTTGCTGTTGACATTTTACCCCACGCGCAATAGAAATAAACTTACATAAAGAGGACAATATTTTATTTTTCAAGTAACCATGAATTTGACCCTTGAAGGTTTTATTCCTAAAATATGCCAGGTACTGTGTGTTTTAATCATTTACAAAACACGTGGTGGATACTCTGACGTGAGTAAATTTCCTTTTGAGTCCACCCTGGTCTCAGGCAGCAGTGCCTTCTGGGCCCAGGCTCTACCCCGTCATTTCTGGTGGGCACGTGGGTGCTTTGCTTCATGCGACCATGAAATTGCAGTTTGTTATAAGCACCAGGATAAGAAGAGGACAATTGCAAGGCTGTTTTTCAGAGAGGGGTCAGCTGAAGCGTCAGTGGAAGGACAGTTGGGAAACATTGAGGGGGCCTGGGAGAGGTGGGGGTTAGGGGGGTAGGGGCAGGGGCGGAATGTGGTGTGGGGGTTGCCCGTGGGGCCTTACCCCCCGGGTTCCCCTCTCCCAGGCCGACTTTCTTAGGCTTCCAGCCAGGGGAATCCTCTAGAATGTCTCTTTTTGAGGACTGCGTAGTTATTCTAAGCTGCAGGCTCATTTGAGAAGAAATGAGCGCCTGGGGAAAGGCCCCGCTGGCCTTTTAGTCCATTACAATTCCAAAGGCAATCACAAAAGGAGATGGCTGCCGGAGTTAATGAGATTCCTCACCAAAAACACTAATCTGGGTTAAAACTAAAAGAATGCTGATAAGGATATTACAGCTCACACTGAGAACAGGAAAGGTGCTTCCCTCAGATCAACTGCTCACACTAGGAGGGAGCCTTTCTCAGTGTTTAACAAAATCTGAGAAAATGGATGTTGGAGACAAAGCTTCTTAGATGAGGAGCGGCTGAAATAGAATAAAACATCCCATTTCCACTTTTTTATAACGTTCCAGGTACAAATCAACTAATGGTAGCAGAAGTTTAACAGCAGTTTAAAAGAGAGTGATTGACCCACTGAGAAAGTACATGATGAAATGTGCAGGAGTACACTGATTAGCCCTGTTCCCCTCCGGCAAATACCTGCTCTGGAGCGTGAGCACGGAACACTTTGTTTTATTACCTTGTGAGATAAGTAGGGAAAAAAGCCTTTCCTACCTGGGGAATTCAGATACTCAGCTTTGTCGTATCAGGGCCCGCGCTCAATTTCATGCGGGGTGCATAATTATAACAGTGTTTAAAGGGAGCCCAGAAGAAAGATGGGTTCAAGTGCAAATTAATTTCAGATTATCACAACAAAGGCAATCATATCTCAACAAGCTTGCCAGCAAAACACTTTGCTGAGGTCCCCAGGTCCCTCCCCTCCCGATTTACAACAAAGACCTTTCAGCTCAAATTAAGCTAATGGTCTCAAACAGCCCTCTGCCTACCATTTTGGGTTTTGACTATTTGCACAGTAGAATGTGGCAAACTTGCAAAGGGACAAAAAGGAGGGGGGACGCGGCCGGGGGGCGGGGGTGGCGGAGACGAGGTAGCCGGAAAGGTCAGGGCTCTGTATCCATCAAGTGACAAAACAAAGCGTCAGCGGCTTGACGGGGCCTGCACCTCGTCAAACTGTCTGCTGGGCGGGGGCGGGGGGGGGGGGGAGAGACGAGGGCGCAGCGCGGGCCGCGTGGATCCGACTCCGCGTCCCAGCGGCCGGGCCTCCCGCAGCCGCTCTCGGGGGCGTTTCCAGAGCCCTGCGTCCCCCCCCCCCCCCCCGGCAGCCCGCGGGACCCCGCCTGGGGGGGGCAAGGGGGAGAAGGGGCGTCGGGCCCGGCCTCATTACACCCCCATTAGCGGGGCGGCCGTGGAGGGGGCGGTTGTCACCTGGGAGCTGCAAGTCGCGGCCACGGCCCCGCGGAGCGTGGCGCCCGCGCGCGGGGACCCGGGGATTCCCGCTCCTTAGGGCCTTTCGGGCGAATGACCGCGTCCGGCGGGGAGGCGGCCGGCCCCCACCCGCGCGTGGGGCGGACGACCGTCCCCACTCGCTCCCCGGCTCCGCGCGGGTGGCCTGTCCCGCCGTCACTCGGCTCTGCCCCGAAAGCCAGAGCACTGGCCGCCAGCACAGACGCAGATTTGAGCGGTCGTCCTCCTGGGACCCTGCGCTCGGGCTCCGCGTCCGGGAGGCCCCGGGCCTCAGGCCCCCACGGTGGTCACCTGCTCTTTTCTCTCCGACTTGAAGGGTCTCCTTGCCGAGTCGCTTTCCTTTTGCCTCCAGTGTCGTCTCAGGAGGGCGCGGGCCCCTCCCTCGGCGGCCAGCACGTCTTCCTGCGCTGCGCTTAGGGTGCAGCCCGGTCAGGCGTGGGCCCTGACACCCCCAGACCGGCTCCTGCGAGCCGAGGCCGGACACGCTGCCCGAGCGCAGCCCTGTGCGGCCAGAGAGGATGGCTTCACTGTGGGACTGTCCTGGGGGCGGTTAAGCTCCAAACTGCAGCAGCCACTGCTCCGAGCCCTTCGGCCACTCTTGCCACCCCCACTCTAAGCTTTGCTGGGACTTGGCCTACAACCCCCCTCCTTCCTCTTCCTGTTGTAAAGCAAACAGCGGTACAACAAACAGTGTGTGTGCAGCGCCGTCACCACGGCGTGCCCCCCAGGCGCGGGATTGGATGAAGAGGGCTGTGTCCCCGGGGTTCTCCCCGGCCTGGCCTCGCACCCCGTCCTCACTCTGACGGCTTCACACCCAAATCCTTCTCGTCGCTGTCCTCAACTCCCAGAACTTCTCCGTGGTCGCCTCTTACTGTTCCAGATGGAAACGAGGTTGTGGGGATTGGGGGGGGAGAAAGGAGAAATCACCCATCGCCCCCACCACGCCCTGGAGCAGGCAACCCGCCAGGGGTTGACCAGTATTTCCATGGAATGGCACACAGTTAACACAAAGGTGACAGGTGAGGCTTCAGGAGCAGGTGCTGGAGGAGGGGGCTGGGCTGCAGGCCATTCCAGAAGGTGCCAGGACTCCAGGGAGGCACAGATGGGAGGACAGGTACGTGCACTTATCAGGGACACGTCCTCATAGAGGGAGGTAAGTCATCCTCCAAATTTTGTTCTGAGGCCAGGGCGCTCCACCTGAAGCCTGGACTCTGTTTCCCTTGGTCTTTGTTACCTGCAAGAACCAGGCATTTGGGGCCTGCGGCTGGGCAGAAGGGTCGGAAGGCTTGGCCCCTGGGGGTAATGCAGCTGCTTTCTAAGTGCAAAGGAGCAAACAAGTGTAAATGAGCATTGTTAGGATCAGGGAAGGCCTGGCAGGTGCTTTCCTCAGCCCTAGGGAGGCGCCTGCTGTCCTGGGGCGGGCAGGTGCCCCACTTCTCCTGTGAGTGGACAGATCAAGGGAAGTCCAGGTCCTGCGTTGGATGTGGCTGTGTGACTCCCTCGAGACCACCTTTTCCACTCTCGAAGGCCACGTGGCTGGTCTCCACCTGTGCTGGAAGAGTGGTGGGGGGTGCATTGTCAAGAGACCTGGAGGCTTGTTCAGGGGACAGGGGGAGAAGGGAGCCTAAAAAGTCAGGGGCCTGGCCTAGGGCCCCTGCAGCCTTTCTTCCCCTGTGTGGTTAGCCTGCAGGGTCCTCTCTGTGGGGTCTTGGCCCCCAGCACCTTGTGGGCTCTGCTGGGTCCTCTGCCTGCACCCCAGGAGCCAGGACAGGCAGGCAGTGAGTCTGTTTACACACTTTGTTCCCTCCTAAGGAATTCCACAATTACCTTTCCTGCCCCTGACGACATCATTTAGGGCAGAGGCACAGTGAGTTGGGTGGGTAGCTGAAAGGCTGGGAGCTCCAGGCCCTGCTGCCTGGTCCCCCATTCACCTCTCTGTCCATGCCCCAGGGCCACCTGGTCAGTGACATTCCAACAGCCCACAGAGAGAGAACCTGGGCTGTCTACAGAAATCAGCCAGCCAGTCAGCTATCTACCCAGAGACGGGGACAGAGAGAGAGAGAGAGAGAGAGAGAGAGAGAGAGAGAGAGAGAGAGAGAGAAGGAGAAGGAGGAAGGGAGAGACTGGTACCAAAGTAAACGGCCCACCTCTCTTCCTCCCACATCACCGAGATTCCCTTTTATAAAACAGAGTTAATCTTCAGCTCTGGAAAATTACCAACGTTTCAAATTTCAAAGCTTTATTTTAAGCCTATATTTTCTTCTTATCTTCTGGGTGATCAGTGGTGGAATCTTTATTACCCTTGCGTCCAACCATCCACAGAGACCTTCACAACCGCCTTCTTCAGACTCGATGGTAGGGCCTCTGTGCTCAGGTCAGTGGCCGTGCAGTCCTGGGAAGGACATCTCTGGCCGGATGGTCCCCTCTAGAGCCTACAAGCAAGCAGGCGTCTGCTGAGTGGTCGATCACCCAAGATTAACTGGAAGGATGCTTTTCTAAAAACAACCGCAGTAACTGTAGAAACAGCTCCGGTCTAGTTTAACCTGGGAAGACGCGGCGCTGCCTTTGAAGCCCCAACGCGGTGTAGACATTGCTGTGCTGGACCAGGAAGCCGGGGGCACTGCCTGGCTGAGTCCCACCCGGGGACGCCTGCGCTGCTGCCCCTGTGCTTATTAATCAGGACCCATCAAGAGGAAAAGTACATATTTTGACTTTGTGTGTTTTATTTAATCATATTTATTAGAATTACTATAAGATAGATGACTGTGCCTTGCAGTCATTTTGATTAATTGTTAACACCACTTAAAGATTAATGACATGTGCCTGCTAAGTATGCACATATAGCAATTAACCAGCATTTAGCTTGCATGCCTTTTCAAGTGTTTTTTAGTTTATGGAATTTGTTTCTTCTGAATTTTTAGAACTGTTTAAACACATGCCTCTTCATACGCTGTCACGGTTGACTTGTCAAAACAGAATTTGAGTTTTCCGAGAGGCCAGCAGAAGCAGTGCCCTCGTCCAGCAAATTTCCTTAGTTAGTTTCGCCTGAAAACTACAACAGCCGTGGAGCCGGTATCTCCTGTGCGGCAAAGACCTTGACGACGTGTGGTATAGTAGCCTTTATGCTTCAGAGTTACTTATATAATTTTGAAAGAATTCCAGGCCAGTGAGGTCAGGACAGGTGACTATATTTGAAAGATACACAAATATCACAAGTATTAAGCTGAGTATTCCGGAGAAAACAAACTGAGATGGTCAAGGATAAGAGTCTCATTAGACACACGCATGTGACGTTTTCTTCATGGTTTACCACATTTTCCCTGGCAGTAGCAGAATGACTTCTGTTTATTTGGGGCCAGGAGAGGAGGGAGCTCTGCTGCAGGGTTACAGTGGGACCACCGCCCATGGCTTTGGGGGCTGCGTGTCTGGGGAGCCGGGCAGATGCCAAGAGGAAATCAGAACCCAATGGAGGTGGCCAGCCTGTGGCCGAGCACAGGGGAAGGAAGGACAGAAGTAAAATCCAGAAGGTCATGGCTGTGGAGCAGCAGAGTGGACGTCTGGGGGGCGGCCCGAGCAGTGGAAGATCCATGTGGGGACAGAATGGAGCCAGGGACCCACAAGGATGGGGAGAGACCAACCTGTGCCACTCTTTCACCTATGCAACAATTACAATAAGCTGAAATGGAGGCACAATTAATACGCGGTCCGTTATCATCAGAAACATTACAAATAAAATCAGGCCAGGTTCCCATTACTAATCACAATATTTACCTGTCTCGGGTTTCTGACAAATGCTTCCTTATACCAACTACTAAGTGTGTCTTTGTTTTTTGAGGTTTCAGAAACAAGATGCTTTATTTTGATGCATCCCTGATGAAAATACTTGAGCATTAGTCTAAGATGTTAAAAACAAGAATACCGTATATTACACTACACAGAACACAACTTAGAGCTAAGTTACAAGGGGGCCAGAAGGAGTGAACCGTGATGGAGAAACAACAGAGAACAGACTCCTGTCCCATGGGTGGACATGCCCAGCGCTGTCAGGTAGACACAGAGACTGGGCAGAGATGCTCAAGAAAAGGTCCCCGTGTCCTCTTGCAGGCCACTGAGTCCCCCATCTGCCCCAATAAGCCAGCCCCTCACTTTTCAGAGCTCTCCGTGGTGACAGAAGAAGAGACCCAAGGGGACCATTCCCATTCATGGAGCCGTGGGAGGGGCTCCTAGAGATGCCCCACCCAACCTCACTCCACTCTCTCCATCCAGGTGGGGGTGGGCCAGTGACGACTCCTGTCTCCCAGGCCCACCCACATCAAGGTGCTGGCCCAGTGGCGTGTGTCACTAGAGTTTGAGGATGTGCAGGAAACTGAACATCAGAGGTGCAGGCTGCAAGATGCCATCGGCTCCCAGAGTCTGGCTGCTTCCTTGAGGGGTTGCTGCTGGCATGGCCCAAATGAATCTCACTCCTCACTTTGTTCAGTCTAATTTGACCAACCCCAAACATGTCCTTGTAAGTGGCTGTGTCACCTCATGCTCCTGCACGCAGTCGTCACAAGGCAAAGGGTCAGGAGCAAACACACAGTTTAGAGGAAATGAAAACAATGGACACCAACCATGCAGTGCAGGAGAACCGCCAAGCCTGGCAGGAGCCCCTACACTGAGTGGACCTGCACGTGAGCGTCTTTATCAAGGGAAGCAAGGAGCCACTCCAATTCCCCTGACTCTGCTTTCCGAGGATGAGGCAGAGGCTGGCAAACCTGCTGGCGACCCTGTCCCTTGGAGCCCAGGATCTGGGGAGGCCCTCAGAGCATCTGAGCAGGCGTCCTCCGTGGAAGGACTGGAGGCCACAGATGGGAGCTGCCCGCCGGCGGAGTCCAGTGGAGGGCACTGCCGGAGCCATGGGCAGCCAGGATTGCGCCAGCAGAGCTGGTGGCCAGGTTGCACCACCAGAGCTCTCTGGGCTGGCTTGCCTTGAGCACTTGGAAGAAGGCTCTGTTATCACCTCAGGAAATGCAAATGTGAGCACCTGGCTCTCTGACTGTAACCTGGTGGGGAGTGATGGAAACGTGTCTGTACGGCAGTCGGATGGCCTCCCACACTTGGCTTCTCAACCAGACATCACCGTAAGACCTGGCATGTGTGCCCCTTCCCAGGGACCGTCGGACAAGCTCTTTTCTCTCTCTCACGGAGATTCTTGCTGTGCGTTGGTCCCAGGCGGCAGACTGAGATAGCGTGTCAGCAGCCAGCACTTCCGGCTTTGCTGGGAGCTGTCCCATGGGCCCTCTCTGGTGCCACTTTGTGACCACCAGTTTAGTGCTGCGTCTCTAACCCAAAGCTCTTCACACCTGGTCTTTACCGATTTTATGCACTTGGCAGCTCTCGATATTTGAATGCGTTCTCTTAAGGATTCAACAGAAGGAACGCAGGCTGATAATGGGAAATTATGCATTTTGAGATAGGTAACCCAAGGTTAATTTTATGCGACAGCAAATTGTTATTGAAGGATCAATCACTTGGAGGAATTTGGTAGCTGCCAGTGGAGCCTAAAGACTCTCCTATGGAGGGCATTATTACAGGCATTTTCTGTCGTTCATGGGATGTTGGACACACCTGAAGTCAACAGTTTCTGTGAAAATTTTTATGACTTGTGTGAGTTCCCCAGGGACATCAAATTGGAGTGAAATAATCAGGCACGTCCAGGTTACGGACTCGCCCTGCCTCTTCTCACAGCACTCAGGGAGCTCTGCAGCCAGAGCCGGTGCTCCCCACACAGCACCCAGGTGCAACTCGGCGAGAGGCCGCGGGAGGCCAGGACTCCTCCACCTCTGGACTCAAGGTGTAAGATCGGAATCAGGGTGCACGTCTAAGCCCAGAAGAGCTTTGTGCACAGAGACGCTCGCTGGGGCGCTCTGTGTCATCACCACATTTTACGTGTCTATCTGCCCGCACCCATTTTGGTATCGTTAGGTGAATGAACATCTTGTGAGTGATGAGAATGTTCAGTGATGTTGGACGATGCTTGTATAGGATAAACTTAAATGAAAAAACAACATGTGAAACTATAAACGCAATACTATTCCAACTGTGTAAACTATGGAACAATAGATAAAAAAAGGAAACAGACTATTCATGCTGATCTCTGGATGTGAGATTAAAAGGTAGCATTTTACTTTGTACTTCTCCATATTTTCCAAATTACATTTAAAATGATGTAGAGATAAATCCAGATGTGAGTATGGGTATAGCTGCTATAGGTAGAGATATACGTGTGATCTGAAACAGTAAGTAAAATCCAGACGGGAACTAGAAAGACCACGGTGGGATAAGAGTCCTTGAAACTCACTGAGCTGGAATGAGGCATGTTGGCCTCCATGGGACCTGTGTGACATGTCTCTCTGTTCTCCCAGGCATCTCTTGTCCTAAGCTTACCATACAAGCTCCCTGGGAGTTCACAGGTGAAACACACGCACACAACTCAGTTGGAGATGGCCGAGCTTGTCCCTGTGGCCTGGAGCCCAGTTCGGCAGGACTTCTGGCTGAAGGCCCCTTGCAGAGGGTGGGGGTCGGGCTGTGCCAGGCTTTGGAGGAAAGCTTCCAGGCAGTGGGCATTCTCCTGCAGGTCTGCTTGCAACAGTGTGTCTATCCCTGGGATGACACCCCGTCCCATGTCCGTGCAGCCCAACCCTAGACCCCGGGTTCCTGTGCAGGAGACAATGGCTCCCCCAAGTTTGGGGTTCAGTCTTCAGTTATGCCAGCATAATGACTTGGGATTTTTAAGGGATTAAACAAATACAAAGAAAACCAGTGATTGCAGCTTCAAATCTAGACCACCGTGCAGCTAATTTGCAGTTAGATTTCTGTAAGTGTTTGCTGAAGGTAGATGTGATTTTGCCTTTTCTGCTTACTTGACTTGGTATAAAACGCCTCAAAGTGAGTGCTGAGTATTGCACTGAATCTCCGTCTTGGTCGCCAGTTCTACATTCTCTTTTCCTGCTGGCCAGCTCCACGTGTGCACGCAGCCCTGCCTTCCACGCCCTCAGAGGCAACAAAGCCCTGGGCTCATGGTCACACCAGGATGTGGCTGCAGACCCGTGTGACTCAGTGAGAAGAAGGAAGAGCAGAGCAGCAGAAAAAGCCGAGGTCACTTCTCTCTCCGCCCCCTCGCCCTGGCAGGGGACAGACCTGCTTGGGGTCATCCAGACCGGAAGGACCACTCTGAAGCTGAGTGGAACTACAGTGGGTAGTTGCAAGGAAAGGAGGCATGAGGCAAGAGGCCCTGGCTTCTCTGCTCTCCCCTAGGGACCTGCACAGGGAAATGAGATCAAACCAGCCCAGGGCTCCTTCCTGCAGCCCCATACCCGTGTCAGTACTGTCCACTGGGCACTGGGAGCCAGGACTGCAGGCCAAGCACTGACTGGAGTGTCCTTGGCCTGGGAGCCAGGCAGGGCTGTGTCGTGGGTGGAAGCTTCAGGGACCTGAGGCCCATCCACCTCTTTCCAGCCCGCAGGCGAGCATTGCCTGACTCACTGCCCCTGTGGCTTCTTCCAGAGCTGCACTGTCCACTGGCTCCCCACGTGGGACCGTCCTCCACGAGCAGGTCTGGACAGCCTTCCTCCTCCCTCTGCCGTGCTCCCTGTCAGGCCCCCCCGTGTGCAAACACCTCGGGGAGCTCCTCTCAAGGGCGTCTTCATCGCCCAGTGGACAACCTGCTGCACCCTTCAATCAGGAAATCATTGCGACCCCCCACTGATGCAGAAACAGTGGCCCTGGGACAGGACCTAGCAGTGGGGACCCCTAACCATCAGCCACACCGTGGGGGACGGCACATTTCCTTCATGTACTCGGCCACCTGCACGAAGCAGCAGGAGCTGGCTGGAGGGCGGGGTCCTGCTCAGGCTGTTGCCAAAACAACAGGAGGCCACTATCCTTGTATTCATATGACACTTGACATCACTGAGCAAATCCCGCCTCCAGCTCCTAACTACCATTTTGGAAGAGTAGGGCAAAGTATTTTTCATGGAAGACCGTGCCTGTGTCCAGTGTAATGAGCTGGGGGACACAGCCCCTGACCTTTCAAACCTGTTCTCTCCAGTGGTGGAAGGATGAACCTTTCCATCTTTTTCTGTTCTTTTGAACTTACATTATACAATGATCCCTTCTGCTGTTTTTTGTATTTTAATTAATGTCATTTCATTTGTACTTGTACCCTCAGGCTGTTTCAGCAATAAACTATAATTTTACAAATTGGGGCAAAAGTTCTCTTTCACAGTGTGCATTTGGAAACAGAGCATTTTATTTCAGGAGAGTGATTCCATTTTTAAGAATTCAAAGCCTCCCAATACGTCAGCCCTCGGCACTGGTTTCCCCAGTAGCAGGCGGGTCCCCTCAAGTGGTGTGAAGTCTGCGATCTCTGGGAAGATGTGCGTGGCCTAGGCCACTCTTCCTGATGGAAGCCGTCCCTGCCCACCCACTCTGGGCGCTCACAGCTACCTCCCTGCCCCAGTGGGAAATGCGTCCATTCAAGTGACTCCCTGTCAGCGGTGGTTGTCCGCAGCCAGGGAGCAGTACTTCCTCACTTCACACTTTGCCCCCAGCTGGCTTTTTGCAGATAACCTGAGTGTGATGATGGAAGTGCTGGTAGCCAGAGGAAGCCACCGCCTTCCTAAAATAGACAGACTCCTGAGCCCTCAGCCACAGAGTCCCTTTAGGCAAAATCCAGTGCACAGCGGGTGATGTCTCTCTCTCTCCACGTGACCTATCACAGATTGTTGAGAAAGCTGAGCCCACTTGCTCAGCTAAAGATGTCTATGGAACAATAGTCGGTTGCTTGTAAAAGGAGGAACCAGGAGGGGTAGAGGGTCTGACCCGGTTTGGCTTTCCTCACGGCCTGGGGTTCTGACTTTAACTTGAGGTCCACACTGACCTGCTGGCCAGGCCATGGGACCAGGCCTCAGAGACCAAGGTCACCTAAGCAAGTCTTGACTATTCCTGCCTTTGTGTAGTCTTTCCTCCCTCAAATCATCAGCAAACTCTGGAGACCTGAAGCTAGAGGTTCCGCTTCCTGTCTGTAGAGTAGAGAACAGATTTCACAAGTGTCACGCATAGACCTGCACACTGAATACCACGTTCACCCAAAGTGTCGCCTTTTCAGTGTAGGTGTCAACTGCATTCCCTCATTTCTGGTTAGAGAGAACAAAGTATTGAAAGTATCTGGGTTAGAATTAAGTGCAAAAGTCCTTTTTTTATCAACTGCTGGTTCTATAACCCATTAAAGACCCCCTTTACTCAGCTTCTTTCTTTCCAAACATCCAAACAGGCTCCTGACAGCTGAGTTTTCTATCCTGTTAAAGACTCCCCTTTATAAACTGAGTGTAAATAAGTACACTGACAGGTCTCACGGCACAAACCACTTTGGTCACATCAAAACACACTTCAGCACATTTTTACCCTCACAAGTTCTATGAATGGAATGTTGTTTTTGACTTATGAACACATTGTAGGAATATTTCTTTTCACTCTTTGAGCATATGTCAGTTTTCTTTTTCCTTTTGTCCTCCAGTAACTTTGACATTAAGCTATTTCATCCACTTATAACAAGATAAATAAGGAAAGTTAACCTCCAGACTTATGGCTATTTTATAACTTTGAAAGATCTGCCATATAATTGCAATAATTTTTAAAAATGTGTACTTGATCCTTTTCTGATTGCATGGGGGAGGGAAGGTGGCACAGACATGATAAGTAGCCTAATGTCATATCAATACCTCTGACAGCAAGAGAGTGTAATAAATATTTCTTAAGTGGTTCCTTCCTGCTAGGAATGACCTTTTGAATAAAGCCGTGTGGCTAGAAAGCCCTTTCTGAGAAATAAACAATAAATGAGTTTTAGAGGTGAAGATGAAAAAAATTCAATTTGCAGACATCTAGCACTCTGCGTATAGAGAACAGAGATGAGTTGAGCAGTCATGGGAGTCTGCCTTTTTCCATTGACCTACACTTTCAGACTCTTTTACTAAGTGAAAAGCTCACTACATATAATCTACTGTATGTTGCACTAAAAAAGACAAATCCAATCTATTTCCTTTGCAGGACAATAGGGGGAAGTACAACAGAGTCGTAGAGAGAGGGTCCAGTTAGAGCACTGGCAAAGGAAGCCCATCGGGGGCACATCCAGAATTAAGCTTCTCAGCAAGTTCAGTTTGACATGTGAGAGATCTTCCCAGACAAAATTAGAGGCCCAGAAGTTATAAATGAAAAGATGGACATAATTGACTGTAAGAAAGTAATTTAAAGCATGTGTATAACAAAAGTCACCATAAGTAAATTCCACAGTGGTTTCAGTCAGGGTGAGCCAGAACATGCTGCAGTACCAAACAACACCCAAATCTCTGTGGCTTGAGGCAACAAAAGTTTATTTCTCAGTCACAGTACCTGCCCATGTGAAGTTACTGGAGTTGACACCACCTAGAACATCACTGATCATCATGGCCTGAGAAGCAAATGTGGCAAACTCCTCATTGGTTCTCAAAGTCTCCTTAAAAGATTATGTCAAAGTCACATAGATGACTTCTGCTCAAATTTCATTGGCCAAGCTAATCACATGCCTGTGCCTGAGTCAGAGAGGATAGTAAAGCACAATCCCACCATGAGCTCAAAAGGAGAATGAGAAGTATTGGCAAACAGCAGTACAGACCACGTACTCTACCCATCTGATCTCCAAATATTTGCTTATTTTCCCTCCCACACAAAATATTTTCATCTTTAGATCCAGTCATGGTGCCAAACTGGAAGTTGAGGACCACTGTGCATATGTGGCAGCCTCTGTACCAGGTCCTGAGATGGATGACCTGAGAGAAAGTTATGCTGACTCACCACACCTCTCACCAATCCCCAGCCCCACATGCACACATGCCCAGTGTACGATCGGACAGGGAGAGGATAGTGACATAAACACTTCCCTTTGGAAAGGGGAAGACTGAGGTACACACTGGACCTTAGGGGTTTTGAAATCTCTTCTAGACAGATGTGTGGAGAGTCTCCTACCTTGGAGCGCAGGATTTCCTTGAGTAGCTCCTGACTTAATGTGATCCCAGTAGTGGCTTCCCAAACATGTTTTCCCTGTGGCCCTTGGAAGAGTTTTCTTTCTCCATTTTCACCCTTGGCCACATTAGGGACTTCATTTTCTTGGAAACAGAGCATCTTCTCATCCCTCTGATTGCCCATAATCAGTTATAATTGTTCCACAACTCAGTCCAGACTGGTGGCTGTCTGGACAATGGGAGTGTCTGACAGATGTGGTTGATCCCTCATCTGTCTAGTTCAGATTCCAGGCAATTCTACATGCCAAGAGCCACTCAGGGCTTCTGTCGACACAGTGCTCACATGTGCTTTCTCTCTTCCAGGCCTCATCCCTAAGGAAATTTGGGGTGCCTAACTCTTATCAGGTTTGAAAAAAAAAACCCACACCTTTTGTTTTCTCTGTACTTCTGTTTCTTTTTCCAGTTTAAAGTATTTTCTGACCTCCATACCCTCATGGTTTCACTACTCTAAAATCCCTTAATCCATTCAGAACTTTCCAAAATGTGCATAATGACCATATTCTGGATTTGATCCTTGCCACAAAGCTAAATTCCAGTTGAGCTTGATGACTCCAAAACTTTCTAAATTTTATTTCTATGGTGCATAATGTCTTTAGCATGCTGTTGAATTATGTTTCCCAGTATTTTATTGGGGGAGAGGGATTGTATCAATATACATCAGGGGTATTGGTCTGTAGTTTTGTTTTCCTGAAGTGTCTGTGTCTGGCTGTTAGTAGACTCAGAGAATGTACTTGGAAATGTTCCCTCTTCTTCAGTTTTGGGGAAGAGTTTGTCTACAAAGTGGTCTAGTTCTTTTATAGAGTGAAGTCAGATGGTCCTGGGCTTTTCTTTGCGGAGAGTTTTTATATTAATTTAATCTCCTTGCTAATTTGATGTCTGTTTAGATTTTCTATTTTTTCATGATTCAGTTTTTGTTGAAAACTCAGGTAGATTGTGTGTTTCTAGAAATTGACTCATTTTATCCAGGTTATCTAATTTGTTTGGGTACACTTTTTCATAGTATCCTCTTATAATCATTTTTATTTCTGTAAAATCAGTTGCAATGTCCCATCTTTCCTTTCTGATTTCAATTATTTGAATCTTCTCTCTTTTTTCATTGATCAATCTAGCTAAAATTTTGTCAATTTTGTTGACTTTTTCGATGAAATGACTCCTGCTTTTGATAATTTTATCTATTGTTTTTCTATTTTCCATTTGTTAATCTCTGCTCTAATCTTTATTAAATCAACTTATTTTTATGTCTGCCTGAAAATGGACCAATTGTTCTCTGAGATCATCTCTTTTTTTTAAATTATCTCCAAATGTCAAAAATAGCAACCAGCACACCTGAAAGTATTCTGATATTTTTGTCTTGTCCCCCTAGAGCTACACAATTGCTATTACCTCACAAGTTTCTATAGGCAACAGTTTCCCAAACATTTTACCACCATAAGGTGGTCGTCATCTTTCCAGACACTGATAATTGCATAGTTGTTACATGCTAATGTCTCAAAGTCAATGAAGTATCTATATCTGTATGTGCATCTCTATCTGTGTCTGTCTCTATATCTAATCTCTCTCTCTATCTCTGTCTTTATGTCTATCTATCTCTATATCCATATCTCTGTCTGTATCTATATCTAGATGTTTCTCTCACTCACTCTCTTTGAGTAGCAGCTCCAATCTACATAACAATTTCTGTATTGGTCAGGATGAACTAGGAGAATGTACCAACACATATTTACATGTTGCTCAGGTTCCATGTCCATCTCAGGCAGTTTGTTCTCCGTCCGTGTGATTGCCACTCGGGGGCTGAGGTTATTGGAGGCGTCCCCATCTGCAATGCCGGTGATTTCCCTGGAAGAGGGAAGAGAGCATGGCAGACAGCATCTTTGTTCTTCAAGCCTTCAGGCTAACAGTAAACCTCCTCCCATCTGATCTCGACTCATTGGCCAACTAGATCACAAAGACACAGCCACTGTCAAGGTGGGGTGCCAGAGGGGTACAGTCTCACCATGTGTCCAGATGGAAAACAAAAATATGGAGAAGCCTAAAAACTGCCACAGATGTCAGCTAGCAGCCATGGGGGAAGTGTCTACAAAGTAGAGCACAGAAAGAGTGGTATCCACAATTTTAAAGGGTGAAAAACAAAAAAATCTCTTAGAAATAAAAAGGATAAGCAACGGAGAGAAAACTGGCAAAGAAAATGAAATGCCATCACAAACCACATACCCAGCGCACCTGTGAAAAGGTGCTCAAACTCCCTGTGAAGTCAAACGACCGTGAGGCTTTGCTCTGTGACTACTTGCTTGGCAAGATGGAGAAAATAAACAGAAACCCCAGTGCTGGCAGGACATGGGGCAAAGAAGGTTGATTGTCACAGCTTTTAGAAAGCTCTCTGGCCACATCTGTTGACTTTAGAAACATGTGCTTCAGTCCACTGCCGGAAAGCCATGGCAGAGACAGAAAGAGCAGCTCGGTAAAGATCTCAGTACAAAGGTGACTGCTACAGTATGTTTTGAGTGTCCACATTAGAAACAAAGTCGTGCTCAGATATACTGAGGACCGTGCGGTTATGTTATAGAGTGTCCATACCGTGAAACAGAGGTGGCTTTAAAAAAATGAATTAGAATGATGCCAGACACATCTCCCAGATGTGCTGAGACATAAAAGCAAAATGGAGATACTATGTAATCTCATGTCTATAAAACAAAGAAGAGTGCGTGTGTGTGTTGGGTGTGTGTGTGTGTGTGTGTGTGTGTGTGTGTGTGTGTGAGACGCAGTTTGTAAGGACTGCATGACAAGCTGGGCACTTGGTGCTTACAAGGGCTGTCTGTGATGGACAGCCTAGGGTGGATTTGGGAGGAAGGCAAGGATTGAAAAGGGTGTGTAGCAGTGACAAACACAAAAGGAAACCAAAAAAGTGCAAGCAAAATCAGCATTATGTTGCTTTCATATTTATGGGTTGGTTTATTTGTTTGTTTTGGCAAAATAATATGCATGTACATTCAAGCTTTTTAAAACCCGAATGTAATCCTGAATTTTTTCACTGTGAGCTACCCTATCCCTTTTGTCATCGATTATATTTGGAAACCAAGTCGTATGTCTGGGCAGCACCATGCTACCAAGCGAGTTCCTGAGATGTGATGCCCCCACTTCTGTGGGCGTCCCGTGTTCCTGCTCCTGCTGGCCGCTCCTTTTGGCCCTGGTGCTGGGGGATATGCGGGAGAGGCGCTCAACAAGCGCGCTCTAGTTACTGGCCAGCCAGTTAACCACACCGGCACGGGAGTCCCCTGAGACCCGCCTTCTCAGAGCAAAGGCCCCGCCAGCCCAGCTGGTCCTCAAGTCAGAGAATTACGTTTGGTGATGACTTTACTACGCAATACTGACCATTATTTCATAAGGTCAAACTCAAAAGACATAGATGCTGTAATACAGAATTGTACACCTGAAATCTGTGTAACTTGACTAACAATGGTCACCCCCATAAACTTTAATTAAAAAAAGAAACTCAAAATGCAAAAACAATAAACACCGATGGTCTCCATGGACCCATGTTACACATTCTTGCAAATTTCTCTTATTTCCAAACTTTCACCATATGCCGTTCTTCTAAAATTTCCAGAATTTCAAATCTGACTGGTTGATTTCCCATGTAATTGTACTGTTTTTCTATCATCACTGTATTGGAGGGCAGACAGGGCTGTAGGGCTTACGGTGTATTTGTAAGGAGGGAGTCCCAGAGCCAAGACACAATGTCACGTCCTGTTATTTCAAACTGAGCCACGTTGGCACCGGGCACCAGTGGCAGGAGCGGTCACTGCTCAGCTGACTCCATCGATGGCCGTGTCATTGATCCTCCATTCAAAAGCAGCGAGTCAATTGTTCTCTGGTCAACGGGGGCCACACAGCCTGGATGACTGACTCGTCAGTCACACAGACATTGATTAAGTCCACTTAGATTTGTATGTCTATTGAGATATGTATTATTTAAGTAATGCTCAGCAGTTCGTACCCCTTCACATGGAGTAAGTATATACTGCTTGGCTTGTCAATACACAACTGAATTATGATTTCATTCTCTGTAGTAAACCATCTTTCCAGATGCTGGAGACATGGGGAGGGGTAATTCATAACAGTGGCCCAGAGGTGCAGAGCCATACATTAATGGCCTGTGACAAAAATCAGACACCTGCCAAGCCCCTGGCAGAAGAACGCTGTTCTTCGCCTGGGTGGCAGCGTCTGGATGTTATTTTTTCCCCAAGTGTGTCCATCCTGGAGCCTGAAAAGAGGCGCTGAGAACCCTGTGGCAAAAGCCATCAATCTGTTTTGCTTAAAATGTCCATTTCATGATAAATTAGGCAAGCTCAGTCTTCAATGTAGCTGTAGGTTAGGTGGTGAACGGGGCACGTTGGAGACAGACAGACAGACAGACAGACAGACAGAGCTGGCCAACCCAGCTCTGACCTTTCCTGCAAGAGGGTGTTGGCAAGTTATTGAACCTCTCTAAGCAGGAGTTTCCTCACCTGTAAAACAGAGGTAAATTGGTAGGTAGGTAGGTACCTACGTAGGTAGATGGATAGTTAATAGTTAGAGATAGATAATAGATAACAAGTAGGTAGTTAACAGATAATAGATAGATAGGTAATAGATAGATAGATAGATAGATAGACAGACAGACAGACAGACAGACAGACAGACAGACAGACAGATAGATAGATAGATAGACAGACAGACGGACAGACACAAGGAGCAGTGGAGAAGCTGCCCCCATGGTGGCAAGGTGCACAGGGGATGCTCATTAATATTTGATGGATGGGCCTTACTCTTCCTTCCAAGGAAAATCTTTCATTAAGCCATTTATTCAAAGTGCTGGTTTACTAGCGGTGCGTCTTGATTGAGGGACATGTTGAATCCACCTAGCAATTGTGAACAAATCATGTTGTCTTTCTTTACAGATAAAGTGGAAGAAATATATTACTGTGTGCAAATCTAAGAACTTGTGACATGTGTGGACAGCCCAAGCTCCATCCTTGTTAGTCAGCTCAGGCTGCCTTGAAAAAATACCACCAACTAGGTGGCTTAAATAATAGAAATTTGGTTTCTTACGGTCTGGATGCTGCAAGTCCAAAATCAAGGCCTGGAAGGGTCTGTTTCTGGTGAGAGCCCTCTTCCTGGTTTGTAGATGGTCACCTTCTTACTACTGTGTTTCCCTGAAAATAAGACCTAGCCGGACCATCAGCTCTAATGTGTGTTTTGGAGCAAAAATTAATATAAGACCCAGTCTTATATTATATTAAATATAATACAATATAAATATAAATATAACATTTATATTTATATGAATATAAAATATATAAATATAATAAAATATAGCAAATAAAAATAAATATAAAAATAAATATTATAAGACCGGATCTTATATTAATTTTTGCTCCAAAAGATGCATTAGAGCTGATGATCCGGTGAGCTCTTATTTTCAGTGAAACACGGTATGCCCTCTCATGGCCTTTCTTTGGTATGTGCACACCAGGGAAGAGAGAGGAGAAAAAGACACATACACACACACACACACACACACATACACACACACACACAGAGAGACAGAGAGAGAGCCCCCTGAAGTCTCTTCTTATAAGGACACTAATTCTACTGGTTTCAGGTCCCACCCTTATGACTTCATTTAATCTTAATTACTTCCTTACAAATATAGTCACACTGGGGATTAAAGCTTTGACATATGAATTTTGGGTGGACACAAATCATCAACCCATGAACACCACCTTACAAGCCTCCATCAGGCCAGTAAGCATTTCCAGGTCAATAAAGAATGGGAATAAATGTATGTTTTCAACAATATCAATCCTACTAAAGACTAAAAGCCAACATAGAGCTGGATCTACGCCTATTGTGAACCTCTCTCTGGTTAACACAGGAAGTTAAAGCAGATGATTTCTGAACCTGCTGATTTCTTTGAGATGTAAAAATAAGACATAACCTTATTCCAGTGAAACAAGTGGCCATGAAACGAAATCTTCCTTGGGCTAGAGACCCTTGGCTGCATTTGTCGTCTCCAGGTGCTCTCAGCATATCCACACGTGCTCTCAGCAGGATAAGTGCTTCAGGTCCATCGCTATATTTTCCTTACAACCAGGGCATCTTCAGCCTTAAAATCCTGGGACGTACTAGCTGGATGGCCTCCCAGTGTGCCCCCCAATCCCTGGCCCTCTGCACAGAAAGGCTTGGCTGGGGAACCTATTCCACATTCCTGTGGTTAGACTGCTTGACATTGAAGTCCTGGTGTGGTGTTCAAGCCCCACAGGGAGCCTGAACGGGGGCTCTGGAACACGGTGGTCACCCTGTCTCCAAAGCAGGCTCAGAGCCCAGGATTTGAAATGCCCGTCTCCTGCACACAAGTGGCTACTGGTCCTGACCTGAGAAGAGGAAAGGTGTTACAGCAGCATTGGGTGTCACAACTTATTGGACACGTAACTTAACTAGCAGGTGCTTAATAGTTCGCCAGGTAATACTGCCTGTGCCCAGTATCTACTGTAATTAGGAAGGCTTTAAAACAACTCTAAGGCAAAAGGTAGTGTGACTTTTATACACAAATGTAGGGAAGGTATTCTAACATGTCCAAGTAGAAACATCTTAGGTTCATGTAGTGAATTTGCTGATCATAAGGCCTCAGAAGAAGAAGAAATGTGATCTAAGTAAACTGTCACTGGAAACTGATGACAATGTTGTTGAACAACAGGCCTTTGAGTTTAAAAAATTGAAATTTCCATCCTGTGTTAAGATATGAGAAACAATATTCAAGTAGACATTTATGGAAAGTAATGTGAACATTTCTAATAGAACCTTTAATTTGCTAACATAAACCTTAATATGTGGCAGGAAACATGAGAACTGTGAATGGGCTAGTTCTATGAAGTCTGCCGTGTTGATCTCTTATGATATCTACAATAAGACACGCAAGGTATGATCTGTTTTGACTAATGAGCTTTCTCACACTGGCTAATCCCACCCTACGTGGTGAGATACAGAATGATTGGGAAACAGAGAGCAGGACTGAGAGTCCACTTAGCTTAATTTATCCACATGGCTCTTACTCAGGTCTATGGTCAGGAACAGTGGGCCAGCTCTCAAGAGCGTAGGCAAAGAAGGGAAGCAGGAGGAGAGCGATACCTCGAGGTGGGTGTGCTGGAGGGCAGGAAGAAACACGAGTAGGCAAAGGGAGGGAGAGGCAGCCATTCCTGCTGAGGGCGCACATGAAGCCCCTGCTGTTAGTCATCCCTTGGTCCCTGGGGGCAAGCCCCAAAGGGCCAAGCAGTTTTTTAAATCCTCCATAAAATTGCAAGGTCTTGGGTGAGAAGGTCACATGCAAAAGCCCTGGCTTCCAGGAAGCAGGGAGGAAAAATGTCCCCATTTGGCTTCCATTATGGAAGGCATGGGATACTATGTCCCTTCACATCACACGCAATGCAGAATTTCATGCAAAGGAGAAAGAAGTGTATTTGATGGGTGACAGGAAATAGAAGAAGACAACGTTCCTGAAAGAATTTCATCACAGAGAACTTTGAAAAGACTTAAATAGAAAAGATTGGCCAAGAAGAACTACATCTTCCCAGGAAACTATGTGGACACATGTATTATGTAACTTAGGTGTTTAGAGACTGTGACGCTCTTCGCTTACACTGGCGGGAGATGCGTGGTAGACAAGATGCCTCTCCTGGGTAAGTGAGCTGAACACAGACTAGAAACTACAAGGTAGTGGACACTCAAAAGGAGTTAAAGCTGGGAAGGTGCCAGATGTGGACTAGCGGGGGGACAGCTGTTGAAGGAAGGTAGTCTCCTAGGGTGATGGGGCAAAACTGATACTGGCCAAATAAAGGATCAAAACCCAGCCGAAACGCTAACCCAGGCTTGTGTGCTTTTGCGATGGATGTGTTTCATGCAACGCAAACAGATCAGGGAAATGCAGGTGGTAGGGACACTGAAGACAGGTATAGACAGGGGATTGACAAAGCCACCTCCCCAGCAGAAGCCAAGGTGTGCTCTCATGGCTCAAGAGTGGGGAACAGCCCAGCCTGGACATAGGGGACACTGATGTTGACATGCAGGGTAGGGGTGAGGGTGGGGTCGTTAGGAACAGCTTCCGGTAGGACTGAGAACTCCACCATGAGATGGAAGGAGCTGAAACTGCCCCATCTTGAAAAAAGCATTCTTTTCTTGGAATCACTTAATCTTCTAGGGTTTTGCTGCTGGATAGCAATGACGAGACTGCTCAGCATTTGTTAAAACAAGGATGGATGAATGCAGAATCACTTCGTTTGCACTGGGTAAGCTTAAGGAAATCCAGGCGAATACTGTCCCTCCACAGCTCTCCACTCAGGCTAAGGTTTCACAGCTGACAAGGGGCCTCTTAAGCATAGTGACGGGCATGGACACAAGACAGTCCAGTGAGGGTGGAGGAGATGCGATAGTTCTGGAATACAGATTTGGGGGCACGGCAACTCTGGTAGGTCATTGAACTGATGGCTCAGATATGCAGCATTGGGCTTCTTACTGCTTGTGGGAGAGCTGTGAAAAAACGAAGGGTGCAGGGTGAGGACCTCTGTTGAAAGATACACGTGAATAAATAGAGACAGGAGCCATTATGGGGAGGGGCTGGCTTTAGGCTCCCGGGACTGCAGGCTCTCCTTAAGTCTGTCAGTGCCCTGGGCGTCCCTTGGCCTGTGTCTCTGTAGCTGCAGAATGTGGAGCTTGGAGTAGAGTCCTGCATTAGGAAGAGTCCTGCTTGAGAAACTTTTCTCTGCATAGCCCTGGTAATGCAATCCATCTTCCCTCCTACGGAACGACTGGCACCCCCTAAAAGGAAGTGTGAGAGAGCTCGCATTCTGTGAACTCCCAGTGCCAGACAATGGGGTAGATTACCTGGGAAAGCCAAGGCATTCTCCAAGGCATTCTCCAAGGCATGTCTTGTCTAGGTCTCCACAGGCCCATCTGCTGGGCGGATTTTGGAGTAGTCCTGACCAGACCAAAGGCTAAGCATCTCCGTAGGTTATCTGCACTCACCCGGACTTCAGAGTTTATGGAGAAGAACAAAGTGTTCATAAATAATTGACGATGGTAGGACAATTGAATCGGATTTCAGGAGGATCTGGCAGGTTGTGATCAGGGAACCATCAATGGATCGTGTGAATATCCTGATGGTGCCGGGAGCTGGACTCTCTTCCTCCTTCAGGCACTCCCACTGTGGGCCATCCTGCCCCAGGACTCTCCACAATGGTGGGACCCCCTGATGAAGGGTGTCATTTTTAATTCTGATGAAGGTGATTAGACAAGGGGCATTGGACCACCAGCCAAATTTTTCTGTTGGTCCCAAAAAATAGACAGACTGGCCATGTACCTCATGCAAGATCCCGGGACAAGAGAGAACACCCAGGTGTCCTACAGCCTAGGAAGGACGGGAAGAAAGGTGCTCAGCAGGACAGGGTCAGGTCCCGTCCCTAACTCACCCGTCGGTTGTTTTCTCCTCCGTGAGGATGCTAAGTCAGGGGTAGGGACAAAGATGGGGGGGTCACTTCTTTGGAAACCATTCCAGAGAAACGCAATTCCCACTTGACCTGCTTTTTAAGGATGAGCTTTGCAGATGGAAACGATAAGTGTCAGTATCACTGTAAAGATTTAAAGAGATGAGATTGAGTATATAAAGATCGTCTAGCAAAGTGTCTGGCACATGGGAAGTGGTAAAATATTAGCTTTCAATATGATAATTATTATCTTTTCAAAGATTACCATTTCATGGGAATCGAAGAATTGATTCCACTGGTTTCAAATGTTCTTGGTAATTACAAATGGCAGCCATCCATCTGTCTAGCACCGCTGGACTGGAATTTGTGGGAAGTAAATGGATATTATAGTGTAATACTTAAAAAAGTGATTTGAAAGAGAGATGAAAATCTAAGACAACATATGATGTCATCTGGGGGTAAATTTTCAGAACCTGGTCTCACTTTCTGTGAAATCTCCAGGAAATCAAATTTACCCAGGTGAACCGCCAACAGCCGGAAATGCTGTGGGTTGAGTTTTGTCAGGAAAACTTCAAATCAAATAATACCTTTTATAACCTGCATATGTTTTTGGTTTTTTTCTCTCCATTCCAGAGCTGTTATACTGGACATTTGTAGTTCAGTTTTTAGCAATTTTATCATTCTGTTTCTTATAAATAAGAAAGTTAGGACCAGTCCTATTTCCTCTTCTTAATTCTAGCATGAGTGTAACTATTGTCCTGTCAAGACCTGGAGTGGCAAGGGACCAACAAAAGTGGGGTGCTCAAACGGGGAGTGCCAAAGGCGTTTTGGCCAGAGCTAAATGGAAACCTATTTGAAAGCACTTTGCACTCTGCTCCCAAAATGGACGAGGCTCCTGACGTTAGCGCTATGTATGTCCTCATGACCCCTGACCTGTATTTGAACAATGGTGACAGGGGCGAGGTCATGGGTATTGAATCATTACATACAGAAATGTCTTGGTAAGAGCTGAGGCTATGCAGAGCTCAGACGATGGAAGGCAACGGCCGCTTATCTGTTTTGCTGGCACTGGCCTTGGCCCACGGCTGTGTGTGTCTGCTGACTCCACAGTTCCCCATATACAGCTAATGCCTTTTGATGGCCAAAAGCATAGGGGAAATAGAAACTTCTTTATCCCTCCATTAGCCAAGCAAAGAAAATACCTGAACAAAACAGTAGGTAAATAACAATTGAAATTGGTTGATTGCCACCATTGGGGTACTATGTTCCCTGTGTTTTTTGAAAGCTCGATCTCTAGCTAGGCACAGATGCCGCCACACCTGGACCTGCCCTTGGTCAGGTTGTCTGACTCCCGCCCAGGCAGTCCTACCAACCAAATGCTGGCATTTGGCCCCTCCCAGCCTCACAGAGCTGCCGGATCTGACTGAGGGGAAATGCAGAGTGAGACACACTCCCCGCCTCTGTTGCTGTCCTCCCTGAAGCCTGGCAGAGACCGTCCTGGAACAAACCACTCGGGCTCCCGGGGCCTCTCCTCCACTAAGCCTTGTCTGGGGGCCTTGTCTGGGGGCCTTGTCTGGGGGCCCTGGTTTCATGTCCGCATCACCCAGCCTGGCAGGGGTCCTGCTAAGGCCCTTTACGGAGAGCCCCCACTCTCGGTGTCTGACCGCCTAGCTGCCTTCAGCAAACATCTGTGAAGTCAGCTTACCGAGAACCCAGAATTTCCCTCCACGGCCCCCATCCTGCTCCTCATTTTCTTCATGCCCAGCTCTTCCACTGTGACCCTGACACCCTAGTACTGTAAACTGTCACCAGGCCCTTTCATTCTACAGCATCAGTTATGGCAAAGCCACCCACTTTGTAATTGTCCGGCTCAGGTCCCCAGCTCTCCCCAGGCTGACGCACCCTCCTGTGCTTCCGGCTTACACCGCAGTCATGGTCCTCCCATGCAGGGCTTGTTGGGCCCCCTCACCTTAGAATGCCTTTCTCACCTCGTCCGTTCAGTGTGTCTCAGCACCTGCATTTGGATATATGTGTTTTGACAAGCATTTTTGAGAGGATCATTGATTCCACTGGAAAACTTTCACAAATGGATGAGATCTCTGATAAACAGAATTCTACTGTTTGTTTTTCTCACTTGTTATTTTCAACTTGTACTGGACTTACAGAGAATTATAAAAATCCCATGGAGAGTCCTGTGTAGCTCCCCACAGCCTCCTCCCCTGACGTGATCGTCTGACACAACCACAGTGCAGTCACCAAAGCCGGGACCGTCAGGGCCATGGTATTAACCGCGGTAGAGTGGAACCCAGGCACAGGTTCCAGCAGGGGGGGTGTCAGCACCATGAGAAGGATAGGCCCTGCCTCTGTGGTATTCTGGCCAAAAATTCATGACATCATCCTAACTATGAAAAACTACTAGGCAAACCAGACTGAGGGGCATTCTACACATAATTCACCAGGACTCTCTGAGTACGTCAAGAGTATGGGAGGTAAGCGGACTAGTGTGTGCAGCCCCTGTGACAGACAGGGCCCTCACTGAGAAAGTTCTCAGTTCTAGAGGCCAGAAGGTCAGGGTCAAGGTGTCAGCACAGCTTTCTCCCCTGGGCTTGCAGATGGCAGCCTTCGTGCCGTGTCCTCGCGTGGTCTTCCCTCAGTGAGTGCACGTCCTGGGGTCTCTTTATGTGTTCAAGTCTCTTCTTCTTATAAGGACATCGTCCTGTTAGACTAGGGCTCACCTTGACCACCTTACCTTAACTTGGTCACTTCTAGAAAGACCCTATGTCCAAATACGGTCACATCCTGAGACACTGGGGGTTAGGACTTAGACATGGGAATCTGGGGGAGGGCACAGTTCAGCCCACAACAGGGTGGGAGCACCGACGGCAGCGTGGGATCCTGGAGCAGAGCAAGGACATGGGTCGAAATACTGCTCAATTCAAATTCTTGTTCGTTAGAGTCAATCACACACTGACATTGTCCACCGTATGTCTCCTAAGGAAACGCATTCACAAAGAAGAATGAGCCTAATATATCAGTCAGGTAACATTTTATACATGCCAACCTTACAGAGCTTAAAAGGACTAATGATTGAAAACATTGAGGAAGAAAATTTTTCAGAAGGGAAATAACATATTGCAGATATTATAAAAAACAGTTAGTGGGTTTTTAAGAATGAACCACTCAAACGTGATATACTACCATAAATCAGAATATAGTATTACCAGCTACAAGAAAGACAATGCATTCCACATTCTACTCTGAAAGCAAAGAGAAAAATGAAGAGAAGCAGAGAAAACGGTTTGTATTCATAAATAGCGACCCAAAGCTATTTGCGTAAGTGTCTTGGGAAGCACATAGCCTGGATCCAAGTGCTTACAAAGAAAGGAGGGCAGGTGGAAACTGTATTGCTAACAGTTCCCTGGAAAAGCAGAAAGGAGTTGACCAAGAGGCATCGTTCCTGGTGAAGGTCAAGTTCTCAGGAGCTACACACAGGCAGGCAGGCAGCCGCCTTTGGTACGACTGAAGTAACTCTTCTTTCTGGTCATGAAAGTAACTTATAGCCACTTTACATGAAGAACATTAGCAAACACAGAAGCATGTAGAAAGAGAGCCAGACCCTCTTCCGGAACCATAGGTAGTCTGTGCAAAGGCTGAAGTCACACCAGCTTTCCTTCCAGCATTTCTTTTGCTTCTGTCTGTTCCTACACATTTTATGAAAATGGGATCATATTAGTTTGTAGCTTTTAATATAACAATATTTGATGAATACATCTCCCTGTCCGTAAATGAAGATCTTCATCTTCCTTCCTTCCTTCCTTTTCTTTCTTTCTTTCTCCCCTTTCCTTCCTTCCTTCCTTCCTTCCTTCCTTCCTTCCTTCCTTCCTTCCTTCCTTCCTTCCTTCCTTCCTTTTCTTTCTTTCTTTCTCCCCTTTCCTTCCTTCCTTTCTTCTTCCCGCCCTCCCTTCCTCCCTCCCTCCCTCCCTTCTTTCTTTCTTTCTTGAAGGGCTCAGCTCACAGTGGCCCATGGGGGATCGAACTGGCAACCTTAGTGTTATTAGCACCATGCTCTAACCAATGGAGCTAACCAGTCACCCCATTCGTCTTCATTTTTAAAGATTACATCAAATTCTATGATAATGCTATACCATACTTTATTTAACCAAACCCCTGTTTTTGGTTTCAAAGCTATTTTTAATTTGTCACTATTACAAACATTGCTAAAATGACTGTCCTTAAGTAAAAACCTGTGCACATTTGTCCAATGATTTTTCTGCAGGGTGGTGAATTCCTGGAAATGGAGTTATTGCCAGGTATGCAAATCATTAAGGCTTTGAAAAAGTGTTGCCAAATTATTCTCCAGAAAGTTTTTGCCAATTTGTGCTTTCACCAAATGTATGAACATGGTTTCTTTCCCGTCCCTTTCACTATAATAAACAAGATCATTTGTTAAACCGATAGGTGAAAATGCTCTCTCTGTTTAAATTCACAAAAATGTGAACACGATCACCAGTGCACAGACATTTTTTCCTATGTTTTGTGGGAGTTTGCAGGTTTTGCCTAAGATTGCCTGCACATGTACTTTGTCTATTTTCCTGTAGGACATTTGCTGTTTGCTCTTTATTCTGGAGTACTTTGTATATTGAGGATATTAACTCTGAGTGTCATATGGTTTGCAAATTCATCTTTATTTTCCCAGTTTGTCAAATGAGCTGAGTCAGCCACACATTTCCAATTGATGTCAGTATGAGTGTCTTTAGTTCCAGTAAATCATGTTGAAAATATTTGATCAACGAAGCTGCTGCCTCCACACCACCCCACACAGAAGGGCTACGTACCAGACGGGCTTTGGGTAGAAAGAGTCGAGCTCTGGAGGCTGAATACCCAGGTTCCAAAGCTGGCTTGGGGTTTTGGCTTCTCACATATGGGGGTGCAAACAGTGCACAGCCCTGTAATTCAGTTTCCGTGCTCTCAGCTCCCCTCACGTACACAGGTCCTGGCCGAGACATTCCCTTCCTCCTGTGGGGCTACTGAAGGGGGCTGGGGGTCTGCAATCTGTAACTCGTTAACACGACTTTCCTTCCCCCACCTCAATTAAGGACAGTAAAGCTAAGCGGCAAAACCCAGATGAAGAAGCTTAAGATTCAGTTAAACCCTGTCATCCTGCAGGAGGGAGGCCAAGAAAATGCCTGTTTTCTTTTCAGTGCCATGGAAGGCTTTTCCCGAGGCCCCAGGGGCCAGTGTTCACACCAGTGTCCTGACCAGGTGCTCAGGGGGCCTAAGGTGACCTCTGTCCCAGAGTCTCGGGGACAGAGGGGGTCTCTAGGCTGGGAGATGCCAAGAGGAGGCGTTGTCCCGTGCCTCAGCGTCCAGGGCTGGGCCCAGCTCAGACAAGCTGACAGCTGCACGTTTCCTGCCCGCAGCAGAGTCCGGCGCTGCTCGGGGACACTTGGGACCCTGATGTAAAAGTCTGCATGCTAATTGTCAGAGAAAGGAAACAGGACTCTCGCTGTTCAAAACCAAAGAGCCATGGAGAATTTGACGTTAGCATGTGATCAAAAAAGGCTTTCTTCAGGATGGAGTGTGTTTCCTCAAAATACTAAGCGAGTGGAGTCCCCAGTGTCTCAAGCGTCTAGACTGAAGGATGCCCGGGTCCGCTGGATATCACCGCGGGCCTGTGTGGAGGTGTCACTTTGCATTATTATCCAAGCCCCGTCCATGAGCCCCAGCCCTCGCCATGAGGCCGCTTGTGTGGGAGCCCTGGCTCCCTACTGGCTCCTGCAGGGCCTGGTTCTCTGGGTTCCCAGCAACCCCCGCCCCCAGCAGGAGCTGGCCAGGTGAACGCCCCCAACCCTGACCCTCCGTCCTTCTCACACATGCCCCAACACCTGCTCAAGGTTGTCAAATGTCTGTAAATCTACCAGATTATAATTTGTGTTTCCCTGGTAAGTAAAGTTGCATGTCTTTTTATTATTGTGTTTTTGGCTATTTGAATGTACTTCCCCCCACATTTCATGGGTTGATTGTCCTTATCAATCTGTTGGCACACTGACATGATAAGATTGTGTGTCCTTCCCCTTCAGAGTCTGGGTGCCCTGGGCCTTGCATCTTGGATGTCTGATTAGATTTGCCACTGGCTGTTCCTCAAGGAGGGTGTTGGGTGTGAGGTCCTGTCGATCAACTCGCTGGTGTGTGTGGCTCCATTTCCAGGACATGCCAGGTGCACCAGGAGAGGCCAGGTGTGGACAGGCTGCGCTTGGCTGGCTGTGCTGAGGCACCACCGTGGTCTCCACGCAGGACTCTCGCTCTGCTTGCCGTGGGTGACAGCCCCAGGCAGTCTTCTCCAGGTGCTCTGCTTAGACAGGTGGTGGTTTGGTGGAAAAGGTTACAGCTTGGTCAAGACCCCACATAGAACTTGGGACAGATGGCCTCACCAGGCCAGGTATCACGCTGGCGCCCCACCTGTCATGTTGTGCTTTTCACCTGGGTCCCTCACCCACAAGGGGCGAGAGGAGGAGAGCAGTGATTGCGTGATCAGGGCCCCAGACACCTGAGGATTTCCCAGCCCTCCTCACTAGGGCTGCCCCAAAACAGAGGGAGGGAACAGGAGTTAGTACACGTGCTGCCCAAGGGGGGGAAAGAAGAGGGGGACCGGCTGCTGCCAGGCACAGAGAGAAGGGGGCTAGAGAAAGACCCCGATGCGATTGCATGGGTTGGGTCGAGCTTCACTTCACTCCACTTGGCTACCGCTGGGCCTGAGAGGGCAGTGCTGTTCCCCCAAGTTCAACATCTGAGGCCAAGTCGATTCCCTAACCGTGGGCAAGTGAGCCACGTGCTCTAAGGGGCTCATGTATTGTGCTCTGCTGCCCGTCCTGTCCCATCCACTGCTCAGGTGGTCTCTGAGGACAGCAGCGGTCCTTTTGGGAACACCACTGCCTACTGAGTCCAGGGACTGGAGATTTGATGCTTTGTAACTGTTTGTATAGCTGTGAAAATATACACAGTAATACGGCAACTTGGCTTGGAAGCCCCCCTTATTAAATGTTCATGAAGTTATAAAGAACATGTGCCCACAGCCTTAGTCCGTAGTCACCACATTGGTTTCGTAAGGTGGAGAATGGCCACCCGCCATGCTCTTGACCCCATGCTGCAGGTGGACACAGGCTGGAGGATGTGCTGGGCTCTCGTAGAAAGAGGAGGAAACAACTGGAGTAGAAGAGGAAGTACTATGTCTGCAGCCCCAGAATACACATTAACGTGTCCTTGTGTCACCCAGGAGTCGACTGCAAACACTGGTTGGTGAAATGAAAGCCATTGAACAGGGATGATCCCCACATTTTCATCCTGAAGCCATCGCGGTCACAGGCAACTCTTCTTTTCCGAGTCACAGCCAGTCTTGGATGGCCGTTGGCTTGAGCCCAAGTGTAAGTCACTTTCAGCTCAGAAGAAGGAAATAAAAGAGGGGCACCCCTATTGTTGGTGCCCCTCTGAGTTCCCTGTGCCAAATCTTCTCCAGACCCAACCTGTCAGAGGGAGCCTTGCACGAGCAACTTTCCCAGCCGTGAGTGGTCCTCCGATAGGGCCCCGAAGACATTTCCGGTGTTGTGTGGTGTGTAACAAGAGCTACAGACTTCACTGCAGCACGAGCTGCAAGAGAGGAAACTGGAATGCCCAGAGACAGCTCGCTGTAATTAATCATTTTAGGACGAAGCCTGTCATGGCCCTTTCTGGGGCTCATACTGCTGTCAGTTACAGCCAGCCCCGCGCCATCTGTAATTGTTTAAAATATCACCCGACCAGAATCCACGTTTCTAACACTTAGGCTTCATTTACACCTCCCAAGGAACACTCCATAAAATTCACCGCCTGGCCGGGAGAGTGTGAGGCGGCCGAGCCTACACACAATGTTTCTGGCTGATGTCACCAGTCAGCAAATCCCTTGCGCTGTGGGAAAAGACCCCATCACATACCTGCCTTTGGAGTCCAGGCTCAGGCAGCAGTGCTCAGCTCAGGTGGGGGAAGGTCACCGGAAGTCAGAGCAGGTTGTTGCCTTTCGGTATGGGATGGCGAATTCAAACAAGCATTTCAGGACAAAGAGGGCTTCCCCAAGCTTAATAAGCTTCCCGCCCTGAAAACACTCTCATCAGTCCCGTTTGCTCTAAGCCAATCTGCCTCTCCCTCAGAAATGTGGCGGCTGAAGTCTGTGTGTGCCTTTGTGCTTGAGTAGTGCCCTGAGAAGGAAACCTGCCAACAGGAGTCCACCTCTGGGTAAAACAGCCTGGGCATTTCCTAACCATTTCCAAGTACACATGCAGGAGGGCTGCAGTGGGTTTTATGGACCTAGCAATGCATAATTTCGTAGCTAGAATATGGTCGGTCCCTAATTCAAGAGAAAGGAGGGACAAGCTTCATAGAGGAATTTCAAATAATATCCCCCCTCCAGGAAGTGGCCCTAACCCTCGCTTCCTCTCACAGTGTCCCTCCTCCTCGCCTGGGAGCGCTGGACTTTGTGACTTGCCTCTAGACAATCATCTGGGAAGGGAAATCCAACACTGTCCAGTGCTGATGCCCGGTGACACCTCCTGAGCCCGTGATCACGCTACCTGTGGTGCCAGGCGCACGCCACAGATCCCTGATACATATGTGAGGCGGGCACCTCGCCTCTGCGGTCTTCTTCCCCCAAACTCACAACCCCAGCCGAATCACAATAAAACCTCACACTAAACTGGAGGGACGTTCTACCAAATGCCCGACTAACTTTCCTCAAACTGCCCTCGTCATGAAAACCAAGCAAAGTCTGAGACGTGCCCCAGAGAGCAGGAACCTAAGGAGACACTAAATGCAACGGGGATTCCCAGACTGGGTCCTGCGTCAGAAACAGGGCGTTGGAGGGAACACTGGTGACAGCCACATAGCATCTGTGTTTAGCTAAGTGTTAGTCCTCCTTTGACAGATGTATGCTGGTTATTCAGAATGCTAACATCTGGGGAAGCTAAGGATGAGGGTGTGTGGAGCTCTGTCAACTATCTCTGCAACTTTTCTGTAAGTCTAAAATCATTCCAAGATAAAAATGTTTAAAAGATCGGATAGAAAAGAATCTTCTAGAATTCTGAGTCACTGTAACTGACAGGGTGTGGGGTGTGCCTCTTGCCTTTTGTCTTGTGGCCCATGGCGGAGATGTTGTGATGGCTTCACCACCTTATGCAGGAAGGCAGACATCTTCTCTGATTGAAATATGTGAACTTTCAACTCACCAAAATGTTTCCAATGGCCATGTTTTCTTTCCCTTCTGGAGAATATTCTGGATTCCATGTCACTTGCTACTAGTAATAATCTACGGAAAAGCAAGCTCATACAGAAGCTAACATCTGAACAAGACGGGCAGTGAACAAGAAGGGCCCTGCTGTGGCTGAAATAACCATAAGATGTGTTTGTGAGCCCACGGGAAGCATTTGGCAGTATTTGGGGTGAACTGCTTAGACTTTCACTTTGTTTCATTTTGTGTAGATGGGAGCTGAGCTTGGGTCAACCATGGCAGCCCTTTGTTGTGTCGCCTTCACAGCCACACAGGTGTGGAGCCTTCATCCTAAGCTGCATCGCAGGTACGCTGGGAGGCTGCTGGTCAGTGGGCGGCTCCATTTGTGTATGGTCAGTTGACTTTCTCTGTAGCTGTCCAGAGTCTGTGCGGTGTTTAGAGTTTCCATCCCAACATGCTAACATGGCCAGATCCTCCTTGGAGCCTGCCTTCCTTCCTTCCCAAAATAAATATGGAAAAGCTAAATGCCTGACCTCATTCCAGTCACATGGAGCCAAAGTCTTCAACCCAGAGTGTGCATCTCTCAAGGAAGAAGGGCCTCCAAGGGAAACCCAGCCCAGGTGGAGGTAAAGACACCACTTTCTGGACTCAGCTGCCAAATGCATCTTCCTTCACACCCACGTGGAGGAGGAATGCCTACTGTGTGTCTTTCTCCCCCTTCCCTAGTCCTTTCTCTCTTCTCAAAAGGAAGGAGGCCTGCCATGGGGACCTAAGTGGCACTTTGCCCCCTCCTAGGGGTTCCAGGGACCAAACAAGAGGTCAAGGTTGAGAAGCTAAGTGCGTACTTCTGCAAGTCCAGTGAGTCTGCCTCTTCGTACGCATCCAAAGTAAAGGAAGAATGAATCATGGTGTCAGGTGAGCCCTGAGAGTCATTCTGGATGCCAGGTCACAGCGCAGTGCCTGGTCTGCAACTCGGGGCTCAGAGAACCGGGTGCTATTTTACACTAGAATTTCTTCTGTCCCCATCTATTTATGTGTGCTTTCAGTGACCACAAACGAATAAATGTGAACCATATTTAATTCTAGCAACAATGCCATCAATGTATGTCCATTTTATTTAGAGATTCATGTCCAGTAACATTTTATTATTTTATGTTCGATAACTTTAAATGTATAATATAGTCTTATTTATTTATCAATGTTTAACAAATACCATTTCTAATGATAATTCAATCCAAAAGAAAAGCTTACACAAAATTTCTGTAAGAAGATACATTTTCAATTTTCTATATATTTCTATTGCAAAGAAGAATGATTGAGCAATCGATGCGAGACTTAAGAGGGACAGTAAAATACTAGTAGATAAAATCAGGGTTGTAAATATATGGAAACAGAA
Source organism: Rhinolophus hipposideros (assembly GCF_964194185.1). Classification (NCBI taxonomy): domain Eukaryota; kingdom Metazoa; phylum Chordata; class Mammalia; order Chiroptera; family Rhinolophidae; genus Rhinolophus; species Rhinolophus hipposideros. The sequence goes on from NC_138053.1 coordinate 99,359,501, forward strand.
GTTCCAAAAAAAAGAAGAAGAAGATAAGCAACGTTTCCCATGTGTTAAAGCAGACATTGTTTATGTGTTTTTCAATAGACGGGGGTGGGTATCGATTCAGTATCACATTTAAGTCTCAAGATGTCTCTTGGGTGTTTAGACAGAAGCTGGCAGGCATGTAATCAGTCAAAAGGGTGATGTGACAATTTTAAGATGTTAGCATTTATAATTCAGCAAAAATTACATACTTTGCAACTACTTAAATAGGATGGAAAATTTTACATGTCAATGTAAGGATGTATGAGGAAACATGGGATTGTGAGATGCGATTTTAGGGGCTTTGCGGTTAAGGAGAGTTTGGGGACCGTGCTCGCCCCCAACGAGTGACCACTGCTGGTATGAGGACAGGGTCTTCCCGGGGTCCTGAGTGCATCTCACTGCATGGTGCCTCCTGGGGAGGCTGTGATGAGCTCGGCAGAGCAGGGCTTCCCGGGGGCACTTGTCCAACCGATTCCTGCCTCCAGCCCTCCTGTGTCCACTGTGGAGAGCCAGCTGTGTGCCCGGGGGCAGGCGGGTCGGTTTCTCCAGGATGCGGGGTACAGACACTACTATCTGGACACGGTCAAGACAGCAGTGGCCTTGCCAACAGTTATTGCAGGAACGCCCCCCCCCAAATTACCACCTTCACAACGTATTTGAAATCAAGGCTTTCAATAACTCTAAACTCGTTATCTTATGACTTTCTTTTTTCAATCCCTTGAGCATCATATGTGTTCTAAAACCTGTCAGAAATGTGGTTTTGAAAACTTTTCAGTTTGTTCCCATTTTTATATTCCCACTGCTCTTCATCAAGTCTTATCAAGTCCCTTTGACTTTTACACAAGTGTATGGAAGACAATTTTTCCTATCCTCACACGTTCCCTTCTCCCTTTTTAAAAAATAAATAGGAGCTTTTATTTTATTGTCACCACTATTAATAATATTATTGTTTGACTGCTTGATAAGGGCCTAGTATTCTGGGGCGAGGTGACGCTGGAAAGCAGAGCTGGGGTGTGCTGTTACCTGTCCCTGTCCCAGGGGAGGGGCACACATTGGGAGCCCCGTGTGCAGAGCGGCTGCTGGGACTCGGGCACCTGTGCAGTGTCTTAAGTGCTGCGTTGACCCTGTGAGGCATCTGCCACTGCTCTTTCCACTTGGCAGGTGAAGACGTGGACTTTGACAGCCTGAGGGATGAGAGGCCCTGACAGAGCTGCCCTGGAGTCCTGGCTGTGAATCGGAAACACGCTGCCTGTCCCCCCGGGCTGCCCTGTCCTCGTCCTGATCCCACTTCCTGAGTCACATGGGCTAGCGGTGTCCCTTCACAACGCAGAGTCCTAAAGGTGGCAGCAATGGGAGATAGGGTTTGAACGTTCTAACGATTTATCCTGAGCCAAGGAGCCGCCCATGAGGGTGTGTGCTGGTTACCGAGGAAGGAACTGAGGGGGCCTCCTGGCACCTGTATTCAGGAAGACATTTGAGGAGCAAGGGGGAGCCAGGCCGGAGCCTGAGGGGTGTGGGTTTAGTACACAGCCCTGAGGCGAAGGCTGGACCGCGGGGGTGACCCTGGGGTCCCCCCAAGGCCAGGAAGCCAGCACTCCAGGGGAGGCTATACCTGAAGCAGCACGAGGACCTGGACTCCCCAGTTGCCCTTAGAGCCACAGCGTAGCACATCTGTCACATGACAATGGGACTGCCTGTGACACGGGCTGCGTGCCCAGCCCTGGACATGCGTGGCCTGCACCAGCGTCCCACTGAGAGCAGGGCTAAGGTGCCCTGAGCCCTGCCACTGCGCCCAGTCTCCTGCACAGCCCTCATCCCACCGCACAGCCAGAACAAAGCCAGTGTTCTGTGTCTGACACATGAACACCATCTGGTGAGAGCAGCCCTGGTAATTGAACGTGATATTGTAATTTGGGTGCTTTTATCCCAGCAGCGAGGACCCCCAAGGTTCCAGCTGCACTTCACACGCTCCTCCCAGGCTGCACTTTCCGAGGGCATTATACACCCGGTCCTGGACGGATGGGGCCACTCACGAGGACACGTGCCTGTGGGCGGCAGGTAATCGATCATCGCCATCCATTGTTTCCCCAGGATCCCAGCCTTTCCCACAGCGGGTGACAAGCACGCACCCTTAAACGTGCGTGGCCAGGTGGAGGCTGTAACTCCACTTCACCTTTAGTTTCTAAACTTAATTAATTGACAGGGAACCTCTGTGTGTGTGTAATGTGAAAAGGAGGTACCTACTCATCAGTAAAAAATTATCATCAATCTACAATCACGTAATATTCACTCGTGAATGATTTGCAAATGGAGGAAACTTAAAAAATATCTGCAGACAGCAACAGGCGAAGGGGGCGTTTGTATTGCAGACCCCGGATGCGTCGTGCAGGATCCCAGCCCTGTTCCCGGACACCACGCAGAGGAGACTCCTCATCGGCCTTCTCGTGTGCACGGCGCCACTGTGCCAGCGGCTTTTGTCACCGCGGTCACTGCTGCTCCCCTGTAACCTGGGGGGCTCAGTCCTACCCGCCGTGGGGCCGGACGCGACACTGCAGGCAGCAGCCTGGGGCCTTGGGCTCCAGGAGCTGGGGGGCCACCGGAGACCTTCTCCTCTCGCGGGCCACCTGCCTGGGCCCCGCCCTCCTGCCTCCGAACCCCACCAACCGCGCGGGGACCCCTGGCTTCCGTGGGTACACCACGCCCCTCGCGGGCTGGGCGCGGGCACGCATGTGCACGTGGCTTTTGTGTGTTTTGTGCTTTACACATCACACAGACATAGTTCTTACAATAAAACAACATCATACAGCGAGAGCATGTAAACAGGGCGTGTTCGAGATAACGGACCACACAGGGTTTTGCTCATAATGCTGTAAAAATACCCACGCGACTCATTGCACGTGAGACGCAAGGAGGGGCCAGTGCCCGGAGCCGGTGGGCGCTGAGCCCCCCCCCGCCCCCCCTCACCCCCCCCGCCCCCCCTCACCCCCCCCAGGGCGCCCCGGCCCCGCTCTGCAAGGCGGGGTGCTCCCAGCCTCGCCCCCAGCGCGGGACAAGGGCGGGGTGCTCCCAGCCTCGCCCCCAGCGCGGGACAAGGGCGGGGTGCTCCCAGCCTCGCCCCCAGCGCTGGACAAGGGCGGGGTGCTCCCAGCCTCGCCCCCAGCGCGGGACAAGGGCGGGGTGCTCCCAGCCTCGCCCCCAGCGCGGGACAAGGGCGGGGTGCTCCCAGCCTCGCCCCCAGCGCGGGACAAGGGCGGGGTGCTCCCAGCCTCGCCCCCAGCGCGGGACAAGGGCGGGGTGCTCCCAGCCTCGCCCCCAGCGCTGGACAAGGGCGGGGTGCTCCCAGCCTCGCCCCCAGCGCGGGACAAGGGCGGGGTGCTCCCAGCCTCGCCCCCAGCGCGGGACAAGGGCGGGGTGCTCCCAGCCTCGCCCCCAGCGCGGGACAAGGGCGGGGTGCTCCCAGCCTCGCCCCCAGCGCTGGACAAGGGCGGGGTGCTCCCAGCCTCGCCCCCAGCGCGGGACAAGGGCGGGGTGCTCCCAGCCTCGCCCCCAGCGCTGGACAAGGGCGGGGTGCTCCCAGCCTCGCCCCCAGCGCGGGACAAGGGCGGGGTGCTCCCAGCCTCGCCCCCAGCGCTGGACAAGGGCGGGGTGCTCCCAGCCTCGCCCCCAGCGCTGGACAAGGGCGGGGTGCTCCCAGCCTCGCCCCCAGCGCGGGACAAGGGCGGGGTGCTCCCAGCCTCGCCCCCAGCGCTGGACAAGGGCGGGGTGCTCCCAGCCTCGCCCCCAGCGCTGGACAAGGGCGGGGTGCTCCCAGCCTCGCCCCCAGCGCTGGACAAGCGCACGCAGGACGGCCGCGCCGCACGAGAGGGGTCGCCAAGAGCAGGCGCAGGACCCTCCTTCCGAGGACGCGGGGGACAGGTGGTGGCAGCGCCTTGCCCGGCGCCCCTGTGGGGGCCGCTGCCCGCAGCTGACCCGTCTCACCGGACAGACCGAGGATGGACACGCGAATGTTGGAAAGCCTTTTGATCTTCACGGGAGATGGTTGCCAGATGGGGAAACGGAGCACCATTTGAATACAGCGAATATACACTTAAAATCATCTTCATCTTGTTCAACTTTTCCCTGCAGCTCTCCATTAGAGGAGAGATTTATCATAGCCGTGAGGTGGGGCCGAGCTTCTAAAGGAAGGAGCAGCGCGGACCTTTGGAGATGTCAGAGGCAGGCGGGCGGGCAATTTAAGACTCTTGTCGCTCAGTCAGAAGGACTCGTTTATGCCAGGGCCTAATAAAGCACATAAGGAACGAATTTATAGAAAATATTCACCGATTGATGCATTTATTACTCAGATATGGAGAAAGGGGAGAAACAGGTTTTGAAAATCTTCCTCTCCCACGTTTCTCAACTTTGCCACCCCCGGCCCCTACACAAGCCTTCCTTCTCTCCATATGCGGCCTAAGTGCAAACGGAGTCTCTGAGAGGTACATGATGATAAGAAAAATACATTTAAAATGATATATGCTTCTAAAAAGTTTCCACCTCACACTGGAAATTCTTTTATTTTTTTATGTGGAGAGATAAAGATGAAGGTCTGAATAGGTACCATGTACACTTAATTGAAAGAGTACGTACTGAAATGTGCCCTAATCAGTAACATATATAGTTACTCAAAGAGAAACTTCATGACCTCTTAATCAAATATATTAAATTTTCAATGAAATCTTTTAGGCAAAACTTCTAAGTATGTATTGAGATGTGTCCCATAAAGAATTTATTGCAACATTAACAAGCTGTATGCTTAAAACTAATTTTGCCGGGGTGTGTGTGTGTGTGGGGGGGTGTTGCAAACTATGGGTCCAAAACAATGGACTCAGATGAGCGTGCTGTGATGACAAATTCACATTTACACCTCCCTGTCACAGTGAAAACCCCCAGCAATTTACCAGTTGTATGCATTTTTCTGGTATGACTCATAGTGCTGATGTGCACATTTCTGAATTCTGGGAAGTGTTTCTTTTAGGATCAATGCCCATGCTGTGGACATATTGGAAATGGAGCGCTTTGGGATGTGCTAAAAATAGAGCCCAACAGGCCGTGCAAGGCCGTGCAGGCGCACTTGTGCCTGGCAGGCAGTCGGGACCAAGGCCCGCAGCAGGCCGCCTGCTCCCATCCTCCTCTGGGCAGTAGGGACTCCCAACTCAGAAGTAAGAATAACGCCCTGATGGTGCTAATTTACAGTGTTCAACATCGGGCCAGAAGTTAGCTCCATTTCACCGTCCTTAGGGCTAATTTAAAGAGAAATCTCAGTGTTGTGAAGGGGGAACACATTTCCTTTGTAACTAGCAGCTGTCAGTCCAGATCTCAGGTCTAAATCTTTGCAAGAAAATCCTTACCAGGCTGACATGACTCACTGGTGAAGGTAGGTAAGTGCGCATCAAAACTACGATAGAAGCAATATTGGCCAGTAACAGTTACGGCACGCACTGGATTTTTTTTTTCTTTTTGCAGCAATGAAGCCTATTGCTAAAGTCCCAAAATTGAGATAAAAAAGTGTTAGTAATATTCCATAAAGGCAGCCTTGGAAGGTGGACTCTTTTTCCCCCAACTCTTCCTAGGTTTTAGCGGTCGCTGCTGAGTCTCAAGGTCAGACGCAAATCCTCTTAGTGACACCACACACCACTGTCACAACAGCCACAGAACTGGCCCAGCCTCACTGGCACGGCCTCCAGCCCGATGCTACTGGAATGTCTGCCACTGTGGCCACTCACTCAGGCACATGCCAGTGCCTGTCCCCTGCAGGTGGCCCTGCCGCAGGTGAGGTTGTCTGCTTTCGGGCATGCCACCACTGTCACGTAAGGAGCGAAGGGAGTGGCCTTTACTTGGAGTGCAGTCTCTCCCCGGGTACAGGGCTGGCCTGCCATCCTCCGGGACCTCACGGAGGTGGATGCTCAAGGAGAAAGTCCCCACTTCTCCGAGCACCTGCAGACCTGAGCTGTGTCGCCCTGCTTGGCGCCTCTCTCCCGCCACAGAGCAGCCGTGAGAGCGGGGAGCACCCCAGCCTCCTCAGCTCAGGACTCTGCCAGGGGAGCATTCGTGTGGAGATGGGCATGCAGCGGAGAGAGGAAGGACCCTCAGTGTCACGTTTCCTGAAGGGGCCATAGCCTCAGGTGGTGTGGCTTGTCTGAGCTGGTCCTGGACCACTGGCCTCTGCAATGGTGGCCACTGCTTTCAGTGCCCCTCACATTCAGTGGCCAGGGAGGCAGTTGTGTCCCTGAAAATGATCCTGAATCCAGAGGCGTGGGAGGTCCCCAACTGCCTATTCCAGACCTGCCAACAATCTGGGTGGTTAAAAATCCGAGACACATCACAACATAGGAGGGCACATTTTTCTCTTTCTTTTGCCACTGTAAACTAAATTTACCATTTAAATCAATGGTCTTTAGGACCTGAATGCCCAGAGACTCGGTAAAGCTGAAGCACATCAATGCTACTCCTTTGACAAGTATCATCCAAGGGACACTGGTTCCTGGCACTGCCTTCACAGTGTCTATACGAGGGCCCTGTTCCATGTGGGGACAGTGCTCTCTACCACCTTCTCCAGCTGAGCAAACTGCTCGTCCACTCAAGGAGCCCATTGGGACAGGAGGTGCCCACCTCACCCTCCTTCTGCAAGTGAGAACCCGCTGCAGCCCCTCCCAGCCCACCATAAGTCCGTTAGGAGGGAGATTGCTTCAAATGTGCACATCTGTCATTCGTCAACACCTGTGACATTTTCACTGGTGCACACAAGGGCCCACCTGTGCCACCAGCAGGCTGGGGAGGCCTGTCCACACTGAGGGCAGGTGCCAACTTCACCAAGACACTGTGCACAAGAAACCAGCATCCTCCCTCAGGCCTCACAGACTCTCGGTGAGCCCCCAGGCGGGCACAGGGATTGGGGCGCTCTGAGAAGGATCAAGCATTGAGGTGGGGGGCTTAGACATTAACCAACTGACTGCCCAGAACTACTATTCCTGAATTTTAAAATATGCCTTTATAGTAGATACCTGTGTGCAGTGCATTGTGCCAGGAAAGAAGGCACAGTGGTGATAAGACCCAACTACTGCAGTCAAGAACCAGGGCCAAAGGCAGAGAGACAAATGCTCGGGGAAAGGTCAGGGTGACGGACCTGTCCTGTATTGAGGGCGTGATGCAGAGGGAGGCAGGACAATGCCTGTGAGAGAGCGACGGGGAAGAGAAAAGTGCACATGAAGGAGGACGTCTTCAAGCAAAACAAAGGCTGTAGATGCATTTCATTCTGTTGTTATGAGGACACCCCTAACATACTTCTACCACAAAACAAGCCACTGAATACATGTGATACATCCAAAGAAAATGATAAAAACTATTTAATGAGAGTGCACAGTTACGGCAGCTAAACTTCATCACTGATGCATGAAAAGCATAGTGTTATTTCTTAACATCTTCCTTCATCTCACTATGAACCCATGCAAGTGCTGTGGTAAAGCTCTGCACATGCATGTGCATTTCATATCCCTCCCTGTACGAACTGATGTGTGTGCGTGTGCATGCACGCACGTGTGTGCACCCACCGGGACGTGAAGCCAGTGAAGGATGGTGTAACCTGCTGACCCATGGCAGTCCCAAGGATTCCTATGGAAACTGTGCCTGCCTGGTAATTATTATTCCAACCCTATTAGCATAATGATAGCCTCATTTCCTGCTGCTGCATTTTTATCCACAATCTCCCAGAGGTCTTTAAGCTTGTTAATAATCATTATAGATAGCCAATGAAGGGAATCATGGCTAAAATGAACTCACCTGAACTAAAGAGATTAACCATACTCAAGCCTGAAGTGCCCCATAAGTATTCATCAACAGTCCCTTCCTATCAGCAAATAAATAATAAAGAGAGTTACAGGGAAATTACCCCGTGTGGGAACACATATTTTTGCTTCAGTGGGTCATTCCTTCCAAGTGGTTCCATCTTTAATTAACGTTGCCAGACACATTGAAGGCATTTTCAGCATGCAATATTCCTGCAGACAAGGTGGGGAGTTCCGCGCTACCTCAGCGTTTTGTAAGATGCTGAGATCTGTCTGTCAGTGATACAATGCTAACATGCAATGGACACTAGCAATGGGTCACCAAAAGAAAACAAAATTAATCTTAGGATGTAGCTTAGCCAGTTTTCTTCCTCTCTTTCTTTTGTTTTCTTTTACCATCCTAAATCGTATCTTGCTCAGGCACATGAAATGCTGCTTCTCATTGTTTCCCCCTGATGTGTTCTCTGACCTGGCTGGCCTTGGCCACTCTGAGCGTCCCATCATGCAGAAGCAAATACACATGGCTGCCCATAGAAGTCTCATGATAGCCAGGGAAGTGTCTGCCCAGGTCCAGGAGTAGAAACGACCAGTGGCTTTAAAATTTGTCCTGAGGACTTCCAAAATCCTGTCACCTTTACCAACTGATCACCCCTTCCTGGTTAGGTCAGTCTCTCAAGAATCAAACTTTGTTCCAAACCTGTTCGAGTTCTCTTATTCCTCATTCTTTACTATGCAGAGCTCCTTCGAGGCACCTGTCCTCCATCTCTGACTACCCTGGTGGCCTTCACGGACTCCTCTTCTTGGTTCCATCTCGTCCATCCTGAGGTGCCTCAGAATGTTGTCCTCAGCTGTGTCTCTCACGCTATGGACTCTGAGCGTCTGTATTTCTTCCCAGGGCCCTCAGTTACCAGGGACTCCCAACTACAGTCCCACTGCATCTCCTGGGGCGTCTTGTCCTCTGAGCAACAGCCACTGTGTTGCTCAAGCAAGAAAGCTGCTCTTCTTGCCTCTCGGAACCCACACCCAGATGGCGCCCGGGCACAGCCACCCTCCCTCTAAGGACTGAGTGGAACTTCTCCACACCTATTTCCAGTTCAAAAGCCCTGGGCCAGCTCTGTGGCTTCTGTTACCCAGATTTCTTCTGGGTAGACACGTAACTGATGATGAAACTTCAGATTGTTCTTCAATGAGTTACACTTTAAATGAACACATTGCCTTTCCCTGGCCTGGCGTGTTCGCTGTCTATCTCCTTGTCCTCCAGCTGTGTCCTCAGATGTTACCTCTGAGACTCTAGACTTTTCTGAGCACAGTGGGGTGGCCCTTCCTTCAAACCCTGCACAACCCCGGGCTTTCCTACACTGAAACATTCTGCTTTCCTGCCTGCCCCATCCTGTGTACCCATCTTTAGAGCACAAAGGGCTGATACGTGGCCATTGTTCAAATAGAACCTGCTAAACAAATGAAATTGCTGAAATATAATAGAAAAAATGAAACTGATTTTGACCTACTCCTTTTCTCTTAATAGTCCTCCTGGGGACTGGCAAATCTCCACTTGCAACTTACCTGCTCCAGCTCCCAGGAGCCCCAAAGTGAGCTCCAGACAATTGGGCCGTTTCTCAAATCAGAATAACCCTGTGGGCACCCAGGTGAAAGAACCGGTGAGGACAAGTGACAGCTGTATATTCCCACCCTCAAGAGCAAAGAGTATAAACTGGCGCCTTAACAGTTAGAAAAAACAAAACAATACGTAACTGTATTTATTTATTTAGCTCTCCCCAGATTTGTTGCTTTACAAGAAATATGTTGTTGTTGTTGTTGTTTAAATTAATAAGTCAAAACGTTAGGATTGCACTCGTCCAATCTTCTAGATGTTTCTCCATATTGTGATGCACTCTTACTGCTGCCTACAGAGCTGACCTGAAAATCTATAGAGCTCTGGCTAAAATGCAACTTTCCGGTAACACTTACCTGCATTTACCACTTTTAAATTGAAATCCTACTGTGTGAACGTTCCTCTCTCTAAGACAAGCCCACTGGTGTTTGCACAGTCCTTCGGCTAGAACCTATGTCCTGCCACAGTGGCAGCCTCCTTCCCCATTTTTAAATTCCACTGTTCCCCACTGAGAAGAGAGAGCTCTGACACTGGTGGGCGATCAATTCAGAAACATTGGTGCACAGAGTGGAGGAGAGGATGGAGAACAGAGTAGTCATAAAATGGCAACCCTCATGCTAGGCAATGATGTTTAACCTTGGCTCTGCGTTTCAAGCTCATCCCGCGTGCAGTCAGATCTCCCCATGGTTGGAGATGGTTTCCCAGCTGTCGCTGCACAAACAGCCTAGCCCAGTCACAAAACTGAACTCTGCAAAGGCTTTTACTACGTCCTAAAGCTTTTGTTTTGTTATATGGCCTTTTGTTAGCAAAACAATAATGTCCCCCAAGCATCTTGCAGGGCACACACTAGCCTCAAGTGCCACAGACTGCACATACTTCTCAAGGAAAAGCCATCAAACCAGAGATATAATCCTACCCACCTGCACCCTACGTTATTATGCAGAAAATGCGTCCTCAGCCTAAGCACCTCTCAGTACAGGTGTCGGCCAGCCAAGGGTGGCGCCCATGCATTCTCTCAGGTGGATGGGAGCCAGGACCTCTGGCTGGACAGCGAGCTGTTGAGACAGGTATGTGCTGTGATGAACGGCAACCCAGAGTGAAGACAAGGAAGGCGTGTGCACAGTGCTGGTGGAGCTGCAAGGTGGGGAGAGCGTGTGTGTGGCCGGTGCTCCTGGACACAGGACCAGGAGAAACCAATATCGTGCACGCGAGCACGCGCACACACACATCCACACACACACACGCACAATAATATCAAAAGCACTTCTAATAGTCATTTTGAAATGAGATTTGATTTCCAAAGCAAAACATAAAATGACGCACAACTTAAATAAAGATAGTACAATGGCTGAGAACTGCCACCGACTTCCCAGGAGGCATGAAGCACCCTGAGCCGTGGCCTGTGGCCAGGCAGGCTTTCTCCTAAACAGGATTGTGCATGCACGCAAGGCCAGTCCCATCTCTAACTGCAAACTGGGTTTTGAAAAGCCTGGCCTGCATACAAGACAAATTCCGCATTGGTAAAATAGAATGAATGAGGGAGACGTTGGACAGAGAAGGCCCACAACCTAACCAGGTCCGACGTATTTATCTGAACGTGGCATACATACTCGGAAGGGCTCTCCCGAGACCCACTCAGTCTGTGTTTATTGCGTCCCCACTAAGCCACGTTTCTCTGCCACAGGATTTGGATTCTGAGTCCAGCGTGCTGTCTCTGAGCTGCGAGCCGGGCCCAGTCACACCTGCTGGAGTCTTGTCCAGTGAGCTGAAGGTGACAGCAGTCCCACTTCACTGGGTCCCTGAAAGCTCTTCGGCTCTGTCAAGTGCTTTGCGGTGTGCCTTTCACTCATTCGCATTGTGGCGCAGGCAGGAGCTTTCCTCAGAAGCTCCTCTGACCCTTTCGTGGAGCCCACGCTGTGTGAAGAGGCTGAACACACACCCTGCCCGGCGTCTTTCTAGTTGGCAGCTGGGACGTGTGCCCTGGTAACGATACTGCTGTCGGGAAGGCGGGGATGCCTGAGAGGGGAGCCGCCGTGTCTGCAGCGTGCCTGCTCTCTGCGAAGCCTGGGAACCCTCCCAGGTTCAAGCAAGACAGAGAGGCTTGGGCTGTCTGTCTTGGGCTGTGGGGTGTTCGTTTAAAAGGGAACATAATCAAGCTCTGGTATTTCTGGGCCTCTTTAACGGGCTTCGTGCATATTCCTTGGGTGGCTCTGTAACCAGGGTAATGATGACATGGATTCCTTTTTCAAATGTACAAGGTATCAGGAATCAATGGAAGAGGGTCCCAGGTAGCCTACCACTCAAACACAGAGCCACTTAACATAACGAGAAACGACTGAGCCAGTCAAGGGCAGTGCGGAACGTGGGGTCCGCTGTGGGACGACTTTGGTGGTGGGCCTTCTGCAGCTGGAAGAGGATGGGGAGGTGTCGTGTGAGGCGGCCTGCGGGATCTCTGGTCCCACTCCCCACATAAGAACGCAGGATATGGTGAGGCCAAAAAGGAACACCCACGGGGCCATAGATGAGGGAGTCATACCACTATATTCTCACCGGCGGCATCCGCCTCTCTGCAATCCGCTCTTGCCAGCTCAGCCACCATCTTCTTGCTAGCTCCCATTTTCTGCTAGCGTAGCCACGGCAGTTACATTAGTGACCAATGGCTCACTGGTTACAGCTGACGGCCAACCAATCACAGTTGATGGCCATTTACTACCTGAGCCAGCACCTTTCTATGTGAGGCCGAGAGCCTGGAAACTGCACTCCTAGCTCTGACCCCAAAGGGTCCAGGCCGGGCTGGGCATGCTTGATGAGCTGAAAGCCTTCCTACCTCATGAGTGTCAACTCCAGCTATAACAATGACACAAACACTGCAATCCATGGACATATCATAAACCTGGGGCCATGGAAGAGTGAACCGCATTGTAGTGCCGTTTGTTAGGATTTACCACGCAAAATCAATTTGAAAATGGCAGTGAAAAAATTTATTTCCATACACAATGTACTGTTGAGATGGGGACGGGAACTGCAGGTCCTGGCAGGCAGTCCTGTGCTGTAGGTTGTCACCAGACGCCACTGTCCATGCTGTGTCCACTCTCGGTGTCCAACTATCTCTCCCGCTCTCTTCAGCACTGCTTACAGGAAACATTCATTGATAAAGCTGCGTGTCTATTTTCCCCTGACTCTGAAAAGCTAAAAACAAATGCTTTCCCAGTCCTGTCTGTGCCCCGATAGAGAAGGGAGCCCATAGAAATGCTGGATTTAGTCAGAGCTCCACTGTTTACATATAAATTATAGCAAGACACTTCTGGCAGCACCACCGGTGGTAACACCGTCAGATTACCCAGCGTGTCGAATTAAAAGGGCGTAAAGTATCACAGTGACACTCCAAAGTCAGTGGGGACAATAAACAGCAGAGGCACTTGGGAGCCAAGGCACATTCAAGTGCAAAGCTCTGGGCCTTAACTTCCTGGGAAGAAAAGAAACCAAATCCATGTTATAAAATTATTCAAATAAATTTCCAAAATATTAGCTTCACTGTTTTCTGTGACTGCTCATGGATATAAGGAACACTTAGGTGACAAACAAAAATAGGGAAGATTTTCAGGACACAATGACTCAGTGTGTTTAGAGGAATGTAAAAGTAAACTTCAGGTTTTCTCTGAATTTTAAAGCTCTACGAGAAGTCTGAAGTTATCTAATTTCTCTTAACAAAACAGAAGATATTCCACTGTCTCTACCTTGATGTAAAGAAGATCAGAGTTTTAGCCTGAGACCCCACTGGCCTGTCCCCAACATCAGGGCTGCCCGTCCATCACAGGACCCACAGAAATGTCCATGATCCCAATGGCTGGAGGCAGCAGCATTAAAAAAAAAATAGACTTTATCTTTTAGCACAGTCTTAGGTTCACAGGAAAATTGAGTGGAAATTACAGATTCCCGCACACGTCCTGCCTCAACACGTGCACCGCCTCCCCCACTACCAGACGGTACATTTGTTACAACCAGTGAACCTACAGTGACATGTAATCATCACCCAGAGCCCGTAGTTTACATGAGGGTCACTCTTGGTGTCGGACGTTCTGTGGGTTTAAACAGATGTGTAATGACAGGTATCCACCAGCACAGTGTCACACAGAACGGTTTCACTGCCCTCAAAATCCCCTGTGCTGAACCCGTTCATCCCTCCCTCCCTCCTTCTAACTCCTGGGATCTATTTTCTAATATATATATATATATATATATATATTAGATAGATTTGCAAGTTGAAGACCCAGGAAAGTCCATCGTGTGGTTCCAGCCTGAATGCTACGGCCTTGGACCCACGAAGGGCAGGTGTTCCAAATTGAGTGCGAAGGCCAGAAGAAAACCCATGTCCCAGCTTGAAGCCTTCAGGCAGGAGGAGTTTCCTCTTACCCAGTTTTTCTTTTCTTTTCAGGCCTCCAGCCGACTGGATGGGGCCCACCCACACTGGAGGACAGGCTGGTTTACTCAATGCACCCATTCTAACATTCATCTCATCTACAAACACGCTCCCAGACACGCCAGAATAATGTTTAATGGCGTATCTGGATGCCCTTTGGCCCAATCAGGTTGACACTTAAAATTAATTATCAGAGTTGGCATCATACAATGTGTAGCCTGTTCAGACTGGCTTCTTCCACTTAGTGACATGCATTTAAGGTTCCTCATCTCTTCATGGCTTGATAGCTCATTTCTCTGTAGCACTGAGTAATATTCCATCATCTGGATGGACCGCAGTTTGTTTACCCATCACCTATGGAAGGACATCTTGGTGGCTTCCAAGTTTGGTGATTGTGCCATAAAGCCGCCACAGACATCCACATGTCGGTTCTCATGTGGACCGAACTCGGAGTTAGGTGGGTGAATATCGAGGAGTGTGGTTGCTGGATCGTATGGTAGGAGTATGGTTAGCTCTGTAAGAAACCAGCAAACTGACTCGCTAAATGGCTGCACCACTCAATGTCCCACCCGCAGGCTGTACAGTAGTGTTGTAGAAAAGAATCTCTCGTGGGCCTGGCAAAACCCTTCCTTGGAGTCTCATTGGTTGGATAACCTTTTAGAGCCTCGTCTCCTGCTCTGTCCACTCCATAAGACAGAGACCTGCACGCTGCCTCTCCTGGAGTCCCGCACAAGCCAGTCTCAGGGCCCCTCTCGTCAGCCGCTCACCTTATGAGTTCCCAGATCACCTTCGGTGGGTGAACCGTCCTAGGTCAGAGGACCAGTCATAGACCTCAGACTTTCCTGAGTCCCATGCTCCCCGCTTCTACCAATCGCAGGCATGGCTCCCCGTCCCCAGAGGCTGTTCCCAGCCCCACTCCCCCAGAGAATATCTGCCTGCACCCTCTGGTCCTCAGGGTAGAAAGAGCTCACCTCTTCCCATGGTGGCCTCAGATGGGGAGGAAGTCTTCTCCTCTGTCCTGCCTCCAAAGAGTCCCATGTCCACAGCTCTGGGGACATCGCAGTGCTGATCACGCTGATTCCTGTGAGGAGCTGTCAGCAGCACAGAACGCAGAGGTGGGTGAACGACCCAGGTTTCTAATCTGGTGTCTCTGAGACAGGACTTCCCAGAGGAAGGATGACGTTTCCCTCCTGGGGCCAGGGAAGAAGGGCCAGGGCTTCAGCCCACAGAGGACTGCATGTTTTGTTTAAAGTTTCTATTTATGATTGTAAATTTATGGCATTTATGGCAGGAATGTATATAATGTTTGAAGTTCTCATTGACTTTTCATCCACTTTATCATTTCCTTATCTGGGCAAGGCAGCTAGTATCTGTCACAAGAAACTGAGAAAGGAGGAGGCAATGAATCCCATAAACTCACACCAGAAAATAAAAGGAGACATGGACCAGAATCTCGGTCCTGAGTACAGTCCTGGGGCCTTCCTTCTGAATTGCACACTGTCCCCAGTCATGTAGCATCAATGTCACCTTTGCAGAAAGAACCCCCCAGGTGCACATCACCTTCCAGTCACTGCTACAGCTCTTTGCTCTTCCTCTTTTCCTGATCTAGCTGTCCCTCCACACAGCTGGCTGTCACTAGAACTGCTATTAACAATGACAGCAACAATCTGACAGCACAGGTCCCATTTCATGGGGAGGAAACTGAGGCACACACAGGTTACGAGAACATGTCTCAGTGAGGGAAGGGCTGGGATCCCATCTCAGGCCATCTGGCTCTGGTCTTCTCAGAAGCACAGCGGTGAAGCTGCTGCCTCATCTAGGATTCAGGCTGTCGCCCAGGACACAGCCCACTCCCCCAGGGCAAGGCCGATTCCCCCAGGATGAGGCCCATTCCCCCAGGGCAAGGCCCACTCCCACAGGAAGAGGCCCATTCCCCCAGGGCAAGGCCCACTCCCACAGGAAGAGGCCCATTCCCCCAGGGCAAGGCCCACTCCCACAGGATGAGGCCCACACCCTGAGGACGTGGCCCACTCCACCGGGACCCCCACTGGATGGCGCCATGCCTGGCTAGGGCACAGTGTCATGTCCAGCCCACGTGTGGCCTGCTCTGCACAAAGAACAGGTGTGGGTGACATTTGGGAGAATCTATTTTCTGCTTCCCTGTCTTACACCAGCCCTGACAGATAAGGACTTGTGTCCGATGTCAATTATGTGTTGACTGCCACTTCAGGGACATTTTCCCAGGGCTGGCACTTATCTCCACTTGAAGCACCCTAATGGGAACCCTGCCTGGCACTTCAGAGAAGAGTATGAAGGGCCCCACATGAGGTGCCAGGCAGGGATGTGGATGAGGGGTGCATGTCACTCACCATCGCCTCTCAAACCTGGCATGAGAAGGTCTTTAAATGAAGGATAGGTATGTGGGGGGAGGGGGTGGAAGCAAGACCCGGCTGATGATACCCAAGTGCTGGGAGGAGAACGCTCTATACATTTGTAGAACCCAAGATGTGGGGACCTCCTTTGAGCACACATGCCATTCTGCAGGATGAATGGGCATGTTGCTTTCATTGCAGGTAGATGGCTAGATAGATAGATAGATAGATAGATAGATAGATAGATAGACAGATAGATAGATGGATAATAGATGGATGGGTAGCTGGGTGGATAATAGACAGGTGATATACAGAGAGGTGTCCTGTTGGTTCTGTTTCTCTGGAGCACCCTGACTAGTGCAGAGGCATTTTAGGGGTCGGTCCCCATAGGCAGTCGAGCCCGTTGAGGGTGCAGGGGGCCCTCACCCAATGTCTGCACGCCTCCTTGGCCTTCTCCGAGCCCCACATTTCCTGTGCATCTACCCCAGGGATGTCCGAAGCCATCTGACAGCGGAAATAATGGATGGAAGATTCCAGTAAACATGGAGTGGGCACTGACTCACTTGCAGGGAGAATCCCCAGGTGCGTGGTTAGGCGGGTTGGGCTGCTCCAGGCTAAGAGCCAAAGTACGAGTAGGTGAGCAACTGGACACAACTTTGTAAGGATCTGGTTTCATAAAGATTTCCTACTTTTTCTCTGTACTTTTCTATAATATTCATGGGCTTCTTACCATAACACGACGCACACTGAAAAATGCAGAGCGCAGAACTGAGGTCCCTGGTGGTGCCAAGTTGACACGCAGCCTGGAGCCTGACCTGTGCACGCTCAGCTCCGAAAAGCACAGTCTCAGTCCACTGGATGCGAGGCGCGAGGTGCAGGGAGGGCCACTCACGAGGACCCTTCTGGAGGAGACCCGACCCCGCAGGGCCACGCTGCTGGGGCCCCGCCCCTGGCCCCCATGACCCGTCCCTGGCCCCGCCCCCGGTCCCTCCCCTGGCCCTGGCCCCGCCCCTGGTCCCGCCCCTGGTCCCGCCCCTGGTCCCGCCCCTGGTCCCCATGGCCCGCCCCTGGCCCCGCCCCTGGCCCTGGCCCCGCCCCCTGGCCCCGGCCGCCCAATGCCGAGCCCGCTGCGCTGGCTGCAATGTCCTGTGTGCACTGGCCTGGGTTTGGGCCCTCTGGGATGCCTGCCCTCTCCTGTTTCTAAACTGTGACACCTTTAGAGTATCTCTGTGGACTCCTACTTGTGCCTCGAACCTAAAATAGAAGGAGCCGTTTCGTTCAGAACCGATCCCAGGCCGCTCACTTAGGAAAGTGCGGACGAAACCTGCACGAGTGTCTGTGCAACGACTCCGTCGTGTGCAGCCAGAGCTGTCCTTTCCAGACGCGAGGGTGCCAGCTCTGCGAAGGGCCCCAGGGGACAGCTCCTTTTCTGAAGGGATGACCCATCACCTGGTGCAGTCACCCGCAGCTAACTGCTCACGAGTGACACTTCCGGGATCGAGTTTCCCTGACGCGACCTCTCCCAGGAAGGACACTGGTTGCTGCAAACGGGGTTCAGGGTTCGGGGCCCTTAGGGCCCATCTGTGTCCAAGCTCTCGTTCCCCTCCTCCTGGAATGTCCGCGTCCCCCCATATTGGCCCCTGTCCCCCGAGGCCCTGGTTCTCACACTGGTCTTTAAGGTGAAAGGTGACCTGGTAGAGCTTAAAGAGGTGCCCTTTGCTTCTTTCTAGTCAGGAAAATCACCACTGCTGTAATAATTTGCTCCTAGCAGTGGTCTAGCAGCTGTCTAAATTTACAAGGTCACTCCTTGCCCCGCCTAAGCCCAAGTTTTTAGGAGCCCCGGGGTCAGGTTTCAAATAAGTGCACATTCCTTCACTAACCCAAAGCAGCCCGCGGACTTGGCACACGTTAAAGATGGATGTTCTCACTTCTCACGTTGGGGACATCAAAGTGCGGCTGGGGGCCAGCTCTCGTGGCCGCTTCCGGAAACTTCCCAGCACAGGCCCGCTGTCCGTGCCCGGTGTGCAGATGCTCAGATTATCCCCGGCAGTCTGGCAGGCCAAATGCAGTCCTGCCCCCCATCCCCCTCTTGCACTTGTTAAAAACAATTAGTGTTTGCACCCGTATCTGAGTTTTGATTTGTTTCCAGGATGGAGATGTTGATATTCCTTGTGATGGCTACATAAATCACACTTTATTAAGTTACCTCCCATTACACTGTTTTAAACGGCTGGCAACTCCTGCTTTAAATGGGGGGTGGGGGGCTTGCATGAACATGGAGCTTCAGGTCCAGAAGCAGCCATGCCATGGACACAGCCGGGCATGCAGATACTACCCCTGCTCCTGCCACTGCCCTCTGCCCCAACCTGCTTCAGCCACCAGAGAGGACGCTCTGGCCACCATCAATTCAGTTGACAAATGAGATTCACCTACAGGAGCTCCCCAAGCTGCATATATCTCAGAAAAGGGACCCTTGGCATCAATCACTCCCATTTCGCAGATGAGGAAACTGAGTCAGGAGAGGCTGGGCAGCTTGCACTGTCTCCCCTAACCAGGAATTGTAGACAGGGCCTTGGATGGACCCCGATCTTCTGCCCTTGCAGCCAGAGAAGGTGGTAGGGCTGCTGACTACCCTCTCTGGGTCAGAGGTAGGCGGGTCTTCTCTCAGCCAGCAACACCTGGTACAGCTTCTGACTTCAGTGGACGGGCCCACGGCCCTTGGGATCCAGCCGCCCATCCCTGGTCCCTGGTCCATGGGGTTCACACACACACACACACACACACACACACACACACACACACACACACGGTGCCAAAAAATGTATACACATTTTAAGAAAGGAAAAAACTGCATTAAACTTGTAATACTCAATATATACTGATAGCAAAAGATGAATACAAGGCCTGTGTATACATTTTTTGGCACCTCTGGTGTATATACACCAGGGGTGCCATCCAACAGAAAGGCAGTTATCGTCAATACAGGAAGTGACATGTCCAACCTTAATCACAGTGTGTGACAAGTTTCAACTTGTTCGGTGCCGTCAGGCGGGTGTGGGCTATTGTTGAGAGAAGGTGTGTTTTAAAGTGTGCCATTAACATGAAATGGGCAAACATTTTCATCCTCCATCATGACAATGTTCTGTGTCACACATCGCTTCTGGTATACGGCAATTTCTGTCAAATAAAAACATTACAGTGTGTCCTTATCAACCTTATTTACTAGATCTGGCACCGTGCAACTTCTGGCTCTTCCCCAAAGTCAAAATGACCATGAAAGGTAAACGTCTTGAATCGATTCAGGACATTGAGGCAGCCACGACAGCACAACTAAAGACACTCACAAAAGAGGACTTCCAGAACTGCTTCCGAAAGTGGCAAGAACAATGGGATAGTGTGTTAGAAGTGAGGGGGAGTATTCTGAGGGGGATTAATGGCAATGGGTCTTTTACTGTAATAATTTCTTTTTTATTTAACATTAAATGTATTGCTTGAGCACGCCTCATATATATACATATAAAAACTAGGAGGGAGAAAAGAGGAAGACAATAGAAAAAAGGAGGAACAGAATAGTCTGCTGCCTAGGTCACATCAAGAAAATAATGTTAATTTTTTTCTGGAAATATTTCATCATGATTGTTATCAATGCTGTCGATAAGTGCTGTGATTACAGAAATTTGTATATAAAATGCTGATAAAAATATAACACTGGCTAGCATAGTTGGTGTGGCTTTAGCTTTGTCTCAGTTCTTTGTGGGTCCATAGAGAAATACTTTTAAGAGGGTGCAAATAGAAGCCCAAAGACCAGGAGGGGGCTGTCACAGAAGAAGGGACAGATGGCATGGCCAGGACATGGGGTCATGGTAGGAGAGACAGAGTGAGGTGGACCCACAGACACTCATTTGCATGCACAGCTCTTGGCTAATAAAAACATTATTTGTCAATGACTTTCACAGCTTGTTCCTAAAGCTAGGTGGTGTATTTATACCAATGCCTCTACCTTACCCTGTACTTCACACAGGAGGTAGATTAAACCTTACCTTTGCATAAAGGCCAGACTTTCCTTTTAAACATGGAGAGAAGTGTGGACTCTCAGAGTTAAAATCCATCTAATGGAAAAGGATATAAGCCACATTTAAATCAGTCTGCCCATATGCATAATGAGAATTCTGGTGTGACTTTGAGTGTTATTACTAAAAACAGCCTCGATAATCCGCTGCCCTTCTCTGCAGTTTTGATATGGCCTGTGTTACCCAAGGAAGAAAGGAGGGATGGGTGAGGTCATTCCCAGTAACTCAATACCTTCAGTGGTTTATGCTGAAGTGGCTGGATCTGTTTCCAGGGATTTACCTAAATGATATCATTCTGAGCAGTCTGGTTTCCATCAAGCCAGGTCAAGGGTCATGACCGTCAAAGATGATGTCATTAGATCTCGTTACCAATAAAGAGAGGGTCATCGTGAGTCCAGAAGCAGTTTTAAATTCAGGCTCTGTTTACCTTAAAACCTGCACCTTAACTCTAAATCCCAAGTGATGGGGACCTAGGGAACCCATCGAGACCTAATAGTCTAGAGAGCCTTCGCATTGCCTTTGCGTAACCGAGTTTGCAAGGATTTATCATTTTCTCTGTATTTTACATCACAGATTTACACGATTCCACAGTGGCTTTATTTCTGTTACTAATATAGTCCATCTGAAGGAATGTAAAACAAATTTGGAGTTGATCACTGGAAAGCGTGCTGCTCTTTCATTAATGACTGTGATCTTGAAAAGCCAAACTTTCGTGACACTTGGCTGTACCACAAGCAGCATAAATCAAGGTTTCCTCAGTCCCGAGTATCCTTACTCCAGTCCCTATTAGAAACCAGGACTGAAATCAATGTCCCATCTTATCATAGAAGTAGGTGTGCAAGCTGAATAATGGCGGCCCCACGTCTAGATGCCCCAAAGCAGTGGAGATCGCCTTATATGGAAAGGATTCAGGTAAGGATTTTGAGATGAGGCGCTTATCCGGGAATGTTCAGATGGGCCCACATGCCACAAGTGCTTTAACAGGAGCGAGGCAGAGGCCGACAACACAGCTGCATCCAGAGGAGAAGGCGTACGCAGAAGCAGAGGACAAGGGATGCCTGCCGCCCCCAGAAGCTGGAGGAGGTAAGGAGTGAACTCTCCCTGGGCCTCTAGCGACAGCATCCCTGCGGACACCTGGGTTCCGGAAGGGACAGAATGCATTTCTGTTGTTTTAAGCCCCCCATTTGTGGGTATCAGTGTGACAGCCCCAGGCTCTCATACACTGAGGGACTTATTGGTACGTTCCCACAGATGAACTGGACGCTGGGTTCCGTTC
Source organism: Rhinolophus hipposideros (assembly GCF_964194185.1). NCBI lineage: Eukaryota > Metazoa > Chordata > Mammalia > Chiroptera > Rhinolophidae > Rhinolophus > Rhinolophus hipposideros. Next base: position 99,381,089 of record NC_138053.1, read on the forward strand.
TGGGTTTCTTAAAGGTCACTGCACACCGTGTATCCATCGGACACGTAGTTATTGAGCACATTCTATGTGTTAGGGTCTCTTCCAGATTCCAGAAGTACCACGGTGATCAAAACACACAACATTTGTTGCCCTCAAGAAGTGTGTCCTGGTGTAAGGAGACAGATACTAAGGAATACATTAGGTCTGCCCAGTGTCCCAAATCTGCCCAAATTAAAAGGCAATATGAATTCAACATTCCTTCTGGTACCTTCTCATCTACCCAGCTCCAATTTATCTATAGGAAATAAGAGAAAAGAATTTCTAAAATTTTTAAAACACAGTGGCACAATTTCTAATTTTAAAATACCAAGAGTAAAAAGGAGATGGGGCTTTTGAAAAACAGGTTGGACCAGTGTTTTCTGAAGAGTGTTGGCAGGCACTCCAAACCTAGAAAAACATTTGCAAAAGAAAATTGTTCTATTTTCAGATCTCTCTAGGAAGTATTTCCTTCTATAAGACCCTTCTGGACATTCTCCATTTACACGGCATACTGAGGCCTCTGAGAATTCCAGCAATAAAAACTATACATTTCACTGTGTTTCACCCAGAGTTCCCCCAATTTGGCCAAGGAACTCTTTCAATGGTATCTCTTACAGGCTTTCTACCCAGTGTTCAGTAGAGCATTCTCAGGAAATGGCGCAGGAGTTGACGAGCTGTGGCTTATGGGCCAAATCTGGCCAGTTGCCTATTTCGTTACAGTTTGCAATTTAACAATGGCATCTACATTTTCTTTCTTTCTTTTTTTTGGCTTCTACATTTAATTTAAATTAATTTAAATGATTATATAGGTACCTGCATAATTGACTCTGTTTGCCTCTTGGCCCACAAAGTTTGAAATATTTACCTTCTGGCTGTTTATGAAAAAAGATCGCTGCCCCCTACACTAGGCTATGAGGAGGAAGAAAAAAGGGCACCTGTCCAATGAAGAAGGGTCTTCTGTTCCCCAGGAACGATGCCTCCCTCTCATAGTGACGTCTGTGAGGCTGCACTCCCACACAAGTCTCTTCCTTAGATGTCCACCTAACAGCCAATAAAATATGACAGTGTCCAAAACACTAAACTTTCCACAAGTTTAAAAAGGTAAAGAATCAACCACCTTGATCTATTCTTTCTAGAACTCTGTACCTGAGAAAAGTAAAGTAGACTTTCTTCTCAGGCCCCAGGGAAAATTTATGTAGCTAGACCACATGTGAGATAACTCATAGGAAGTATGTTCTCTGGCCATAGTGGTTTTGACATAGAAATCAATAGCAATCATATTTCTAGAAAATTTCTAAACATTTGAAGATTAAATAAATAAATAAATAAATAAATAAAACTAAGTAATTCATGAATCAGGGAAGAAATCACGGGATATTTAAAATAGTTTCAATTGGATAATAATGAAATTATAATGTGACAAAATTTAGAGGATACAGCTAAATCAGTCATTAAAAGAACATTTATGTCTACCTTAAGAGACATTTCCTATCTACCTTAAGATGATAGGGACAAAAGAACAAATTAAACCCCAAATAAGGACAAGAGAAGCAATATCACGTATGAGAGTGGAAGTCAATTAAATTTTAAAAAAGAAAAGAAAAAAGAAAGGAAAGGAAAAATCAGTAACACAATGGAGAAACTCAACAAAGCAAGAATTGCTTCTTCAAAAATATAAACCAAACTGATAAACCTTTTGCAAAACTGATCAAGAAAAAAAGTGAAAACACAGATTTCTAATTGCAGAAATGAAAGAGGTGACATCATTAGAGATCCTACAGATAACAACGATTGATATTGAGGTGATATATAATAACTTTATGAAAATAAACCATTTATATGACACTGGTATATTTTAATTGACTCAAGAAAAAACTGAAAATCTAAATAGCTTTATTACATTTAATAAACTAAATTTGTAATTGAAAAAACTTACCACAGGAAAGAACTTCAGTCCCAGAAAGTTGCTCTGGTTTTAATTCTAATAAACACTTACGCAAGAAATAATCCCAATTTCAATCAAATTCTTTCAGAAAAGAGGATGAGGCAACACTGTCTAAGCCACTAGAACCCTGAAAACAAAATAAAAAAAGTAATAGATACAAAAATTCTCTAAACTTTTAAAACTGAATTTAGCAATATATTCATAGAACACAAAGATATTATGATCGATCAGGGTTTATATTGTAATATAGTGTAATAAAAATTTAATCGATGTAATCTACCACATTAACAGATTGAGAGAGAAAAAAAGTCATATAATCATGTGAATAAATGCAGGAGTAGATTTGCCCACATACAACGCATTTATAATAAAACTGCACACGAGGACTAGTGGTGAGACACTGAGTGCTTTCAGCGTAGGACGGGGAATGAGAGCAGGTCTACTCTCCTCACTTCTACTCAACATGAACATGGAGGGTCTAAATGGAACAGTAAAAGCGAAGGGTCCAGACTGGAAAGAGGTGACCGGTACGTATTCTCAGATCTCACACTTGTAGAGATGGAAAAGCCTCAGCAAACTCTAAGATCACTAGAACAGGTGGTTTAGCCATGCTGCAGAATTCAGTATTAAGAAACCATATTTCTACATACTTGAAATGGACAATTAGAAAATGAAATTGAAAAACCAACACCCCTAGGATAGCATCAACAATATCAACTTTGTAGTAGCAGCAAAAGAAATGTAAGACTTTACTCTGGAAACTACAAAATGCTGATAAAAGAAATTAAAGAATATTTAAGTTAAGGAGAGATAGAGCAGGTTCACATGTTGGAAGACTCAATATTGTTAAGATGTCAATTTTCCCTACATTGATCTACATCAATGCAATTCCAATAAAAATTTCAAGAGATTTTTTGCTAGAAATTGACAAGATGATCTGAAATTTGTTTGAAAAGACAAAGGACCAAAAATAGTACACATCCACCCCCCCACACACACACACTTCCTGAAGAAGAAAAAAAATGAAAGCTATAATCTACAAGAATTCAAACCTGACTGTGAAGGTACAGTCATTAAAATAGTGTGATATTAACAAAATGATTTAAAACTTACTAATGGAAAAATATAACAAATTCAGAAATGGATCCATACTTATAAGAGCAAATAGTTTCAACACACGTGCCACAAAAACTCAATGGAAGAGGAAAATGTCTTCAACAAATGGTGCTGGAACAACCGAACACCCACACGTGAGAAGATGAGCCGCTGCTCATCCCACACTGCACACAGACCAGCTGAAGCCAGGTCAGACACCTAAAGGAAAAGTACAAATAATAAGTCTTCTAAGGAAAACAGAAGTTCTCCTAAATATTGGGGCTAGCGCAGAGTTCCTAGACAGGTCAAAAAAACATGAATTATAAAATAAAATATTGACAAATTAAAATTCACCATCATTATAAACGTCGGCTCATCGAAAAATACCATTATGTATATGAACTCACAAACTGGGAGAAAGTATTCGCAATAATGCAGTTGAAAAGACTTGCATCAAGAACATGTAAAGAATTCATGCAGCTCCTTAAAAAGAAAAGACAAACAACCCAACAGAAACACCCAGGACATTACAACACAAAAGTCACGAAAGAAGACATAAAATCAGCAAATGAAAAAGTTCCTTACGACATGCTCAGGGAAGTGCAGATTGAAACCATCAAGAGATACTTCTATACATACACAGGAAAAGCTAAGACTTAAAAAGTTTGGCCACACCAAAGGATGAAGAGTCAATGGAGCCACAGGAAATCTTGTTTATTTGTGGTAAGAGTATAAAATGTTAAAAACTTTCAGAAACGTTCGGCACCTGCCTTAGAATTTTAAGCATCTGTCCTGCAATCCAGCAACTCCACCTCCAAGTACTAAGCCAAAATGAACGAAATTACATCTACAAAACGTCCTGTACAAGAATGCTCCTGGCTACTTGATCCATAACAGTCAAAGCCAGCGAGGAGACCAACCAGAGCATGCTCACGTCACCCGTGGCTTGTCTGTGCACACGTCACCCTGGCTTGTGTGTGCACACGTCACCCTGGCTTATCTGTGCACACGTCACCCTGGCTTGTGTGTGTGCATGTCACCAGTGGCTTGGTCATCCATGGGCTACATCCACAGTGGAAAGGAGTGCAGTACTGACAGAGCGACAGCAGAGAAGGAGATCCAAACAGCTGTGGCCAATGAAAGAAACCGAACACGGAGAGGTCAGTGCTGCTGATTCCACTTACATGAAGTCTCTAGAATAAGCAAAATGAACATGGTGGTAGATAGGCAGAGAGAGGATTGTTTCTGGGGCGAGGGGTTTGACTGGGAGGGGGCATGAAGGTATTTCCTAGGGTGATGGTATGTTCTGCTTCTTGAAACATGTTTATGAAAACGATTAAATCGTGCATTTAAAGCTGAGCATTTCATTGCTTGCATATTATACTATAAAATCACACACACAAACATCAGAGAGAGAGAGAGAGATCCAGACGAGGCACTACCCTAGTAGGCAGTGAAGGTTCTGCATCAGTACTGCTATGTGTGGAGAGAAGGTTAGAAGGTTCTGGATGTGGCTCTGTTATACTGTCATGCTATGTTTGTTATGTTACATCACATTACGCATGTCAGCCTGCTAGTGGTGAGCTGAGGTATCTATACTCAAGGCTATTTTCAAATAGGTTTCAACTTCTATAATGTTTCATAGATGCAACCAGAGCGTGGTTCCAGGTCAGGCATTAGCCGGGGTACAGTGATGGTTCCAGGTCAGGCATTAGCCTGGGGTACAGTGATGGTTCCAGGTCAGACATTAGCCGGGGTACAGTGATGGTTCCAGATCAGGCATTAGCCAGGGGTACAGTGATGGTTCCAGGTCAAGCATTAGTCTGGGGTACAGTGATGGTTCCAGGTCAGGCATTAGCCTGGGGTACAGTGATGGTTCCAGGTCAAGCATTAGCCTGGGGTACAGTGATGGTTCCAGGTCAGGCATTAGCCGGGGTACAGTGATGGTTCCAGGTCAGGCATTAGCCTGGGGTACAGTGATGGTTCCAGGTCAGGCATTAGCCTGGGGTACAGTGATGGTTCCAGGTCAGGCATTAGCCTGGGGGGTACAGTGATGGTTCCAGGTCAGGCATTAGCCTGGGGTACAGTGATGGTTCCGGGTCAGGCACTAATGTGACCTTGGAGTTGGGGGCAAAGATCAGGAAAGCATGGCCTGGTGTTCAGAAAGAGGTGTGAGTGACTCTCCAGTATTGGAGAACTGTGCTCTGGTGAGCCCCACTGCCCATGCCAGCTTTCTTCAGGGCTGCCCCTCAGCTGCAAGGCCCCACATGTCCTGCGCTCACTTGCCCCTGTGAAATGGGCGCAATCATATCTACCCTCCCCTGACTTCATAAAGCCATGTTCTATGTTATGAGGTTATTTTTAAATAGTTTAAAACTCCTTTATTGTTTCAGTGATGCAATGTTTGATTATAACTACAGAAAAAGATGCAGTCCAACTTTATATGTAGTTAAATGGCAGCATATTTTGGAATATTTGGAGCCAAATGCCTAAAGTGTTAAACACACTCATGAGAGGGCTAATAAAAAAGTGTTTTTCAAATGAAACCTCTTCCACATACCCCAGATCTCCCCATCCCCAAGGAGAAAAAGCTATTTCATTCAAATAAAAAAGGGCTATGGTGTTGCCGGTGAGAGCAAATAAGGATGGAATAAGGTATATTACGAAGGAAATGTTTGCATAACACACTGAAATTAATATACCATATGCACTAGTTGACACAGTTCGTTCTAAAACAGATAAATCATGCATAGGAAAAATAAACACCAACTAAAAAGAAATAGATCACCGGTTGAGCCATATACATCAAGAATGAAATCAGATGTGCTCGGTACCTGTTGACACAACATGAATTTTCTGCTGATCCAGACACTTAATCTACTAAATCAAAGTGAACACCTGCTGAGCGCGGCCGGTCGCCTCCTCCGTGTGCATTCGAGCAGCTGACACAAATTCCTAGCAAGTTACGGGGGTGCAGCCTGTTGGAGCTCAGATTTACCGAGCCGGGAGCACGAGGAAGTGTGCCCGTTAGTGACACGTACACATCCCTGGCGCCTTGTTTCTGAGCTCGAGTCACATGACAACTTATTTGGGTGGACGGACTTTACGTGTCCTGGTGCTGATGCTGTCCCCTAAGTGTGGGCAGGGCCTGGCACAGACTGGCAATCGTGGGGTGCCACTCCAGCAAGAACACGACGAAATGTGAGACCTCGTCTGGGGTCTGGCACACTCGCGTTGAGTCCCCATCTCTGTCTCTGGCTTTGAGGAAGCTAGCTGCCTGCCATGAATCCTGGTTCTAAAATGGTGAATCCTTGGGGTTTACCTGGTAGAGGCATGACAGCTGATGGCATGGAGAGCTGGACTCCATTGAAAGTTCTATATCACTTCCATTTTCCGGGAGGGGAGGGCACGCCGTGCCACGCCATGCCACGCCGTGCCACGCCACACAGGGCCTCTGGGGGCCATCAGGGTGGTGCAGAGGCAGGGGCAGCCATGAGGGGAGGTGTTTATCAGGGCCATTACTGGGGTTTCTGTGGGAAGGCAGGGCAGGGCAGGCAACGCATGCAGTTGAGGACTGGCTGATTTGAATAGTTCTGGTGGCCTTGGGACAGTCACAGGCGCTGGCCCCTGGCCCTGCGTGCATGACAGGTGGAGGAAGGAGAAGTTTGGGTCTGTGGACTGGGGACTGGCTGGTTTGCACGTGGAAGTCGTGCCCCTGAGGAAGTTGTCGTTATCTTCAGGAATCAGCCAGTCCTGGGACGGGGGAGTGAGAGGGAGTTGTCTCTGCCGGGTCTATAAGGCCCTAAATGCCAGAGCATCAAGAATAAAGTACAGTTAATGTAATTGTTTCTGCGATGATGGATGCCAAAGAGACAAATACAGAATTGAAGAGAACGCAGGGCAAGCCTGCAGCTGCGGGAAGATGAATTGTGCCCACAAGCTTGTCACTGCAGCCTCGGATGGGAAGGCACTCGGGGCCCAACCTGGACTGCAGGTGACACTGTGATTGTGGGACCTGAGCAGAGGACCCTGCGGAGCCAGGCCCTGACTTCTGATCCCCAGAAACTTGAGAGAATGAACACGCATTTAAAGCTGCGCAGTGTGTGGTAATTTGTTTAGCTGCAACAGAAAAGTAAAACACTTATCAAAATAACCCCAGAAACTGTCATGAAATATTTAAGAATATAGAAAATGCTAACTTTATTGTCGTTGATGATGCGGTGTAATTTGACCCAGGAATCCAGAGAGGAAATATTTCTAAGCTTGTAAACTGGGCATTAGAGATTACTAGCCTCTGGGCCAAGCCCTGTCAGCGGCAGGATTGGTCAGGCTGGGAGGACTGGGACCTTCCACCTGGAAGGTGTCATCCAGAAAATGTGGTTTGGAGCCAGGCAATGGCTGGGGAGCAGGAGGCTTCGGGCACGGAGGCCAGTCCTCGACCAGTCCCACTGGGCTCTAGAGAGACCTTGAGTCCTGTGGACCAGTGACCACTGAGGGCGGAGGCAGAGATCCAAATACAGAATCAAAACCGAGACGTGGCTATTGGAGGGAGCTCAAGGTAACGAGAGTCCAGTTACAAAAGCCGAGCGTACAAGGTCAGGGGGAGACAGAGGCCTTGCCGTAGTGAGCAAGCCTCTTCTCTGCCTCAGTCTCCATGTCCAAAGGCGGCCGTGACGTCAGCAACCTGAGCGAGGTGAGGCGTCTACAGGCAGCCTCCCAACACGCCCAGGGCAGTTGTGGCCCAAGCAGCCTGAGTTTATGGGACTCAGTGCAGCTGGTGGACCCTGGGAGGACATGGCCGGCACCTGAGCGGGCACTGAGGCAGGAGTCGCACTGAAAGGAAAGGGCTGAAGTGGGCACAGCCTGCGACGGACTGCTTTGGGTTGATTGGTACAGTGAGGTGAGGGTCTTGAAGAGCAAGTGTCTTGATAAGCCTGATATATCACCTATTTTAATTGGTTAATGGTCTTATCTTCCAGGAGCAGGTACTTCCTAGAATAAGTAGCTGAGTGATTTATGTGTTCCCAGTATTCTTAGCCCAGAAAGAGGATACAGACAGAAGACCACGTTCGCAAAGGATTGCAGTAAACAATGTGAAGAAAGCTCTTAGCTTCCCTTTCAGGACACAGTAGGTGCTCCGCAAGCTGCCACGTCAGCAGCAGGGGTGGCTCGCTTTCCCTAAGCCTCGTGGGTCTGCCAATGCCACCGCGTTAACCAGAAGGGGGTTATAGCAGCGTCTCGGGAGTGGACAGGGGTTGGGACCTTCGGGCCAGGCGGTGGGCACGCCTCTGGGTTGGGGGGCACGCTTTCATGAGAAAGAATGGGATAAAGATGCTGAGCTTTGCTCGGCTTCACTCCCTGCCATCTGAGCTGGTCCCTCAGGGCCCCTGTCGTCAGGAAGCTGTCAGCGCTCTTGGGCGTCCCTCATTCCTTACAAATGCCTTAACTCCTCTCCTGACACGGAGCCCAGGGCTGCCACAGGAACCGCGGCCCAGAGCTGCGGAGCTGAAGACACAGCTGGGCTCGGACTCCCAGGTCGGAATCTGCCCCCTGCCACCTGGGTGCCGTCCTGGCCGGCTGTCATCTGCACCCCCAGCACTCGGCTGCTACACTTCTCACCTGGGGACCAGATTGGTACCCAATCTGATGGACCAGAGTAAACACACATTTCCGCAAAATCTCCAGGCCTGCAGGCTGAAAAGGGATGATGTGTGGAGAGCCGATAGCAGTTGTTCATGCAGGTTGTGTGGGATAAAATACTCGTTTAAACACACGGGGCATCTCATTATCAAAGAGTCACTTTAGTAACGTGTGAAATTAATTTATGCATTGTCTTCTAAAGGTGCAGGAGAAGTATTATAATAGCCCAAGTACTTATATAGATATTGTAAGATATAAATCTAGATCTGGAGTGTGTGTGTGTGTGTGTGTGTGCGCGCGCGCGCACATGCCGTGCACACACAGCGGCCTTTTCCCTGATAAAACCTAGGGAATTTAAAGAGATCAAAATGCATTCATATTTTAGATGAATTATAGAAAATAGCCAATATTTGTCAAGTGAGGCACTGTGCACAAGTTTATATACAATTTGTATTAGTTTTTTAGTATTACTGCATCAAATTGCACACAAACTTAGTGTCTTAGGTGCGGGGCAACACTGCAGGCCCTGCAGAATCTGTTTCTTGGACAGCGGGCGTCGGCGGCATGCGGCTCCCTCTGTGTGTGCGGCTGGTGGCCAGGCCGGGAGCTGCCCCAGAGCCTGGCATGCCTGCAGCCCCTGTCTCTCCTCCTCTGACATTAGACCCAACTGTGCCCGAGTCCTCGTACGTAGACATCACGTACGGGCTTCGCAGACCTCGGCTCACATTCACTTTCCCTCTGCTGCCCATTCGCGACTCCAACCAGAGAAAGTGCTCTGCTGGCACACAGTCCCCTGTGTTATGAGTTGAATTTTGTCCCCCCAAAAGATGTTGTAATCCCGACCCTGTGCCTGTGAATGGGACCTTCCTTGGAAGTAGGGTCTGTGCAGATGAGCCAAGCAAGGTGAGGTCATGGAAGTGGACCCTACTCCTACATATATGACTCATGTCTTCATAAAGAGGGCACACACACACACACACAAGCTGAGTGCCAGGTGAACGTGAAGTTAAAGGTCGGGACAGGGCTTCTACAAGCCAAGGAACACCAATGATGGGCGGAAAACCAGTAGAGGCTGCAGAGAGGTCCAGAACAGACACCCGCTCAGCCTCAGAAGGAACCAGCCCTGCGCCACCTTGATCTTAGACGTCCAGCTCCAGACCTGGGAGACAATCCAGGTAACAGAACCACCAGGTAACAACATATTCACAGGTTCTGGGACTAGGACGGCCCATTGGGGGAATCCTGTTTTTGCCCTACCGTCTTATGCCTCAATTACCCCTATCCTCTGATGCAGGTACGATGTTGCTTCCATTTTCCAGATGTGAAAACTAAGGCAAGAGAGGCAGGACTGCCACCTGCAGATCAGCACACAGGCTGACAGATATCAAGGTGCTCGCTCAGACACTGCACAGGCACCGATGAGCACACAGGAATCATGGGGACCCCAAAGACCATTACACTTCACGGACCCTCCACCTCCTCTCCTGAGCTGGCTCCATGGGCTTCAATGAGCTCGCTAAACTATCTCATCCTCAAACCTACGAGGTCGTGGCCTAAAATCATGTGCAAGCAGACTCAACACGGATGAGCCCGACTTCAAAGCACCGCTCCCATTCTCGCCATGAGCACTCAGGCTCACCTGAGCGTCCGTGAGAGGGGCCAGTGCTATCAGGCCTCCGTCAGCCCTGACACAGCCCCATGGACCCCTCAACCATCTCTTTCAGTGCCGTTCCCCTGAAGAAGGCAAGGACGAAGACACGTGTCCTGTCCTGGAGGGGCTTATGTTCGGGTTTTAAAGAAAAGCATACATTGAAAATAAACTCATCCACAAAACATCCACAAGGGCTGAGCCATCAGTGCTGTGGTGCCCAGACATGAGGGTGCTACCTTGTATGAGCTTGGTTCAGATAGACCCAATGGAGAGGGCACAATTTGGCATGAATTCATGAAAATGAAATATTTAGGCCCCAGAGGAAAAGTTGTGTTTCCCTTCTCTCTCTCTCTCTCTCTCTCTCTCTCTCTCTCTCTCTCTCTGTCTCTCTCTCTCTCTCTCTCTCTCTCTCTCTCTCTCTCTCTCTCTCTCTCGATTCTGTTAATTACCTAGAATTTCTCTGATGGTAACAAAGATTAAAATGAGCTTAACCACATCTGTCAATCATTCTCTCTGGAGCCAGCTTTGTGGGCCTGTCTATTCAGAAACATAAATTCAGAGTCTCCACACAGAAACGTCTGCAAGGTTCCCTTGTGTCGTTAAAATTTCCAAATCAGTTAATCACCAGCAAACCATATTTCCTCGTGTCTTTCCCCTCTTCTTCTCGGATTTCCTAGAATGGATCACAGCACCTCAACTTTCTCCAAGCCTGCTGGACTTTTTCATCAGCAGTATGCATAAACCAGTCATGTATTTCCAGTTCATTCTTTGAGGCCGCCATGTTTGTAGGTCAGTGGAATTCGAGCTGTCAAACCGTGACATTACGTGGGTCTTGCTGCACTCCACCCACCACAAGGTTTGTTTTCTGAAACTGAGCTGACCTTTATTACTTACCACATTTTCAGAATATGAAATTAGCTTTTTAAAAAAAAAAAAAAAAAGATACATTTGTCATTTAAAATAGTTTATTTGCAATAATGTGATCAGATATACAAAGCAAGTTAGAGGATATTTGGCTCCCGGTATGCAGTCAATTCTGATTGTGTTAGTGAGTGGACTCCTACCGTGTTTCCCCCAAAATAAGACCTAGCTGAACAATCAGCTCTAAGGCGTCTTTTGGAGGAAAAATTAATAGAAGATCCGGACTTATTTTACTATAAGACCCGTTCTTACCTAACATAATATAACATGAGACCAGGTTTTATATTAATTTTTGCTCTAAAAGACTCATTAGAGCTGATTGGCCCGCTCGGTCTTATTTTTGGAGAAACAGGGTATTCAGTTTCGTTTCGACACTGCCCCTTGTAAGAGTGACAGCATCAGCCTTTCCCCGCATGCTCTGTGCTGAATGAAATCTCGTCTGCCTGTGGGTCATTTTCCTGTGTTTGGAATTGTCACTCCGTAAATGCTCTGTATTATGGTGAGTTAATCCAGTTTCTTGGAAAACACCCGGGTCCTTCATTTTGTCAGCGGGTCTTTATTCCTAGATTAGCTAGTTCAGCCACAAGTGGGTTTATCCCTTAATTGCTGCCATGTAGGTGGTGCACCGTCAAAGGGCTGCGATGGTCTGTCCTGTCTCGGAGACGGAGACCGGCAGGCTCTGGGTGTCTGACGCTCATTGCAAATTGCTTGCTATTCCCTGCGTGCTGGCCTTTTCACATGTGAAGAGCAGATAGTATGACTCACAAAACGGTAATGGAGAATTTCTAGCATGAGGCTTGATCACAGAATGGCTTGCTGCCTCCATCTCTGTGTAGGTTTGGACTGGAGGATGAGATGACCTTCTGCTCCTGGATGGCTGCTCTGCTGTGGCCATGCCTCAGAGCATTGGGACGAGGCTTAGGAGGGAGTGGGGAAATCCAAAGCCTCTTTGAAGGGTGTGGGCCAGGGTTCTGGTGAAGAAACACTTACTTGCCTTATAACCGGAAGCCGCACCTGGGGGTTGAGCCTGGAGAAGAGAATGTGAGAGGCTAATGCACTGCCTTCAACTGCTCAGGCTTATGCCTCACGGTCCCTGGTATGGGACAGTACCAGGGGGAGGAAGTGACAAGAGAGGATATGTTCCTTTATATGGAGCTAAAATCAAATACCCAAGGCTATTCAAACCGAGCTAAACTTCCCCAAGGAGAGAAAGGACTGGGCCCGAGGACCCTCGTTGGGAATCCAGATGTAAATGGTCCAAGTCCAACCCTGAGGTCCTACACTTGTCCTAACTGTCATGCCAAAGGGTAGCATTGCCCCTATCAATTTCATCCCGTATCAATGGATAACGCAGTAGCAGCGATAAAAGGAGTGTGTCTAGGACTCGGAGGTGGCCACCTGCGTCTCAGCACCACACATCCTGATGTGGTCTTCTCAGCATAAAGACAGCCTCCCTCCAGGGCACTCAGTGCTGCTTGGAACAGAAGCACCATACATGTGATAAGAGAACTCGCCTGTGAGCAGCTGGCACAGGTGATGCCCACACAGTTTCCCTGTATGAGCAGACTTTTCTGTCATTGATCTTTCGAGGTGGCTACTGACCATAAAGACGCAGTTGGAAGATGAGATTTCATGATTCTCGGTTTCTATTACTGGCCAACCACAATGACTCCAATCAGTCATTCATTGGAGCTGTCCTCATTTGTATCCGAATACAGTTTTTGTACCTGAATGCAATGGTAGAAGTGGTAAGATGACTGGAGTTGGGCTTTGCAGTATTTAAGTAGCAGGAAAAGAAAGCTGGACTCTGTCGATACAGTCTTGCCAGTACTGCCCTGAGGTCCTAGGGGCACCCTCACCTGGCATCAGGAGGGGTTAGGTAATGACTTTCACAACAGGGGCTCTGGATAGTGATTTTTATAGAGTGACTTCTTCAGCAGATACCACAGAAAAAGATGAGCTATGAGAAATGACATCACACATTATGTTTGCAGATACAAATTCTCCGCAGTTTACTTGATACAGCAGAAACAACATGAGAATAGTTTTCAGGACTGTGGAAAGCTCTTCTGAAACAAAGGACCTGCTGCTAGCAGCCTACGCACCTGCCTTTTAGGGAGGAGCTGCCATAAGGAGAACCCCTCCCAACAAACAAAGGGTATCCTGTTCGGGAAGGGAACACCCCTCTTTGTGGGCTGGGCACAGATGTTCTTCCCTCAGAACGTCCAAAGCCCGTGAGCCCTGACACTGACCATTTCTCACTGTGGGAGGTAAGCCAAGGGCATCCAGGCCCCACAGCGGAAGCAGGAGTTCTGCGAAGCATGAGGCGTTTTGTGCTGTCACTGCGTAGAGCCATGGCAAGGGTGTCCTCCACATTGTGTCAGGGAACACTGCCCTGCACATGGTGAAAGCGAAGAGGCAGCGCCTCCTGGAAGACCCTCGGGGTCATGGCTGAACTCCCGCCCCCTCCAGTGCCCTGGGACTTTTACGTGGAACCTTTATTTTGCCCTAAAGGTGGGTTTTTGTACTATAATTTTGCTTTTACTGTAGTTTGAATGCAAGACAACCATGAGCCTGAAAAGATTTTAAAATTGGTGAACAGATATGAGGCAGAGAGAAGAAAAATGAATGCATAGAATTCTCCTTTATTACGTGACATTTTATGTGCAAACTACTGAGGGTGCCAAAAATATATATACATGAAGAAAGGAAAAAACTGCATTAAAATTGTAACACAATGAGTGACGCCAGCATTCATTTGATTAACGCCATCTTTTGAGCGAACGTCATACGACCCATGGCTACCGTAATTCAATTCAACCTCAAAAAGTAACACACAGACAACATCTTTTTAAATGTGGACTTTTTTTGGCATCCCCGGTGTATCCCCTGACCTCGGATTGCTGCTTATTATTTATGTAAGCTCGTGCTCATTCATTCAACTCAGTCTTTTTCTTTTTGGGGAAGTTGTTTGGGTCGCCTTTGTTGAACTGGAACACGTCATCATTTATCTCATCGCAATTAATGGAAACTTCTGTTTTTAATTACTTTACTTTTTATATTGGTTCTTCACTTTAGGGCAGATTTTGCAGGAATAAACTAAAGTTCCTTAACTAAGTGACAGGTAAGCGTGTTAACCAAGGTGTTTCACGCCTTCCGATTTCTTTCACCTTTTGGCCTTGTGCCCCCTTAGAAATAGTCATGGAGGTCGAGGCATTTCAAACTCCACGCTTCAGGGAATGGATGACGCAGATGAACAAACGGCACCAAGTCCTGGCTTTTGAGTTCCAAGGTACGCTTTTGAGATTCATGACAAGAGTAATAGTTGTGAAAGATAAAACTTTCTGAATCACTGGCGCTTTCTGGTTTACCAGCCTACATCCTCAATAATTGGGGGGTTGGGTTGCAGTTACAGTTCTGTCCTAACCGGCAGACATGGGTGAAACGGGGAGCAGACAGTTTGCTCCCTCCCTAGACTGGAAGGGTATGGTGGGGGGTCTGAGCATTTCTCCTGATTGAGGGGTTGGATAGAAGCCCCAGGTGGGTCTGGGGATCTGAGAGCACAGGAAACCTGTCCTCCATCTGAGTGGTGGCTGCTGGAGGTTGGATGTGGGGAGTTCTCCCTGTGCAGGCCTGAGAAGGCAGGCTAGGGACACGGGAGGAGGCTGTGCTGAGCTCAGGAGCCTGGGGGAGCCCCAGTGAGAACACCTAACACTCCCACATCTTCTGACGGATGAGGACATTGACAGAAGAACTGGCCCTATGAAGGCCTCGTTGGTCTGGACGGGACCTTTCATGGGTTCTGTGTTGACACAGAATGGAGCCGGCTGGGACTCAGGTGAGCTGGGTGCTGCGGGAGCTAGGATGCAGGAGTACTGAGCCAGGCGCTTCCCTGATAACTCCACCCTCAAAGGACTTGGAACTTTGGTCATCTACAGAGAAACGAGGACAGGAAGGAAGCCCTAAACTAAACTGAAGAGTTTGTCCGGAATTGAATAGGCATCCATTTTTCTTATGACGCTAAATGGAAACTTGGGGTAGGAAGGAAGTGAAGTAGGTGACTTCACAAGGCAACTGCTTTTGCAGTCCTGGAGACGGAAGCCCCTGTCATCCCAGAAGCCTGGGCATGCTCCAGAAGCCAGCCATTGGTGGAGGACAAGGTCACACGCTGAGCTCACCAAGAGCGGGGTATGGTCTGGGGCCACATCTGACCCGCCAGGCAGCCTGGATCCGATGAGTCCCTCTTCTCTCTCCACGAACCTGCCTCAGAAAAGTTGGGGATGGTTCTGTCTGTAGGTGACTTTTAAGTATTGTCTGACAATAGCATAGGAATGTATCCAATAAATTAATAAAGCTTCTGAGAGCAAAGGGAGTTTATTTTAGCATTACTAAAATAAACAATGTGGGGTACCTGAATTCAGAAATAGTAATTCATTTGTCTCCTTTTGTACATTCTGAATCATTATCACATATTTATGAAAGCAAATTTCCCAAGAAGCACTTTAGTTTATGAATGAAAATAAATAAATAAATAAATAAATAATCGTCACCAAATATTCTCTAATTTAGATTTTGTGACAATACAGATTGTCTTGCCTTATTAGGATAAAATCATGAAGCTTAATGGTTTACATGTATACACAATATTAAGCAAATTTCAGCTTAGAAACACATGGGTTGGTAGATGTACTGGTGGACCCCTTTAAATCCATATATTAGCTGTATTTGGTGTTATGAGATAATCACTTTTGATGAAATGTGTAAAAATGATTTCTTAGGACACCAAGCTCTCTCTGCAGACATCATGCCAGAAGTTCTGAGCAGGAACCAGCCACAGTCACTGGCCCGTTCCTGACATTCCATCAGAGTAAATGCATTTTTCTCCATCTGGTTGATTGACTTTGAGGAAATGCGTTGAATTTATTCAATCTCCGTTGTCATTTCAGCAATGCCTGCTTTACAGTGTGCCAGGCGCTGACTTAATGATTCATTTGGTGGCTTATACATGATAAGCGTCTCATCCTTTTTAATAATTTGCACCAGTATCCTGGCTCTCCCTCAGCAGATGCACCTCTTCAACACTTACCTGCAATTCCGTCTCCCAGTTTACATCATTAGCACCATCTCCCCCGACGTCGCCTTTCCCAACAGCAACTGAGATGTCCCACTGTCCATTCTGTGTCCTGTCAAAATGACCAGCCTCGTGAAATCACACACTGGGGGAAGCTGGTGACACTCATGGGAGGCGATGAATGGAATCTGGCAACATAAAGAAGCCAGAAATAAACGAGCAAGGACGAGACACGTGAGAAAATCAATCTCTGGCCTGCAAGTGACAGGAGCACTGCAGCAAACCCTTCTCTTGGAAACACCTCCTCTTGCCACATCCAAAAAGTCAAACTCTGATTTATCTTATAATTAATGTGTCTTTCTTAGCCTTTGAGAGGTTTGGCTTTGTTTTTGCATTACTGCTTTGGTTTTACTGCATGACATTATTTCAATTAATTTGCCTTCTCACAAAAGCAAGATCCCTTTGGGGTTCCTTTAACGTGGTCCTGCCTTCCAGGTCAATGTACTAGAATCGCTTCCTGGCGTCAGAGCCCACACCTCCATGACCGGCCCGGAGCCCGTCCTGCCACGGCCATCAACATCATAACCTATCAGCACTGTGTTTGAAAGAGTCCTCCCAGAGCAGCACTCCCTTCAAGAAAACACCTTTATTAAATATTTGCTGGGTTGAAAGACAGCAAAATTACTTCTTTGGTTATATTTAAAAAGTAAATGAATATATTTATCCAGCCCCTGAATCTGGATCTTGTGCGTTGTGAGGATCAGGAAGCGTTAAATAATTGCTACCCCTGACACACTTAGCACCTTCTTTCCTGCCCTCCTCTCCATCCCTGCATCCCAAGAGCCTGTCAGCTCTCCAGGAAGTGCTTCTCGGGCACCACAGGGTGCACAGCCAGGGAGGGAGGGCAGCTAAACAACAGAGAAGGAGAAAAACTGCATAGGCTGCAGGAGCGTGATAGCAGAGAGAGTCCCGACACTCCTCTGGAAGAACTTTTGGGTGTTCCAACACACTCCGGCCATCCTGCCCTGCCCTGAGCTTTGGGGGTGTTTGTTATCATGACTTCATTTAGCGAAACCTGACTGGGGTACCTTCTGGAAACCAAATATGACCCTGCCATTTTCACACCTGAAGGTCATCAGCTATTCCTGTACAAGGTAGCAAGTCAAGCCCTACGTCCTTCCCAGCCTTCCTGGCACCACACAGCCCCTCCCCCACAGCCTCCAGCCTTATTCTGTGACCCTGTGGACATCTGCACTAGAGTCTCTAGGATGGGCTGAGGGAGCGGAATTGCTGGGCAGGTAGGTCCTCGTCTCCTTTACTCTACAGGCTCCACTGTTGTCTTGAATGGTCTTGTAAGTGTGGCCCCTCAGCAGAGAAACACAGGAGTGTCCCTTCCTGTACACACTACCTGACACAGGACATCATCAGACTTCTTTTTCTGGAGAAATGTCACAGGATGTTACATATGGTTGGTGGAAATGTGGGCATTTATTGTAGTTTTCTTTGTACTTGTTTGTAAATTTGAAACATTCACCTTTCCTCTACGGGTCAGCTACACACACTTGATGGCATATCCGCTCTATACAAATACACCATGAGCTTCATTCTCGGCATTTGGCTCCGTCCCCCTAGCCTCCCCTGTCAACCTGCTGCTTACTCTTCACAGCCCCGTCCAAAGCCCCTGCACTGTGATGGCTAGAAGCTCCAAGCTGGTTATTTCTGTCCGCCTCCCCTGTGTCCTACGTGGGGATGTTACTGGAGTCTGTGGCGTGCTGAGGACATACCTCCACTTTGGTGTCCTGCACTGCATAGGGGCTCCTCAAACACAGAGACTGACTGTGTCCCTGGGTGTCTGTGGGGGAAGGAGGTGGGGCATCAGAGGGTCCCAAAATCACCACAAAGGGGGTGGGAAGGAAGCCAGGTGGACAGTGTCCATCTGACCCCTTGTAGGGCCGCTGGAGGCAGGAGGAAACTGCACTGGAGACGGGAGGATACTCAGGGCCCCCAGTGGGGTGAAAAAAGAGCCTCAGCAGGGGGCAGCCTTGAGTTTCCCAGTGAGGTTTCACAAATGCCTTTCCTCTCCACGGACATGCAGAAGCCCACGGGGAGCTGTCCATGTCTTTTCACTTTGGGGAATTTTTTTTCTCATTTTCAGTCTAACAGTAAGTGCATGAAAAGATATCAGTTCTGCCTCGCAAAGGGAGAGGTAAGTGACGTGAGATGGTCAACACTTCCATTCCCAGCCTCGGCGATTCCAGGTCCACAGGCAAAGTAGAGCAAGCGTGCGGCAACTGCAGGATGGATGGAGCTGAGCCGTTAACACTCTCAGGCTGCCCTGGATGATGCTTCCGTCCTTGGGTTTATTCCTTCCTCCTACCTGGACAGCTGTGATCTTGTTAAATAGGCAGGACACGGAATTTTGGTAGAGAATAAGGTTTGTTATTTTTAAATAAAAATTGCATATATTTAAGGGGTACAGTGTGATGTTTGGCTCTACATATCAAATGATTTACAAAATGGTTACAACTGATTTCACTAATGCACCTATCACTTTGCATAGTTACTGCATGTGTGTGTGTGTGTGGTAAGAATATTGAAGACCTCCTCCCTTAGCACATCTCAAGTCCATAATCCCTTGTTATTAACCGTGGTCACCTCACTGCACATTCTTTCCTCAGCACTCACTCATGATAACTGGACGTCTGCACCCTTTGACCACTTCTCTCCATTTCTCCACCCCCAGCCCTGGAAACCACCATCGTCTGTGCCTCCAAGAGTTCCACTCTTTTAGGTTCCACATAGAAGTGCGACAGAGGTCTTGATTTCCTTGCCTCTTATTTCTCTTTAGCGAATGTCCTCACATTTCATCCTTGCCATTGTAATGGGAAAGATCTCCTTATGGAGCTTTTTAAAAGGCTGAATAATGGGAATACGATTCTTCCTTACAGTTTATGTTATGGTCTCAAGATGGTAGAAGGAAAAACAGGGAAAATCAAGATAAGAGAGAAAGAAACAGATCATTAAACAAAGTTGTAAGGGGCCAATGTAACACCTGCTTCCCTGTCCCCCAACAGAAAACAGTAAAACAGAGGTAATCTTCTAATATAATGATCACGGTGCCGACATGAACAGGGTGTTTACTCTGTGCCCGTCCCCATGGGAAGCTCTTACAGCAATTCCAGTAGAAAGATATGACGACCCCCGAATATTTAGGGACGCAGGGAGAGGAAGAACAAAGTTCCAGTATTTTGTCCAGTGTTAGCTGTCTCACTGGGGCCTGCAGCTGATGTCTCAAATTTGAATTTTTAAATCCCTGAGCTAGTCCTTGACCATAGATTTAAGGGGAGAAGAATGGTGTCTGGCATTGTTCTCACCTCCATTCTCAGGGTAGAACAACTGAAGGCTAGTCAAGGCCTCGTAGTAACTATTATAAAGCACACACACACACACCTGCACATGCATTACCAGACCCACATGGATGTCCATGCATGCAGAAAACAAGCAATCCTTGGCACGCTTCCTTCCCTACGTGACTTCGGTCATCACCTTTCAGGCTGACATAATAAGTTCTCTGACCACCGGGATTTAAAGCCATCCAGAACTGCAGGGCCATGAATCATTTTGCTCAGACTCAGAGTGAAGCAGAGCATGTGGACCCAGGACAGGGCTCACCCAGCTTGTCTCAGATGAGTGGGGTAGCATGAAACACGCAGATGGTCTGCTCAGGAAGCTCCCTCCATGGGGCTTGACCAGCACAGACAGTTCTTACAAGACTCAAGCAACATCGTCCCATGAGGGAGGCCAGGCTGACAAACCAGGAGTGGGGGCCAATCCATTTCTGACCTTGTGCCGAGAGGAAAAATCCATAGCCTCATGATAGCACAGTCAGCAAATTGAGGGTTTCACACCCAAGGGGTGTTTGCTTGTACTTAACAAACAAAACACCACACAACTTGTTTAGATTTTCAGGTCATGGATTTTTGGAAGGGTGAGAGAAGTGTGTAGTGCTTCCATTGTCCAAATACCCAGGGAGAACACACATGCTGATTAAAGGTAAGGGACCATAATTACGCGGCTCCAGGACACACCGTGCTCCAGACTTCTGGAGCCTTCTCAGACGACATTGGACATCACCGTCACATCTATCAAGGTGAACTGTCTAGGCCTTGTTTTGTCCATAAGCTGTTGTGAACACAACTCTCAAATGAGCGCGAGGGGACAATGGTGGAATTGACACCTCGTGACAATGAAGGCGTTCCCAACTCTTCAATCATCTGTGACCGTCATCATTTAAAGGCATCCCTCTTGTCTTTCTTCTTTTGGCTGAAATTCTCCATTTGGGTGACCAGCCCACCAGGGGCCTTCCCCTCCCCCTCATCCTCACCTTAACCTTCACCTGTTTCTGACCTCCAGGTACCAGAGAAGGTGACCACAGACCTACATTCTCCATTGTCGGCAGATGTGTAGAGAGTACAGTTGCCGGATTTTAAAAGGTGCACCATTTGGGGCTCTAAAAATAAAGACACAGCTGTACTTTCAGTACACAAGACACCAGTAAAGGAGTGGTTTCCCAATGCTGGAGGGAACGTAGCCCATGGGCCACTCAGAGAGCCCGTCTCACCATGTGCTGATTTGGCCATCTAACATTGATTCTACTGAGCCGTTCCATCAGATTTCAATGAGAAGGAATACATGGTATCATGATGAGAATGCACCTAAGAATACGTCTACACAGGAGTCGTACCTTTATCATTTTGGTATTTAAGACTTTCATTTTCTTAACTGCTAAGCAAAATTCAGTAGACAGCAAATGCTAGCTGGTCTGTGCCTGTCTCCTCCAGTTGACATCCACTCCAGTTGTGTCCACGCTGGTGGTGGCTCTCAGTCACCGTGCTTTCATCTCTTGGCCGTTGTGTGATCAGGGAACACACTGTTCCCGCAACGTGGCTCACCTTCGCGCCACGTCCGGGCTCGTCCAGCATACATACAAATGTCCCTCTCGGGCCTCACAAAGGCCTGCTTCTTCTCGCCCCTCCTGTCTCCGCAGAGCTGGCCCCAGCTCAGGGCTCCCACTGATTTCCTCTGGGTATGGCTAGCTCAGCCAGGACAAAGACAGTGCAGTCAGACTCAAGATGTCTTAGTTCCAGAAAATTTGCTTCACTTACATCAAATGCCTGTGAAATGCTGAGTCAAATAGTGCTGTTCAGTAGTTGGGTTGGCTCTGAGGCTGGGGAGCGAGTCCGTGGCCACCACCAACATCTCTTTGCAAACCCAGGGCCTAACGTTAGTGGAATACAAGATTAGCTGATCACGTTGGGCTGATCAGAGCCTCAGACACACAGATAAGTGCCCCAGGTCAGCAGGAGCTATGTGTGGTGGGGAGAGGGGGGCAGACAGGGGCGGAGAAGGGGACATTACAGAAAAATTTCCAGAAAGAATATTAAAAGGGTAGAGACGAATTAGACCCATATTTCTTTTAATGTATCCCCACTCACTCCGATTGGGCTGGAAGCGCTTCGTCAAATATTTAAAAAGAAAATAATGAACCTTACATTCTGCTTCACGGAATAAAGAGGATTAAAATTGCTGAGTGGACAGAAAGAAGCAGGCAGAAAAAAGGAACCGTCCTAATTACTTAATACAAAACATGCTGAATCCAATTATGAGAATCCCAGGATTCGGGGCTGGTGTTCCTCCTGAACAGATGAGGACAAATATGTCTTTAAATCAATACGACACAACTGCGATCCAGACGCTGCCCAGCCTGTCGTGCTTGGAAAGGGGCATTAAGGGAGCCCACCAAGAAAGTGCTGACCCGACTCTGGGCCCAGCTTTGCGGTTGTAATGCTCTCCAACCCCCAAGAGACTGATGAAGGAATCTGAGTAGCTCATTAGCATAAGACTGGCTAAAATCTATTGATTTGTAACTCCATAGAATATTCTGCTTTCATTCCAAACTGCTGAGTTCTCTCTGCTATTGTTCAGCTGGGCCTCACCCTGCTTAACCAGGAGCCTCTATTATAATGAGAACACACCTTGAAGAACACGCAGGAGCTCTACTTGGCTGTCAGCTTTGTCACAGTCTGCAGGGTGTCTTCTTTCTGAATTCTAGTTTAGTATTTTTAGAAAGTAGCAGAGTGTTTAACTCTCAATAATTAGACTTCCCCCGACAGGACAAACTCCTGTACGTGACTGTCAATGTAACCCACTCTTCAGCTGTTGTACTCAGTGTTCTATTGTAAAACTCTAGACCACCTAGTAGGAACGAAACTGAATTAAGATAAAAATGTGAAAGCTGTCTCAAATCTCAGAGAGCTGCTCTAAATTTAGAAACTACTGTTATATGCAGGAAAGTGGGTATAAGATACATATTTGGTCACTCTCCACAGGGTAAAAATTGTGAAACATCTCAATTGGGATGGAGGAGTCTGTTACAGAGAATGTGCCTGGGGCCAGTTGACTGGCCATACACTGAGGGATCAAGTGCAGAATCTTCACCATTTGTCCTGACATGTGCTGGGGGGTGCTGGGGAGGGTGGACCAAAAACACTGCCATGTCCTTGTCATTTCTGCAGTCTGGTCCTTATTCCTTTGAGGTGCAAAGATCTGTCTTGGGTTATACTGATGGTCGGCTTTCAGTTTTTACACACACACACATGTGTGCAAGCACACATTAGTCATATACGTATACTCTTAGACACACACACACTGGCTGGGGACAAAGAAGGAACAATCACACCCAAAAAAGGTGTGTGCAAGAAAATGGTGAATGCAGTTCTTTACAATGTGGTGAGCTGAGGGAGTGTGGGTGGGCATGTCCTCTCTGGGGAGACCCTGGACCCCGGTCTCGTGTTATCTGCTGTCCCCTGCACACAGTTGCCTCACCCACACCCTCAGGAACCACACCATGGACACAGAGTTGTGGTACGATGTGTGCAGGGTCCAGGGGTAAGTTCTCCCAGAGTCGGTTTCCTGGTCTTGGGAACTCCCTGCACCAAGGATTTCATGTCCAGGGTGTTTGGAAAGCTTCTTGCAGCTCACCCTCCTCTGGCAGGACTGGAAAACTCACCAATGACAGAGTAAAGGCCCTGATGAATCCTGCAGCCAGGACATCAGTTACACTGGGTTTGGCTCAGCTTTCTCAAGCTTATTGGGTCCAACAGCCCCCTTGTTCTCCTCCTTCCACAACCCTATGACTGACCACTCTTGGGTTACCAACGCCAGGGGAGGTCTGAGAGGTGTGCTATGTCTTGTAACCAGGGCTCTTTGCGTCCCAGGTAGGTCCTGCCTGCAAGAAGGTCCAGAGCCTCACTGAGAAGCTGTGCCAGGACCAGACTTCACACCAGCACAGCTGAAGAGTGGTTTATGGCTGGCTGCAGTCCTCACTGGTCAGCACCCAGGCTCTTCCAGTCCTGAAGCATTTCCTGTAAATGTGTCCATCCAGTTCTGTGCAGCGGTTGCTGGAGGGTGTTCTCAGGGGCCCGGCTACCGTTCTTCTGTCAGGGAGAGGCTTCCTCAGTGTCCGTCCACCACGTGCAGAGCGGAGCCCCTCTGAGTCACCTGCCATCGCCCTCTCTCTTGAACCGGTCACTAATGACTGTACCATCAACAGAATCAAGGATAACAATAGGTAAAACAGAGATTTTAAAACTGGAAACCCTCTTGAAAATCTCAATTGTTAGTAGGAATAATAAAAACACAAAGGCAAACGTTGTAGATATTTAAGATGCTCAAGGGGGAATTTATTGGGAGAGCTATAGCCCAAACAGTGAACTAGATCGCATGGGATGTTGTCCTGAGTTTTCAGGGGATTCCAGCAGCCCTGGGCAGGGGCTGAGAAGGCAGTTTGATGGAAATCCTCACTCCTGAAGTCTGACCTTATGAAAGTGAGAGCCCTCTTACCACAGGGGGAGTTGTCAGACCTGCTTTCCCTCTCATTGCCCCACAGGAGTGAGGTCCTTTGTTCTCCAGAGAACATGGAACGTGTTGGAATGGCTCTCCATATTGTGTGGAGTCCCCTCCTCTATGAGGAGGGGTGGGAGTTGTAACCTTGGGTGGGACCCCTTGATGCCAGGGAACCAAGGGGACTCCCAGTAACTAAGCTGTGGACCATAAATAGACTCTGCGAAGTTGCTTAGAATTTGTTATTTCAGGGGCCAAACCCTGTGGTTCTATTTAGCCAAGGGTACATGTCACTGGAATAGACTTTGGAGGAGGTCTCCACCTGATTTATCAGGTGGACAGGGCGAGAAAACAGAGCAGGACTCCCAGGGAACGGTAGCTGGGCTCAGTGGGAACTAACCGTCATGAATTGTACCTGTCTGAAACTGGGACTTCTTCAAATGACCTTTAGCAATGATGGCGCTTTGTTGAGATGTCGGTGCTCTGGTCCAGGGCCATGAGTTGAGATCGTTTTCCACCTTAGAGTTACTAAATGTTAGGTACGGTGCTCCCTTTGAAAAAGTGTGGACTGGGGGCCGGCCCAGTGGCTCAGGCAGTCGGAGCTCCATGCTCCTAACTCCGAAGGCTGCGGGTTCGATTCCCACATGGGCCAGTGGGCTCTCAACCACAAGGTTGCCAGTTCAATTCCTCGAGTCCTGCAAGGGATGGTGGGCAGCAACCCCTGCAACTAAAATTGAACCCAACACCTTGAGCTGAGCTGCCGCTGAGCTCCCGGATGGCTCAGTTGGTTAGAGTGCATCCTTTCAACTACAAGGTTGCCGGTTCAGCTCCTGCAACGGATGATGGGCTGTGCCCCCTGGAACTAGAAAACGGCAACTGGACCTGGAGCTGAGCTGTGCCCTCCACAACTAAGACTGAAAGGACAACAACTTGCAGCTGAACGGCACCCTCCACAACTAAGATTGAAAGGACAACAACTTGACTTGGAAAAGTCCTGGAAGTACACACTGTTCCCCAATAAAGTTCTGTTCCCCTTCCCCAATAAAAAAATCTTTTTTTTAAAAAAAAGTGTGGACTGTTTCCTTAGCTTTCTCTACAGAAGATAAAAGAAGAACAAGTTAAAACTTTAAAAGAGGAGGAGTATTGGGGGAGTCATAACCCAGATAATTGAGAGATAATTCTTTCTTTCAGCTCCATGTCTTCATAAACTGTACAGCCCAGCTTCCTGTAGAAAATACATAAACGTGAAGGAAAGAAGGGATTGTAGGATGAAAGAACAGCACAGAAAACCCAGCAGCAGCAGAAAATTCCATGTGGGAGGAAATCTGATACTGAAAACCACTGATGAAAGTGTGGCAGAGATTGAGGTAGAGGACAAAGCTCTGGGCCGAGGAAAGCGATGAGCCCCAAGCAGTGGACATAGTAGCTCACAGAGGGACATGGTTCTCCAAAGAGGAAGAGACCAGGGCTGGGCTGGAAGGAGACCTCGCCTGCGGACAGTGTGCTTGGGAAGGGCCTGCAGGTGACCAGGTTTGCCCAGGACTCCTGTAGCTTTGGCCCTGGAAATCCACGTCTTGGGAAGCCCTCCCTGGGGGAAGATCAGGATGGCTGGCCCTCGTCTGCCCTTACTGAGAAGGGCTCTGACTGATCAGGACGCCCTGGGGTTCATTTCTCCTCCAGGTTCCCACACGTCTGCTCTAGTGTTAAAGGGGCTGCACTTGGTTCACTGTGTTCAGGTGAACAGTGCCCCCCCAATTCACGTGCACCTGGCATCTCCAAATGTGACCTTGCTAAGAAATAGTCTTTGCTAATAGAACTAGTTAAATAAGATTAGGTCAGACTGGATTAGGGTGGTGTCCTTATAAGAAGAGAAAAGAGCAATACTCAGGCAGAGGCCATGTGACGGTGCAGGTGGAGGCAGGAGCGAGGCTTGTACCGCTCAGGAACGCCAAGGACTGCGGGCAACACCAGGGTTGCAGCGACGGAGGGATCCTCCGCGAGAGCTTTCAGAGGAAACAGAGGCCTGCCAACACTGATTGCAGACTTTTAGGCTCCCAAACTGAGAGAATAAAATTCTGTTGTTTTAAGCCACATAGACTGTGCTAATTTGTTACTGCAGCTGCCGGAAACTAACATTCACCTATGACTTTTTGGTCCCAAACAATGCTCACCCTTGCATTTTTGTGGTTCCCTCAGTTCTCTGAAATAAAACCAGGCCAGGCTTGGAAAGGTAGACACGTTTGTCCTAAACCACATGTGTCTCAAAGATGTCATGACCTGGTGCTCAGACAGGAAGTGCTCTTCTGAGGCAGAGCAGCCCCGGCACATGTACCGGATCAAGGCCACCTGGAAAGAGACACTTGTCCTGGGTCCACCCTCGGCCCATCCTATGGGTGGGTATTCTCGGTGGGTACATTCCCACCGAAGACGGAGGGGTGTCCAGAGCCTTCTGGAAGCTCCTGAGGGGCATCTTGTATGGCTGTGAGAATGGAAGGCATGTTCAGTGCTCTACTTACAGTTTCTATGTCCTTGAAGATATTTGTTTGAAACAAAATAGACGGTCAACATCCCTGGTGACATGAAGGAGGGACAGTCTTTGCCCTTCACTTCTCTCCAGCCACCTGACCTAGTCCTGATCAGCCATTGGGAAGCCCACAGGGTCCTAAGTGGTACTTCTCAGGGTAACAAGTAAGGACCCATCTGAGAACAGTGACGAACTTCTCCTTACCCCAGGCTCCTCTCTCCTGCCTGGGAGACAGTCGTGGCCTTGGATGATGTAGCAGCCAAGGTTTTCTAGAGAAATAGAACCGATAAAATATAGATAGACAGATAGATAGATAGATAG
Source organism: Rhinolophus hipposideros (assembly GCF_964194185.1). Taxonomy (NCBI): domain Eukaryota; kingdom Metazoa; phylum Chordata; class Mammalia; order Chiroptera; family Rhinolophidae; genus Rhinolophus; species Rhinolophus hipposideros. The sequence continues at coordinate 99,408,177 of NC_138053.1, forward strand.
ATAGATAGATAGATAGATAGATAGATAGATGATAGATAGATTCTTAGTATATATACTACATAAATTTATATGTATATATATATTTAATATCTACATATAAGTATACACCCATAAATCTATGTATGGATATGTCTATAATATCTCTATATGATTTTATAAAAACACATTTATTTTAAGGAATTGGATCAGACAATCAGGGGCCAAGCCTGAAATCCGGGGGCAGGCTAGCAGCCTAGAAACTCAGGCAGGGGTTGATGCTACCATCTTCAGGCAGAATGTCTTCTTCGGGAAACCTCAGGAACACCTGAGAATATACAGTCATTGATTCTGATTCATCCTCTCACACACGTCACACGAAAGGGAGCCCTTTCTGATAGATAGACTCTGTGACAAGGACCCACGTATGAATACGGACCTGGAGAAAATACTCATTTATTTCTTCTGGATGGCTCTCTTGGGATTAATTCATTCAAAACCCGACTCTTCAAACCTTATAGGGATGGAGACCTAAGTGAACTAACTGCCCAGCTACAGCCTGTGTAAATAAAATGAGGCCTTACACTCTGGGAGGCTCTGTTGATTTAGTGCAGGAGCGTTTGAGTGTGTGTGTGTGTGTGTGTGTTTGGGGAAAGTTGAACACTGACAACGCCCGAGAAACCAGCAGCTCCTACAGAGCTGCAGCACGTTGTCTGGCAACAGCGTTCGGCTTCAGAGAGGAGAGGCTCCCAGGGCCGGCAAGCGGTAAGCAGGCCATCATTCGGAACGCTCGGCTGCTTCCAGGCCTGTCAGACAACTGGTCACTTATTTGCATAGCACCGAGCTGGAGCCACTCGACCCGTAGTCCCAGACCTCCTTTTATCTTTGCGTGCTCACACCGTGCCGGTCCAGGCATTGGGCAGCCCAGAGTTGTTTGTTTTACCTGAGCAAACACTGATTTCCATTATGAACCCACTTCAACTCTTCTGAAACCTTGGAGGAGGCACACACAAAATGTGTTTTGATATTTATGATTGCTGTGAGCAAAGAGATAGACACTTCCGGTCACTAAACAATTCTGAGCAACTGCCGAAAAATTTTCACCAACTAGTCAGAGGGATGGTCATATAGATGTCATAGGTATAGATTTAGATGACATATACATACAGGTGAACAGACAGATGTGCACATAGAGAATGGGGAAGGGAGAGACACGTAAAAATCAACGTTGATTTTACAAAGTAAACACACAGGGCCATTTTGAATCTCAAACTTTTCATATATTATTTTATTGAAATTAAATGTAAACATCAAATTTAGGGGAGAATGATACCTTTTGTTGTTTTTCTTATACTATATTGATAAGTTATTTATACAGGCCTGTTTTATCAATTTTTGTCAATGACTAGCTCATAAAACACTGCTAACAGCAAAAACTGAAATGTGAACAGCTATGCCCTTTGTTTTCACAGAAGTTCAACATCCCCACTTTTAACAGTTATGGTATCAAAAGTATTAATGCTGGGTGTACATAAATTACAATTTCCTTTTACTGCGAATGTAATATGAATTGTTCTATGCTTATCAGAAGAGATAAGCTACATAAAAACCAAATGTGCACATTAGTTCTCATTTTGAAATTAAAGCATTGCTCATTGAACCAAAGCCCTCGTTTTTGTGGGTAGCTTCTTGTTTACGGCGAGGTGCGCCGACACACAGGTAAGAGCAAAGTCCATGACACTGCGATGTAGGCGTGGCCCACTTTGCGGCGGCCTTCCCACCAGGTGGTGCACGTACTTCTGTATTTTGAAGGGACTACTTTTTATATTCAGTACTCCAAAGGAAAAAAAATATCCAATACTCCAAAGGAAAAAAAAAATCCTCCTTTTTGTTTCAATAAGCCATACATGTTTTATCTTTTAATTGCCCAAAATGTTCGCACAATTCTACTCTACATAAAGCCAATATTTATTCTAGCGTAAATATTATCCAGGGATGTTTGGGGTAATCTATAATGCACAGGAGTGCTGCTTCAAGGACGATTAGTACAAGTGTATTTGAAAGCCAGCCATGGACGCCTCTGGATCAGGTCTCATTTTTCTTTGCATCTTGCCCTAAAGAATAATGATACTTACTCTTCAATAGCGTTACATTGCCAGCAAATCTGATGCACTGGTACAGAAGTCATCTGTTCTGGGAATACTAATTTGCAAAGGTGGTACATTTGGCAAGACGGTCTTAATGCCTGATATTATGTGGGTAAACATGAATCTTTGAAGGAAGCTCATTTGAACTCATTTTAAAAAGCATCATGTTAGCTCATTTTCTTCGTTCTCCCTCCTCGCTTCATAAAAGCAATTCAGGCAAAATTAACTATCTCTTGGAGTAGCTGTCCCAGAGGCATCGCCTCGGCAAGGCAAGGTAAAATGCTAGATGGTGATAAACGGGAGAACCATCCAGAATATCTCTGGCACATGTAGGTCGCACTCAATTTTCTTGCCCCAAACCACTTATGTATAAAATAGCTGTGACACCTTTGTCACACCAGCGCAAGTGTGCACACCTGCAGGCTGGTGTGTGGGTACCAGCCTGAAAGGCTGGATGTCGCCTCTTGGCTTTTCCTCCTCACAGCCTGGGGACCCTCCAGGCTGTAAGGGCAGGTGCCATGCGGTCTGGCTCCTTGTCCCAAACATCCTGACTGCCAGGCACTACATCCTTACACATCCCCGCTGGGCTCAATGGGATACAGCAGCCAGGAGCTTTCAGCAGCAAAATGTCTTTTCTTTCTCTTGCTTCACTTATTTAGAAATTGAAAGAAAATTGTTTCTTTGTCTTAAAATGTAGTCTTTATCAGATTGCTCACATTTGATTCAATCATCAACCAACTAAGTCATCCATGACATTTAAGCCAAGAATCTATTTTGGTTTAAATTATATGGAAAGTGGAAACAAATATGTCCTAAGGTGTTAGTTGTTTCCAGTCTCCCACAGAGCTCCCTGAAAGGCTGTGGCTGCCCTGCCTGTAGGGGTGCGCCCTATGGTCTTGGAGAGCAAGCAGGGTAGAGGCTAAGCCTCAGGAAAACCACTGGGCCACAGGCAGACTTTGGGCAACAGAGGCCAGAGGCCAGCCCCTCTGACCCAGCCGCCAGGACATGACGCACCGCGGGCCACCCTTCCCGCTAAGATCGATCGTGACTTCCTATTTTATGGTCCTGAGCCAAGTGTCATCATCTCACTACAGCATTAACAGTCTTCTCATTTTAAGTCATTATTAAATGCCTACGTGTTAAAATTTACCTGGGAAACATTGCAGTTTGTCTTAATGAAAGCAAGTTGTCAGGAAGTGAGACATAAACCCTCAGTGCACTGTCAGGATCAGGAGACACGTTTAGTTTTGAGGCTTTCTTGGGCAGTTCGAACTATTTGTGTAAGGTGATATTTCATAGCCATTATCATTTATTAGAGATTCTCCAAAGAACAAAGAGGAAATTTATTTATTTAGAAACAGCACTCATTGTTATATAATAATAATATTCCTAATAGAATAAAATTTCTTTTACCTTCAATTACCGTTTGGGTCCTTTTATAAAATCTACAATGAAAGTGAGAATCCTAATGGTCTTTTTTCCTATATCTTCATTTCACTATTTTAGCATTCTAGGAATTATATCACCTCATCTTTATTCATTATTTCCCATTGTGCTAAAAATAAAATAAAATAACAAATATAAGATAATTATGGAATCAGCTGGAATCAAAAACAATAATGAAATAAATTGTTATTATTTCATCATTCTTTTGTTTTCTTTTGGTGTTGTCCAAAACATTGGCTCACCTACCCAGAGTATATAAAAATGAACTGAGGCATTTTCTTTGTACATCATTTTTAATTTCATTGAACATGTTTAAGAATTCAGAATCTTTCAGATTCTGCTCAAAATGGTAAAGAGAAAAGAAATGAAAGTGGAAGATGTTTCACAATCATTAGACAAATCAGAAAGTTAATACAGACACAAATATTTGCTCCCCAAAATCTCAGAGCATGTCCCAATGTCCTAGATGCATTTTCTCAAACTCAAAAATCTGCAAATGAGGAAACATTTGTACAGACAAAGAGGAACTGTGGTACCCTCGGCCAGTGAGCCGCTCACAGGGGCAAGGGCTCCATCACACAATTGGTCGGGACAAGAACCTGCACCATCCTGTTTTTGATAGTTGGACATATGACAGACAGTATGCTTTCAACTTTTATAATTGTGCACCAAAACTTATTTAATGTGGCTCCTAAGTGCACAAAAAGTAAGTGCATACAAGTAATTGGATCTAGACGATGTAAAAATGGAAAAAAATCATTGCATTTGTTCTTTTAGATTATAAAACTAAAAGTGAAAATTACTTGAAATTACAAAGCAAAGAAGATGGTTGCCCTCTATCTAGCATCAAGAAAATGATAAAGTGTCAAAAATTTCAAAAAAGTCTTTAAGTATTGTGCTCTGATGGTGCAAGCACACACACACACGTATACAAACTCGAAGTAATGATAAGCTAGAAACTGTCAGAGAAGTAAGTGGAATCGGGAATCCAATTTCACAGTGGAGTTTTGACACACAAAACGTCTATGAGCTTATAGTGTGTTTGGAGGACTTTCCCCACTTCACACATGTAAACCCTCAAGCCAGAAAACATGGAATCAGAATTTGGGTTTGCTACGCTAAAATTCTTACGCATGTAAATTATTTGTAAAATGACTTAAATATAAACAAGTGAAAAGGGAAAGGGTCCACTGTGCCAAGATGAGAAATGATGCTGAATGTCCCTGGAACTCCGAGAGCATTAGTCAGGGTTCTCTGGAGAAGCAATAGGAGGTTTCATGTCTGTGCAAATACACATAATGGGGTTTATTAGAAGGCATTGGCTCACGCGGTGGTAGGGCCTGAGAAGCGGAGATGTGCAGTCAGAGGCCTGGCAGGCCAGTGGCACACTGCAAGCCAGCTCGGGGCCGCAGATGCCAGTGCCTGCGTGAGACAAAGGCAGAAGGCAGCAGAAGGCTGAGGTCCCGGCCTGAAGCCCGCCAGGCAGAGTCAGCGAGTTCTCCCCACTCTGCCTTTTGTTCTCCTCAGGCCTCCTGTGGATTGGAAGAGGCCCACCCATACAGTCCACAACCTACAGTGGTAGTCTCGTCCAGAAACACTCGCACACTCAGAATAACGTTAGCCAAATATCTAGGAGCCTATGGCCCAGTCAAGTTTTTCTTTTCAATTGAGGTGACATCAGTTAATAACCTTATGTGAACATTATAACCTGATGTCTGTCCATTTATTTCTCTCCGTCACCATGTACTCGACCCCTTTACCCATTTCACTCTCCCCGCACCCTCTTCCCCTCTGGCAACCACCATTCTTTTGTCTGTGTGTATGGGTTTCTTTTCATTTTGTTTTGTTCATTCGTTTGTTACTTCTGCTTTATATCCCACCTATGAGTGAAATCACATGGTTGTGTCTGATTCCATCTGACTCATCCCACTCAGCATAATGCCTTCAAATGGCAAGACTTCATTTTTTATTTTATGGCCTAGTATTGTTCTGTTGTACATATGTACCATCTCCTTTTTATCCAGTTATCTGCCAATGGACACTTAGCCCAGTCATATTGACACATAAACTTAGTGATCACACTAAGGGTTCACAGCATTGGAGAAAGGGTGCCCAGGGCCCACTTGTGCTTCTAGGACCTGACGCTCTGGCAGCCACATGCTCTGAAACAGGAGGCATGTCGTCGAACAGCCATAAGAAGTGATCGTCTCCACAGGGGGGTCATTTAAAGTGAACTTCTCCATCTTATCCCATTCGGATGCTTTGTCCAGCTGCCAGCCTATAAGTGAGAAAGGCTTGGGTGCATTTGGTCAAGGCATATTGAGGACAGAAAATAAACAAGAGTGTGAATGTGGCCAATATGACAGTGATTTGGTTATTAGAACAAAGTGCGGTCCCAAGTGGGGGATACAGTTCCGTTAAGCAATGGAGGCAAAATGGAAAGAAAGAACGAGTTGGGAGGCAGGAAGGCAAGAAAGGAGGGAGGAAAAGAGGCAGTGAGGGACAGGGAGGGAGGGTAAGTGAAGAAGAGAAGGCAGGTAAGCCATGGGTAAGGTGAACGTGTGTTTTAATTCCATGTTCAAAGGACTGCCTTGAATCCTGGGTGAGGAAAATGTAAAATTACTCTAAAGAATTATCCAGTAGGTAGCAGATATTGACAGCTGTTCTTGCAAGGGGGTTATAGGCGGTAAACTTGGACTAAAGGCACAATGAGTGGACGTGGACGTGTAGAGGCCCCAAGGGACATGAAGGTGTTCGCTGTGTCCCTGCCTTAACGTGCAATGTTGGAGGACACCCATGCCCTCTGTCCTGCGTCCTTTGCGTCAGCGTGCCCGTGGGCCAAGCTGGCATGTCTCCTGGCTGCAGAAAGCTCATGCGGCTCAGTATTCTTGGGCTCCCGGGGCCTCCGTAGCGCTCCTCCTCATTGCCCTCACCGAGACGTGACCAGTGAAGGCTGCCCAAGCCCTGCCTTCTTGAGCTCCCGTCTGGCCTCTCTTACATCAGCTCTAGGGCCTGGTCCCAGGCCCCGGGTTGGTCCCCTCATCGTCCCTCTCCCTGTCTCCCTGCTGGTCGTTCCCACTCTGAGGTTCAGGATTTGCTCACCTCCCCCACCGACTTTCTCTCACTTTCCCTCTGCAGAGAATTGCCTCCACCTGTCAACTCCTCCTTTTGCTTTGGTTGGTTTGCCTGCTGATGTCATCTGCGAGAGCCCCCTTGGTTTTCTAGGTGTCAGGGGATTAAGGAGACACAGCTAATGGGCCACTTCCAGCATCTCTACTGGAGTTTTCAACTCCAAGGACTCGGGCCCAGGGTGTCTGGGAGTGTCAGCAGACGGGGCAGCTCATTGTCCCTGTGTTTAGGCGATGGGCTGGGACAGCTGCCCAGCATCCCGTGGGGGCCACTGCAATACCATGTCTGTATCAGGAAGGACTGCTGAAGGTCAAGGCCAGAGCTGACACACTTGATGAGCCCCTCGCCAGTGGGGGCCCTTCCCCAGGCACTGGGGGATCTCCTCAGTGGATGCCCGTCATAACGTGTTCTTACAAAATGTCCAAAAGTAGCACATCTTTGTATTCTTTTCTTGGGGGAGGTTCCTAAATCATTGAAGCTTTCGGGCTCACCAGCTAGATCTGCCCTGGTCAGGAGGGCTGACGCTGGGGTGGGAACTGATTTATCTGACTGGCCCCCCTGCTTCAGCCATGGGCCTATTTCCCAACACCTGCTCCAGAAGAGCTCCCTGTTGTGTGCACATTGTCAGCGAGCTCCAGAATTTGTTTGGTGGGGGAATTCCCATCATTGAAATAAAGCACTGTGAGTCTACAAGTCTTTGGAAGGTGCTTAGAGACCAGGAAGGTGGAGGGAGGGTGGAAGCTATCTGGACAGTGCAAGGTGCGAGGAACTCATGCTCTTTCTCCAACTGATTTCATTCGTGTTTGCATCACAGAGGGACACAGAAGCATCCAGATAGCCCACGTTACTTTCCCAAAGTAATGGAACTCTATTCTGGCCTTGAGGGTTCTAAGGAAAGTGAATGGGGCTTTGATGGAAGCTTATGGCTGGAAAAGCCAACTTCTATAAACCTTTTTCTCCCAACATCTGCCCTTTCTCTCCCATCTGTTTGCCTCAAAGGAATGTTTTTGATCTTTTAATATGAAAAAAGGAAAGTCTGTGTGTACAACAAATACTTGTACATCAAAACATCTTAATTTGATTGTGGAAACATGAACTTGCAAAAAATAAACCAGTAAAGAAGAGAAAACCCAAGCAAATGTTTAAATGCTTGATTCAGTAGCAACCACTATAAATCTTATTGCCTCATATTTTTTACTTGTGAAAACACAATCCATGTTTTTGTTTGCCACAGTCTGGTTTAAAGTGTACTGTACATGTAATTCTCATGTCTATGGCAATGTGTGGAGGTGAATAGAGTCCCCCAAATCCATGGCCACCTGGAACCCCCAAATGGGACCTGATTTGTAAGTGGGTTTTGCAGATGGAATTAGTCACAATGACTCATAGTGGAGTGGGTGGCCCCAAATCCAGCGACTGGTGTCCTTGTAAGAAGGTCACACGAGGACAGGGAGACTCAGACAACCACATGAAGATGGAGGCAGAGATGGAGGGATGCGGCCACCAGCCAAGGGGCCCAGCCCCACCAGAATGCGGAAGAGGCAGGAAGGACTCTCCCCTGGAACCCTCAGACGAGTTCAGCCCTAAGACACCTGGATGCCGGACGTCCAGCCTCCAGACGGTGAGAGAATAAATGTCTAGAGTTTCAAGCCACCCGGATTCTGGTCATTTGTCACAACAGCCCCAGGAAACAGACCCAACCCATCAGGCCAGTGCACAGCAGCGCCTTGGCAGAGAAGCCCTGGGGCACAGAGTGAGCTCCTGCATTCACGCAAAGCCCATGAAGAGCGGCTCAGTGTCTTCAACAGACCCCAGTGCACAGGCAGCTGCGGGGAGAATCGCTGACAATTTAGGACCCTTAGAATGGAGCCTGTGGACTCAGAACCACTGGGAGAGGGGTCTGGTTTTGGGGGTGCAGAGCTGCAGGGAGCAGAGAATCGCAGCCAGGAACTGGCACCTGTCGGGGCTCCTGTCCCTTCTGCAGTGTGGGAGGCGAGGCCCAGGTGCAGGCACAGGCTCAGGCCTCACAGTGAGCAGCAAACAATGGGGATGCCACAGACCTTCCCCATCACCGCCCTGCTGCGAGATTCCAGGAGGTAGGATCCTAAAGGGTCAGAGGAAGTGGGTGCGTGGCCCATGGTCCTTGGTGCAGAGTCTACAGTCCGAGGACATGCAGAGCATGGAGAGGTGAGCTGGACCTAAGGCCCACGGGGAGGTGTGTGTGTTGGGGGGAGGTGGGTTTGATGCCCAGGACCGCATTCATTTGCAAATTCAATTACTAGGCTCAGGGAATTAAAATAACAAAAAACGGTTTCTGTAGACAGGGCTGGCTGGACTGTCTTTTTTTTTTCTTTTTCTTGTTAAGACGGAAGTCACAGGGACAACTGACAGTGGGATCTTTCTCTTTGCAGCTTCCCCCAGGGTTGTAATTTGCTTAATGCTCCTAGTACTCACCTGACATAGCTAGAGGGAAGACTTAGTAGGCTAGGCCCCCAACTGTGCACGTCAGGAGCAGCCTCCCGGGCGGGGCAGCGGAGCCAATCCAGCAGGATCACGCAGTTTCTCGCAGAAGAAAATCCAGGTTCAGAGTGCGGGGCTGGCAGAGGGGGCCCCTGCAGACAGGAGCCCCAGTGGCAAGGAGGCTGCCTGGAACCACCCCCTAAAGGTCAGGAACACTCAGCTCTCAGCAACGTAGCTGCCAAAGGCCCAAAAAGCCTGCAGCATGTTCCAGAAGATTCTGAAAATGTGCTGGGCAAACGTTAACAGTTTAACGAGGCTTTATTTTGTCTGACATAGCAGTAAGAAACCAGGAATCACTATACACAAATGTTCCTTCTCTGGGCTTCTTCCTCTTCCCTTCCCTGCACAAACCACATGTCTTCTAGTTTGACTACTTCATCTTCTCACAGGGCCAGAAACTAAGCGATCTTCCAAGGCCGTGTACTGACCACCACAACTATTCTTTTAATACTTATGTTCAGGATCACAAGCTATGACGAATGACCACTTGGGTTTTCTGTGGATTTTGTTACATGTAGCTATCATATGAATTAGAGTCCTGGCTAATCAAAAGTCACATAATGATGGGTTGTGTTATGATGGAGTCATTCTGTAGGACAAAATTAATACTTTCATCTCTTATTATAAATAAATATTATACAGATGACCTTTTTTTTTTAACAAGTATTTAAATACTTATAAGGCTTGTTTCCCCAGTCAGTAGATTTTAAATTTTTCATGGTATTGAACTTGCAAATAATATTGCATTATTTTTAAATAAATATGCCCAGGAAGAGAGGCACTGGATGGAAAAATTTTGATCGGAAGAGGTGTCTAGTCTACTGAGAGGATACAGTTTTATTTAAGAAGGATGAATGTGCATGAAGTCAATGCATTTGGAAAAGTCAATGAATTTACACATCGTAAGTTACTGTTGGTGAAACAGAAGAACCAGGGGAAAGGACCTGTGACCTGGAGGGTTGAGGGTCCCGAGACAAGCTACTGTGCATCACTCAGCTGGCTGCAGGAACCTGCTTCCTTTCCCTGAGACCGACATTGTCAGGAGAAAGGCCACTCGCCATCGTATCAGAGGCATCTGACAGAGAGCGGCGTTGGCTACGGTACCGAGGGAGGGTTTTGGGAGCCCGTGTTCTGGCTGCCACCTCGGTCCTTCATCAAGGTGAGTGTGATCACCCCTTTAACGGCTGGGAGGTCAGGCTCAGGGGACACCCTCCAACTCAGCTATGACTCTCACAGCTTGTGTTCCTTGTCGCCTCCTCTGAACGGGAGGTCAACCCAGCCGGGATGTCTGGCTTGGAACACATTCCACCCCTCACTCTGACTTTGCTCAAATTACCTAGTATTTCCCATCAATTTGCATAAGTTTTTACTGCTGGCTAGATGAACAATCAGGGGTTCAATGTGATTCTGCTGATCTTGTCTTTGTTTAAAATTGTGATATTTTGTTCACAGTGAATGTTTTGCAGTGATTTTAATTTTTTAAAAATATTGCACTGAAATACCAATTATCTTGATGACTGCGATTGCTGGCACCTCCTTAAGTCTGAGTGAAGTATGATGAGCGGGAAGGAGGGCAGCGTGTTTGCAGGGCTCAGCGCCCATGAGGCCGTGGTGCTGCCAGGACCCTGGCTGACTCACGGTGGCGCTGCTGAGTCGCAGGCTGCGTATCTGCAGAGCGCCCACCATCTTCTAGTTGGAGCTCACGGCCTACGCAGCCGTTTGTTATTCTAAATGATGAAGCCATCGATGTTTTTTAGAAGCATTTCCTATACTTTTATTTAGACAATATAAAACAAGAATATTTTATATTAATAGATATCTCTGTACTATGTGCATTAAATATTTTATACACACGTGCACACGCACACACTTACATTGGTGTGGGGAACGGGGGAAACCCTGAAATGCCCTACGTAAGACAAATTGAAAGATAGTCACCAACAAACACCTTACAAGAACACTAGGGAAAGAGAAATTAAGTAATAGTAACATTGGCTTTCGTGGTCTCTGGTTTTATAAAATCTTTTTTCCACTTCTAGCCTGTACATTTTCTGTCTCTGTCATTATACTGCTAAAGCAAAGACCAAATTTAAATTAGTGATAATGCAGTAGATTGCTCAGTTTTTCATCTATAAATGTATTACTGTGGTGCATTACTCGATATTTCAGTGCGCTAAAAGAATGAACAAATGGAGCATAGCTGAGTCCTTCATTTGTTTCCAGAATGTTGTGAACACATTTATTAATTGGGGAGAAGTGACCTAAAGCAAGCTGGGGGCAGACAAAATCAGGGAGTTCTCCCTTGCGTGGGTCACACATTAATGGAGAAGACACAGCATCATGGTTTTTCAAAAAACAGAAAAGGTTACTGTTAGGAAAAAAAGTGTGTTAGCTCCAAGCTTATCAAGTAGCTGGGACAGAATTTCACTACTCAAGGCATAAAACACAGGACATTTAGACCACCTGTGAATTAGCATTGTTTAATGAGACTAAAGGAAATCCAACCAAGTGCTCTTTTGGTTGTAGTCTATTTCCTCATCTGTAAAGTTAAAAACTGGTATTAGATGCTTTCTAAGCTCTCTCCTAGTAGAAAAGAAAAATCCATAATTTAATATTTTAATAGACAAAAGATAAACAATTTTCTCTATAAAATAGCTTTAAAATGTACTTTCCCATAATGTTTGTGGAATATAATTCAAACTACACTTACATTTTTAGGAAATATTTCCGACACAAACAGAAGTAAGTCAGTGCCTTACGACCCTGAGTCACACAACTCTGATAACCTGTTTTCCAGCATGAGAGGAGCCCACACATCAGGGACCCCTGAAGCTGGGGACTGAGTCCTGTCTCATCTGTGAGTGACCAAATGTTTCATGAGGTTCTTAAAAAACTAAGTCACCATTCTGCTTTTGTTGTTGTTTCCCATTCATATCTGACAAAAACGCTTGTTCAGAAAGTTTATTGTTTTGCCCAGGGTTTGGAATAATCTAGTATAACTATTCAGCTCCTTTTTTTTTTCTTTCATGTAAAAGAAAGACATTTTTAATTTTGGTGGATAAAAATAAAGAATAGAAAGTAAAAATTAACTGTCCTTAAACCTACTTGAACCAATCAGACAATTTAGTGACATTTTAAATGTGTCTTAGGATAATTTGTTAAGCTGAGGACTGGAACTGGAGTGAGATGAGTAAGACACTGACCTCAGGTGCAGAATTTAATGAGGGACCAAACAGAGTAGTTAAGATAAATAATATCGTAAATATTTTCAAAGTAAACACAATAATTTTATGATGAACAAAAGATCTCAACTTCAAATAAAAACAGGAATAAGAGAAGTACATTATAAGAGAGACAAGATCATAGTACTCATTGAGCCAGTGTGAAGAATTATGCAAATTGATTGGAAACACTATATGATTGGCCAAAGTCAGAGTAAGGGGTGAAAGATGTCCCAAGGCAGACCTCCCCACTGAGGTTGACTTTCCCTTCAGAGGCAGATGAAAAGAACACAGAAGCAATACAATTAAGGAATAAAGTATATTAAAGTATATTAAAATCAGTGTGTTCTCTGGTGTGCTGGAGCTCCCATCATTTACACAGGGTGACGCGCCCTGTCGGAGAAGGTTTTGCTCTCACCTTCCATGTAGAGCCCTGGTGCTACACTGTGAAAACAGAGGATAGCTTGATTCTTCTGCTCCCCTGTCTTCTCGACTTGAGTTCTCCATTCTTGATCATGCTTGTGAATCTGCCTATTGTTTTGTGCTTTTGTGGGAACCAAACAAAGGAACATCAAGAAATTAAACAGAAGGGAAAATGAGGGGGAGAGTGGAAAGTCAGATGGGAAGATTTCACAGACTTGTTTCAAGCCAGCTGCTTCTAAGGGATTCCAATCTAAAGCTATTGAAGAAGAGACAGAACACAGTTCTCAGGAATCAATGTCATTCCCTTGACCTTGAAGTTCTAGAAACAAATAGGAAGTGATAATTGATGACTTGTACCATTGTTTTCTTTAATTTAGGGAGGGGTTACTAGGCCTATTCTTGGTAGTTTCTTCTCAAGATAACAGTACAGGTGAGTTCACATTTGTAGTATCTAATGTCTATGGTCTCTATGGAGTACATTCCTGAAAGACATTCCTAAATTTGAATCCCCATAGAGGATTCACATGCAAATAACTGAATAATATAAACTTGTAGCCAAGATTTTATAAGCTTGTTTTAAAACAGAATCACAGCCATTTAAAAATATTTACTCAAAAATTATGGAGAAAACAGGTGACTGAAGAAGCACAAGACAGGGTGTGTTAAAACAGTTAAGTGGTAGAGAATGGACAATATCTGTTCTGCAGACTACCTGAGACTAGGCTTCTCTTCCTCTTCCTCCTTGTAACAAAAGACCTAAAGAGGAAGAGGATTTTTGTTCTGGAGCAAACATATAGCTCATAGCAGCATGTAAATGAGAAAGACAAAAATTTGATTCATGAAACTTCATCTGGTAATATTTTTCACTGTTTCTGGGAAAATAATGTTTAAATTATAAAAGTTAAGTGTGTGTGTGTGTGTGTGTGTGTGTGTGTGTGTGTGTCTTAACAATACTAGGCCCATGAGTTGTTCCATTTCCATCACCTTTATAAAATTAAGAGAAAAAGGAAACGAGTGTGAAAAGATCAATTTAATTTACTACTCTGTCACAAAGTCGACAGAGTCATTTTATGTTGTAATATACTATACTATTTCCTGACCTTTGTCAGTTAAGCAGCTGCTCCAATCTCTTCATACTTGTAGAAACACCACTTCATTGCATCAAGTAAGTCAATATTTCCTAAAACCACCATCCAGTGATTGGTCAGATGATTGGCGTCTTGTGCACTCCAATCCAGTGATCAGAGTGGAGAGGAACAGTAACAATAAAGGGAAAGCTTTGTACTAGTCTCTGCAAGTCTAACTTCAGTTAAAAGGTCAAAATTGCCTGCCAGAAAGATGTCAATGCAATGACAGAAGAACTTACCCATATGGTCTAATATGGAACCACATTTATAGGAAAAGTCTGGCAGGTGGGAGATGCTTCACACTTAGGGACATGCCCACATTGACTTACTAACAGAGCTGGTACATGATGACAAACACCAGGTTGTGAAGGGCAATGAATGAAGAATGAATGCTAAGAAGCCTGACCTTTATCCCAGGTACCATTGAACGCTTTAATAAAAAGAGGGTTGTTATTAAATTTTGGTATGGAAATACAACTCTGGAGGCAGACTAGATCAGAGTCAAGGGAGGTAGTGAAGAAGGTGTTCTAATAATCTGGTTAATATGATGAACATATGATCTCAGGCTGTGGCCAGGAAAAAGAAACAGAGGGGAAAGATTAGGGGACTATTGAGATTGAGTTTGAAACTTTGCGATGAATCGCATGTGGGCTTTGAAAGAGAGCAAGATAGCAACATATGGGGGTATCTTTAAAAGAAAAGGAATATCACTATGGCAAAAAGTTGTTTTAGAGAATCTAGATAATATAATAAGAAATATCAAATAACCAGCTTATATACTGGATAACAGGAAACATTAACTCTATTTATGGATGATATTATTGTTACCCAGAAAAAAAGCAGAAACTAATAAAAATTACTAGAATGTATACTAAAAATTGGTAGGTGGCTGGATACAAGCTAAATATACAAAATCATAGTTTTCCTCTACACTTTCAATAATTGGTTGGAAGTGAATATGGAAATAAAGTATTCCATTTTCCAAAATAACAAGAACTATAAAATACTTAAGAAAAAGTTTAATAAGAAAGAGAGAAGATCTGTACTATAAATCTTATCAAAATACTTAAAACAGGTCAGGCAGACATTTAGCTAAAAATATCATTCCCCTGGGCGGGAAAACTTAAATCATAAACGTATTAATTCTTCCCAAATAATAAATACATATGGTGCAATTTTAATCGAATAAAACTTTATTTTCGACTGAGTAAAATAGCATGAAAGCTCAGGTAGAAGGCACAGACAGTGCTACTCACCAAAATTCCACATGCTTCCCTGCATATTGCAATCTGCTCTATAAGGTTGAGACAACATTACAGGTTCTGGCCATGGGACTGTAGTTGGGAATGAGTGCGTTTTCTCTATTCACTTTTCTTTTGCAAATGTAGAAACATATGTAGAAACTGCACTTTGAAATGGTGGTGCTACAAGTTGGAGGACATGGATCCTGGGTCATCACTTTGAGAAGAGCTGTACTAACAGACCCTACGTGGGGGTCTGCAAGAGCAAGAGGCATACCTGTGTTGATTAAGCATTAAAACTTCAAGGTTAATTGTTTCCTTTTTGCCTCACCTAATCTGACTGAAACAATAATACAGGAAAGTAAATGTTTTAGAATTCTAAATATCGGAAAAGTGAGAAGCCACTTGCCTTAACCTATTTAAAAATGTCTATAATGCCATTAACATGAAAAAGAGTATTATATTGGCATGACAGAACACAATAGTAAGTTTATATGGAAATTAGGGGTATATGAAAACAATGTAGGACAAAAGAGATATTTCAATTCAGGAGGGTAATATAGGGCTATTTAACAAATGGTGTTTGTGTAATTAGGACAAAACAGCACTAAATCCCTACTAGCTAGGTTAATGAGCACACTGTACTTTTTTGTTTTCTGCTAGTAATAATAAGTATATGTTATTTTTTAAATTAATAAACACAATTCAACAAGAAAAAAAATCACTGCAGCTATGGAAATCCCATCAGGTATGAAGGAGTCGGAGCTCAGGGAAAATGGATGTGGTTCCTTTGTCTGTCATCTTTAGAAACCTTCAGAGAGGAGACCCAGCAGGATAGATAAGTCAGTGCTCTGGAAATACAAATGGTCTCACTTGAAGCAGAAGGAACACACCCAAGGTCAATGTCACCAGAAGGGTGCGTATATTAATAATACTGATATTCTACCTGGTGTTGGAGCACACCTCTAGGGTGGCTGTGGAACTTTGACAATTGATAAATGGAGACAAGTATTGGTCACAAGAATTTTTAACATAGGTTTATGCATATTGATGTTTTAGGTAATGATTCCTTGGCAAAACCGATCAAATGTATATTCACCAACAAAAGAAGACAGCCTTGCAATTACATTAAGCATACTCTCACTTTGAAAATTTATACTCACAAAAAAATAGGAATAATGGGGTATTTTTATGTAATTGGATAAAATAAAATCATATCATTAAATTAAAGCCTAAAACATTAGCCATTATGATTACATTGTGGTTACTGTGAATATATATATATTATATATATATATATATATATATATATATATATATATATTCAAAGTAATATATGTATATATATATTACTTTCTTACCTGAGTACTGCTGGTGAGGCACCCTGATATTGCAGATAGGATTTAGAGATATCTGTAATTCTGGTTACATCCTTATAAACTGTTCACCACTCTGAACCTCATCTGTAAAATCCTGCAAACCTTATATGTGTTAAAAATAACAGTTGCACATGGATGGATCTAGAGAACATTATGTTAAGTGAAATAAGTCAGAAAGAGAAAGACAAGTACCATATGATCTCACTTATATATGGAATCTAAAGAAAAGACTATGTGAATGAACTAATCAGAGTCAGTTTTGGGGACGCAGAGAAAAAACCGAGAGTGGTTAGATGGGTGTGTGGGAGGGGGTTGGGGATAAGGGGAAAGGTGAAGGGATTTGGAAGCAGCTGGTAACCACAAGATGGCCTCAGGGTTTTTCTTTTGAAAATTAATTTGGGGAAGGTATTCTATAATGTTGTAAAGATTTTGTTGGGTATCCGATGGACATGCGTCCTATTTGGGAGACCACCTCAGGGATACTGTGGATACCTGATCATGGCATTGTACACCGGAAGCTAAACATTAATGAATGCCAACTATAATTTTATATATATAATGTGATGGTTCAGTGTGAGGTCGGAGGGATAGTGGATGGGGGGAGGGGGGTTCACAGTATGAGGGATATAAATGATGAACGTCTAAGTATTACCTTGTTTTGTACACCTGAAACTAATAAATAAATTAATTAATTAAAAAAAATAAATAAAAATAACAGTTGCAAAAGTCCTAATAAATGGTGGGTACCCAGTTTGCAATGATTATCTTTTCATAAAAGTTATTTTCTTGGTAATTATAATTGTTGGGGGGAGCACCAATTAAATGAATGGAGATTATAAATTATTTATATTGCTTTAACTTTTAAAATAAATAAGGAAAAACTACTTATTTCTGCTTTTAATTAGGTTGTCAGTTAAAAAATATCTACATTAATACATTTAAAATTATTGAGTTGTTGCCATATCAGCTTAATTGAATACTGATGATTATGGTGACAATATTAACAGTAATTATGGTGTCCTAAAATAATTCCAGCTATCAGATGGGTGCAGCAACTATTAAACTTCATCATACCACGAACAGAGTATATTGACCTTTGGAATTATTACAACCTTCTATAACAAGGTAATAAAAGTTTGATTCTGTGGAAGGGAAAACAAAGACAGTAGACCCTGCAGGGCAATGATCTAAAGAAAGAGCTTGGGTTGAAGAAAGACTTGACTTGTTTTTCAAAAACCCTATACAAACATAGCAAAGCAAGGAGGCAGTGTTCACTGAAGTCCAGTGAAATAATTTTTGAACTATTCTAGGACGTTCTAACATTCTATGAAACTACAAATAATTTTTACTATTTTCCTAAAAAAAATTAAAGTTTAAATATGTGGATACAATCAGAATATATTTATGGCGATGCTGTTACTTATCTGATATGTCAAATTGTGGCAATATGCCAAGATCAGACTGATTTATATTGTAAAGTAGAACAGCTACATTCTGGAAATATCCACATACATTTCACGTGTCTTTTCACATGTGGGGGGGAGGGGGCAGTGGCCGACAAAATGTTAGTGAACTCGGTGAGAACCAGGCCTATCTGAGCTGTGATCCCAACACCAAGAAGAGAGATAAGGGCACAAAACAAAGCCTTACAAAACAGAGCTTAGTATCATCTCAGTTTAAAACAAAGGTAGTCAAATCATCTCTCAAGCTTCTTTTTATTTTCACAAAAATTTCCAGATGTGTTATGGTTTAACACCCTACCTTGTTCCTGCTTAATGCTCTCTAAAGCATTGGAAGTGCAGGAAATTAAGACAATTGTGTTTCCCAGGGATGTTTTAAACTGACATCTGCAGGTCAGCACTTCCCCAAGTGTGTTCCAGAAACCTAGCTCCTGGAAAGGTTATTCTGCCCACAAAAAAAGAGTTCAATGTCAATTATGTTTGTGCAAGTCTAGGTTAAAGACACGTGTGCAGGGTTTTTGTTGGGTTTGGGTTTTGTTCTTGCTTTATTATTTATTTATTTCTGTTATGCTTTTAATAATTATTGTTATCATTTTTGATTTCCATGACGTGAGTTGGGTGTCGAGCAGAGCAGATAGATGTTGAAGCAGTTCCCAAAGTCGCTAAATCATTAAAGACGTCTTTCTTGAAACATTTCGCAGAACAGGAGAGCCTTGGGTGCACTTTGGGAGTAATGGCAATTGTTGCTTAATTTACATCCGGGAAAAGAAACGTCACAAAGGTAAAATGTCACCCATTTGTCTTCACCGATTTAGAATTTGTCATAAATTCAGACCTGGCCAAAGATTGTGTTTGTCAGTGCCTTATCCATGGAGAAAGGGTTTGGTAAGCAGATTAATGAAGTAAGCCAGAGTTTTCCATACTGCGTTCTGACATATTAATAGGCAGTTCATGAAAAAGAATTTTTTAGGCAAATAAGCTCAGAAGCCCTGTGTGCAGTTGATCTGGGGAGACCGCCCACGTTTGCTGGCACACCGGAAGCCCCTGCAGGGACCAAGGGAACCTATTTCACTTTGTTCACCCCAGGATTCCCCAAGAGCAGCTAATGACATAATCAACCCTAACCTCCTTTTTCCTTTATTTCAGAAAAAACGATCTCCTTCTGTAATTTGGGAAGTGCTGCAATAAATAAAGCTGAGTGTTCTCTCCATAACCAGCATGCAGACAGTTTTACCCATCACAGGACACAACAACAGGAAGGAGAGGCTGGAGGAAAAGCAGGAGTGAGGAAGGGAGCTGAGATGAGATGAGAAACCTGCCTTCTCATCCCTATTCTCCTACCCCAAGGACTTTGCATTGCTTTATCTTTCAAGGTGGATATGAACCCCTCCTTGTAGTGCACAGTCTCTGAGCCTCCTCTGCTCCCTGCTATGGAGGCCACTGACCCACTTCCAGTTCTGAGTCTGTAATCACAAGGGTGAAATAAATACAGTCCCAGAGCAGTTTCAAGCATTAATCACTTGCTTATGTATCTAAATATGAACCATGTACCATTCCAATTTTTTCAATCAAAGGAAATGTTCTCTACCTGGAAGTGTTTTATCAGCCTATTGTATCCATTGAAGAGAAAAGATGGTTTTGGGGAGGCTGGTTTATGGCTCAGAACTTCACTTGTTCCCATGTGTCCCTCAGGTCTCATCAGCCCACCTCTGTCAAGCCTGTCACCTCCCACCATCTGTGATGATGCTTTGGGTCCTGATTCAGAATGTCTGAAGAGCATCCAGAACAGAATTCCAGGTATCCCATAATATGTTAATAAAAGAACAACTGTTGGCATTTAGTTCAGTCCTTGCAAATATGCACAAACTCTTGCTCTGTCGTGGAAAAATAACTTCCTTGATTTAGTGATTTTTTAAGAAGATTTCATCCCCCCCAAATGCCTAGGCAGAGAAACAATCTACTGAGCACAATGAAAAACCAAGGTAACAATGGAGTTCCAAAAGAAAATGAAAAAATTTCCAGAAAATAAGAGTAAAGACATGGAAGGTTGTGATTTAAATGACAGAGAATTCAAGATTGCAGTTCTGAAAAAAACTCAAAGAAACACCAAAAAAACTCAGAAAAGCAGTTCAACAAGCTCAGGAATAAAATCAACAAATAAAAAGAGTACTTTACCAAAGAGAGTGAAACTATAAAAAAAAAAATTAGACTTGAATAACAATAAATGAGATGAAGAATGAACTAGGTAGCCTACGAAATAGAACAGACCAAATGGAGGAAAGAATTAATGACATTGAAGATAGAATCTAGAAATTACTCAAGTGGAAAAAGAGCATTGAGAAGAAAAAGAAAAGAAAAAAGAAACCTCTGCGAGAACTATCTGATTCCATCAGAAAGAGCACTGTACGAATGGTGGGCATACCAGGAGGCAGAGAGATGGAGAAAAGAACAGAGAGCCTATTCAAATAAATACTCAATGAGAACTTCCCAAACCTATGGGAAGAACTGGATCCTCGAACCCAAGAAGCTAACAGAACACTTAATTATCTCAATTCGCAAAGGCCTTCTGCAAGGCATGTTATATTAAAGCTGTCAAAAATTAATGACAAAGAAAGAGTTCTCAAGGCAGCCAGGGAAGTGTGTGTGATTTCCAGGGTTTCCCTTAGATGCTATAGTAAAACTTTAGCCATAACTACTGTTTTCATCTCTCAATAAAAAGACTGGCAACCGATGGCCCTAAAGAAATTCAAGTAGGTGCTTTATGCAAGTAATTCAGCCATGCTTCTTGCAAGCAGAAAGCTTTGTATCAGTGATTAGTTTCTTTTCAAATTAGCCACTTATGCTTTTGACTATCCAAACACATACCAGCTATAGCTCTGAAAATCACAATTAGTATAACACCCATCATTCCTGGTCTGTTCAGCAGCCTCTTTACAGTTCTAACTGATTCACACCAAGCTGTTTATCGCCTGACCATTCCTTTAATAACTCAGTCTGTGCAGCGGCTGTGGATAACGTGTTCTTCATCGTAGAGATCAAAGAATTAATCAAGTGAAACAGTAAAGAATGATTTCAGAAATCTTTTGAGAGAGATAAATAACTCAAAGTGATAAATTATTGAATCTTTAGGGTATATTTATTTATCAGGCAGTCAAAATTTACCATTTTAAAGCTCATTCTGTCTTTCTTTCATATTAGCTGGTTGTCTTCAAGGTGACATATAACCACCCAAACTGAATACGCAATCAACTTGTGACTTAATATGAGAAAATTTGATAAATCTATTCTATTATGTCTAAAAACAAACCGTCATAGTGTTAGATCTGGAAAAAAAAAAAGCTCAAATTATCTACAATGAACAGGAAAAATCTGGCTCCCACCTGACCCAAAATATTCTGAATAGCTTTGGGACTGAATCACACACCCTTGGAGGAAGCATTTAAACTCTTTACTTCAAACTCCCAAGCAAAGGAAGCAACCCTTCCCTCGCTTCCGCCCAGACGCCCCTCCCAGCATGTACAGAACCCTGTCCTGCTAGAACTGTATGGAAGAACGTTGCCTAAATGTCACCCACACCTTGCTCACCTGGAGGGTCCGACTCAGGTCTCTAAAATTACCTAGACTATTTTCTAATGTTTCTTTTCTATGAAAAACTCAAATACTTTAATGCCCCAGCCAAGTATTCTACTTCCTGGTTTAAATATTTCTCGTACCTTCAACTGTTACTCTTATGATACTGTCAGAGACCTTTGCCTCTGCAAGTGCCCCTTGGGCATTCTCCTCTTCAGGCATTTTTTAAAAATTTGTTCTAATGTGGCTTCCTAAGCTGGATACACACTGTTGCAGGTGTGAAGAGACCCATGTACATCATAAAAGGAAAATAGTCAAGGAACTCACAGAGTGCATCTCTTTGGTCTTTTTCGTGACTCTATACTCAAAGCAAAGACCCACCTGGGGAGTAAGGATAAATCAATGGCTCCAAATGAAAAGACAATAGCAGTTATGCAATGTGTACCTGCCACACAACATGAACCACAGGCTTCAGTTTCCCAGGAGTGAAAAGAAACCAAACCGAAACAGAGGCCTCTCTTCTTGGTCCCCTTGAGACATATTTTCTTTAACCCAACCATTAACCCCAACTTGATAATGAAGAACCATAAACGACGTTCTATGCCACCTTGGCACATGTGCTCTTGCCAAAAGAAACTGTGCTGGATGAGTCAAGAAAATCACTGTATGCCTCAAAATGAAAAATAAGAAGCTGCAAAACCCAGCAAACTCCCTATCTTTGGGAAGCCTGGCTAGATACCATATTCATAAATGAGTGAAGATGATGGAATCAGAAGCTGTGAATACAGAATACCAGGTGTATCTGGGGGAGGCATTTACCATCTATCAGTTTCATCTCTTCTATCTACTCTGTCCAGTGTCATTCTTCGATGATAGGAGAAATATTGTTGAGTAATGGGCTGACTATCTGTTAGACCTTCCCACACACTTTTCCGAAATGATATGAGCTCCCCATTGATCATTTTAACTGATGTGTTTATTCCAAGAGAACATAATCAGGTAATTTTGAGAGTGAACATACCTTTTTAAAACTTTCTTCATCTAAATGAATCTTCGGAACAAGACAAAGTTCTAACTTAAGTAAGACTTTGAGGGCAGCTTGTTTTTGATTTGTTGACACCCAACTCCCCAGACATGTGAAAGCAGGCATTTTATTTTTTTCATTTCATGGAAACAAAACAGGATTGGGAAAATGGCCCAAATTTCTTCCTCCAAACTGCAAATCTTTGGCGTTTCTATGAAACAAAAGTGTTTTCTCTCCCAATGAATTACTAAAACCTTTTGTGTGTTTTTTTGCAGGTTGTGTAGAGCCTGTGAGATGCTCCCTCGGGGAACGTGCCATCTGCCTCCTCTCTGAGCCTTTCCGAGCCTGTGGCCCCATCCCAACGTCGTTGGGACGCTCACTTCCAGAAGGGCATCACATCCATGACCTGCGGCTACAGCTTCATTCATGTGGACGCTTCAACGTAACGTTGCAAAAAATGTCTATCAAGTGACCAGCACGTCACATTTCTCATCGAAGATGGATTTCCCAGCCTGAGACCTGCATCCAGATCTTTAAATGAAATGTCACTTGGGGTGAAACAATTCTAACCAAGGAAGAAAACATTTGAAACCACTGAGTGAATGATTTACAAATCACATTGCTTTCTTACTAAGAGAGAAGGAACAAGCGTACTCGTAGTGGTTATCAATATGAAAAATGCACCCAAATGTTTTTCTTATTCTTTTGAAGCTCAAACCTCACACGTATTGTCCTGCCTCCCGCCTTCCTTTCTGAAAGCACGTGTGTGCGCGGCCCGTTGTAGTACCCTGCTTTGGATGGAAGTTCGCCATTGCCCCGTCGCTATGTGACAAACATTACGGCTCAGTGAACACACTGTGCTGTGCATGTGGGGCCACATCTTCACATTTAAAAATACAAACTCACAAACGCGTGTGCACACACGCGCCAGCCCTGCCTTTCACTCCAGTCTGTGTAGACCCTTCTGCTTCCAGTGCTTACAGCCCCCCCATCGGCCAGGCAAGCAGAACCCCCATTCACTGTCCAGCCAAGCAACAACTTCCCCGTCTGACTAGGAGAGGCCAGGCCCTTGCCCACTTACACTTGTTTGTCAGCTGGGTTGACAGCATGGGAGGGGGCCACCCCCACCTTTCCCTGCCCATCAGCTCCGCTGAC
Organism: Rhinolophus hipposideros; assembly: GCF_964194185.1. Lineage (NCBI taxonomy): Eukaryota > Metazoa > Chordata > Mammalia > Chiroptera > Rhinolophidae > Rhinolophus > Rhinolophus hipposideros. Next base: position 99,431,995 of record NC_138053.1, read on the forward strand.
AGGTGCAAGCAGGCAAGGGGCGCCCCCCTCCACCCCATTCATGCCCATCAGCACATCTGATGGACACAGGCGGGTAGGGGCGTCCCTAGAGCCTCTCAGCGGAGAGGGCAGGCGCATTTCTACCCTGGGTGGGGCCTGGGCTGCATGCACTGTCACAGGCTCAGCTGACGGGTGGGGGCAGACATGGGTTCCCAGCTGTTGCCGTGGCTGACAGGGAGTCACCATTCACCCACGTTGATTCAGTCATGCCTCTGGCGGACCGTGGATCCTGTCTGGGTCATCTTGGATGGGGATTTAGACAGGCATATGCAAGCTTATGGGGAGCAGAGGGCGGAGAAAGCAGAGAGCTGGGGTGGGGGAGAAACCGGCCTGGTGGGTAACTGGAAAGGTCACAGGAGAGTACCCGAAGAGAGGAAGTGGGGTCGGCCTATTTCATTCAGATGGATCAGTGACCAAAACTTTGATTGTAAAAAGAAATTCTTCACTGGACATTGACAAACACAATGGTTTTCCTGACATATTTTTGTCAAATAAACTTAGCAAAAACATTTTAGAAAGAAGCTAACTGCATGATGGGGTTCCCACCAATGATTCAAGTAAGTATTTATTGAACATATACTATGTGACTAGCCCTAAATAATCCATTGTCCCTATGTCACTGAGCCCACATGCTCCTAACACACACTGTATCCTCTTAGGTTGGCCCTGGATGTAGTGGCCAGAATGTCCATGGCCGTAATGGGCCACCAGAGCTCTCCTGCTGGCATGGAGTGTGAAACCCTTTGATGATCTGTATTTACACTTTAATAACACCATATGGAAATTTAATAGAATAATTCATGATTTACGACATTAAACAAGAAATGTCATCATTTTATTAGTCTTTAAAACTAATGTGGTTGTTTATACTTGTGTGGGCTACAAACACAATTCTGAAAACAAATACCAAGTCTTCCCCTCAAAAAAGCCACCAAATAAACAAATCAAACAAAAGGTAATGTTTTCATAGGATAAAGAACCCATTTATTTTAGTAAGCTTCCTCTCAGGATCTCGCTTCAAGTTTCCTACTGTAAGCTCACATTTCAATTAAACAGACAAGGAACTTTCAACACAGTTGCACAGTTTAAAAAAAATGTTTTTGGCACACAGACAAATGCCTTTGGCTTTAAAGCAATAGGAAAATAACAGCTTTCCCATGGAGTCCATAACTCAGAGGCAGGGTGCAAAAAGGCTGCAACAGCCACAACCAAAGTGGAGTGAGTGGCGGTCTTCTTCACTCAGTTGGGAAACACCCTGCATTCTCATTTGGTTTTTTTTTGAACTTTACCTTCAACATTTCCCTGTGCTTTGCGTCTTTCCTCCCATGAATTGTAGTGTCTACACAAAAATCTCCACTCATTGGAGGGCAGCGTCCTTCAGCTTGTGGCTCAGAGTCCAGCCAAGGTCTTAGCTAGGCATTCTGGAGACTTCTACCACCCACGGCCTGCTCTCTGGCCACGCTCAGACCCCACGCAGGAGCAGGCCCATGTGCCCTTCACGCAGGGCACCCATCTTCTCCCAGGGACGTGGACAAGGCAGGACGGCTCTCCATGGACATCCCAGACAACCCAGACTCTGGGACAACCCAGAGTCCTTGTTCTAAACTGAAAACTAAAATACTAAAGAGTCTTTTCCTGGGAGCTGTCTGCACAGAACGCGTTTGCTAATAAGCTTTTCTGAAGAAATGAGCACGACTTGGATCTTGATGGCCGCTCAGCAGAAGGAGATGCAGTGTTCTGAGGCTCCAGCCACTTGGATTGAGAAGAGAATCCATGAGTGATGATATGTAGTTCTCAGAAATTCTGCCCCCAAATCCATCAGTCGAAGATAAAGAGGGTTAAAAACTGGCTCCAAACGTTGGGCTATGAGGGTGTCTGTAGTGTCTGCTCCATCGCATGGGAATGAACTGGACGCCAGGATTCTCAGCTGCTGAAGACACACATTTTCTTCTTTCTCTCATTATTGACAAGCGAGGGATGAGCTAAGCAGAGCGAGCTCTTCAGGCCTCGGAGCAGGCTGCCAGCTGCTCAGGGCCAAGGTTCACTCCGCCTGGCCAGCCGTACCTTTGAATGCCTGTGTTCTTCTCTGAGGAATAAATAACACCTTAAAAGTTGAAATCGTAAGCCAGTATTAATTATTTACATCTTTGGTCTAATTTATTTCAAATAATGGATTTAATCATGCTGTGGCTCATTGAATCAGACAAGAGGTTGACGAAATCACTTGATTTTGCTCCCACCTTTGAAGACAAAAAAGCACATTTGAGATGAGGAAATGAGACTCAGGCAGAGATGGTTTCTGCACAAATTTACACAGCTAGTGAGGGGCCACTGGGGGGGCCGAAACCAGGTCTCCTGCCTCCTGGGCATTTGGCAGGTGAAATGTGGACAAGGAAGCCCAGGAGCCTTCTTAGGGGTCCCCATCTTCAGAGAAGGGGCCGAGGTGACACACCAGGGGTCTTTTACTAAACGATTGTGTACTCAACCATTTACAGTTCTGAGTTACAGAACAGTGTAGCTACTGTTTAAAAAGAGATGGGGTCGGGGAGACATTCTACAGCATCTATTTATTCCTAAAAGTCAACATGACTAGGTGTTTAAGCTCCTATAGCTGAATTTCTTAGATTTCTATCTAGGGTTGACAATGGTAGGCTTTTATGTATGCAGAATGAATTTTAGACATCTCAGGTACACCATTACCTGTAGCTTTTATTTTTAAAATCAAAATAAAACACTGTGATTATGTCTTGTAGGACAGCTTTGGAAAGTGGAACATTTCTGAATTAAATCTAAACTGCCATTGATCTTTAAATAACACGGCCTATAAATATCCTTCTGCTTTTGTTGTGAGTCTTCGGTTTCAGTCCATGTTCCCCGTGGACTGTTAAAATTTCCAGTTTACATCAAAATCGTCTGCCTTCCATGGAGCTGGCTGTGTCGCTCACCTCAGAGCTCTGGTCCAGTTCAACCTTGGCTGTGTTACATGCTTCGGACGGGATTCAATAGTCGGGTTTTGCAGAAAGATAAAGGAAGCTTAGCATCATAGGGTTTAAACCTCTCTAAGTGAAAATCGTAAGTAGACTCAAAAGAACTACCACAGATAACTCTTTCATGGAGCCATGGGCAGAAGACAATGATAGATTTCCTGCCGTAGAAACTCTAAGTGAATTACAAAATTTTAGCAACCATTTCTTGTTGGAATACCTACATTCAGACATGTGCCCGACTTACGAATCACTGACACAAACGCAGTTCTTCCCATGCTGTACATTTAAAAATAAAAGGTGTTACCAGGGTGAATTCTGGACACACACTGTTTTGAGCAGTGTTAATACCTTCTTATGATACAACAGTTTCTAATGTTTCGTTGCCAAAGAAGGTTGAGACGTGGGTAGGTGAACAAAGTTACTTATTTACTGCGGGAATTCTCAGCATCAGTACGAGGGCCTGTGCTATGCACCTCCAAGGGAAAAATAGTGATGTCGCACTTCTCAAATGCATTCGGTCATAAAATCTGTGTGTCGCAGAATATCTCACGACTTTTAGCATGTGCCTTGATAAAAAAAAAAAAGGTTGTGCTTTGTCTTACCGTGAATTCAAAGGAACCTGGGCCAACATACGATGGAAGAGGTAAAGAAAGAAATCTTACAGAACAACTACTAGTAAGTCCAAAAGGAAGTCAATTATCCAATGCACCATTTGTATAAGGACTCTCCCACTTTTCTGGAGCCACAGTTTCTTTGATACAACAGTAATTATTAAAATTCACTGATAAAATGCTGACGTTTACATCAACTTCAAGATGACATCCAAATACAACTTTACATTTGGCCATGTTTTGTGAAATTTCAATTTGCATCTGTAATAAAACATGTCGTTTGAGTTTTGAGTGAGAGAGATTGTAGCAAGAAAGGCAAGAGGTCCGATACAATCATTTAAAAAATTGATCAAAACTCTTCCTGGACATTCCGGAATTCCGACCCCAAGAAAGTTTGCTTTGGAGCTGGGCCACAGCCACTTACTGCACCCTCACTGTCCCACTAGCTTTCAAGTTCAGCAGAAGGCCCTGAGGTCTGAGCTGGACTCAGGCGTGAGCTCGGCAATGATTAGCTTTCTGTCCCTGCTTCTCTCACTGTGGCTCCTGTGCGTTCCTTTCCCGTGAAATCTCTCCAATTCTCCTTTAGCCTCTCAGTCTCAGAAAAGAGGCCATTACCTTCATGAGGCCTTCCTTCCTAGGTTCCCTGGATAGCTATGTCCCCACCGTCCAAGGTAACGTGCGCAGAGCCACTGGCCTCCTGCCGGGGACACAGTGTGTCATCCACACATTTCCTGAGTGGGTGGGTTGGGAGCTTTACTAGAGACTCCAGGTCTCAGTAAATATTCAACTCCTGTTACTCAGCCTTTGTCCTCGACTTCAAACAGAATTGTTTTCTTTTTCTCCATGGCCTTCTGAGTGCCATTCACGCAGGATGAGGACGGAGCCCCAGACCTGGCATTCCCGCCTTTGCCCTGTCCTGCTGACAGGCACAGACGTGCATGCTCTGTGCTGCCAGTTGTCCACCGTGGAAAATCGTTTCCTGTGACCTGGGACTATCGAAGACACACACCACGATGGCTTCACCAGGATCTAAGAGCCAGGCGTCAAAGCAGCCATGGTGACGCATTTCAGGGAGGAAGTGGGTCTTGAGGCGGTGCGGCCGCCTGCTTTTCACGCTGGGCCACACTCGGAGGGGAGGCTTCTGGTGTGCTCTTCTGAAGCGGCATTCAAACTTCCCACGTGCCTGCCCCGTGCGTGTTATCTCCCCTGAAGCTCTCAGGGCCCGACGGGCCTGTGCGGGCCAGCCCTGGGGACACTGGCCGCACAGGCAGACCAACCACAAACCAGCCTCCTCTCAGCGGCCTTCCTGGGGACTCCAGTAACACCAAAGCTTCTAGCAAAACGCGTTTCTAATTATGCCTCTTTCTTATAAAGTATTTGTCTTCTACTGGGGCAGGGAGAGTACCCCCGATTAGGAGCAACAGGTGCTTTCAGAGCCCACGGTGCAGGGATCCCCCCTGGAGATGGATTTCTCCCCCAGTGCACAAGCTACCTCTGCCTACTGGAAACCCACAGACACACACGACGGACAGAGAATGCCACGTGCTCTCCCCTGTGTGCCCAGTACTTATTAACACGCAGATCAAGAAAAGAGCTCGACAGCAGTTCCCTCACGCTTCTGCCCAGGGCCCTTTTCATGGCCACCGTCCACCTTTGATTACGGAAAACCCTGAGCATTCCTCTTTAGAAAATGGACGTCGGAAGCTGAGACTCTTCACGGCAAAGCATGTGTGAAAGTGATTTGGTCAGGACGGACAGTGAGCTGTGTTCCCGGGAACTAGGGATCCGCTGAAACATGATGAAGAATCACTGTTTAAGGAGCTGGGGGCAGAACTGCCATAGGCTCAGTAATGTCTCTTGGTGGGACCAGCCCAGACCCCCGGCCGTTGGAACTCAGGAGGGCAGAACTGAGGCACTGGACGGCCACGCCTTTTCAAGCCTGAGGCGTCGCTGTCACTTTAAATTCCCAGATGCGGACCCGTTTCAGAGAAAATGCCAAACCCGAGTTTCTGTAAGGTTTGATTCTGGCCGTTTCATGGTGAGAGGCCAAGTGGGAAGTGTTCCCTGTGTTTTGATTCTGACACTTTCCAGGGTCCCCAGGAGATCCAGGCCTGGGCCCAGAGGCCGAGTCTAGATTTGGAAACTCACACACTCTGGACTCTTCAGACAGGGAGCCACCCCAAGTGTGAAGCCACCACCCCTGGGCACTGTCCTGGGGCCACATCATCAGAAGTGTCAGCCCCCACCCAGGATGCCCCTGGTCCCAATGGTCACTGACATAGCACCCGTGGTAACAAATTGCAGCCCCATCCCTGGATCTGTGGAATCTCGGCTAAGGACCAATTAGCAAGGCAGCATCAGAATAATACAAGCATGTCACATGTTTGCAACCAGTTTTCCTGACCCACGTCATAATGTCCTTCATCAAAAGTCTCTACCGTTTGTTCGCAGAGGATGAAGGCTTGACCGGAATTGCAGCCATTTTATCAGAGTTATGCTGGGACGAGGTCTTCAGACTCAGGCATACTCAGCTCTGAGAGCATGTTAAACCAGACCCGAAGACTTCTTCCTACTTATGAGCTTACATCTCTGAAAAGTGTGCCCTGTGAAGTGACCTGAGGAAAAGCCTCTGTAATGGCATGGTGACTATCGGCTTGTAGAGAGCCTTTGCCCCAAGGAAGACACAGGCTGTGGACGTCAGCTCCCTCCACAGCCCAGCCTCTACCCACCTCACTGAAATTTCCCATCCTTTCATTGTTCCACTGCTGCCCAGAGAAAGTGACACCTGAGGAAAGTGCAGCCCCCTGCTGGGGGCCACCCAATGGGCTGGACAATTACCCATTCCACGCAGAGTTTTTACAGATTTCCAATATTCAGGAGGGCTCATAAATAAATAAGCTGGAGGGCAAGAGAAACCATCTCCATGTCGTGTTCCCTTCATTAGACAATAGGGACTCTCACTGTTATTTTCCTTCTCCACCCGTCTCCAGAACTGCTGTCTTCACAGGAGGTACACACAGAGGTACCATCACTGGCAGCAGGCGTCCCCCTAAAACAAAAATGATTTCAGGGGAAAAGAGCTGTCGCTACAATTCTCCTACTTTATTTACTGAGCTCTGAGTTTCCACAACATTATTCTTTAGTCCTTGAGGAAGTAATACACTCTCGCCCTTAAAATGCCGTAAGTAGTCGATAATCCATTATTCCAGTAAGCCGTTCAGTCTCACAGTAATTATCTAATAACCCCTTATAAAAGACCGTGGCTTCCTAATCTGTTTATAATTATCATTTCCATGATCCCACACATTAATGTCTGACCTTCACCAACTCTGACCTGATCTTAATTAACTCTAATATCAAATCATCGCTACATAAGAAACTAGCCATGACCAAATGAATGAACCCTAGGTACAGTTAATTTCTGGAGCAATTATCTTTTCATGTAGGGAGATTTAAATGATTATCTGCACAATTTCACACAGTTTTATGTAATTCTGTGACATTATAAATTCTGTTTTAAACCATATTTCAAAGGCAGGGCTCCACAGTCTGGTTTTGTCTAGTTCTCAAGTATTTGGCTGAAATACTTGTTAATACAGGATGGTTCCACGTCGTTATTTTCAATTATAAACAAATAAGACACAGACCTTACAGAGTGGTCTATTATAGTGAAATGCATAACTACATAGTTAAGTAATCTAGGAGTAAATACCCTCCGGTTATTGTTAAAGGAATAAATTGTTAAAGGAAATACTACATTATGCAGAATGTTGGAAGTAATTGATAATATCACCTACGCTGTAAGACTCAGAAAGGGTGTGTGTCCACAGGTAAAGGTGTGAGGGAAGCGCCTGGACCGTTTGTCATCGTAACAAAACCTAAAGGGATACTTCTGAGGAAAACAGCTGAGGCTGCAGTGGGATGTTGTTTCAAACCTGAGACACACCTGGGCATCTTGGTTTGTAAACATTTAACTTCCCAGGAGAAGTTGTGTGTTTCCAGTAGCTTCCTATTTCCACAGAGGTCCAATCGACTTTTAGGGGTGAATCCACAAACACGTTGGCAATATTGCGGAAATGTTTGTGTGTAAACAGAGCCTCGAAAAGAGATGCAATTAGTAATAGAACATGTTTGCTTAGCATCGTCTCTGGTGTCACAGTTAGGGGAACATTGATCAAAGTGCCGTATTTCCACAAGAATATTCACTGTCCCCTGCTCTGTGTGAGTCTGTCAGGCTCACACATGTAGCTTTCTCGGTCGAAGTGCTTGTAACACCTCACATTTTCATCCTGAAACCACATTTGTCCTGCAGCCATGGGCTACAGGCAACAGCCTGAGGAGGAGGACTGATCTGAACATAATGTGGATGGAGGATGCTGCTTGCCCCTTGCAGATGGCCCAGGGAGCCGCCATGCTGGGTTCCCCCAAGCCACCAGGAGGGCCATTCACTCCCTGACCACGTAGCTCTGCGTTTCCTCAGAGTTACTATTTGCAGACGTGAAAAGAAGATGACCTAGGTTTTGTATCAAATAGTGTAACAGACAGGGTTAGGGGGCAGTTTCTTTATAAATAACATTACTTGGTGTGGTCTAAATTGATAAATGTTTAAATGCCTATGTCCCGTAGGTCTGTTGAAATGCAAACGTGTACCCAAAGACAAAAGGTGACTATATTAAGAATCTATCCCCAGGTGCTAACTCAACTGTCATCAGAGCTTCATGAGAGTGATGGAGGGAACACATCCGCGACTGTGATTCGTCACGCTTGTCCCCACAGCCACCTGGGGACCAGGGCTGAAAGCCCCAGTCCCAGGAACCACCCCTACACTACAAACTCGTCCTGGGTCTGAGCCCTCACATCTGCACCAACAGGGTTTAAGCCCACTAGTGGCCATGGACAGTGACACTGCCAGAACCTTCCCCCAGCGTTCCGGTCTGAGACGTTGTTGTCTTGGCTGCCTATTGCCTTTAAGATTAAAATGTTTTAAGTACATAGAGATGGCAGTTATTGGAATGGATTGAATCATTAAATCATTTCAAATCTTTACATGGTTCTCTTCTGCACACCTGCCAATTCTAAGACAGGTTTAGGAATGAGTATATCCCCAGCGTGAAGAACCATGCGGTAGATTGCATGTACTGAAATCTCCGCTCCTTTCTCAGTCTTTGGAAATCATTGGAGGTGTGGTGTTGGCCCCTTGTTTTCACTGCTGAGTTGAAAGTCTCAGAGGTTTTACGCCAGTCACCTTTCTCCTTCGAAGAAAACCCTGGGGCCGACACTCTCTCTTTTTTAATCGTTGATGCTCCTGGAGGTAACTACCCTGTCACACATAGGGTCTGACATTTGGTTTTAATTTTTACTTCAAATGCCTGGTTTAATAAGTGTTTTCCTGATAGTGACATCAGTCGTTTTGAATACGAAGGACCCCGTCCCCCTCGCTGCCTTCCTCCAAGGCCTGGGACGGAACTGGCAACGGCCCCTCAGTGCTGAAGGAGACCTATACAGGCACGCCCACTTCTGTTGTTAGGATTAGTAATCCTAACAGTGTAAGGATTTTCCTAAGGGTGTGCTCCCGGCCTCTCCCTCTCCTGGCTGGGTCGTTGTGAACAAAACCACCAGCACCATCACAGTATGAATCCTAGTGACAACCATTTTTGTTCTCACAGGCGCCCCCTGTTGAGAGCTTCTGACCGGATTGAGCAAATGAGGCCCGTGCAGTGCTTTGCTCAGTGTCGGGTGCATAGTAAGTGAGCAAACAAAATGGGAGCCTGTGTCGTGGGAAAGTGCACTGGGGACCAGGCCAGTCCCACCCACAGTGTGAATGGTGGCAGTATCCTTGGCCCTGGAACTAAGCTCAACTCTGGCTAGGCACTGAGCAATCCTTGCAGAGACCATCCCCAAGGTCACACAGGACTCATTCCTGCACGCGCCAGGCTGTCCTTAGCAGTGGTCAGAGAGCCCTGGCCACCGTGGTGTGAGGGTCCATGGGTGTTCAACCAGGAACCACTTCTAGTGCCAAGGAGACTGTTCCCTGATTAGCACCAACCTCTGTTGTGACTTTTGCCTCTATTTATTTGTTCTTATTTTTATCCTGCCTCCCTGAATTTGCACATTTGAGCATTGCATGCTACCCGTCAGTGGAAAATATCTCTATTTAGTAAAACAATAGCAAATCTTTTTTATTGTGGAGTTTAATACATGCACACACTAACATGTATGAAACTTACAGACAGCTCAAGGAATTTCTAGGTTAATAAATAGAATATTTCCAGACCCCCAGGAGCCCCACCCATTCCCTCCAAATCATGACTCCCCACATTCCCCAGCAAAGGTGAATACTATCTTGATTTCTAGGGTATAATTTATGTTTGAAGCATTTTAAACCTTGTATGAATGGTATCATAATCCCGGGGTCCGGCTTCTTTTACTCTACATCACGTTTGGGAGACTCAGTTATTTTGGTTTCTGCAGTTGTGGTTCTTTCTATTCAACTGCTTGCATCATTCCATTGTCTGGATATGCAAAACAATCTCCCCAAAACAATTGTATCAATGTATACCCCAATAGCATACATGAAAGTCCCCAGCACTTTACACCACCTCAATATTTAGTGTTGCTCCCTGATTTTTTTCCTTTCAGTGTTGCCCACTAAGGCCGCAGTGTAAGTGTTTTATTGTGGTTGAATTTGTGTTTCCTGATGACCAATGATATTGGATACCTTTTCATTTTTATTTTTAATTTTTTTTGACCACTTAGATATCCTTGTTTGTGAGGGGCCTGTTCAAGATCTCTTTCTATTTGTTTTCCTTACTGAGCTATCTAATTTATAAAGGTAATTTGTAAGAGTGATTCTATATTTCAGATGTGTGTGTCCATTATATTTGTTAGAAATATCTCTTCTTACTCTCTGGCTCCTTTCTCAAGTCCTTAACAGTGATTTTGATGAACTGAAATCCTTAATTTTAATAAAGCAAACTTAGCAAACTTACGTGTATTTTGTCTCTTACTTAAGAAGTCTTTGCACCCTGGAAGCATGCAATATTCTCTAATCGTGTCTTCTAGAAGTTTAGCTATTCGCCTCTTACATTTAATCAGCCATCCACCTGCCATAAATTTTCATTCATGTTGTAAAGTGTGGATCAAATCACAATGTTTTGTTCTGACACGTGTTTTAAAAGACCAGAGCCATCCCCGTCAGTATGCTATAGCTCCTCTTGCATCATAAGTCACGTTCTCAGCACCAGCTGTAGGTCTCCATTCTGCTCCTCTTGTCCATGATGTAATTATTATCACTTTAAAATGAGTCTTGATATCTTGTTGAATGCTCCCTCCCTCTTCATTATTCTTGGAGATTGGTGTCTCTGTTTTAGGATCTTTGAATTTGCATATGAATTTTATAATGAATCCTCTCATCATAAACATAGTATACTTATTGTTTATTCAGGTCTTCATCATGCTTTGCAGGTTCCAGTGCACATATTTTGTTAGATTTATTCTTGCATATTTCATAATTTTTATATTTATTTGTTGATATATATATATATATATAATTTATGTATATGTATCTAAAGATAAAAATTAATTTTTTTGTATATTAATCTTATATCTAGCAAGAAAGAAAGAGAGAGAGAGAGAGAGAGAGAGAGAGAGAGAGAGAAAGAAAGAAAGAAAGAAAGAAAGAAAGAAAGAAAGAAAGAAAGAAAGAAAGAAAGAAAGAAAGAAAGAAAGAAAGAAAGAAAGGACTGCTTAAAGGAATGGGCAGATACCCACCTAATGCAGGACTTAGAAGGCCGAGAATCTGGAAAACAGAGGACTGCATCGCTGGGCACCCTGTTTCATTTTTCCCTTGGATCTTGGCCAATTCGGGGTGCATTCTGGCTTTCTACCACTAGATAACGAATCGCTAGAAATTTAGCACCTAAAACAACACACATTTATTATCCCACAGCTTCAGAGGTCAGGGCCCCAGGCACAGCTTAGCTGAGTCTTCTGCTCAGACAATACAGGTGGCAGACCAGATGTCCACAAGCTCCTTTGTCACCTTGAGGCTGGACTGGGGAAGAGTCTGCTTCAAAGTTCATTGCGGCTGCTGGCAGGCTTCATTTCCTTGAGGCTCTTTTCTGGCTCTGGGCTGGAAACTGCCCTCAGTTCCCTGAGCCTGCAAGGAGAATCTCTTACTCTCTACTCTGCCAGGACAGTCACATTCCGTCAGCCTTGTCCTAGTTTGCTTAGGAGCATGTCACAGGTTCACTCACAATCAGTTGGAAGATATTACACAAGGACGTGAATCACTGGGAGTCATCCTAGGGTGTGTTTGCCACATGGCATCAGCTCTAGAGGCCAAACAGAATGCATCAGCCTGCAATTTGCAGCAGTGTCATGGGGATGTGGAAAGAACAGTTGGAATTCAGAGTTACCGAGGCAGCCAGGAATCAAAAGAAAGGGAAGTGCGGAAAGGTGGGCGTGACAATTACCACACGATTTTCCTTTAAAATATTTTAAGATTCCTAAGGTGTGCATTTGCAGAATTAGAGACTAAAATGTCCCTTCAGACATAGCTGCTAAGAAGCAGAAAGTGTTAACCAGATGTTTCTGTAACTCACAGAGATGAAAATTAGAGTGTTGGGGTCAACAAGGAGGAGGGTACCTAGTAAAAACAAAACACCACCAAGATTCTGGAGATTCCTGATGAAATTTACCAGAGGAGTAAAGGTAAATCCTACGTAGACACGACCTGGAACAGGCATGATTGGATCGCGGTAATCTGCGAGAAAAACAGTGAAATTCTCTCTGGAGGGATATAAGTTATCTGAAGCTTCCACAACTTTCCATATTCAATGTTGGGTGTTTAATAAAAAAACTATGAGGCATGGCAGGAAACAGTACAAAATGACTCAAAACCAAGAAGAAAGATAGACTATGGATCTCCCCACAGGTGATCCAGATACTAGAGTTAATAGAAGAAGACTTTAAAATAACCATAATTAATACATCCAAAAAACAGGTTGCAGAGAAATGGAATCTCTAAAAATTAAAATCAATAAAAACATGATTTTTAAAATTACAAATGTAAAAGATGTATTTAACAGCAAAATGAAGACATAAGATGAGAAGGTTGGTTAACTAGAATGCTGGTCAGTAGAAAATAACCAGATTAAAGCACAGAAATCTTGTACAGAAAAAAGTTGAAGAGAAATATGGAGCATCGTGTAAAGATAAGAGATAAGTGTAATTGGAGTCCAGTATTTCAGTTGAGAATGAACTGACAGAAGCATTTCAAAACATATTTTACCTGCACATTTTCTAAAACTAGCAAAAGACATCATTCTAAGAATTCATGAGGCTGAACACACCTCAAGCTGGATAAATGGTGACAAGGACAAAAAGAGCAAAAAGATACAGACACATCACAGTTACCCTGCAGAAAATCAGTTCGAGGGAGGGATCCTTAAAGCAGTCAGGTAAAATGACATCTTTTCTTCAAAGGAGCAACCATTAGGCCCTAGGTGACTTCTCAACAGACCCAATAAAACCAAAATAAAATGCAGTAATTTTCAATGGGTTGCAATGATAATAATAATAATTATTATTATTTATTATTTTATGTCAAGCCAGCAGTCTATAGTTAAGAATATGTGACAACAAGAAGACTCTTCAGTGAGGAAGATGAAAGACATTGTCGGACAAAAAAAATCAGAGAAAACGAATTAGCAACAGATCCATACTGAAGGGTGTTTTTACATAAATAATGACTGCTTATAACAGTAATAATAATGTCTGGATGGTTTAAAATATATGTATAAATTAAGCACAGAACAGCACAGAACACGGAGTGTGAATGGAGTTAACACTGTTGTAAGGTCCTTGTAAGAGATTTAGAAGTCTTATTTTAAAGTTGACTTTAAAAACTAAAGAATCCATCTTGTTATCTCATGAGTTATGTAAAAATGACATTAAATGATATATAACTGACAAGAAAGTAGAGGGGAGACTGGAAAATATTAAAAAATGTGTGACTAATTCAAAGTCAGCCATGCAAAACGAAAAAAAGAAAAGGAAAGAAAACACACTAAATGTAAATGAACAAAATATTGCATTTTAAAAAAAGATGAGACTGGATTTAAAAAACTAACTAACTATAGGCTATTTTGAAAGACATCTTAAATATAAAGTACACACATTTGAAAGCAGAAGATTGGGAAAATATACCATTCAATAACTAAGCAAAAAAAAGGCTGGTATAAATATTCTAATAGCATGCAAAATAAGCTTTAAGACTAGAGGTATAACTGGAGATTAAGATATTACATAATGATAGAATGGTTAATTCAAGTAAGATATCATACCTAACTTGTTCTAGTACTTACAAAGACAGTTACATTAAAAATCACCAACCATGATTATAGATTAGTCTTTTTCTTTGTTTAGTTTTGCCATTCATGAAATTTGAGGCCCCATTATTAGGTATATACTAATAGAACTAGCAGATTAAAAAATCTGTAAGGATTAGATGATTAGAGTGATTACATGATTTACAAAATTGGGAGAATGAACATATGAAACCCAAGAACAGTAGGATACACAATCTTTCTTATTACACACAAAATGTATACCACTTTATAGAACTAATATCATGTGGAGTATGTATTCTATCCGTGGAAAACAAACTATAAATGAATTTATAATGAGAAATGGAAAATCTTCAAATGTATGGAAATTGAACATGTTTTTAAATATCCCATAAGTAAAAACCAATAAATTGCAATGGAAAATAGAAATATTTAAAACTAAGTGTTAATAAACAAAAATTTAAAGAATGAAAATAAAGCTGTACATAGAGAGAAGTTCAGAGCTGTAAGTGCACATATAAGAAAAAAGTAACTCAAAATTAATGACCTTGGCATTCACATCAACAAGCTGGTAGTGACAGATAATTAAGTTACGTTTACATGAACTTCTGAAGAAAATGCCAAACTTTTTTAAAAGTACTCACATGTTTTGCATTTCCAACAGAAATGAATGAAAATTCCGTTTTCTCCACATCTTTCTAGCATTTGCAATTGTCAGTCTCTTTAATTATACCCATTTTAGAGAAGTGTAGTGGTTTCTTACCATGGTTTAAATTAGGATTTTCCTAATGACTAATGATGATGAACACCTTTCCATGTGCTTATTATTTGTTCATCTTTTTTAGTAAAATTTCTTTCACATCCTTTGCCCTTTTTTTATTGAGAAATTTCCTTACTATTGAGTTGTAAGAGTTCTTTATCTAGCCTAATGAAAGTCCTTTATTGGATATATTATGTTCATAATATTCCCTCTCCATGGCTTACATTTTCACCTCTTTAATGGAATCATTTGAAATCAAAACGTTGTTTTTTTATCTTTGCTGAAGCTCAATTTAACTATTTTGGCTTTCTTTTATGTATTATGCTTTTACTCCCATAATGAAAACTCTCTAATTGAAGATCGCAAGGGTTATGCTGATGATTTCTTCTAGAAGTTTTATAGTTTTAACTCTTACATCTAGGTCTAAGCTATATATAATGTGAGGTAAGGTTCTAAGTGCTAAGTTTTTGTGTTGGTTTGCTTGGGTTTGTTTGTTTTTGCATATTGATATCAAATCGTCCCAGCACCGTTTAGTGGGAAGTCTATACCTCACCCACTGAGTTGCCTCAGGTTGTTTGTTGAACATCTGTTAACGCAATGGAAGGGTTGTTCCTGGCTGCTCTATCTGCTTCCCTGACCTGTACATCTATCCTCAGTCCAATGCTATCGTGTCTTGTTTACTGTACCTCTTAGTCAGTTTTGAAATCAGATCATCCACATCCTCCAAATACTCATTTCATTTTCATGTTATCTCATGTAATCCTCTGAGGTGGGTACTTTGGTCCTCGTTTGCAGATGAGTGAGCCATGCGTCAGGCAGGCAATGTAACTGGATCAGTCACAAGCAGTACTCGACAGAACTGGTTCCACTGAGGTCTGTCTGGCCCCAACGCCTTGGTTCCTTCAGTGGTATCTGTTGCCTTCAGTCACAATTGCACATTTCCACACCCCCAGGAAGCCTCTGGGCAAGACTCCGAAAGCAGCATGGCCTGGGAGAGACACCTCAGGAGAACGAGTTGAGATGGCGGAAGCCTGAGAGGCTCTGTGATATAAGTTTCAAACATTGAAGCACAGAGCACCTCTGTTCTCTCCAAGAACCAAGATAAGGAGACACCCAGTTTGGGGCAAAGTGAGTCCTTATACTCAGTAAATAAGTACAAAGCTGTGATATGTCCCCTGGACACCAAAATGTCCAAATGTAATTCTTTACCTAGGAGTTGAGACCTTCTCAACTCTATGGAACAATTTCTGCCTTCACCCAGGTCCACCTCCCCAGGTTATCCCTTCTAAGGAAAGACAGCAGCCTGGCCACTGCCCCGCCTTCCGTGCAGAGGAGCTGTGCCCTGGCACATTCAGTCTGCACGCTAATCTGGCTCTCATCCTTCATGATTTACCAGACTCCACATGTGATGAAAGTTTCCATTGTCACTTCTGGCAGAGTCTTGGGGACATTTCCTGTCCACCCTCTGCCCTGCATGTCATGCAGTTCACGTGTACCCAAATGAGCCACTTTCTCAGAAGGCTTGTCTTGGGGCTCACATCTGCTGTCCTGTCTCCCTGGGCCTGCAGAACTGAACCTGCAGTTGCCATACAGTAAACATGTCTTCATTTGAAAGAAAACAACGCAAAAATATGGGTACTATAATTTTGTGTAAAGCTCCTGTTCTACATCCACAAATTTAGTTCTCCTAACTTTACCCAACCTTGGGTAGACAGAATTAGCCTATTACAGAGGGTCTGGTAACTGAAGAACAGCACTGATTGACAGAACTTTCAATAGAACATAAATTTGCTGATTAGTAACCTGCGCTAAATCTGCATTGCTGACTAAATTAAACTTAACTTGTGAGTCTAAGATGCAAGGAGTTTCTTAATTCTTTACAACCTGCCTCAGTTGATCTTTGCTGTGTCACAAAGGGCACCAAAGCTTAGCAGCTCAAAGCAATCATTACTCATTCATTTATGGTTCTGCGGGTTGGCCGTTTGGCTGGCTCCAATGAGGGATTTTACTTGTCTCACCGGAAGTGAGTGCAGTTAGTACTGGATATGTAGAGAGGCCTCCCTTGCATGGCTGTCAGCTGGGTTCTTAGGTTCTGCTCCAGGGGACCTTTCCAGCAGCCTGGCTCAGAATCAAGGTGTCAGTTTCGAGTGCACTGAGAAGAAGGAAGTCCCAGTGCACCAGCATGTTCACCACTAGGCTTAAGTCACATTTCCTAACGTCCTAGGGTCCCCATTTGTCACAAGGCCAAGCCCTGGTTCAACGTTGGAGAAGTAGGTGCCAACTCTTGATGGCGAAAACTGAAAAAAGAGTTTGAAATCTCACGCACATGACACCTCTCAGCTTTATCACTCCTGTGAGTCAGTCTTTCCCTCATGTCTCCCATAGTGCCGTGCTCTTTGCTTTGTACATTTTGATTGGTTGACTTATCCGTGCACTCAATAAATATTTGCTGAGCACCTACTGTGTGTCAGGCATAGTTTTAAGTAGTAGAGATATGAAGACAGAACTCTGAAAGGATTTCACAGGCCATGAAGAGAAAAATGAAGAGAACAAGCAGTGTGCAAGTGCCGCTGGTCAGAAGAGCAGGCACTTCTGTTGAGTGAGTTTTCAGCAGGTACAGGGAGGAGACTCAGTCTGGGTCTTGAAGTGTGGTGGTGGGGAGAGCTTTCAGTAAGCATTGACAGGCACGCCAGACAGCTGTGGGGGTTCTGTGAGCAGAGGTGCATGTTGGAGACATTGTTGGGCCAGGACGTGAAAGACGGATTGAGAGACATTACCATTTTCAATTGTAACTTTAAGCAAGGGAGTGGCTAGGGTCAAAGCCATCGTAATGGAGGAGGGGAGAGAGATCTGAGACGTCCAGCAGAGGGAAAATCTCCAGAAACTGGTGGCTGATGTACATGCGGTGGGAAAGCAGAGGCGGAAAGTGGAGGAGGGATGGGCCACGACACCCAGCAAAGGATGGTGTTAAAAGCCCAAAATGAAGGGCAGGGCTGGGTTCCCAGGGCAGGTGCGCCTGTCAGAGGTCACGGCAGACAGGTCTCCCCGACGTCCCTGCAACTCAGACTCCTGTTTGATTCTGTTGTTGAACCATCTTCCAAAACACCAAGCGTGACCTTCCCAAGCTGGCGTGACTCTTAGCAAGGCTAGTCTGCTTTCTTGTTGTTCTTGTTTACACAGGGGGGAATGAAATATGAAGGTAGAAAATCACATTCCACTAGCCACTCGGGTCCCCAGATGCCCCCTGGGAGATTCCGTGTCTTTGTCTAGAGCTCGACTGTTATGGCACAGTCCCTTCTGTGAATGCTGGAGACCCAGCCCAAGCTGAGGCTGCCCCGGCCGCTGGCCGCTGGTCCACCTCCAGCTCCACTGTCGGCCATGTTTACTTTTATTTTAAAGTCAGATCGGATGTAATGCATTGAAAACAATCTTTAATCATTTAGCTACAAACTCTCCCGTAGCTCTCCACTCCTTTTTGGCATGACTTTTTGAGCCTTCGGATCTCCTGACTGCTTCCTACAAGTCTAATCCTATTTTTAAACGTATTTCTACATTTCATCCCCCAGTTTGATTTAAATTCTCCATAAACTAGATAGTCATATTAATCTACTCCCTTACTCTAGGGTAGGCAGCCCTCCTTTTTCCTTTTGAAAAAGAAGTATGAATAAAAATGTTCAGTGAAAATGACAATACATTTGAAAATACTTGACCATTTAGTGTCACAAAAAGTGAACATTGAAGGCCTCTGCTTTTGGATGCTCATCAAAGGCACGCCACTTCTCCACGGCGTTTTCACAGGCAGAAGGGCCTTCTACAGACGAGGGGGCTTTGGAGGTGAGACTGGACAGGGCTGGGCCTGCTCACGCCGCCGGCAGTGCGGTCGGGCAGCAGCAGGGACACAAGCGAATGGCTGCAGACTGTGGCTATCTTCACAAACTGCGGCATTCTGCATGCGCTGGGAATATTCTGCTTATCAGGGAGAAGCAGTCATTAACATTTCACACCCCAGCCCAAGAGACTCAGAGAATGAAAGCATCAATATCCTGATGGAGCCGCTTCTCACGGTGCCCTGCAACTATTCATTTGCTTCTAAAGAGAGGGCTTACTGTATACTTCTTCATGTAAACAATTGACAACCACGTATTCAATATCAAACAGAGCGATTGAAAGGTGGCTTGCTAGAGAGAGACTGACAAGCAGCCGCTGTGAGGAGCTCTGAAATGTAAAAACCTCAAAGACCTTTTCTTCCACCCCAATGAAAGATTATGAATGCTCAGCTCCTTCAAAAACAAAAGAAAGAAAAATAAACCTTCTACATACAAAAACAAGGTGCATGCAGACTCTTTCCTCCTTTCATTTGCTCCTAGGAGGTGTTTGCAGTGGTGATCTCGCCAGGTGGTCCAGCAGGCAAGCCCCTGACTTGGGAGCCCCAGTTCATTCCTGGCTATCGACCTATTAACTACTGCAGCTCACTGTTACTTCCAAGGTTATGTCCATCCAAGGAACAAACCCCAACACACAACCGACCTGCATTTGGGGTGCACAGTCTGATGTTCAGAGGGAGGGAAATGGGGAGGAAAGGGGTGTAGCCAGATCGGGAAGACAGGAGTCTGTTGTCACCTGCTGGAGCTTTCAGGTGCCTGGCTTTAGAAGACAAATTTTGTTACGGGGCCCTCATGTGCTTCCTCTGTCCACTGATGTGTGAAAACCGGCTCAGTTTCTAGAAACCAAGCCAGGATTTAACCAACCCAGCAAGTGAGCCTAGGTCAGCAGAGACAGGGTGACTGGGCGATGGGGTCACAATGACAGGTGACAGGGAGCTGTGTCCCACTGGGCACCACCACCCTTCACAGGGCACCTCAGAAATCGAGTGGGGGTCGGGGGCAGGTTCTTTCATGTGATAGAATAAGCAGGAAGGAACAGATTAGAACAAAATAGAAACTATCAGAGGCCATCAAGCCTAGCAAACAGGAGTGTTCCGTACTTTTGATTTTATTATTCATTTTTGTACATGTACAGGGTGTGTTGCGTGTGTTTTGTGTGTGTGAGTGGAATGTGTGTATAGTGTGTCTAGAGTATGTGGTATGTGCAATACGTGGATTGTGTGTAGACTGTGTATGTGTGTGTGTGTGTTTGAGTGTACTCACAGGTGTGCCCTCCTGCCGGATGGGGCTGTATAAAGCTGGAAAGCCTTGGGGACGTGGAGGGAACAGTGAGCTTTGGGGACAGACCACCTGGAGGGCTCCCCTTCCTGCCACAGGCCTGGGTCAGGGCCCCGGGCACCTACATTTCCCCTGGGAAAGGCCTGTGCCCAGGCTCGTGAGACAACGTCCTCGGTGCCGTAGGCTGCCCATCCCCAGCTTGGCCTGTATCTGCTCAGTGTCCCTGGGCTCCCACAAGTGAGGGCCACCCTCTGGGGCCATGGAAGAAATTGATTACCCCTAACTGCACAGAAAAAACTGTCACTACCAGAGAACATAGCAGACAGACAGAGGTACATGGAATAAGAAGAATCCGTATGGGAAGGCCGTAAACACAAAAGCAGTGAGGAGAACTGAACCTACCAGATACTAAAACACACGATGAAGTTTGAAAAGTCATAACAGCCTGACACTGGCACGGAAGCAGAGAACCTACAGAAAGTCTAGAACGTCCACAAGTAAATCCAGTAAGTCGATGGTCCCGGGCGGCAGAAAGCGCAGTGCGTCTGAGTCTGCGAGGAACTGGGGGGAGAATCCCAGGGGCTGCCTGCCGGCCACCTTCTGGAACAAAAACGGAGCTGCCCTCAGACCTCGGAAAAAGGTGAAAATCTAAGCGGATGAAAGATTTATTATGAATAATTATGAAAATAATAGACGAAGGAAACAAGAGGGAACAATCCTTTCTAGTTATGATGCAAATCCAAAAGCCAAAAAGAAAGATTGAAACGTAAGTATAGAAACAAAATCTTCTTCATGGAAAAAGTATCATAAGCAAAGTAAAAAGTGTTTTCAAGTCAGATTCCTGCCTAACAGTTTATTTCCTTAATAGATAAAGTCCCCACAATCCCTACGACCCACGGACAAGAGGTACGTGGATGAGTGTCACAGACAAGTCAGCACAGACGTCACTTACATACAAGACATGACCCCCCCACACACAGAGGACAAATGACAGGGAAAACCGCGGACGCCGTTTCCCCTGTGAAAGCTCTGACAGGTGGGGAGTACACTCTGCAGGGGACGCTGTGAGCTCTGAAACATAGTTGGTGCAAGTGGACATCAGCCTCAACTCTTGTCAGCAGCTTGGCAACATTCACTGAAATTAAAAATGCATTGGCTTCCAACCAAGCAACGCCATTAGCATAAAAGTGATGCCCACAGAAAATGACATATATAGTGTTTGTTTTTGTGTATTTAAATGTAGTTTTTATTTCTAGTGCTTAAAAATGTTATTCCTTTCTAATTAACAGTGTTCCTACCATTCATAGATTAGATGAGAATGACCCAAAGGTCCATCGACACTGACCGAGTTAAAAGAACCACATTTCATCAACGCCATGTAGAGGGTTACTGCGCAGCTGTGCAAATGGACAAAGTGCTGGTTCTGTGTCAGGATGGAAAGAGCACTAAGACTCCCCAGCAAGTAAAAGGAGCGAGATGCAGAAAACAGTGCTTCGTAAGCCCTGCTGGCAGCCATAAAAGGGGCAGGGAAAATATGCGCCTTCGCTTATGTTTCTGGAAAACCTCTCTGAAAAATGATGGAAGACACCGATAGCTACTGGGTGGTTGCAGCAGAGTGACCAGACTTTTCCCGGGAGCCCTTGTAGTTTTGGGACTAGACTACTTGGTAAAATAGTAAATTACACATATGTGTGCGTTTCTATGCCTGTACATACAGCAATGGCTCTCTGTGTGTGTATGTAGAGTATGTGACAACACTATGTGACATATTATGTGTCTGTCAAGCGTATTTGACCAGCAGGACACTCAAATGCATCGTTGTGTGGGTTGGAGGTCCATGGATCCCACTTTGGGTGACATCCGGTCGAACAGAGTTTGGGATCCTTCTTCACCCGGGTTTTATAACATTTTGAAAATAAGTGGGAAGAGAAATCTTGCATCTAGTAATAAAGAACAAAACTTTAAATGGAGAGGGGGGAAATAAGGGCCCAAATCCAAGGTATTTCAGGGAAATGAGTAATAAGATAAATTGACAGCTTATTGGGAAAATCTGCTTTCGCTCACGTATTTCTCCGACTTTCATGGTCCAATATCTTTGGGTGGATTTTCCGTATATTGACTACAGACGCACATTGCACTTCATGTGCTCTACGATACACTGGGACAAACAGAAACTGATGCGCTGGGATAAGTCTTGAGTCCCTAGCTGGTTCTCTGCCACCTTAGGGAGCCATCAGTCCATTGTCAGACGCACTGGGCAGGCGCTGGAGCCATGCAGACTCCTGGAGGGGGCACCAGCCGCTGTCCCCCATGTTACCTGTGCAGATGTTGTCCCAGAAAACAGGCGTGCAGCTGGCCTGGAAGCACTGATGTCATGAGACTGCCTCAGCAGACAGTCCACAAGGGGGACGGGGCCCTGAATGTCCCCTTGCCCAGGCCACCAACTCCGTGCCCACCGTCGCCTGAGCACCACAGCCGCTGAGGGCCATCCGTGGCACAGAGGTATTGCTGTGACTTGGAATACTCCCCGTAGCACCTCCTGCCCAGGTCCAGAGTTACATTTGAGGGCCTGAGATCTCAGCAGCCGAAGGGCCCTCCTTGGGGCACGGGGGGACTGCGTCCCAAAGCTGCAGCAAGCAGAGCTCCCCAACTCACCCTTGCCACACACGTCTCATGGCCGGGACCCAAGACACCTGTCCCCTGCCTAGGGCCTGGGCTCTCTCTCAGGTGCTGGCCCAAGTGGTCCCACCAACAGGGCATCATGCTTGCCCTTGACTTGGTCGTTTTTCTTCTTAGAAGGCAGAGTGTAGGACCCGTTTCCTCACCAGCGTGCAGATAAGTTGTTACTTACTTAAATTTCTAAAACAAGCTCATAATGTTTTCACATTATTTCTATTTCAGCACAGCTCCAGTTCCCCAAACTCTGCAAATGACACTGCGTTGGACGACCATGGAGAAGTGTGCCAGTGCCTGGGGTTTCGGTCTTCTGATGTCGACCAACCTATGTCACGTGTTCTACTAAAACTGCAGGTTAACTTCAGTTTCCATCATTAAAATACTCTCCTTTTTAGCTAATAACCGAGGCTGTTCTAAAACAGAGGACACGGGAAACTAATTAAGAATAAATCTCTAAAAAATATTTCTCTTATTATCTACAGGAAGATTTTTATTAGCCCCTACTAATAATAAATGAGAATAATAAATAATAATTAATCTCACTGTCCTGAGTTTAAATTTGCTCTAAGGTATCCTTATCGGAATTAAACAGAGAAATAAAAATTTGTTGTCAATGAGCATTTCTCCTAAAGTGTCTGTCTTGCAGGATGGGTCTCCAAATGCAGCTTGGAACTTGTGACCCTTAAAAGCATGAGTGGCGTCATTTTCAAATACACGTTTACTATTTAATTAATACCCTGCCTTTGCAATGCAAACTGGAATTACAAAGCTGACAATTATAATTTAAAAAGAAATGCCCATGTTATGAGTTATGAAAATGACATGGAAATTGTGCTATTTAATATTTTCCAAAAAGTATGTATATATTTTTTGACAAAGGTGCCCTCCATCACGTCTGGGATTGTTGTCTACAAGTTACATTGGGAGACGCGCCTCTATTCCACTTCCATTTGACTCACTATCTGTGTTCAGTGTAAATCAAGACCGAAGAAATTTTACCTTTACAGTGAAATTGCAAATCTATTGCTTGAAAGCTTTGCCAGTTTCAGACTTTGCCTCTGCTTAAGCACAGCCCCGTTTCTCTCCTCAGCATAATAAATCTGTCAATCTAAGCACCCAAATGCATGGCAAACACTTCATTCATTTTTAATCGCGGGATTTCCACGATGCGTGGGAGTGAAAGGCGCAGTCTGTGATGCCATGAAAGTTGCATGGTGAGCAGAGAGGGGTCGAAGTTCTGAAACGACAGACTTGCTTCTGAAGCCAACTTTGTGACATTGGGAATGAATGGACACACGGAATTCGTTTGCAAACAAGAAGCATGCCCCGTGGTGCGCACACCTGGTAAGGTAAGTACAGGCAGAACGAGGAGAAGGACCCATAAATTAGTCGTATGTGTGTGAAAAAGCAACGTGGTGCCCAAACAAAAGCACTGAATTTCTACGCTCTGACAATTAATTTTTCTCTTAAATTAAATACTAAGCAGGGTAAAGTGATGCTTTCTCGGGGAACAGAAATCATCTTGCCTCAGCAGATTGCTGTGGACCCATTAAAACAGACCCAAGGGGAAGACGGAGGCGGCTGAGCTGGGCTCTGCAGAAGCGAAACCAGGGGCCTTGGTTCAATCCCCCGTTTAGCTGCGGAGAACACAGGTTACATTTTATTTATGATGATAAAAAAGAAAAAGGCCTCTAATCAATAACTGATACCCTGTAAGCACCTTGTAAATAAGTTGAACATTTTTATGACTTTTCTTAAGGATGCAATTAATAAAACATGAATAAAAATATAATCCTAGAAATTTAAATGGTCAGTTTTAAAGAACAGCACAATACTGATGTAGTGAATTTAAAGAGGTCTTGCATGTTGAATTATACAGTGTAGTAGATAGAATTCAAAGTTGCATTAGCATCTCTAATGGCTGATATAAACCAACTGTAGTCATCAGTCAATAATCTAGGGGAAGTTGATCTAGTGTGTGTCAACTTAGTAAAAAATGAACACAGTGCTGATTGGCTAATAAAAGTCCAAACCTTCAAACACTGGAGGTACCGATTATTCCAAACGACACAATAACCGACATGAGTGCCCCAGTTGCACCCACCGCTGACCCCGTCCCCAGCGACTCCTGGCCATGGGGCAGCAGCACCCTTCCTGGCCTCCCCCAGGTTCTGGGAGGTAAAACTGCTCCTGTGTAGGAATGTCCCCAGGCTAGAAATTCCAGCAGAATCAGACAAACACAAAAGCTTACACCTATGTTTGTTAAATGTCAACAGCAAATGCACAAATTATTCAGAACTCATCACAAGGTATTTTTACGGAGGAGGGTTTTGTACTTTTATTGTTTAGAATTGGTGCATGATGATGATGAAAGAGGACCAGTTTTTACTTGGTTTTATAATTATTTGAAATTCCCTACATAATTCACCGTTGTTGCCTGCATTAGTGGCAGCCTCCTCCCCAGCTCTCTCTTGGGGTGCCACAGGGGCCAGAGGAGATGGCCTTGGGGTCAGCCCAGCCCAGACCCCAGATATGTGACCAAAGGTTAATCCAGCTTTATCCACTGGCTTGCCCCAATTAAGGCCCCAGACATGAGGCAGCCAAGAGCTGCCCTCTGCTCTTCCCAAATTCCTGACCCAAAAATCCTTAAGCATCGCAAAATGATTGTGTCATGCTCTGAGTTATGAGGGCGCTTGTTTTGCAGCAATAAACACCTAGAACACACTCATTCATGTATCTGCTCATCCATCCATCCATCCATCCATCCATCCATCCATCCATCCATCCATCCATCCCCCAGGTCCTGGGGGCATATAAATGGACTGGGGTGGGCTCTCTGCGTCCCACAGGGCCAGACCCTTTGTTCTCATATATTTGTTCCACCTGAGAGTAGAAACCTGCTCCTTTTCTGATGAAGTGCCCGTGAAGCACCCCAAATTCAGACGGGCCTCACAGTGTGCCCAGTTCTCAGGAGCACTGCCTGCCACTCAAATGCAGGGGACCTCCCCTACGGACCTGCTTGTCTAACACACAAAACTTAGAAGACTTGCGATAAGTAAGAAAAGCAGAGAAAATGTAAAATGACAGAACCAACTCTGCAATGTTTGAAAGAAAAAGCAAACAATGTACCGTGTCCCTTGGAGTCAAAGACCATTGGTCTGCATCAGGCTGACCTCAGATGCCACCGCCCTTGCCTCTGCCCTCACGTGTGTCTGCCTGGAGAGCACAGTAACGGTGTGTGCTCCCTGCAGTCATTTTGGACGAGGGGAGATGGCAGCCCCTTGGCCTGCATATTTGCTCCTGTCTTCCTCAGGCACCTTTCCAGTAACCTCCTGGCTCCTGGTAAAGGACCTGCCCCCCAGAACGTGTCGCTCTGTTGCAACTGGGAACCATCTCACGAGGATGTCTCCAGCATCACCTGAGGAAGGGTTCCAAGTTGTCGCTGAAAACCTCGACTAGAGAGCGAAGCTGGAAGGCTACGATGACCCTCTGTTGACACTGAGTCAAGGCCACAGCTGGGCCAGCCGGTGGCTGCTTCGCCCGCCAAGAGCCCTCACCGTCCGTTATAAAATCAAAGGCCTACTAGAAGCTACCAAGTTCCAGAGGCTCGCCTGGGTTCAACACCTAGTGGGCTGCTTAATCCTTATCAAGTTCAGTAAATAGACTCATGCATAATACATGTTAGGAACAGATAAACACACGTATGTTTCCTCCCATCTACCCCTCCTGTCTTCTTCTTGGCCAGCCTCTAGGCTTGCCGGGTGCAGGCCGGGAAGCAGGACAGATTTCCTGCCCTCGTGCCAGGCAGGCTCTTCCTCTATGGACCAAATGCACGTGTCCCCCCAACTTTCCACATGGAAGTCCTACCCCTTAATGTGATGGTGTCACCAGGGGGCGCCTTTGGAAAATGACTAGGTTTCAATGAAGTCATGAGGGTGGGGCCCTTAGAAGAGGACAAGGAGCGTGGATACACACCGGGGAAAGGCCACGTGCCCCCAGAACCAGGAAGAGGCCCTTGAGAGAAGCCCACCATTCCGGCACCTTGAGCGCGGATCTCAGGCCTCCACCAGGCCGTGGTATTTGTGGCAGCCCAGGCTGCACATCCTCCCACCCCTCCTTTCCCAGGTGAATTCCTCTGCGCTGTCCCGGGGGCCCAGTGCGACCCTTGCCTCCTCGCTTGGCCAAGCCCAGCATGCAGCCGTCCGTTGCGTGAGTTCTTCAGGCCGCCATAACCAGCTAGCACACACCAGGCAGCCGGAAGTCCTCCCCGGCTGGAGCCTGAGATCCAGGTCAGCACAGTGGCACTCTCCCAAGGGCTCTCTCCTTGGCAAGGACCTGGCCACCCACTCCCGGTGTTCTCAGGTGATTGTCCCTCTGTGTGTACCTGTGTCCTAATCTCTTATTTTGAGGACACCAGTCCTATTGCATCAGGGCCCACCCTAGTGATCTCATTTTATCTTAATCACCTTTGTAAAGGCTTTACCTCCAAATACAGTCACCTTCTGAGGTGCTGGGGGTCAGGACTTCATCACAGAAATTTGGAGAAGAGGCACAATTCAAGCCCAAACATCGATGTGAGGTAGAAAATGGTTCCTGGTGCTCTTCCTCATTCACTGGACAAAGACTTCTGTCACTCAGCTGGATGTGGCTGTTGTGCCCTGAGGCTAAGGAGAACTGGGGACCTGTACACATGGCTGTACGTTTAGGAAGCAGCTGCTAAACTATCACGAAGTGCCACGTGCTTAGGGTCAGGAGCGGTTTCTACTCAAGCAAGGAGAGCCAGACAAACCTCAGAAGCTGCAAAGAGGGCCAGAGGAGAAGCTGGGTGAGGTCCAGCAGGCGGGGAATAATCAGACCATGGTGACTGGATGCGGGAGTTTGTCTGTGTGACCCGTCCCGAGTCTGGATACCAGTATGGTTCTCTCTGAAGCTTTTCCTTGGAGAGTGGTCGGTGCTGGCTTATTGTGAACTTGTAACTTCCATCAATCAAGAGTGGTACACAGAGGAGGTCGCCCGCCCTCAGAATTCCCTGAGAAGTGGCAGTTCCAATTTTCACTCTGGAGAACAGAAGAGACTTCCCATTCTGTACGTTCACAGCTGAAGTCCCCTGGAGAGCGGTTGGGGCAGCGTTTCCCGGAGACACCCCACGAATCAGTCATGAGCGGAAAGTGAATGGCTGTCCCCAGGCCCCCTGGCGATGGGAAGATAGTTTCAGGAGCCTGTCAGGAAATCCTGTGGCCCCAGGCCCAGGGCGACGTTTTTATTCCCAGGCCTGTTATTGATTTTGGTGTGAAGAAAATAATTTGCTATTTCCGCTTACGATGTCACAGGAAAAAACCCCACCCCATGTTTCATTTGCTAACAGATCTTAGCTGGAATCTGCCTTTGATTACAGGGCAGCTCTAGCTACAAGACGGAGGTGTTTACTACGTAAAGGTACTACCATCTTTATGAGACATGGCACGCTAATCGAAAACACAAGTAAACTGAAAATTAAATTTAAAAGCCTATAATTTAGTATCTCCCCGGCCGGGAGTGATGGCTTTCATTTGCGCGGGATCCGAGCCGTTCAGGGTCAGTGTGACGGGGGCCGGGCGCCGGCCTCTTCCCAGGGCCGATGGAGCTGATTAATCTCTTGGAACCAAGCTTTGTCTTCTCCAGCTCAGTGAACAACTTCATTTCAGCTGATGAGTTCAACCAGGGGTCAGAACAATCCTCATTTCTGACAATCCCACGAAGAGGGAATTAATTTTATGAGTTAGTGCCACAGCGCTTAAAACGAAGCTGGAAAGAGAAGTTAACATAAGCAGCAGAGAGAAAATCTGTGTGCAAACCCTCCACTTGATTAAGATAAGGGAAAATATTTGCTGAGCGAGGTGAGGGGACAGGGAACGAGAGGGCTCAGGGGATCGGAAACAAGCCGCAGAGCCTCTACCTTCGGCAAACACCAGAAACATTTCATTAAACTTTCGTGCTCATGATTTAACATGAAGAAAATTCAAAAAGGGCCACATAAGGGCAGTTTGAGAGGATTAGACTATTGTGACTACAGCATTAAAAAGTAAACTAAAACAAATTTGAAGTAGCCAGGAAATCTCATCAGATACTGGCCAAATACTATGTAAGAACTATTATTGCAACAAAATACATTTTGTAAATCCATGCCAACCTTAATGGCTGCCCATCAGTGGTCACTCAGTGCTCTGGCATCTCCCTCCTCAAAAAGACATAATTGATCTCATAGTCAAAAGTGTGTCCAAGACTCTATTATGGGTTACGTTGTATCCCCCTAAATTCCTATATTGAAGTCCTAACCCTCAGTCCCTTAGAATGTGACTGTATTTGAAGACAAGGTCTTTCAAGAGGTGATTGAATTAACATGATGTCACATGGCTGGGTTCCAATCCAACATGACTGGTGCCCACATGAGATGAGATTAGGGCACAGACACACAGAGAGCAGACCAGGTGAGGACACAGGGAGAAGACGCCCATCTACACGCCAAGGACAGAGGCCTCAGAAGAAACAACCCTTCGGACACCTTGCTCTTGGACGTGCAGCCTCCAGAACTGAGGCCAGTCTAGCCACCACCCCTCCACCCCTGAGTGACCAGGCCAGGCGACGTGATGATGGTGGGGTTGTTTTCTGTGGTGGAATCAGCCCGGATGGAGAGTTCCACAGGGAAGCAGCGGGGGTGTGGCGGGATCACCCACGGCAGAGACCTCACCGCAGGGTGGGGAGGCCCGGGTCGGTTCTCGGCAAGGACACACCCTGCGTGAGTTCGTGCAGACGTGCGCGCGTGCAGACGTGTGTGCACGCCCCTGTGAGCGCACACGCGTGCACGCTCCCTGAAGCACGACCGCCGTGGGATGGTGGATGGCGGCGTGGGACCACCCGGGGATCCACCTCCCGAGGCATTTCTAGGGCGCTGAATAGCACGGTGGGGCCCACCTCACCTCTCCCACACTTTCCCTCGTGGCTTCCAAGCCCGCGCTTCCAGTGGGCGAAGGCATCTTACCGCGGCATTTAGCAACGAGACAGAAGCACGTGGAAGCCTCCGGAAGCCGAGACCCGGGACACGCGCCGAGCCCAGGCTGTGCAGTGCTGCGCGGGCTGTGTTAGCTCCCGTCATCTGCTGAGATGTTCTCATCTCGATACGCTCTCATTTTAGGGTCACCTCCATCCAGGTGGAGATGCGGTAAATGCAGAACCCGGCACCGCGTGGGGCCAGTGCCCAGGGACGCCGAGGGCCCATCCTCCTCCCTAACCCTAACCAACCCTTCCTGCAGGGAGTGGGGAGGGCTCCCCCGCCCCAGGAGGGGCGGCACCCACCCCAGACTTTGGCCCTGCCCCCTCCCCTCTGCCCAGGCCTGAGCCGGAGGCCCCCGGAGAGCTGGTGGCTGAGTCCTCGTCCCACGGAGATGGACCGCCAGGCCCCACGCCGCGGGTCGGCAGCTCACACAGCGCTGTGTCCGCCAGGGGAAAGCGCGCACTGGACAGGGCCCAGCTCAGTTAACTGCACCCGCAGCCCCACAACCTCACTGCAGCCTCAGTGGGACACGGTGTCCATGCTCTGCTAAGCGGCTTAAATGGCCTCCCTTCCACTCCAAAATGGCCCGATTTCAGGGCAGAGAAAAGTGACTCCTCTAGAGTATATTTCTTCGTCGCTTTCCAAGGAGTTTGGGGAGACAGGTACAAAGGCTCCAAGGTTCTCCAAAAGAAAGAAAAAAAGGGGGGGAGTATAAAAAACATGGAAAAGGGGAAACATAGTCGCTCTTTAATGTTGAGGATAACTGAGAAAATTAGGCTGAACCTGTGATCGCACGATCCGGATAAACTACATTGGTGTTAAAGAAATGGGGTTGGGAGAAAATAGGAACAGCCATCGGCAAAGAACTGTGACTCGCTGGACGGTGTCACGTCCCCTCCCCACTGCCCTTCGGAGCAGCACTGCGGCCTGAGACGCGTCCCACACACAGGCGGCCAGAGGAACAGGCCCTGGGTCCTCTGGGCTCCAGTGATGGCTCCCAGGAGGCCGTCCTCTTCCCCGGCTCTCCACCTCCCCAGCCTCCCGCGTTCTCCCACGGGGGACTTGGGTCCTCACTGTCTGGCTCACTTGTCCCTTGCATGGCTCTTCTTACAGGGGACAACCTCAACACTGGCAGTGCCCAAAGGCCACATGCTCAGCGGACTCCCAGCATAATCCTTCACAGAAAAGGAAACTGAGGCCTGGTGCTCTAGAAGCTTCTCTCACATGGCGGGGTTCAAAGCCAAGGGAGCTATTCCAGAACTCATGTCCTTCACCACTAAACAAGTTTTCTCTCTAAAAACAGCATTCATTTCCTTTTGCTGAAATAAGTGTAAGGGCACTTTGATCTCTGTTCTGTCCTTACCTCTAGTTTCAAATTGGATCAGTCATATCCAGGGTTTATATTCTCCAATGTTTCTGCTGCAGTGTGGAGACGACAAGGACAAATGTTGAAGGAAGACACACACACAACACCCCCTTACACACAATGCATAATACACAATACACACACACACGACACACACACACACACACACACACACGACACACACACACACACACACGACACACACACACACACACGACACACACACGACACACACCAGAGAACCCAGAATCCCGAGGACACAAAACATCTTGGCAGTGCGTTGACGTGTGCCTGGGCTAACAGTACGACGGCGATTGGAGGTGTGCTTTAACTGCCAAGGTGCACAAACAGTCTAGACTTTCCGTGTGGTGCAGGCATGGGAAACAGGGCCCCATCATCAGTGACAGGCGTCACTACACATAAGTGGCCCATAGATCTCTGTGCGGAGACGG
Organism: Rhinolophus hipposideros; assembly: GCF_964194185.1. Taxonomy (NCBI): domain Eukaryota; kingdom Metazoa; phylum Chordata; class Mammalia; order Chiroptera; family Rhinolophidae; genus Rhinolophus; species Rhinolophus hipposideros. The sequence goes on from NC_138053.1 coordinate 99,463,427, forward strand.
AACGATTTACTTTACTTTGTTCCCTGGCTCAGAAATCAAGAAATTACAGTTTCCTGAGAGATTCCCTAATTAGTGCTTTTCTCTCTTACTTTCCTCCCATTGGTTCTAATTAACGAGCTCTCTAGAGTCTGTCTCTGAAGAGACTGGCCGTGGGAAAGTAAGGGAACGTGCAGGTCTCTGCCTTCCTCTGGACAGGGCTGCAGGGCACAGGGCTGGGACAGGGGACAGGGCGCCCCTCCTGTGTCCTGCCACCTCCTGCCTTGGGTCCTGCCTTGGGCAGAGGACCTGCACCCCTGCTCCTGGGGTCCAAGGTCACCACCAGCCTTTCCCAGCCATCTGGAGGAGCTGGTCTCCCCTCTCGCTCTTAGGGTCCTGCGCTGGAATTGCCAGCCATCTGCTCTCGACGGGAACTTCCCGGGAGCGGCCCATGGGCTCACCTCCCATACCCCAGGGCCAGCACAGCAATGGAGGACTAACAAGTGACCATAATGGGTGCACTGAAATGCCACCTGTGTCCTCACAACAACCGGTGGTCTGAATCCCAGGGCACACACGGAGAGTCGGGAAGGTGACTGCGCTGGGTCCTCTCTTGTCTGCACCTTCCTGATGTGGGGCAACCCAAAGGAACACCTGCTTGGGGGGCTGTCTACACCCTTGTCTGCACAGACCCTGCTGTTCATGGGAGCCCTCAGAGGTGGCTGAGAGGGCCCGACTGGTTTAAGATGGGAGGAACCTGAGTGTGAACTCAGACTGAAGGCTGAGCTAGTTAGGGGCTTGCAGATAAAGAGAAGAGGACTGATGAAACTCTCTTTTAGAACAGACTCTGGGAAATAACTAAGCTGGGATACAGAAAAATCCAACTTCCAACATTCTATAATCAGGAGAAAATAAATTAAAAACTTTTTTTTTAACCCCCACTGGCTCTACTTCCCTAAGTGAATACTCACCAGTTCTGAGCCTGGGGCCATTTCTGTCAGTGGGTGACAGTCAAATTATTCTAGCCCCAAGCACATTTTATTTACATAATTGCTCTTTGGGCAAATTCCTCCACTCCACCCCCACCCACCCTCCAGAAACCCTGGATCTTTTACTGACATCATCCTCATACTCCCACTTCCATTCCATGGTTCATGTCCCTGAAAAATAATTATAAGCTTTGATATATAAGAAATCATTACCCACTGATTTAGATAATGAAATAATGTAAACGACAGCAAGATGTCCTATGATTCTTACACACTTCCTGCTGTCTCTAACATCATTTAATGATTTTTTGATTTTCGTTGCAAAGTTAAAAAAAAAAAAAACTTGAAATTTGAAATACAGCAGAAACATCAATGCTAGAAAGCAAAGAGGCATTTTATCTCATTTTCTGTATGGCACTAAAGCAACCTTTGAAAGAGGAAAATCTTCAAAGCCGGCCTGCAATCATTGCATATTTTAATAAGAATAAGGCTGCATTGTCAGAAAGCACATCCTGTTGGCCAAATTGGTCTACCGACTTGTATTTCATGACGCCAAGCTGATTGCCGTTGGAGACACCTATCTCGGTTATCAATTCATCTATCTATTGCCATTTTTTATAATCAGAATATATATACATACATACTAATTGAGAACTGGATATCAGGCGGAGATTAAGTAACCATTAAATACCACCGGTATTCTATAATACTTCATATTGATTAGTTAACATTGTTTCTTAAAATTTTACGCTTTTCCTAGTAGTCCAGCCATGAGTCATGTAACCACGTTTTGGTCAACCACGGACTGCATATACGACAGTGGTCCCGGAAGATTATAACAGAGCTGAAAACGTCCTGTCTCCTAGTGGTGCCACAGCTGTCTTAATGTCAGAGCCAAAGTCTTGCTCATGTGTTTGTGGTGATGTTGGTGTAAACAAACCCACCGCACTGCCCGTCGTGTGACAGCACAGCACGTACACTGCTGTACAGTGCACGGTACTTGCTCAGGAGAAGCGACTATGCTACTGGCTTGAGTATGTATTGCACGGTACCTGTTATTGTTACTTCACAGTGTAGTCTTTCTACTTACAAAAGTTGCTGTGACACAGTGTGCCCTGTTACGCCAGCAGCAGCCTCATACATGTCGTGTTTACTGCATCGTTTAATCTTGTCTTGCTTCAATCTCATGATGTGTTGTACCACGATGTGCTGCTGTACAGGCTTATAACCCAGGACCAGCAGGCTCTACCATGCAGCCTGGGTGTGTACTAGGCGGTACCACCCAGGTTTGTGTAAGCGCCTCCATGATGTTCGCACAACGATGAAATCGCCTGACTCACTTTTCAGAACATCCCATGGTTAAGCAGTGCATGGCTGTAAAAGTCACTCGGGCTTATTATAAAAAGTCAAATAATTTTGAAATGTATAGGAAGAAAATAAAGAATACCCATGATAGTGTTACGGTGAAAAAAAAATTTTTTTCTTTACCCTCTTAGGTTCTGTAACTGGGGTCCTGTAAATTAACTGACAAAAGATAAATAGGAAAAGGGAATGCAAATTTCTTTATATTTTATGAGCATGGAGTTCACAGAAAAGACGTGAAACTTAAAGAAGTGGTTAGAATCAGGGGCTTATACACCATTTTAACAAAGGAAAGAGGGTTTGAGCATCTAGGGACAATAAATTGTGGGAAAGTGACTAAGAAATACCTATATGTGGGAAATAATGGAGGAGAAGAGTCCTTTTAGTAATGTTTGTTTCTGCAGTCTCACATCAGTGCCGACTCTGTTCCCAGCGATAGGAGCTGCTCTCGGCTTCCTGGTACGGTACAGAAAAACATTGCACAGAAATAAATGTATGCCCTGCTTTAGGCAGAAACAGAGAGGGCAGAAAATTATTCCTGCTTCTGTTGATTCTCAAATGGCCTTCAGCTCAAAATAACACTTGTGCCAAAGTGCCATGTTTTGGGGGATGATATTCTGATCCATTTCAATCCCAAGTTCAATAGATAACCTCTTCTACAACTTATATATATATATATATATATAAAACATATATATATATAACATATATATAAAACATATATATATATATACATATATATATATATAAAACAGTATTATTGCAGAGAAGTTCTAAGAATGAAAGCATTTTTATTTTTGTAGAGTGTATAATTTAGTTGTTGCTGTGTAACAAATAACTCAAAAAACTTATCGGCTTAAACAACAGAAGTGCATCATTTTCCTTTGGGTCAGCTGGGTGGTTATTCCTTCCCTCCGGGTCAAGATCGATGAATATTCCAAGATGCCTGTGCTCACATATCTGACTGCTGCAGAGAGCGTCAGCCGGGAGATCAGCCATACTGCACACAGCCTTGTGCTCTCCACTAAGTTATCCCAGGAGACATCACAGAATGGCCACAGGGTTCAGAAAAGCAGCCAGAGACTGATCCCCAACATGCCAGCCCCAACAGGCTACTGCTTGTCGCGTTGGTCAACGCCAGCCCTAAGCCAGGATTGTCATGGGAGGGGCTATGCAAGTGTGGGGCTGCCCAGCAGCAGAGATCCCTGGGAGCTATGCCAACAATCTACCACAGCACCCTCTGTCATGTGCCTCTATGTGAAGTCAGCAAAAGTGACACCATGGGGTGTGTCTTCAGTGTGGTTATCTTCCTGTGCAATCACTAGGAGGCCACCTGTACCCTGCCGTCATCCCAAACAGATCACTGACCCTACCCAACAGGCCCCCAGCTTCAGGGACCCACTTCCACCATCATCCTGGGAACCTACCGTTTCCTGAAAAACTCCCTCCTACCCTTCAGATGTGCGAGTCCCTGCGGTAGCTCTCCCTCTCCTGTGTTTATCCTCAGCCCTCTTCCTGTGGACCTACTCTATCCTGATGAATTAATTGAAGAGCATAGGGGTTGGGGCACTGACACCCCTACACAGTCAAATACCCATGTATAACTTTGGACTTTCTAAAAACATCAGTTGTCCCTCCGTATCTTTTAGTGATTGGTTCCAGGACCCCCATGGACACCAAATCTGCAGACACTCAAGTCCCTCACATAAAATGGCATAGGACAATGCACACAGTTAGCCTCCACACCCACAGATTCCCAAAGGCGGATTGAAAATACTGTTTTCAATCCACGGTTGTCTATTCTGCAGTTGCAAAACTCAGTAGTAAGGAGGACCAAGTGTATATTTAATTAAAAAAAAAAATTCTGTTCCCTTTTGTGCTATTTTTTGCAATATATTTCACAGCTACCTATGTTACAAACTTCAAATTATAGTTATTTCTTTTTGCCTTACACAGTCAGTATTATTCTGTATGCTGACTCACATATTTACCTTGTCAGGTGTTTCTCAGTCCTTCCTGAAGTTGCATGCTTCCATGTAGTATTTTTGTATCTTTAAACAGGAAGAACATTCTGTAATGCTTGTTACAGTGCAAATTTGTTGTAAATAAATTTTAGGTTGGCAGATTCCCCACCCCCAACTCTTTAAGTACCTATTCTTTTCTGGATTCCATAATTTCTGTTTAAAAGTCAGCTGTCAGTCTAATTTTGGCTCCTTTGTGTGCAACGTTTCTCGTCTTTAGCTTTCTTTAGGATATCTTTTATTTTTGTTTTGTTTTAGGAATTTTACTGTGATATGGCTAGGTGTGTGTTTGTCTTTTTGAATTCTAGTTTGTTTTCATTGCTTTAAGTTCACTGAGTTTCTAGAATCCATAGGTTGATGTTTCATTTGATCACTTTTCTAAAATGCTCATTTATTTTCTCTTTAAGTATTGCTTCTGCCCATTCTTTCTCCTTTTATTATGGATTCCAGCTGTACTTCTGTGAGATTTTACCATAGCCCATGTGTGTATTGCTATCCTCTATCTCTGTCTCTCATTGGACATGTTCTATTAACCTATCTTCGAATTCACTAATCCTTTTTTCTGTTGTATCCAGTTTTGTATGGGTATTTATTGGAAGAACCTAAGTCACATAACTTTGTCTCATTTGCAAGGGAATCTAAACAAGAAATTTGGCATAAAATGACAAGTACACCAAATATAGAAACAAGTTCATATGTTGGGTGGCCAAAATTAGTGACTGATATTCTCTACATTTAATATAGTATCGTATTTCCCCAAAAATAAGACCTAGCCAGACAATCAGATCTAATGCATCTTTAGGAGCAAAAATTAATGAAAGACCCAATCTTATATTACTATAAGACCGGGTCTTTAATATAATATAATATAGTATAGTATAGTATAGTATAGTATAGTATAGTATAGTATAGTATAGTATAGTATAGTATAGTACAGTACAATACAATATAATATAATATAGTATAATACCGGGTCTTATATTAATTTTTGCTCCAAAAGACTCATTAGAGCTGATTGTCCGGCTAGATCTTATTTTCGGGGAAACATGGGATGTTTCCTGAGGCCTATTTACCATACGCTTCAGTTTTTAGTTGTATTTAGTCTAGATTTTTTGTTTTGTTTGTTTTTTTGTTTGTTATTAACATGACTTTAGTTTCTGTAAATGTTTTTATTTTTCTCTTAAATTTATTTTCAGATCTGCAAATTCACGTTTCCCCCATTCTGTGATTGTCTAACCTCCCTTTGGAACATATATGTTTATTTCTTGAGGTCCTCTTTTGATAGTTGACAATGTCTGCAATTTCTTTGAGATTAGGAGAATCACTTGTCTGAACTCCTGGGATATTTTTCCATATACATTATTCATCTAATTTTTTGCTTACATTACTTTTCTTTTTTATTTCCTCAATCTTTGGGCCATGGCCCTTTTTGGTTTCTCTGCGGTCATTCCTCATTTTTATGGTGCCAGAGCTCTGCTAGGAAGGCCTAGAGAGAGACAAGTGGAAATCACTTGGACAAATATATCACTTTTGATGGGACTTGAGGTCTCAAAAATCCTGAGAAACCTGATAATCATGTTATCTGAGGAATGCATACCCTTTGATCTCCAGATGTTCCCTTCACAAGCTCTCCACAATCCCATCAGGCAGCAGCCTCCCCTGGCCTCCCCGCTATGTCCCCAGAGTCAATTCCTCTGCAAGACAACCACGTTGGTGACGATGGAAATGCTCGTCAGCATAATTTCCCTTCGGCTTCCTCTCCCCTGACATTACTTGGTATTGAACTGGGCTTACTCTTCTGTGGTCCAACCACGGCCCTAGATCTCATTGCACTTAAAATCGTTTCTGGCTATGGTTGCTGCGTATGTATCATTTTTGAGGATTTGGCACATTATCTCCCGGGTTTGCAGGGAGTAGTTGTGGAAATTCCTCTGTTTAATTGAAGATGGCATTTCTCTTTTTAAAAAATTATTTTCCTTTGTTTTGCTTTCTATGGGTTTTGATGGAGGGGAGTGGTGTTTAGTCAGGAAGCCCATACTTCCATTTTGCTGCGATGGTCTCAACACACGGCTCAACACCAGCCTTAACCCTGCACACAAACTACTCCAGCAAAGTCCCTGGACGCAAGCTTGCTTCTCTTCTTACTGCTTCTTGGGAGAGATTTCAAACCTGCGTATTGTACTATAGCAGCTACATGTACACTCACACTCGCTCACACACTCCAGCTCACACTCATACACACTCACACACACTGCGGGGTGGAGGAGTGATCGACAGGCAGGGGTCACTGGTCGTGGCGGGGAGTCCTGGTAGGACCTCTGCAAGTGCAGCGCCACGTCTGCACATCCACCCCTCGCCTGTGAACTGTGTGTGCTGTGCTCCCTCACCCAGCTGCTCCCCGGCTGGGGAGCGGGCAGCCAGCGGACCTCAGCAGCCCAGGCTGCCCCTGGTGTGGCTGCAGGCTACACGCCAGTGGCCCTGCTCACAAAACCAGGCCAGTGAATCCATTTGCTTTTGCTTCTTGCCAAATGCTTCTCTGAAACTGGTTCAGATTCCCCCTGATTCTGGAGCACTGAATCATGGCTTTGGTTTTCATTCGGCAGAGCCCCACTGAACAAGCACCAATGTCTCCTGACTTAGCCATATGAACCCCATTTCAGCTTCTCAGTGCCCACAGAGGCAAGAGTGGCCCAGATAAGCTGTGGGGACAAGGGTCTCTGAATCTGGACACCTGAAGAGAAAGCTCCTGCTGGAACCGTGGCAGCCCTTCTCTGGGAGAGGCTGACTCTGAGCTCGCGCCTAGTCGCTCTGGGCACTCTGCATTTGAGCTGTCCATGCTGCTCTGCTCACCTTCCCAGTAACTGACTTGCCATCTCATTTATCTGGTGGAAGGACCAGACCACCGGCGCCTGTACTCCTAGGACAGGCAGCTCCCTGAGCACAGTGACAAGCCACGATAGTCAGCATTCTCGATGGCAGTCAGGGAGAGAAGGGGACCTTTATGATAGGGTTTCTGCTCAACTTCTTCAGGTCCTATGACTCTGCAAGCTTGAGGAGAGATGGGAACAATGCCAATAATATGGAATCACCAACTTCTGGACCAGGTAGCCTCAACTTCTCTTACACCTGAAGAAGCCTTCTTAGCCCCACATTCAATTTGTCAGAGAACTTTGATTTCCCTACAGTAGACGCAGTTCACCAAGAAGAGTATTTATATGTTTAAGGCATTGGGTTTTGATATTTGTCATTTTTAGTACGTTTTAAAGATTAAAAATGAGTAATACATCATAGATTCTGTCACTGCTACGCTAAAATAGAAAGAAAAACAATAATCAGCTACTGTTTGAGAATAATAAGTATGCAGTGTATTTTCAGACTAACAGGAGTATATTTAACAAACACAAGGATAATTCAAAAACCTCAGTAGCATTAATTGCAGAAAAACAAAGAAAGCTCAGTTCTCCTTAATCCTCCACTGGCACCATCGTAGGTATGAAGCTACCTTGCAGGTAATGGCGGGTGGCATCTGTGTCCACACACACACTGAAAGACACAACTGGAACACAGGATAAAGTGTAGAGACTGTGGGGTGCAGAGCATAAAAGTCACTTTTTAAACTTGAATGACATTTCCATGAATTGCTAACAATACTCTCATCAGTACCTCTCATGTTTACAATAGGAGTAGGAAGTGTGTTCCTAAAACCTATAAACATCTACTATGAACATTAGCCAGTGAACCTCCAACATTAACTGGCAGCCAATGGTCACGAGTCTATGGTTTGGGGAACCCCATTCCCAACACTGAGAGAGAAGGGCTAAGGAACAACGGGGTCCCGTTTGGGGAACAAGAACAAAGAGCTAGTGGTAGCACCCACTGGGGAGGCTGGAGGTGGCACTGCTCTCGGGGGTGTCACCGTCAGCAAGAATTCCGCACAGAAATGGCCATAAGTAGACACCTGCTGGCCCCTCGCCCTGGCAGTCAGCATGCGCTAATTGTGACAGTGTTGCTCCTGCCAACTGCTGAAGTCCCCAAGCTTAGACACAGAGCTGACACCTAACAATATGGCACTCATGTCCTGGCCGACGGGGAAGGGGGGGGGGGAGGGGCACGTCCTGCTCACCTCACTCATGTGCCGGCACAGTGGGCAGCACATGGGAACCTCTCGCTTGCACCATGGGTGGGAACTGGAGACCCATTTAGCCCTCAAGTCTGCTTGGCGTCTTTAAAGGGGACCGGTCTGCGAGGAGGGCCTGAGTCCTGCCAGGACGCCTCCAGACCCAAGTGGGAAATAGCTGTGGCACTAAAAGCTTCCTGGGGCCCTGAGCAGAGATCTGCCCCTGTTGTTCACATGCTCTGGGGTGGCGTGTCTGTTACACAGGTCTCGTAAAGCCTGCCACTCCCCTACAGAACCCCAGCCAACCAGTGCTGCTGGTTTCATGTAGGTTTTTCTTGTCTCTATAGATCAATGGTGGGAGATTTCCTTGGCCTTCATTAGCATGATACTTTTGCCTTCAAACAGCAACACCAACAAAAACAATCAGGCCACCTGTGTGAGACCTGCCCCCAGCACTGCCCACTCACCTCATTTACCCCCATCCTGAGGACAACCTATGGGGAGAGAAGTGGTGAGCTGCTTCGCTCAACGTCGCACCTCGGGTAAGACTGGAGCCGGGGTGTGAACCCACTCGCGGCATCCAGACCCCAAGAGCCGTGTCCTCCCCAGAATTCGGGCGAGTCTGGTGTCTGATGGGTGAGCAGAGGAGTCGCGTCAGCGCCCGCTCACACACTGCTTTATTGTGGACCCTTCGATTTGCTTATGGCTTCACAGACTTCACCTCTCCCTCGTGCTGGAGGAGAAGTCATTTATTTTATGATGCATGATTTTGAATCACTTCCATAAGCTACGAGAAAAGGTCAGAAGAGGTCCTGAAGCCCTGCCTGCCACAGTGGGGCTGCAGCACACTGAGAATGCCCCTGGGGGGTAGGGGGGCACTGCCCGAGCAGGCCTTTATCAGTGCAGCACCACACTTAACATGCAAAAGGAACCCGCAATCAGATGCCAGGCGTTATGTGTAATTATGGCTTTAAAAGGAAGCTTAATTGTTACTCAATTGCCCCTTTCTGATGACTTTCTAAAAGACAATTAAATATATATATACTCCTACGAAGGAAAAAAGAGCCTGTCACTTATGCACATTAAAGTTCATGTGTTCAGAATAATGGAATCTCTGTCAATTATGATTCCAGTAAATTACAGGCAAGATCCATTCTTAGCCACGTGAATGGGCGTTCCACGCTGGCATCATCCCACGTGGCACAGTTATTTTATCTAATAAATTTAAGACCTTATAACAGGCTCTTTACCAAAGCGTTTCCCCACTTCATTCATCACGTGGGTTACCCCGCTTCCTGGATGCCTGGAAATGTGAATAGGGAATGCCAGGGCACTGGTCCCTGAACCCCTGGCCAGTACACCCCACCTACCCCTGGCCCCACAGCACCCACCCTTCCTTCTACCCACCACACAGAGTCATTCTGTCCCCCGAGGGTTCGTGCTTGTAGAGACTTACTTCAGGAGTCCTTCTCCACTCCAAATCCTTGCAGAGCTCCCAGACTTTCTAGAAACGGTATAGTCATACATCTCACACTTAGGTCCTTGGTCTAGCCGGGCTCCACCGTTGAATATGCTGTAAGGAAATGAACCAACTCTATTTCCCACCCCATCGTGAGCCTCTTTTCCCAGCACCGTCTGCTAAACAACTGCATTCGCTATTAACTTCCATGTTCTTTATCATAGTTTAGTTTCTATGTGTTTCCGGGTTCACCTCTGAGCACTCTGCTCTGTTCCATCGCTCTCTTTTCCTAGCTTGACATCAATTCTGCACTGTCCATGTCACTATTTCTTTTTCTTTTTGGTTTCAGATGTTCCCCGCAACACAGTGATTAGACATCTACATACCCCAACACACAAAGTGACCACCCCAACAAGTCTGTTATTACCCATCTGATAGTCTGCAGTTATCACCATATTATTGACTATATTCCCTGTGCTGTACTTGCTGTCCCTGTGACTATATTTTTAATTATAGTTGACATTCAATATTATTTTATATTAGCACCATTACTTTTTTACTATGTATTTCTTAATATCTGAGAGGGCTAGCCTGCTGTCTTTTGTTTTACAAGGTTAATGTAGCTCTTCAAGAAATTGTATTCTTCCATTACATTTTAAATTGACTGTATATCAAACCAGAATGTTGGTTGGAACTTCATTAATTTTATAGGTTAATTCTGAGGAAATTGGCGTCTTTAAATGTTAAGCTGTCCCAGCTAAGAGCATAGAAAATCTCCGCCATTTATTCAGATCATAGTCTATGGCCTACGTTAGAACTTTAAATGCTTCTTTATAGAGGTATTGTGTGTTCCCGGTAAAATTAATTCCGGATACTTTATAGTTTCTGTGGCTATTGTGAATGATTTGTATTTTCTGAATGGCCATTGCTGGTTCAAAGACACGCTATTGATTTTGGTATCTGGCAAACTTTTTGAACTCTTATTGGTTCTAATAGTCTATCTAATAAATCTGTCTTTCCCACCTGGGTAGATGATTACATCATCTGCGAATAATGACACTCATTTTTTTCTCTGTCTCTCAGCAGCAGAGCCAAGACAGTTATGCCATCTGCTGCACCCCTCCCACAAAGCTGGCAGAGCCCCCTACTCCATGAGTGCCCACCACACGAAGTGGACCAGTCTCTGCAGCAGCCCTAGGAGTCAGGTGTGTTCCTTCCGTAGGGTGACTGGGGCTGAGAGACGTTTTGTGACCCGCACGAGGGACCTGTCTCACCACTCTGCAAGCACAGGAAGGTTCCACCCTGTGGCACGTCTCCCAGCCACCCTGCCACCCTCAGCTCCTCACCACCTGCCCCGAGGAGCTGCGGGACCCCCTCCAGCATGCTCTGACTCACCTGTTTCCACAGGGCGGAGCCTATGAGACTGTGGCCGCCTTCCTCCTGGGTTGCGTCTATGAAACGGGATCATCCATGCAGACTTCCAAGGGCAGTATCTGGCTGGCAGTACGCACTCATTCATGTGAGCTGTGGCTTCCTACCCAAGGCAGGGCCACCTTTGATGTGAATCAGGGTGCTCTTAGCCAGTTGCACACAACTTGAACACCGTAATTGCAAAAGGAGTTCTCAATACCTTCTAGAAGACAGGAGGCTCTTTGCGTGATTTCTGGTGTGGACAGAGCCAAATGAGGAAAAGGGGGGCCCCTCTAGCTTTTGTCAAACTTACTTAATGGGGATTGTGGAAAGACAATGGGAGAAATTCCCCAGAGTCCTCTCCAGGAGCCAGCTGCAAATCCAGCCTCCTTCCCAGCCCACTGGAATCACAGAATCCCAGCCTTGAGCAGGGGGCCTGGACGTAACTGGTGTTCTCTGTCCCACGTTTGGTGACCGCCATTAGTCGGAACTTTGGATCCCTTGCATTTTCACAGTTGTTCATGCCGATTACTCCTGACAGAAGGTCCCCACTAAAGCATACTATGGGGAATGGCGAGGCTGATGGAGGGAGAACTGGGGTTGGGAAGGTTACTTCAGGGATGTGGCTGTCACCTGGTTGCCCTAAGGGACCATGTGGGCCACGTTCTGAGAAAAGAGAGAGGAGGTCCCAGGGAAGGAGCCAGAGGTAAATTCCAGAGAGCGGGAAGGGCTGACAGAGAGGCTGGGAGGTTGGAGTGGGGCCACCAGAGAGAAAGGCAGGGCCAGATCCCGGCAGGCTGGGGCGGGAGCAAGGACCACAGTGGGTTTGGTGTGTCCCTCTGAGTCTGGTGGGAAACCCCAGATGGTCTGAGCCAGGAAGTCACTATGACTCACTATTAAGTCACTATGAAGGTGTGCAAACGGAATGTTTGTGTGATAACCAGCAGGTCCACATCTTCATGGTTTTCTGTGTTGTCTGTGACCTCGGGTGCTCCCAGTGGTGGGAAGTCACCTGCCTAACAAGGGCCAGTGGGTATGCGGCCTTCCTTAGGTCCAAATTGAGAAACAAAGAACTCGGTCTGCCACTAGCATAAAGTGATATGTGTTTAATTACGTTCGTGAGTCCTGATCTGAGTACACAGCACTGTACCCCTGAGCACGACTGAGCCCATTTCCATGTGGACACCTCTGGAGGGAGGGTGGCTCCGCCAGGCACAGGGCTTTCAGGTGAAAACCACAGGTCTTGGGCTGCAGCCCTGCCCATCAAGAGGAAGCTACGGCAGGCCCGGCACCACTGCTCTCCCAGCCCATGGACACAGGGCTGACTGGACCAGCCGATGGCCGGGTAGGAGACCGACTTGGGGTTTTTTTGGTAACCTAGATTTTTTTTTTTTTAAGAAAGAAAGAGAGGGCGAGAGAGAGGTTGAGTACTTCTGAAGACACCCCTACCCCCACCCCCAACATCCAGCACACTGGCAATGTGTTTGATCTGCCATCCTGAAGGGCCCTGATCTGTCCTCAGAGACACAGAGAGAAGCAGAGACAGAGAGACAGAGACAGAGAGAAACAGAGAGAATGAGAATGAGGAGAAATAGAGAGAGTGAGAGAAAGGGGAGATCCCCTGCTCCTCATATAGAGATATGTGTCTTATAGGTCATGTGAGGTCGGGATATGTGTATTTCCCATCATTCACAAAACAAATCTAATCTCCATAGCCTAGAGTTGCTTAAATATCATGTGAGTTAATTGGAAAATCCTTATGAAATCCTAACTGCCACAAAGGTGATCTCCGTTTCCTTAAAAAAGATGATTTGTATTTCATTTTCTCTGGAGGCTTCCTCCTCATATCCCAGAGCATACTCGCAGGTTTCAATAGCCCCTAATACTGTGAAGACGTCCTAGACGTGAGCACAGAACGATGGACACAGTTCCCACCCAGACTGTCCCTGACACTTCAACTTCAGATGGAGACGTGAGGTTCTTGGTTTGGACATTTATATAAACCGCAGAGCTCTTACTGATGTCTACACTCTATGAAACATTAATTCATGATTTTCTTAATATCTTATTGATTTCCCCCTGCAAAGGCCAGAGGTTAAGAAACTCCATAAAAACGTCCCAGCAATTTATTGCTGTCCCTTTAAGACATTACAGTAACCTCACAGCTCTTGGCTTTTCCCATTGTCTTTTCACTTCGGGTTGCAGTTCAAAATGACAAATTTACCTTTCCTATGAACTTCGTATGAACTTGTTTTTAAATTTAATATATAGGGAAATACCCAAGCATTGTTCTTGAATGGTTACAGATTTCAAACTCTCCATAAAACTGTGGGTCGCGTGGACAACCTGGCCATCCCACATTCGGCAATCTCGTCTGTACTAAAGATGTCTTTACAAGGCGGTGTCTCACTAAGCCTGACGACAAACCATGATCCATATTCCTATTATGGGTTTTGTTTGTTTATTTGGTTGATTTTGCTTTTTGGGAAATGGGGACATGAAGACAGCAAGGCCTGAGGTCACCGCATGAGGCACCAACGGGGCCCCTCTGAGCACGTGGCCTATTAACTCAGTACCACAGTCCACATAAAACAGGGCACCTGCATGTTTCACTCACTTCCCCCCTGAAGGGAATTTATCAGAAAGTTGGGAGCAGAAAATCACGAGAGGAAAAATGGAAGCCATTTTGTAATTTCAGGGAAAACATTTGTTACTGTAAATGCTATAATGAACAGGTGAGAAACTAAATGTCTTTTTAATTACATTATTTAGCTTGAATAGGCACAGACTTGAGAGTTTTAATTAACCTGACTTGGAAAGTAAATAATCTCAAATTAGAATTCCGCTCCAGCTTCTCCGTGGAGAGCTGGCAAGGGGGTTGACAGAGCTGTGCGTCCCTGACGGAGCCCACCGGCCTCCACAAGGAAGTGATCAGTGCAGCCATAGGTGAGGGGTGGTGCTGGTCAGAGGGAAGTTTGGCTTTTTTTCTTTTTTAATCTTCAGCTCCAGGCTTGAACTGAGCAAATCTCAGGGAAGCTGAGAGATAAGAAAATTGACTGTCTAAAAATAGTGTATTTCCAAAGGCTGCATATTTGGGCTAGAATCTCTTCTTCCCTGTTTTAAGTAGATACTTGGACAGATTTTCTGCCCTCAAGTTTCAATTTGGGTCTATCAGCAAGAGCATCTGGAGACAAGCTCTGCCCTCTCATTCAGAAATCTGATATTTTAAGATGATCTTTTACTCAGCAAAACGAAGTGCTCCACACAATGTGTTTCCTTCATGCTCAAGCCTTATAAGTTTGGGAGTGAGAGCATCACCTCTGTGCAAACCAGGGAGGGCCTCGTCCCAGACCTCGCGGGACTGCCTGAGCTTCTGAAATGTGTGTGTCTGGTGGTTTATGTTGTTTATTTATTTTTTCTTTCAGGAAACATGCTCCAGTGCTGGGTATTCTGTGGCTTACACATTTGCTGAGAGCCCAATCCTGCTAGAAAGAGGAACTGAAAGGTGTTATGATCTGAAATATTATGCTCTCTGGGGCTTCAGTAAACAAACCAGAGATTCCAAATGGAAGTTACTTGAATTCTTTAAGTTTTGACAAACAATTGTGTTTTCTTTCCACCGCATTTGAAATAGTGTTGGCATTTTAAGTTAGGTGGTAGCAAATAATATTTTCCTTTTTGAAAAAGCCTAACAAGGATCCACTAGTCCTAGTTTTTATTCTCAGTTTATGAAAGGACACCCATTGCTTGTTGACACACTTCTTTAAACCTCTGCACCCCCAGTGGGGGAAGCACTGAGCCCCTCTGGGGGAGGGAAGACCGTTGTTCTAATCTCGTAACCACGCACCGTCTTCTGGGCACGGGCGGCCCACCTGGTGTCTTTCTCTTCTCTTCCCTCGATGACAGTTGCAAACAGTTGGGGAACTAACAAGCTGAAAGTGTTGGGACTTGGAAAAATTTATTGGGGAATATGAAATTTAAAATTATAGCTCTGTATTGTCAAAGAAATTCGATTCTCAGAACGTAGCATGACAGCCACTATGAAAGACAATTTGGTGGTTTCTTACAAAACTAGACATACTCTTACAAACAGAGCCAACAGTTGCACCCTCAGGTTTCTACCCAAAGAGTTGAAAACTAAGGTCCACAAACAACCTGCACATGGATGTTTATAGCATCTTTATTCATAATTGCCAAAACTTGGAAGCAACCAAGGTGCCCTTCAGTAGGTGACAGATAAGTAAACTGTGGTCCATCCAGACAATGGAATATTTAGTGCTAAAGAGAAATAAGCTATCAAGCCATGAAAAGACATGGCGGAAATGTAAATGCGTATGACTAAGTGAAAGAAGCCAATCTGAAAAGGCCACATGCTCTATGATTCCAATTATATGGCCTTCTGGAAAAGGCGAAACTATGGAGACAGTCAAAGACCAGTGGTTGCCCGGGGTTGAGTGAGGGGGGAGGGATGAACAGGTGAAGCACAGAGGGTTTTCCAGGCCGTGACATAACTCTGCGTGACACTATGATGGTGGGTACATGTCATTAGACATCTGTCCCAACCCACAGAATGGCCAACACCAAGAGTGATCCTAATGTCAGCTGTGGACTCTGCGTGACAATGACGTGTCCATGTCGTCACGTTGGTTGTAACATCTGTTGAGGGACGAGGATGGTGGGGGAGAGAGGTCCTACAGGTACGAGCAAAGGAGGCACACGGGAAATAGCTGTACCTCCCACTTAGTGTTTCCGGGAACTGAGACTTGTTCTAAAAAGTTGTCTTTAAGAAAAATTGAAATGCACAGAATTGTAATTTTCATTGAAAAATCTATGGTTTAAAGTAGATCGTTTTATGATATACATGTATATAATCCATACATTAAGTAGATCCGCACACATTCACAACACACATAAGGACATGTACATGTATGTGCATGTCTATATTTACTCCAGAACATTTCCTTACCTCGTCAAAAAGCAATGATTGTCTCAGTTTTCTTAGCACTTAGGATGTAAATCACCTTTCACCTTTCCAGAAATACCCACGTCTATAAGTAGATAGAGCATTTACCGGAAATTATCCAATTACTTTTATTTTCTTTCTATAGACAGAAATTGGGTTTTTTTCCTGCTTTGTTAGTAGCTATAAGTAGTTTCAGTTCATTCAAGTTTCAACGGTTAGGATCAATTTTTAATTTTTCCAAAAATAGACGCTCCACTGGATTACATATTTCCTACATAAAACGTTCTAATTTTGATTTTTGTAATTCCTTCATTAGTCTTTCTTTTTTCCATGACAGTGTTTGGCAGTGTCATGGGTCCCACATGTGTCCCTGGCTGTCCTGGATACTCTGTGGAGATGGCTCTTCCCACTAACACCGTATGTCTGGAGCTTATCCAGGGGACTGAAATTGGGAACTGCTCAAGGTTTTATTATTTCACACCCTGCTCCTTAGCAAGCCAGCACTGGTGTCAATAGGGCCAATGCAGAGACCCCTGGGGCCTGGTCCTGCAGGGTCCATGCACACGCACAAAGACCTGTCTGGTGAACAGCCATGGCTGGCTCGCTCTAGAACCCCGGAAGGTGGGAAGCGGACCGCAGGGTGTCGAATCCAGCTCCTGCAAGGTGTTGCATTATGGTGATGGGCTGGCACACCTAGGCTAATATTTAAAGTCAGGCAGAATGGGCTCTGGTCCCTTTCAGAGGTGGGACCTGACCTGTACACACGCTTGTCTGAGAGGCTAGGAGGAAGCAGCGTAGACGTCCACTCACTCACTGTCCCATGGTTGCTGCACTGCTTGTGTTTGATTTGGTAGGAAATGAAGGGACAGAAGCCTGGGCCAGCGTGGGCCATGCTTCTCACCTGTCTTTGGACCCAGCTGAGACTGCTGTCTGCCTGGCTCAGGTGGGCTGGGAGGAGGGCCAGGTGATGCGGGTCCTTATACTCCCGAGGGCCCCTGTCCTTCCACGGGATTAGGTCTGGAGAAGAGGTAAGGCCCAAGTGCTGGATGAAATGTTGTTAGCAGTCCATTCTCACCACAAATCAGGCCGATTGCTCTATATAGAACTGCTAATAGATGGACAAAGAGGTTTTCTAGTTCAGTATAGATACTAAGTACAAGATAATAGTAATTAATATAATAAAAAGATGCCGCCTTCACGATTAGAAAGGAAGCCAAGAGAAGACTCTCTCCATAGTTGTGCTGCCTATCTACCTGGATCGTCATACTTGATTGTCAAAATGGAGGCATGTGGAGATGTGTGTGTGTGGAGAGAACACACATACAATGCACACTTATTTATATATTTTATATATTTATATGTACACATCTATATATAGATTTTTTAAAAACCTGAACGCCCTCCCATACACAGGACTGGCAGTATTGAATGCATTCAAATGAAAAGCTATGCAACAAACAAAACCATAAACCAAGTTTAAAAACATTGAGCAAACTGGAAAAATGTATTTACCGTCTATATAATATGCATGATACACAAAGAGGACCTACAAATTAATAAGGAAAAACAACCTGATAATAAAGTCAAAGGAAATGGTTAATTATATGAATTAAAAACATGCACAAATGCGTAAGCAATTTAGAGAAATGGAAGTGGGAGTGAGAAACCATTTGGGCCCCACCAGACTAGCAAAAAAAGACCAGTTTTTTTTTATACTTCATGAGAGTATAAATTGGTACCAATTGTTTTGGAAGTATTGTTGCAATTATGTAAATTTACCAAGGAAAATAATTGGAAAAGTATTTTGGGGGGGCAAAATAATGTATGTTGAAAGTTACTCATTACAGCATTATTTATAGTAGAAAAACTAGAAAACAAATTGTTTATCATGGGAGTCCCCCACCCCCAAAAAGATATAATCCATTTAGACTGTGGAATACAGTACAACAGCACAAGCCTAGTTTAACACAATGTGACTTTTGGGGGACTGACGTGCAATGTTTCTAAGCTAGACTGTTAAACTGTAAAAACAGAAAAAAAAGAACAGCAAGTGTGATGTGTTTTAATTTTTATAAAAAGCCACTCTGTGTGTGTACAGGCATGTACATGTATGTAGGCAGTATTTTCTGGAATGATGTCCACCTAATGGAGGGCTGACTTGGGGAAGAGGAGTGAGATTTCTCTTGAGATGTTTATTTCAAAATGAATGCAGCAATGTATAGAAAGTTTGAAAATCCCCAAAAGTGGGTAAAATGGAAAAGACAAAGGTTAGATCAAAGACTTTATCCTCATTTCATCAAGTGTTCTTTGAGCTCCACAGCTCTCTTTCTTTTCCCCAGCACTGTTATTTTATTTTTTCTTTCTTTTCTCTGGGACTCTGGAAGGGGCTAGACAGGTATGTTTATGGTTCTCTCCATTTCATACACCTAGCTATATATTAGTTATATATTTTTAACTTTGTTATAATTAGCATATACTAACTTATTTCCTGTATACTTAAAACTAGCTTAAATTCCAATAGGAACAGAGGTTTGCACCTAGGAGAGATTCTGCTACCATAATATATATTTTTTTTTTAATTCAAGTTTTAAGGAATGGACCCAACTTACAAGAAGGACGGAACTTTAGACAGATTTGGTCACTCCATTCTTAAATGACTGCTGCCTGCCAGGCTGCTCCTGCCAGGCCTACCTGGGGCCAACACAGCAAATCCAGGTGTGGGCCTGCCATCAGGGTGCCCATCCCAGGGCCATTGGTTACCTACACCCCCCAGGCCGTCAGGTCGCCCCACAGACTCTGACAAGGCTCTGGCTGTGACCTAGGCATTGCCCCGTGCCATGGCAATCTCGGATGGTTGTTGGTTGTCTGGAGCCTCAGCCGCCCACTTGGTACGAGTGCAATGTATAGGAAATACTCTGCTATATTTTAAGAAGTCATAATAACCCCACCTTGGTTCTTCAACCAATGGTTAAGCAACTAAACTGCCACATGGACATTGAAGAGACATCTCTACTCGAGATCAGAATTCTTGAACAAAATAATAGTGGTACCGAGTTTCAGGTCCCAAAAGCAGTTGTATAAAAACTCTGATCAGAGATCACTTACCTAAATAACACTCCCCCCCCAACACAATACCATTTTGAATTACTGAAGAAATTATGTATAAAAATGTACTTGCATTTTCATTGAGTTTCTTTCTCAAAGAATCCACTTTGGTATACAGTTAAATTAATTATAGGATTCCGTTCATTTCCTTCTGTTTAAATTTCCAGTCTCAGAAATCGTTAACTGCTCATTTGGAAAACAATTTAAGAAATAGAAATTATCCATTATGTTGGATTATGTGTCCATTCTGAAATGTTCTAATAAGAGAACACATTATTAAGTAATAAATTAATCTTTAAATGCTAGTATTTCGGTGTTCCGAGGTAGGTAAACAAGAGTTTACTTCTTTTGCTCTTTACAAGACAGTGGAAGACAGAAAGTTATCCAGCGATCTGGGGTGGGAGGGCTAGAAGTCGAACGTGCACTTGGGCTGGCGGCTCCACCTGGTGACCTCCACACGGCGGGGCGCCTGGACCCGCCCAGGTGAGCAGACGTGCATGAGTCTGTGCTTGCGTGCATGCGTGTGGTAAGCTGGCAAGGAGCAATGCCACGAGTTTGCGGCGCTCCCAGCCAAGCTTTTCCCGGCTCCATTAGGAGGGGTCCGTGGGCGTGGCTGTGCAGTTTGGGGTCAGGGAGGGTTTTCAGCCTCTCACTTTACAGTGTGTGATGCGGGTGTTCTCTGTCCTGCCCAGAGGGTTGGTCCTGCCCTTAGCCACTGTGTGCACCATTCTTTAGCACCTGCAAGGCCACCTTTAGCTGCTCCATCCTCTTCCCCTTTGCAGCACGTGTACCTTCCTGCAGGTGTTCAATGGCAACCTCCTTCACCTCTAGGTACACATGTTACAAACACTTCTTTTTTCACTTTCAAAATTATCCTGGTGATATCAGTAGAATTGTACCCCCCCAAAGATTTGTTGCAGTCCTAACCCCTGGTAACTGTGAATGTGACTTTATTTGGAAAGAGGGTCTTTGCTGGTGTGGTCCAATTAGGATGAGGTCATTAGGGTGGGCCCGAATCCAATATGGCCACAGTACTTCCGAGAAGACGGAGACACGCCAGGAGAAGGACACTCAGCCGCAGGGGCAGGAATTGGAGTGAAGGAAGCGAAGGAACTCAAGGATGGTGGGCACAGGGGCTGGAAGAGGCAGAGGAGGGCTCTACCCAGAGCCTCTGAGGGCCAGCCCTGCCCACACCCCAATTCCAGACTCCTGGTCTCCAGAACTAAGAGAAAATAAATGTTTGCTGTTTTAAACCATCATGTTGTGGTTCTTTATTATGGAAGCCCTAGAAAATTCACATACCCGGGTAGAAAATGACATATACAATTAAAAAATAATCAAAGAAAGTTCTACTTAACTGTAATATCAAAGAGTTTTCTGAATAAAAATCACGCACTTTATACGTCCATCCTGGAAACCCGAGCCTTTGTGTAACGCAGTCAGACCCAAGTCCCCTTCCTTCCCTCTCCCTTTGGAAAGGAAACATGACCTCGGAGAAGTTTTCTTTGTACAGAAAGGATCGCTGGTGTTTTTTATGGCTCTTCCATTCACAGACAATTAGAAAGAGCTGCCACACTCCCTTCATACATATTCTTCCTTGGGGGACGTATGCGAGGAGGCTAGTACCCATCACTGTGTTGGGAATGTGCGGTGGTGTCATTTCTATGCTGATGGATAAGAAAGGGGGACCAAAGTTCTCTGCAGAGAACCCACCCTGCACCCCTCACCTCCTGCAGCCCTGCACAGGCCGGGCAGAGTCTGTGCTCTGAGCCGGACGTTCCAAATACCACTGTCCCACGGGGCAGCGCTGGTCCAGGGAAAAGGCCGCGACTGTGGCCCTCCTGGGGCACAGCTCCAGGTGAAGGCCAGTGGCAGGGCTCTTGGGCTGCCCAGGTTTTTACTATCTGCATATTTATTTCACCTCTTAAATGAAATCCAATTTGAGGCTATTAATATTAATGCACTGAGATAATTCTGATGATGAATTAATAAAACACTTGGCCTCTCTATGTGCTGTTTGCACTTACATTTAATGACGCTCTTAACTGGAAAGAGGGAGAGCCCGAGCGGGCTCCACCTGCAGCCTGGAAATTAGAGACCACTTCATTGTTCTGAGCGTTGCTTTAATGACAATCAATAGAATCGATCGGGGAGAAGAAAAGTATTTACTCGCCCTCCACCGCGTGCTACACTCGCTGCTTAGATTTCTGGAGCGTCCTCTGAATACAGTATTTCGTCAAAGTCCTACATTTGCTAATGAATTACATGCTAAATGAATTTCTACCCCACCCCCACCCCCACACATAAGGTTTTGATGCCATAAAATATTGCTGTTTCCTAATAACATAGAATTGTACTGTCAGGGCAGTGAAGGGTGTTAGAAAAGCAAGAGCCCATCTCAGTTGTAGACTGGCATTTACTTGCAGGACAGACAGTATCCTTGGCTCATGCTTTTCCTAAAATAATTCCTGGTTGGGGGTCTTCTGCGGTTCAAATGAAGACAATTTACCATTCACGCGCGGCTGTGTTAGTCATTGAAAAGACAATTTAACTCCAATTAACTGAACTGGATGTAGTATTAAACTTAAACTAAATACACTTTCACACAACAGTCATTCAATAAATAATGCGTTAAAGGTCTCTAATTAGGCCAGTTTCTCAGCTGATTAAAAACAACAACAACAATCAATTCTTACAGTGCCCCCCCCAAAATACAAGTGTATCCTGTCCAACGCACCCCCGCTGATTCTACTCTGTAAAGAAAAGACCGCCGCCACTTTACCAGGAATGAAAATTGAGATCTCACATTGAAGGCATTAATATGAACCCAGCTGCTAAAAAGGAACTAAAAGAAACAGACTAAGTGGAGATCGGAATGAATTTGAAAAACGGCACCGCTGCGTAATTGAACTGGTGGTGAGCTTGAAAAAGCACCAGCCGGTCTGTCCTTCAGCTTGCAAAACACACGTTTTTAAAGCCCATTTACATTTTAGGAGAACCAGCAGGAAAAGACAACATCTATTTCGGGCACATCTGATTCATTCACTGTGCTTTACAAGGAGCTTTGTGGTATTTATTCTTCTATGAAATGGGAACGAGCTGTTACACAGGGCACAAGCCACGGGCTGGTGCATTGCACAGTGTTTAAAGGGCATCTGCTTCAGACTCAGAAGCCTCGCGAGGTTTTCCTCTATTGGGGGACGAAAGGGGTGTAAGTCTTAATCATTAGTGAACATGGAGGTTTAGGAAGGTAACGTGAGTCGCTGGGGACACCCAACTCCAGAAAGAGCTCTGTGACATGGCTTTTGCAATGTGTGTGTCAGTGACTGCCAAGCCATCATCTGGATGCTAATTTCTAAAGGGCAGTTTATGTGAGAGCATTAAAATGAACAAATCCAGCATCTTGGTGGAAAACATTCTATAAGAATCTGGTCTGGTAAATGCATGACAATTACCCAGGCTAGGCAATGGCTACACACACATATGCACACACACACACGCACACACGCACACATGTATCCACACAGATGGGTGTACATGTACTTATACATGATACATAATATACTTTTTACAATCAGGAAGTGTAGTTACAATGCTTTAAGCCTATTAGTCATGTAAGCTCTTTTAGAACACTTTCATTACGGTGACATGGTACTTTTGTCCACTTACAAATGTAGCCATGCTACAAGTTTAGAAAGTCACGCGTGATACGAAACACTGAAAAAATCCATTTATTGTTAGTGTAGAATCTGCATCTGCTGGGAGGGTCTGAGGGCAGCAAAACTCCGTCAGAAATAAATAAACTCGGTCAGAGCCGCAGAAGTTGCAGTTAGATTGAAACCACCAGACCAGGCTTCTCATCGGAACGTATCAGCTGATCTTTAATTGTGGTTTCTAATCATTTCCAGTTCAAATAGAATGTTTTGGAGATTAAATAATTTATCATAGAAACACGCATGGACTTTGTGACCAGTATCTTTGGGTTAAAAACAAAACGACAGCCCAACACAAACAGTAAAACAGGAACGGGGCAGAGGCTCCAGGTCACTGGACTTGACCAGTGGTGTCTGACGGTTTATTTAAAGAAACAGCAGTCCTCGGGCCGCCTGGAGAACCACCCAAACTAGCTCTGTGGTGGCAGCTGGGACCCAGAGAGGAGCTGGGCCTGGGAGCTCGGCACACCCCGCACACAGCCTGCGAGGCTGGAACCCTGGTGTCACTGGGAGCTGCTCACACACGGGCATTTGTCCATCCTGAGTCTGGGCCTCTGTTCTAATAGGTCCACTTGTCCATGGAGCCTCTGTGGGAAAGGTGTGGCATAAATGCATGAATAAATAAAATGAAATGAAAGGGTGTAAAATAAAATGAACGTCTTCACCAGGGCTCTATGGTTCAGATTTATACTGGCGGTGGGGAGATAGCAAATAAAAAATGAAAAACAATTTCATATTTTAAATTTATGACACCGGGGGATAATATATCATTTTTTCTTCAAGCTCAGTGCAATAAATTGTCTATAACCCATTTGGTATGTTTTCTGTATCACTCACACTGGCTCCATTTTAGTTAACACATTTAGTCTTAGCTAAATTGCTCATTTCCAAAGCGATACTGCTCGTTAATTATCTGGGGGGAAGCAGTTTGTCCTATTTTTCTAGACAGAAACAGATAGCATGGAAACAGAAAAAGAAAAAGGCAGGCAGGGGCATCTCCATAGCGCTTTCTGCCCTCCATGTATGCGAACTGCTCTCACTGCGTTTTAAGGTGATGAAAAGGACAGGAGCTGGTGCCTAAGTCGTCTGAGCTTGATACGATGCCAGAGCCTTCGGCTAAACATAGATTGACTTAATTCCTTCAATAATGACTTTGGTCCAGAGCACGTCTCCACCACAAGAGGGAGAAACCCAACAGAACAGAGAAAATCTCCTCACCGGGGTTATCTTGACTCTGCTCCAGGCAAAACCTAGAAATATTTTTTTAATCGAGATTCTCCACAGCAGCCTTTCCAAATGCCAGTATCCATCATCGCTGACTGGATCAATAGCTGTGTTTTGGCCCTAGTCTCCTGCGAGAGATGGCATGCCATCAGTGATAGACAAATATCACAGTTAAGCAAAGTATCCAGCCAGACCTAGTAACATTTTTATTGATTTTTGTTGTGCAAATAATGTCTTTTTGGGCTGAATAAATGGCTTTGAGCCAAACAGTCATTGTTTATGATTCCAAAATGCAATAAAGGGACAGGAAATATATTATAGCCAGTGTCTCAAGGCACACAACATCATCATCCTTTGGTGGTAAAAAACTACCCATCTGAACCCAAGAGTGCATATTTATTCGTGCTTAAAGGTGCCTGTAGGACTTGCAAATCTTACACAAAATGTCCTGTTAGGAAACAGATGGCGTTGCCCTTTAACCTATTGAATAACTACTGGAAAACCAAGCAAAAAAATAAGCACTATATTTCTTCAATCAATACAAAGAAAGCAGTTTATTATGCTCCCTTCAAATGAAATATCAAAGTTGCCAAAACAGCATCCATTCACTTTAAAAGAAAACACATCAAAAAACTCCCTGACTTTATCAAATGCTATGAAATCAGGAAGTATTTTAGGAAGGATTTTTTAAAATGATACTCACTCAAAATAATTGGGAACTTGTTCCATTGGGTAGCTCAGCAGAAAGTTGACCATAAACGATTGGCCCCTGTACTAAGTAGTTTTGTTTAGTGTGTGTTAATTTTTACCTCCTTATCTTTGCTGTAGCTAGGTTGAATTTTCTCAGGGATTCCTGAGCGGGGCTCTACACTCATTTCTCTATATGATGTGTAGTTGCTGAGTGGTTACCTTAAGATCCTCTCAGAGAGAGGACACTGCCAGGGGTCTCCTGCCCAACCACCCTGCACCACAGGTGCCCCCCAGAATTGTGGTCGGTCCCTGCAGACACACTAAGAATATGCAGTTGTAGGAGAACAACGCCTCCAGGAGTTGGCACAATTTGGTGGAATTAGACATAGCTCTTCAACGTCTCGCAAAACTGAGCACGCGTTTCAAAGCATGGGATTTTTCTGAATGATTTCTGACCTGCCAAGGGCAGGCAGACAGAAAAATACAAATGCAGCCTGACTTGTGCCTGTCTCACGTTCCCTGCTTTCTATACTGGCTGAGATTTGTTCCTGCACTGAATATCGTAACTTGATCAATGGTCTTCTCTTTTCCCAAGTATAAGGATTGCTTACAGAATCAACAATTGCATTACTTATATAGTATTTAAAATTTTGCGTTTACTACTCTACTTGTTGAATCCCTGTGCCATGGACTAAAGCATTATATTTTTTTCAAAGAAATTTCTTATATGATCAGAGTGTGCTCAATGCAAAAACAGGGTAGCTCAGAAAACATATTTTAAACTAGCCTGCAATTTACTATCACAAAATAAAAACATTATTGTTTTCTTATGTGTCTGTTATAAGAGCACTTGCTTATCTTCCATAAAGATAGGCACGATTTACATACTTAGGCTTTTAACAAAATGGGTGTTTTCATACCTAAGCACATGTATAATAGGTTTATATACTTAACCAAATGCGGTTTTATACACACATAGAAGAGAAAACCTTGTGTTCAAACGATGGCCACATCTTCCAGAAAGGTGACACTAACACGGGAGCCTCTGGGGGGGTTCAGCCGTATCCTTCTTCCCATGGCATCACCCACGCTGAACATGGGTGTGCTTTGAATCCAGCCGGTTGACAGGTAAAATTGATCTATCTCAAGATATTGATTTTAATTCTTCTGACTTCTAAAGAATCTGAATACTGTAAAATGCTCATTCATTTCTACATCTTTTGCAAAATTGTCTCAATGTTATTTTTCCATTTTTATTGGGATTCCCCCCCCCCCATTATAGGTTTCACGTTATTCCACAGACAAAATAAAATTCTCTGTGGTCAACATTTTCCTAGTTTTTTGTTTGACTTTTGATGATTGATACCATGGATTGTTTTAAACATTGAATGATGATTTTTCTTCTTAATTTTCTCTAGTCAACTTGATCAGTGTTTCATGGTTCCTGTCTCTGACGTTCTCAAGTGATCGTTCTCCTTTTCTTCTCACGTTTATCTCCCACTGCTTGGGCTTTGCTTTAGCTTAAAGCGTGTGGCAAAGATTCGATTGCATGTTTCCTCAGTACCAGCTACTTAACATGGGATGCTTTCCTGGCTCATCTGAAATGCCTCAGTCCTCAGCTGTTAAGCATCTCTTTATAATTTAGATGGTAGCTGATATTTCTGTACTGTTTTCTTCTTAGCTCGTCCTCTTCTGTCCAGTTCTCTGTGTTTCTTATAGCCTTGGAAGGTCTTGTGATATCTGGAGAGTTTGGAATCTCTCTTAGGGTTCTTCTCAAATACCTGGGCTGTCATATCCATCTAGTACTGTAGGTAAATCTGAGCACTTTGATCAGAATCTCACACGATTTATAAATTAACTCACCATGTTGAATCTTGTCCATGAACCTGACTCTTATTGTTCCAGGAGGTAAGAGCTTCTTTCAGATTATGCAGCTTTTACTTTCACATCCCCCATGTTTCTATTGCATGTGTTTCTTACTGCTTTGTAGATTTTGCTGGAGGGAGTGAAGTCTTTTTCCATCACACTTTCTCTCTGGTTCTTGCTGGTGAACACGGGCCCAGGTTCCTGCTCAAAGGTAGTGAGTGAGCCTCTGTTCTACACCCAAAGTTTTGCTAAACTTCTCTTAGAGCAAACAGCTTTCATTGCCTCCCTGGAGGCTATTAGGTGAGCAGTCATTTTCTGAAAATTATGTGACTCTTGTATTTTGCTTTCCAATGTTTAACTCCATTATTTATATTAATGACTAGGACTTCCAGAATAAAGTTCCATAACAACAGTCCAGTAGTTGATTATAAATACTCAGTGTGGGGTCTTTGCTAGATAACAATAATTTTTATTTCCCTTTACCAGCCTGGCGCCCGGTGTATGCTGAGGGAGAGAAAAACTCTCTCGAATCCATTTTTCTATTTTAGAGGCAGCATGTGAGGCTAGAAGTGTGGGCCTTACAAATCTGGAATTTATGTTCAATGGACAGCACCCCTGAACCCTCCAGGCTGCTCTCCAGAATGTCAAACAATATTTTTATGTTTGCATTAACCGTGGCAATTTTCACTATTGAAAGATGAGGAAATATGTATTCCAAATTTATAAAATTTGTGCCAATGATATATGCAGGTCACTTTTTTGAACTATTCAGTTTTCAAAAATAAACTGTAGAAAAATGTGTAGTTAGCCCAGAAATCTCCACTCACTTAAATGATTTAGCTGACCCAAATCTAGTTTCTGCTCCTTATCTCATATTTTATACTTGGAAGCCAAGTGTCCGAGATATTCTTTTTGCATTGTAATGTTAGGTCTTTTAACACATGAGATTTTTAAGTTCCTGCATTTTAGTTTCCATGTGCAATAATACCCAGGGGAAACATCTTTCAGCATTTTTCTCCTTACAGATCTGGTTTCAGGTGTTTCACCTCCATGACCTTGATCAATCAGTGTGACAATCACTGTTCTAGTTGGGGAAATGATGGGGCACGTGATGATATCTGGATTTCCTCCAATTCAGCAACTATTTGCTTAGTCAATCTTATTAATTTAGAAACAAACGTTTTTTCCCCCTCTTCCTCAACATAGATTTATCACCTGTGTATTTTTTTTTCCATGCAGATCTCAGGCTTAATATGGACTCTTCAAAAATAGTAAGAAGGAAAGAAAATATGTAATTATGAATGTGAGGAATTTATAGAATCAAATCTGTCCTTATATTGTAAGTTCATTACTCCAGTCATATTTAGAAAAATGCATACATGCATGTGTTTACACTCTGAAAAACAGTGTTTTGTTTCAAAATACACATAAAGAAAATTTAGACTTCCATAAGTTTGAATATTATGTGCACATTAAAGAGATAATACTAGGAATTTACCGAAAAGTAATGAAAGCATGTGCCCACACTTGTATGCAAATATTCATAGAGTATTATACATAATAGCCCCAAATAGAAGCATGTCCATAGACTGACAAATGAATAAGCAAAGTGTGGTATATCCATAAAATGGAATGCTATTCAGCAATAAAAAGAAATGAAGTCCAGGTCTACCAGATGGCTAAATCGGGAAAGCATACATTCAGTGAAAGAAGCCAGTCATAGAAATCACACATAGACGCTATCTTTCCATTTACACAAAATGGCCAGAAAAGGCAGATCTATAGAGACAGAAAGTAGATTCGTGTTGCCAGGGGCTGTGGGTGGGAGTGGACAGTTACTACATGTGGACACCTGCTTTCTTTTTGGGGTGATGTAATGTAAATGCTCTAAAATTAGACCCTGGTAGTGGTTGCACAACTCTGTAAATTTACCAGAAATCACTGACTTATATACTTATAATGGGTGAATTTTACCTCAGTAAAGTCACTTTAAAATGGGATCATCCTTGTCAATTTATGCTTCAGCAGATCTCTATTAAGCACTAATCTTTTGAAAAGTTCTATGTCAAGCCTTTTCCCCATTCTCTCTCAGTGCATGAAGGTGGGTAGGAGGAGTGAGGCCACTGGTCCCGGGAACTGCCTGGAAGCTTTGGTGTATACCCTTGGGTAAGTTCCTACATATTTTCTGAACCCCTTTCCTTACCTGTAAAACAGGGACAATGGTGATGTATGCAGTCCCATCTTAGTTTCCAGAGGTCAAATAGCAAGTGTGTGGCCTTGACACATGGTCCGACTCGGCAGTGTGGTACCTCTACTTGGGCTCTGCAGAGTTTCCATGGTGATGTGCTAGAAGAGAAGGAACATGGGCACCGACACTCGGCTCCACCACGGACCAGCGGTGCAACCCTGGCCAGCAGCTGACCATCTCTTACCCAGCCATACCATCTGTGGACCTTACAAGGGTGTTGCAGGGTGCAAAAGCAATAACAGAAAAGCACCGATGAGAGAAAACACTTGACAAATGCTGATTTTCTTTTCCAGGTTGCCTTCTGTAGAAAAACAAGGGGGGGTATTGAACTCATACTTATCTCAAATACTTGACCAATAAACACACAATGTGAATGGGATCATCCAATAGGAGGACACTAATATTTTGTTATTAATACTCTGTGTGCACCTTAGTCACACAGTTGGGTTTAATGACACTAGTTAGATGCCTGGGAGAGTCACCATCTGCTAACAGCACGTTTAGTTTACCAATACCCTCCACCTCCACAACACATACACACACCCCGTAGGGAGTAAAACACCAAAACCAGACAAAGCATTTCAGAAGGCTTTATATTCTGGGTCTGTTGGGTGGCTGAAAATCTCTCCCAGTGACATGGGGAAATGGGTAAAAACACCCATGAGACACCATGACACCCTATCAAAAAGGCCCAAATCCAGAGCACTGCCAGCACCACATGCCAACAAAGGTGTGGAGCAGCAAAAGCTCGCGCTCATCGCCGGTGGGAATGTAAAATGGCGCAGTCCCTTAACAAGTCAGTTTGCTGGTTTCTTACCATATAATCCAGCAACCACACTCCTTGAATTAACCAAATGAGTTGAAAACATAGCCACACAAAAACCTGCACGTGGATGCTGTAGCAGCTTTATTCATGATTGCCTAGAGTTGGAAACAACCAAACACGCTTCAGTAGGTGATGGATAAAGAAACTGTGGTCCATCCACAGTGGACAATGGAAAATTATTCAGCACTAAAAAAAATAAATAAATAAAATAAAATCTGTCAAGTCATGAAAAGACACGGAGGAAACGTGAACACATATTGCTAAGTGAAAGAAGCCAATCTGAACAGGCTCCACACTGTGTGATGCCAACTCTACGACATTCTGGAAAAGGCAGAACTGTGGGGATAGTAAAGGATCAGTGGTTGCCCCGCGTTGGCTGGGGGAGGGGGAGGGACGGTTGTGTAGGTGAAGCACAGAGGACTGTCAGGCAGTGAAATGACTGTAGGACCCTGCGGTGATGATTACATGTCGTTAGACACTTCTCCAAACCCACGGAGCACACAACACCAAGCGTGACCCTAATGTACACTGTGGGCCCGGGTGACGATGACGTGTCCGTGTGGTTCATCAATTGTAACCAACGCACCACCTGGGGGCAGGGAGGATGCTCACAGTGAGGGAGCCTGCAGGGAGGACGGTGGGTGTGTGGGAGATCTTTGTACCTCCCTCTCAATTTTGTTGTGAACCTAAAACTGCTCTAAAAACAAAATATTTTAAAATGCATAAATAAGTGCTCCCTCACAGGGGACAACCTGAGGTGCCCTGGCGCTCTTCTAGGCTATCGTCAAAGGTAGAGGTTTGCCATGTCTGACGTGACAGAGACAGGACCTCAGGAAATCCGCGGGAGGGAGCTGGACTCCATCCGGGGAAATCAGCCCACCTCGCGGGGGCTATTCTATAAATGCTCACTGCACGCTGCAAAATAAGCTGGACAGGCCCTCAGGTGTCTGTGTACGTGCCAGAGTTGACCTTCCAAGAACTGGCACTTCCAAGAGCTACTGACTGGTCGACTGTCCCATAGCAACATCGTACACCTGCAGGTTTACATTCGTCATCCTAAATGGAAGGCCACACTGTCCAACCAAACAGCAGCGTCTTGGGTTGCACAGCTGGATGGAGAAGTGGGGGGAATGAAAAGCATGAGATGCAAGTAGAAATACCACCGGGGGTGAGAGCCACAACAATTTGGCACAGCCCCAGGACTAGCTAGCCAGGAGGCACTGAGAGTCACCTTGCAAAAGCCCCTTAGTTGTCGGCTGGTGTGGGGACCACAGAGCTACGGTTCTAGGCATCTCTTGGTCCTCTTCTGCCAGCCTTTGTTGTGATATGTGACAAGTTCCTCAATCCTCTCTAGCTTCCAGCTGCTCATTCTAAAAATAGTAATAATAACACAACAGATCCCCAAGGATGGTGATAGAAACTGAAAGTGGTAGGATGTACAAAAATGCCTGGAGCAAAAGAGGGCTTCTGAACATTCATTTCCTTTTCTGCCTCCGTTGTTTCCTACTTTCTAAGATGACCTGTGTTGTGAGGTGCGAGCCCAGAAGCTGGGTGCTGTATAAGAGTGCTGCAAGGATTTAATGTCACCAGCAGGAAAGTTCTATGACCTGTAATTTTTAAAACACCTTGACTTGCCCCTCATCAAATTTTCCAGGCTGTACTCACCAACAAGTGTTCTGATAAAAGCCAGGATTGGCGAGGGGCGTGGTAGGCACCTATCCTCAGAGGAATAATGAAATTCATTTAGGGAGCAAAGCACCCGTATGCTGGAATGGTCACCATTGCAGGTGTGTGTCCTCCACTTCCTGAGGAAGGAGGCCTTCCAGCACCGGTGTGCGGTCACGTCTGGGTTGTCACAGTCTCCAGGCATCCCCACCATGGGTGTCGAAGGTTATGAGTGTGAGAACTCAGACCAGACCCCAGGACAAGGCTCTGGTGTCTAAATGAGACAGAGCCACAGACAATGTGCTCAGCTTAAAAAACCTGAAACACTAGCTCTATTGTTTTGTTGGTTTCTTTTCTTTTCTTTTCTTTTCTTTTCTTTTCTTTTCTTTTCTTTTCTTCTTTTCTCTTCTCTTCTCTTCTCTTCTCTTGTCTTCTCTTCTCTTCTCTCCTCTTTTCTTTCCTTTTGTTTTCTTTTCAAAAAATTTTGGAGTTTTTGTGAATCGTCTTGTCTCTATGCGAGGCCGAAGGGTTTCGTTTTCATTACTACAACAGGTTCTATGCAAACAGTTCATTATACTTTTCATTGCGTATTCTATATTCTTTAACATTATAAAGTTGGGGTAGAACAAATCAGGAGCAGGTTTCGAGCAAAATCGGGCAAGTTCTGGCGTGAATTCCCCAGGAGATGTAAAATACAGCTGCAGAGAACCTCCGGCGCTCGGTTCTGTCCCCGCAGGCGTCACACTTGCTCTGATGTGCTTCTATGCACCCAGCCCCTGGCCTCCTAGGAGAGAGCAGCAAATCAGGGGGCACAGCTTAGCGGTGAAGTCCACCGGGTTGCCTGCTGGACAGACCGGCATCCGCGGGTCCATGGACTTGAAGCCCCAGAGCTGTGGGGCCTCAGGACGCCCTTTTCTTTCTTAAGGTTTGACAGGAGAGCCCACACCGCAGTTGTCTCAAGAGTAAGAAAGAGCCTCTGTCTCCGTGGAAGTGAACAGACGGTCAGGTCACGAGCAATGCTGAAATGAGGGAAGGCAGCCATCTTTCAAGTTGGAAGCTCTAAGGTGTACTCCCCATCCCCCGCCCCCAAATCCTGGGGAGAAGATACTCTGCCTCCATTTACACCTCTTCCTGCGCAGGTAGCACGAGGGGGCAAAGCGCCGAGCTCCCGGTGGGACTGAGGGGTCCCCTTCGCACCCCTCCTCCACAGGGCTGCACAAGGCTAGAGCTTTGGCAGCCCTGCCCTCAGGCCAGAGAGTCCCCTCTGCAATCTGTGAGATTGCCTTGATATTTACTACAGAATGGCACTTGTCCAGGACTGGGGCTGTCTCCGGGGCAGAGGGCAGCCAGGCAGAGCTGCAGGTGAGCACCTCCGGAGAAGGGCACAGGCGACCTCTGGCGCTGGAGACCCTGCTTAGAACCCGTGGTGGGGAGGGGAGGGCCCAGTAAACATATGATTTCTTTTGTTGTACGGCTTCATGGAAATATAATGTGCCTATCATACCATCCACCAAATTAAAATGTATCATTCATCAAATTAAAATGAACATATCATACAATCCATGAATTTAAAATGTACGTTTGAATAGTTTCGGTACATTCACAGTTCTGTGCAACCATCACCACAGTCAGTGTTCCCTAGGAGTGGGGTTGCTAGGGCATAAGGTAAGTGTAGCTCTGAACTGCTGGGCTGTTTCCCCAAGTGGCCGCAGATTTTTACACTGCCACCATCAGCGAACCAGCGTCCTAACGTATCTGAATCTCTGTCCACTTGTATGACTATCTGACTTTTGATTCTAGCCTTCCCAGTGGGTGGGAAGTATTAGCTCACTATGGTTTCGATTTACATTTCCCTGATGATGAATGAGGTGGAGCATTCTTTCAAGGGCATATTTTCCATTTGTGTATCTTCTTTGGGAAAAAGTATATTCAGGCTGTTTCCCCATTTTTAAATTCGGTTATTTGCCTTTTTATTGTTGAGTGTATGAGTCCCTTATAGATTCCAGATATAAATCTTTTATCAGATATATCATTTGCAAATATATTTTTCCTCATTATATTAATTCTTTTTACTGTTTTGATATTGTTCTTTGAAGCACATAAGGTTTTAATTTTGATGTCCAGTTTATATAGTTGGTCTCTTATTGCTCATGTTTTTGGTATAATACTTAATAATTCATTGCCAAATATGAGGTCATGGAAATGTGTCCCTATGTTTTCTTCTAAGGGTTTTATTGTTTTACTTCTTACATTTAGGTCATTGATCCACCCTGAATGAATTGTGTAAATGGTGTGAGGTAAGGTCCAACTTCATTCTTTTGCATTTGACTATCCGGCTGCCCCAACAGCATTTGTGTGAAGACTATTTTTTCCTCTTCGAATGGTCTTGGAATTCTTATCCAAAATCAGGGGACCATAGGAGCAGTTTAGCAGTGATGGGCAGCAAATAGCTCGTCCTGCTACAATCAGTTAAGAACGGAAATTGAAGTATTTAGAAACGGTTATAGCATTGTGACAGAGCAATTTCATGTCTGTTGAATCTTATGATTTAAAAGCTTATCTATTTTTATTTTATTATTTATTCATTGTTACTGTGTGTTTAAAAAGTGGTCTCCTGTGCATTGGGGGTACAAAACATTTGGTCCTTCCTACCCAATAGTTGGAAAAGTTGTGATCTTTCGAGCCATCGAGGAGCTGAGGTAAAGACCCAGACGGTGCTCTGCTGTGTGGGGAGCTGGTCAGTTCTCAAGCAAACATGATTTTCATGAGTGGGAAAATCTCGGCTGATTCAGGCAGGCCAATAACAACTTGCATCTGAGCTTCTCCGCCTTCAATGCAAAGCCTTTACCATTTAAAGTCCTCTCTTAGTGGAAAATTAGTGAGAATGCACTTTCTTTGGAAAAGTACGGTAGTTATGAAAACAGAGTATTTAGCGTTGGGGCTTACACAGAGACAAGGGGTCATCAGATGGAACTGATAAGGCCGACCATTTAGTGCTCTTTCAAAAATTTCAGTCTACTTCAAAGATGCACACATTCAAATAAATCTCAAAGCGTGTGCTTGTGGCTAACTTTTATTTTGCCATCTTAAAATTGCTTCTGCTTGTTTTAAAAAATGGTGCGAGCATATTATTTTGCAGGAACATAAAGGCTGGAGCCCACATAGGAAACGACAAGCAAGCCTCCTTATCAAATTCTAAGAACTGATTCCTTGGGGACTCAGCTTAGGGGCTTGGGAGTGAGCGGCCAGCACTCGCTGTGAGGCCTTTCCTGGGTTATCTGGCTTTGAAAGGATCGTGTTCAAACCCTGCAAAGATAAAAGGCGGCCTCCACAGGCTATGAGGTGGACCGTTAAACATTTCCATATGACAAAGTCCTCTCCTGAGGTCTGACCTGCCGGGAGAGCACAGCTCTGCAGATCTGAAGAAGCCAGACCCTCTTCTGCCTCCTTCTCAGAGCCGAGTCTGGTGAGCGAGCTTTTGAAAACTACTTTAAAATGCTTTCTGTGGGGGAAAGTCTTAATGAAAGAGAAACCAGACACATAACAATGCTCAAAACCAAACTCTGATTCAAATGGATTTTTAGAAGAAAAAAGGAAAACACCAGGAATGATACTGAGTCGTGTGAAATGAAGTTAATTTCTATTGGCATCTACTCACTCTTTTTGACACACTTATCAGACTTTAGTTATGTATTTATTGTGGTTCTATTTATTTAGTCAATTAGCAATAGCGATCGCTTTTTCTAACAAAGACCTGACAGCTTCTCTTTTCCACCATCTTAAGATTGTAAAAAGAATCTCTTACTAAATATGGTCTAAATTGGGAAAAATAACTGGGTCTTCTTTTCTACCTTTTCCACTAATTAATTGTAATTATGGTCTCTTGACATTTTTGCTCATTTTTAAAATATATGCTTCAAGCCATGTATTGGATAAAGTAACATATTATAAAATATGTTGTTTAATCACATCATTTCTGCCTACTGTTTCATATATTGTAGGCAATTGACAAATGATTTTCTGCTGATTGCAAAAGATCTATTTTTTGAAGTACTTGTTAAGACTTAGGAAACTATTTTTATTCAATGGAAAGAAGGAGAGAGAGAGAGAAAGAGAGAGAGAGAGAGAGAGAGAGAGAGAGAGAGAGAGAGAGAGAGAAGGAAGGAAGGAAGGAAGGAAGGAAGGAAGGAAGGAGAGAGAGAGAGAGAGAGAGAGAGAGAGAGAGAGAGAGGGAAGGAAGGAAGGAAGGAAGGAAGGAAGGAAGGAAGGAAGGAAGGAAGGAGAGAGAGAGAGAGAGAGAGAGAGAGAGAGAGAGACAGAAAGAAAGAAAGAAAGAAAGAAAGAAAGAAAGAAAGAAAGAAAGAAAGAAAGAAAGAAAGAAAGAAAGAAAAAGAAAGAAAAAATAGATTTTCCCAAAAACTTTATATAGTTTGTCTTTGCATTTTTCATACTTTTAGTTTCTTTAGCTGTTACTAACATGAGATATATTTCCAAAGGTATTAAGTATACTTCTATTTGGTTAAGACTTCTCTAATGGTTTAGAGAAAAACATAATGGTTGGATGTGATATACAATTGATACTTTTATATATTAGTTTTTGATTGTAAGTGGCTTCAAAGAGTGGAGTAGCTGGAAAAATTACAGGTTTGATAACACATTGTAGAATCTCTAATATTAGTCAGAGAGGTAAAGATGGTTTAAATGTAAGGAAGTGCTATATTTGTGAGAAAGGGAAGCTTCGAGGTTTCCATAGCTGAGCTGACATAGAACCGGATCCAGCACGCTCCTCATGTTCAGGTAGCATGTACACCTGTGTGGGTACCAGCGGGCAGGGGACCTGCTGCGCCACGTGGTCCCTACAAAGACATGTATATCAAAAGGGTTGAATCCCTGCAGTGTGTGATGGACACTGGCCCTGCATGTGTGTGCCGGGATCACCCCCTCTGAAAGCCTTGCCCCAGGAAGGATTTGTTCCCAGAACCCTAAGACATCAGCTTTGCAGGCAACATGTCCCTTTTACCCTTGGAAATTGATCAAACCTTGTTTCTGTCATCTCCGGTAGCTTGCTGTTTGTCAGCTCTGACCTGGGATGGATGGAAACAGGGCGCATTGCCCCACACACCCAGGGGAACGGTGGAGTCTCAAAATGAAGAAATCCGAAGCACGATCTCAGTTTAACTACATGCCAGGCAAGGATAAGGGTTATTCAAATGTGTATTAAACAGCCAAAATGCTAAATCCACTGAAATTGCCATCATTTTCTAAAGAAACTAAATGTGCAAAGGTTTCTAAAAGTATATTTGGAAGGTCCAGAAACCTATCTATTTTTTAACTGATTGGTCTAAACACAAAATTTAAATAGTTATTTATTCTGCCCTAAAAGTCCCTTTTGAAAACTAAATTAAGAAATGTACCAAATTTTCCGAATTTGAAGCTAATCTTTAGGTTGTGCAGGAATAAATTCAAGGTACTGCACTTTCTAACTCCTTGCTGTTCCCATAGTGGACGCTCTCATGTTTATATGAAGAGTTTAAGAGTAGGAATGAAAGAATGTATCGCTGAGTCCTGATCTCTACATAGAATGCTCATCGTATTCCACATGCAACACAATGCTAAATGGAAACACCACGAGGAAACACGCAGGACAATTGGGTTCATTCCATTTCTCTCAGGCTAAACATGAGAAAAGGTGTGTCAAGTTTTGAAGCTTTCTATTTCTTTTCACATACATGTGTTTTTCAATCAGCTTGTCTATGACTATTACCGAATGCTTGAGAGCGCTCGCCCAATTGACTTCTCAGTCAAACGTGCGTGTGATTTCATTCACTTGCCAGAGTGATGTCAAATACCTCCATGCTAACTAATCCAAAATAAGGTGGCAGCGAGTCCTGACATGGAACTCTTTTAACTCTGAATGCCTCTTACTATTTCAGTTCTCGGTGATATGAAAACATTTCCTGTTATGTACATGTGTTAAGTACTTGTGTGGGTCCCTTTGAACCGACCCCGTTGCTGTCGTACCAAATGGCTGTGTGTGTGTTTCTGTGTATACAGGCAAATATCATCAGAGGCTCTTCCACTGTGATGGTAACCTTTCCATACACTTTCCAACTTGTCTGCGTTTTCTTGAAGGTCGATTGGGTTTTCAGCTGTGTTATCTGCTAGGTGTTTGATGGAGTGGTCCAGATAACAGGGGAGCGCAAAGGAAAGAGAATTTTTTGAAGATCAAACGTGGCTGCTCATTTTGTTATCTGACCCTATCTGTTGTCATAGTAACAGGCTCCTTTTAACCCCTGTCATGGGATGGTTTGTTTCCATCTGCTCTGACTTCTCCTTTGACTGGGGAGCTGCTCCTACAGCATCTTGCCGGCTCTCAGCCTCCGTGATGCTCTGCTGAGGGGTCCAAAGGAGCGGGCTCCCACGTCGGAAAGGATTGAAATTACATTTTCAATGTAAACCGCTATCTTAATTTTGGAGGAGATAAAGCTAACACAGAGACTTTCTCCCTGGGTTTTCCAATGTGTAAGTAAATGTCATTTAGCAGTGAAATGAATTAATATATTTTCTCTCTAACATTTGGGCATTCCATTTGTGACAGTCAGGAATGTGACCAAGCCAGGATGGTGTGTCAGCAAACTTTCAGTGGAGGGGACAGAATCACAGCCACTCTGATTTCCTCTGAGGCTCCTGGGGTGTGGACTCTGTGCCTGCTGGGCGCTCTAGCAAGAGCCCGGGAGCGATGGGAAGTAGGTACACTTATTTTTAAATAAATCTTTTGGAAAACTGAGTTTCAGAGGTGAGATTTCTCCTGTGGGTCATTCTGAGCAACTTACTACAGCTGTGAAGTTCCTTTTCTGTTTTGCAGATAAAGAACTCTGAGAAATGGCGACGCAGCATCTTACTGGGTCATAGGCACCCCTTCTCTCACCTACCCCCAGCAGCGGCTGTCCTGGGCCTCTGCGGCCTTGGACCCTCACTATTCCAGCACATGGATGTTTCTGCAGCCATGCCAACACCAGCGCCCGCCAACGCTGGCACTCACAGCTGGTCAGGAGAAGGTCTGGAACCAGCCGCTCGCTCACCAACCAGTGCAGGCTGAACGGTGAGCCAGACCTCTCCCAGGACAGAGTCCTGCTCACTGACCCTCTGCTCACTCCCTATCCCTCAGCAAAAGATCCCAGAGGCTCCTAGACCCAGTCACCTTGCAGGCCTCATTTCCACATTCCAAGGATTGGGGGTGCGTGAGCTTCGTTAAAGTAAAGTGTGTGTTCTTACGGTTTTCCTCTGGTTTTGAGAACCTTCTATGCACAAGCATCTTCTGTGCATTTCAGCGAGGGAGCTCAGCAGACAAGACACTCCACCTAGCAGTTTACTAATGGGTCCAGAGACCAGTGAAAGCCTTTTGGCTGCCTGGCTTGGGCAGAACCCCTCTCTGCTCTGGAAGTTTCCCCATAGAACACAGAGGATCTCCTGATAGCCCCCTGAAGCAGGGAGCCCGGCCCCAGCCCATACCATCCTCACCAAGACACAGGGCTCCTGCAGTGGACACTCTAGAGACGCGAGTTGAAGGCCTTTTGAACCATGGATCTCCAGCACACCACCCGTCGACCTCAGTCCCTTCACCTATAAAATGGAGATAACAGCACACACACCCCAGGACTGTGTGAATATACAAGATGCTTTGCTAGAGAGGTTGGCACACAGCCAGACACACGGCCAGACTCTGTGTCCCTGTTCTTGACGGCCAAGTGTGGGGGCTTCAGGGGACGTGGTCACTTGTGCTACTTGGTCTTTCAGAAATTGAATGAAAACCCACTCATCCTGTGTATTTCCTCGTGGCCTTTACTTTAGCACTGTTATGTTTGGAATGTCGTGGCCATTCTGTTTACATTGCAGATATTTCCAAAAAAAGCAGATGAAAATGCCCTGTGTTTTAGCGTTCGCGAATTGACATTTCTACAATGATGGTCCACAAAGATGCTTCGCGGTGAAAACCAGGAAGCTGTTCGCGCCCCAATGAAATGCGATGTCAGTCCCAGCGCTGCGCCACCTGGTCACGGCCGGTGCTGCTCGCCTGCCCTGGTCTGGCCAGACTGGGGGCGGGGGGACATCGAGTGGGTGGGACATCTGTCGGCCACTTTACCTAAGCTCGCATTACACCTGGAACCAAACTCGTGGGGCCTGGAAAGTGGAAGAGAAGAGGAACCTCCATGAAAGCCAGCCATCTGGTTCAACTTTTGCAACTTTCCACAGCGCTGAGCCATTCTGAACTAAAATTTTCATTGCACGGCTCAGGCTGGAGACGACTTATTTACATTTTATTGAAAATAAGATGTGAATAAGAAAATAAGAAACATCTCTCAATGATATCTTCGATCCACAAGAGCTTGAAAAGCATACATCCTTTTCCTATTGGCTTCCACAACAATTTTTTCCCCAAATGAAGTAAGTTTGGATCAAATAAGGCAGCACTCAAAGACTGAATTGAAGCTGGCTTCAGTGATAATTATTTGCTCTAGTCAAGACCAAGTACACAGAGCATAATGTGACTACCTACATGGTTGAGTTTTAAAAATAACAATAAATGTTTGAATTTAACTGGAATATGGAAAGCGATCACATGTCAGTTTCAAAGGGTCCCAATAATTCAAAATGTCCATAATAATGAAAAGATTATGATACTTTGATGTAAAGATGTTGAAAGAAAATAC
Organism: Rhinolophus hipposideros; assembly: GCF_964194185.1. Lineage (NCBI taxonomy): Eukaryota > Metazoa > Chordata > Mammalia > Chiroptera > Rhinolophidae > Rhinolophus > Rhinolophus hipposideros. Next base: position 99,503,772 of record NC_138053.1, read on the forward strand.
CAAGGTGGTTTTTGTTTTTGTTTTCTTTTTTAGCTCACATGACCATCAGTATTTATAATTTCTGGGTCTTAGAACTAAATGTCTTTCAACAGCAAGAAAACTATACATTAAAAACTCGATTATTAAATGAACATTTTCCAAATATTCTTTAGGATATATTAGAATAGCAATCAATTTACAAAATATTTGGGGTCATTATTTAGTAACTTTGGTGGAATTTACTCTGTAGAAACTAAAACAATTGTTGGCAGTTTGGGGGAGATTGGATGGTGTGGGCACAGAGGCATAATGTGTACTGGGCTCAGCATAGATGTGTCCGTGTACTGTGGTCGCCGCTTTGTTTTACAGGTGTGGTGCCACCTGCGTCCCACCGGGGCTCAAGGGGAAGCTCTTGTCCGTATTTTCAAATGAAGAAACTGAGTTTGGACAGTGGTCATTGCACTCAGGTCATCGAGGCCACATGAACCAGGTCTGGGACCATCGAGCAGAGGTGAGCTCGGGCAACCACGGGATCTCTGAACCCCCCTATTTCACCAGGAAAGTGATCATCTTGATTTTAGTATAATATTCCCAATTGCTTTGCATCTCTTCCACGTTTTTGTTCACCATTTTTGTCTTCACTGAAGGTGTAATTTAAATGTACAACTCAGATCCCCTAAGTTTGGTCTCTGAGAATGGGGGGGTCCAGGGGCCATGGGCACATACCCATGGAGGGGACTTTCTTCAATAAAAGCTTCACCACGGGCAGCTTTCACGGGCAGAGAGCAAGGTCCTTTCCCCTCATACACACACCTGATTCTCTGTCTCACTCACACGTAAGGATGCCTGCTGTGTGTCTTCATCATCCACCATGTTATTTTCACATTTCTATGTGTTTGATCTTTCTGACATTCAGAAAAACCACATTTCACTTTTCTGCATTATTCTACCCTCTCAGTTTCAAAGATAATTGACCGTTGGCACAATCTTAAAGTGCAGCCTAGGAACATAAAGGCGAAAATTCCATGCGTAAGAAAATACAACAGATCACACAGTATTCTTGTCCCTTGTATAATTCAGTGTAATAAACAGTTATTCTTTAGTTACAACTAACTACCAGTCATTCTGGTAAGATGCTGCTGGAGCTAAAAGTGACACAAAGCCAGTCCACTTCCAACTAGAGGGGGCATCAGCCTTAGGCAGGTGCGATGAGGAAAGGAGTTCTGGGTGCTCCAAAGAGAAGGCTGCTGCTCTCAGTCTGGGGATCAGAAAAGACTTTATGAAGCAGGTTGTATGAAAAATAAAATTTGAAATATAGTTTAACAGTCAAAATTGAAAGCCAGTTCATTTACAGGACAACGATTTCTCACCCTGGCTGAGTATTAGCAGACAGAGTGGGGGTGCACACCACCAGTCATGACTAGAACCCTCCCTTAGCTGGACGCATGCAGAGGCACACAGGAGCGAGCCGTGGGGCAGGGCCCTTTCCCCTAGAAGAGCCCAATCCTTCCCCGAACGCACGTTCCTTTGGCATTTTCTCCCAGGGTCACCAGCCTCGTCACCCCTGCCACGGTCCCACACACCCTGCAGAAGGAAATGACTTAGTCATCGTTAGCTTGTTTTCTCTTCGAGATTCCACCTTCACCGCTCGCCCCGAGCCTGGCCATGTGGTGATTCTGAGCATCTAAGTCTTCCCTTGGTTCTCTGTTTCTCTGACGTGTACTCAGTAGCCAAGTGGTGGGACGGCCTATAATTGAATTGGGGTCATAGTCACAGTTGGGTCTTGAAATGCACCTTTAGTATAGACGCCTCACCAACGTGTACAAATGTGTATGTGTGTTCAGATATCTATTCTCTGTGCACACCTGCACAGATGTGTACAAGAGTGGTTGCTGTTGCTTGTTTTCCGTAGTGGAAAGCTAGAAAATCCCAATGGCCATCAATAAAGGGACCGTGAGAGGACTGTTGCAGACACGTGCTATGTGGACCTCTACCACTTGATGGGCAGAAGAGATGGTGGGTCTCCCCAACAACCATCGCTACATGGAAAACCAACCCAAACACACAATAAACCTGATATCTGACCCACTAGTGTGAAATAAATCAAGTTTCAAACTGTATTTTGTAGACATAAGTCCCATGTGCCCCTCAGAGGTAAGCCCTGGTCTGGGCCTATGGTTCTTTGGGCCATGCAATGATCTTTGTCTGCACTGCTTTTCTGCACCAGCTCTCCCTGTCAGACTCGGCCCATCTGACAGGGTCCCCACCAAACGCCTTCTCGTCCGTTGGGGAGTCCTGAACCTCCAACCCCAAAAGAAGTACTCCATTCTTAGACTGTCATGTCTGGGCACAGCTCATCTTGAAAGTCCCCAGGGTCAATCTTCTTAGTGTCTAAGCCCCTACAGCTCCAGGCACAGTGCTTTCAAATCCTCAGAAGCATAAGACCAGAACATTTTCCGGCATCCAGTTATAACAGAAGGTGTCTCTGCCCACCCAGACCGTCTGCCTTGCATCAACCCTCCCTTCCCCAGGTGATGTCATCATCCTTGTGACGGACAACATTTCTCAGCAGCTCCCGTTTGTAACCTGGCTTCCTGAGGTCTCTTTCCAATTTCCTGTCCCTGAAGATGATGCCCTCACTTCTGGCAGGGCTCACGGGAGCACTGGGACATCATTGGTGATGGAGGCCAGCTTCCCTGCTCGTCCCACTGGCTCAGGTTCCTTTTGATGACTCGATTTCAGATTCTGTGGGAGAAGCAGACAGCCAGAATCTGCCTTTATAGAGCAATTCCATTTCCTCAAACCTGTAGCCAAAGAAAAGGCAATAGTCAGCAAGGGAGGGCAAAATGTCCCTTGATTAAGGGTGGGGAGAATAGAAAGCAGGTGGCAGGGAGTAAGTACTAGATGGGGTCCTGGGAGGTACAATGCCGCATGACCCAGCAGCAGGAATGGAATAAGATTGTCATCCACTTCAGAAGCCCCGTGGCAGTCCCCACCGCACTGTCAACACAGCATTTCCTGGCCTGAAGGCTCCGGGGCGAGCAGTCGGCTCATTTTATGTCCCGTCACCACAGCAGTGTTCACTTGTGCCCCCCCCCCCCCCGCAGCACAGCCACAAAATGGCAGGATGGCGCTTCAGCAGGCACACCTCCAGGGGAGCTTCTAACTGGGGGGCTGTGCTAGTGTATGGTTTGGGGTGATGTATAAACCATTCCATTGGGAGGTGTTGGTTTTAACTCCATCACACAATTAGCATGAGAGGCCCAGCTCACAGTTAACCACGTGCAGGATGTCCTGCAAATGTTTTCTGCACCAAATCGCTTTCTTTTCGGAAATATGTATGATGTTGGACATTGGACAGGAGAAAACTTAGGACAATATTCCATTTATAGGATGACTAACTGGTGGGAATTGGTCTTGGATTTTTAGATGTCCTCAGATGTCATGCATGAGAAAAGCCTTCCGATTACTAAAATACCAATCACATGAAAATCTTGAATACTTTGGCATTTCAAGAAAGACCTTCTGTTTTAGAGAAGTATCTGATAGATAGTGTTTCCAGGGGCACCATTAGGTGCAACCCCCAAAGCTTGAAAGGGTTATGGGCTCTTCTTTGTGATTAAAAAAATAGAAAGTACAAAGATATCAGACTAAGTAGGAAATAGCTTCTAACAAAGGAAATACAGGAATATTTATTTCAGGCAATAAGTATGGATATATTTTTCATTCACTCTGGAACATTGAGAAATAACTTTTTGTATTTATATAGTATTTTGCTGGCAAATAAATACCTCCTCCCCGCCCCCTTTGTTGGAACTGGATGTGCTTGTCCACGAAGAAAAGGTGTTCCTATTGGGGACGATGTTCATGATGTGATTTTGTTGACCAACAGATATTTCCCACATGTGGCAGCAAGGAGCGCTCAGTGAAGAGCTGGAAGTCCATGTCAACTTGTTTGAGGCATTCTCACTTGACCTAGAATGAACCTCTTAGGTCTGACTGTCTCATCTTCATCCTCTGAGAGAAGCATAGCTCCATTGCCTCTTCCCAGAAGGCAGTGGGAGTGAGCAAATTATCTGGGAGAGAGCCTTGAGTGTTCTACCTGAAAATCTTTGAAGCACAAATGCAGAATAATAACAATAATGACCATAATAAGAAGAAAAAGACACTTACAATTGTTCTTTTTTAAATTTCTTTTCAGGTAATCTTAGTAGAGTCAAATGCTGTTAAATGACCAATGTACATAACACTGGAAAAGTACTCAAATATGTCCAAGTAACAGTGTGCGATAAAAAAGGGAAAATAAAAGGAATAAAAAAATTGCAAAAATCAAATAAAAATGTTTTATTATGCTTCATGTCCAACCTTACATCCAAAGCCTTAATGCCATCCCAGATATTAGTGACCTTAAGTGACAAAAGTGTTTAGTTTACTGTATCAAATCAATCACCAGCAAAGCAAAATCCCACTGAAGCACCCTTCAGTGTTGAGGTAGGCAGCTGAGGCCGATGGATGAAAGTCTGCACTCGCAGTGAAAGTGAGAAGACAGGACTAGTCTGAGAGCAAAGCTAGGGAAGAGATTCTTTGAAGGGTCAGGCATTATATTGAAAATCAAATTAAGGACTGTTTAAAGGATGTTTGCATTAAGAGATTGGGTTTGCTTTAATTATTTCCTTGTTCATATATAGCATTTGTTAATCAAATGAAAATCAGCTTTTAATAGATTTCATTTCTTTTGTAAAATAGCTCGCTAAATTATTAAATGGCAAATCCCCCTTACACATGGGGCTTCCTTAGTGATGCTCTCCCAGCCCGTCCTTGTCGGAGCCACCGTCCTCTGCAGCTTTCCAAGACATTTGCAGACTTCAGGCTCCTATCACCTTCCTTTGTAGAGCACTTCTGTTGATTGCTCTCTGCTTAACTTCATTTTAAGCCCTGACTTTGGACCTTGCTGACGCCTTACACTTCTCCACCTCTCAGGGTGGCAGGCTTGCCCTGAGAAGCGCTGGTTGGGCCTTTCACCTCCTGCCCCACGCCAAGCAGTGCAGATCCCAAAACCAACCCAACCAGCAGAGCATCACACCTCTACCTCACCCCCACTCTCAAGGGTACCAGTTTCTGGGCTATGGGGGGGGCAATCTCCACTATGGGAGAGATAACTAGAGACCTGAAGAACATGGAGGAGGAAGGCCAAATGCCCCCAGCTGCGGCCAAGCCTGCCCCCCTGAACTGTCCTGAGCTGTCTTCTAATTATAGCCTTTCCACCTCTCATTCCCTCATGCCCGGGCTTTGCCTGCTCTCCGTCCAGCTCACCAGGTTTCATAGAAATCTCCCCTCCTCCCTAATGATAACCAGAGGGGTGCACGCTGAATGTCATTTTGAGAACACACCTTGCTCCATCGTCCCCACCACAAACAGGGTGGTTTCCTGTACACGCTCACCGAAGCCACCTGTGGGCAGAGGCCCCCTGTGTCTGAGCACCCTGCTCCTGGCGCTCTTCCTGCCAAGTGCTCCTCAAGAAGGACCCAGTGGCAGAGCTTCGGAGAGGATGGGCAGGGGCCCTGGCATGGCATTCTGCTCCAGCTGTGGTTCCTGGTGGCTGTACCCAGCCCAGTGACAGCCCCTGCCCTGGGCTGTGCTGCTCAGTGTCAGCTCCCACCTTGGGGAAGGGAGGCTGCCTACCCCTGACAGACGGTCTCCACGGCCCATCTAGAGGTCCCAGCCCCTGAAGGATGGGCAAATGAGTGAGTGCACTGCATCAAGGGAATGAACATCCCCAAGAACGAAGGAAGGGACGACAGAATGACCGCACATTCAAGGAACCAGGATCCCATGCCCACTGTCTTCTGCCTGGTCCGGCTGTGACCCATAGCCCCAAGGAACCGGTTTTGTGGTTCTGACCCTCCACTCTGACTTTCCAGACTCTTCTCTAAGCTCTTGAATAGGAAACTCCACTGGCTCAATATAATGACTGAGTGAGCCCAGAGCCAGCATCGTGCCTCACCTACCCTAGGGCCACCCAGTCATGCTGCCCACGTCAGGCCACAGCCACACGGGTCAGCACTACTGTTATTGGTTTGTGATTTACATGCTTAAACAAGATTCAAGTACAGGCTTTTCAGTGCAGCCATGTTTTCAGAAGAAAACTTTGTTCAGATGACTTGTTTCATGTAAGTCCACTTACAACGAAATGGTGCAGAGTACTGAAGCCTGCGTGATGTCCAAGCACATCTGCATAAGTTTAGTAAAATGCCTCCTGCCTACCCCACATTGGTTGCTCTCCTTATCCACTTCTGATCAGGGTCCATCCCCCAATCCTGCAGTCACTGAGGTCCCTGCGGGTGGCTCTGGGCTCAGACTCCTCGTTCCCTCCAGTCAGAGCACAGAGGACCCTAGATTAGTTCATTTATGCACCAGGGACACCGACAAGCAAGTCTTCAGAAAGCATGGTATGTCATTAATTCTTATTGATGCTAAAACTTTCCTTTTTAGCAAAACAAAAACTGTTCACTGAGCATCCACTCTCCATCAATAACAGAAGGAAAGGAAATGTTAAAACATGCTAAATAATTGCCCCACGGAACTTGTACTAATGACCATAAACTTCTCCTATGATAATTTTTCTCTACACTTTTAATTACCAATCAATAATACTTTGCAGCTGACATTTAAAAATGCTGAACCACAGGTAGGAACACTGACTGAGAGAAAATCTACAACGTGGGACTGAATTTGCCAAATCAATACACTTTGCCATTTAACAAATAGTAGCATGTAAACAGTCACCAAGATTAGCAAGCGGAAAGACTCAGCCTGGGGTCTTCATTACTGTTTTTAACGCCAGGCTGTGTTTCCCTGGTAGAAGCCCTCTGCTGGGAACAGCCAGGCTATCGCAGCCCCCGCTCTGCTGTCCAGAGGGGAACCTGCCTCGGAAACGTGGACTCGATGGTCTGAAGGAAGAGACGCTTCCACGACGGGCATTCTCCTTACTTAAATGGAATTCCTTAATAAAACTCAAAGGGCCTGGCCAGTATGTGTAAATGATTGAATCATAAAGGCATTAGACAGAGATATGGGAGTTTGAAACCCTCCTCTTGTGAGTGTATCAATATTATGTCAATCATTCATTTGAAATTGAAGGAACAGGTGCAATGAAATACCCATCTACCTTGGAGACTAAAGAAGAGGGAGGCCTGGAACAGCCATGCCGACCTCAGGAAAATCAATTTCTTAGAGCACTGTGGTGGAGCATAGGCAATCCTTATTCTTATTATTATTAATAATAATAATACGTTTAGACCCTAATGATCTCCAGCACGTTATTATTGAAATGCTGTTATCCGCATGAGGGGGTGGAAGTGATTTGTCTGGGTGGAGCTGGGCCTCCTACAGGCAGCCAGGCGGTCAGGAACGGCCCGCGTATTGTCTTTTTTGACTCAGCAACTGTGTATGAAACGTTTGGTGAGAACAGCTGAAACCCGCATGGAAGGTGTTAACTCACTATCACGCAGGGTACCACGCAGGGTTTCTGGTCCCGCTCCCCACATAAGAACGCAGGACATGGAGAGACCAAAAAGGAACACCCACGGAGCCATAGATAGGGGAGTCACACCACTATATTCTCGCTGGCGGCTGGCCAGAGACACAGGAATCAGGAGCCACACAATCTGCAACCCACCGTGCTAACTGCAATCTGCCCTTGCTAGCTCAGCCACCATCTTCTTGCTAGCCCCCATTTGCTGCTAGCATAGCCACAGCAGTTATATTAGTGGCCAATGGCTCACTGGTTACAGCTGACGGCCAACTACGCACAGCGGATGGCCATCCAATCACAGTTGACGGCCATTTACTACCTGAGCCAGCACCTTTCTACGTGCAAGTGAGAGCCTGGAAGCTGCCCTCCTGGCTCTGTCCCCACACTCACCTTTGGCTGGTATGGGGCCATCAGCTTCTGTACCTGGTTAGCTTTCTCCATGTGAAACTTTCAGACCCTGCTTCATGTTCCTGTTTACAGAGCAGTATCTCATCCACCAAGAGCAGTTGCCTGAATCTGTTTAATCTGTGGAATCCAAATTTATTTTGATTGAAACTAAACTATAGAAGTAGGACATACTCAGCAGCCAGTGTCCAGCCCTGGACTCTGGTGGTCAGGGGTCTCCTGCTGGACCCCCCTCCCTTGCATTAGAGTCCAGCCGACACGGTCAGTGGGAGGCCACACTGGGGCTCACAGACTTCCTGTTTCCCAATGAGCGTTTTCTTTTGTAAAGACGCCGGGAGAAGCCATGCGCGGACCAGCCTCAGCGCTTTGCTTCTCTCCGCCCAGATCCGCACCCAGCCTGTCCACATTACAGCCTTGGAACACGCCTCTGCATCTCCCCGAGTTTCGTGGCTCCATCTCCCAAGTGTGCCCTGCCTGTCATGTCCTCCTGACCAAATGCTACGTATCCCTCGGGAATTGATTTAAACCACTATTGATTCCAAAGTCTTCTTTCTTTGTCCCCGAAGCCTGGGGAGATGCCTCCCTCCTCTCGAGCTTGGTGGCTATCAGAGCTCAGTTTTGGGTGACTTCAGAGTGCAGTGGCCAGGGAGGGTCAGATGGGAGTGAGTGCCATCCTTGGAAGCTCCCTGGCAGGGACGGTCATGGACTAAACGAGCTTCCAGGAGAAGTAACTTGCTCAGAAGTGTCAGGGTCAAGGGTTCTGCCAACGCCAGGACACCTCCACAGACTCAATCTTCTTCCTCATTCACGAGACAGTCCAGAAAGAATCATGAGAAATATCTACAGAGGTGTCAGAAAATGTTCCGGGCAGCTAGCTTTATAACTTCAAGGACTAGGAGTTTTTCAGGTATCTGGTGAACATATCCTTTTGGATTACATTTAAAAATCGAAATGTGTATGCCCACGTTTTCAAACAACTCAGCCATCCTTCAAGGCTATGAGATTCGAACTTTCCTGAAACTTATTATTGACAAAGCGTCCTCACTCAGTATTCCCAGTTGGAAAGTCCACTGGAGTCATGGCAGAAATCACTGGGAACAAGTGAAAGCGAACATTTGTTTTTCCCCTGTTGCTTTCCAGGTTCTTTCAAACTGACTCAGACAAGGTGAAACAATGGTTCAAATCGGTGAATACAATTTATGTGGAAGCCTTTCTTCAATGGTCTGAAAATTATTGTTTGTGGAAGTACTAAAAGGCCATTCCTAAATGTGGTAGGGGGCGCCACAGAGCCTGGTGTGCCCTTCACAGCACGTGTATGACAGCACGTGTAGTTTTTGTGACTACCCTCTCTTGGAATAAACAGAAACCCCCTGGTGTCATGTGAGAGGAAGACGCTGGGTGTGGGGAGGCCACCAGCAGCTGTCAGGGGCACAGACCCAGCAGTGACCCTAGTTCTGGTTCTTTGTTAAGTTTTCAAGTAGCAAACTTTGGGTTTGCTCATCCCTTTGCTTTCTTTCTTGTGCCAGTAAAGACCAAGTAAAATATTAAAATATAACTTGCATTTGAAACGGAAAAATGTAGACTCAGAAAATCCCTTCTGTAGCTGTTTGAACTTTAGATGTCTGTGCGCTGATGTCCACTTTCGCGTCCCATGACACCCACCACATGTGGCTTGCCAGTCTGGAAGCCCATGGCATGGGTGGTCTATGTTTGCTTCACCTTCACCACCAAATTAGATTTTGTGGACAGCAGTTGGGGAGTTAGCTGACAATTTGGGTGAAAACACATCAAAATAATAAGCAAGAAAATGTTGCTTAAATATCTGAAGACGTATTGATTCGTGCTGAACTGGCAGTGTGGAGACACTCAGGGAAGCATGAGTGGGGCCGATCTGGCAGTGGTTCCCCTTTCACATAGCGGCTCGTTGAAGGTGGATGGTACAGCGTCTACTTGAGACACAACCGCCTCCACTGGTGCAAAAATACACACTCATGATTCAGGCCATGATTTCATTTCCCAACAGCATCAGAAAGTCCGCTAAGGGTACAGTCAGCCCTTTCCAAGAGTCCACAGTTTGGATGATGGTCAGAGGCAGAGGACAAAGGGATGTGAGAAACGGGGTGATCACACATGTCAGGCAGGAAGTGGTCTTGCTCGAGATTGTACAGGGAAACGTGTGTGCCTGCACACGTACCTGTATGTGTGAATATGGGCAAATATGCACACGTGTGCATACATGTACATGGGAAGTAAGTAGTGTGTGTGTGCATGTGTGTGAGCCCTTCAGCGTGTGAGCGTTTGGAGGGGCTTGAGGCCTTTCAGTTAGGGCGTGCTCATTGTCACCGCACACTCCACACACTGCTCAAATACAGAAACAAAGCCTTCCCCCCCCCCAAAGACCGCCCCTTAGAAGAGCCCTGACTGGAAGCAAGGGCTACGCCCCCCCAAAACACGCACACACACACCCCACCCCGTGTGCGGGGGCGGCTGTCTGGGAAGGTCGCACCCCTGGCCCGAGTTCTGGGTGGACGCCCAGGTCCCACAGCTGGAGGCTGCACATCAGCCACAGTCCTCACAGCCGAATGGCAGCTTCTTGCCCGAGGGCTTTGCAGCCGAGCACCCCAGTTTGTGCTGCTCACCCACAGTCGCAGGCCGGCTGCGGCAGCTCCCTAGTGGGCTTCTTACCTGCGGGAACTTGCACCAGAGACAATGACCAGCTACAGCCCAGTCCCCTGGCCCTCAGCTACGCCCAGCTGGTCCCTATGGCTTTCCTGGTCAGTAGCCCCCCCATCCCCAATCCCGTAAGAGCGCTGGTAGCCTGGTGGTCACGAAACCTCCTTAGTCCGGGGTGGCTGCGCCTGTGCCCTTCAGTGGCCAGTGGGGAGGGAGCACAGATGAGGCCCTAGGGTGTGCCCTGGCTTCCATGTGCTCTTTCCTGCCCATCTGGCCAATAGCCCCAGCTCCCATAAACAGGGTCCCATGCACCAGCAGCCAACCCAGGGAGGCTGTGGAGGACAGTCCCAGGTTAGGCAGCAATGGAATTGCTAGCTGGGGCTTCCCATGAACAGGAAAGCATGGTGAGCCTGGTGGTGCTGTGGCCGATGGAGATCCTAGAGGTGGGGGTAGACCTGAGCAGCGCCTCCCGTGGCTGGGGGCAGACCTGAGCAGCACCTCCCGTGGCTGGGAGCAGACCTGAGCAGCGCCTCCTGTGGCTGGGGGCAGACCTGAGCAGCGCCTCCTGTGGCTGGGGGCAGACCTGAGCAGCGCCTCCCAGGGCTGGGGCAGACCTGAGCAGCTCCTCCCGTGGCTGGGGCAGACCTGAGCAGTGCCTCCCGTGGCTGGGGCAGACCTGAGCAGTGCCTCCCGTGGCTGGGGCAGACCTGAGCAGTGCTTCCCGTGGCTGGGGCAGACCTGAGCAGTGCCTCCTGTGGCTGGGGGCAGACCTGAGCAGCGCCTCCCATGGCTGTCACAGTGCACAATGGCAGGTTTGGCAGCTGACACCCAAAGGCATTCAGGTTGTCCTGCCTGAAACCTGTGAGTGTGACCTGATGTGGAAAAAGAGGCTCTGCAGGTACGATTCAGTTAAGGATCACGAGTTGGGGAAATGGAGGGAAATGCAAGAAGCCACAGTCTTATTAGGTCCCTCACATCCCAGAACAGGCAAGCTTGTGAGGGAGATGCTGCTGGCTGACTGGGCCTCCTGGGGCATGCCTGACACCTGTGTCACCCTTGGCTCTTCCGCTTGGAAGACGGAACCTTCCTGTCGGCTTCCTCTTGCTTGTCAGACAGTGTTCCGTTTTATGTAAAACTGGATCCAAAAGCAATTTGAAATCTTACAAGGTGTGTCAGCACATTTTGCACTGAGAATTTTTCACCTGTACAGTGAGCCCGTTGAAATGAACCTTCCACACTGGTGAGTCCGGCGTAAAGTGAAGTCTGCCTTCCTGGAAAACTTGGCCTCACTCTGACTGTGCCATTGGTCTTGGTGTTCTCTTAACGGCCTCGATGAAGCAGGATATCTTCTAATAGGTATTATGGGGGGGGAAAAACTACATGGCCCAAGGAGACACTCTGAGTAAGTGTTCTAACGAAGGCAGGAAGCCAGGGAGCGTCCTCAGGGCCTGGGAAGATGAGACCTCAGGCAGAGGGGCCCACAGCACCCCAACGCCCCAGAGAAGGGGAATGGGAAAGGCGAGGGGCTTACAATTTGGCCCGAGTCATGGGGACACTGCTACGAACAAGGATTTTCCAGTGTCCGCTGGTACCATGTGTGAATGGCGAGCCTCGTGTTACGATTTGCTTCTTATGGAGCTTCATTTTCCTAACTGCTGCAGGTTTTCACAAGATTGTTTTACACATAGGGTCAGTGCCTTTCAAAATAATAACTATTTACTTACGTTACAAAGAATTCCAAATCTGTAGTCCAAAATGCATCTGAAAAAGGGAAATGCTATTATTCAGAAAATTCTGCAGCCACAACAAAATCAGCTTGTTTTGCCTTTCAAATAAATGTGCCTGAGCTCGCTGGCTTACCCAGCCCTACTCAAGGAGGACGCGACATGACGAATGATAAAGTGACTGCACCGCCCCTGAGACTGAACTGAGGAGCCTGGAGATGGACGGGTGGGGCTCCCAGAACCCTCCGCCTCTGGGATTTGCATTGACTACATCTGGGGTGAACTACACACCCATATACACTTATTTCCTCAGGAACATTTGCACAAAAACAAGGAGTGTTTTAAGCATGCAGAATGATTTCCCAGGACCTTTGCAAAACAACCCGTCCCGCGCTGGCATTCACGGGCCCGACCCCCAGAGCTGTGGGACAGGGACGCTCTCCGTCTGTCTGCCAGCCTCATTCTCCTGCAGGCCCCACATCTACCTGTGATTCAGGAAGTTAATTATTAAACCCTCCCGATTGTTGTTGAGTTGTATGATAGCATGGGTCCGGGCACAGTAGTTATGCTATCTCCCATCTACTGCACATTTAACTACCTTTGATCTTATCACACAGCAGATACAGACTGAAATAATCACCATTTAAATATATTAGGTTGTTTGACATAGGTACTACACACAAGGAAAATCAATAATGATTATACAATCGCCAGATACAATGTAAACGGCATACCGCAGAGCCTTTACCAGGCGAGATAACATCACAGAAACCCCAACCAGAGTCAATAGCCATTAGTTTTTAAGAGTGGCCACTTGAACTTGTGCATGTGGGGGTGGGCACTGGAGCCAGGTCACCCCAGATGTAGGGTCTTCAAATAGCTGAGGTTCAAAGGAATAAAGAGAAGGCTTGTGCTGGCTAAGACTTGCTGAATCTTTGGAACCTAAATGTCATCAGATTCTGTTTCTGTTAATGTTCGGAAGAGCCCTTTGCATTATGCTCAATTAAAGAAAAATACAGCTAAGAACGCCTTTACAATTATAATTAAATTCAAGTGTCCCAAACACATATCCCACACAGAGACCTCAGCCTGTAAGCACTAGAATCTGACCGGATCCCTCAGAGCTGAATTTTGGTCCTAAACCCTGTGGGCCTCTCTCAGTGAAGTGGGGAGGAGAAAGTCGTGGGAACACATGTATTCTGCGCCATTTTCTCCAAGGCAGTGGGGTCCTGACATTCTTATAGGGAGTTTCACCAGTGAGTCATTTGGGAAAGAAAACACTTTTCGCTCAGGAAAACGTCTTCCAGAGTTCCTAAAAACCAGAGACCTATCTTGGCATCTGCAAGTTCATAAATGTCACAGTTTCTTGGCCAATAGTGAAGAATGCAGCGATGGCTGTGGTGAAATGTAAGCAGTTATCAACTTTCCAGATTGTTCTCAGGCGGAAGAGGGGCCGTCATGATGAATCTGTTCTGAGTCCTCCAGGCCAAGCCCAGAAACGCTCGTGTGGCTTCCGCTGACATATTGGTCCCCCTTTGCTGCCCAGACGCCATTCCAATAGGCCAGCCTTCACAGACATTAATCACGGTGGCAGCACTGTGCTATCTCCCTCTGCGGGGAGAGAGAGAGGCAGGCTGAGAAAAGTCAGCATTATTCCTCTGTTTACATCCACCGGTCCTAACAGCTTGGCACGCTTGAACCCTAAGCAAATACTACACGCTGAAGAGAGAGGGCCGGCAAAAAAGAGAATGCCACCATTCTCGTCCTCTCAGAAAATTAAAAGCTCTTGGAAGGTATACAGCCATCACTTCATAACCCTCATCCTCTCCCCTCTCCAATACAGCTGTCACATTCACTGTTTAAGCTTCTCTCTGTAATCACACGATTATGTACTTCATCACCTGCCCCACCCCCATCATTCCATCTAATGGTTTTAAAGGAAAAGGAAATTACTTGTCCTCGCAGCCAGCACTTGACACTTTTATGGGTCATTTGTAATGAAGCTATTCTTTGGCCTTAATGGAGACCTTGATTCCGACCAGTGTGAATAATTGTCAAAAGGTGATTAATTAAATATTCACCACTCCCCTATAAAATTGATCAACATATTACATTACACTGCTCCAAAAGTTATTTTATTTCTTCATTCTACTTCAAATTCTATGCATTTAAACAAGCTTTAAAATGGAGCCATATAATTTACTACATATTAATTATACATACATACTGACTAAAGTAAGAAGAAGTGTTTTACACCTTTTTTTAACTCTGTAAAATGTGCCACCATTACTTACGACCCTGAGAAGTCCTGCCCTGGAAAGGAAACCCCTTGCATGGGCCTCCTCTGTGTGTGTAGTACAGGGACTTTGGTTAGCGGGTTTTAATTTCTGCAAATGTGTAGCTGCGAACATGTGAAATAAATTTCCAAAGGGGAAAGTAATATTACCAAATAGAACTGATATGTGAAGTTCTGGCGTTTATTGTTTCTTTGTACGCGCGCGTGTGTGTGTGTGTGTGTGTGTGTGTGTGTGTGTGTGTGAGGAGGGGGAGCGCAGCTCACAGTGGCGCATGAGGGTACTGAACCTGCAACCTTGGTGTTGTTAGCACCGCGCTTCAAACACCTGAGCTAATCCACCACCCTTGGAAGTTCTGGCTTTTAAAATGTCATCCGAGGACAAGACGACTTTAGTGAACTTTGCAAACCATCACTGGCCACACCTGAGGGGCAGCCATTGGGGTGGGGATGAGGGGCAGGCAGGGGGCATGCTGGGCTGGGGACCGCCGAAATAAAACATAGAGCCTGAGCCTGCGTCGCTGTCACCAATCTAGGACTTCGGTTCACTGCGGTTTTTGACGGTCGGAGTAGCTAAATGCACAATCTCCCTGGAAAACGCAGCTTTCCTGCTTGCGTTTGTCCCCAGCATCCTGGCCACACTGGCCGTGGACTCTCGGCCAAGCGGACAGTGACACATGAACCGGGAACTGCCAACCTCACGCCAAACTGGATTCCAGAGACACCTTGGAGGCTCAGGCATCAAACCAAATGTTACTATTCACAAGGAATCGATGTGACATCAGGAGTTATGTTTTAAAAACATGTATGAAAATAGAGGGGAAATTACAACCAAAAGAAAAAAAAAAAGTAACCCAGTTTCTCAAGACAGTGATCCTGCCTTTGACCCGGGAGAGACAGACATGGAACCGAGTGGTAGTCTTGCCTCTGACCCACGCTGGACACGCCAACACGGTAGTGACGCAGGCGCGTGCGCAGCGCCAGGGGGGCACCCCCACCCCCACCACCCCCACGCCCACCCCCTCCACCCCCCACCCCTACCCCCCACCCCACCACCCCCACGCCCACCCCCTCCACCCCCCACCCCCACCCCCACCCCACCACCACCACCCCCTCCGCCCACCACCCCCACCCCCACCACCACTACCCCCACCACCCCCACTCCCACCCCCACCCCCAACCCCACCCCCCACCCCACCACCCCCACGCCCCCACCCACCACCCCCACCACCACCCCCACCCCCACCCCCACCCCACCACTCCCACGCCCCCACCCCCACCCCCACCCACCACCCCCACCCCCACCACCACCCACCACCCCCACCCCACAACCCCACCCCACGCCCCCACCCCCACTACCACCCCCCACCACCCCCACCCCACGCCCCCACCCCCACCCCACGCCCCCACCCCCACCACCCCCACCCCCACCCCACGCCCCCACCACCCCCACCCCCACCCCACGCCCCCACCACCACCACCACGCCCCCACCCCCACCACCACCCCCACCCCGCGCCCTGATCCCTGCACCGCAGCCCAGCTCAGCTGCGTGTCACACTACGTGTCACACTACGTCTCACACTACGTCTCACACTACGCTGCTGCCGCGGAAGCGCCCAGGACTAAACCCAGCGCGGCCTGGGACCCAGGTCCAAGTCTGCGGCGAATCCAGAATCCACGCACTCACAGTCTAGAGAGCCTGGGAGGCGACTCTTCGCATGCTGATTACTGATTTCATTGAAATGGTCAATCAAGCCCCCTCTCCTTTTTATTTCCAGGCTGTTAAAATGTCATTGAGTGAACAGAGCAGATAAAAAAAATGATGAGCACAAAAAATAATATTTCAACTTGAACAAACTTGCTATTTGTAGGCTTGATCACGTGGATCGGCTGTGGTCAAGATGATTTCAGCAGCGGCTGCAGGAATGAATCCCACAAAGGGACTGAGTTTAATCATCCAATCCCAGACTGTATTGATTTTGGGGACTACTTGCAATGACTATATAAATAAGCCATTTCTTTGCAACTGTATCTACAGCCGGTCATGAACCCAAAACCTTCACAACCTGGTCCACAGTGAATTATGCCCTGCAGAAATAAATTAATAAAACTAACACAGCCGGGCTCCTCCACCAACTTATTTTCACGTTTCAAGAGCTTAAAAATATAAAATCAATAATCATTTAGTCATAAGGGTAAATGAAGCGACATAACATCAAAGTATACCCTTTAGCCATTCAAGTCATCCCAGGTAATTTATCTCATCAAAAGGCAGTGGTAATAATCCTTTCCACTCCGAGACAAGCTGCCACACAGCTGCTGTATTATCCTAGAGTAAACAAGTTGGGAGAAAATATTAAAAATCAATATCTGTTTCCTTCTATCAGACCAGATGGCATCCATCATATACCTTCCCCAGCAAAGGTGCCCAGAGTGAGGAAGCTGAGGGATTAACACCACGAAACAGAGCTCGGCTCGATGGGGAATGACAGCTGGATTTCCTTAAAAATGCAGAATTTTACAATTGCAAAAATTTGCTGAAATTATAATTATGGAGAAAAAAATCTATTGTAGCCATAGGGCACGAAAAGGAAGCAATTACCAGCACTTCGAAATAAAAATGCAAACGGCAGCTTTCCCTAGTACCCCGCAAGTGATCCCAGTTACTTGATTGATTTGATCATTCATTCATTCCTTCATTCCTTCATTCTTGGAGCCAAGTGCTTTCCAGCCATGAAATTCAGGCACCAGCCCCTCCAACTGGAGAATGTATCACACCGGCACACCACACCGTTGTCACACATCACAATCTCTCCCCAAGACACCTCCTCCCAGTTTTGACAGGCTCCTTTCTGATTACAAAGGCCCAAGTAGAAAGAGCAGATGTCAAGGCCCTGAGAGGTGTCCTGCCAGGAAGAGGAAAGAGCTGCCTGACCCGGGCACCCTGGCTGGGTGGCTCTTTAGTGACCAATTCAGGCGCCGGACTCCTGGACATGTAAGCAGGAGCCTGCTGAGGGATAAGGCTGATGAGCCCGACGTGGAATGCATGGGAGGGAAGGCTGGACAAACCCTTCCAGAGAGCGGATAGCCCCACGTGTCAGGCTCTGCCTGCTTTCAAGCCCAGAAGCCCAGCCTGAATTTTATCTTAGGAAATAAAATTCTGGAAAATGGGGTGTCATTGTTGTTCTTAGGGAAGCTTTTAGCCTCACCTCTGTCAAAAACATCAGGATACACATACACACACACACACACACACACACACACACACACACACACACACACTGTTATCAAGCACCCGAAAACCACAAAATCCCTGAAATACACTTACTGTCAGGAATGGCCATCTCAAGACTTTGGAATTCAGGTACGGTATTCCTCATCCTGCAAAACCATGTCCACTCCATACAATCCATTATAGGCTGAATTACATCCCCCCAAATTCTGATGTTGAAACTTTAACCTTATAAAGTGACCATTTGGAGATAGGGCCTTTATAAAGCGGTATCAAGTTTCCATGCGGTCAGAGGGTGGGTCCTAACCCGTAGGACTGCGGTCCTGATAAGAGGAAGAGACACCAAGAGTGCCATCGGCAAGCCTAGGAGGGGCTCTCACCAGAAACTAGCCTCGCCAACACCTTCCGCTTGGACTTCCAGCCCCCGGAAACATGAGAAGAGACAACTCTGCGGTTGAGTACCCAGCCGAGTATGTTGTCACAGCAGCCCTAGCAGACAGATCTGTCATCCCTACACTTACCTACACCTTAAGCTCAATAAGGTGGCTTCCTCAGAATTTCCACAGTGCAATCTTCATACATAAGATTGTTTCATAAAGAGGCTCCTACACACTCAAATAAATAGACCCTCGAACGTACCCCAAAATAAATCTCTCTTGGAGGAAGTCCTACCTTATGTCAGGTTGTGAGACAACCCCCATGTTTTATGCTAGAATAGTATTTTCCTCGGTCCCAGTCACTCCAGGTTGAGCCTCTTACTAGGTGTCACCTGACAAGAACTCACAGGCCCCGTGTTCAAGTCTAGGCAGCAGGTACTTAGGAACAAGAACTCAGGTTGCATGTGGCTGTCAGAACGCCCATCACTGCCAGCTTCCTGGGAGTCTATATTTAACACAAAGGAAATCACGTTCACACACATTCCTCTTCAGAGTCACCATGCATCGCCTGGCTGCCATTGGGAAGTGGCTTGAGTGTTAACCTCAGCACACGCCCTGACGTTTTTTTCCGAGCAGATGTGATCTTAACGGATACATCTTGTTCTAGCCTAGGGAAGCCTCCGTGCACATCCTGACTCTCAGGTGGTGAATGTACTACTATTCTCAGATAAACTGTCATTCCAGAGAGAAAGGCAGAGCGCACACAGAACAGAGATCTCCAGGAAGCACGCGTGTTTCTCTGGAAACACACACCAGGAGGCAGGGACCTCTCCGGCCTCTGAGGGGTCCTTCCAGGGACCCTGCACCCCACACGCAACTGCACAGGCTGAGGGCTCAGAGAAACCGCTGCCTCCCACGCTGTCAGAAAGTCACACAGGGTTTCTTTATTCTTCCAAGGGCAATCCAAACTGAAAACAAATTGTAAGTCATACAAAAAGTTTAAAGGATTCTGTTCACATTACCACTTACTGTGTGGATGGTGTCTCAGCCCATTGGATGCCCCCAGAAGTCATCATCACTCTTACTTCTCACTTGGGGAGACTCTCAGAGTGGGTGCTCTCTTGTAGTAAGCGCTGGGCATACACTATTTGTAAAGTTATTCCACTTGATGAATGTAGCTTTTCTTTTATAGAAATGACTGACTGAGCCCTTGTCATCTGCTTGGTTTAAAATCCAAAGTATCAACA
The DNA here is from genome assembly GCF_964194185.1 of Rhinolophus hipposideros. NCBI lineage: Eukaryota > Metazoa > Chordata > Mammalia > Chiroptera > Rhinolophidae > Rhinolophus > Rhinolophus hipposideros. Next base: position 99,523,237 of record NC_138053.1, read on the forward strand.
TTTGGATTGTGAAGAATTGGACGTTCGAGCCTCAGAAATACCACATTTGCTTTCATGTCATACTATATATCACACATCAAATAGATTACAAATGAGGCTGACTCAGAGAAAGTCACCTAAAAAGCCACGGAACCCCATCCCAGACCCTGACGGACAGCCACTCTCACCAAGACAGCTGCGGAGGTGGCACATATGTCATGACGGGTGCCCAGTGTTCTGTGGGGCCGAGCCCATCAATCACGGCAACTTCCGTGGGACCCTCCCAGCCCACGGTGCTCAGTACCGCTCCTTTAGGAAACATTTCATCATTGACACACTTCTCAATGGGTATTAAGAAAGTGAACTCTTTACATCTCTGTGGTTGCTAAGAAACTGGTATTTAAAGTAGGAAAATTTTCATCTGTATCAGATATATTATTTTTTTCCATGGCAGACATGATCTCAAGATCTGCCCAGAGGTTTAAAATATGACTTTTATAGAGAGAAATTATCCAGTTACATAAATATTAGTCCCTCTTTTCTGGAAATGATTCTCTGCAAGTCTCATTTGTTACTGAACCTTCAGCACAGCACATCAAGCACACACGCTCCAGTGATGGCAAATACTACTGGAATTAGTAGCTGCGTATTTGACCAGGGACAGGTCTGTGTACAAGGTAACGTTTCCCATCAACGCTATCCCTTCCCATCCTGCTTAGGTCAGACTAAGCTATTTCTTAAGCAGGTTTGAATGAAATGGACAAATTACAAGAAAAACATCCTTTTCTAAAATTGAGGCCAGAAGGAAGAACAAATATAAACAAACCTAGATGCTTAAAAAAAAAAAAAAATTGATCCACTGGTCGAATGCCAATCCCCAGTCTAGTTGTCACCACCATCACCTGTCTCAGATGGTGTGGTCTGGTGGAGTTAAAGCAGCTATGGCTTACGAACCAGGATTTCCACTTAATTCTAAACCAGGAATTTATGCACTTATATTCTCACATGAGAAAGTTAGATCTGGCCTTTTTTATGGTAGGGCTATACCTTCCTAGGCAATCTTGTGTGTATTTTATACCAAATATATACATACCATTAGATATAAACACATGCAGGTTTGGTTCTCTGTTTGGTTTTGGTCACTGATTTATTTTATCTTTAACTTTCTGTTGTGCTTTTCTCACTCTCTACCTAGTAAAAAATCTACCCAAAATCCAAATTGCATTTCTGGAGGTAAAGAGTTGGTGTCTGAAATGAAAAATCACTGTATGGACTTAGAAGATTAAGCACCACAGGAAAGTATAATGTAGAGGGCAGAGGGAAATTGGGGAGGGCAGGCAAGCAACCAGGAAAAGAAACACAAAGACTGTACAAAAATGAAGTGTGTGAAATCATTACATTAATTATGGTGTGTAAATCATACTATACATGTGTGATCAAATAGACACCTTTGAGACAGAATATTTGGAAAGCAACGTTTGGCAATAATTTCGAAATTAAAAAGTACCTATGTTTTTGACCCAGAAGTGCCAGACCTGGGATCCTATAGGACAGAAATGCAAATATAAGAATATATGTACAAGGATGTATGTTCCAAGATCATTGAGAATCACAAAGAACTAGAAGCAATAGGCTGCCTTTTAGTAGAGAACTGAGAGGATCAGTTTTGGGACTTCTACTTTCATGCCTAGGAACATGATAGAACCATCCAAAACTGATATAGAGCAGTACACGTCAGGAAGGTGCAGGAACTTAAAGCTGTGTCAATGTAATGTGTCCAAAAAAGAAGCACAGAGAGGGAGAAAAACTGAACAAACAAAACTAGAGCCTCGTGACCTGTAGAAAGATATCGAACAATCTAATACAAGTACATTTGGAGTTTCTAAAGAGGGAAGGTATCAGCAATATATTTCAATAAATAATGATCAAAATTTTAAAAAATTGATGAAAACTCTGAACACACCAATGGAAAAAACTCACCAAAGCCCAATCAGAACAAATGCAAAGAAAATCACACAAGAAGCCAGAGGTTGGAAGGTGGAGACATGTGATGTGGGGGTGGGGGGAACGAAGATAACAATGATGACAGACTTCTCCTGACAATCAATGAAACCCAGAAGACAATGGGAAAAATCTATAAAGTGCTGAAATGGGAAAAAGAGTCCACCTATAATTCTGTGTCTAGGGAAACATTTTTCAAAAATAAGGCAAAATAAAGACTTTTCCAGATAAATAAAAACTGAAGTAATTTATCACCAGTAGACATCCACTACAAGCAGTGTTAGTTAAAAATCTTCTCCATGTTGAAGTTAAACAATGCTAAATGGAAACTTGGATCTAAAAAAGGAATAAAGAGCCCAAGAATTCGTAAATATGTAGATAAATATTAAAGTTCTTTTTCTCAATTTAAAAATTTTTAAAGTAAAATTGACTATTTAAATAAAAAATGTAACAATATATTATAAGGTTTATATCATACATTTAAATGAAATGTATGACATTGGGAAATGGAAACACTCTTAGAAGGGTCTTACTTTATGTGTGTAAAAATATAATATTTAAAAGTACATTCTATTGAATTCAAGTTGCATATTGTAAACTCTAAAGACTACTAAAAATATATAATTAAAAACAGATATAACTTATCATCCAACAACAGAGACAAAGAAAATATTTTTTTATTTCTCAATTTAAACAGGGCATGAAAAGATAAACAAAGGAAAAGAACAAATGGGACAACTAGCAATATGATAGATTTAGCCAAATCATAATAGTAGTCACGTTAAATATAAAAGATCTAAAATCAGTAGTTAAATGATAGAGATTGCTGTACCTGACAGAAAAGCAAGACCCACTACACTGTCTATGAGAAAGAAGCTTCAATTTTAAAACAGAGCTAAGTTAAAATAAAAAGATGAAAAAGGGTATATAATGCAAACACTAACATAAGAAAACTGAAGTGACTTTCTTAGTATCAAACAATGTAGACTTCAGGACTAGGAATATATATATATAAAATCACACACACTCACCAGGGACACCAAAAAAAATGTATACATATGACTTGCATTCATCTTTTGTTCTTGATATATATTGAGTATTACAATTTTAATACAGTTTTTTTTCCTTTCTTAAAATGTGTATACATGTTTTTGGCTCTCTCTCTCTCTCTCTCTCTCTCTCTCTCTCTCTCTCTCTCTCTATATATATATATATATATATATATATATATATATATATATATATATACTATAATGATAAATTGGTCTATTCATCAAGAAGATACAACAATCCTAAATTTGCATGCCCCTAATAATAGATCTTGAAGTATATGAGACAAAAAGTCTGACATAGTGATATTAAATTAAAAATAAGCAATAGGAATTTATTTGTGATGTCCCCAAGTATTTGGAAAGTATACTAAATAAGATCAGAGCTGAAATCAATGGGGTGAGGGGAAGCCTAACAATGGGGAAAAAATCAATGAAAACAAAGCTCGTTCTCTGAAAAACAACCAATAAAATTCACGAATCTTTAGTTGACTAAACGAGAAAAGAGAAGATATAAATTACCAACATCAAGAATCAAAGAGGGCACATCACTACAGATCCCACAGATATTAAAAAGATAGTAAGGAAAGATTCTAAAGAGCTTTATGCCAACACGTTCAATCACTTAAATAAAATGGAGACATTTTTTGAAATATATCAAACATAAGAAAGATTTAAAAATCTGAATAGGTCTGTATCTATCTAAAATTTATAACTTAAAACCTATCCACAAAGAAAATTCCAGGCCTATATGGCTTCAGTGATAAATTTTATCAACACTTTCAGAAATTTATAATAATAATAAAATAACATAATAATGCACAAAATATTTTAGAAAATGGAGGAGGAAAATACTATCCAATTCATTTTATGAGACCAAAATTACCTTGATACCTAGATGCCAAAAGTCAGACAAAAACATAAGAAAACTACCAAAATTCATCATGAAAAAAGAATGCAAATTGCTTTACAAAATATTAGCAAAATAAATTCATTAATAAAAAGGAACTATATCATAACGAAATGGAGTTCATATCAAACATTCAAAATTAACTTAACATTTGCATATCAATCAGCATAATTCACCATATTATCAAAATAAAGAAGAAAAAGTACATAGTTATCTCAATAGATGGAGGACCACATTTGACAAATTTCAACAGCCATTCTTGATTAAAAGTGCACAGACTAAAGTACGCAGGGAAAATTCCCGCACTAAGAAGGACCATCTGCAGGGACCCTACAGTCACATCACACTTGGTGGTGGAAGACTGCACACTCTTCTCTGAAGGTCAAGAACGAGGCCACGGCGTCTGTGCCCACCAGTCAATGTTCCAGTCAGCATTGTACCAGACGTTCCTTCTCCTGCAATAAGGCCATAAAAAGAAGCAAACATCATACAGATGGCAAGAGAAGAAATAAAATTGTCTTTATTTGTGGATAACATCATCTTGCATGTAGGAAATCCTAAGGAACCTACCAAACTTTCTAGAATTAAGAAATGAACTTAGCAAGGTCATACGATGAAAGGTCAATGTGCAATAATTAATTCTATTTATCTATGTTAGCGATAAGCAATTGAAAAATGAAATCTTTAAAATGTCCATTATCACCAGCTTCGAAAACATTACATACAAACACAGATCTCAAAATATGCCCAATGATTATATACTGAAAACTACAAGTGTTGCTGAGGAAAATTAAAGAAACCTAACTAAATGGCAAGACAGATCATGTTCATTTATTGGAATACTTGATCCTGCTACACTAGCAATGGTCTTCCACTTAACTGATAGCCTCGTGGCAATACAAATTAAAACCCCAGCAGGCTTTTCAGTACAAAATGACAGGCTGCTTCTACAACTTATTTGAAACTACAAAGAACCTGGAACAGCCACGACTTTTAAAATAGAACAGAGATGGAGAACTTACGTGGTCCGATTTCAAGTTTGCTACAGTAATACAGTCCATTTGGTATCAACATTAAAATAGACATGTAAATCAATAAAACAGAATAAGTAATGTAGGAATGGATGCACTCTCAAGCGGTCGATTGATTTTCTACAAAGATGATAAGGCAAGTTAATGGAGTAAAGGGCAGTATTTTTAATAAATGGTCCTAGGACAACTGGACATCAATTAAAAAAACACACATACATTCTAAATACAAAAATTAACTTGAAATGGATTATAGGCCTAATATAAAATTATAAAACTTCTCAAAGAAATAATAGAAAATTTTTGTGACATTGAGGCTGGCAAAGATTTCTTAGGCTGCAAAAGCATAAACCTCATAAAATAAAAAGTGATAAATTGAACTTACACAAAATTAAAAACATTTGGTCTTGGAAAGATATCAAAAAATGAAAATGCATGCTATTGACTGGGGAAAACATTCACCATACATATATCAGACCAAAAGTTTATGTCTAAAACATAAAGACCTCTTATAATTCAATAAGAATACAAACAGCCAATTTAAAAAAAAAAGATCACAAGTGTGTCACCTGATATTTATAAGCAAAAGATGTGAGTGATCGATAAGCACATGAAAAGATGTTTACCATCTTAAATTATCAGAGAAACGAAATTAAAATCACAAGAAGAGATCAGTACAAACCCATGGAATAGCTCAAATTTAAAAATGGGAAACAGCAAGTGTTGGTACAGGGGCCGAGCAACTGCCACCCTCACACTACTGGTGGGAATGGGAAGTGACAGCTCCTGGGGACACAGCGGTAAGAGTCCCACAAAGTGATTGAGGGAGTGTACTCACTGCATGGCCCAGCACTCCCACTCTGGGGTATTTACCCAAGAGAAATGAAAACATATACATGAATACTGTCAGCCGTCTTATTCTTAACAGCTCCCTAAATGAGTACATAGAAAATCATGGCCTAATAACGAGGCTTAAGTACACAATGACGAGAGGTCAGGAAGTAACTAAGAAAACGACCAATTCAACAAAATGAACTTTATGAGGAAAGAAGGAAACGGGAAAAAATGTTGTCTAGAGATAACAAAAAAACAAAAAACAAGCAGAAAATAAAACTTAAGTAGATCAGTCATCGTAATAAATGTACGTGAGCTTCATTCATGTAATGAAAGAGAGAATCTCACAAATTGGGGTAAAATAAATCCTGTTACAAGTCAATTGAAGAAGACACATCAGAACATGAAGGTTGAAAAAACTGGAAGAACAAAGAGATGTCAATCAAATATCAAGACAACAAAAGCCACCAGAGCGATATGGACACTGAGCAAACAGAACCCAGAAAACAACAAAATGCAGTCAAACAGTCACATAATAAGAGGGTGCACTAGAAAACATGTCAGTCAGAAACGGTTTTGGACCTAACAACATAGCTGAAAAGCACTCCAAGCAAGTAAAGAGGAGTAGAACATTCTCAATCACAGTAAGAGACAGAAACCTAAATCTCAAAAACTAACAGACTAAACAGAAAAAAAAAGTAGAAATATTGGATACCACACTTAACAAGCTTGGTCTAATTTACCTCTCAATACTGAAACTAAACAATTAGAGGATACACATTCTTTTTAAATATTCATAAAACTCACAAAATTGGGTATTTAGTACTGCACATAGGAATCGTAGTACTGCACATAGACATATTTTAAATAAATAAGTAAAGCCTAGAGTACACTCTCTTAATAACTATAAAAATTGGTGCTTTGAAAAGATGTAAGATCCAAACTACATAAATCTGAATAGGAAAAATAACGTGAAGGCACAAATAACCAAAATTCAAGGCGGAAGGAAGTAAATAAAAACTTGTAGAAATACATTTGAAAACCCAGACATAGTGAAATTATCATGGAATCATAATAGCCAACACCGTCTCAGTCAGGAAACAGTGAGGCGCTTGGTGACATAAAAAGCTCTTCAAGATACTGGTAGAGAAAGAAAACATTACAGAACACACGCAGTGTATTCTATAGAACCTACTATGTCATTATTGTGCATACATCTATTATCGTACAGTTTTGTGGATCAGAAATCCGAGAGTGACTCAAAGTGTCTCGCGAGGCTGTCGGGCAGCTGATGGCTGGGACTTTGGTCATCTCAGACTTCAGAGGGGCTGAGGGACTCTCTTCCAAGCTCAAAAGCATGACATCGGCAGGCCTCTGGCCCTCACCAGTCGGTCTGTTACCAAGGCCGCCTGAGGATACAGAGCACCGAGGTCTGAGCAGCACTGAGAACACTCCCCTGGAAGGAAAGCTGCCATCTTGCCAACCTGGGCTCGGGACTGTGAGTACATCATTCATGGTACATCTGCTCATTAGAGACGAAGCTCTGATGTCCACACTCACATCTTACACGTATGTGTGCCTTATCTGTCCACAGGTGCAAACTCACCTGTGGCTTGTATGTCTGTAAGTGCACGTGCGTGCATAGAAAGGCTGAGAGGAAACTCTGGATGATACATGGTGAATCCAGGGCGGGAATGGCATTAACAGTTTGGCTGCGGGCAGAGCCCACCTGTAAAACTCATAGCCCAGCTGCTGTGGATATGAGCTGGGAGTTTCCTCTGCTGGGCAAGGGCAGAGCAGGAACGTGGGGCTGAGAAGTGCATCTCTGGGGGCAGCCTGGCAGGGAACGGAGCAGCCAGCACGCAATCAGAAACTGCGCTCATCTTGAAACCAACCTGCCCTCTGCTCAGCTCCTGCCAACTTCAGTGCAGGCCAGGAGCCTGCAGGCCGAGGAAGGAGGCAGAGTTGGGGGTGGGGGGAACAGGTATGGAGCTGCAGGAGCTAAACCTGCCCCCCTGCACGTGCGCCCGGGATGCAGGGGCCCAGCCAGGCTTGGGGTCCTTGACTTGCCTCTGGAGCAATGAGGTCCCATCCTGGGCAGAGTCTGGTGTGGAAACAGGTTGAACCAGTTGTGCTCCCAGCTCCTCTCACCTGCGTCTGAGGTGTGTGGGACCTGAGGGCACATTCCAGCAGCACTGGAGGCAGACGGCCCAGGTGGGGGCGGGGAAGAAGTCACAGCCAGCGTGCCACCTGGGCCAGCACAACACGCAGAGGCAACCCAAACACAACCGAGATCCTGCCATCAGTGCCACCACCTAGAAGTGAGTGAAGAGAGTTCCATCGGCACTGCCAGCTGAGCCACTGCCAGGAGTAAGGGCAAGAGGTACAGGGGACCAGGAAACACGACCTGGGCTGGTGGGAGGGCCTGGGAGGGGGGATTTGAGTTTGGCAGCCGCAGGGCAGCGGGGTCCCAGGAAAGAAAAGGTAGGAGAGCAGGGCCACCAGAGATCTGGGGAGAGTAAGGATTAGAAAGTCAGGGCGGCACAGAGACTGGCCTGCCGGGCCTGCCAAGCCCCTCCGGCGGCCGCCCTGCCTTGGCCCTTGAGCAAATCAGAGCTGCTTTGTTCTTGGTGGGACTGTCTTGTCCCCGAGGTTCCCCTGGGTCCACCTGCCTGTGGCAATCGCTCTCTGGCGTTTGGAAAGCAGCAGTAACTCCTGTCCTCTAGGGTTGCGTCCTAATTCTGAATCCCTCCTCAAATCTGTATTTTCTACATATGTAGTTGACTGAATAGTGCCTCTCCCACAACAACAAAAGAGAAACATCCACCTAGAACCTGGAAACGTGACCTTATTTAGAAATAGACCCTTTGCAGATGTGATCAAGGTCAGGGTCAGCCTGGATTAGGGAGGCCTGCATCAAAGGATGGGTGTCCTTCTGAGGACAGGAGATGCAGGAAGAGGGGAAACCATGCGACCATGGAGAGAGACATGGGAGTGAGGCAGTGGCAGCCGGGGCAGGACGCCTGGGGTCCCAGAAGCTGGACGACCCTCCCCTATAGCCTCCAGAGGGAGCACAGCTCTCCAGCAGCGCAGTTTTGGACTTCTAGTCTCCAGAGTTATGAGGTAATAAATGCCTGTTATTTCATGCTACCCCATTTGTGGTCATTTTTTTCCTCATCCACAGGAAATGAATACAGAGTGAATCCATGTTCTGTCCCTTTGACTTTGAAAGTCTGTACCCACAGCCCTGGACAAACCCTCCCCACACTTTCAGGAATCTCTCTCTCTCTCTCTCTCTCTCTCTCTCTCTCTCTCTCTCTCTCTCTCTCCATTTGGGTTTCTGCTCAGACGTCACCTCCTTCACGTGACCTTTCTCATGGCCACTGATAAAACAGCGCTGCAATGTCTGCCTCATTTTGTTGTTCTCCCTGGCATTTCTTCCTGCCTAAGAAAACGTGAGGTATTCGACAGATTCTCCTGCCAGAGTCGTCTCAAATACTGTGTCTTCTTAACACCATTACCTGCCTGGCCGGCACTGACCCAGACCTGGCCCTTCTGTAGCCCATTGCCTATGTGGTCTGCACCTGTGTCTGCCACAACAATGGAGGGGACTTGACCACAAAGACAAGCCCCGGCCCTGTGCTGATCAGAGTCCGGGACACCCCACACAGCTGTGTGACGTCTGCCAGCAACACCAACGGGGAGTCCTTAGGATAGAAACACAGGTCCCCAACTTCTCGAACACAAGCTCTAAAATCCAAATGGGTTCAGAAGACCGGCCCACTGTGATACATGCCCATTAAAATGTCATTCGGTCCAACAGCAGAGGAGCTCAGGTCCAGGTGAGGAAGCATGCTTAGTCATCAGAGAGGGCACCATAATACTTTTAAAAATAAAACTTAAAGCAAACTATAAGGCCTAGAAATATTAGCACATCCTCAGCAAACTCAACAGACAATGGGAGGAAATGGTGGGGTGGTCAGTGACCAGTGCTGGGAACGAAGAGCAGGCATTCACGTGAGTGCACGGAATTGCTCTCAGAGGACGCTGGTGACCATACGTGACGGCACAGATTGGCCAGGTCCCTGTGGATGGTGGCTACACTGATCTGTAGCTCCTGTTGCAAAATTCTAATGCTGTCCGTGCCGTGTCATTTTATGCGTCACATGGCCTGGTAAAGGTTGGCATATGTGTCTGTCCATGTCATCTAACGGGTAACGGAAGGAACTCTGTGCTTTATGGTCTCACTCCACACGGCCGAGTTCTGTTGTACAACATATGTGTGCCATAACTGTAAATAAATGAATAACATGCCAGGGCTAACCCGCATTCCAGCCTCAGTTTACTCTGCTGGGAACACAAGACAAATTCCCACAGGACAAACATCAGAGCCCACTGACAGCCCCTTCTGGGGCGGCCCTGGCCCTGGGTGTCTGCCCCACTGGAGGCTGGCGGGTTGCAGAGTTGCCCAGAGTGTGTTGGCTTGGACCGCTTGCCGTCACCTCCCGCCCTCAAGGAGTCTGCCCAGAATCTGCCAATTTAAAACGCTAGCCTGTATTCTGAGTACCGTCCCCAGAGACAAATCATCTGGGAAGTGTAAGTGGCATGTCACATTGCCTTAATTTGATTATGGGGCCAAGTGTAGGGGCAGGAGATTGCTGCAAACCCAGTGGAATAAGGGAGTCACCACCAGGGAAGGCCTCGGGGGTGGTTTGGTAGCCAGTGAGTGTCCACCCTCATCCCCAGCTGAGAATAACCCCAAGCGACCAAAGCCCTCTTTTTGGTTCTTACTCATAATGATAGTTATGGTGCAGGACCAGTGGCTTTTCCTTCTCAGGTGCTTGTATGAGTTTGGCTCCGGTGGCAAGAAGCACCAAGACTGGGCAGCTTAAACGGCAGACAGTTCTGGGGCTGAAAGTCCAAAATCAAGGGGCAACAGGGTTGGTTTCTTCGAGGCCTCTCTCCTTAGATTGCAGGTGGCCGTCTGTGCCGCGTGTCCTCACATAGTGGTCCCCTGTGCATGTCTGTGTCCTCATGGTCTTTTCATGTGACACCTGTCACATGAGAACAGGACCCATCTTAATGACCCCACTTCACCTTAATCAGCTCTTCAAATACTGAATCTCCAAATACGGTCACATTCTGAGGTGCCGGGGTTTAGGACATCAACATATGAATTTGGCAGTGACACAGTTCACCCCATAACAGTTCTCAGAAAATATTTGTTGGCATATTTGACTAATTAACAGAGAAAAATGAAGTCCCACGTAGTGTCAGATTTTCTCACGCCTTCAATGTTGATGATGGAAGGTATCTGGGTAGGTGTGGCATTCTGGTCAGGTGGTGAGGGCAACGCAGAAGGTGGGAGCCTGGACACCCCAATGACAGAGCTGCCCGGGGTTGGCTGTGACTAGAGAAGGTCACACATGCATAGCGGATGTTTCACGTGGTCATAGTCACTAGGTTTGAGTTCAGTCCAGACTTTACTGTCCCTTTTCCAGAGTTGCACAAACCAGAGCATTACTGCAAAGACGTCACTTAGCAATGTTCTATTTCCTTTGCAGTCCGTTTACCTGCACTGCAAAGTGTGCTTCCTTTCTCACTGAATTCCCCAGCCAGGCAGCCAGCTCTTCACTGAGCCTCTCCAGGTAAGACCAGGGAACCAATACTTCCCTTAACTGGAGATTTTGTATTCCTTTCACCTCTGCTATCCCTGCAGGGGAATATTGTATGTTCTGTTCACCTTCTGCCCTCCTGCCCTAGGTCTTATGTTCATGAAACAGCCTCTGTTCTCTTCATTTCCAGAAGGCCTCAGTCTTCCTTTCTTTGGGAGAAATCATTTTTCCTGAGAATGTCATCAATCTCTGGTTCTCACCTGGGTTGTTTCCTAATGGCCCCCAAACACAATGCCATTTTTAACCAGAGACCACACTGTGACAACAGCTTTCTGCCACAGTTCCTCCAAAGTCAACCGTTGAAATATGCTTCATCCTTGAAGAAGTCACATTAAGTCTAGGGTGAATTCTTAGTAGCTACATTTAAAAACTAAGTGCCTCCGGTTTAGTACCTCAGGCGGTTCGACTGCAAGCTCGTTTCTAGATGACCACAAGCCCCTAGCGGCCCTGTTCTTCTGGAAGGGGCTGGCAAGTCCAATGAACTTTTCCTAAGAGAATGTCTCCGTCCTTCCCAGGTAAAGCACGTGCAGCGTCCGAGGGGACCTCAGGCACGGTGATGTAAACAGGCGTAAACTCTTCAGGACTATTTTACACATTAATTTATAATTTTAGTAAAATATTTTAATTGGTTTATTAATTACAGTCTAATTTAAATACAACAAGCCCCAACATTGACTGTAGAATTTGATAGTTTTCACAATCCATATATTCCTGTAATCTCAATGCCAATCAGCATGTGTTTCCACCGCCCTGTGAAGTTCCCTCCGGTCCCTTTCATTCTCCACCTCTTTGTGTCGCAGACAACCTGTTATTATTGCCTGATGTCAGTCAGGATGCAGATAAATGCAGTCCTATCATTCACTACACACTCTGTGTCTGCTTTCTCGGTTCAGCATAAGGTGTTTGATATTCGCCCATGTGTGTGGTGGCTTGTTGTTTTTTTTATCATATATCACATCATGTGAGTAGATCACAATGTAACTCTCCACCTGCTGATCAATATTTAGGTTGTTTCTAGTTTGGGGCTATGACAAATAATACCACAGGAAACACTCAGGCCAAATATTGTGTGGGAGACATGTTTGCTTTTCTCTTGGGTAAATGCCTTAGTGGATAGGCATTCCCTAGTGGAATTTCAAGTTTAACGTTTTATTATACTGCTTAGTTTCCAGCTCTACACTCCCAGCAGTGACATTTGAGAATCTAGTGGCTCTGCTTCACTGTCAGCACTTGGTATTGTCAGTCTTTTTAATTTTAGCCTAATTCTCATGGATCTGTAGTGGTGTCTCGTAGTTTAAGTCTGCATTTCTCTTATGACTGATGATGTCGACCATTTTTCAAATGTTTGTTGGCCAACTTATATATCTCCTTTTGACAAGTGTCCATGTAAGACTTTTACTATTTTTTTAAATTAGACTCGTATTTTCTTATTCAAATATAAGATGTGTTTAATGTACAAGAGTTTTGTCTATGTATGCACTACACACAATATGTCATAAATCATAAATTATGCACGGTGGCTTGCCTTTCTAGTTATCTTTGTAACTTACAGAGAAGTTTTTGAAGTCCAATTTATCCTTTTTTTCTTGTAAGGATATTCTTGTGTGTGTCCTGTCTAAGGCATATTTGCATACACCCAATTACAAGCATTTATTCCTGTGTCTTTTCCAGATGTGTCAGCTTTTGTGTTTAGGTTTATGTCCATTATGTATATGATGTGGGTGGGAGACGTGATTTTCATTTTTTTGCATTCAGACGTTGAGTTGTTGCACCAGAGTGTTACGTCAGCTTCAGTGATCCTAACTGTGTAGACCTACCTGGGCTCTCTGTTCAGTTCTGTTGGTCTATAATCCATCTTTTCATGAATATCAAACTGTCTTCATTACTGTAACTTCACAGTGAAGCTTGCAACCAAGTAGCATACGTTCTCCAGGTTGGTTTTTCTTCTTCAAAATTGTGTGACTGTTCTTGTTCTTTGTAATTCCACATAAACATTAGAATCAATTTATCGGTTTCTTCAAAAAATCTTGGAGAGATTTTAATTGGCATTTAATTGAATCTACATATCATTCTGGAGAGAATGGCCAGATATTTCAAAAAAGAAAAATGGGGGCCGGTGGCTCAGGTGGTTGGAGCTCTGTGCTCCTAACTCCGAAGGCTGCCAGTTCGATTCCCACATGGGCCAGTGGGCTCTCAACCACAAGGTTGCCAGTTCAATTCCTTGAGTCCCGCAAGGGATGGTGGGCTCCATCCCTTGTAACTAGCAATGGCAACTGAACCTGGAGCTGAGCTGCGCCCTCCACAACTAAGACTGAAAGGACAACAACTTGAAGCTGAACGGCACTCTCCACAACTAGGATTGAAAGGACAACAACTTAACTTGGAAAAAGTCCTGGAAGTACACACGGTTCCCCAATAAAGTCCTGTTCCTCTTCCCCAATAAAATCTTTAAAAAAAAAATCAACATAGAGTTTCGGAAGATCCTTAATAACTAAAACAAATGAAACCGCTGAAAAACATCTAAGCATCCTTTAAAAAAAAGAAGAAAAGAAAAATTCATGAATGGCCAACAAGCACATGAAAAGCTGGTCACCATCATCAGTGTTTTGAAAATTCAAGTTAAGCCACATGAAATACCATTTCATTCTGAAACACACCTGTGGGAGTTTAATTCACGGAGGTGACCGAGTGCCAACATGGAGGGGTCAATGCCACTGAAAGAAAAATTTATTACTCACATTTCCTTAAGAAAAGAGGGCACACCATACGTACCACGAGGGACCAGCAGATTAGATTCTCTCCTGGAGGCAGGAGCAGGAGTGAGAATAAGGCCTAGACCAGAGCTTTTATTGGGGTTTCTGTGGGAAAGCAGGGCTGGCAGGGTCTACAGCTTAGGACTGGCTAGTTGGAATAATGCTGGTGGGCTTTGGGGCTTCGGGGTGGTCTCCAGTGGCCTGGTACCCGACCCTTGGGTGATGTAGGGCAGGGAAACACTGGCTTGGTGTGTAGGCAGCATTGAGGAGGTGGGCGTATATACAGACTCAGAATTGAGTGGTTTTCTCATGAAAGATTGCTCCTGGCCGAGCCCCGTACTCTGAGAACTGGCCAGCCCTGGGCCGGGTCGCTCTCCTCCCTGGGTCTGTAAAGCCTCAAAGTCTAGAGCACGAAGAATACAGAATATGAGAAAATATAGCTAAAACCATTGGCACTGTGACAAATGGATGCCAAATAGACAAATACTGAACCTAAGAAAACAGTTAGAACACACTTCATAACCCACCAGCAGGGCTAAAACAGGAAAGACTGACCGTACTAGGTGTTGGCAAGAGTTTGAGGCAACCGAACTCTCACACGTTGCTGGGAGAGACTCGAAATTGTACTGTCACTTTGGAAAACAGTGTGGCAACTTCTTTAAAAGTCAAATATACACTTCCCCTTTAACCCTGAATTCCACTCCTAGGCGTCTACCTCAGGTAAATGAAAACCAAAGGCTTGTGAGACGGTGTACCAAGCAGCATGTGTCAAAACAGCCTTAAAAATGGAAGCAACACAAGTGTCCAGGAAGCAGAGGATGGATAGGGCCAGTGGTATATCCATACACTGGCGTCCTGCTTACAAAAAGGAATGGGTTACTAGTTCAGGCAGCAGCAAATATAAAGCTCAAAACACCAGATGCTCTGGAAAAAGCCAGGCACAGAAGACAACATACACATGGTTCCGTTTATATGGAATCTAGAAAACTCAAGCTCACATGACAGAAAGCACATTGGTGCATGGGGACACTGGGTGGGGTGGAGGAAGCGTTCTGAGCCCCGATGGTAGGGTGGCCGCCCAAACTCATTAAGCTGTACACTTACAATTCTTACACTTACACTTCGTTGTGTGTAAATGATTCCTCACTAAAGCTATTAATAACACTACAGTGAAATACTGTTTTTCACATATCACATTAGAAAAAATGCCAAGTTCCTTTAAAAAGTAACACTGGTTGGGCTGTAAAGAAACATGCAGACTCTCACGGTGATGTTTGGAGTGCAGAACAGAACAGAAATGGGGCAGATCCCGGTTAAAGTGCACGATCGCCTGCCGCCTGACCCAGCCGGCCCCTCCTGAGACCCAGTCCGGAAGCTGTGCAGCCACAAATCCAGAAACAGCCAGTGCGGTCGGCCTCAGGCTGCAGACACGCAGAAAGCACCCGTGTCCTCACCAGGGGCTCGTCCAATAACTATGAAGCGTCCCTAAAATGAATGCCATTCATATACTTTTGAAAAACGAGCAAATCTCTACAGATTCATTTGCAGTCATCACCGTGATTTATTGTTAAGAAAAATAGCAAGATATAGATGAGTGCGTGTGATGATAGGCTTTTATCTAAGAAAGGAAGGGAAAGGATTTATTGACTTATTCCCAAGACTGCATGAATATATTTGCTTACATTTGCAAAAACCCATGCGAGAAGGCCTGCTAGAAGCTACCGAAGATGCACAAGTGGAGGTGGGAGAGATGGACAAGGGGGGCCAAAAGGGGCCAAGACTTTTCTGAGGGCACTTTTCATGATTCTTAAACCGTGGGAGTCATTTTCCAAAAACGGAATTCAGCCAAAAAGACAAAAAGCTCTACAATTAACATGGATAGAAAAAAAGTAAATCTAACTATGGATAAAATTAATAACAGATAAATAAAATTTTCAAATAATTTTGAACACTGCATTACGCATCCTGAGTGTGGTAGTTTTGAGCTACAAAGAGATTTGCCAAGAAATTTCAAAACACTCTACTCGGTGAATTTATTGTTAGTAATAATGTTGATGTTATAGTTTTGAAAGTTTTATGTATATTTACGATAAATCAAATATATAAATATACAATGCTGAAGAAAAGACTTTCAATATATGGAGATACATGTATATAGAGATATAGATATATAGGTATGTACATAATGAATTAGAAGTAGAGTATGCTTATCTCAGGTACAATTGATTATCTACCTGAATCAGAATCTATATAGGAAAGTTGACCATCAATATTTTTTCTCAGAGTCATACAAAAATCTGGAAAAGTCAGAGATCCCAAAAGACAGTTGCAGACGTATGCCTTTTGTCTCATTTCTTTACAGTATGTACACAATTCATCATTTTTGTACATACCTTTAAAAGAATTACCAAATATCTGTATTAAAAGTCAAAAAAAATACAGAAGTGATGCAATGTGAGTATTTCCCCCTTTGTGGTGCAGATCTCACTCCTAAATAACAATTTGGAATTCTGTTGGTACCTTCCAAGTTTTTCTGTACACAACAATAGCATTTTTTACAACAAATGCACAAAAATCCTGCCAATTTTTGTAGCTGTGCAGAGAGCTGATGTGGCTCTCCTGATAATGTTACCTTCCCTCTCTCCCAGGCCTCCCTTACAACAGAAGAATGTGCGTGACGTTGCCTGTTAGAGCGTCCCATGCGTCACTGTGTCTGACCTAAACCTGTGCAGCTTTTTCCCATTTGCAGCAGTGCCCTCAGAGCAGGGACACTGAGGTAGCTCCTGGCTTTGCACCTGCATGATGGTTCCCCTGTCACTTGCCCTCCCTTCATGTGCTCAAGGGGACATCTATACTGTGGACCTCCCACCCTCAGCCCTCATGCCCTCTTTGTCCCTGGAAGGTCTCTGAGGACACACAAGGTCAAGGTAAGGAACACTACCATCAGCACAAGGACCCCCTCATTGCCTTTTATAAACATACCCACCTCCCTCTTGTCACCCCAACTCCTCCCCCTTGTCCCTAAGCTCTGACAACCACCAAGCTGTTGTCCATTTCTGAAATTTTGTAATTTCAAAAAAGTTCTGCTATAAGCAGAACTGTGCCGTGTAGAACCTTTGGGATTGGTTTTGTCCTGCAGCCCCATCCAAGGGACAAATCTTCTCTGGGGAGTGACCTACATTATGTGGACTAATAGCTCAGGCCTGTGCGCAGCTGAGTGGCAGTTCAGCCCCCCGCCTGCCGGAGGACCCGGGCTGGTTCCAGTGTCTGTCCATTATGGATAAAGCTGCTCTGCACGGGCTTTCTGTCCCTTGGGACCAGTGCACAAGGATGCAGTCGCTAGGTCGCATGGTAACTGCAAGTTTGGCCAATGAGAAATTGCCAAACTGCTTTCTAGAGTGAATGCACCATTTTATACTCCCACCAGCGCTGTACGAATGACCTGCTTTCTCTGATGCTCACCAGCATTTCGTGTTGTCACGATTTTGTGTGTTTTTTAATTTTAGCCATTCTGATAGGTGCACACACCTCATTACAGTTTCAATTTGCATTTCCTTGATGTCTAATGATGTTGAACTTCATATCATGTGCTTATTTGCCATCTGTATATTCTCTTTGGTCAAATGTCTTTTTATGTCTTTTGCCCAAATTCTAATTGGATTATTTTTGTTTTGTTTTACTGTTGAATTGTGAGTATTCTTTATATATTTTAGAGACGAGTCCTTTGTTGGATACATGGTTTGTAAATATTTTCTGACTGCCACTCATCTTTTCATTCTCTTAGCAGGATCTTTCACAGAACTAAAGTTTTAAATGTGAATAAAGTATCAAACTTTCCTTTCATGGCTTGTGCTTTAGCTGTCTGGTCTTAAGAATTCTTTGTCCAGAACTAAATCTAGCAGAGTTTCTCATATATTTTTCTAAAAGTTCTATAATTTTACATTAAAGTCTGTGGCCCATTTTAGGCTGATTGTAGAAGGTGTGATGTTGGGGTTGAAGTTTTGTGTTTATTTGCCAGTCTGTTTTTTTCTTATGGACGGCTAGTTGCCCCAGCACCATTTGTCAAAAAGACTCGTTTTCCCCATTGAATTGTTTTGCGCCTTGTCAAAATCAGTCAGGAATATTTCATGGATTTGTTTTTCGGATCTCTTTTCTGTTCCAATGCTCTACATGCCCGTCCCTCCTCCGACACCACCCTCTCTGGACTCTTGCCGTCATGTGAATTCTTGAAATTGGGTAGGCAGATTCCTCCCGCTTCTGTGTCAAATTTATCCTTCTGTGTCAAAATTGTCTGGGGTATTCTAATACTCATGACTTTAAAAATAAATTTTAGAATAAGCTTGTCGATGGCTACGAAAACCTCGCTGGGATCTAATGAATGTTTTAAATACTGCAACTTTTTCCCACTCTGAATGTTTCATCAAAAATGTTATCAAAGTTCAGTTTGCTTTTGTTCGAGTGTACCTCTTCCCAAATGTCAACACACATTCACTGATTGGCCAGACTAATTGTATTGAGCATCTGTTACGTGCTGGGAACAGAGTGGGACATTGGGGTGCAAGATAAAATCGCCTGCTCACTTTCCTCAAGGACAGCAAGGTTTCGAGCTGACTGCTAGCTCAGAAATTTATCTTAAAAACTGTTATTTTAAATGTGCATATCTATTGTGCCCTAAAAAGTTAACATCCAATATAGATGGTGTTTTCTACAGGAGGGCCAGGGCTCCTGAGGACTGGTCTGGTTTGCCTGGGTGACGTGGGACCCACCCTGTTGGGTACACAGGGATCTTGTCATACAGGGCGTCAGGCGAGGTCTCAGCTCCCGCTGCCCTCATAAGAACGCAGGACATGATGAGGCCAAAAAGGAACACCCACGGAGCCATAGACAGGGGAGTCACACCACAATATTCTCGCTGGTGGCTCGGTTGGAGACACAGGAAGCAGGAGCCACACTGTCCGCAACCCGCCGTCCTCTTCTCTGCCAACCAACCAACCACACTTGCTAACTGCAATCCGCTCTTGCTAGCTCAGCCACCATCAGCTTGCTAGCCCCCATTTTCTGCTAGCGTAGCCACAGCAGTTATATTAGTGGCCAATGGCTCACTGGTTACAGCTGACGGCCAACTAGCCACAGATGGCCATCAGCTGTGGCTAGTTGGCTGTCAGCTGTAACCAGTGAGCCATTGGCCACTAATATAACTGCTGTGGCTACGCTAGCAGAAAATCACAGTTGATGGCCATTTACTACCTGAGCCAGCACCATTCCATGTGAGGCCGAGAGCTTAGAAACTGCACTCCTGGCTCTGTCCCCACAGATCTCCAAGGGGGAAGTGGGGCTGAAATGTAAGTGAGTATCCCCATGGTTTTCTGTTTCTCTCCCTCAACACTCTGCTGTGCCTTTTACAAGTAAAGGCAAATAACCAGGAGTGAGCTATCCATTCATTCATTCACTTAATCAATATTTGTCTACTGCCCAGGCCTTGCCAGGCTTGGAGTCAGGGCTGGCACTGAGGTCAGAGAAGCATCACAGCCTGAAGACAACAGCTCTGGGCTCAGAGGGGTGAGTGAGAAGCTTGGGGAAAGGGCCAGGCAGGAAGCAGCCTGCAGTGGCTGAAAGTGAAAGGAAGTGTGGCTGCAGTTGGAAAGGTGAGTGGGCCAGGGTGCCCCCAGAAGACGGCTGCTGGGAGCAGAAGCAAGCCCCAGGGGCTTTGGGCCATTTAGGCACCAGGAAGCCTTTGCAAGCTTGGCGATCCCCAGGAAACAGCACTGTCCCTTCTGCCTGGCTCTGAACTGGCTGAAGAACGGAATGACAGGGGAAGACCATGTGATCAAGGAGGAGGCAGGACTGGGCCTCAAGGCCTCTCCCTCTGTGGGAAGCTTTTAAGCAGATTTGTGTGTGAAGATCAGGATTTCTCAGGCTGCAGTAGACAGAATGAGGGCAGAGAGTGGATCGTTTCTAGAAAGAGCTAAGGGGCCAGAAAGGCAGGGCCTTCTACTCTGAGAGTGAAGAGGTGTATGAGGGGGAGGGGAGCCTGCAGGAAGCCTGGAGACCTCCCTCAGCCCTGCCTCACTCCTCTTTTTCTTCCCATTCTGCACCTGCCCCTCCCCTGGCCTTTTGCCCAACTTTCTGTCTACCCACAGTCCCTCTCTCCACTCTTAATTTGAATTTCTAAACTATGTTTACTGTGATGTGAAGAGAAGGCCCATGACTCCACAACAGGGCACAGGCATGGCTCCCTTCCGCCCGCCCCCCCACCAGAGGCTTGCAGGTGGCCATGGGCAGCCTGCTGCATCCAGCAGTGCCCTGCTCTTCCCGACAGGCCTCGGTGTCCAGTCCCTGAACAGAGAGAGTGGCCAGGTCTCCACACCCTTCCCAGGAAACCTGCCTCTCCCTGCCATGCTTTGGAAATTGGTACAAAGACATACACACAAGTGACACTCAGTTTAAACGTCTAAACTGCAGACCCAGACATTGTTTATTTTATTTTTTGAAGGGTGGGGGAATGGAGAGAGGAAGAAAGAGATGATGAATGTGACATTTTAAGATTTTTTTAAAAAAAGAAAGAACTCCTAAATTAGCACATTATACCTCTGTTCTATGACACTTATCTTAAATGCCAATATTTATATTTTCATTTGAATTTTCAAAACAGAAAATATTTCGTACAGTAGAAATATGCAGAATAATATAATCCCAGGTAACCATCATTCAAAGTTAATTATCATTAAGATTTGGGTCATTTATTTCAGATGTATTTCTGTCCTTTCTTTTTTTTTTTTTAGGAGGGCGCAGCTCACAGTGGCCCATGCTGGGATGGAACTGGCAACCTTATTGTTTATTAGCACCACGCTTTAACCAACTGAGCTAACAGGCCACCAGTCAGCTATATTTCTCAGAAATAAAATATCACTAATAGGGCCGACCTCCCTCCCACCCCTCTTCATAAGCCCTCAGTGTGCCCTGCAGGGGAGCCTGTCCTTCCCTAGTGATCGCAGCTCCTCCCCCACACACTGTAAGTTTAAACAGCACCCAGTAAGGCTGTTTGTAAAACTCCACCATTAGCATCATCTTGTCTGCACCCTTCTTTTGTATCATTTTCCACCCAACTTTGCAGTCTGAGGACTTATTCCTGTTGCTGCAAGTGGAGCTGCTTCCCGCACTTTCAGCCCTGTGGGGGTTCTGTTCATGAAATATGCCCGATTCTTTACCCGGGCCTCTCCTGACTGACATTCAGGTGTGGGGCCCTGCGCTCTGCAGACAATACCGCACGTGCTGTGCCTGGCATTTTCTCCTCCGTGGACAATGAGCCCAATTGTTGCAGGGTGTCAGGCTGTGGGCATCTCCTGCTCTTTCAGATGTTGCCACATGTCTAACTTCCTCAGAGAGATTTAAATTAGTATGGCAGTGACAGAGCTAGCTGCCCCTCTGCGCACCAGAGGCCTGGCCGGTGTCCTCCAGTGGGTGTGAAGTAGTGTCTTGTATACTGTCTGGAGATTTCCCCATCACGGTGAATTTGGGCATCTTGGGCGCATGGCTTTTCCGGTTCTCCTCTGTGCAGAGGGCCTGTGCCTATCCCTGACCCATTTTCCATTGGGTGATTTGCCTTCACCCCCTGACTGTCAGAATTCTGCGTGATTCTGCATGGCAGTCTTTGTCACTTGTAAGTGCTGCATGTCTTCTCCCAGCGTCGGTGTCAGCGATTTATTTTCTTGTCAACTGAGGTTTTTACTTTTAATACGATCAGATTTGTCAAATATTTCTTTCTGCGGTCCCTCAGTGTTTTCCTTCTTCTTGTTGTTTTTTTCTTTTCTTTTTTCTTTTTTTTTTTTTTTTTACCTTCCTTTCCCTAGCTACACAATCCCAGGTGTGTCAGAGTGTGCCTGAGAGTTCGGGGAGGGGAAGGAGGTGTGTGCGCCTGACCACATGCCGCACAATTGGTGGTCTGGGAGTGCTGTTTCGGGGGACACAAACCGCATTAAATGATGCCAAAGGAGGTGAAACGTGGCCCCAGGCAAACGCCCTAGAGAGCCCCCCGTGTTTCATCACATTGTCAAAAGGCTGGAGGAAACCTGCCTTCTCCAGTGTTTTCTTGCGAGCGAGGTGCCCTACCTGCTTCGGCCAGACCGAGCGGCCTCCAGGGCGCGCTCACAGCCGCTCACGCCGCGGCCGCCTCGGAGGTGCGCGCTGGTGTTCAGAACGGTGAGCACAAAGCAGCGAAGCGGCCGCCGGAGGGGGGGAGGCGGGGGTGAGGTAAGCTCTTCCCAAGACTGTCTCGCCGAAACTCTTTGACAAAAGAAAGAAAAACCGACAACTCTTCCTCTGTTTCCACGCGCCCAGAAGAGCGGCCTCGGCGCCGCGCGGCCCTCGCTGCCAGGACCTCGCGTGTCTGCGTGGCTCCGTGTGCGAGGCTCCGTGTGCGGGTCAGTGCCTGCCGAGCGCGCCGTGGAAAGGGGAAAAGGCTGAGCACTTCCCAACTTTTCCTTCCCAAACAACCGCGACGAAGAACAAGGCACTCGGGTCTTGGCTGCCCTGGGAGCCGGCCTTGTGTGACTCCGAGCCCTCAAAGGCACTCGGGCCTGTCCAGTCCCCGGCTCGTCCCCCCGCCTCCGTGTCCTGGCGCTCCCGGGCCGGCGCCGCGCGCCCCAACCAGCAGTAAGCGGGACGCGGCGAGGGACTGGTGCGCGCGCGGCCATCGCGGGAGGGGGACCTTGACCAACAGGAGAAGGGAGGAGGCAGAGAGAACGGGGCAGAGGTCGGAGCCCGAGGCTGCAACACGTGGAGAAAAGGCAAGACGAAATTCCCCGGGCGCCGCGGGGAGCGAAGCTTCAGGAGGCACGTCGGAGGCGGGGCGTGGATGGAGAGCCTGGGAGTTTTCCTGCCCACTAAAGGAAAGCCGGAGGGACGAGTCAGCGAGGAACAGACCGCGCAGTAATTACGAGCTGCAGAGGCAGGCACTTCAGTGGGGAGGAGCTGGAGGAGCGAAAACGCGGGGCTGGGAAGGTGAAAGAGGAGCGCGCCGGCCGTCCCGCGCTCGGCGCCGCGCCACCCCCGACGGGTCCCCTCCACGCCACCCGAGGCGCTCCCGGGACAGCCCAGGCCTTCAGGCCCGTTTGAAAACCCCTAGCTGAATCCCAGCTCAGGATTCCAGGACACGAGTGGCGGGGACCCTTTAGCCTGTGCGCGGTCCCCTGCGCGCGTGTTTTCCAGGCGCAAGTGGCAGCATCTAAATTTTGAGACCCTGGCGACACCGCTGCCTCGGAAACCCTACCAAAGGTGATCATAGACTGCAGAGAGGGGGGAAACCACACTGGAGAGCTACGTTCCATTTTGACTTAGACTTTGTACAGTTTATCACTGGGTGCTTCGGTTTTCAGAAAAAAGAAAAAGGAGGGAAACTGCAACACCACACTGCTCGCTCTTCTGCCTTTTCTCACTCCCTCCACAGATAACGCAGGAGGCCTTGGGACGGGAGGGCCCCTTCACTGCGAGTGCGACTGGAATGTGCTTTGATACATTGAAACGACTTACGTTGTAGATGTCACTCCATGAATGGGAACCCATGTAAAGTGTGTACATTCAATCTTAATTGACAAAAAAATTTACACACCCCAAAATGGGAGTTATTTTCCCACCAACCTCTTACAAACCCCGGCGCAGTGCACGGTGATAAGACAGGAGGAGACAGTGACCGTTCGGCGTAGGTTTTGCTCAAATGGCCCGGCGTAACCCTCCTGCATCCCGGAATTAGGCCGACGCGGGCCTGCGGCAGGTCGCGCCGGGCCGGGGGCGTCCGCCGCGCGTCGGTGGCCGGACCGCGCCGGGGCCACGGCGGCCGGGACCAGGCCGCAGCCGCGGGCCACAGCGCCCCCTCGCCGGCCGCGCGCAGGACGTCCGGCCTCCGGCTGCGCGACAGCGGGGACCCCGCGTGCGCAGGGCGCCTGGCGCCTGGCGCCCGGGCCGCGTTTCTGGCGTCGCTCGGCTCCCGGCCTCCCGGGAAACGCCGCGCTTTGAAATGGGCACGTCCACGCCGACTTGTTCTAAGGGCAGCAGCCACTGTTGGGACAAGAGAGAAAAATGTGACAGTGCTAAACTCCCTGTTTGTCAACGCACACATGGGGAGTGAGGGGACCCGCTGGAAATCTGAGAGTTCCTGTCGCCCAGCACGTGTGGGAGGTGATCGTGGGGTCCCCGCAGTGGCTCCGTTTGCCTCGCTCGCCTGCGGGGTTCTCCTCCATCGCAGCTTGGAAGGCCGCTGAAAAGGCGGCGAAGCCAAGTGCCCGCCCCGCCCCGGCGCTCGCGGGCGACACGGCCCGGTCCCTGGTCCCCCAGAGCGCGCTCCTGGCGGTGACCGCGACGCAGTGCGAGCCAGGCCGGGCCGCTCTGCAGCCTCCACACGTGCCGCGTGTTCTGTCGACGAACTTTTAAAAAGAAGACCAAGCCAACTTTAATCTAAGAAAAGGAAAAGCGATTTTTAAAAATCGGGGAGCTTTAAAGTGGAACGGAGTTCTACATTCCGGTAACAATGCAGAGCGTAAGTTTTAATGTCTCTGCGTAGGCATTTTAATTTGCTCCAGTCACTACCAATAAAAACGGCATGTAGTGCGACTCGACTGTTTAATAGCGCAAGGTAGACGGTTTTTATTAGTAGCAGGCAGCAGTACGGAAAATGTAGATTTCAGTGGAGGAGTGTAATTGCCGGGAGGGGGAACTCCTCGCGGGCAGAGGCCTCTCCAGGATCGGCAGCGCCGCGCAGGGCGGGGGAGGGGAGGCAGTGAGCCTGGAGATGCAATGCACCCTGGGCAACTGGGACACCCTCCAAAGCCACGTGCGCGTGTCTGCTTAGATACTTAATTGATGTCAAAATCGAATAGATTCGCAGCATACGCTCCTGCTCCAAACTGGGGATGTTTTTGTAATAACGTGCTGTTTTCTTCTCTGCCCCTGGCAGAGATCAAGCCGGGGGTGGGTGTGAGAGGGAGGGCAGGGGGCGAGCCCCAGATGTTAACGAACCACAGCAGGAACTGGTCTTTAGAAATGGAAATTGCGAGGCCAGTCCTCCTTGGAGATGAACATTAGGCCTGATTTTCTCACTTAAACTATTTAATTGGAAGCCAACCGAAAGGCTGCAATCTGATCCGCTGCTGTCTTTGTTTGTCACCCGAGTGTGCGGGACTCCTTTTCGGCTTCTTCCTGGCAGAATTCCCTCCAAAAGGACCAAAAATGTCATAGATCCTGTCACTGGCATGCTCCACGGGGCTGCTGAGGCCTCTTTCCTCTCTTCATGGCTTTCCTTTTTCATTCCACAATAATTGATTTGAAATATCGGCCCTGCACTGAATTCGGGCATCCCTCTTGGGGTGGAAGCCTGTGGGAACGCCCCTGCTGGGTCCCTGCAGTGGCCCACAGTGCGTGGGAAGTGGTGTGTATGTGAGTGGGGTAGTGGTGTGCTTGGTGCTGATGTGAAGGTTGCCGGGCTATGGTTTGTGGGAAAAGTGACGGGGAGGTGGTGGGGAGCAAAGAGGGGCAGGAGAGGGGAGGCTGGTGAAGGACGAGCAGTTAGGGGGCTACCTGGGGGTGGCAGGTGGTATAACTGCCTGCACCGCACCTACCAGGAGCGAGCGCCAGGCCTGCAGGCCAAGGAGCGCGGGTCCTCCTCAAGCCAAACACTGCAATTTGCAGCTGGTTCCCTTGGACCTGGGGAAAGACAAACGCCCCTGACTGTGCCTCGAAGGTTCCACGCGTGACAAGGTCAGTGGCAGGAGCCTGTCCATCCCGCAGCGCTTCCTCGCCCAGCGTCGATGCGACCCCAACGGAATGGCGATATAGGAGGCTGTTCCCCGAGCTGCAGAGCCAACAGGGCTGGGGCGTGTGTGGGGGGGAGGGTATAGGAGAGGCGTGTGCAGAGGACGAGGTGCAGGCCGGGGCTTCCACCTGCGGCGTTCTCCCCCTGCAGGTCACCCATGCGAGAGGGCTTCGAGGAAGAGGCACCTGTTGGGTGGGCGCCTCCCCCCTTCCCCCCCGCCCCGGACTGCACACACCAGACGCCCTGTAGACACCCTGAGCGTGCCCACCCGTGATTCCCGCGCCCCCCGGTCCTCTTCGGCGGGACAGTGGGGGGGGGGTAATGGGGAAGTAGGGAGGATTCGGGGGCTGGGACCCAGGGCGCCTTGTTGTGCATCTCCCCTCCAGGCCCCGCGAGGCAGCGCCCAGACGCGCGTTACCTGAGTTACCTGCGCTGCCGACTTCTCTTGTGCCGCCAGCCCTTGGCTTTCTCGTCCATCCCCAAGTGACAGCCAGGCTTCACGTCGTGCCAGAGGCAGTCTGTCCAGTGACGGTCATTTCCCTGAGTGCTTTACAACACAAATCCGAAAATGAGTCAACCCATTAAAGCAAAATAAAACCCTTTTGGGGTGAAGCACTGGCAGTGTGTCCCCAACAACTGTAAGGGGTAACGCCCAGGGACCGGGGTCTCCATCACGGACTTCGGAGCAGAAGGCTCACCTCGGGGCCCTCCTGGCAGTTCGCACCGAAGGCGCCCCAGATCCGCGCACGGCGGGGACACGCTGGGCGGCGACGGGCAGGCCACCAGACGCGAGGCCATGCGGGGCACCTCGCGTAGTGAGGCAAAGTAGACC
The DNA here is from genome assembly GCF_964194185.1 of Rhinolophus hipposideros. NCBI lineage: Eukaryota > Metazoa > Chordata > Mammalia > Chiroptera > Rhinolophidae > Rhinolophus > Rhinolophus hipposideros. The sequence continues at coordinate 99,550,101 of NC_138053.1, forward strand.
GAGGAAGGTGGAAGTGAGAGCCGCGCACGCCACCCCCAGGAGGACCTGGGCCGCGAGTGCAACCAGCCCGGCCCTCACCCCACGTCACCCGGTAGCTGCCGGCCCGGACGCTGGGGTCCCGCGCAGTCACCTGGGCCGGCCCGTTCGCGGCGAAGAGGGGCGCTCGGGCCGGTCGTCCCTCGAGCGGACCAGCCCGGCCCGACTGCGGCGGCCTCTGCCTAGGAGTCCTCGCGGGCCGAGCTGGGGGACCGGGAGGTGGCTGGGTCGGGGTGGGGTGACCGGAGTGGGGTGAGGATGGTGGATGGGGCGCGGGGGGGGGTCGGCTGGGCGGACGTGAGAGTGGGAGGCGGTGCGCGGCGGGCCTGGCTGCCCTGCCGCCGGCCGCGGGTCGCAGGCTGGGGCCGCGCGAGAGGCGACTGCGCCACAAAAGCCTGCGCGTCCCTCCCTCTTCCTGCCTCCCCGCTCCCGCCTCCTTGGGCGCAGCCCCGCTCTCCCCTCCCCTCTGGGCTCCGCGCTCCTCCCACGGCCGCAGCCCGGCCGCAGGAGGGGGCGGGGCCGGGAGGGGGCGGGCACCCGAATATGCAGATGAGCGCGTGACGGACAGCTCCGCGTTCCAATGTCCCTCGGAAACTCGAGCGCTCCTTCCTCAACTCCTCACTCGCGACTCCAGACTCCCCCAAACCCCGACCGCCGGCCCGGCGCGCGGCTGCGCCCACCGGCTCCGCGCTGCCGCCGCCCCTGCCTCGGCCCGCGGTCCTCGCGCCCGCCGCCGCGCCGCGCCCCGGCCGGGCGTGGATGGAGGGCGCCGCGCGCCCTGCCCGCTGCTCGGCGTGACGCGGGCCCCGCGCCCACCATGTCCTACCCGCAGGGCTACCTGTACCAGGCGCCCGGCTCGCTGGCGCTGTACTCCTGCCCGGCGTACGGCGCATCGGCACTGGCAGCGCCGCGCAGCGAGGAGCTGGCGCGCTCCGCGTCGGGCTCCGCGTTCAGCCCTTACCCGGGCTCGGCGGCCTTCACCGCGCAAGCAGCCACCGGCTTCGGCAGCCCGCTGCAGTACTCGGCCGACGCGGCCGCCGCCGCGGGCTTCCCGTCCTACATGGTAACCGCGCGCGCGGGCGGGCACGCGGGACACCCGGTCCCCGGGACCCTCGTCGGGGTCGCGAGAGGAGCGGGGCCGAGGGGGACGTCGCCACCTCGGGCCGCTGCGCCGCTGACGGGACGCGAGGCCGGGGGCAGAGGCAAAGCCGCCGGCCGGCCGTGTCCCTGAGCCCTGCCCGGGACCCGCGTCCCTTCCCCTCGGCTCCTGGGATCATTTAACCAAAGAGCCCGGAAAGTGCGACTGCGCTGGGGTCGGGTTCTGGTGGCCTTCGCTCACGCACCGAAGCTTGGCAAGGGGTCCTGAGCGGGCCTGGCGCTCGCCGCTGTCGGCGCGGGGCGTGCGGGTCGGCGCCGCGGGGACCTCCGGGCGGCTGCCGGGCGCCGAGCTGGTGCGTGCAGGGCTCGGGGCGATCGGCCTGGGAGGCAGCGACGCGGCGGCCCGCGGCTCCGGGCCCGGCTCAGCCCGCGGAGGTCTGGGTCTTCATCTGCCCCACAGGCCGTGCTTTCGACAAAAGTGTCGGCGAGCGTGTGGCCCGCCAGTGCCGCCTCGGTCCCCTACGAACCGGGAGCAGCTCCAGTTTTCCGGACCTGGGGTCGGCCCGCGCGCCCGGGGTCTGCTGCTGGGCCCGGCGGCGGCGGGGGCAGCGCGTTGCGGGTGATTGAGGCCGTTTCGGGGGGTTGTGGACACAGCCCGCCCTCGGGGGAATTCCAGGGCAACGACTGTGTGGCTGGGGCCTCGGTGAAGGCTGCAAATGCCTCGAATTTAAACATTAAAGGTTGAATTAAAATGCTAATTACCGCGTATTTGAAGAATTCGCAACGGTGACTGGCTTCTGAGTTGCAAATTGGATTTGCCAGAGCTTTGGAACTGTGAATAGCGGAGCGGGGGCTCGGGGTGGTTTTTTAACCACGTAAGGGCGGGGTAAGGGGAGTAGGGGGAGGCCGCAGCGCTTGAGAATCCAGAGAAATTTAGATATCAAGAAACTACTTGCGGGCCTGCATGTGCCTGGCGTTTCCCTACACATGTGTCGCGGCTCCAGGACTTGGGGGGGGGGGGGAGATAATGTTATTTTAGGAAAGTGAAATAGTTCAAAAATTCGAAAATAAAACTGCAACGCCTTTGGTGATCAACAGCTGTCCACTGCGTTTTTTTGTGCTGTGCTGCCGCGGGAAGCGCGGCTCTGCCGGAGAGACTGGCGGTGGGAAAGGCGGCAGCGGGCGGGCCGAGGGGTCGTCTGCGGGCTGTTGCCCGCCCGATCCCCGCGCACCCCACTCACCAGGCTCTTGTCGGTTCCAGGGCGCGCCCTACGACGCGCACACAACTGGGATGACGGGTGCCATCAGCTACCACCCGTACGGCAGCGCGGCCTACCCGTACCAACTCAACGACCCCGCGTACCGCAAGAACGCCACGCGCGATGCCACGGCCACGCTCAAGGCCTGGCTCAACGAGCACCGCAAGAACCCGTACCCCACGAAGGGCGAGAAGATCATGCTGGCCATCATCACCAAGATGACCCTCACGCAGGTGTCCACCTGGTTCGCCAACGCGCGCCGGCGCCTCAAGAAGGAGAACAAGATGACGTGGGCGCCGAGGAACAAAAGCGAGGACGAAGACGAGGATGAAGGTGACGCCTCCAGGAGCAAGGAGAGTCCAGACAAGGCGCAGGAGGGCACAGAGACTTCGGCCGAGGACGAAGGTGAGCGGGCCGCCGCTGGCGCGAGGTCGCGGGGAACTTTCTCCCCAGGCGGGGCGCAGAGCCGAGGGCGGGGAGGACGCGGCCTGGCCGACGGCCCAGCTCCCAGCCCGGAGCCCAGGCCGCCAGGCAGAGCACAGGCCCCGCGACCAGTGGGGCGCTTCCCGGGGAGGGCACGCTCCCCCTAGGCCGCGGCTGGGGCGGGTGGAGGCGAGGAACGGCCTGGGGGGGCCTGGTGCGCCGAGGCGGGGGACGGAGGGGCCTTGTGCCCGCGCTGTCCCACGTGCCACCGACGGTGCCCGCACTCCCGCAGGGATCAGCCTGCACGTGGACTCGCTCACGGATCACTCGTGCTCAGCCGAGTCGGATGGGGAGAAGCTGCCGTGCCGCGCCGGGGACCCCCTGTGCGAATCCGGCTCCGAGTGCAAGGATAAGTACGACGACCTGGAGGACGAGGACGACGAGGACGACGGCGAGCGGGACCCCGCGCCGCCCAAGGCCGTGACCTCGTCGCCGCTCACCGGCGTGGAGGCGCCGCTGCTGAGCCCCCCGCCCGAGGCCGCGCCACGCGGCGGCGGCAAGACGCCCCTGGGCAGCCGGACGTCGCCGGGCGCGCCACCGCCCGCCAGCAAGCCCAAGCTGTGGTCTCTGGCCGAGATCGCCACGTCGGACCTCAAGCAGCCGAGCCTGGGCCCGGGCTGCGCGCCGCCAGGGCTGCCCGCGGCCGCCGCGCCCGCCTCGGCCGGAGCGCCGCCGGGGGGCTCGCCCTACTCCGCGTCGCCGCTGCTCGGCCGCCACCTCTACTACACGTCGCCCTTCTACGGCAACTACACAAACTACGGGAACTTGAACGCGGCGCTGCAGGGCCAGGGGCTGCTGCGCTACAACGCGGCGGCCGCGGGCCCCGGGGAAGCGCTGCACGCGGCGCCCAAGGCGGCCAGCGACGCGGGCAAGGCGGGCACGCACCCGCTGGAGCCCCACTACCGGCCCGCGGGCGGCGGCTACGAGCCCAAGAAAGGTAGGCTGCTGCGCGCGGTCCTCGGGGAGGGAGAGCCCGCGGGGTCCCGCTGGTCGGCGCTCCGGGGGAACCCGGGGAGTGGGCCCGGGACCTGCGCTGTGGTGACGCAGGGCACCTCCGTCACTAACGGAAAACCCGAAAAGGACAGACTGCACCACCCTCTCGCTAAAATGTAGGAGCCCTGGAGGGGGTGGGGAGGGCCAGGCTCTCCTTGCCTTGCAAGAAGGCCTGCTCCATTATCGTTTCCTTCTCATTGTGCTGACTATCACCGCCACCCCCATCAGGCTGTCTGAGTTTTGGCCCACGAAAACGGCCACGAAATGCAAATTCCAGTTTCTCCCGCTGATTGAGCTGCAGCTTCCGGGCGTCCTGTTGGTCAATAGTCTCAGCTGACTCTCCTTTTCTGCCCGTGGCCCGGAGGAAACAAAACGTTCTCCTTACTCCCAGAGGCCTTAGTTCCTCAAAACAGAAAACCAGAGCGTTTTCCCTCTCTTTTCCTTTCTCTATGTTGCCCCTGTTGCTCATAATTCAGGCTTGAGCTGATGAAAGGAGCTCAAGGGGGAAAGAAAATGAGAACTAGGAAATGCGACCGAATCTGTCTCAGACAGCGGTGGTGGAGACTGTCGGGTCCCCTAACTGTTTGCCCCAGCATGCGGGGAGCCAGCATGCCTGGGTGTGTGGGCTGGTGTCTGTGCCGTAGCCTGGGAGACCCAGGGCTGTGGGGTCGGTTCTCACTAACTGCCCCCTCCCCTGACAGATGCCAGTGAGGGCTGCACCGTGGTCGGTGGGGGCGTCCAGCCCTACCTATAGAGGGCCGAGCACAGCAATGCAAGTAAGTGGGCCCGTGGTGTTTCTGCCCACCCTGGGGGAGCCTCCCTGCACCTGCACATTCAACTCGCTTAATGTGTGTTGCTTGCTTCTTGTCATGGGGTCTGAAGAGGGAGCATTGCAATCTTCTTGGTCTTTTTTTCTTTAAGTGGGAGAGTATGTGTTCTCTCTTCTAGAGTCCCTCTTTTTTGCTCAAGTCCTGCTTTGAAGAATCACTCCTTCACTGGAGTGAATAGATAGACACACACTCTTCTCTCAATCTGGGGATTCCTGTGCAATAGGGAGCTGTTTTTACCACACTAGCCACTTGCATTGATGAGCTAGGGCTACCGAAACTTGGATCTCAGAAGCAGTTCTGGGCAATTGTTTGCAGAGTCAGACAGAAGAGAAGCACTGGTCTTTTATCAGGCCTGTCCAGCTGACCCCCATATCCAGACAGACTAGATAGGACCCTGCAGTTTCTCTGGCTCACAGCCGTATTTCAAAAAATACCTATTTTACAACTAGGCAAAATTACTAATCACACATCTTGATGTCAGGAAAGAGGCGGAACCATTGCAGATTGACTCATTTTTATAATGTGATGATGTTGGTGTGGAACTGAAGGATTTGGGATGATTTGGTTTTTTCCTTGGTCCACAGGTAGGTGTCACAATTGCTTTGGAAAAAAAGTCAGCAGGCCATTCTCTCTTCCCAAGTTCATAAATATACAGATACTATAAAAAGCCGCTCTCTCAACTCCCACCGCATCTCGTGCCACTGTAAAAGAAGGAGCCACAGAGCACTGTCAACCCACAATCTAACGGAACAGACTTTTGTTGGATATCCGTGAATTTGTTGGCATAGTATAGCTTCCCCAATGTATGTGTGACTTTTGAAAACAATCTTTTTTCTCAGGATATCTTGAATTGATCACTTCATTGCCACGGTATATATTCTATAGGTGTGATAGGATTTACTGTAAAATTTATTTGTAAAAGATGTACACAGTAGAAATAAAACGTGATTGAAGAACTTGAGTACTTAAGAAGTGGAAACAAATTTGATATTTATTTTTATAATGATATAAAGCTTCTAGTAATTTATGCAAGTTGTATTGCAATGGAATCTAAACTTTTTGTAAATAAATTCTGCCTGGTTTTTATTTGAACATTGCTGGTTATACAATCTTTGTTGGTTGTTTAACAATAATTCTTTACTAATTTATATCTTAAATTGTAAATAAAAACAGACTAGACTACAATAATATGGTGTTCGAGGCTCCTTTTTCAGAGATGAGTGATTTGGGGAGAGAACTAGTGATGATGGCAGCCCCTCCCCCAGGTGATCTGACCTCAGGCTTTTTAACGAAAATGTGTAAAATAATCTTCCCTTCTGCTCATTAAAAAAAAAAAAGGCAGATGGAAGAGAAATACAAGTGATTTTCTATTATTTATATGCACATGTATTGCAAGAAAATTAAAATTTTGTGTTCTGAACATGCAAATTACTTGTTAGTGTAAATTTTTTAAAAGTTGGCAAAATAAGATGACCTTATGCCACGTGCAGTAGGATCCGTTTAATATTTATTTCTGAGGCTGGCGTATTGAACCTCTTCAGGAAACTGGAAAATTGTGATAACATAGGTAATAGAGTTACACCCCCCACCATAAATGACTGGTAGAAACAATTGTTTATTTTAAAGCCTGAATTATCCAAATTAGCATAGGTTATTCAGATTTATTGAGTGACTTCTTAACTCTCCATTTCATATAACTCACATTAAACACAAGAGGAAAACATGGGAGATTTATTTTCCTCTCCGTGGCCCTCACCTTTACCCTGGGGGAAAGAAAAGTTTCACACCCCTTAGACTATTGCCTTGTTACCATGTTACTCATTATCTAATTATAGGACAAGTCTAGAATTTGTAGTCAAGTAACATATTTTCCTTTGATTAGTATCATAAAAGCAGCAAACCTGTCACTTTAATTTTCAGCAAAATTATATGGATATCCATATAATATAATTTCAGAAAAGAAATGAACAATCATTTATTTCCTCTCCAAAGATAAATGGAGTGAATATAACTTACGGTTATAAAACAAGAATAATAGCTTCTCAGAGTGCCCTTTAATCAATCACACACTTACTTTTCAAGAGGTTCATCTATTTTATTCCGTGATTAATAATGCTGCAGCATGAGCACATTATTGCATCCCAGCGGGGGTCGTCCCGGATGCTTTTAGCCGCTTTGGAATGGTCAGTTGGGGTTCATTATGGGCTGATATTGAACAATTTATAAAATCTTGTCTAAACATCTGCCAGCTCAGATAGGCTGATGTGTCTGAGGATGGGAAATTGCTGGACCAGTTGATATTGACAAACGGGTCTCTCTCCAGTGGCTTTTTGTGCCTTAGAAATTAGTGGTCTCTTGCTGGGGTCTTGTTAGAAAGGGTATTTGAAAGTAATCTTAGGTACTTGAGGCAAAGCCAGGGGGCTGTGAACTGGACACAGAGGCAGGCCAGGGGGGAGGAGCGATTGTGGTTTGCCTGCAGAGGAAAAGCAGAACGGGCTTTCGGTTTCCTATGACTTCTTCAGCATTCTGTTGGTTTTGAGTCCATAAGCATTTGGAGGTCTGACACAGTGAATCTTGGGGGGTAGGGAACTATTTTTCTCCCTTCCTGCTCCCCCTGGTAATAGACACAGAAATGTTTGGAGCTGAGCTCTCTCGGAGACAGAGAAGGCTGTTCACATGGGAGCCTGGCCACTCTGTGGCAGCCTGTCTGCAAGAAAACAAATGCCAGTCTGTGGAAGTCAAAGGGAGCTGGGAGCTCCTTCGCTTGTTTTTGTTTTAGACATAATACCTCATCCAATTTCGGGGAAGATAAGGATTTTTCCCCTTCAGAGAGCATTTTCGATTGCAGTATGAAGGTGTTAAGTAGTTTGCTTTTATTAATATTAGCCATATTTTCTGAATCAGCAGGAATGCGCAGTGCACGTGGCAGCAGTGTCTCTGTTATATGTGATATTATAATCTGAGTATTTTGAAGACTAAGGTGAAATGGATGAAAGTTAACAATATTTAACAAATGAAACACTGAGAGACCACACACCCTAATTAAGATACAGCACTGAAGACACTCCATCTCAAAGTGTGGCGTGCGGGACTAGGAAACCCAAGCAAAAAATTGATCTCGGTGCATATGTTCAGAAACTGGAGCCTGGATAAAAGCCGCCTGCGTTAGGAACAGAAGATTGTGTTACCTGGACATGTGATACGTCCCCCCATGCAGGCACACGCCCCAGACAGACCCCGCGCCCGGGGACAACGTGCACCTTTCAGTTGGTGAAAACTCAAAGCAGCTCAGGAGATTAGCCCAGGCTAACCAATCTTCTTTGATGTTTATATGCCCAACAAATTATCAAAGATTTCCATAACTTACCCTCCCTGCCACCTGACCTGGGTTTCTTTCTGGAGAACTTAATTTTTAAATGTACACTAAGAACATAAAAGCTGGAGGTGTTTAGAGGGATCTTTTGAAAGAAATGCAGAGTGATTGGCGGGCTCTCCTCCGTGCATATCCTCAGTTAAGATGAAGGAGGAAAGGGGAAGGAGGTATCCTTCACTGGGGAGAAAGTTCATGGGGTCTGATTTTTATTTTTATTTTAAAATCTAATTAATCAAAACTTAAGTCTCCGGCCACGATAGCCGTGTGCAGTTGTTCCCGGAGAGAGGACATGGGACACCCAGAGCCACCTGAGCAGGCGCGGGCGCGCTGGGGGCTTCGGCCTTGAGGCTGGGTGCAGGTCTGGGCGCGCTGCGGCCCCGCGGCCCCGCTGCCCTCCGCGGCCCCGGGCTTCATTAGAGCTGATTTATCGGAATTCGCGCTTTAATCTCGGGTGGGCCCCGGGGCTGGGCGCTGCCGAAAGCACCTGGAGCGCTTGCCCGGCGGCCGCTGCCTCCCGCGCCCGTCAAATGTCAACATTTGTTCCCAATAAAAGAGTTATTGTTTCTGCAAAGCCGTCCAGCCACAGCCTTTGAAACTTGAAAAGAACTTCATCCACCTTTGTCTGACGGAGGCAGGAGGGGCGGAGCGGAGGGAGAGGACTGGAGCCCGGGCGCGCAGCCTGGGGCCCTAGGGGCGCCTGCCTGCACCCCCTCGCCGGCGGCCACCCGGGCTCATTCTGGAGGTGAGAGAGGTCGGTGTCGCTCGGGACGGGGTTCTGCACGCGCTTATCTTGTCTGCAGCCTGCACGGTGCGAACCACTGGAAAAAACTCAGGAGTGGAATAGTCTTGCGCAAAACCCGCGTGAGTTTTAGAACGGTCATTTAAAATTGCATCAAACTGTTTATGAAAGAGTAAAGCGGACCTTTCTTTTTTAACGTTACAGAATAAATGTGCCCTAACCTTCCACTGCTAGAGTCGGTAAACAGACACCAGCTTGAAAAAAAAAATCATTCCAAACCAATTTCTCTTTTCAGTCAGTGGCAACCCTTTGCACTGTAAATAATACACTCGATTTTTAGGTTTCCTCCAAGTAACAGTATACCGTGATTATCCACCATATAATTTCTCTGTAGTTACCCAGTGCATTGAAAACCCCAAGCAAAACATTCATTTTGACTCCAAATTAAGGATGAGCAGATCTATTAAATATGTTTTAAACTACTTTTACAAAAAAAAAAAACACAACATTTTAAACATTTAAAAAACGTGTTAACCCAAGAGGCAATCTTGGAAACAATACACAATCTTCTGTGGCATGTGGATATTACGATTAACATCATTTGAATGTCTACAAACTGCAAAGGGGACATGTCCCTTTGATGTAGTTTCAAACCTTTCTGTAAGTGACAAATCCCTACAGATATTTTAAAGGCTTATTATAAGAAGTGATCTATGACAATATAATTTTCCACTTGCTGAAAATTACTTTCTATTGGCCCTAAAAAGCACTCGCCAGCCCTTCCCTTCGGTGTGGCTGGAACTCTAGGGAACTGGCATTTGATGATAATGCACTAGGACATCACCCACTGGTAGACCAGGGAGAAAAAAACTTTAACCCCAGTTTTAAGGTGCAAACACCCATTTGCATTTCTCACTCTGCCGATATCGCTGTGTCTCCTGCAGAGGGAGGGATGGTCTCCACGGGCACCTCAACCCCCACCCTCCACACAAAACAGGCTGTGTTCCCTCTGTTGAGAGCAGAGCGTTCTCTCTCTTTCTAAGAAAGGTAGAAATTGAAGACGTTACAAAGGAGGACTATTATATTGGTAATATAATAAAAATGGAAAGAGTTATGAAATCTCTGTCGTCTGTTCTTTGCAATCCCAGGTACAAGGAAAGAGGAAGAATGTTTTTGTTTGTTTAAGTCTGGCCCCAAGATAATAAGGGAAAGTTTGTGTTTTTTTTTTAAAGATGTCCCAAAGCAACTTTGTTCCGTATGGAACTGAAGACAAATTAAATCTAATATTCTTAAAGAAGCGATGGGAGCTTTGGGGCCTCTTCCCCATGGGAACAGAGTCGACCTTCATAGGAAATGCCCACAGGGAAGAAACAAAACACAAGGCGACGCAAGCCCTAGCATTTTTTTTGTGGGGAGATAAATTGACAATTTATTGTGTGTAACTCCTGATCAATTATTAATCATTACTGTCAACAACAGGGTTATAATTACCTTTGGTTATTTTCAGGAATATTTATTTTTTCACTTCTCTGATGCTGTAATTAGCTGAGTAATGCATCCAAAGACCAGGCTCCCTCCGCCCCTCCTTTTTGGTGACCTTTAGGGAAAACACATTCACCCTCCAGTTCTCAGAAACCCCCTCCCTGTCTGCATTCTACTACAGGGCACCTTTTTTTTTTCCTGCCATAAATAATGATTCCAGAGGAAAGGGGGAAAATGACAAACAAATAGAGCGCAGCTGGAATTAATAAGGCTGATCGAAGTTAGTGGGGCTGGGGCTGCTCACTGCGGCCGCAGGTCTGAGGCCCCGAAGGTGCGGGCAGTTCTTACCTTCCCCTCGAGATCAAGGGAAGGGCAGAGCGGACGTTTAACCCGTGACATCTTCGAACAGGGGAGAACCCGGGCTACTCCGGCCGCGCCGGCGGCCTGGCCTGGGGAGGGAAGGGCGCTGAGCCTGTGCCCAGCACCGGTGCGGGTACCGCGCGCGCACCGGCACCCAGGGGCGGAATGGAGGGAGTCCTTGGCTCTGAAAGGTTGAGAGGTGAGTTAGAGGGTTAGGTGGGGGCGAGTGGGTGGCCCGGAAGGCGGGGAAGGCCGGGCGGTGCCCGAGGCGCGTGGGGGACAGGGGCCGTGGCTGCCCCGCCGAAGCTTCTAGGCAGCGGGAGGAGGACCGTGGTTGTCGCCGCGGTCGCCCTGCGCCTTCTGAACGCCGGCGGCCCCGGGCGAAGGTACGCGAGCCGGAGGCGCCCGCCGACCCCACGGGCCTGCTCCGGCCCGCGTTGTCCCGCGTTGTCCCGCGTTGTCCCGGGACCCTGGGCCCGGAGCCCGGAGGCACGTAAAGCCCCACAAGCGTCGGTTCCGAGCACGCGTGTTTTGCTCTGGGACAGCAGGGAACTGTTTGCCACCGTCTCCGGTCCCCCGGCGGCGGAGCTAGGGGCGCCCCTCGGCGGTACCCCCAGAACCATTTCTGTCCCGCGTGCGCGTCATTGCTCACATCCAGGCCCTGAGAGGAAGCCACCCCGACCGAAGCGGACGACCAGAGCGGCAGCGCGACGCGGGGGCTTGGGCCGCGTGGCTCCGGGCGGGGGGAGAGGCCACGGCGCGGCCCCCACCGCCGCGCTAGGAGCTGCGCGCCCACGCCCCACGGCCCGCGAGGCCGGGTCCAGCCGCCCGCCGACGCTCTCCCGCCGCTTCCGGGCCCCCGTCCCTGGGACAGGAGCGGGTCCCGGGTCCCCCTCCCGCCGCCCCCCGGCCTGCAGGGCGCAGCGACGACCCGGGGAGGCCCCACTCCGGGCCCCGCTCCGGCTCCCCCACCCCGTCCACTCAGTGTCGCCTCCGCTCCGCAGGCCCCCCCTGCGCCCCCGGGGCAGGCTCGGGGTGCCCGTGACTGCACCCGCCCCCGGCGCCGCGCGTGTCTGCTGCGCGGCGGGCTCCCCGCGGGGCCTCGGGCGCGAACCGAAAGCGCGGCCTGTCCTGTCGGCCCGCGCGCCCAGCCTCCCGCCCTGCCGGGCTCCCTTCCTCTCCGGTCCCGCCGCCGCGCGCCCCCTTCGGCCGAGCTGGCCGCGGATGGTCCCTGGGAGGCGGTGACACAGGGACCCCGCGCCGCCGCAGCCAGGACCCGCGTGGACCCCGGGTGCGCCGCGGCCTTGCGGGACGACTTTGCACAAATGAATCGAGGGCCCCAAGGGGCGCGCTATTGAGCCGCGGGCGTCTTCGCAGGACTCCCCGCGGGCGAGTCGCCAGCGAAATTTCTCTTTTATAGTAAAATTTCCGGATAAGTGAGGGTTTTACAGGCTCGACAACGACAATTTCTTCGTCTTGGCACACTCCTCCTTACCCAGCGATTCTCTTAAAGAACGGGCTGGAGGGCTGCCTGGAGGTGGTGACTGAGCCAATGGGGATGCAGCGGAGTCCGCGGCCCCGCTGGGAGAGCCTGTGAGCGCTCGGGTTGCTGGGTTCCATCCTGCGACAGCCCTGCTGAACAAACAGGTACCAGTGTCAAGAAAGGTTTCCTCACCCTTTCCTTTTTGGCGTCCATGTCAGCAGACCTGGTTGTGGCCTCGTTCGTTCTCCAGCGGCCAATGGCGGCTTTGACTTGGGCGCTCAGACCTGGTAGCTTAGGGGTGGGACCCTAGGAGCCATGGCTCAAGCAGGTGGGCAGAGAGTCCCCTGGCCCAAAACCTACAGGAGGCTGCTCAGGAGGCCCTGGGGTGGGGCTGGGGGCAGGGGAGAGTCTGATGGGGGCGGTCGTGGCTTTGTAACCTGGGGTTTGGGGCCCTGTTGTTGGTATGGGGGAAGCTGTGCCCTAGGTGACCTCAGCCCCATCCCCCCAGCCCCCAGCACCTGGGGGTAACTGGACCCTGAAAGTCCCTACAGCCAGATGCAGAAATGAGGGACCGGTGGGTGGGGGACCCGCGGTGGCCTGAAGGCCCCTTGGCCCAAATGTAGGGGGCAGATCAGGCTCCTAGCTTACCCAGTGATGATGTCAGTTTATTTAAATAGAGGCTCAGCCTGGCTCCAGTTTTATTCCTCTGGGCTGTCAAGCGGTGGGAAAACAGTTTGTTTTATAGTGTCTGTGATTCTCCTCCCCTCAAATAAAAGTGCCCCTGCTCGCCATGGGCTCCGATATAAACGGGGGTTCCTGGAAGGGCCTAACCCTATGTGGAGCCTTACCTGGGCAGGCCTGACTAGGGGTGGGGGGGCAGGTTTGGAGGTCCTGCTCAAGGCCGAAGAGAGAGACTGTTTGTTTAACATTCCCTCTGGGCTGGATTTTTAAATAAAGGTAGGGACTGAGTTAAGGCTGTGCTTTGAAAGAAGAAAAAGCCAACCTGCAGGAGACAGCCCCACACAGGACCTATACTGTGAACCACTTTCTACTGACTTCTGATCTTTAAGTAGCAGGAAACCATGTGTTCAGGTGCACAGTGCAAACTGGGAGAAAAATCAGTGATGGTCCTAAATATCAGGGTTAGGAGGCTCAGAGTAGCACGTGTTTCTGGTGCTGGCCCGTTCACAGGAGCACTGGAACCCTGGCGTCGGATGCTTGGGGGCAGGTGCTGGCTACCACGCTGGGTCATCACCTGGAGCGTGTCCCACAGACAGGCTCACACGCCCTGGTGGCCTCCTCCGCCTGGCCCCACCCTGTCCTCTGGACAGTGGTCCTGCAAAGCAATCGTCTATGCACTCTGAATGTGGACACTTCTGGGCAGGGGAGCCCCAGACAGGGCGATGCATGAAGGTGACCTCCACGACCTTGGGACAACCCTGTCCTGGTGTGGCTCTCTGTGTGGCTCTCCCCGCAGAGCCCACCTCCAGGCATCACTGCCCACTGCCTGGGTGGGCTCACTCACAGACCTCACTGGGCGTGAGGCCCAGAGATGTCCACTTGGAGCCAGGCCAAGAGGACAAATGACGGCCACACTGTGTGTCTGAATAGTGAACATGGCAAATCAGGCTTATTAACTGCTCAATACGATATGCTTTATCCTTCTACCTTGGAAAATATACCTTCTAATGACAATCACGAAATATGGGTAGAGCTGATTTGTGTGGAAGTTGTCAGGCCATGGGAAAGGACAAAATTTAATGGTTACTGTGCATGTCCATTCTGAGGGGTGGTAATGCTCAGATTTGTAATAAAATGACAACAGCATACTTCATAAATTACAAATTTATGCTATTGAATTTTTCTTGTCTTCTCTTTAGCAGAATCCTTGTCTTAGGTAATCAAGATTTTTATATAATTTGTTTTACTGACAATAATGATTCAACAATTAAAAAACCAATTGTATTCAAAGTGTGGATCAAATGTATTTTCAACAGAAACTGGACAGTGAACCTGATGTAAGAAATAAAAATGACCAACTTGGTTTTTGTTTTCCAAAACATTATTTCTTCTAAAATATTCCAAGCTAGCTATTAAAATTTAAAGGCAAAATACACATAATTTATAAATGTCAAATTTTTAAATAAAAACTTTAAAGCTGCATTGTTTTAATATTTATACTTTGATCCCCTACAGGGAGAGGCCTGAGGAACCCCACAGAGGGAGATGAGGTGGTGGAGAGGGCATGAGTAGACAGTCCTGGATCTGGCCCTGGGCTCTAAGGCACTCACTCCACTAGGGCCCAGCAGAGAGCAAGCTCACTGTCATCTGGTCCTCAGAGCCCAGCCTCCTTCTGCCCTCCTGCATGTGGGAAGCCACGTTACCGTGATGGGAAGAGTAAGTGCCAGGGTTTGGCAGGGGCCTTCACAGCAAGACTGAGAAGGGGGTGTCAAGGTCACTGGAGGTTGAACATCGATGGGTGTGAGCTGGGTGGGCTACAGGGCAATTTCAGATAGTCTGAGGCCAAGGCGCAGAGAAGACCCCAATAATGCCCTGAAAGGTGGAAGGGCCAGGTGGAGAAGGCCCGGAGTGGACCCTTTTCCTTGGAGATCAACAGCTCTTGGCCTGGAAGCAGTCCAGACATACTCAGGAGCGCCTTTTGCGACAGTCAAGGCTTCTCAGTTCTGGGTCCCCGTCTCCCATGATGACCCAGCACCACTGTCTGCAGGAGCACCTGTCACCATCTCACCAGAGGTGTGATTCCGAAGAGCTCCCCAGGAGCCAAATCCTCACTTTCCTGCTAACTTCACACACGGACCTGGACCCTGCGTGCACGTTTTCCTGCTCATGTCATATAAAAACAAATATTAGCACTTCTACAACTTGTGTGTGTTTTTGTATAGACTTTGTATTTTAGAGCAGTTTTAGGGTTACAGAGAAACTGCACAGCAAGTCCAGAGACCCCTGCTCTGTCCCCTCTTATTTACGTCTTGCGTTAGTGTTTGCACTTGTTACAACCGATGAGCCAATGTGATCCAGCATTAACTTAAGTCCAGAGTTTCCATTGGGTTTCACGCTTTTGTTGCACAATCTGTGGGTTTTGACAAATGAACAATGTCATGATGCTTAAGTTTATGTAGCACAATGACAGGCTTCTTCCTGATCTCAGAGGTGTCCCCTAGACATCTGAGAGAAAGACTAGATTCCCACCAATAAATAAGTACAAGGAAAATATACAGTGAAGACATGAATGCATGTATTCAAGCATGAGTATATAAATACATGAAACAACACAGTTGCCAAACAGAATGCTTGACATCTAGTTACATTTGAATTTTTTAATAAACAATTGACAACCTTTGTAGTGTAAGTATGTCTCATAGAGTATTTAGGACACACTCTAAAACGTGTCATTGGTTATATGAATTTCGAATGTGAGTCGGAGTTCTTTATTTGCTAAATCTGGTAACCCTCATATTGATGAGACACATTTAAAAACATTTGTCAATGACTTTTTTTCTTATATGGCTGGGAACAGAGGAGCGTGGGACGGAGGCATCAAGGTAAAATTCACACAAGTAATATGGTGAATATTCATGGAGGGAGGCAGAGGTGTAGGGCCCTTTGTTCAAGCCAGCACCACTTTACAGTAAGACAGGGAGTAGGCGAACCTTGTCTTTCAACAGAGACCCCCACAATCCTTTTAGAATCTCTCTTTTGCTTTGACCTGTTCTCCAAACCTTCCCGTCTCTCCTTTCTCCCATGGAAAGCTATTCTCGAATCACACACTCACCTTCTGAGTCAATGCTCTGTTTAAAAACGACCATTTTACAACCAGGTAGATGGTTCAACCAGGGATGTGACGTAGGCTGAGACATGGGGACAGAGGAGTGACAAGGCCGTAAGCCGCAGAGGGACTCATGCGCTGAGAGGGAAAGACGCCACGGGGACATTCACAGGGGCGCTCGAACTGAAGTGATGGGTTCATGTCAATATCAAAGTCAGTCAGATTAATACACAGTAAATAGCTATTATACTCATTTTGGGCAGTTCTAGTTTTTAGTAATTGTACAATATTTGTTCAATACTTGTACAATAAGTACAAATAAGATCCTGAGCATTTGAAAGAGGAAACTCTTTGTTTTAAATAAATGACCTATATGCTGATTGTTCTGAGGCACAGGATTTGGGATTTGGGACTAACCCGTGACGCCAGCACAGAAACGCTGAAGCATAACCTGACCCACACTGGGGTCCGTGGCACTTTGACAGCTAAATCAAGTCGGATTGGCTAGACGGCAAAATCCGACAAAGCAATAATGCAAGCAAAAGTTACAGCTTAACAATTATTTTGTTGGAAAAAAGGGAAAACAACTAAAAAAAAAACCAGTCACTTTAATTCAGCATGGGTTTATGGACCCACCCCCATGCTCATGGCATTTACATTCCATGTTAAGTGACTTCATGTTTGAATCCACTGGTCCTTCAGTTGGGACTCACTGGAGGCAGCTGGACAGAGGTTCGGGTCAGTTGGTCTGGCGTGGACCCAGGCATTGGTATTTTTGAAAAAGGTGATAGAACCGAGGTTGAGAAAATAAGAAATAAAAAGCCTGCAGTAGGAATTCAGGCTGCATTCAGGTGGCTGAGCCAAGAGGGAGAGGCTGCACCTATGCAGCGTGGTGACATGACCTGTAGACCAGGTCTGGAATATGATGCCCCCTGCACTCTGGAAAGAGCCAGAAGTTTCCAGAGAGCACTGACGTCCTGCCAACGAGGTGTCCAGCAATGGTGGGGGCTGGGGTGGCTTAGCTTGGCCATCCCAGGGTGCCCAGCAAGCCCTTGGTTTCCATCAGATGCAGGAGAAATGGCTGCCTTTGATAGAGAGGGATTCCCAGCACTGGACTCTGCCTTAGTTGACTCAGCTGTGGGCCCACAACCACCCTTTCCCTCAATTGACAGGAAGAAGAAATGGTGGGGCAAAATCTGGGCTCTGGCCCCGGTTCTGGAGCTGGACTGATGGGCTGGCTGCGTGTCCTAGCTGCAGCCAGCACCGAGAATCAGGAGGCCCGTGGACAGGGACACTTGCAGGGTCTGCATGGTGAGTATGGGCTCACGTGTCTGCAGATGGAGACGCCAAGAAGCAGTATGGCACCATCAGAGTGACTCCTTGGTCACGAGACTTCCCTGGAGATGTGTTATCACCCCTGCAAGCTGCATTCATTCCCTCCGCGTGGGACTGCCAGGTGCTGGCAGCAGGTCAGAGCACTTTAAAACGCCCTCTTTTCAGTTCAACAACCACGAAAGCCGGCGACGCTCACTAGGGTTTTCAGTAATTTCTTCTTGGGTGTCATTGTGTCACTGTGCAATCCCACTAAAAAATCCAGGTCATTACCAGTCAGCCCTTAAGCTCACGGCAAACCTACAGGGGACACGGCTTCCTTAGGGCGTTCCAGGTGTGTCCATTGTGTGTCTGGGGAAAGAGAGCAGACTTTCTTCACAGAGAATGTGACTTTCGAGTAGTCGTTTGTGCCCTAAGTGGAGAAATGACATGGTGAGAAGGACCAACAAAAGATGCATCAAGCCAGGAACTCACAGGAAATTGAACATTGTCATTTTAACTGTTGTGATGGGAAGACACATGATAACTGAAAGAGCAACGCCTACATTTGCCCCCTCTGCCTTCTTTCCCCACCTGTACACCCCCTGCTACAGCCCTCCCTTTGGCCTGTATTCTGCCACCTGCCCCTGCAGCCTCCAGATGCTGTTCTCCTTTCTCAAAGCCTTTCCCTCACCAAGCCATTCCACTTCCAGACTCCAAAATATCTCCTCAAGCTGCTCGCAGACCTGACCCTCGCTGGATCAAGGGGCTGCAGGAGACCCTGGCCTGCAGAATCAGACCCGAGACTGGGTCCTCACCAGCGGGCTTCGGGACGTGCCAGACTGCTGGGTCATTGTCCTCATCTCCCCTGGCTGGTTCTCGTTCCAAAACACACCTTGATCCCAGGACACCCTGCAGATTGCCAACTGCAGGCGCCCCGTGTAGACAGCAGTGTCCTGGGACCTTGTGCAGACAGACGGTGGGTGTGGGAGGCCAGAACCTCAAACCCACGATCTTCGTCTTCTCTCCTTCCAGGAGACCTGTGCTGCCTCTGAGCCTTGATTGTACCCGGTCCCGTGAAATGGCCTCAACTGTTCTTTAGTGCAACTTAGGTTAGATGCCGATGAATTTGTTTTAATGTGTGTCCTTATTAAACACTTGTTCAGCGATCACGGCATCTTGAAACGCCATCCGCTGGTTAAAATGTGTGGGCGAGAAGCAGAAGGTGGTCTCTCCGGGAGGAGAGACGGCGGCCGGTTCGATTCCCAGCCCCAGCACTCGCTGACAGCTCCTTATGGTTAATTAACTTGCCATCACGGTGCCTCCAGCTCTTCCTCTTGCAGGAAGCGAGCAGAAAAACACACTTTCTTAACTGAGATGTCTCCTAGTAAAACTCCCCGAGAAGTGCTAGGTACAAATGCAAAGGGAACTCGGGTTGGTATAACAAGTTTAATTACTACTTCAGGGAACCTATGGGCTTTTAACTGCCACAGAATAAGGCCTGGCTTTGTAGCAATGGCATCAGTTAAGTTGACAGTTATGCTCATAAGTACGTTATGTACATGTTATAGTGAAAAATTGGAAAGGCACAGGGCAGTGTGTATGTCTGTGTGCACGTGCATGTGTGCAAGTGTGAGCCCGTCTGCCCACGAGGCTCTGTGAGCTCCCCCTGAAGGATGGATGCGTTCGCAGACCCTCCCGCCTCTCAGGTGATGGGACTCAGCCCCAGGGAGACCTTCTCATTGCGTTGGAGATGCAAAGATGAAAAAGAAACTCATGAAATTCAAAACCATTTTTGTTAACATTAACTGGTGTTCACTTTTAATGACTGGCCTTGAAGAGAAGTTCAATACATAAACGCATTTGAAAAATTTTCTCTGACCCTAATACTTTTATTTAACTGGTGGCAACGAACATCATTTCTATCCTAACTCAGCCCACGTTCAGTGGTCCGGGACAAGGAAGAGATTATGCACATGTTTACTCTTCCCTTTCCCGGGAGAGTTTGTTGTGGGTGGTAACACGGGTGTGGCTACACTGGGGACATGGGAGAGATGGCGGAGCTTCGCTGATGTCATTATTAGGGACTAAGTTCTGTTTCCACTCCGGCCCCAGGCTTCTCTGACGTCGCGGGGTGGCGGGAGCACACTCCCAGGACCAGGACGGAGACTGGCCAGTGACATGGGACAGCATTCGTTCCGCATCCAGAGTTACCTCAGAACTGGGACAGCCACTCATCATTCGCTATGTCATGGTTGCTGTGCCCCAAAATGGGTCCCCTCACTTCAACACACGCCTTTCATGGTTAATGTCTAAACCTGAGTTAGTTCCATGAGCTGGGTATTGTTCAGCATTTTGGGAGAGAAACTGGGGTCTGCCCTGTAACTCGTGCTGGGGTGGGGCTAGGGGGGCGGCTTTGCGCTTGAGATGCTTTACAACAGTATTGGCTCAGAACCAGAGCTGATGAAAGTTGTGGGACTAGCCAAGGTTTTGCAGTCGATTGTTTACCGAGGACCTCACGTCCTGTATCTCATTTAAGCTTCATACTAACCCCTTGGGTTTCTCTGGGTTGCTGTGACCTCACATGGTACACAGGACAGCTCTACAGCTCTCAGTGATCACAGACCCAACTAATCATAAAGGCAGAAACTGGCAGCATTCATTTAGCACTTACTCTGTGCACTTAACCTGGATCATCTCAGCTAATCTTCACATTAAGGCTACAAAACAGTGACGATTATCACCTGCATTTTACAGGTGACAAAACAGAGGCTTGGGAGTTGCACAGATTAACCCAGGGCAAGGCACAGACCCCGTGCCACGGACGCGGCCCTGCCTGGTTCTCACAAAGTCTGCTCTTCCAGCCTAATTTCTCCTCCCTGCCCCACACCCCCAGTCGTCCCCTCCTCAGCTCTTCTTGCTGCCAAATGGCCTTTGGGCAAATGAATGTCATGGATAAAACGAAGACAAGGGGCCAGGATCGAGCCTGGGGTCGTGTAGATAGTGTATTTCCCAATCTGCCATCATCCTCAGCGGGAATTGTCTGTCTCACTGAATACCCACCAGGACCTGTAAATTCGTGTACACACTCAGCCGAGAACAATGAACACGGACCCAAGCCTACGTGCGACGCAGGCTTTCTCTGCACAGATGGGGAGTGGCAGTGAGCCCGTTCTCATGTCAGGAGTAGCTGCTAGCTACTCTCTGCCTTAAGTCACTCTACAGCAACTTCATAAAAAGGTGCTTCAGCGTTTGCAAAAACAAACACTCTGCATAATCGCAACGCACTGCCAGGCAAAAAGGTACCGACGGCTGTGGTCTCAGCTCTCAGCGCACGGTGGCTGCCACCCTTTGTCCTTCAGGGCTGTTTCCTGAGAGAAGGACTCTGTGGGGACGGACCCCACGCTCTGCCAGAGCTCAGCAAACGAGGGTTAAGGAAGTGCCTCGGGCCTTCATCCTTCTGGAATCTGAAACTAAAGTCTCAGCCCTCAGTTTCTTTTCTGAGATCTTCCCTTTTGGGATGGTATAAACCTTTCTATCTATCTGTCTATCTATCTATCTATCATCTATCTATCTATCTATCTATCTATCTATCTATCTATCTATCTATCTATCTATCTATCTATCATCTCTTTCCCCTCCCCTACAGGGTTGAAATTTCTGAGAATAACTCAAAATCTGAAAGGGAGGTGAACTATAGAGCTGTGGCTTATGCCAACATTTCCTTTAATTTATCTCTTGTAATGAGCACACGTTGGCTTCTCGCTGACTCCAATTCCACAAGACACCAGCCAGGCTCAGTATTTACACTGGACTGAGGGTGCAGCCCACGGAAGCATGTCCCATGTGTCGCACTTCCTATCAGATTCCTTTACTTGTGTCTACTGGGTTGCTTGGCTCAAACATTAGTTGAAGTTGCTTAAATGTTAAACACCATGCACAATGCCTTGCCTTTTTGTCACACACACACACACACACAGTTCCTGCAGTGCTTCCCTAATTACACACCGAGTCTCATCCCCTCAGATTTCTGCTTCGCCTGCACAGTCTAATTTTGGAGCAGGAGTTGAGTCTACGTTATTTCACATGGATTAACAACCCTTA
The DNA here is from genome assembly GCF_964194185.1 of Rhinolophus hipposideros. Lineage (NCBI taxonomy): Eukaryota > Metazoa > Chordata > Mammalia > Chiroptera > Rhinolophidae > Rhinolophus > Rhinolophus hipposideros. The sequence goes on from NC_138053.1 coordinate 99,571,439, forward strand.
AGCAAGACGTATCAAGTTGACCGCGTATTTCAGGAATATTTTGGGACTGTCACTCATCACCAGTCAGCAAGTTGGCACATTCTGTCTAGCGCCAGCTGCCTGGAGAAAACTGCGAGGCACAGTGGGGCCCGTTTCCTTCCGTCAGGCTGTCTCTTCTCAGAGTCCCCGGAGCCGGGCAGGAGGTGTCCAGATGCCGAGTCTCAGTGCACACACATCTCCAGGGGTTGAAAACAAGTGAATACCTCACGTTTAGGTGAAGCGAGAAGGCACTGCTCGAGAGTCGGCCAGCCAGTGGCTTCGGCAGAGCCGTGCGCCCTGGACGAGCCTCTCCTTGGGCACAGGCTCCTGCCAATGTGCCTCCACTCTGGCCACGTGACCTCACCCCTGCCCTGCCGGCCTCTCCTGGGAGTTGTCTCCACCGAGAGGGACCCTCGCCGCACGGTCTGGCCTCTGTCTGGCCTTGGCAGCCAGACGATCGTGCGGTGAGCTTGGCAGTGCGTCTCTCTTTCCGACTGGCCTGTGAGTGTCCAGGAGGGACAGCCCATGGCCCAGCTGTGTGGCTACACTCTTGGCACAGTGCCCGACACGTGTGGTCCAACAGAATCATTATTAGTGTGAACATTTTGAAAACCACATTTTAAGGGCATATTTATTGGTTTCTTGTAATCTGAGAAAATATGGGACGAGTAGGTTGCCTGTGGAGTCAGGCCACCCGCCTTCCAGCACTGCCCCCTCCACTTTCTTTAACCTCTGGCCTTACCTGCCTCACCTGTGCCAGGAGAGCGTCGTATAAAACCATTCCCAAAGCTGCAGCCACAAAGAAACCCTGTGACTCAGTCCTTTCTCAGATCGGGAAAGCTGCCGTGTTTCCCCCAAAATAAGACCTAGCCAGACAATTAGCTCTAATGCATCTTTGGAGCAAAAGTTAATATAAGACCCGGTCTTATATTACTTAATATAAGACCGGGTATAGTATAATATAATAATATAATATAATATAATGTAATGCAATATAATATAATATAATATAATATAATATAATATAATATAATATAATATAATACTGGCTCTTATATTCATTTTTGCTCCAAAAGATGCATTAGAGATGATTGTCCAGCTGGGTCTTATTTTTGGAGAAAGAGGGTAGGCAACTCCACGAAACTTAAAAATGATCAGGTGATGTAGCCATTAATTTATACTCTGGATGAAATGCTTGTTTTCATTGCAAACTTTCTTAGCTGAGAAGTGAACATAATAGCAAATTTGGGATTCTCTTCTTTAGAAAAGGTTATGTTAAAATGAAGTACACATGAAGCACACAGAAATCAGAAAATGTTATAATACTGTTGATAATTATTGAATATATTGTTCGAATCATTGAATATTATTAACTCTATTATGCTACATTGTGGGAACAGAGCCCCAGAGAGCAGTTTCCAGGCTCTCGGCCTCGTGTGGGGAGGTGCTGGCTCGGGTGGTGAGTGACCATTGACTGTGATTGGTTGGCCATCAGTAACCGGTTAGCCAATTGGCTACTGATCTAACTGCGGGGCTGCGTTGATTGGTTGGTTGGTTGGCAGGCAGAGAAGTGAATGGTCGACTGTAGATCGTGTGGCTGCTACTGCATGTGTCTCGCCCGCCTCCAGTGAGACTATAGTGGTGTGACTCCCCCACCTATGACTCCGTGGGTGTTCCTTTTTGGCCTCACCATGTCCTGGGTTCTTACGTGGGGAGCGGGAGATGAGACCCCGTGGGCCACCCTGAACGGCATACATACATGATTTTTTATTACAGAACTAAGAATGGTTCACCAGACTTTTGGACTGAAAATGGATGTTAGGTATACTGTCCATAAATGTGATTCCAAACCTACAAGGAAATTTTTAAAAAAGAAAGCACTGTAACCTTCCACTGTATGATGGGAAGAAAGGGTGGAGTCCAGGAAGACGTCCTAACGTTGAGAAGAACGAGAAGAACGCCGTGTGAGCTCCAGCGACTTAGGACGCTTGCTGCTAAACCGCTAGAAACACAGTAGCGGCCAATTGTTTGCGTTGATACCAGGTGACCGGTGAGCTTCTGTGTCCCTGTTTTAGGCAGGATGCCTTCTGAATGTTGGGAGCACGGGGCTCAAGGCGAGAGTGAGTCAGGAGGGTTTGCAACTTACAGAGCCCGTAGCATGACACCTGTCATAGTGTGCAGATCACAATTCTGTTTGAGCCGTGTTGTTCCCCTTCACTAGTGACTAAAATGGCTTTGGACTTTACAAATGAAAAATTGTCCCAACCTCAACCAGGGGTGAGCGAGAAGTAGGCGGAAGGGCCCCGGTGGGTTCCTATCCTTTCATATCATTTGCATGGCCCTTCTTAGGCAATTTTCATTTCAAAGTCATTTTCACTTCCCTTGGGGATACCATTTCATGGGTATGAATTTAGATTAAAAAAAAAAAAAAAGAACTTTCTGTTTCTTGTTTTTCCCCAATCCGACCTCATTGAAACAGAGCTAATGAGACAAGGCTTGTGGGTTTGATTTCTGTATGAGTCAGAACAGATGAAATCATTTCCAGGAGCCACGACCCCCATCTTATCTCTCAGCTCAGAGAGCTGGAGACCACATGAGAGTTTTCAGACAGTTCACAGCAGCCATGGTTCCACCCACTCGACTGGGAGTGCCCTTGACCATGGTGAGCAGCTCCTCTGCAGGGTGAGGGTCAGCTCGGGCCAGACACCAGGGCTCAGACACAGGACTTCTCACGTGCAGAACCTTGGGCGGAAGTCTGGACCTTCAGCTTGCTGCCCTCTGCGTCGCTTGGAACTGTCCAACAGATGCGTGTTCATGACTGCAACTCACATTATTACTCTCTCACTGTGTTCCAGAGGCTGGACTGCAGGTTAGCCCTTGGATGTCATCCCTTTCATCCATTGAACAAGCACTAGGAAGGAGGGTCAGTGTCATCCCCTCCAGAGCTAAGAGTTTATCACCCCAAGGTTCTCCGGGTAGATGTGTGATCTCTTTCAAGGTATTGGGAGCTCCTTGAACAAAGGAAGGCCAGGGTGAAGTTCACCGATAACACCTATTTGTTTTGTTAAGTTTTTAAAATTTCCTTGGGTAAAAGCCCTCATCGTAGGTTCCACTCCACAACGACCCCATCAGTGTGTCTTCTCGGTACGAGACGGGGAGTGGCTGGAGGAACAGAAGCATCTCACCCTTGAAGAAACTGCTACATGGAGACGTGCTGCCAACCTTGACTCTGTGGCGGTGCGTTCGCAAATATGCCGATGGACTAAGTAATGGGTTTATTTTGGGTCGCGATCCCTAATCGGTCTTAAGATCGACCAGCACTTTTCCTTAAATGAAATGCGGTAGAATGGAAAACATCACTCAGCATGTGGGAGAGTCTGTGATCGTGTATTTCAGTGTGTGTGTGTGTGTGTGTGTGTGTGTGTGTAGCTGTGTAACTATAAAGTGTGTTTTGGTCTGAGGATCGTGGGACCCTTTCCTTCCTCGGGACTCTGCAGAAATGCCAGTGAGCCACCTCCAGCCCTTGGCATGGCCTGGGAGTGCTGGGCAGCCCATCCATCCCTCCTGGTCACTATCTCTGCCTTTAAGGATAAGACTGGAGATAGTGCGTGCCTTTCAATAAAGAGAGTCAATACACTCCCGAAAGGTGAGTGAGACAGAAGCTAATCAAGGAAGAAGCTGGGGGCATGTGATTGGTTCCTAGTCCCAGTATCAGGAAGTGGTACAACCTGCAACTTCCCACTGCTCACATAACCAGTGACTGTCATGTCTTCTCTTGTCATGGAGACAAGGTGGCCAGTGTCCAAACAGGGCCTAGCAGAGCTGCAAACGTCCTTATGGTGCCCTTGTGGGCTTTCTTGCTTCCGGAATGTTCCAGACTTCCTGTTTCTATCCCAAGCTCTCTGTGGGTTCGCTCCATAATTCCAGGATGCCATCAGAGGCCATTTCACGCACCCTGGCACTGAGTTCTGAACAGGGAACTCCTGACAAGTACGGTAGCCCAGGCCTCTGACCTGGACCTGAGAAACACGCTCAAAAGACGTGGAAAGAGGAAAACAGGCTGACGAAGCCATGTGATTAGAAGCTCAGTCTGCAAGTACGATTTCTGCCCCCCAAGCCCCAGGTCGGTATGGAGACTCAGTTGTCCATCTGACAGTTCTCTTTCAGGAAACCCACCAAGGAGTTTGACTCTCATTCCATTTAGTTGCCAAGTCCAAACAACGAAGAAGCCTGTCCGTTAGAGGCACTCAGATCCTGCCAGCTGCGTCCTGCCCCTTGGCAGAGGACGAGGGGCCAGGGGAGAAGCCATCCAGCCTCGGGCGCTCCCTGGTGCCCGGCGCGGTTCTGCCACCTAACTGCACTTCATCATTTCGCCCCTAAATGTGAACCCAAATCCGGGAGTGGGTCTGTGATGTACCAGCTTAGCTTTTGACACGCTTTAATGCATACTAAAAGTTCTGCAGATTGTGCAAATCACTCTCCGCTAAGACTTTATTTAGTCAAGTACATTTACCCTTAAAATTCATTGAACTTGAAGCCCTGGAATGGTTGGAGGGAGAAGCCGTAGCCAGCATGCCAAGTACGTGTATAACTGAACGGCCGCCGTGTGCTCAGCGCCTGCAACAGGCTATGGAATGTTCTTTCACTCTATTTTAGTAAAAGAAAAATGCTTTTCCTCAAAAACTGTTGCTCCTGTGCTCACTTTGCAACTTTCCAACACTCTAAATTCTCTGGCTACCACCACAGACAGGCAGGACAGGATGTGACTGATTGTCTAAAGGGACTGCTCCGTGAGCTGGAGCGTGAGTCACTGGGGCATCTGTGGATACAGAGGTGACCAGGGCGGAGCAGGGGCCTGTCCACCAGGGAAGGGACACGTGCCAGAACGATGGGGCTTGGGTTTCATGCCTACAAACGTCCACCTTATTTTCCATGGGGAACTCCTTTTGGCCTTGGCGCAGGTTCAGGCACGTCTGTGGTCCTGCTGCCTGCTCCTTAGGTGGTATCTCCCTCCTTGTCATGGGCCCTTAGCCCCCAGGACCAGCTCCTCCGGTGGCAGGTGAGGGCATGACTGATGTGAGTTGTCCCCGAGTCTGCATGTGGGAGCATGTGCCCTGGGTTCAGGGTTTACTTCTCCTTGATGCTTTAGAGAGAGGCGGGGTGAAGTGGGGCTGTGGCCACTCGCCAGGCTGGCGGTGGGGGTACTTCTGTCTGGACAATCACTGTGGCTACCGATCCATGGGGTCATGCCAACTGTCTGGCCTGTGCCCTAGAACTCAGGCTTCTCCCACTGTGCTGATGGGCCAGCCATGTGTGTCAGCACTGGAGAGGGTGCTGTCCTGCCTGGCCCACACATCACGAGGTGGGGTGGCCATTCAGGGTCAGGAGGGCAGCAATCACCAACGCCCAATCCATCTTACCTGCCACCTCCCACACTGTCCCCAGCGCCCACTGCCTATGATCCCAAAGCCACAGACGCAGTCACACAGGATTACTTGTGGTCACTTTCCCAGTGGCAACCTCTGCTTCTCTGCCCCTGTGACCACAGTAATGTAAGTGGCCGATGGGTCTGAACGTGTGCAGAGAAATGATAAATGACAGAAGTAAGAGTAATGCTTTCTCCTTTTTTCCTGAATAATACAGACCAGTGTGAGCATGTGACTTTCTGACTTAGGAGTTTTTCAATATTGGAATAACTCATGACATTTTATTTCCTGGGGATTTCACACTGGGCCAAGCTACCGGCTGTGGGGCCTGTGGGCTCTGGTCTCCCTGTGCTCCCTAAGATTCTGCCCAGGAGAAAGACGCCTTCCTGTCTGTGCAAGCATGTGAATGTGCAAAAGCAATTCTTCCCAGGTGCTGGGTCACCTCAGAGCTGCAGGGAGATGTGGTGGGTAAACGGCCAAAATACGGCTGGGTTTGTGTTCATTTCAACCGGGTATCTTTAGGAGCTGGGCACTGCTGGTTTTTATCAAAGACACTGGAGAACGTGTGGATGACGCTGACCCTGCTGCCTGCCTACCTGAGTGAGGTGTGGGCACCTGCGCCTACCAGGGGCTGGGGGCTCTGTGCTGGACCCAGGGCTCTCCCCTGTACGGTCATGACTCAGGGTGATGGTGGCAGTGTGTGATAACTCTGACACTTGTTGGGGTTGAGAAGAGTCTAGGAGCTGAGTCAGCACTGACTCATCAGTCATCCTTCACTCAGCTCACTGATTTGCAATTTGGCAAAAGTTAGAGACTGTAATGGCTTCTATTTTTAAATCCACAGGCAGAATTATTCGACTCAGAATTACTAAGTTTCAGTGTCTCTCGGTAGTGCCTTTGGGCACTGAGATGATTCAGAAAGTACAAAGTGAAGTTTGTAATTAATTTCCTAAATGTGTGCGTTTGGATTCTGATATGTAGACAATATACATATGCTTTTGACAAATAATATAAAACTATGTACACTCATGTAGTAATTTTATTCTAAATTAATCATGTGAAAGTTAGCAGAATACAATGGTTCAGGCATACCACCATGTTATGAATTATTTTGACTTCCAAATTACTGCAGAGCCGAGAAGCAGACGAAACCCATTCTGGAATTATGTTCCTCATTCTCTGTTGTCAGGGTCACAGGTCTTTGTTCTCCAGCCAGAAGTGACTGATTTTATGCAGAAATTGAGTGCCTTTTCACACAGATTCTTCCATCTTCGTACAATTTTTTTTAAAAAAGATCCACTTTGGGTTATTTTTTGAAATTCTTGGAAAACAATTCTAAATATTTATAAAACTATGGGGACAATCAGAATTAAGCACTTGACGTGGTCACCACTTACACTGATGTTGGACGCATGCCTGCTCTCTTGAGGAGGCAGCCCTTTGGATCAGCCTTGAAACCGTATGCAACTTGGCCTTGTTGTCTCCCCAGCCCAAGACTCAGCCCCTCCTGGCTCAGCGGCATCTCTGTTCCTCTGAGCTCTGAGCACAGGGCAGTCCTGACTGCAGGAGCTCATCCCAGTGTGCGTGAGCTGGCCGGCTGGGCATTCTGGGTCCATGCAACTCCAGGCCCCTCGACTGTCTGAAAGACCAGGGAGACTGTCTGCAAGGCCCCAGCCCAGACTTTCCTTCCCCTTTGTTGGCAAAATCACTGCATTGTATCCACTCTGGGGGCCCAGTCTGTCCAGTGTCCACGAGGCTCGGGTCCTTAGTGTTTTAAGGGAAACTTTGGCGTTCAAGAAATCCTTTTCTTCTTTCTCAAGGACTTGGCTCTTGCAGTTGAAGTTCTGGTTCCCAAACCCTTCTTCTTCTGTTACTTCTTCAATGGCTGTTTTGAGCATCACAGCTGAGCAATGCTTCTTGACCTCAGTTTTATCTGTCCTGACCCTAAGCCTGTGGCTGCCTGTATTTAAGGAGAAATGGGCCATTCGTTAGATAAGAATTCTCAGGGATTGAACGTATGCTGGGTTAAAGAAAACTCCAATATATTAGGACTATTTTACAGGAAGTGATCTTACCACAGGTGCTTTCATAAATCTGCAGTGAGGACAACAGGCTGGAAAGTCAGCACCCTCACTTCCAGGCCCCAGATGCTGAGGGAGAATCCTTTCCTGAATTCTAAGAGCTCTGATGGAAGCATCTAGAGCACAGGCTGGAGGGCTCAACACATCGGCGCCACTATTTCTCTCTATAGACAGATAATCAATACTTGTCACTAATCATCTCTTTGGGGAGACTGTGTCCTTTTGTGATGAGGCCTCTAAACCCTTAAGCCATGGGCTGTTCTAGAAGGCAGACGAAGGGCTGTTTCTTAGAAGCAGTTACAGAGACTAGCTAACTAACTAATCAATGAATTAATCATGTCATTCATTCATTCATTTAACATATGCATTCAACACCAAGGACAAGTGAGCTTCTGTGTGAGGCACTTATGATCAAGAACTGTACGTGGAAATGTCAAGGAGAAATATTACCGAATATCAGCACCAAACATAAAGCCTTTAAAATGACTAATTGTTCATTCTAAACCTGAAGATATTTTGGAGTGTGGTCTGAGGAAGCGATTGGATTTCATAGCATAAAGTAATAAGTAAAGCAGGAAGCACCCTGAAGAAATGTTTTCGGAGTTCAAGACTTAAACCCTTTAAAATCATTTTTTAAAGATAAAATTTTATTTTATGGAAATCATAAGCCATGTTACTACAAACCCAGTTCAACCGACTGCATATAAAACTCCATCACCTTGCCTCAAGGTAAGAAAATAAAGTTTACTGCTATTGAATCACACTAAAATATTCATCTGTCAGTACTTTGTCAACCATGGTTTTGATGGCATTTAAATTGAATTTAGTATAAATTTAAAGGCATCTCCATTTGATGTAATGAATAATGTGGGGTCACCATCAACTTCAATTTTAATACCTAAAATATAGTCAGTTCCAGCTGCTGTAATGCATTTATGGTTGGGAGTTACTTGTTATCATATATTTTTCAACACTTTGTTATTTTGAATTTTCAAATAACAGTAAAGCCAGAGGTAGGGTCCCAATTTTAATATCATGCTCTGAGTAAGGTCTGCTCTAAGCAATGGCTGAGCTGTTCAGCCTCGGTGGTCCTTCTGGGCCTTTGGAGGAAACGAGGGCCTGTGGCTGAACTGCCGCCTATGAAAATGCGTATTTTAAATATGCTGATGGCACTGCCCTCCACGCGTAGGCCTTCTCTAAATATTTTATATGTGCACAACAGGAGAGAGACATGCTTCTCCTTTTTTCTGCATACTATTTTCTTTCCTTTGTTTTGCTGTCCCCAAAACGGCTGATAAGCAGATGCATCGGCAATTTTTCGAAGGAGCGGTCCGAATCATTCCCCAGGAACTGGCCCATCAGTAGTCTGAAGTATAAGATGTAGAGAGTGTTTCTGATGCTCGGTGCCTGAGCACATGCGTCTGCTGCTTCAAAAGGGAACTCCATTCGTCAATGTGCCATGGAGATCTCCGTCAGCTACTTAAGTCAAACCACCTTTAGGAACATTTAGGAGGATATGAAACTAACACACAAAACTCAATCACCTTTCAATGGACCCACAACAACCTCTTGGAAGACGTAAGAAAAAAGCAAATCTCAGTTAAAATAGCAACTCAGAATATGAAATTCTGATGAATAAACTTGACATGCAATTGCAAACTCTATGTGGGGAGACTTTCAAATATTTTCCAAAGCGGACTTGAAGCAGTGGGAAGGTGTCCCTTGATCTCGGACGGGAAGACCCCATTCTGCCCTAGTGAGCGCATGGATTGAGCATAGATCCACTCCATATGCCGGCAGGGACTTATCACAGCTCTGCCTTTGATCCTAAAGTCTCTATGGACAAGGAATTGTGTAAGAATATCAGAAAATGCCTATAAAAGATGAGCCGGGGGACAGGGGGGTGCCAGGCCCACAGGCTCAACACCATGTCGTAAAGTTTCTCTCCCTAAAAGGGGTCTAAGATGTGGCTGGGCAAATGGATCAGGGAGACAGAGGAGGAAGAAACAGACTCAGGGAACATGGGATTTCATGCTAAATGTGGCATGTCATATCATCAAGGCAAAAATAAATGACATCAGGGGAATGAATAGGTATCTTAAAAGACAAAATTGGACCCATATCTCTTCAAATAACAGAATACATTTCAAATAGGTCAGAGATGCATCTAAAAACAATAAAAATGAGACCACGACCATACTAGAAGAACACACGGACACATTTTTTTTTTAACCTGAGTAGTGAAAATCTTCTAATTTATGACTCAAGTAAAGATATAATTTTTAACAAAGAAAACTGAATAAAATCAACAATATATAAATCTTTGTACAGCCCCCTAAACTCCCCCCAAACCACTGTGATCAAAAGCAATGGCAAAGTAGGGAAAATATTCACAGCTCTTACCCTAGCGTAAGGGCTAAAACCCCTAATTTATAAAACGCCATAAACAATCAAGGAACCAAAGAGACCAAAACACTCGATGGAAAAAATGGGCAAATGTCAAGAAAAGACATTTCATTGAAAACACATGCAAGTTGCTTTTAAACACATGGGTAGATATTCAGTGTCACTTGTATTAAGAGATATGTCACCACGTGGAGGGGATTGGGCTGTACCTGGCAAAAGGACACAGGCAGGTACCTTCACCTCTGAACATGGCTAGAAGTTGCAGGGAGGCTTCCCGTGCACGTGTGTGAAGTGCCTTGTGCAACGAGGCTTCACTTGTTGTGAAAAGACCCTAAGAACCACCAGGGACAGAGTGTTGGATGGTGGCCTCCAGACGACCGCCCACGTCCTCACCCCCAGAACCTGTGAGTGGAGCTGATGTGGGAAGAGACTTTGCAGATGTAATTACCGTCAGGACCTGTGACGAGGAGTCTGTCCTGCGGTAACTGGGTGAGCCCTAAGTCCAAGGACAGGTGTCCTTCTAAGAGTGAGGTAGACGGATTGGACAGAAAGGGGAGAAGTGGCACGGGGACAAGGCCACGTGAGGCCAGAAGCAGAGAACGGAGTGATGAGGCCCAGGCACATCTGGGGCCCCCAGAAGCTGGAAGAGGCAGGAAGGACCGTTTCCTGGAGCCTGGAGGGTGCACGGCTCTGTCCCGGCCTTGCTTTCCAGAACAGAGAGAGGACAGATCGGTGGGGTTTGCAGCCACCCCGCTTATGATGCTTTGTCACAACAGACATAGGAAACCAACACAGCCCTTCCTGGGGATGACTATAAACTGGCGCCCCACTCACAGGGCTGTGTCAAGGCCACAACCTCCGAGGGGTCGAGGGACGTCTGGGGAATCTGCGGTGACTGGAAACATGCAGGGGCACGCACGCTGCACATGGAGTGGGTTGCCTTTCGTGTCAGAGAGAAGGGGAAATTTGAATGGAAGCATCATTTTACTTTGACAAAATGCAACACACAGAGGCTACCCTGGGACCAATGACGAGATGAGTGGGGGTGGGTGAGAGGACGCGAGGAGTGACAGCTCTGTATAGAGCCCTTTCTGCAGCAAGAAAATGTTTCACGTGGTCAAAAGTTACAGTTTTAAAAATATAAAGACAAAATGTGATGGCGGCTTAACACATGAACTGATGTATGTGACATAGGAAAAAGACCCAAAGATGCCTGGTAAAACATCACGACTGCTGCACCCCCATTCCTCCACATAACTTCTGGTACTGGCCGACTTCAGTAAACAAGACCGCACTTTTTTAATGCGCAGGGTAAGTTAAGCTAATTGTTTCATTCTTTGTAAGTGATGACATAGGTGGATACAGAGGGCAGTGAACAGAATCTAGACTAATTATCGTAAATATCCTGGTAGAAAAGGCCAGGGCAACTGAAAGAGAAGCATGATCAGAAATAAAATTTGAAGAAAATTATTTTTTCTTGCAAAAAGAAATTTTAAATGCTTAGAATATTCCAAGCAGAAATAGTGCTTGCAGTTTTATGGTTTTTTAATTACAGAATGCAACGAAAGTTAACCGTTTTATAAAGGAAATAGGAATTAGGCCTCCCCCAGTGTCATGGCAGGACAGCTGCCCAGAGACCCAAGAAAATACACTCTTATTCCAGCGTCTTGTACCAGCCAACTGGTTGCTTACGTGGGAAGCCAACGGAAAACTGCTGTCGTGGAGAGTGCATGCTTTCCCCCTTCGCAGATTTTTGTGTGTAGCTGCCTGTACCTCCCTATATGGCCATGACCCTCAGAGGCTGGCTGCTCGGCCAGCTGGCAGGGGCCCTGGCTGCTGTAGGACTGACTCCATCCTCTGCCTGAATGACAGTTGACCCAGTTCAGATGGTGAGACCTCAGGAGACGTTTGTGGAGCCTAAACCTTCTGAGTGTGACGCAGAGCCACTTTCTGTCCAGAGGGCAGGATGAGGGGGAAACTGGCAGCCCCACCGGGACCATGAGAGTTCCAACCTGAGGGGACATTGACAAGGCCATGTCCTCGTGCAAGAGGCAGCACACGCCTCTGCTCACGGTTACTTCCCCCTGTCGTCCCCTCTGGTTGGGGTAGGCCTTTTGTTGCTACAGCCGACAGCATCCCGTGGACACGCACATGCCACTCTGTTCACAAGGCTCAGACAGCATGTCACTTGGTTGCCTGTTTTAAAACACAAACGGGTCAGTACAAGGATGCAGAAAAAGGCTCAGAGTTGAAGCGGACAGAAGGGGGTGGACAGGCCAAGAGAGAGTCAGGAAGTGACGTGGACTAAATGCAGAAAGACGTCGGAGGGTGGTAACCAGCGGGAGGAGATGGGCAACAGGTTCTTCAAAGGAGGGCCATGTGTGTCTCAACTCTCAAGTTCCATCAAGAAAAGCTAGGATGCTGGGAGATGGTAAAAATAGACGAAAATTGTATCTGTTGCTAAGGGATTAAAATGACTTTCATTTTTGACTTTAATAATAAAAATAGGAACTAACAAATTTTTAAACTTCAAGTAATCATGTGAAGACTTGAAGGCAGGATAAATATATCCTGCAGATTCCTAGAAAAGACCAAGTACACTAAAAATAATTCAGATAGCAAAAGATAGGAAACATCAAAGGCATTTTTTAAGCCAACAATAATTGGCAGAAGGCCAAACAAATTTTTTTATAAGAGTAAGTAAAAGGAACATGGCATGAAATCATACGATCAACTGAATTTTATTAAAATGTACATATATAGCAAAAAAAAAGACTGAAGTAGGATAGCCAAAACATTCAAATTACGGGCTAGTCAACTCACACAGGTGATTTTACTTTTCAATTTTTTTTGTAATGCATGAGTACATTTATAACTGTAAACTTATCATGAACTTAACCAAACTTGAATATATATTGATATGTATTTACTTGTTTCTTACGTATTTATTTATATATACTTCTTAATGACATGCAATTATGAAAACTATGGAAAGGTACTTCAGTTTTATTTTGTTACCTGTTGTGCTTTCATTGTTTCATGAATGACAGAGTTTTCTGGTGACCCGGGTTCCTGGCCGAGGTGCCCGAGTGTTGTGACCCCCCCACCCACTCACTGCAGTGCCCTGGGAGCACTGCCGAGCTGACACTAGCAGCCCCCCAAGATCACTCCTGGTCTTCACGGACCAGCCGGTCCCCTGGTAGAGACAGCTCCATGCGACCAATGACAAGGGCCTTAGAAGTGCTGGTCTTGTGCACTGTGGTCTCCCAGCTGGTCTCCAGCTGAGAGGGACAGGATGGGGAGGGCCCTGCCCTCACACAGTCACTCATCAAACCATCGCTGAGCGCCCTTAGGAAGCAGCCACAGTTGCAGTGCAGATGTCAGGGTGCCCTGTGCACAGTGGTCTCCTCACTCCAGGCCTTCCCAGCAGGTCAAGCCGGTCGGTCACAGCAGTGACCGTACACATCGTCTCAAAGGGAGACTCACCTGAAAGAGCTGGTTTTCTAAGAAACGACAGGGCAGCTTCCTCTGCCTGACGGAGTAGCCCAGTGTTCGTGACTAAAAGTGAGAAATCTGGGCGAAACCGTCAGTGGAGCCAGAAACGCAGGCAGGCCTTACACACGCCAGGGACAGCCACCAGGAAGCAGGCGCAGGGAGAGCGCCCCCGTTTCCTGCCACATGCCCCCGCCACTTACTGATCCCTTCTCGAGGGAAAACGTCACATCAGTGGTTACTTACAGAAAATGTGAGGATGTGGACTGCTTTCCAAAATAAGCTGTCATTGTATTTAATGTCCAGCTGTTTTTTCTGTGCTTTTTCGTTCCCATTCAACATCTGGAGGAGCTCATTAAGTTGGGGGGCCACGTGTAGGCTGAGAGAGTATCTTCTAATTAAAAAAAGCAAGCTCATTAGGAATACATCCAAAGAGAGAGAAAAACAATGTTTCTTTTTTAAGGTGTAGGGCGACTTGATGAAAGAAAAGGGGTGCTACACAGTTGTGGGAGTCCATCCACAGAAACTCTCCAGTCAAAGTGTGTAGGTGTCACAAGAGGGCTGTGTGTCCTGAACTCAGTCTAATCCAGACTTTGTTTCTTCTTCTTATTAATAAGACCACCTTTGGGTAATCTTGACTACTGCAAAAGCATTTTTTTCACGTGTTCTCTTCATCGTCATTATAATTGTTTTAAATGTTAAAAAGGGGCATTTTCTGAGACACATATACCCACTCTGCTCTGTCCCCCTGGGGCCTCCCTTGAATTCCCCCTATGTCTTTCCCATTGTCCCTCCACTGTCAGTCCTGACCGTCCTTTTGGTTTTTTCCTGGGAGTCATTTTGATAACAGTTCTCACAAATTCCCTCATTCACGTCTGAAAATCTCTTATATTGGGCTGCCCCAAAGCAGCTCTAGTAAAGGGTTGGGGGTGGGGAGTTTGTCTGGGAGGTGACCCCAAAGGCCTGGTCACTAGAAGAAGAATGGTTCCGCTGGGGATATGCCTCGGTGGCGCCCACAGTGGGGGGGGCCAGCTGGGGTGTTTATCCACAGATGCCCAACCCCACAGGCTGCAGGTGCCCTGTGGGCAGAGGGGAGCAGAGCCCCTGCACGGGTGGCCTCCAAGGTGGGCTAGGGGTGCAGGAATGGGAGCTTCTGCTCCAGCCTTGTCACGGGCACAGAGTAGACCGTGCTGGGGTTCCCTGTCCCCAGGCCCCAAGTAGACCTTGCCTCTCTGTGCCAGCTTCCTCTGTTTGCTGCTGTCCTTACCTGATAGCAGGCCAGCTCTCCTCGACCTTCGCACTGCCCTGCGGTCCCCAAGCTCCCATCTGGTTTCCGTCCCTTCACTGCCAAGTCCTAGAAGAAGCGGTGTAAACTGGGGTCCACAGCTCCATGCTCCCACAATGCCTTGGTCTCCTAACATTGGTCCCAACCACCTGCCCTGTTGTTTTGTTGCGCAGTCCAAAGGCTGCTTTTCCATCCACACCATCCCCAGAGTGTGCCACTGTCCCCAGAGTGTGCCACTGTCCCCAGGGTGTCCCTGACCGCAGTGTGTGGGCAGCTCCAGGAGCCTCCTCTCCTCACAGCTCGCTGGTTTTCCCCTCCTACTCCCATGCCTGCTCCATCTCTCCTGTTCGTGCTTCCTCCTTCTCCCCACACGCAGCCAGGTCCTTGAGGCTCCTACGCTTCATGGAGGCAAAGATTTGCATCCAAATGGCTGACGTGCATATTGGACATGTGACCCTGGGAGAATGGGGTTTGGAACTTAGTACTGCGTCCTCTGGCTACTTGAGAGGGTCTCTTTCTGGTCAAGAAGCTGAGACCTGTGTGTTGTCCCCCTGTGCTGACCAGGGCTGGCTGGGGACATCTGTGGTGAGGGGACCAATGCCCATCCCTCAATGGAGGAGCAGGTTGGAGAGACCAGTGCCCAGCCGTTGAGGGGCTCCATCTGTGGCCATGGGGACATCCTGGGCTGGCGAACACAGGGACGGACCCGAGAAGCAGGGCTCGGTCATCTGTTTTAAAAATGCAGACACATTTTGCTTTTGTGTCATCAAAAGGTAAGCTTTAAAAGATTACGTTACTTTTTGTCACAGCACAGTGACAAATGTCTGGCCTGGATCACCGCCCACGCCCCCTCACTGCTCGGTGTGACACGGGACTCGTCCCGGTGGGGAAGAAGGAAATGTTCCCGAGAAATCTGGGCGTCCTGCAAGCCTGCCAGCGATGGGCACTTGCGGATGGAGACGTTCTTCTCCCGCTAACCCTGCCTAATGGAAACACTTTCTTGTTGGCACGTGATGGCCTGTTTCCGAGGCTCCCGTGGGAGGGTGTAGAAGCGTCACCGGGGTGAGGAAAGCTTCCAGAAGCCGCCCTTGTACAGTACCAATGGGTTGAGACCTTCTTAACACATTTCACTTGTGATCTTTTAAAGCTGTCAGACCAGAATGATTTTCAGTCACTTGGCTCTGGAGTGGATTTAAAATCATGTCCCAAAGGTGGTAGATTAATAGATTAAAAAGGCAAAGTATTAATCTAGCCCATCGTCCTGTCTCCTTACCCGTAAGATACAGTACAACTGTCATGAGGCAGTGGCAGCTCTTCGATGGGGCGTCAGCGGGCTTAGAGCCGGCTTCTCAGGGCCGCGCGCTGACCCATTGGACCTAAGTGCTTCCTGGTGTGAGCGGACCTCGGAGGAGGAGGCGTGCCCACCGTCCCCACAGAGCCACTGGCTTAGGATCCGATCCGTTCCTTTGGACACAGGGACAGTTCCCTGGTTTGCGGTAACTCAGTGGAGTGGCCCACAGTGTGTGTATCGCCGCTGTGTCCCTGAAAGAGTTAAGTATTGCTCTTCACCGTTGAACATTGTTTCCCAAGCAAGCAGGGGGGCAATGGGAAGACGTCCTCCCCAAAACGTGTGTGGGTACAGTTGGGAGCTTGGATCAGCAGCTCTGTGAAAGCCACCCTCTGATGGGCTTTTTGAACTGAGTTTGCTGAGCCGTCACGTGTTCGGGGAGCTGAGATCCAGGTCCTCCGCTTACGTGTTGCAGCCCATGGTCCATTTCTGGGCCGACTGGGAACTCTGCAGCGTGGGGGAAGGGCAACTTTAATTCTGTCCTTGTATGAGGGACAGCTCTTCTCCTCAGAGAGAATGTCACTGAGTCGGGTCGTGTTGTGGTGAGGCGTCTGCCCTGAGCCCCATGGCCACTCTCCACAGCAGGGCTGCGCAGCCCCCTGAGTGGACCAGCGACCCCAGGACCGAGCAGAGCCCCCACCCGCTCCTCCCTCTGTCCCTGAGCCTACTGTGTGCCAGGCACACAGTAGGTGCTCAGCCAGTGCTCCAGGCATAGAGGCAAGTCTGGGTGGCTGTGCTCTCCCTGCCTCCAGTGTGCACTCTCATCCTGGATCCTCCTCACATCCTGCAAAAAGCTGAGGTGACTCACTCACGACATGGACTCTTCTAGAACACTGTGTCTTCTGTGCTTTCCAGAAATCTTACAAGGCTTTGTTTTAGACACGATGTTGAGTTCTGACCCCCCTGGATAGGGGGGCTGCACAGAGCCTGGCCCAACGGCAAACGCTTCCTCTATACTCAAGACCAGCACCAGCCAAACTCACACGTAGCTGTGAACTCTGCCGGTACGACTCAGTCCAAGGTGTGTTTTTCTCTTCGGAAATGTCAAAAAAATCCTTCCAGAAACCCCTTAGGGCTCTAGTGCCCTAAATCACAAGGATGTCTGAAGTTCTGTGTTACCGGGACCATGTTTTCTATGGTGTTCTTTCAAAGTATGTTCCTGGAAAAGTACTTTGGGAGTGGAATCTGAAAGTCTTAGAAATTATTATTATTTTCATTTCGCCACGAGGCAATGGGGCAGAACGGTGCTGGCGGCCGCGTGGCCAGTGTGGCCGTCTGGTCTGGAAGGATCCCCCAGCTGGGTCCTAGTGCGAGGGCCTGGTGGGGCTGGGCCTCCACATGCTTGGGGCTCGTTTATTCCAAAGCCAGGCTCTGTGGAGCCATCGAGTGGTGCCACCCCACTTCCCAGGCTCCAGGTACGTGTGTCACACATAGACTTCTGCAGCACAGCTGTTGACAGACCAAAGCACTAAATATGAGGGCGCCCAGCAGCCTGGCCATCTCGGTCCCTGCTCTGTGGGGCCGCGAGGCCAGCCTGACTCCCCGAGACTCGGGGACATGCAGGAGACCAGGGAGGGTGCCAGGCAAAGGGGTAGGACTCCCCTCTAATGAGCGGGGCTGCCCTGGCCGAGGCAATGAGGGACAGGGCAGCTTTCAGGTACTTGGGGACAGCTCCCACTGTGACAGGGAGAGAAGGTGCAGATGGGCGTTTGTCAGGTGCACTGCCGCGGGGTCGCCCTAGGCCCATGTCAGCTGATGTGTTGTGCTCACTGGGAAAGGTGGGACAACAGCTTGGAGATTTTCAGACGGCTGCAGTGTGTGTGTGTGTGTAACCGTGTGCTACGTACACACTGCCTGCACGTTACCCGTACAGACAAGATACCCATCTCCTATGTTTAATGTCCATGAGATTAAAATTACGTAACACCTGTTTTTCTTCCTCTCAAAAGTATGTTGTTAAGATCTAGTCATCTCATAGCGAACGCTGGGGTATTTGGGGTTAACTTGTGCATGAATTTGTCACGAGACATGCCTGTCGTAGGCGACCTCCGGGCCCTCACCTGCCTCCCCACTGCTCCTTCTCATGCCCAGGGCAGGAGTGGGTGTGCAGGTGAAGCCCATCCAGGTGAATGAATGAGTGAATGAATGAGTGGGGAGCAGCTGTGCGGCATCTAACACAGACACCAGGTGTTCCTTCCGTCAAAGAGCTTGGGGGCCGACGAGGAAATGGGGCCACCCCCGGGGGCCGTGCTGCTGTGAACAGAAGGGATGGCCCAGGTCTGCCAGGCATGAGGAGGCTGGACGGCTTCCTGGAGGAAGCAACGTGAGCACGAGCAGGGGGAGGGGCCAGCAGGGAGGGCCGCTGCCCCGCATTTTATCCCAAAAGAGCAAGCTGTGTGGGGGCAAAGCTGGGCTTCCTAGAACCCCACTGGCCAGTGTCCCTCGGTGTGTGGAGGACGGTGCTGTGGGTGAGCAGATGCCTGTGGCGCAGTTTGGGGTGGGGGAGCCCCCAGGCCACGGCACAGGTGGCAGGGCGAGGAGCGCAGCTGAGGCAGCCGTGTGATGCTGGGTGGGCCGGGGCAGGAGACGCTGAGAGCACGTGCTGGCTCTCGGTGTGTGTGATGGCTCTGAGGAAAGGGCAGCCCAGCCAGGCCAGCGACAGAGGAGAGGCTCTCCTGGGGTGCAGGTGACTGTGGCCGAGGTGCCGAGCTTCAGGTGACAATAGGTGTATCTTTTGGTGACGTGCAATGGGCAGTTGGGGGGGTGGAACTGGTATGTTTAGAGATGGGCGTTCATGTAGGAGACGCCGTAGCCTTAGCTGTACGAGAAAGCCCCCCACGGGCAGGGGTGGGATTGAATTAGACCAGAAGACTGAGGATAGGATCGCAGGAACCCCAGCCTTTGGGGGACCCCAGGAAGAGGATGAGGTGAAGAAAACAGAGAAGGAGGCCTCGGAGGGCTGGCAAGGTCCTGGAGTCAGGAAAGTGGGTTTCCAGACAGTTAAAGGTCGCCAAGATGTCAGGAAAGAGGGGCAGAGAGTGGCCTTGGAGTTTCTGTGGATGGAGTGACGGTGCTGAGGACAGTGGCCAGAACCGTTTGGTGGCGGGAGGGAGCTGCAATCGGGGTGAAGTCTGGAGTGGCCAGATTCCCACAAACATTTAAATAATCAAACATTAAGAGCATGACATTCTCACACATTTCCAGTTCTTTTGTGTCTGAGAAGAGCAGATAACGCTCCTTAATGGGTTTTATGAAAGATGAAAGGTATTTAAGGGTCTAAGTTTACAGATGAGTCTTTCAGCTTCGACAGCGGCACAGCACCCAGAAGCCCCTTTCTCTCCCCAAATGCCTGTTGCAGAGGCTTTGTGAGGAGCTGCGTGTGGTCTGTCCTGTGTGATCCCTTGGGCACGAATGTGGCCGTGTCCTCACCAGGCACCGAGAGGGCGCGATGGGCTTCGGAGCAAAGTCACACAGAGGACAGCCTCCTGGCACCCCAGGCAGGCCTGGCGCGGGACTGCAGGTTTCATTACCGGTGGGAGGACAGACTTTCCTGCGTCGTCTGCACAGGCACGGTTCCCAGTTCCTGTGATTGAAAACCATCAAAGGCCGCAGTGTGTGTGGGGCGAGGCAGGCTGGAGAGGGGGGAGGGCAGGGAGATAAGAGCATTGAATGTGCGGTATGGAAATGGGTCCAATTTAGAGCTGAATGGGGCCTTGCTGGTCTTCCTTCTTCCCACTCCCTGGGCAGCCAGGCTCTCGCTGGAATAGCTTCTGCCTCTGTTGGGCCAGACCTTTCAAGTAATTTCTAAGTTGGGTTTCATTCCAGCTGAAAGGTAGGAGCGGCGAGGCTTGTGTGCCACCGTCAATCCTGACTTTGTACCCGGTGTGTGGCGCTGAGGGGACACACGTGGCGGGGAGATAAGGCGACGCGCGTGATGCCAGCAGCCTTGGAAGGATCTGCGTTAGGTGCAGGCTGGGGCTGGGGGAGGCCCAGCACCCCCCACGGGTGGCTCTTAGAGTCGGGGAGGGAGCGTCCGGCCTGGCACTGGCCGCGGGCCTCCTGGGAGTTGCACGGGCTCCTGACCCCACGGCCATGGACATCTTGGGCAGCCGTGCTGTGCCCCTGTTGGAGGGCACTGGGCTTTCTGGTGTGTGGCCACAGCCAGGGCCTGACCAGGGCTCCTGGGCCCCTGCCTTGCTGTCCACCGAGCCCTGTGTGGGCTGGGACAGGCACAGAACACACAGAACTCGGGTCAGCGGGCGGAGGCACACTCAGGGGCCACTGACAGGAATTCCTGTCCCCATCTGAGTGGGAAGTGCCCCAGCCCCGGCGACCTCACCTCACTCACCGGGAGGGATGCAGGCTGGGCGCCAGCTGGGGTGGCCCTCCCACCACGGAGGGAACCCCTTCCAGCCTGATAGACCCTCTCAGCCTCCTGACAGGCCCCCGCTCCAGGTTCACACCTCTCCCCGTCCTGGCTCCCTTTCCCCGAGGAGCTCGCTCCTCCTGAGTTCTCCCCTGTTCTCTCACTGGGGGCCACGGGGACGGGTCAGCTCCAACCTAGGGCAGCTGGGCCAGAGCGTGGAGAGGGACAGTGACCGCCTTTGTCCCCACTCCCCCTGCATCCTCAGTGACTGGCTGAGCGGCTCAGGTGGCCTCTGCCATGTGCCCCAGAGGGGCAAGGACCCGGCCCCTTCCCCTGCCCAGGATTCACTGCACCGCCCCCGGGCCGGCTGTTTCCCCTTCCAGCAGGCCTCGGCTCTCCTGGCACCACCCCATCCTCACCCAACTCCTGCCTCCTCCTTTTGTGTGTCTTACAAGGACACCTGGCACTAGATTCGGGTCCACCCCTGAGATCGCTCTCTTATTTACACCTGTGAAGTCCCTTATTTCGAAGGCGGTCACTGTGTGCCTGAGTGTGTGTCCCCCTCCAACTCACACGTTGACGCCCAGCCCCGAGGTGACGGAGTGGGAGGTGGGCCTGTCGGGGAAGCAGGTCGTGAGGGTGGAGCCCCACGATGACATCAGTGCCCTGGAAAGTGCAGACCCCACGGGGCTCCCCGGCTCCTCCCACCGCGTGAGGACAGAGCAGGAAGGTGGCGTCTGCGGCCTGGAGACGTCCTTCATCAGAACCCAACCCTGCGGCACCCTGATCTTGGACGTCCAGCCTCCAGACTCTGAACAGTAAATGTCTGCCGTTTGTAAGCTGCCCAGGGGGTGGCAATTTGTCATGAGAGCCCAAACAGGCTGTCACACTCTGAGGTTCCCGTGAGCGCATCTCTGGACGGACACCGTGCAGCGCACTGCAGAGGGCTCGGGATTGGGCCTCAGGCGGCCGGAGGCTCAGAGTCCCGGGCACGGCACAGGCGCCCAGCACCTCAGGGCCGTGTCCTCGGTGCCCTGGACTCACTTCCTGTCCATTTATTTTGTCAATACATTAACTCTTATTAATAACCCAGTCAACACAGTTTCTAAGGCGAGGGCCAACATTAGTTCACCTATTCAAAAGGCAGCATCAAAGGGAATTTGTAAAATTTCTTGTGTGTATATCTCCTTAAATTTTTTTGGGGGGGTTTGCATTTTGTCTTGGGAGTTGAGACCATCTGAAAAATCCCTTGAGATAATGGATGCATTTTAGGTCAGGAGTCACTGCTCTGAAAAACCCTCACCCCCCTCAGAATAAAGCTTTCTTGCGTGAGGAAAACTTGCCCAACTTCATTCCAGAAATCTCGAGAGGGCTGGGGTTTGACCTCGGTCTCTTCTGTGTTTTGGTTTCCTCTCATTTAAAGTAGAAATTAATAAAAACAGGATCTCTGTCACATAATGATGTCGGGGGCATCGCATGCGTGTCACGTTAGTGCATGAGGATTACAGCTCCCCGAGGGGACGTTCACACAAAGACCATATGAGAACCACGCTGAGCTGCAGGAGTCCAGTGGGGGCATGTGTAGTGCCAGGTGGGTACACCCCGCCTGGGAGCAAGGAGAAGCGGAGCTCGTAGGACCCAGGGTGACCCGGGGGCAAACCCTGGGCTCTGCACCCCTGCCCCTCCCGTTCTGTTGCATAACTCACTCCACTATCAAACGGCAAGCCGCTGGAACGCTCTGAGTTCTCTTGTGAATACTTTTAGGGAAAAGCACAGATTTGCCAAGAACACGCAGGGCTCTGGGTGCCTTGCCTTTGAAGACTTTGGAAAATTTAGATTGCATGCCTAATGCCATAATTTATCCTTCAGAAGATAAGGCTGATCTGGGGAAATGTAATTGTGACTAATTTATTGGCAATGGTTGGACTCTTCTCCCCGTGACACATCTGCGGACAATTTCCCTCCACAATCTGTTTTGGGGTTTCCTGCTTATCAAAGCCCCCAGCACATCTGCCTGCCGCATGAGCATGGGGTACCCGCCTGCCCCCAGCACCTACGTGTCCTCTGCCCCAGTGGCCGGGAAGCTCTCACACAGCGCAGGGACCTAGGAAGTACTGTTCCTTCTGCTAGCGCTCATGTGTCCTTATCTTTCTCTTGTTTGTCACTGCACCAGAAACAGTGATGAGAAACTGGAGGAAATGCTGTGAGTTCACATCAGGCCGGTCCTCAGAGAGAACCAGCTGCACTGCTCGGAGCCCACAGAGGAGCTGACACCACAGTCCCCGTCCAAACAGCGGCGTTGTTCCTGGCTGCACCTGGAGCCGCCCGGCACCCACATCCCTGGATATGCCCTGTGGCCCGCGCCTGGGTGGACGCTCCTCTCCGTACTGCACCTGCCTGACCCTCAGAATTTCTGGTCACACCACCATTCCTCCGCACACCGCCTCTGGAGTTCCCAAGGGACGGTCCGTCCTTGCCTCTCCCGGCCTCTGGTGGCTGCCTTCACTCCTTGGCCTGTGACTGCACTTGGAGAATGCTTTACTCATCCATTGTCGCAGCTGGATGGAAGACCCGCGTGATGGGACCTCCCTGTGTTACTTGGGTCTCCTCATGGCATGCTGGCCTTAAGGTGGCAGAGCTCCTGTGTGTCCCAGTGAGCCAGGGGAAACCTGGGTGACTTCTTACGGACTAGCTTCAGTGGTCACAGCATCCTTTGTCCCGTATTCTTAGCACAAACCACCACAGCCCTCCGTGGCTTCACGAGGACCAGAGACCCTGTGTCTCAGTGGGGGGAATGTCAAAGAAGGCCACAGCCATTTTTGTTCCAAAGAACACCACACAGCCTGTGTTCTGGGCACTCGTTACTTATATCCTGCCGCTGTGTAAAATGGGTCCAGGGTGTCCTCAGCCATTTCGGCATCAAGCTCAGGGCCACGTGGCGGTGAGGCTTCTGTATGTGGCCCCTCGTGTGCAGCTCCTCTCCGTGTAAAGGCTTACGTACAAGAGTCGCCTTTTTGGTTTATATTCCACATATGGCAAAGGAGGGCAAGTGTATGTTAATGGGTGGTGAGCATGCAATCAAGCTTACGGATGTCGAATTATAACCACCTGAAAATTACATAATGTTACCAATTAAGACTACCCCACACAGTTGACAAAGAAGACGAAACTAAAGAAATTTATTTTTAATAAAGTCCTTCCTTTTCTATTGGAAATAACCCGAGCTTGTAACTCAATACCCTTCTCAACTTGCTCACTGGTATTAAATATTGCAGCTGCGCACACTTTTCATTTTGTGCCGTTTCTGCACTATTTCAGTCCAAGTTTATACCATTTACATTTCCTTAAAAACATAGTGGGTTTCCCTTGTGTCGTTTTACAATCAAGTCCACACCCACAAAAGTTGGCAAGATAAATCTTTTTCTCAGGGGGGCTCCCTTTGAGCACAGAGCAGGAAGCGCCCGAATTACTTAACAGCCCTGCTCCTCGATGGGGTGGGCGGAGGTGGGGGGTCCGTGCGTGAGGCCCTCAGCAGCCCTGCTGGTGTGAAAGTGTCTCCACGCATGGCCTTACACTGTTCTCTGGAGACACCGAAGGTGCACAGCCTGCCTTCTTCTATTTCCTCTAAATTCTGCTTGGAAACTGCACGATTCCCTCTAAGTCTCACCCTTCTTCTTCCTTACTTAAGGTGTTGAACTAGAAGAAAACAGTGGCCACTTTCAACAGTCTCCCTAAAATTCTCCTTGGCTGAGCCCCTCCTTCCACTCTGTACATTTGCTGTTCTTTCCATGGTTCCAGGCAACCGTTCCGCTGAGATTTCCACCGCTCAACCGCAAGGGTCTCCTTTGCTCTGATTACTGTTCCCGCACTTTCTCTTGGCTTTTCACTCACATGTCTGATGCCACCTGTGTGCCTTCTGCTAAGTCTCCTCTGCATTCGCTCACCCCCAGCCCTCACACCAGTGCTGAGATTTGAGATTTCTATCATGGGGCATTCCGCTTCCTGCTGCCAGATTCTCTTCCAGTTCCTGCTGATGCAAAACAAGTCACTCCCAACTCAATTACACAAACCACCATTCTATTTTGCGAATACATTCAGGGAGTTAAGAGTTTAAGCCCAGCACCGAGAAGACGGTGTCTGACCCGCAGGGGTTTAAGTGGAAACACAGTGGTGGGGCTGACCCGCAGGGTGCAGGACAAATGCATGCGCACAAAGTTGGGTGACACTGTCGGCTGCTGGAACCGTCCACCAGAACGCCTCCACGTGGGACCCCGACACCTGGCCAACTCTCCGCCTGCAGTGCCCCGAGCCAGCCTCAGGTGTCACACATTATCCCTGTCACAATCTGTCAGTTGAAGCAGACACTAGCCACCCAAACTGGAGAGGAGGCCACGGGGACCCCACAACTCGAGCGGAGAAGCAGTAAAGACTTCTGTAGATTTTTTAAAAATTGCCTTCTGCATTATGCTAAATTGGATTAACCAAACCGATTCCAAATGGTGAAACTGCTGAGGGCAAGTGATTTTCTTCTCATTCATTCCTGGAACCCACCCAGCCATCTTCGTCCTGTCCCCACCTTGCCGCTCCCACCATAGGCTGCGTAGAGCGCTGCCCACTGTGTGCAGTGCCCCTGGCCACACACATCCTCACGGGCTCTGCTGTCATGGGACCCCTCCCACTAGGGCCACTCCCACTCTGGGAGGGGGCTGTGAAGTCCTCCCACGTCCCCCTTTCCTCTCATCCACTGTCCATTCAGCAACTAGAAAGCTGTCTCTTTTCAGGGGGTGTGGCTTCTTCTAGGAAAAAGCCAGTCTCAGCTGAAGCCCAGTGATCTGGGTACCCTCCACCCACTCTCCCAGCCGCAGCCCCCTCCTCCCCTCTCGCTCTCCGAATGGGCCGCAGGCCTCAAACACAGGGCTCCACCCACATTTCTGGATGCTCTCCTTCCTTTCTTACCCTCCCTCTCTTGCCCTCCCTCCCTCCCTCCTTCTCCTGCCCTCCTCCCTCTCCCTCTCTTTCCCTCCCTTTCTTCTGGGCCTCGCTAACTCCTCACGGAGCCCTCTGCTCGTCCCTTTGAGTGAGTCCCACTCAGTGTTGTGGGCCCATCCTCAGTGCTTTTCCTGGTCACAGCCTTTCCTGACTCCCAGGGTTGCCGTGGTGTTGTGGTCCATGGGCTCCCTCCACGAGGGCAGGGCTACGTTCTTTTGTGCTCAGGTCACGACCCAGCCCTGGATCAGGTCTTCTTGTCCCCAGTTTACATGTGGAGAAACTGCGGGCAGGGCGGGCGGGCTGCGTAGGAAGTCCCTTATCTAGCAGGAGGCCTGCTCACAGTGGGAGCTTGCTTCTGAAGGTCCCACAGTCCCCAGCCGATCTGTGACAGGAGATGTCAAGAGTGGCCCAGGCTGATGGTCATTATGAAAAGGGACTTTTTCATACTCCAAGGCTGAGGATAAGTCACCTGCTGTGGCAGGGCCGCCCCTTCCTCTCTTCACGGGCTGCGGAGGGTCGGTCACCTCGATGTAGACGGTCCAGAAAGGGTGCGTGTTCTGCAGAAATTCTACCAGCAGGAACAAGGGACCATGGGACCGTGAGCAATCACTCTGCTCTTCAGATCTGGGACCATCCCTGTGGAAGCAGGTTTGCAGAGACAGAAACACGGGCCTCGGCGTTGAGTGTGGACAAGCCAGTTTCTAAGTGCTCATGGCTCCGTCAGCGCCGCACGTTTTCCTGTTGGGAACCACTCCCACTGCACCTGTATGAACCTGTGCTCTCCTAGAGCCATCATTGTCTGCACGCTGGGGGGGTCTTGTCAAGATGGGGGGACTGTTTATAGAGGGGCCTGGCTGCCTCGCCCCTCCCTTCAGCTAGTTGGGCAGCAGATGTATTTAATTACTGCTGTGCACACCGATCGCCCGCACGGCCATTTCCCCTTCAGCAAGCTGGTGTGTGAGCGTGTGAGTGTGTGTGAACAAACGTAAACAGATTGTATAACAAAGTGTTCTCTAGCTGTCAGCAAGAGCTTTGAAAATAAGACACTTCCCTCCCCAGCACAATTGGCCGGCAGTCGGAGCATAATGAGTCATCGCTCCAGGGACCGTGGAGCGATGTGTGGGAAAACTTTAATTAAAAGCTTGTCAGTGCGATTTTACCTGGGTGACATCACCCATGTGCAATGAAGCCGCGGGCTTTGTTGTCTGTGGGATCGCGGGGCACACACTTGTTTTGCTGACAGCAAACAGTGCAGAAAGGCCTCTGAGAGCGGGCCGTGGGTGGACGGTGTGGGAGGGAGCCTCGTCGTGTGTGGGGCTTTCACCTCCGAATGAGCAGCTCCCTGGACTCAGCTCCCTGGGACCGGGACCAGGGGACGGTGGCCCTGGGCTGGGACAAAGCAACGCCAGCTGGGGTCCTCACGATTTAAGTTGGGGTTCCACCCAGTGTCCTGGGCCATGCCACTTGTGAGCGTTGGGAATGTGTCTGCCCAAAGCCTCCTCAAGCCCTGGGTCAGAGCACGGTGGGGGCGAGCGGGGGACAGCTTGACCAGCGCCAGTGGTGTCCGGGAGGCAGGGTGTCCTGCTCCCACCATGGACAAAGCTGCATTAGGAAACCTGTGTCTGGTTTCAGCCCCAGCGTTCAGAGCTGCCAGAAAGCATCATGTAGGCAGCGGACATTTGGGGTTTTGTGTTCTCCCAAACACGCCTCGCTAAATGCTTCCTGCCGGCAGAGCGATTCTTTTCCAATGCACTCTGCACGGCACCCACTCCTGTCACCTCCAAATGACTCATCCAAACCAGTACTGAACCCACCTAGCCATTTCAAACAACTTTTCCGTTGAGAAAGCCAGTCGGAGTTTGAAGCCCGGTAAAGATTTGGAGATTCCTGACAGCCAGCTTGACTCCACTTTGCAGGAGCTGGGAGTTCTTGGGCTAAGGATTTGCAAAGGATCCCTTTCCTTGCTGCTTTTTGTTCCTGGCTAATTTGTAACAAGCTTGCATTCCTAATATTAGCAGATTAATTACATTATTGCAATTAAATACTAATTGATCCATTTTCTGAACAATGCCTTCCTTTTTATCTGTAACTATTTACTTGACACACAAATATTTTGGTAGCAATTAAACATTACACTCTACCCTGATACTTTCCACACTGTGTTTAGACAAGTAAACAAGCAACTGTGTTTCTTTTATCAGTCACTTACAATCGTTGAACAGCAGAGCAGGGTGCAGCGTTGACATGAGAAGCCTGGGTGGGAGTGAGCACGTGTTCCTGGGATCCCCGCCCTGGTAATTGTGCGCCCTTATTTGGCATGGCCCACGTTCCTGGCTGCACATTAACATCCGGGTTAGAGGCCCAAGGGAACCCCAGCTGCACAGCCAGCAGCAGCCGGAGCAGATCCAGCTCCTTCATTTGTTCTCAGGCCCATGCTCTGGCGGGAAACACGGAGTTCACATGGCCCACGACAAAGCCACGGCAGCTGTCATCCCCGGAGTGAGCAATTATTTGCTTTTTGGTGGTAAAGATGGGTAGTCATCAGCTTATGAGTGGATTGAACTCCAAAAACTTACTTCCAACAAACCAGCGCTGTATACTGGGCAACCTGGGTTGTATGTTGAATTGCTACCAAAATATTTGTATGTCAAATAAACAGTCACAGATAAAAGGAAGGCGTTGTTCACAAAATCCAGGGCTCATCTGCACCTTTAGACGCAGCTGACTGCGCCAACGCTGATCCGAGGACGGGGTACATGAGACTCCCTTGCTTCCCAAGAAGGCTCCAAACACTGAATGTTGGGAACCAGGGTGGTGGAGAGGGAGATGGCATCACCTGCGCCCCCACCTATGAGGTCAGCACCCGTGGCAGGGGGCGCTGTTCTGAGGTAGCCTGCAGAGCATGCGTTATCCAAGGTGCAATTGTCGGTAGTTCAGGGGTCTGGGGGGCTCCATGTGGACCCAGCTGCAGAGGCCGGGTCTCTTCAAGCTGGTTTAATCGTTTTATTTGGTATTTCCCTGGTAACGAATCCACCTATCTCACGTTCCCTAGAACCTGCACAATGTTTTCTCCATTTGTTCCCCCTCTTCCTCCTCTTCCTCTTCCTTCTTTCCTTTTGCTCCTTTCATTTTCCAAACTAAACAATCTTTCTACACTTGAACACAGAAATTGCTTTTGTCTCGCTGTCATTTTCTGCAAAAAAATCCAGATGTATTTTTAGATCTGTATTTTTATCACTTTCCTTTTTCCTTAGTGTCTCCTGTTTCATGATCAAGTTTCGATGTCGCCCTGCTGACAATCCTAACCTTTGAAACGCCTCTCCTCCTGACTGATAAGCTCTCTGCTTCCTGCCTTCATGGATGTCAGCCGTCCTCACCTTGTCTTCCACCTGTACTCCACGAGGCTGACAAAGATAGAGACGCGATTCTTCTTAGCAGCCGCTTTAAGAAGGTATCTAGGTGGTAGTTGGTGCTCTTCTTATTAAGTGTCATGTTTTCGGTGGACAATGGGGTTACTTTTCTAAAAACATACTTTCAAGGGAACACTTGTTAAAATTGCAAGCACTGTGGGCAAGTTCTAGCCTTAGACTCGAATATTACTTGCAAAAATATTTGCTGGGTCCCTTCCAAGAGCTGCACTAGATGGAGGGAATGGGCCCCCTGCCCCCAAACTGTTGCTGGTTTACTGGGGGACCCCAGTATGCAGTGCCCTGCCGGAGAAACCTGCTGGCCGACATGGAGAGGGGCTCTCAGGCACGCGCTATGTGCTTCCAGGCCGGTTCTGCTGGTGCCGCCCAAATGTGCCCTGTTGGCGGACGGGCCCTTGCGGTGAATGAAAACCCGCGGTCTTTTCACAAGACGCTGTGCTAATGTGAGGCTTCTCAGCCGGTACAAGTGGAGTCGGCTTGCTAAAGTTAGTGTACTGCTTTACCGTCATCCCAGGACTAACCGGCTAGTTCTGAGCACCTGCTTTTCTGCAAAGTCGGACTCGTGTCCCCAGTATTATCAAGCCCCCGCCTCCGCCCCCCAGACTTCGTGTCAACATGGTACCTGATAATCCTGGCTTCTTCCAGCTTGTTGATACACATGCTTCTCTTTTCCTTTTCTGTTATTGGCTTACTGTGATTTTACATAAGTCATTACATATTTTTACCCATAGCTGGCTTATTTAAAAAACGCTTCTTTGAGAATTATTAGAATTACTTCATAAGAGTTCTAGTAATTAACTAGAGTCCTTGTCTAGGAAAAGACAGAACAATTAATGAAACTGAATTCCCAGTTCAAGGAAAGATGACGTACAGAGTGGCATCTAACAAATTACAAAGGAGGCATTTACGTTGACAAGAAAATGATGGGGTATTAACTGCACGATGAGACTCTGGGCTAGCCATTTGGAAAAAAGAAACATGCGAAGAAAATACATCTGTGTGAGAAATTCATCTGATAAAATACAAATACTCATGTTACACAAAAATAAATTTAAGGTGAGTCAAATATTCAAATTAAAACCACAAGAGTTCAGGAAGAAAATTAAGTGCATTTTTGCCACATTGGTCTGGTTTGGGGAAGGACTTTTAAAATATGGATTTGAATTATTTAGAAAAGGGATGAAAACTTTGACTAATGAAAATTTAAAGACTCCTTAGGGAAGGTGAAAAATAAAGTGAGATGAAATAAGAAAGAGGGAAAAATACAACGTTTATGACAAAGAAAGGAGCTCTGCCAATGAAGACCCGAGTGGAGAGGCCGCCGAGGTCGGGCGCTTCACGGCAGCGGGGCAGTCGCACTGCAGCCTGCGGACCTGGAGACCCGGCAACCTGGCTCATGGCGGCAAACTCAGGGGAAGTAAAACGGCCGTGTTTTCAACTGGCAGACATTTGACCAGCGGAACCCCCAGGTGGGGGCTGCAAGGTGGGCCCAGTGCCACGCTGCTTGTCACGTCTAGGGCAGCGTGTCTTCTGGAGGGAATCAGCGAAGTATGTTTAAATTCAAAATGTGCAGATTCACTAAAAGGATTCTTTTCCCCTTTCTTCGTTGTTGCTACCTGTTTGTTATAATCTGCAAGATCTGATTATTTTTGATAAATATATAGCACTTTCAAAATAGAAAAAAACAGTAATTAAATATTCCTCCTTGCCTGTGTACATTTTAAGCCTTAAAAACACAAAATTGAATTTGTAAATGAAAGCTATTCTTTAGTTATGACTTCTCGTGTCCCTGAAGAAATGTGAGGTGGCTCCCAGTTGATGTAAAATGACATTAAACTGAGGGGTAAGGCTGCAGAAGGAAGAGATAATAGGCAGTGAGAATGGGAGCCGGGAAGGGGGTGGGAGATACAAACTTCCCCAAACATTGCTCTTGCTTTCCATCAGCTGATGGAAAGAGAGACGGAGAAAGAGAGGGAGGGAGAGAGAGAAAGGAAGAGAGAGAGAACCAGTTACATAAGCAACGTGTCCAGGAGGTCACCACAGGCACGCTCTAAGCCGGGTACCACAGGACTTGCTGCGTCCAGTTGAAGCCCCTCCCAGGACTCCCACAAATAGGGCCCGGATGGATGAAGACCATTTGGATGAAAAAATAGTCCTTCCTGGTATGAGGACCGACCCATCCCCAGGGCCAGGGGCCTGTCTGGCTGCCTGTGTGGCTGTGGCTCTCTAAGCAGTGGCGGGTCCCAGCTTCAGTGTTTGAGCCTCCCTTCTTGCCAACTCCATGATCTGCGTGACTTCTTTGGTGATGACACTTGGGGGCAAAGAAGTGAGCCTCAGCTTCTAAGTCCCCCATTCTGTTTTGCTTTTTCTGCTACACTCACCATTTCTTTCGTTTAAACCCTACATGCTGAGATAGCACACAGAGAGAATTGGGGCAAGTCTCCATGGTACGATAGTAGGCGAGAACTCAGCGGACATGGTCTGCTCCGCTGCTGAGCGTGGTGAGGCGTGCTAGGTCCCCGTGAGGACCACGGTACGTGACAAGGCCACGCGTCCCCGTGCACGCTGCCACTGCACAACATCAAGCAGTTAAAGCAGCTGGCCGTGGAGCTCAGACGAGGCTGGCCTTCCCACCTCGGTGTTGGGCCTGCCTGCCCTGGTGACTGTCCTTGGAGGGACTGCCCATGGGCGAAGCCGAAGGTCCGAGCCAGTATGGCAGACTCACCTTTCGTGGTGAAGGTGGCTGGCTTTGCAAAGCAGTTCTCACCGTGCAGGCCCCACCAGGTGTGTGCACGCTTGGCAGGACGTGGCCACGGCGGCATCTTCACCTGTCAGCCTGACGTGTGGGCTCCAGACATAAACGTGCTCGACTTCACTTGAAATCAAGAGAGATGCTGCCCCTTGTGAGACCGCGTCATCTGTTAGAAGCAGTCTGTTGAAATTTGTTCCCGTTCCAAAGACTCTCTCCACATCTGTGGGTTCTCCCCACTAGGTGCTTCCATACGGTGTCTGGAACAAAGGGCCCGGCCAGTGGAGGGCGCGCATGGCCCAGGGACAGGGGTCTGGACCCTCCGACTGTCCAGGCATGAGGGCTTCGTCCATGGAGTCTTCTCCTACTACCAGGTCCCCCTGGGTCTCCTCCATCTCTGTGTCACTGCCTCCTCCCCCCACGTTACTCAAACCCACGTTTTTGTACCACAGTTTACATTGTTTTCTCTAAGAGTGGGTTGGAACTTCTATATTTTCAAGAACTAGTAATTAAAATAAATGTATTGTGGACTGGATGAAAAGTTGCCAACTTTTATTTAAACAAACTGAAAAAGACATGAAACAAAAACAAAACACAACTACTATTACCTGCTATCACTGACTTTTGTGAAGGAAAGGACATTTTAACCCCCAAAGCATGCAAAGAGGGAAACTCAGAACAAAGAATCATGCCTTTCAAGCTGGCTGGTTGACAACCTGGAGCCCACACACACCGCATCTTAGTGTTGTATGTCCACGCAGACTGTTGGAAACTCAAAGGCTGAGCAGCCCTAACATGGCTCGTCTGCTGTAGGACCACGTTTCTACCTCAGCTATAAATGGAATAGAACCCAGTTATTATTTAGTCTCAAGGCAGGAGTCATTTAAAAATCTCCTCAAATATGCTTCTGTCCATTGAAAATGGATGAAAAATAAACAGGTAATCGAGTGGCTTCCAGAAGAACCGTCTCATTCATCAACTCTTACCCAAACTCTGTTTGCCAACTTCCACATTAAGCTACATTTCATTCTGGAAGATTCTGTTTCGACCCCCTTGGGCCTGGCGTCCTGAGCGTATCATGCGACAGAAGATATGTTCTTTGGCGTTCGCCTAGCCCTTCTTGGGCTTTGGGGGTTTGGGGACGGGGACTCAGCTGAGGACGCCACTGGCTTTGACTCCGTAAGTTATGCACACGGCTGGCTTTGTGCAGCGCAGAGCATTGCAAACAGGCAGACTTCACTTTCTTTGTCTGAATTTATTTTGGCTGAGAATACTGTGTCATCGCTCAGACCGTGCCAGGTCCTCTTTCACAGTGTATCATTATTTAAGGATTGGAGCTTAAGACAAAACAAAAACAGAGATGCTTCTGCAAGAAAACACAGATCAAACGACCAGCGAGTTGGAACTTCACTCATTTCTGTGTGTTTACATCGAGTTATGCAAATCGTCATCTAGGAAGCACCTAACTGAATGATCGGCTGGATAAACCCACCCAGCCAAAGTGATCCATCTTGCCATACCAGGTATAAACAGGACTTGTATTCTGTGCAGGTGACAATGGGGAGTGAGGCCCCTGGTGTCCAGCAGAACACACAGAGTCTTCAGGTCCACCAAATCGCGTCTCCCCAGGCACCTGGTTTCAAGCATGAAATGTCTGCTGGGGTTCAGAGTCATTGGTCAGATAAGTGAATGGCTTCCTCTCCTTTTCACGTTACTGCAGACCTTTGTCTGTAACAAACAATGCCAACCACCAGCTCCATAGTGGCACGGCGTCAAAGTCACCTTTGGGTTTCCAAAGGCTTTCCATCGTGTATCTGGCTGGTCCCGTAATCCTGCAGATGGTAATGGTGGGTAATGCTGGCTGTGTGACTTAGTGACAGATAGGATGGGAGAGGAAGAGCGTGGCTTGTGTCCAGGCTCATCAGAGGACCAGAGCGTGTCACCACCAGCTACAGGACGAGCATCAGTGGGGCTTTGGAGTCACACGTGACAAGTGTGAAGGTGGTTGTTTGCACAGTGACCGCACTAGAATCACGTTTTTAAATGAGTATTTTCTCTCTTAAAGGTGACATTGCCGGGTGTGTGTGTGGCGGGGGGCATTTAACTCCAGGCCCGTGTTAACCTGTTTACTGAAGATTCAGAGCCATCAGCTTGAACACGGCGTCACTGCTTCTTGCGCTCCAGGGACAGCAAATGTTCTTTTGCTGAGTGTGGGTTTACCGTGTAGAACTATCCTGCACTTAGTAGGCGGAGGAAATGTAAATGCAAACCCCAATAACCAGTACACCAATGCTCATTACTTTGGTTCTTCAAGGAAAACGTGTTTATACGTAATGAGACTGGTGACTTTTGTAAATTTTAAAAATGTGTTTTATAAGATGATTCCTAAGGAATTTTTTTTAAGTTGTGAAATTTTTTACCGCATGGTTTTATTATCCAAATAAGAATACAGTCCACACTAAAGCTATTAAACACAACGACGTGTTAGGTGTTACACTAAGGGCTTTACATGCATAGACTTATTTAATTTCCACAGAGTCTTTTAATTCCTAGCGCATGATTTGTTTCTTTTTTTTTGAAAAGCTAGCTATCTTTAAAACATAGTGACTCTCCTTGTTCATCACAGCACACTACCAACAGAGTAAAAAGGCAACATGTGGAATGGAAGAACATATTTGCAAATCACATATCTGACAAGAGATTAACACCCAGAATGTATAGGGAACCCATACAACTCAACAACAAAGAAACAAATAACTTGGTTATAAAATGGGTAAAAAGCTTCAATCGACATTTCCCCAAAGAAGACATACAAGTGGCCAACAAGCTCATGAAACGATGATCAAAGTCACTAATCATTAGAGGAAATGCAAATAAAAACCACAAGGAGCTGCCACTTCACACTCATGAGGATGGCTATTATCAAATCCAGAAAGAAACAAAGTGTTGGTGAGGATGTGGGGACATTGGGCCCCTCGTGCACTGTTGGTGGGGAGGGAAAATGGTGCAGCCTCTACGGAAAACATGGCAGCTGCTCCAAAGTTAAACACAGAGCTTCCATATTATCCAGCAATTCCACTTCTGGGCAAATTTTTAAAAGAATTGAACACACAGATTAGAAGAGATACTTGTCCACCCATGTCCATAGCAGCACAGCTGAAGGTGAAAGCGACCCAGGTGTCCCATGGACAGACGAATGGATAATAAAAGGTGCTGTGTGCACGCAATGAACCAGCATTTGTACGTACAAAGGAAGGACATTCTGACACACGCCACAGCGTGGATGGGCCTTGAGGACATTAGGCCAAGTTAAATAAGCCAGTCCCAAAAGGACAAGTACCAATTCTATTCACACCGGGTCTCCTCCAGAATAGTCAGAGTCATAGGTGACAGGTTGGGAGAGAACTAATGGGGAAGTATTACTTAACAGGGACAGAGTTTCAGTTTTGGAAGATGAAAAAGTTCCAGAGATGGATGGTGGTGATGCTGTAATTAATGCCCCTGAAGGGCACACCCAGAAATGGGTAGCATGACAAACACGTGCATTTTACCACAATTAACACAAGAGCCAAAACAGCCCTTCAAAACACAACGTATTTCTTATCTACTTGGTTGCAGTCAGCTCTGTGTGTCTGTTCCCAGATGCACTTACTGCCTAGATGTCCTCCTGAGATTGGCTGTCTCGGCTCTTTTGCCCCCGTGCCAGGCTCTCTGTCTGGGGCCTGTTCTCGGCATTTAGCCAAGCCTCCGGGTTTTGCCGGAAGAGCCAGGTTTAGTCTTCCCTGAAGCCTTCCATCCACTTGAAAGCATGACTTTGCTCTGAGGTTCCCTAATCTATTTACAGGTTTTAACGAGGGCTCGACGGCCATGTCTTTGATGAAAAAAAGTTGTGCCTTCCAACTCGGACAGCCCCGTGATTTCTGGACTCTCTCTGTTCCCCTTTTTCTTTCCTGTGCTCAGATCTTTCTTGGAGTATCATGGTAAATGCAGCCAGTAACCAGCACAGGCTGTTCACCTGCCATCATCCAGCCTCTTCGGTGAGGTACATTGCCCCTCCAGTTACTCCAGATGAGGACTCTTTCCGATAGTTCACCACTGCCTAAGAAGAATGGGCATCTTTACAGACTCCAACTCCAGGGTCCTCACAGGCTGATACCTGTCCCCTCCATCAATGCCACACACATACTTAGATTTTCTGTTATGATAGCACTCTGCTTCTGGCCTCAATTGTAATATCATGTAAAAGCGAAGTTAATTCTGGGTGCAAACAACTACAAAATGTCAAGAGTTTAAAACCACAGATTCTTTCTTTCTCATCGTGAATCTCCACCAAGGGTCAGTTGGTGAACTGTGTCTCGTGGTCTTTCAAGGACCCCGTCTGAAGGAGAAACCATAATTTGGAATGTTGCCTGTTGTGCAAAAGGCAAGACCATTCTGTGGGGGTGTCTCGCTCTGCCAAGTATACACCTCAGCCCAGAGACTCCCAAACCCTGTCACATGGCCACACCCAGCATCTCCACAGACCTGGAAGCTTGGACGTGGACACAGTTGGTGAAGAGGACCATGGAGCTCTTCGGCCACCCCTTTCACGAGCCCTCTCGGGCAGCCGCGCCCCCAGGAGAGCCCCTCACCTTTTTGCACTCTTTGCCCCCACACGGATATGTTCCTTTTGTAATTCCTACCACCCTCTGAGTAACTTAGTCTTGTCCTCACTGCAAAGCATGACGTGTGACAGTGAGGAGGGGTCGGCAGGTCAATGCACGAGCACATACAGAAGCGAAGGTGTGGGGGTTTGTGCCCTTGCGGGCGCTGTGTTAGAAGTCCTGGTGGAGGGGGATCAGCAATCTGCCATGGCGCCTGCATCCAGAGAGGGAGCCAAAGGCGGTCACGCTGTCTCCTCCTCTTGACAGTGGGGACCTGGGTGTTTGTTGAGAACTGGTCCAACACTGTGCCAGAATCTGGGGAGACCAAGCTTTTGAAGTCCAGAGAGGGGGTCGACGGGCCCTTAACCAGTGAGGCCGAAGGGCTCCCGTGCCCAGTGTGGTCATGACTCTCATGCTGTGGTGAGTGCTCGGGGGAGGACATGCGTGGAGCCCCCAGGAACCACTTCAGAGGAGGCAGGTGGGCGCCTGGAAAGGGAAGGCAGTGTGGACGAGGGGTGGCCAGGGGGTAGCTTCAGTTGAGGAATCGCAGGCATGAAGACCGGACATGGGGAAGTGAGGAGCGTCTTGAGCAGGGACAGATGAGTTTCCTGCAATAGCTGGAGGACGTCTGAGAATGTGGGTGCAGAGGGGGGCTGGCATGGGAGAGGGACGTAGGGGGGCAGACGGAATGCTGAGTCCCTTGTCTGGATTCTGTGCTGGCTCCAGGATCCCAGAGGCTGCTGCACACAGAGGGCCAGCATTGGGGGAGGCTCAGCTCCACGGGTGTGGTGTGGGGGACAGCTCTGGGTGACCTGTCCATTTGTATTTCTTATGAATAATAACATGTGTCTCATGGAACTGTGGAGGGTGGAAGGGAGTAATGATGTGATAGAACTCACACGTTTTTTGCTGTAAAATATTCACCATCTTCATCATCATCACCACAGTCCTTGTGACCCTGACAGGGCGTCTGTTCATCTAGCCCAGAGAAGTTTGCGTAGGAATGCCTGTATTTCTAAGTGAAGCGCAGTCTCTGTGCCATTTTGTCTCTTGATCTTTTTGTCACGAGCTCCTTCCTCTGAGAATAGAGACAGTTCTTTACTGCTTGATGTCTCATAAGCCAGGAATCAGCCTGTACATTCTGTGGGGCCCCTGTGGCATTCCCCTACAGGATCGCCCGAGTCACCTTACCAAATATCTCTAGAATTTTTACTTCCTTGGGAAGTAAAGTAAAATATACATTGTCACCTGTACCAGCTTCTTTCGTTGCTGTAATGATGTCTGGTGCCACTCCCAGGCTGAAAGCCCCGCCGTCTGTAGGTCAGAGGCCTGGGCACACATGGTCTGCTGCTCGGAGACTCACAGGCTGACCCAGATGCTGGCAGAGCGTCTGCCCTCCCCAGAGACACAAGACTGATTCTCTTCCAAGCTCATCAGGCTGTTAGTGGAATTCAGATTCTCGAGGTTGTGGGACTGAGGTGCCGTTTTCTGGCCGGCAGTCAGCCAAGGGCCGGCCATTGCTGCTGAAGCACGCCGCATTCCTGCTCGGCTTTCCTGGTGGTCCTTCCTGTGAGCCATGGCCCTCTCGTGCTTCAGATCTCCACAGTTGTCCCTCTGCTGCTTCCTTACTGCCTCCAGCCAGAGAAAGTTCTCTGCTTTCACAGGCTCATGTGCTGAGATCCGGCCTATTGGGATAACCCAGGACAATTTCCTCTTAACTCCATCACAGCTGCAAAGTCTCTTCTGCCATTTAATGCAACATACTCACAGGTTCCAGAGAACTGGGGACATCTGCCCTATCACCATAGAATGGAAGAAGAAAAGACAAAGAATAAATAAAACAAAAACAACCCCCGACTCAGACAACCCTTATCCAAGCCTTCCCAGCCCTTTGCCGACTGACGCACCCTCACACGTCACCTTGGACTTGGCTCCCTGGGCCGGTGCAGCCTCCTGCCTCGAGCACAGCTTGTCACCACCAAGGGTCCTGCAGGGCTCCACGGAAAGAGCTGAGTCATAGAGCTTTTCGCCGTGAGGGCACTGAGCCTTCATTTACTTGTGTGTAAATATATTTCTAAATCTCGGTGCGTCACAGAAACCCTTGCTCCACTCATCTTCCTTGCAAGTTCAACGTGTACATAACAGGAGAGGGGCCGCTCGGGTGACGCTGTGACGCCACCTGTGGGCTACTCCCCTGGGCCCCCCACTCCCTGACCAGCAGCTCTCTTGTTCAGGGCTCGGGGAGGGGGACTGCTCTGCTGGGGACCCTCGAGGACCTTCCTAGCTGTGCACCCTGTGACTCCCCGGAGGTCTCAGACGCTTTGCGTTCTGCAGGACTCCTCAGCCTCCCTCAAGGACACCGTCTGACACTGAATCGAGAGTCTCAGCAGTTCTCCCTTAGATGAGGTTTTTGTCCCTTTTTGAATCAGCCACTGGGTTTCCTTCCAGCTCCGGGAGCAGAGTGCTGCCTAGCTGATAGATTCCTCTGCCAATGTGCTTTGATCGGGTTCATTTGTACAGCCTGGGGGACCGTCCCGATGTACCCTGGCTTCTGGGGACGGCCTACTTGCAGGCAAACACCTGCCGAGACACGCACAGCCGGGGGCTGTGGGACAGCAGCTTGGAATCTGCTCTAACACTGTGAAAGGAGGGAAACAAGGCTGCACCATGCTCTGATCTTTTTAAACACTTCTAAGAAGAAAACATACTTATTTTCCAACCATGTAAGGTTCAAGTTGTAAATACGGCAAGACAGAGCGAAAATGGGGGGAGGAATGTGTTTCACTTCCTGCGAGACTGGTTGACAGCTTTTCTGAAGGTTCGTTCTGCTGCTCCTGTGGGGCCATGACCCGTCTCATTAAAGAGAAATGATACCTTCAGAAGGTTTTGAGTCTTTAATCAGCAGACAACAGCTTTGGCTAAAGCGCGTAAGTACTTTCACTTGTTAGCAGAGGAACAAATCCACCTGAGATGATGGTAACAGCTGTGCGATCTGACCCACGCAGCCCCGAAATGTGTTTCCCTGATTCTCGGTGAGAGGTGAGCGGTTGGTACTTCCATCTCTAGTGACCAGGTTTCCTCACAGCTGGCTGCATGCTTGGGGGCAACCAGCCCATGCTCAGAGGTGGCTGGCATTGGGCTGCAGGGGACAGCCCCCTGGACTGTCCTCACCTTTGCTCAGACCACTGCAGCTCGATTGGCCTTCTCCAGCCAGGAGTGGACGATGCTTTTTTCTTTATGGGGCTGTGGTGCGGCCACCCAGCCCTCCTGCACTGAGGTGGCAGCATTTGCAAACCTGGGAAGGTGGGGGGCAGGGGGCTGTTCCCAAGGCTCAGCCCAAAGTGCAGCTACCCATCTCATGAAGCTTGTCACCATGAAAGGACAGCTCGGCTGGTTTGCAGTGTCCTGCCAGGTCATGTCAAAGTGGGTCCGATAACTGGGGGACGCCTGTGGATTTGGGAAGAAATTAGAAATAGTGCTTTCCAGTAACCTCAAATGCGGGTGAAGTGTAAACGTACGCCAGCTAATGGGAGCATGCGTGAACTCCTCAGCCGTCTCCGTATTGCTCACATGTTAACTGAAATGGGAGTGACGCTGGGGGAGTGAAGTATAGGAATGAGGTTTCGTTTCACTCTTCATTAAAATTCTTACCTAACCAACCCCCACTTTCTCTGGCTTAGACCTTGTCAAATTACGCTCATCTTTTGGCTGGTCAAAAGGTATTAACATAAACTCCTGTCACTTTTCCTTCATTTCACATGAGTGAGGGATGTTGTGGACATCTTCCCTGTATCCCTCCGTGGTCTTGGGTTCTGTCATGAAATGAAAACAGAGACTTGAGGGTAGAGAAGACTTCACATGTGGGGTGCAGCCTGCCATGGAACAACGATCGGTTCTTACTCTGAACAAACATTAGAGAAACTACGGTCAAGGGTAGTTAGGTTCAACCTTTTCAAGAATACTTTGATGTGACAATTATTGTCACCAAGGCCTGCGCTTGCCGGTCACCATCACAAGACCGTGGTGCTGCAGGGTTCCGGGACTGAGGCCAAGGGACAGAGCATTTTTCTTCCTTAGAAAAATATCTTGGAGAAGGTCCACATCACCACCGAGCTGCTACACGGGCGACCTCCTGGGTACTAGGGCTGCCATTAATTTCCAATAGAGTTATGTTTTTATTATTGTTATGGTAGTATTGTAATGTGGGTGGTGGTTGTGGAAAGAAAAGGGAAGCAGACAGTGAACTGCTCCCCACTACCTTTGCTCTTCCCCTAACACTACTATCAAGGACGTCTGTACACATGAAACTTCAGGTTCCTGATATTTCAATTTAAAACTGCATATGTAATGGATCATACTTGCCATATTCCAAAATATCTTGAAAAAATAAATGTATCTGTGCAGAAAAGAGTTCTCGTGGCAGGCCCGAGGCTGCTAAATTAGGAAAGGCCTGCTTGCAAGACGGGCCCTCAGCTGGCATCTGGGGTTTCTGCCGAATGCTGCCTTCCTTCTTGGGAGTCTGGAATTTTGGCACATGTCAGGCAGAGGTGCTACGTGACCAGCCCCCAGGAAGACCCGAGTCGCTAATGAGCATCCCTGGGAACAGCGTGTCCCGTTGTTGCATTCGTTGAGGGGACGTGCAGGCCTGTGACTGCCCTTGGACAGGGCTCGGGAAGTGGGTGCCTGGTCTCTCACGACTGTGCCCCCTGTGCCTTTCCTTTGCTGCTCCAGGTCTGTGTCCTTGTGCGGAAATACCTGGTAGCCACGAGGATGCGTGTACACTGAGTGCTGGGAGTCTTCCTGGGGGGTAGCTGAACCTGGTGCTGCTTTTGGGGACTCCAAGACCAGGTCCTTTGAGCAGGTGTCTTCACTTCATCTTCCCTTTCTACCTTCCCACCAGGTTCTCCTTACGTGTCTTGTGAAACCTACAAACGGGGGACTCTGAGATAGGGCGGTCAGTAACGAGAGCCCCAGAAGTGAAGGCTTAGTGCAGCCGGCGAAGGAGAGCTGAGAGATCAGGGGAGCGGCCAGGACACAACTTGGA
Source organism: Rhinolophus hipposideros (assembly GCF_964194185.1). Lineage (NCBI taxonomy): Eukaryota > Metazoa > Chordata > Mammalia > Chiroptera > Rhinolophidae > Rhinolophus > Rhinolophus hipposideros. The sequence goes on from NC_138053.1 coordinate 99,612,714, forward strand.
GCCCCCCGGGGACACGCAGTGGTGGCTGCCAGGTGGGGACACGCGGCCTCCGTCCGCATTGACTGCCAGGATTTTGCTTGTCTCTGCTGTGCTGTCATTTCCCATGGGAGAAAGGCGCAGGGAGACACCGTCTGGCCACAGGTTTTGTCTGTGCTGATGGCGGCGTTCCCCTGGAGCTGTGACGTGCCGAGCAAGCGGGTGTGGATTGTTCAGCAGGACTGGGCGGCCTGGAATTCTGCATTTCTGAGGAGGTCCTGTCGTGCCATGAGGCCCACTGCCCATCTTTGAGTAGGAAGGGACTAGAGGGCCAGGATCGAGGGCCATTGAAAATGGTATGCCTTGGTTTCTAGAACTTTCCTGTCCCTAAGTCTTGGGTTGTATTATCAGAGTTCTTACCATGGCCACGGGATCTGTGCAGCGTGTGAGAAATGAGGAAAGTACACTCACGCTACCCAGGAAGCACCTGTCTCCACACTGGCTCCGGCCTCCAAGGCGTCCCAGCTTTGGAGGGAGGGAAGGCTGAGAGGCGACCATGGTTGCTGGTTGATGGGGTCCACTAGGACCACCAGACTCTAGTGTCCTTCAGTGTAAAGACCACATCCTGTGTTTGCTGTGCCCACTCAGAGCACCCTGTGGGGCCAGCACACTGGCTTTGGTGTGTGCCATTGTGTGAACACGTTATCTTAGCATTCGATTCATCTTTATGTTGTTTTCTTTGCGATTTCTTGAAAGAAAGGCAACTAAATATAAAGCCTGTAAATTTTCACCTGTTATTTACATTACTGCCAGATAAAGCCTTCTTTCTTGGGAAAGGCTAAGATGTTACTGAGAGTGGCAGGGTCTGGTGGAGTCCCTCAGGTCTCTGAAAATGAATGTAAAGACTGCCTGGGTTTAGGAGGATCGGCAGTGATTACAGCACCCATTCACTCCTCGCTCATTCCGGAAGTACTTCCTGAGAAAGAACCTTCTGTGTGCTAAGCAGTGTACTGGTCACAATGGGTATGAGAGCCGGGGATGCCAGGAAAAACGTGTCAGAGGCAGGCTGGTCATCGTGAGCGACGTGCCCCACGGGATTCGGTGCAGGCTGGGGCTCCGAAGGGTGCTCTGGCAGGCAGTAGTGGGGTACAGAGCTGGGGAAGGCAGGGGTGCAGCCAGGGCTGGAGGGGGAGCCACAGGCCAGGCTTTGTCCCCCTCCCAGGCAGCAGGCTTTGTCTCTGACCTGACCCCTGATGCATTTGCCCTGCAAAGGCTGGGAAGCCGTGTGTGGGGGTGTTAAGAACAGGGCTGGGAGTGAGGGCATGCGTCAGACAGGCCCAGGGGCGAGGCGCGGAGGCCGGACACGGTGCGGACACGGTGCCTACCCCTGGTGCAGCCGCTGGCACAGCCGAGACCCATGTGGAAATGCCAAGCACAAATCAGAGGCAGATGCGCTGATCTGGAAGGACCGGCAGCTAATGTGCAGGCAGGTGGGGCTGCTCAGCATGGGACCACCTCTCACATCACCGGAGGTCATGGCCACGTCTTGGGTTGACCTAGCAGAAGGTGGCAGCCAGGTTGGTGCTCATGGGAGGGTATGTGCATGCAAGTCTGTGCTGGTGTGTGTGTGTGTGTGTGTGTGTGTGTGTGATTGTCTTCTGAGAGACTTTCATGTAAAACCAAAGATAGTCACAGGAATAGGCTATGGTACACAGTGACATAATTCTAGAAAACATCAGTGTTTCAATAAAGTTCAGGTTGTACATGTAAGGTGTACAGGGGAGGTGTGCAGGGAGCCTGGGGGTCCTGCCTGCTCGTCCCATCCCGAGCACCTGGCAGATTTATTTCCTGCCTTTCTTGGTTTAGGTGGGCACATCGTTGGGCCTGCAGGTGACCACCTCTGTCAGAACTTGGCCAAGACTTGGGGTCTCGGAAGCTGTGATTGGCAGCTCTAGCAAATACAATATAGCAAAGGAGTGGTAACAATTAGGGGTTCTATTTTCTCTCCCTTTAAAACAGGGGTGTTCATACTGCCGCCAGCGGGCCAACTGTGGCCCATGATCCATTGTTAATTGGCCCACAGCAAATTCCAAAAATATATTTAGTTTACTTAAATAAACCAGGTGAGGCAATACGTACTTCACCTCAAGTAAGTGGCCCAACTGTTTGCGTATTTTAACGCATATGGCCCTTGGTGAAAAACGTTGAAAAAAGTTTGGACACCCCTGCTTTAGAACCTCAGAAAGCAGTTCTGGGATGATGGGAAAGACAATTTACAGAAATCCACAAAGCTTCTAAGAATTAAAATAGAAGGAAAGAGTTCTTTTCCTCACCTAAGGCCCAGAAACTTTGCTACTTAATGTCTGTTTTATGTTTATCATTTGGAGTCAATTCCTATAAAATTGTTCTCTGTGAATATTTTCTGATGACCAGCCACTAAAACAGTACCCGTTTCTGTACACTATGTTGCCAAATTTGGGGGCTCACCGCCACTCTGATTTATGAGAAATAATATATTGGCGTGACTATTAAAGTACTTTGAGTGAAGTGCAGCGTGTCTTGTCTTCTGTCTACTTTTCTAGAAGTTTTTGGTCTTTTGTCCTCCATTCTTAAGAGCTCTTCTACTAATATCCACTATATTACCCCTTCTGCTTACAGTAATAAATGACAATTATGTCTTCTCTCAGTTTTTCATCTACCTTTTGAATTCATTTCTGGTGATTTATTTCTGACATAAATATTAAAAAAACGGTGACAGAATTTATCAATATTTTATTACTTTCGGATTTTGAGCCACAATTAGCAATATTATCTCCACTCCCATTTTAGAATTGACTCAACTATTTTATTTCTTTTTACAGTTGGTATTCAATATTATTTTAATTAATTCCAGGTGTACAGCATAATGGGTAGACATTTATATAATTTATGAAGCAATCCCCTGACTCAACTATGTTTTTAATTGTTGTCTAATACTTCCAGCTTTAGTTTTTAAATTAAAATCTTTAATACATTTACAGTTCTTCCTGGTGTGTGGTGTGAGGCATGGATCAGATTTTATTTTTATCCAAAATATGAACCCAAAACCATTTATGAAAACCTCCATTTTTTAAGACAGTGATTTGAGAGGTCAAATTTACCAATCACCAAATTTTCATTTGTAGTTGATTCTGTTCCTGGACTTTCTACTCTGATTTGATGTTGGCAGAATCTACACCATAGATTCGAACATCATAAAATACAGAAATGTAATTAGCCCATGTGGCTTCTTCTTTCCTAAGAACTGTGCACAGCTACAATTTAATAATTTATGAAGTCAAGGACTTTTTAACTTTAGTAACTATTACTAAATTTTTAGAGCTGTCAAAATTCCTGGGGTCTTTGGTTAATGTTGGGAAGAAAATCTTGCAATCATGAGGCTATTTCTATAGGTAACATGCTTACACATTGGGGTAGACACGTTTCCCTGCTACACATTTGCTCATCAAATGTTGTGAAATGTTCTAACTCTTGCCTAATGAGCAGGTTTTTAACTTTTTTCTCATGACTGAATTATCTGTAATTTTTCTCCCTGTGGAAGGGAGACACTATTGACTCTCATTCACTGCTGACACTGCAAACGCTAAGATTAAGGAACAGTTGTAAAAACAAAGAAAATGTATTAGAAAGGTATAGCTGCTGAAATATTACTTTGCGTAGAAGTCACAGAGTCTAATTTATCTTCTATTAATTAAGTGAGATGCTTGCATTGGACAGGAGTAATAGTGGGTGCAGGGGGAAGCCCCGTCCCAGGCCCGGTGTACCCACGGGTGGGCGCCCGCACGCAGCCTCCTGGAGGAAAACCCTGCCCAACACAGAGCAGGCTGGGCAACACCCCAAGAAAACACAGGAGTTACCTTTTCTCAGTTGGAGGGCAGGCTCCAGGACAGGGAGAGGTGGGGGAGCGCACTCAGAGTAAGATTTTGGCACACTGTGGTTTCTAGGGAAATAAATCTCTAAGTCCAATCCGTGAACATAAACCATGCTTCCAAATGACCAGAAACAAGTCAAATTTCACTGAAAAAAAATGTATTTACAACCACATCTTTATGAAAAAGTTAATGCAAGTGAAACTGAAAAGAAGAGTTTCTCACACTGATCAGTTTCTCCTTTTATGAAAGCAAACATTTCTGAAATATCAGGGTATACTTTTGGTCCATATCGTAACAACTTTCTATAATTTCCTTTTCTTGGGAAATTAATTTTGTTTCTATAATTTCCTAAACATAATGGGGGGAGGGGACACCAAGCCAACTGTTGAAGGAAATACCATTTAATAATTTAATGAAAATAAAATGTAAATAATGTTTAATAATTTGTCCCCCAAGAAAACCCATGTGAGTATATCTAAAATATGTCAATGTATGGTGCCCGTAAAGATCCTATAACTTGAAAGATAATAGTTTTGGTTTCTTTTCCTTGGGCAGAGGCGTTTTTAAAAGTGTATTATGTTGATAACTTAAAATTGTTATCAATCACATGAAGCTGTCCTGTCCTCCAGAACTGTCCCTGCTGGGCCCGCTCAGCCCCAGGGCAGCCTTCCCCTCCTTGTCTGGTCCCCAATGTGACATCTCAGCACCTTTCCAGATGTGCCGCTCTCCCCACGTGAAGCCTGACTTACCACGAGGCACATAAAATGGGGACGTCAGCCACCACAGCAGTTCTTCAAATAAAAACGATTGACCTTCTTTTACTGATCTCTCCCTCCCTCTCTCTCTCTCTCTCTCCCACGCACCCCCCCAATTAGAGTGAGATCCAAATATAGTGGAAAAGTTCCCAGTGGTTTGGGCTTTTACATCTCTGTAAACAAAGTGGAACACTCTTTCTGGGGTTTGCACAGTGTGGTCAGTCAGTGAAAACCTTGCTCTTTTTACCCATTGAAAACGTGCCTCATGCACACAAGTCCGTAGGAAAGGGCGGTGCAGGGGCTTACAATAGGACGTTCTGTGAGGATCTGACGACCAGATCGCAGTGAGAGTTTAGTGCTGAGTAAGCTTAGAGCTTCTCACTCCACGCACTCAAACATTGCCTGTACTCAGTCATTTTTGGTAGAAATGAATTAAATAACGAAACAGGCTGAATAACCTTTGGCAAAGTTGTATTTTCCTTGAGTTCTTGACTCAGAAGTTGTACTAAACATTTGCCCACTTGTCCGTTCTATTTAAATAACAGGACACAAGGGCAGTAAGACTCAGTGCGCTTCCCCCCACCCACCCCCCCGCCCCGTGATGCCCGTGGCACTGAGCCCACCTGCCTGGACCGACCCACACACGAGGTGCTTTTGTGGTTCAGCCTGGAATGCTAAGGCCCTGGGCTTTCTTTACCCAGAGGGGAGGGGTTGGCCGCACTTATCAGCCATTTCTGGTCACCAGCCAATTAGAAATAGTTTATGCATGCCTAGACTATTAAAAAAATGTTCGGAGGGTCTGACTGTTAGCATGGCCAGATAATGTTTTTAATGTAAATATTTTGGCTTCATTAAAAGTTATCAAATCAAAGATTCTGCTATTCCTGCGCTTTAAATACTTGGTTTGCTACTTTGAAATGTGCGTGCTGGACAAACCCTGCCAGATGCCGTCGGTTATGTGGCCCCTGTTGAGTGCTTGTTGTGTTGGCTGGCGTGTTCAGGGGCTGTCTGGCAGCAGGGGTGTCATCCCAGGCAGAACTCAGCAGCCAGGAGAGGTCCACTTTCTACAGGGTGATGCCCTCTGTTCCCATCTGAGAGATAGATATTTATTTCTTGTTAGAAAAAAATACACTTCCCGGCTTCCCTGGGTTGGGAGGTATGTGGGGGTGTTGGAGAGGGTGGCTATGTGTTTTTCTAAGAATGCAGACCTTGCCCCAAACCAGGGCTCAGGGTCGGGAATTATGTAGCAACTAGGGAGGAAACCCTGCAAGCAGGGCAAATTATGAAGCGCCACTGGCCACTGAGAACCATTTTTCTGGGGATGTCGGAACAAGTACATCTGCGGCCCAGACAGCACCCTGCGTCCAGGTGCCGTGTCACAGCTGGCCCTGTTCTCTGAGGTGACAGAAGAGAAACCCACAAACAGAGCAGCTGTAGCCATTGAAGGGGCCCAGAGCTAAGTGTACCTTATACACGGGACATCAGAATCACCCTGTTATGACTTACCATAAAGTTACATTTTCTCCTCGAGAAACCAGCTTTCCTCAGTGAGGCATGTCTTATAAATGGTTAGGTTTACGGATCCTTGTAAATTATGGTTAACTTTAATTTTGGAATTTAATAACTGTGTTTTAAGTATATTTGTATTTAAAACCACAAATGATCTCAGTATAGCAGGGGCATGGAGTCTCGTTTTAGATTAATTTTATTAAGTTTCAGAAAAGAAGGTGAGTCGGACGACAACAGCAGAGAGGGTACATGGCACGATGTTGAGGGGCCCGTGGCAGCCTGGCTCTGAAGAAACACAATGTGGGGTGGGGGGCGGCCGGCTCAGAGCAGACCGGGAGCTCAGGGGTCACGGCCTAGGTCACCTCCTGACTGTCCTCTGCGGGGACCGGCAGTCAGCCAGGGAGTCCAGGCCAAGGTACTGAAGGGAGACCATCATCTTAGTCTCTGAGGCGCTCATGCACTGTGGGATTCCCAGACACCCATCTTTCTGACCCAGGAAAGCGGGAAGAGGGGAGCCCTCTTACAGTTGGTGTGGCCTGGGCACCGTTCTCTTAATGGTACTTGTAAAATGATTCATTGCTTTCACTCTCTCCCAAACCCAGGTGCTTTTACAGAACAGATTGAAGCAGAAGTGTGAGAAGTCTCAAAACCATGCCCAAACCACAGGGAAAGGCTGCTCACAAACAAACTGTCCCTTCAAGGCCAGGATGTGTCCAGCTTTCTGCCCCAGGACATTTGACCACCTCTTGTTAATTCACATCCTCTACAGACTTTTTTATTAAAAGAGACCATTTGCTCCCAAATCCCTTTGCCAGTAGGTTTTTATTTTGCCTTTTTAAGGAGACACTTGTAAAGTGTCTTGTAAAGGCTGCATAGGTTTTGTTCCAGAGTGTGAGCGGCTAATGGCTGGGTGGCTTGGCCAGAACTGACCTAACAGTTTCATGAACCTGCTCGTGCAGTTTCCGGTCTGTTCTTAGCCCGAACCTCACCCTGTCAGTGATTCACGCCCCATATACATTGATTCTGTGGAAATGGCCAGTGTGTGTTTCCAGCTCTCTGCTGTTAAGGAAATGAGAAGAAGGACAAGAGAATATTCAAGCACTTTAAAATAATCAACACTTTGATAACACTTTTTAGGAGCACTCCTTTCTCTGTCACATGAGCCCACGCGGAGAGATCCACTTGATAAATGGATACTGAATTCCAGAGGTGAAATGGGGGAGAGGGAGGCGACCAGAGACATTCAGACAACCCAAATGCTTTCTCTTTCTCTTTCTCGCTCAGAAGTGGGGGGCCCCGGCCCCCGTGTGCACACAGGAGCCCTGTGCTTCTGGGGGCGGTGAGAGATCTTTCCTGATGAATCAACCTGCTGTCCTTAGAGCAGGGACCTCAGCATTTCCACCCTGCTGAAACAGGCAGTGACTCACTCCTTAATTTACAAATGGTAAAACAGAAAAGCAATTTAGCTGAACAGTGAATGAAATCTGACATGACTTATTTCCGCCCATTGTTGCTTCAGGATTTACTTATACTAGTGTTATTTATAGATTCTGAATACATATCATCAAAGACACTGTGGTTTTAATCATTTTTTATGGTAGCCTGAATGTCACACATAATACTATTTTCATAAGAAAAAAATCCCCAAGCAAATGCAGTTAAAACCAGGTTACGGAATACAAAGCAGAAAGTGCAAATGTGATCATCTTTATTTATTATTATTATTTTTTTTACTTTTCTGGTGCTCCAGGCTCCTTCTAAGTTAGGCACCATATCCTGGATTTAAGCACAATGGTCTTTACTCGGGCAAATGCTGATTTTCCAATGATGGCCAAAATTAGAAAAACTCTACTGGCTCCACATTTTCTTTCTGGGAAGCCAATGAAAATGGAAATGGGCTGTGAGCTTTTGTGTGAAGATCCTCACCCTGCTTTATCACTCCTCTCCCACCCACACCCCAGAATCCAATTACATTCCCCATGGCCCACGGCTGTGTGCGGGGGCACGGGAGATGAGATGAGAGGCCACAAGTTAAAACTCTTCTCTCAGCTTCCAGGATGTGACCATGGGAAAGCTTTCCTTTCCTTTTACATCTTGCACAAAGAATTATTAGCCTTCAAATTGAAAGGGGATGGGTATTATGCCCTTTTAGAAGCTAACTTGGCATGAGCAAAGATGAGAAGTCCTCAGAGTAAATTCGAGTCCCTTCAGGTTGTTCCTTCATTAGTTGGCCAGTTCCAAGGGCGTTGCGTTCCCCGGGATTTATCTTCGTGCAGCACTTGGGGATGAATGCTGCCCTAATTGGGGTTATTTGGATTTCTGTTTTTCCTGTGGACGTTTCTTTATGTTGGATTCCCATGGGAATCCAGTGTGGACCTTCAAAGCCACCAGGAAATTCAGGGGCTTTGTGTGTGCGTGAGGAAGATGGCTCAGTCGCTGCCCCTGGGACACCCCAAATGTTCCTTCCAGTAGGGAGTGTTTACATGATCCTTATCGCTTGTAACTATTATGGCAGAACCATCAATTAGCTCTCTACTTGCAAAATAACACCTGGGAAAGCGTTCTTCTACAAACTTGTTTAACCTTTTTTCTTCCCTTCCCTGCAGTGACAGGTTAAGATTTACGATTTTTAAAGACTAGGCAGCACCTGGGCTGATGTTATCACGTTGATGAGAAATGCCTGGGGGGGGGGAGGTTAGGGCAAGGATTGCAGTTCATTAGGAAGGAACTTTACCCTAAGAGCAAATTTAGTGTTTCGACTAATAACATTCTAGAGAACAATTAATTCTGACAAGGCAGACCTGGGGCTGCGGCTGCTTAGATTATTGGTAAGAAGCTGATCTGGCTTTCTACTCTGGGAATGGATCTTCCCAGCTGCACCCCCTGCCCCCACAAACGATGGGGGCGGATGAAGATGGAGCAGAGTTCCCAACAGTTGTAAGATTTCCAGAAAAGAGAGGAAGGAGAGCCCCGTAAGGCACACCCGAATTTAAATCACTCAATTAACCAGTGGAGATGTTTTCTTCAGCCTTTAAAATCTGGGTTCAATTTAGCATTCCTAAAAAACACTCTGGGATAACAGATGAGATTCAGCTGTCTCAGCTGGGCCTGCAGCCCCCACAGTGACCGACGCGTTTCTAATATTCCCTTCCTGCCCCATGCCCCCCTGACGGCTCTCCATTAGCCGGTTATTAGAGAGGGCTGGACACTGCACACTGCCTGGTAGTTGGGTGATGAAACTCGCGTTTATTGGAAAGATGTAATCTGCTGTCCCCGTTTGTAAGGAGCCATAACAAGCATGCTTGGTGCGCCCATACCGCAGAGAGTCATGGATCTTCTTTCTGAGCTGTCAGCTGCGTTGCTCAGACTCCAGATACCCATCACGTTCTGCTTAATGGGCTGCTGGGTTTATGTATTTATTTATTTATTTATTTCGCATCATTCAGAGATGGCGAGATGGCGATGACTCCAAAGGCTAGGCCCAAGTCCAGGCATGCTACATTTGGAAGTCTGACGCTGACCCCGTGAAAGCAGCCCCGTGAGCCCTGCACGCACACAGTGTATGCCTGGTGTAGCTGAGAGCGGCGTGAAATGACACCTCCCATCTCTGGGGCTGCAGAGCTAAATAGCTGATGGCCCGCAGCTTCAAAGGAGGACCTTATCCCCACTCAGATGAAACAGCATCTTTTTATAGGTTGTTTAAAAGAATTTTCCATAATTATAACGAGCACAAATCAATGAGCAGAGAGAAGTGGAATTTAAGCCCAATAAATCAGTTCACTTTGCTTTTTTCCATCTGTCCTCCATGTGACTTACTCCCTGTGACGAACCCTGTTTGTGGAGGCCTCGAGCGGGGGTGTCTTTGTCACAGCCCTAGGTGACAAAGGGGGGCGGGCTCAAATAATTTTATGGGAACCTCACGTGGTTGAAGTCTGCAAGGGTCTAGAGTCCAAGAGACAGTCCAGGAGGATGGTGTGAGGGGAAACCATGGGCCATGGGGCCAAGGACCTCAGGGACAGCCCAGCTCTTTGGGTTGCCGTTGGCAGGGCCCTGTCTCCCTGCTTTACTCACCCCCAAAACAGAAAAACATGACACCCCCCCCCCAGGGCTGTCGGGCATTAAATGAGAAGTCCTTTACAGAAGGATCTAGAAAGTGGGTCTGTGTCACTAAATCTCAAAAGCCGGAATCTCCCCGGGCTCTGCACTGGAAATTTATGGACTGTCCTCACAGGCTCTGTGCTAAGTGAACCTCAGCAAAGCAAATTCAGATTCAACTTTAAGGCTGTCGTTTTCCAGACACATTGGAAGGATATTGGGTGGAACACAAAAAGGAAAAATTAGGTAATATTATTTGCTTTGCAGGATTACTTCGAACCACTGCTTTTCAGTGAGAGCCATACCTGTCGGAGGTGGGTAGGGGGACGTTTCAAACCCCTCCCTCCCGGCACCATCCTTCCCTGCCAGCCTTTCAGGAAGAAGATGTTGCACAACTAACTGGATGGATTACTGGGAAATATCACTGGATCACTGCCTCCTGCTTTATGTGGCAGGGAAGGAAGCCAAGTCGAGTCCCATTTGGGGTCAGGCCTTATTTCTTCCCTGCTTCGCCAAGCTGGTTCCCCCACCATTGGTTCAGACGTGTGCAATGGGTCTGCCCAGTCGAAGGGTAGAAGGTGCAGTGAGAGGGCTTGGACCCCAGAGGATGGCGCCCGCCCTCACAGACTGGCAGCAGGGGCCACAGCTGCCAGGCACTTTGTCAGAGCTGTGTCACACACTCCTAGGACTTGCTGGCTTTCTGTGACAGCACGACTGAGCCTGCCTCCCAGCTCCTCAGTGGGCCAGCGAGCCCTGCTTCCAGCTCCGCACTTCTCATGGCTGCCTTAGCCGCTGCTCCCTGGGATGTCTGCCCTTTAAGCACCTGTCCCCAGCCCAGTCCTGCCTCCAGTCCCTCTGGACCACCCAGGAGAGGCTCTGGGTGGGGTGGGTCAGGGTGCAGCAGACCTTCCTCCACACTCAGGGCGTCAGCCCGATGATCCCACACCAGGACTGTGACCCTCTGGACGTGGCTCTGGGAGTCACCCGGGGTTGCCATGATGCAAAAGCCCCCTGCCATGTGTGCCAGCCAGCACGCAGAGATGGAGATGAAAACCCTGTCCCCCCCGAGGGCTTTGTGACATTTCCCACTCGTTTCAGGCAAAATCCATTACCAACTGCAATGGCAGGAACAACAAAGTGAAGTCATTTTCTGAACATTCTCCTTTTGTTACGTCCACAGAGTGTCGACAGCCCAGGATAAAAAATCAACAAATTACTGAGCTGGTAACAATGCGGCACAGGAAGTTTATCTCTCGCTGAACTGACTGACTTGGAGAGTGGCACAGGGGGTGGGGAAGTCGAGGTCCCATCACATCACTGTGCGTTGCCTCGTCTCTAAAACGGGACCCATACTGCCACTCACCAGGGCTGGGGGCTGAAAATAAACATTGAAAAGCGTAATACAGGAAAAGCCACCGCTATTCTTGCAAGAGTTTTCTCAGCTTTTTTCTGTGGTCTTCTCAAGGGACTACAATACCTCTTTTTGCTCCTTGGGAAATAAGCCGAAATGCTTGTTAACTGAGTGTTAAGGGCACATTTTCAAAGGGGCTGAAGGGCAGAACTGAAGCAAATGTTCTTCCACTTACTTGATGGGTCAAGAAATGAAGTTCACAGTTAATCTTACACTGGCATGAACAGAAAGATGAGCTTCACGAAGGAAATGAGTCAGAGGCTGGGGGGGCTGGGAGAATTCCCGACAGGCGGGCGGGGGTCAGGCTGACCCGGGGAGCAGCTGGCACAGAGCTGCCAACGTCTTCCAACAGGTCTTGTTCGCACACACCCACGCCCTCCCTGTTGGGCCTTGCTGTGAAGCCATCCCAGGCCAGGACTCAGAGCAAGCCCCCGGCCCACACCTGTGCGACATTTGTTTGCACTGAAGCTTCAGCCAAGGCCTTGGGAGTGTTGGAAGGAGGCGCTGTGAGGTCTATTTTTGTAGATGCTCAGAAAGGGAGGGTTGCCACGGAACAGGCTGTCAGAGTCACAGCATTATGATTTCTTAGCTGGCCCGGGACGCGCTGCTGTAGCATTTAACTCTCTGGATCAGCGTCTAAACGGCACCCAATTGCCAACGACGGTCCCGGGCCTCCCTGAAGGTATCTAGACCATCCTCGGTGCCATGCTTGCTCCTTCCCAGCTGCATCGACCCAGGGAATTGCCTCCCAGCTTGTTCCCCAGACTTGCAGCTTTCTAGAATGCGTCCTCTGATATATTATCCATTTATTTCGTCTTTTTTTTAATTTTTAAAATAAAAAGTTTTAAAAACCCAGATTTTTCTGTTTAAAAGGCAGATTTTTATCACTCTGCCCAGAAAACTGAAGCAAAGTCTTGCTGTTGTGTCTTCTTTCATTTGCTTCCAGAGGGGGAGCGTGCGTAAGAGAAGAGGGATCACTTTTGAAGGAAGAGTCTTTAACCGGGGGTCTTAAACTATGAAAGAGGGGACACCCACTCGTATTTTCACCAGGATCATAAAAGGTGGTGGTATTGTTTTAAATATTACCTAGTGTGAGTGAGGCGGCTGGAGGCATCGGTAAACATAGGCAGTCATCTCTAAAACAATAGGCCACTTAATTCCATGACGTTTCCTGGTTCTCCACGATGTCGTTTGCCATGGACGACAAAAGTCATGTCCCTGTAAATCTAATCATTTGTGAATTGTCTCGGCCTGAAAATCCTTCCCTTTTCTTCCCCATCTTCTCCATCCACCAATGTCTAAAGCCGTTTCCAGACGCAACGCCATTGACTGGTCGGGTTGGCTTCTCGTCAACATTCTCGGTTCAGACATCCTCTTGGTTTGTGTGTTGGAAACATAGTTTACTGATTATTTCTGTCCATAATGTATCAGCTTGTCTTTACACAGATTTGAATCAATAATGGAGTTAATCACATCACATGAACTCGACAGATCCTGGAAATAAAATCTTTGTAGACAACAATATATCCTATTCCTGTGACAGCCAGACTCGTGGGCAGGACGATACACCCACTGCACCCCCATCCTGGGACGGCAATGTGCTCGAGTCTCGTAGGCTGTACTCAGAAAGCAATCAGGCTGGGCTAGGGCACCTAGGGACTTGGTTTCTGAGTGCAACTTTGGGAAGATCACGGTTTTTCATCAAAGTGTATAGTTAATAATTGAAAAGGACATGGGCAGGTGCCTGAAACCATAAATTATTACCCAGTGGTACGGAATCAAAAATGTATGGTCAATTTAATTTAAAAAACTAAGTAAGATAGATATCCTGCTTTGAAAATAAAGCTCCTTTATTTTATTGTCTCTTTCTGACGGCACAAACATCCTTTGCTTTTCTTTCCCATTTGTGATCTCTCTCTATCACACGTATTCGTATATATTTTTCTTCTGATAGAGTTAATTCTGCCAGGCCATTGCTCTGCTTACCCCTGAAGCCATTGCACTGCTTGCCAATAGACATTCTAGTCCTCCTTGGGGACACTCGCGGACACCGCTTCCCGGCGCCCCTGAAGTTCCGTGTGTGCAGACGACGAGCATCGGCGGTCAGCGACATTTGAGTGGGGGTGTGAGTCACTTCCACGTGGACATTCTGAGAGCCCACGTGTGAGTCCCCATTGTCCCTTACAGCCCCAAAGGGAGCGTGTGAAGACAAGGAGCCTCTGTCAGCCAGGTCCCCCAGTTCCCAGGGTGAGCAGAGCGCGTCCCCACCAGCACCATCTACTCGCGCATGGAGTCTGAATGAATGAGAAGGAAAAGTGGGCTCTTTTAACCCCCTGAGGTCTTAGAGCCGAGAGGGACCATAGCATCTCCTACTGCTGATCCTCGACTATTTCACCTCTTATAATTGTTGGTGTGCGTTTTGTGATATCGCTGCTTCATCAGCTGCCTAAACCTGTGATGCAGTCCCTTTGCATTTCTGTTTAAAATGTTCCTGCAAAGCTGTACTACGTGGGTTCACAGGTTAATTTTAAAGCCACTTCTTAGATCTGTCTTATTGGACTTCTCCGGAATGAAGGTTCTGGTGGGCGTGTCCTCCCGGAGCGCGTGCTCGAGCGTGTCTCTAGGGAGTCCCGAGTGACCCTGGGCACTCAGACGACGGACCCACCTTCCATCCAGACGCGGCATTTTGTCTGGCCAGAGCAGCGGCTGGACTCAGTAGAGCCACACTGATTCTAGGAGCCCTTATACACAAAGGAAAACATTTTAGACATTCAGAAGAGACCCAGTCATAGCCTGGTCATCACTCCAAGGAGAACTCAAAAGAGCTGATATTTGAATAATGATTTCATCCTTTTATTTTGACAAACACCCACTAGTTTACAACTACCTCAGGTAAAATAATGGAGGACTGTCAGCATGGGGGTCAAGGGGCAGGTTTTATAGGTGAGGGGCCATTGTTGTCCGTCTTGGAGAAAAGTCTACAGCCTCTGAATGGATGCTGAGCTCTCTCGGGGGTCCGCAGAACAGGCTGTTTATTTGGTCAGATGCAGGTGGAGAATGGACTTGGGAGCCCTTCTGTCCACTGAGGGGACCCCACAATGACTCAATCTCAGTGGTCTAGGGTTGGGGGGTGGTCCGAGAAGGACAGTTTTTAATATGAGAGGAGGTAAAACAGACCAGAGAGGGAAAAAAACACTGTAGAATGGTTCCTTTTTTCCTCTTCGATACATTTTATTGTTATTGTTAACTGACAGGAACGAGAAGGGGGCTGGTGAGCAGGGGTGCACATAGCAGACGTCTGGGAAGCAAAATGAGGGAGCAAAAGCAGACATCTGGGAAGGAGGACCAAGTCAGCGGGAGGGTTTCATGGGAGAGTCCTACCCCAGGACCAGGTGTGTCAGAGGGGTGGCCTCGAGCAGGTGCCAGCAGCACGCTGCGGGCTCTTCTGCAAGTGGTCTGAATTCTGGAAAATAATTCAGTGTGCATGGCAAAGAACCACTACAAGTCAATCTGGGGGAAACACCAAGATTCGATTCGATTGTTTCACCCTTCTCCAACTTTCCATCAGAATAGTAGTGAAGACACCGAAAATGGAGAAAACTTATGCAGACCCTTGGAGAAATACCAACTGAATACAAGTGAAAACTATTCTTTGTCTCCGGCAAACATGGCACTCCAAGAGAAAATGAGAAGGCATTTCGCCTCTTTTCCATCATCTAACTTAGGCCAAGAGGCCTGGGGGAGCTATCCAGACAGCAAACAGATTAGGCTCCTTCCAGAGCAGGACACAGTTCTGTCTTCCACACTCTCCATCCCAAACTCACTGTCCACCTCCCCACCCCGGAAGCACAGGCCTGCAGAGGAGGCCACATCGGCTGGTGGGCGGGAGTGCGGGTGGGGTGAAGATGCTGGGTTTGCAGCAAACTCTTCGGGTTCCAGGATGAATGACTGCCAGGGAAAGAGAACATAGAATGGTATGTGTTCTGTTACAGGAGTCAGAAGAAAACACTAGATGGCCTTTCAAGATTCTGAAAGGAATGCAGGAACTCACGGTGCCTGGGGAACCTGAGCAATGTTCCTCAGGAAATGCCATTTAAAGGACAGGCGACACTTGAGGGCATTAAGGACACTTCTGATTGGCATCAGAGAAGCAGGTGAGCTAGAAATAGTCAAAGTTACAGTTTGGGTAGGAAAGATATCCCCTGCATTTGGTAAAACCAGAAGTATAATTCATGGCATGAAACATTACATCATCTCACGAAGAACAGATTTGAGAACGTCTCTCAGAAGGCGGATAAAATAGACAGTGAGAATAAAATGATTAAAACGGAATATGAAATACATGAAGGGCAGAAAACAGAATGTTAACCTAAGGACCACCGCTTTCCTGAGGAAGAGACGAAAAGTATTGGAAGAGCAGCAGCAGCAGCAGCAACTAAAATCCCCTTGGAAAAGTTTTTCTGAGACGAGAAAAGAAGATGTAGACGGAAGCGGCTTTCAGGATTCCAGGCAAAGTGACTGAACAGGTTCCACGTAGGAACATCCACACCTAGAAAGACTGGAGATTTTCTGAAGCCCAGAGATTTGAAAACACACCTGCAAGCATTCACGAGGGAAAAAAGGGGGTAAGCAAACTATGGACTTCTGCTCTGAGGGCCTAGATGATGGGAGATAACGAAGCCACTTGACACATGAAGAAACTGGTGGTGATTCCACAATTTCATTCTCATGTAAATTGTCTTTCACTTTGGGAAATGTTCTGAGTATAAAGCCTCAGAAAGTACACCACGGTCCACGCTTCACAGACAGAAATTACTTTAACAGGTTCTATTATGCTAAAGTCAGAGGCTTCAGAGACGTTAGAGAAAAATCATGTACAAAGCCAAGAACAAAAGTCATGCTGCCGAAGGGCACACAGAGACTTGAAGCCAAGTACATCAGAGACAGTCAGAGGTGCCCGTTTGCCACGGAAACCGTGGGCCCTTTTCAGGTTACAGAGAAGTTTAGAAAACAACGTTACTTTCGCTTCTTTGTTGTTTGCTTGAGGGTTTGTTTACATGTTGGTGACTTACTTACTTTTCTTGATTTTAAATTCAAGGATTTAATATAATTTTTCTGTTACAAATAAAGAAGGGAAAATATTGATAAATGTTGTGCTTAGGCAATTCGCTAAGTTAATGTGGCCCATGCATTTGTGATTATGTGGGACTAGCTTACCCAAATTGAAGTTCCTTTTCTCCATGCAATAAACATTTATCACAAAGCTGAATTTGTTTATCTATCTCTCATCTATTTATCTGTCTATTTATCCATCTATCTACCTACCAACCTACCTATTTACTTACCTACCTATGTTTTTATTATACCGATAGTTGTTCATAAATGTAGCATTTGAAATATAAGGAAGAGTAACTGGAGGTATGGTAGGTTGTTAACCTCCACCCAATAACAAATGGGTGACGTTCTAAGAAAACCCTGCAGGCAGAAACACTTGCATTATAAGACCTGCTATCTGGTCTTGCCTTCTAGCAAGTCACCAAATAACTTTTTTTTATTTATTATTAGTTTCAATTAGTTTCCATTTTCTGTGATGCATTGTGATGGTGTGTTATTTTTAAGATACGGTCTTACCTTCATGGACCTATAAAGTATTGGGGGGAAACAGGCACTTGAAAATTAAAATTTATATAAAATATAATTTGGAGAATGTTGTCTAAATAAGACAGATGATACAAGATAGTCTTGATAACCAATCCTGTAAGGTTTCCATGGAGGCAGACATCAGGCCAGTGTATTAACATAGGTTTAAGGAGAAGGTGAGATTTAAGTGATGTAAAAGTGAGAGGAGGGGACAGTTATGCCAAGTAAATGGTGTGGAGGGAGCAAAAAGCATGGAGGGGACCCTGGGAGGAACAGGGTCAGCAATGCAGCTGCAGTGAGTGAAATCAAAGATTTAAAAATGCCGTGGCAAAACCCAGGAGTGAGAGAGATGAAGGGACAGAAGGATTTGGGAAGGAAAAGTATTCTAAGTGATTTACGTACGTGCGAGGAGGGAGAGGGTGGGCCAGTAAACTTGGGGGCGTACCTCTGATCGGGGTGTACATTTAAGGTTGGTTGTTATAGGGAACACAGGGAACAGAAAGTCTACCAAGACATCAAGGTAAGGAGAAAGAATAGAGCAGTGATCCCACAGGGTGCAACAAGAAATAGAAAACAAGAAATACGACAAGAAAAGCTCAGCCCAGCAGTTATCAAGGTCATTGTGATTGGCCCCTCATCCAGTCAGAGACGGAGTGGTGGGTCGGGTCAAAGAGTAAAACCCAGCTCTGTTCTTTGCAAGAAACTCCTCAAACTTGAGGGACAAAGGAGGACTGAAAATAAAGATGTGGACCAATACAGAGCCCTTGAAATCAAACCAAATCAAAGCGGAAGTAGAAACATCACTACATGATGCCGTGGACTGGATGTCGGCCCACAACACAGTGTAATGACCACGTTATGTGATGAGAAAATGTGCCACCTGTCAGAAAGTTATGGCATTCTTAATTTTCTTCAACAAATAATATAGCAGCTAATTATAACAGTGATTGTGTGTGTATATGCATATACACACAAAAAGAATGTAGGATACAATTACAATGAGACATTCAAAGACACTTTGTTCATAATTTGACAAATCAAATGGAACAGTGTTTCTCCATCTGATTTTTCATTCTTGTTCTCCTAATGAGCCTTTTTAGACTCTTTTCCCTAATTGACACCCACATGAATTTTAATATTGTAGATATACAGTATATCTGTTGATGTATTTTAGGTATATCTGTGCTTTGTATATAAAAAAAGTTAGTTTTTTTGCCCCCTAAGAACAAATTTTTATCCCCTTTTGGGCAATATCAGTCTCATCAAGAATACATGAAATAGATTAAAACAAACTTAGAACAATGTGAATAACTCAATGGGTAAGCCTGGGGCAGCCCACACGATGGTTGAGGGAATCTCTGCTGATTTAGGGGGCCCTCTGGGCGGGCACCTGAGGAAGCAGGGGACATGGCTGGGGGCCCCGTGCTGAGGGCTCAGTATATCGTCCCTGCCTCCCGAGCCATTTCACAGTGAAAGCTTCCACAGTGAGAACGTCTGAGAAACGAGGTCAAACCGCATTCATCTGGTCACCACAGGAGACTCTGGTGTTTAAAGCCCCAACTGCCTTGATGGCCACAGGACAAGCTCAGAGTCCCCAGCTCACTGGAGTCCCACTAGGGAAGCCAATGGCTTGGGACTTCTACTAACATCTCATGGACAGCTGTAGACCATCACACGTGAGAAATGTGGACTTTGTGTGCGCTTCCTCATTGCACCAAACCACAAATCCAGATAAAGCAAGACTGGAAATATTACTAGACGATGCCCTGAACTTGGAACATGACTTCCCTCCCTCTCTTCCCCTTTTTTTATGTATTTCTCTTGAGTTAAGTTTCAAAAATAAGAAAACGAGACATAAAAAGGAAACATTTGAAGAAAAGAAATCGACTCTGAGGTTATTGGCCTTTGTCATCTTGTCCCTCCAAGAGTCTGTGGTTTAATACAGGTCCATGGAGTCGGGCACGTGCCAGGCACTCTCCTTCCGACCCTGAGGCCACAGCCACCTGCAGCAGAGGGAGGCAGGCTCTCGGCTCTCAGCTCTTAGAGCCCCGCACGGAAGTGACAGGGAACTCGTGATGCGACCAGCGAGGGAATCACACCACAGACAGAGCACCTCGTTGCATAGTGAGCAGGTCCATTCCCAATTTTAAAAGCTGTCTCCTCGATTCGCCTGTGCTGTTGAAGCCCAGAAAGAATGGATGCGTCCCAGACGTGCTGTGATGGAGTGAAGTGCGGTTCTGTTACCACTGTGCAGCTTGTTCCAAGATCTCCTACCTTGTTGTCTTTTAGAGGAAAACGGTGCCATCTCCTTGAAACTTGACGAGGATTTGGAGCTGGGAAGAGAGCTGGTGGGGCTCATGCTGGCCTGCCTTATGTCACCTTGAACACAATGCCTGCCTTCCACCAGGCACTGGGAGGGAACAGGAATGGATGATGGCATTCAGGGGACAGCAAAGTCAAGGCCACCTGTGCTGCCGTCCCTTGGCTGGTGGTGGTCACTTGTGACAAAGCCCAGGCCCAGGTTCTTGATACAAAAAGTGATGGCAACAGTGCCCCTTCCCCACTCCTAGAAGGCCATTACGGGGGTTGGGAGAGATTCGGATGGTGTCAGTAATGCCATCAAACTCTGACGGCATGACAGTCCCCCGCCACGGGTGTGGCTGTGGATCTGAGCTCGAGGACCTTCTACATAAATGCCGGGGCAAGGCCGCTTCGGTTGTTTCGTGTTTTCAAGCTTGAAAGAAGTCTCAAATGAGAAACGGTTGGGGCCGAGGGTCCTTGATGACGTTGTGAGATGCTCCGTTGGTTCCTGGAAGAAGCTGACTTGGCAGACGTGGCGATCACACATAGATTCTGCTTCCCTGGGGTCCTGTGGTTTCTGCCCTCAGGACCCGGAACAGAAACGACACTAGAAAAGTGGGACTTCAGATGGGGCCTGGCAGTTATGTGTCACTCTGTATGCACGTCTGACACGAGGGTTCTCCAAATCACACTGGAGGGCAGAGGAAACGCACGCCAAAGACTGGGGAAGTCACCGACAGCTGTTTGCATGAGTGTCTTTCCAGGGTCTGCGTTCTTTGCTACTGTGAGACCCCACCTGACATTGTACCCAGTTTTGCATTTTGCTCTAAAAACATGCAGCAAAGCACGTGATAAACTCATGGAGATCGCCATCCAAATGTCAGCTGTTCTTTAGCTTTGAGAAGCTTAATTTCCTAAGAAAGGTGGTGGTTCCTACGCCATTGTGTTTTCTGACAGAGCTGAGCTGAGCTAAAAACTTCTCCTGAGGACCTGCTGTGTATTTCGAAGTTGGTGAGAAGGCAGCACCTGTTCATGCAACCTCCCGAAACTGCGTCTTAGCACCAGGTCACGTTCTCTCGAGCGTCTCGCTTGGGTGTTCTTCAATTACGATGCTTCCGTCCCCGTGTCAAGGAGCCTGCTGGGGGAAGGGCCCCATGCAGTCTACAGGATGAGTGTAAGCCGTAGCTTGAAGGACAAGTGTCAGAACGTCCTGCTCCTGTGGCATGAACGGCAGGGGAGCCCTGAGTGAAGATGGTGGCATTGCTCCCACAAAGCTGGAAGGAACTCGGGGAGCTTCTGCCGCTCCCTGCACCTCCTGAGTGCCACCTCGCCGAGCACGTCTCTGCCATCACTCACTGCCCACCAGGCCGGGCAGAGCCTCACCACTTTGCAGGTGGGGCCGGCTGCTGCCAGTGGCAGAGACGGATGACATATTTATTAGCTTGTCAAAACCTCCCCTGTTTATGGAAGTCTCACCCGGCTAAACAAAACAGTCTGCTTCCCATTGGCTCATCGAGAGGCCCCTGTTGAGAGCTTCAGCAAAGTGCTTGATGAGGCATAAAATGATGATTAATTAATTTACTGCTCAGTTGATCCTCACGCGGCGAGGTTGATGGTTCTCCCAGCGGTCAGCCCTCGCTCGGCCGTGCGTGGCCCAGCCCGCCTTTGCTTTGACCTGAGCTGGGAGACTCCTGGGCAGTGAGGGGGCGGAGGTGGGAGCAGAGTCTCCGGAGGCCCCAGGAGGCGGACGGGGGCCCAGTTACAGAGGCCTCTGCAGTCGGTCATTAATCACGACACACTTGCCCTGGGAACGTAGTCGGCATCCAGGAGGAGGCATTTCTGCACGGGCGGGGGTGCTCCAAGGCTTGTCTCAGGGTCCGGTTCCGTCTCCCCAGGGCCTGGCCAGCTCGCAGCCACCATTCCTTTCTGAGGACACGAGGACAGCACCGGGCATGGGCAGGGCCCTGCTCAGTGAGGTGCAGCCCTGCGAGGACATTGGAGTCCCAAGTTCCACGAAGGGAGGCCTGGGAAATGGATGTCTTTAATTTCCTAATTTTAACTCCACATGGTACATAAGTGGTTCTATTTGTTGGGTGTTAAGACTTCGGGAAGTTTAATTTAATCGAGAGTGAAAGTGGTATTTATTCCAAATGAGAGGTCTTGGTGGATTGTAACTGGCTGTAAAGAACAGATTTACAAAATGGATCTGTTTATGTAGCAAGGCAACAAGCTGAAAAGCCCACATTCTTGAGGGACACCGAGGGTGAGTGTCACTGGTGTCCTGAAGCCCTCAGTCCTCGTAAGCAGATCACAGAACATAAGGGAGACACGGCTCCAGGCCACCTGACCATGTCTGGAAGCGAGGAGCTCCCAGCAACGGGACTGTGAATTCGGGCCCCTGCACAACAGGCAGGCAGGGGTGTGAGGACCGCGGCAAACGCAGCATCCAATCTCCTCTTCGGGCACAGGAGCCCTGGGCTCTCCTGTAAGTCTGAAATGCCGGGACATGAAGGAGCCGAGACTCCTTTTGGAAAGGGGACGGCACACGAATTGCTGACCTTGTCCCTGCCCCTCCGCATAGGTAGCTAGCCCCTTGTTGGCTCTGTGCCCACATCAGGTGAAGGCCTGGCATGCCTGCCTGCCTGTCCGCTGTGAGCTCAGGCTCTGCCCCTCCGTGGTGTAGCCCTGAAGAAGTAGAGCTCAGAGCCCGGGTTCTGTGTGGTGTCACGTAGCCCGCTGAGGCCAAGCTGGAGCTGGACGACCCACCCTTTCCCACGCTGGTCTCTACGATCACCTCTGAACCCCTCTGTTTGGACCCTGACAGAGCTTGGGGACATGGACAATGACTGTGAAGCAATTGGGGGACAACGGTAGCCCGCCCAGCTAGAGAAAGTCCTGGGCAGGAGGGTGGCTCGGGCTGAATGGCCAGGGCACCGAGGAAGCCCGGGGCCAGCCTTGTCCCCCAGCTCCCGTGTCATGAGTGACACTGCATTTAACTGTGCTGCCTTCACACACAGCAAACATGGCTCAGCCGGGCATCACCCCATAGGCCCGGCCCCTTGCACTGCTCAGTCGTGGCAGAGGGCAGGGACCTTTGCCCACTGTGTCATCACCGGAAGGTCTGGGCTGCAAGTCGTGGTTGCGTGGGGTGGGCCACGCATCAGAGGCTGAAGTGTGGGAGAGTCTCTTACAAAGGTTGAGATTGCCCACCCCGTTGGGTGTCCTCAGACCAGGGGCTTTGGGCCCAAGTATGGGTGGGGCTTGTGCTCTGTGTTCTGTAGAGATTCACAAATTTACAATTCACACAGTACGTGAAAAGTGCTGAGAAGCCCATCAGTGAGGAAGCCAGTTTACCCTGGCTCGTGTGGACCTCTGAAACTTACAGCCACAGACGGCCACTACTGGGGCTCCTTGGCGAGTGAGGGACCCCGTTCCTGGGGGCACAGTCGCGGAAGCGCTTGGCCCCGGGTGTGAGCGAATCCTGGCTGAGGTCACAGGCTTCGTCCTCGCCAGAAGTGGTGTGGTGTCCGGCCGGCCGGTGCCGCAGGCTGTCTATGCCGCTGCTGTCTGGAGTTGGGTGACGATGTGCTGTGAAGGCGGAATGGGAGGGACCCCCGGGCGCAGAGGCCAGGACTGGCATTGATGTCAGGAGCCTGGGGCGTCGTGGAGGCCACGAGGCCGGGCACAGTGTTAACAGGGGCACTAAAGGGGTGCTGTGCTGCAGCGTATGAAACGGGCTGAGCTGGCACTGAGGACACTGGGGACAGAGCCATCAGCTCAGCCCAGGGAGCCCGGAGCAGCAATGGGACTGGGATTGGAGCCACCTCGGCCGGAGAGCTGGGTTTGAGGGTAGGGCGAGGTCATGGGGACGGAGCCCACAGCAGCCCCACTCCTACAAGGCGGGCATGGACCCCTGTGCCACCCTGAGTCTCGGGACCCGGCCCACATGCAGGTGGCCCCTCACGGACCTCACTGATGCCCTGATTCTCCCATGAAAGGACACTGACTGTCCTGGGCGGTTGTGAAAACTGACAACTGAAATACGGTGTATGAAGACTTGGGGCCAAGCCTGGCTCTTGTAGGCGCCTCAGGTTGGCAGAACCGAGGGCTCAGCTTCTGTGTACACCCAGGGACAGCACGAATGTATGGCTAGTAGGTGGTCCCAGGAGTACCAACCCCCTGGAACTGGCAATGGTGTTGGTGCTCTTGTGGGGAAGCCCCAGGACTCAGGCTGCCCTGGGTCCTCTCGGGGAGTCAGATGGAGAAACAGCCTGTCTCCTCTCTCAGGGCAGAAATAGAAGCACCTGGAGCTGGTTACTTATCCCTAATTTACTGCTTCTCTTTCGCTCTTTTCACATGCCTGCCGGCATTTTTATGGACTGTTTCTCCAATTCAAAAGGGCCACTTTGGTGTCACTAGCATTATAAAGCTCTACAAAGAGTGTTCTGAATTTTTGAACAGTTCTTTTTTTTTTTAATTACAAACTGTATTTTGCCAGACCTAACCATGGGCCAATTGGAAATGAGAACTTAATGTTGAGAGAGTGGCTGAATGGGGCCGACTGCTTCCTAAGACCAATTATGATACCATTGGGCGAGGCAGCCTTTGCTAACGGGGCGCCATGGCCCCCCTTTCGCGGTAAGTGTGGGTTTCACACATGGTGGGGTAACCCCATCTGGCTCGTACCATAACTGAGATGTTTCCTCCTGACCGCCAGCCACCTGTCCAGGGGTACTCAAGCGATGAGCACCACGGCTGCTCCCGTGGACAAGGAATTTAGCTCCACAGTCACGAGTTGATCAAAACCTCCAAGTTGGAGAGGTTATTTTACAAAATGGCTCTCTTTCTCTTTTTTCTGAAATTTCCAAATTCTCTTGTAATTTAATATCATAGGAAAGCAAGTTGAGAATTGGGCCACAGCAGCCAAAGGACACAATTCTCCTGTATGAGATGGCAGTACTGGAACAGATGCTGGGACAGGCGCTGGGATAATACGAAACCAGCTGGCAGATACAGTCCTTCCGTGGGCCCAACACCTCCGGTCTCCTGCTCAGTGGTGTTGCCCCTCACCTGTCCAGGTGAGCTGGAAAACATCACAGTTGCATTTTTGTCTAAAATACTCAGACGCTGTAGTGGGAAAGGCTGAAGGAAGCAATTCGCAGTGCAAGATTTTCAAAGGTGACATGAGAAAGCTTCCAAAAACTGCAGGCGAAAGCTCCAGGTATATTAGGTGAGTTAACGCCATTCAGCCTGGTCTTAGGGCACAATTCAGTGACGCACGGGGACTTCAGGTGCTCAGGCCCCGCCAGGAGCACAGGGTGGGGGCGTGTGGGAGCAGTTAGCGTCCACTGCATTCGATTGAAATAAATCAAAATGTCCACATTCTCTTCGTCTGACTTTTCATGAACTCTAACAGGCTCCCTAGTGAATAAAATGTAAAGATTCCCCCCCCCCCCCAAAAAAAAGTACATGAAGAACTTGCTCTAAACCCACAGCAGAATAACAAAAACGACCGTGAGTGTATTTCTGGAATAAAAGAGAGTGCAGATGACCACATCCCCTCCTTCCCCTCGTCGAGGACGAGGCCTGCCTTTCAGATGAATACCTCTGAGGGTTGGTTATGCTGCCCAGAGAGACACCTAATGACTTGTTCATTATTTGACAGAAAGCTCAAAAATGACATGTCCTTTGCTCCTGTTTGATTTACAGGTGCTATGGTACGATTTTGTTTCTAAAAAAAATAAAAACCGGGTCTCTTGCTTTTAAGTACAGAAGCACAATGAGGTGACAGGCCCGCATGGCCAAGCACATGGGGGCAGGGGGACAGCTGCTGACTACAGACCGATGGTGACTTCACGTGCAGGGCGCCATTCAGTCCTCCTGGCCACGCTGAGTCTCACGTCACACAGATACGGAGACACAGTGCTGAGACAGCCAGCTGCTGTCACACGGGATCCTGGCCCGGCAGGTGTCTGCAGCTCCCCACGCTGCGTCCTCGGAACAGAGAACCCCCAGAGGGAGCGTGTGCGACAGACACCAACAGCAGCCCCCACACCCTGGCCCCCTGCGGGATTTGTGAGGGATCCACTCCGAGTGTCACCTGGATGGAGGCTTGACTGAGTCCCTTACTTCCCGTGTTGATGCTGAGTGGCCCTGCTTCTGCCATGGAGGTGGGGCGAGGGGAGGGAGGGCCGCCTCCCCCATTAACAGGGATGGAATGCCTCCTGCGAGGCAGATTCATTCGTACTGATGCAGATTTGCTGCTCCAGGAAAAAAACAAAACGCGCAGGCGTGTGGTGTGATCAAAGCTAACAAAAGCAGAGCACAAGGGGCAGTGTGGGCTGGGCGGGACCAGTGCACTATTCAGTGAGCGTGTGTCCCCAGGAACCGACAATGGGTGCTGCCATAGGTGTTCCTTTGTCTCTTTGTGGCTGTAAGAAGCCGTCGGCCGGCTCTCTGGAGGGGAGGACAGGTCTGCCCCGGGCTGAGCCCACCCACATGCAGACACAGGTGAGGAGTGCGTGCTGGTCTTGGACATGCAACTTGACAAGCACGTCACTGGGTGTCCAGTGGCTGAAGTCGCTACAATGGTCACGGCCACAGTGTAAGGGACGTGGTGAGTCACCTCTCAGCTCCTTCAGTTCCCCGAGGGAGCATGCTCCATCCTCCACCGGCACTCGGTGTGACGGGAGCTCACAGACTCACTGGGCAGCCCATGTCAGTGCCAGCCGGGTCCCTTTCACAGATGTCCCCACCGTCTCGGACGCCCTTCCATTGGCCCCTGGAGTGTGAGGCCCAGAGTGTCCTGCTGCAGCTTGCCGCTCATCCCTTAGAGCACGGCGGTGGCCATCTCCTGGGTCTTCTCTTGGCCAGTTCAGCTTCTCCCGGCTTCCTCACTGAGACTTCAGCCAGGCCCACCGGGACGGGGCTCTGGCTCAGTGCCGGGCGTGGGACAATATCACCTCATCCTCACAGAACCTCCGGTGGGCCTCGGTTCATGACTCCATTCCCCAGAAGAAGGGAAGCTCTGGCCCAGGACCCCATGTGAGGGAGCAGTCAGGGGCTGACACTCAGGCAGCTTCCAGCCAGACCCCTGTGTGCCCCTCCCTGGCCCTTGTGTTTGACAACCCCCAGCTGCAGCACAAGCAGAGCAGACACCCAGTGCTGAGGAAGACAGGCCATTGTCCCACGTCACACCCTCCACAACTCCACAGACACTGCGAAGCTGTGACTTCTCATGGGGCCAGCTCCCCTCGGACACTCTGTGGTCACTGTCTGGGGGAGGGGAACAAAGAGGAGACGGCTTCTGTGTGCTTTGGGCGCCTGCACTTGTTGGGGTTACTTAGTGGCTAAATCAGGAGCATGTCAGCCTGCGTTTACAGAAGGAGAAACCAAAGCCCAGGCAGGTTAGCCACTCCTGAGAGGAATAACTAGGTGCATCTTAGTTACAAGGTGCTTGTGTGGGAACAGAGAGAACAGACAGCTTAGATGACTTCACAAACCCAAATTGTGGTCCACGGTTTGCACCCACGGACTCTGTTTGCTCCCTGGAACTAAGTTAGATCCTGCACAGCCAGCCCAGCTCCCTCGGTCGGTCCCAAGTCACTGAGAGCTGGAGCAGCTTGCATGCTGCAGAGAGTAATTTTTCCTTAAGACAGTGGAGAAAGTAGACCCACAGATTGGGACAGCCTGGCAGTTCCCTGTCATTTGGTTCCTGGGAGGGCACACGTCTTTCGTACATAGCTCTGCCAATCCCACTGTTCACACAAAGCCATTACCCGCAGTTGGGGAACGGCTCGTCCTTCTGGAGGCACGGTGTGTCACCTGCACTCAAGGTGTGCTGAAAGTCAAACAGTGGGGGCATCCTCGGGTTTGGTGCAAATGTTCATGAGAGATGCTGCCCAGCTGGGAGCTCCCAGAAATGGGGGAGGGCGTGGTTTCCGGGAGAAAAAGATCATTGCAAACCTGGCTGCAGAGAACCTAAGCAGGGGATGTGTGGCCCATGGGCCTGGAGCTTTTGTCTCTCTAACTGAGAAGAGGCAACAGTGACAAGCTGGGACAGGAACCAATAAACAGCGAGGGAAGGAGAAGGTGGGCCCTGGAAAGAGGAAAAACTCGGGTATCTTGGACTACAAGTAAAATAACACCTGGAAAAAAAGCAGAGCCTTGGTTTGGATGCGAACTCCTGTCATGTGCTGGGGTCCCTGCAGCACGAACGGGGAGCTATGGTATTGTTTTCAGGAAGAAAGGAAACAACACACCTCACATGTGTTGACGACCCTGCTCCCCTCTTGAGCTTTTGCACTATTTTCAGGCTTCAGCCAAGAGGCAATGGCTGAATATCGAAATGGTCCAGGCCATCCACGTCATGGATGTGGGCTCCAGCCCCGGGAAAGACCCGCTGGGATCTGACTCCACACTCTGCTTCCTCAAGTTGATCACCCCTCCGTCTCTGAGCGGTGGCTGGAGCTGGCTGTCCCCATCCCGTTGAATTCGGTGACATCACACAGGCAGCTTGAAATTGGCCAAAGTGGGAAAATTTACACCAACGGAATAGGCGGGAGCTACAAGTCAGAGCTTTGTTTCCAGATGGCTGGCCGTTACGTAGGCTGCCGTGTACTCCTTTCTCTCGGCATCAGTCTCTCAGCGTCAGTCTGCTTGCCTGTGTGAAGGCATGAACAAGCAGTCTGCGTGCCGTGACAGCAGAGTCCCTGCTGTGGCGGTGTGGGCAGTGAGTGGCACCACGCGGGAAAGCACTAGCACTGGCACACGCCCCCCCACCATAGCAGAGCCGTCCTCACAGGTGTCTTGTCATCAGTTGCTGCCTTTGGGCTGGCTCCTATATTTACTTCTCCCTGTGAGGTAGTGTCTCCTGTGCCAAGACACAAAGAAGCATGACAAGTGACTGCATGGAACAGGTATCCCCTGGCAGAAGAAGAAACTTCACCACGATTCTCATTCGAAATGCATTTTGCATGACGTGTACAGAGCAGAAATGAACCCAACTACACGTGGCTGTGACCAAGCAACTCCACTCCAATGACACTCAGGCACTGTGGGTCGCAGGTCCCCGGGGGGCTTTCCAGGAGGCCACGTGATAAGGTCTGCGTGCCTCCAGCCCCTCTCAGCTGACAGGTGTCAGCCCCACGCCTTCCAGAGTCTGGACACCTCCTAAGAGCGCGTGTCCTTCTTACTGGCACAGGCTGACTCCAGCAGATACAGACACCATGGGCAGGGAAAAGGGCCAGGCAGGAGTGGCCTCATCTCTGAGATACGCCAGAAGCCAAAGCTTCTGGTCCTGTGGGTCCCGAGGCTGAGCCTGCACCAGGGTCCATGGAGCGTGGTGGGTACACCCTGCGTGTGGCTTTATGTCGACACGAAGCTGTGAGATTTGCTTGCTGAAGGCCGATGCCAAGCAGAACCTCAGCAGGAAATGTGCCCTGGTATCACAGGGGAGGGCTGGTGGAGTGGACTGGGAGTGCCCGCCTCACATGGGGGAGCAGCAACGATGACACACGCGCTAACCAGCTGAGTGCAAACAGGCCCCGTGGAGGAAGTCCTGATTCTCTGCTTAGCAGCTCTCGGTGGCTGGGACGGTGCCTCTGGGTGCAGGCGCTCTCAGACCTCCGCCCTGCCCCACAGGTTGTAGTTGCCATCCCCGGCAATCAGCTGTGACTTCACCTAGCCCCACTCACACGCAATACCCTGGGAGGAAATTACACTGCCGTTAAAGGTCAACGGAGTGAATACTCCGTGTCGACATAGAGACAATACAGAGCATTAACGGAAGTATGGGGGCACTATTTTCTCCCATGAAACCTTTGCCTGCTTTGTAAAGACTTCATACACACGTCAGTCTGTTACACAACTCTGCAGAGTTGAAAAAAATTCTACTTGGTCTCGGCACTTAGGTTACTTTGTAAACGTCTTAACAAATCACTAGCTTCATCAAAACCAAGGAAGATGCCGAATCACAGATGCCGAGTCCCTACAAGGAGAAAATTCTTACCCAAGGAAAAGTCTGGGACCTAAGTCAGGATCAGTGACTGAGCTAATATTTATGTTCGTCAATATTTAAGGTGCATTTGTCTCCTTTGCGATGGACTTATTTTTATTAATGAACTACGTGCCCCCCCAGCTGGGGGCAGGAGGGGCACACTGTGCTCGGGGCTCCCCTAGGGGGCTTTGCTGGTGGGGCTTGACCAAGACGTGTCCCCCACCCTCCGCTTTCGTACACAGCCCCTCCCCACCAGGCAATAGCCATGCACGTCTTGACCTATTACATCATGGTTGTTTTCCTACTAATTAAATGTACATTCTTCACAATGAAAGGTTAGGAGACATCAAGAGCTTCCTGGCAACATAACTGACAAGGATTTGTGGAGCAAATCCGTGTATACATAGGGCAGGCGAGTCACTGTTCTGAGACCACGCACGATGACAGATGCAGAGAACAAATGTTAAAGGTAGCTGTTTTCCAATACTGTTTGAAAGTACATATCTAATTAGGGATGAATCTGTTTAAATTCACCAGTAAAATACGCTGATGAAAGAAAGAAAAAAACTAGGTCACTTTGAGATCTGTGTAAGTTGGGTCTCTAATGGGACCATCATTAAAAGTAATTTCAATTATTCACGTTTGAGTGACTTTTATATAAAGCTTTTTAAATAATGTGAAATCTGCACGAAGTCTAAATGAAAGAATGGTTGCGCTAATCTCTGACATATTATTTCAGCGTGTACCCTGTGAGAAAGAGCACAGGAGAATGTTAAATTTCACATAAAATACTCTGGTTTCCTCTGGTTCATTTCAGCACGATGGTGTCATTTATGATTACGTTTTATGAGAAGATAATTACAAGCGGGACTGCCTTTCTAAGCTTGCAAAAGGTAATCTAAACACTAAGATTAATGCATTTGGGGCGTTAATAAGCTCAGTTCTCTCCAACTTGATGGGTTTGTAACTTCAGTGTACGTGGGCTTGAAGCAGAGCTCTTCACAGCAGCCTTCCTGCTGTAGCCCAGACGCCACAGGTTGCCCTCCTGCCCAACGGAGAGGAAGGTGGGCATCATAGGCACATTGACACATGAAACTCTAGCTTCAAGTGGGGTGTGGACACACTGTATGCTAAATCGTAGGAATAATTAAGGGCTGTATGGTGTAGACATTAAGAAGAGGGACAGGAAATGTGTCTTTTGCTAGGATCACCAGTGGTTTTCTACCCAAGGAAAGAGTGAAAGGAGCAAATAGAAAAGTAGACATTTTTAAAGGATGACGTGTGCATTTAGCTGAAAGGGCCGTGCAGATTTAGCTAGAGAAAGAAATACATGGGAATTGTGTGTGCCTAGTTGCTGGGAGGGAAAATGCAAGAGTCTAGAGTGATTCCTGCTTTCCGGTTTTGTATCTGAGTAGAGCAATACCTTCAGGTGACCAAGGGAGCTCCAGAAGGGGGCATGCTCTGAGGGAACTGTGGTTTGGTTTGCGACATGTTGAGCTCAAAGGGGCAAGATCTAGGGGGCAGTTAGATGTGTATGCCTGGACAGAGTGGGTAAGACCACCCATGTACCTCTGGAATTTAATGGAGGGCAAGGTGAGCAAGAGGAGTGCGGGGTCCCCATGGCATGCAGGGAACCTGTGCTGCGAATGGATCACATGGATAATTGCCCACTGCTCACTGTGGAGTCTGTGCATATCTGTCTTTAGGGGAATAATTTACTTTGTTTCAGTAAGATGTGGAATGTTTGAGGTGAGTCAAGTGATGTAAGACAGTGATAAGAGCTCCTGATAAGACATTCTAGCTTACTAATTACTAATCGTGTTTCTAGCACACAGTACTTTCATAATCGTCGTGCTGTCTGCCCACACAAATATGGATGCCTCCTAGCTGATGAGTGGGAGGGTTCGGGAAGACTGCTGTTTCCTGTCACGACAGAGTCTTGTGACACAGCCCAGCTGCTCATGTGAGTCCACAGAGAAGATTCGGAGGGCACACGCTTGTCCCCTCTCCGTCTGTGACTTGGGTTGGCTCTGTCCCTGTCTGATCACAATCAAGAAGGAAGGCAGGGTCTCAGCCCCTCTCCTACTGGATGTCTCGAGGGTGTTTGGGTGGGAGCTCACCCCTCAAGTTGTGACAACAATCATTTTCTTGAAAAACAATTGTCTTGTCTGTGGAAGAACAACCAGGAAAGTTGACCTCTTCCCTGGAATCATTCATGAGGAACTGATGGCCGGCTACCGGTTTCCTCATTTGCCTTTTATTCCCTACAACTTCTCCATTGGTCTGGGCACTGGATTGCAGGTGGCACTCACCTACGGCACATGACACGTGTCACATGAGTTTATCGTGCCCTGTTGGGACATAGGACCTGCAACCGGAGGAGGAGATGGGCTGTCCACACGGAATTATGATCACTGACCTCACATATTTACTTTGAGTTGTTCCACTTGGGAGGGTTTCTTCCTTTGTCCTTTTCAATGTGGAGCCCTTAGATCAGAACGGCTGCCATTTCTGCCCACATCACCCGGCTACAGCGGGTCAGGGACGCTTGGGCTGGCTGAACCCATGTCCTTCTTTGGTAACCTCTGTCCACCTCTGAGCCTTGGTCACACGTGACAGGGCCCACACGGGACCTGCACCCACACCTCCACTTGCCCACAGGCCCCCGGACACCCTCATCCACACAGGGTGTCTCTCTCACATGATCACACGTGACTCCGTTGACAAGCATTGAATATCACACAGGAAGTTGCCAAAGAAGTTGGAAAACATTAAGGTATTTTCCAGCTCACTCGATCACTAACAGTCTTAAGAATGTATGGGATCAGTGGAAAACAAGGTTGTAATTTTTAACCATGGTGAGTAATATTTATTTTGAATTTCCATCATCGACCATCTAGCCTGCTTTTTACGTCAGGTTCCCCCAAAACACACTGTGAGAGGAAGACGTGTACAGTGGTTATTGGGGAGTGGCTGCCAGGTGTATGGGAAGCAGGTAGGGGACAGAAGAGCTGGACAAGGGTGCCTCTCCAGTAAAGCTGAGCCTCTGCCGGCCCCACGGCCCTGCAGGGGTGCAGGGGCAGTCCTGCTCCCACACGTCTTCCTGCTCATGTACCGTGTCCAGGCCCAGCTCTGTCCAGGCAGCCACTGGGGGCGGGCTGTCCTGGAGGGAGACAGGCACGTTCCCAGCCATTTTGGCTTTGTCATTTGGGCCAAGTGTCTCTAGTAGCGCAAGGACATCTTCCAAAGAGGATTTCCGGTGTGGGCAGTTAGTGAAGATGGAGAAGTGGGGATGCGCCTGGCACTGCTAACCTCTCAAGGAAGCTTCTGGAAGAAAGCAGCGAGTGAGGGAACAGCCCTTTGAGCATAGTCACCATTCTATTCAGCAACAGTTCAGCAGGCACTCTGCAGTTTTACATTCTACACACTCATTTCATGGGGACTAAGGTGTCACCACGGGAAAGCCATTAATTTAGGTGCTTGATAAATCTTAGTTGATAAATGGACATTTTCCACACTATAGAAAACGCTTTTGTGGTTTTGCTAAGAAGATGATAAATGCTGCTTTAAAACTTTTCAAAATGAGTTGGACTATATCATACTCATAAATAAACATAATTTGTGTTTCTCTGATCATAAAAATGCATATAGGAGAACACACTACTGTGTTTTTAAAAAATTGGTCAATGTTTTGCGCTGATCTTTTTGGTACATCTCAACTCAGTATAAATTGGAAACTATTGCAATATTTTCCTCAAAGCCAATTGCTTTGGGCTCATACCAATTGTTTTTACAGTGCAAGGAAGATCATGGCAGCAGAAAGAATGGGTCCACTCCATACCAGCAATTTGTTCCCTCACGTAAAGTGTATACTTCAACTGCAAAATACAGGGCCAGAGGTCTGCGACATGTCAGGAGGCAGACTCTGGGAGAAGACATGGAAATACAGGAAGTCCAGGAGCAGCTGGCTCTGTGACTGGCTCCCACGAGCCCTCTGGCCCCTGTGACTGGCTGCTTTCAGTTTCTTTTCTTTGTTTCAGTCTCTGAAGAAACGAAAATCCATTCCAGCATTTTAAAATGAAAACAACTGTTTTAAAATCCCATGACTGCCTTCCATCCTGCAATGTTCTGCCTTTCAGCTTTCTCTACAAAATACATACTATGTTCATCTTTTAGAAGTTATGTTCATGGAAATATATAGATTCGGTGGGTCATGTTCCTAAAGGAAACATTTGGTATTTACATTTTAACATTTAAAAATGGGTAGGCATGCCATCAGCTACTGAAAATCTTCTGAAAAAAAAGTGCAGTGTAAATCAATCCATGCACCACTCGTAACAAACACCACAAGCCATTGCTTTTAAGTCGTGTTGGCTGCACCGGGGGGAGAGCCGGGCCTGAGTCTCCTGCACGTGGAGACTTGGCTGTGCCCGTTGGTCACTGTGACATCACACAGGGGCTCCTGCTGCTGCACAAAGCATGTGGGTGGGAGTCCAGAGCTGGGCGGCAGTCACAGGGCTAAGGACCTTCTGGGGGGGCCCAGCACGGCATCCTGATGGGCTATCTGTTCAGTGCGATTACTTAGCAGAACACAGGAAATATTACAAAACTTGGTCAAATCTGGGGAATGGCATTTGTAGACAGAACGGGGTGGGGGGGAGTACCAAAACGGCCCCCGCTCTCAGGGAGGTTTCCTCACTGTAATTATAAACAGCCCCCTGGGCACAGAAAGCACCCTAACTCTCAGCGACCCCCCCCCCTTTTTCAGGAGAACCCTGGGCTGAAACCGACACCCTGGGATAAGATACGGCTCCTGTGTGGTGATCTGGGGACGTGTGGGAGACATCTAGGCACATCACTGACGAGCACCCAACCTCCGTGGTCAAGAACACACACTGGACAAGCCCTGCCCTGGTGCCTGCGTCTCCTCCCTGGGGAAGGGGCACAATGACTGAACCTAGCCACACCTGTTGGGAGGGTCACACAGGCCTGCCGTTATCAGTGCTGAGACCAGAACCCGGCACAGGGTGAGTTCCACGGATGCTCTCGGTAAACCCACTCTGGCCGCACGATGGCTACTGAGATCCTGGATGTCCCCGAGTAGCATGGTGCAGGAAGCAAACGTCCTCGTCCCTCAACGGGGGCGTCTCAGAGGCCAGGTTCCTTACTCAGAACAGTAGAGGTGATCCCATGGGCTCTACAAAGACCACAGGTGAGGTAGGCATGGCACAGACCCTGAAACCTCCTTGATTTCGTGACCACTCACTTCGGGAATAAACACGAAACTGCCCATCCGAGAAAGTCCTGTTAGGAAACTTTCCTGGGTTCTTTGCTTAAGCCTGAGTAGTGCACAGCGTCTGGGACATGCAGACACGTGCTGCTGGCACGTGGAGAGGCCAGGATGGGGCTGCGTCCTGGTGGGGGACTCGCTGCGTCCACACACGTGTCATGTGCATGTGCACGGCGGGGAGGACAGCAAGTAGCAACCTGCGTCCTGGCAGCTGGGGGCATATCTGTGAACACCACCGACAAAACTCCAGCCTGGGTCCAGCTCACACGGGTTCCACTCAGAGCCAGCAGCAGCCCTGTCCCCCCACCCATCACCATCAAGTCACAAGGACAGCGGCCTGTTTACTGACAATGTTTGTACTGTCATTTTCTGGTTCTAAAGGAGATGCTCCCTTTTTTCCTAACTCTCGTGTCAAGAGTGGAGAGCGTGTCGTGTGCGCTCTCAGCAGGACAACACCTCTCCCTTGCTTGTAGTTTTCCGCCTTGTCTTGAGAATACGTTTCAGAACCTGCTACTATTACAGAATTACTGCATTTTAGCACTTCATATGAACAGTAACGTGTTTTAAGATTGACTTGGGTATTTTATTTTTATACGATGTAAGAATCATTAGACCATTCCACCTGGTCCATTATTATCCTAATCGTCGGTCCTTTTCCATACATCTTCTCTCCTTTTTGAGTTACCATCATGATTACATTTCTCTGTAGCTCCGCTCAGGGGCGTCTCTTAGTGAGTCTGGGTTGGGTCGTGTGTGGTACATGGTCCGAAATCCGGTGTGACCTGAGTGCCTGTGTGCTTACCAGAAAAGCGAGCAGCTTTTAGAAGAACAGTGACGTCTTAGCCCTCAAATTGGAGGCTTTGCTTCATTTCTTTCTGGCATTGATGCTGTAGATAAAATAATGTCTGAGGCAGTGTCGTTCTTGTCCCTTCATAGAAGGATAACACGCAGAATTTTATTTTTCTTCCTAGTAAAATTGTAGCCATTTCTGGGACATTCCAGGCAGGCAGGAGGGAGCAGAAGGGGCACCTGTGTCGTTGCAGGCCCCCACCTACCCTGTGGGGGGGCTTCTGCTTTGCTTCCTTGGCTGTGTCTCCCTTAGTTGCAAGGGAGGCTCTGAACTTGAACCTTTATCTTTCCACATGACACGTGTGAAGGGGGTTGGGATGAGCAGGGAATGGGCCAAACTAAAGTGTCTGCTCCCTCAGGCTCCCTGCTTTGTGGGAAGTTTTGGATCACACGTGGACAGCTGGTTCAAGTTCATTAACTTACTTTCTGC
Source organism: Rhinolophus hipposideros (assembly GCF_964194185.1). Taxonomy (NCBI): domain Eukaryota; kingdom Metazoa; phylum Chordata; class Mammalia; order Chiroptera; family Rhinolophidae; genus Rhinolophus; species Rhinolophus hipposideros. Next base: position 99,648,878 of record NC_138053.1, read on the forward strand.
TGATGTGGACTTGAGACAAATTGATTCTAGCAAAGCGCAGACTGTCCCCTGAATTGAGGGGTGGGGGGCGTGGAGCAGCTGCAGTCTGGCCACTGTGTTCCACACGGGAGTGTGCAGAGATGGTGTGGGCTTACAGAACCACGTCTTTGCAGGCCACGCAGAAAGCTCTGAGCCGTGTTTAGTCTCCACTTCTGTTTCTAGTCTGCAGTTACGTTCCATGAAGGGCCCATGTGCCCTGGGTCTTTATAACAAAGCACTCGCTTTAGCTTAATCTAACTTGACTCAGGTTCTCTTATTAGCAAACACATTATTTGTTGTTTTTAATTGAGGTCGATTTTTATTGTCTTTTTGCAGAATGACTCGTAAATACTTGATAGTAATTTTAAATTGTTTCGTAGAATTAGAAATGGTTTTCATTCTATTCTAAAGAAGGAAGCATACAAAAATAACTGAAGGTCCTTCAAGTATCATAAAGTACGGTGAGGATTCTCTTTGTCTTAGAGAGAAAAAAAGTCTAATTCTGAAAACTTTTCAGGGGTGTCTTGAAATATTCTGCTAGGGACGTTAGTGTGTTGGTAACGGAGGGGAACTATACGTTTTCCATATTTAAAACTAAGAGCAGAAAGAAATGGCGAGAACATCACACCTGTCTGTGGGCAAGACTGTCCTGAATCCTGAGAGGTGGCATTTGACAAGTGTCATTAGCATCAGGTTCTGTAACCCACTTCTGTGGCTACAAGTCAGAGTTTCCAAATTTAGGAAGACATCTATCTTGTCTAGATTTCCAAGAACTCATCCTTGCCTCATATCATGACTGTTCCATCCGCCAGGAAGTCATGTGGCATACTTTTTGAATCACCATAGATTAAAGTTAATGGCTGTCTTTTGAAGGAATGTTGGGCGAGTCCTTAGATAACAGTGGGTGCTCTAGGGAGGTGCCTCCAGGCTGTTGAGGACCTAGAAGGTGGAGCCCTGTCTGGAAGGCAGGAGACAGAGCTGGGACTGTGGTTCTCGGTACAGGCAGAGGCCCGATGTCATGGAGACTACATGCCTCTCCCACAGGCTGCAGGTGGCACCCAATGGCACGTGGCCACATCTCAACCAAGGCCTTGCTCCCACGGAGCATTTGGGAATGAATTCTTTCCCTTTCCATCCTCTGCCATTCTAAGGAGGTGATGTTAGCTGTTTTGTGGCCTTGAGTCATGTCTTGGACCCACCAGTGAATTCAGGATGCAGATGACAAAGTGCCTTCCACAAAGAGTACGATTCACGCTGTCCGTACTCAGAGCAAGTTCTCCCCAGGAAAAAGGCACCCTTCCTTGGACTCCACAATTTGTGTCTGGGGCTCCTGGGGGCTTAATGATCTGGGAAATATATCAGTTTGGAAAATATGGGGGGTGGGAGGGAGAGAGAGAGAGAGGACTTAGGCAAAGCTGCTCTAATATGGAAGCGTCTACGCCATCGGGATAACTGTGTGAAGCCGCACACTTTTCCAGGTCAGTCCTGGGGGCAGACTCCCTAACAGCGTATTGGAAGAGGAATCAGTAGACAGGATTCTGTGCTGTTCACTTAGACCTGGTGAGCTGGTGGTAGTTACAGGAAGATGAAGACCTAAGGAGGATAACAGGTTAGACGAAGAAAATGGGAGGGCATGCGCTCCGTCTTCTAGCTGGTCCTCCATAGACTAGCAAAGCTGATTTCTAAAGCACCGTCACAATTACTTGGAGGAGGAATTGAGCTTCCGCTTGTATTTCAGTTTGAGACAAGCTCCCCGCTCTGCCCCGCCTGCCATCAGTGCAAGCCCAAACCTCCCACTTCCAGCAGTTGCCTTAACTACAGACACGCAGGTGCAACCGGGAAGAAGGGCGCTTTGGCCTCACTCCATCCTATAATTCTACGTGGGACCATGTGCTTCGTTTCAGGCCAGCTCTGGAGGCACGTTTTGCTTTGTTTAATATATGAAACAAAGAGGTATAGATATTGCGCATAAAGAGTGGGTGGTCTTCACTTCACTGAGGGAGAGATGTAGCACGGGTTTCAAGGAGCTGGGCTCCTTCCAAGGCAGAAGGCTCTCCAAATAAGTTACGCCAGGGGAGGCAGCACGTACGGAATTGTGCAATGGAAGGCACTTTGTTTTCAGAGGAGGGCAGATGCACAAAGACTGCTTGTGTGAGACGGGTGTGATGGGCAGGGATGTGCATATCACAGAGCTGGTGGCTGAACCCGTGCTTTCTCTGCAGAGGCGAACCCCTAAGGCACAGCCTTAGCTGTGGTACTCCTGGTGGCAGACTGGAGATGGCCCCAGAGGTGGCGTCACATACCCGGCCCTCGATTACAGGCAGGTTCAGTACTCCAGGCCTCTTTGGCCAATAGAATGGGCTCACAGCAGGGAGGGCCTGCAGTTCCTGTTTGGGTCAAACGTCCTGGCCACAGTGTAGACCGCCTGCTGTCAGGGGCCATGTGCAGCCAGGAAGGGCCAGAATCCACACACGCCAGGGGTGGTCAGCTAGCATTTCACCAGAGGCTACCATCCACACCTTGGTCACACGGGAAGTCTGCGTGTCAGAGACGGCTTTTGATCCGTGAAAGTGGCGTATTGTAGACTGACAATATGAGAAATGCTAAGGGATGAACTTAGTGGGTCAAGATTACACAGATTAGCTTAAATATTTGAGAGATGTCCTCAACCTTGTATACACAGGGTTTAAGGGTCTAGAAAATTCTACGTGCACATAGGGAACGCAGCTGAGGCTTGACTCCTAAATAACCCTCTTTCCAGCCTCGGACTTAGATGGTTTCTCGTTGCGTGACAGGGTGGTGGTTTCAATCAGGATTCTCCAAAGAAACAGAGCCAATAGGATATTTCTCTCTCTCTCTCTCTCTCTCTCTCTCTCTTTCTCTTACCTATTATCTATCTATATATCTACCTATCTACATCTATATCTATCTGTCTATCTATCATCTATCTATCTACCTACCTATCCATCCATCCATCCATCCATCCATCCATCCATCCATCCATCATCCATCCATCCATCCATCCATCCATCCATCCATCCATCCATCCATCATCTATTTATACAAAAGACAGAAATTATTTTCAGCAGTTGGCTCACAAGATTGTGGGGCTGACAAGTCTGAAACTTGCAGGGCAGACTGGCATGTTGGAAAGTCAGGGAAGAATGGATATTTCAGTCTTGAGTCTGAAATCTTGAGGCTGGAATCTCAGGCAGGGTTTGTCTGTTGCGGTCTTGAGGCAAAATTTCTTTTCCTTTGGAAAACTTCAGTCTTTGCTCTGAAATCCTCCCACTGATTGGATGAGGCCCACCCACTTTATAGAGGGTGATCTGCTGTCCTCAAAGTCTACTGATTTCAAAGTTAAACACTGAAAATTACCCTCACAACAACATTCAGGCTGGGGTTTGAGCAAACCACTGGGCCTACCGCCTGGCCAAGCTGACACCCCAAATTAACTCTCACAGAGACCACGTTTCCTGACTTGCTCAGGACAGCCTTGGTGTGCATACTATGTTGGTGCAATTATGATAGCACTCAACACTCCGTAAAGGCGTTACAGCAATGCCTCCCACGTCAAGGGGAGTGGCTGGGACTCCATCAAGCTTACAGAACAGGTTGTAAGGACCTTTATACCTGCTTGTTCATACAGGCGCATTTAACACGTTTCATAGGTGTAGCCCTAATTGACTCTAATATTTGCTTTCATTACAATCATATTATGAGGTTGGGAGAATTAGACAGTTAGTCCTCACCCACCTAAAGTTTCCTACAGCTGTGGTTAGCTGCTGAAAGGCCTCTGTGTGTGCATGACTGAGCTGGCTGAGTGGACTAAACCTGAGCAGGCATAGCTGTGGTTCCCTCCACTGGGGGCCATGACCACTTGGTTTTAAGTTGGCCTGAGCTGACCTCCTATGTGAGTCGCTGTGGGGGAGACGGCCATTGCTGGCGCTGGGAGTGGTGCCGGGAGGACGACTCCCTTCCGAAGCCGAGGTCTCCCTCACTGCTCTCTGCTGCAGACCTGCTCATGGCCCTCTGTGGCTGCATCAGCCTTTCTCCAAGTGCGACTCACAAGCTCCCATCAAGAAAAACCAGGGACATCCCCCCAACGCCTTGGTCTGCTCAGACCTGGCCAAGCAGAACGGGGAGGGAGGCCAGCCTTCAGACTGTCCCCAAGGATCCAGCCTCTCGGTGTCCATGCTCTGGTGCAGCCCCTCCCCCATGGCGCCACGGTGTGCCCATAAGATGGCCAGTACTGATGGCATGTCACTTCTGAGGCTGGTCGTACAAGCACGGCAGCTCTTCCCTCTCTCCTGGACACCTCACGCGGGGGAGCCAGCAGCCACGTCGTGAGAACACTCAGGCAGCCCCAACGCGAGACTGTGGCCTCCCGCCAATGCACGTGAGAAGCCACCTGGGGAGCAAGTGTCTCAGTGCCAGTCAGCCTTCAGACGCTGTGGCCCCAGGGCACATCTGACTCCAAATGTGTGAGCAACCCTGAACGAGAACCATGTAGCTAGCTGCTGTCCATTCCAGACCCTCAGAAACTGCACGATGGCAGATGTCTGTTGTTTCAGCTGCTCAGTGGGGGCTAATTTGTGGCACAGCAGCGGGCAACTGAGGCAGGCAACCCGTACTTCTGTCAGCGGGTAAGTCTCATGCACCCTAGGAGTGCAGGCCCGTCACTGCCCAAAGGACAGCATCGGGCCCGAGATGGATCGGGAGATGCCCTCCGTGCGCTCTCCTCGTCACACCGCTGTCTGTCTAGACCACTGTGAGAGCCTCTGCCCTCTGGCCACTTTCCACGGAGGCCGCTCTGGGGCCCATTTCCCAGCAGGAAAGTCAGGCCATTCACAGGCCCACATCCTCCAGTGACTCCCATTTCATTCATTCCCCATTTGTGGCCCTATCCCTGGTCTGCAAGGCCCTCCAGGACCCATCCCCGCCCCTCCCTGATCCCGTTCCCCACCACTCTCCCCTCTCCAGTCCCCCCTCCCCCCGTGCCCTGCACCTGCCCACTCTAACTCCCCATGGCACACACCCCGACCCGCCTGCATACACCTATTGTCTATCTTTACACTGGAATGTCAGCCCCAGGAAGGTGACGACCTGGTCTACCGGACTCACTGCCATCACCTGATGCATAAACGGTTGTGCCCCCATCCACATTTGTCAAATACATGGGAAAACGCATGCCTGGCAAACCCACCTTTCAAAGCTAAGCGCCAGTATCCATCACTTTCATCCTACGTTTTGTCAGTGAATTTCCCAGTCAGCATCATTTCTCAGGTTGATTCATTAAAAGTGGAGCTATGATAACATACAATTATATCTCAATTGAAAGACTTAAAATTACAGCTCAGCGTGGGGCTCCCGTCTTCGTGCTGTGCTACGTGCCTCACACCGTGGGGCGCTCCAGGGGCCTGACCCCTCGCAGTCCAGGGACATCGCATGGGACTCAGTCACACCTGCCTCCACCCCGACAGTGAGCCCTCCTAGGGCAGGCGGACACCTTATTTCTCCAGCACAGCGGTCAGCCCACACTGACCCATGGGCCAAGTCTGGCCACCACCTGTCCTTGTGACCATCGCTGGGGCACAGCAGTGCCGACACATTGCCTGCTTCTACTCGACAGCAGCAGAGAGGCTGAGAGCTGAAGAACTAAAACTCGTGAGTGCTGGTCCTTTACAAAAGCTTTTCTAGCTCCCAGGAGACACTGAACAGCATTCAGTTCTCTAGAGGAACAAACATCCAGCACAAGGGAAGCTGTGAGGAGCTGGGTCAACATAACGAAGAAAGCTAGACGGATATGATTCAACTATTTGCTGAGTCCCACGGAAACAGATCTATTTAGAATCACAAAATACAGAGAAACAAATCACATATACAGCTTATTGTTCTGTGGTTTCCATGTATGTCACAGAACCCAGAGATGGAAATGTCAGCCGTTTCCAAGTAGTACAGTTAACACGCACTAACTCTGTGCCCCAAGTGTTCTAAAATTAGAAATATTAGCAATAGCTCGGGAAATCCCAAATAAACGACTATGGTGAATTGTGTTGTGAAACGTATCCCATGGTTCATGGATCTTTTAACATTTATCACCATCATAGTATGTTGATTTGCCTTCCCAGTGGATAAATAGCCTGAGGAGTGTCCACGCAGGGGTGATTTCTATTTGATACCAAGACTGGATGCTCGCGTGTTGTACCCCACAGGGCAGCGAGGTCTCCATGGGGACTGAGGGCGAGTCGGCTGCTCCTCGTGTGTCTGGACCCTCAGCATGGAGCCGTCCCAGGGCACAGGATCCCATTATTGCACAAAACGGGCCTTTCCCCATGTTGCACAGGGTGGCCCAGGTGGGGTATAATCATTTATACAGAGTTGAAACTGAATTTATGCGAGGAGAAAGAACGAGTGAATATCAAAGGTAAGGCCATTAAAAACCATTAAAAACCATTAATTATGACCCTTCCATTCCCAGGGCATGCCAGGCTTGGGAGGCTGGAGGAATTCCCGTGGGAGGCGGAGACTCTGCCAGAATCCATCCAGGTGCAGAGGCAGGCGAGGTGCGTACCTGGGAAAGCCTGGCCGGGCTGCAGGTGCGTTCCCTGGGTCCTGGCAAGGAGAAGAGGGTTGGAGCAAGACTGGCTCCCCCAGGGAGAGGGTGGGTTGGGGCCAATGGGCTTTGGTGTTCTGTTTTTATGCATATTTGCTGATCCAATTCAGAAAGACCATTCTGTCCTCTGATTTTTAGGGATTACCTTTCTAGAAAAAGTGAAGCTCTATCTACCACTCCAGCTTCTCATTTCTTTTCAATTTCTCTTTTACACATTAGCATTAAGGAGTTTCTGTGTATTCTCATGATTAATATTATTTTGGGGGTCCAGTTATATTTGTGAAAAGATTATAAAAACATTTTTTAAGTGGCTTTCTTATTACTGTGCGTGTGCTATGAGCACACTGACTATGTTTGGACACTGAGCCAATACTTACTAAGCACCTACTATGTGCAGGCTTGAGCTACAGTGGTGAGCACGGAGGAGAACATACCTGCCCTATGCAGCTGGCACTCTCTGTGTGTGACATGCCGCAGAGTCGCTCTGACTCCTGGTGACTGAGGAGTGATGTCCACAGGGCCTGCCCTCACAACCCTGCTCGGCTCCTGGAGACGCACGCCCATGGCTTCTTTTATAGAGTCAGTCCATCTCCTATTTGGTCTTCCTTTTTTCCTGCTGCCTCCCATTTTTCCCACATTATTGTCTTTTGCAAAGAACCCTGCCTTCTCATGATGTGCCCCAAGTAGGACAGCTGCAGTTTTGTCTTTTTTGCCTCCAGTGGTATTTCAGGCTCTAGGACCCCCTTGCCCGTCTTCCTGGCAGTCCAGGGCACCCCTAGAGCTTCCTACACACCACACTACAAATGAATCCATTCTCGTCCTGTTCTTCACTATGCCAACATCTGTACATAGGAATTGGGAGCACGAGGGTGTAGATGACCTCAGCCTTGGTCTCCAATGACACATCATGGCCCTCGGTGACCTTTCCTGATTCTTCCATCACTGCCCTTCCGAGTCTCAGCCTTCTCGTGACTTCTCGGCTGCAGCCTCCATTTGCGTTGATGACTGAAGCAAGGAAGCAAAGTCTGTAAGAATCTCAGTGTCTTTGTTGCCTGTGTTAAAGTTGTGTATTGCTTCTGTGCTCATGGTTTCTGTCCCGATGTTCAGCTGCAGCCCTGCTTTGGTACTTTCTTCCTTCACTTGCATCAGAAGTCGTTTGAAATCATTGCTACTTTCTCCAGTGCAATGGTGTCATCTGCGTATCTGAAGTTCTCGGTATTTCTTCCGCCAGTTTTCACTCCTCCTTCCTGAATCTAACCCAGCTTTTCGTAGGGTGTGTTCTGCATACGGATCAAGCAAGTGGGAAGATAAAATCCACCCCATCTGAGCCCTTTGCCCGCTGGAAACCATTCTGCCCCCATATTCCGTCCTGACCACAATGCAGGTCATGAATCAGGACATTCAAGCGTGGAGCCACGTCCATGCCCATGCCACAGAGCAGCCCACAGGTTTTCATGATCCATGCAGCCCAAGGTTTAACTCTGCTCCATAAAACCCAGACTAGTCTTCTTCTGAAATTCTCTGGTGCACTCTAGTATCCAATGAATGTTCATAATTTGATCTCGAGTGTTTCTTCCTTTTCTGAATCCAGCTTGCATTCTAGTGAGGGAGAAAGGCAATAAAAATATGTCAGTAAAATGCACAGTGTGTAATGAATTCTGAGAGTGGAAGTGAAGAAAAGAGGGATGTGGTCTTAGCATGTGGTCGGGGGGGGGGGTATTGCTGACAGACGACTTGAAAGACCTGAGGAGGTGAGGGGGTGAGCTGCTCTTCTATCTGGAGAAGGAGCACCCCAGGCCAAGGGCGTCTGCCCAGGAAAGCCAGGTCAGTGTGAAACCTCAGCAGGTCCACGTCCACTGGGAGAATCAGGAGTGGTTTCCTTCCTGTCTGCACAAGACCCAACTCACAGAGTGATCACACCAACCTGCTCTGCCGATATTTCCTCTCTTATATGTGTGAGGGGTCTACAAGCCATCCCACCCCAACACTTTCTTAGAATGTGCAAATGCTAATATCGTCTAAAACAATGAAGAGCGGTGGCTGAAAGGAATGGGGCGTAGCCTGCATTACTTGAGAATAACGCATGTAATACACCTTCAGCCGATCTCACTATAACAGGCAGATGGTTGAGGGGACTGACAGGTCCCTGCAAGGTAGCTGAAGGAAGAGGACAATGAGGTAGGTGACAGTAAATCTGATGGTCTCGAGAAAGGCGTTCCAACGATGATGGTGCAATGATCGTGGCTTATATTTATTAGGGGCCCATTCTGTGCTGGGCATGGGGCAAACTCTGTTTTCGGTTATGCTGTTGTAGAGGCAAGACACCCCAATCCAGGGCTCTGAAAAATTTCTCCAGATGCTTTGACAGTGCAGGAGAAATAATAACTGGCCAAGGAGGCAGTGCCCACTTAGGCTTGCGTGTGTGGCAGCTGGAATGGTACCCGACCGTCACAAATATGCACTGTGTGCTAGCTGAGTGGATGAATGGGTACTTTTTATGAATGAGTAATTGTGGGTCTGATGGTCGTCATGAACGCTCAGTTTTGTGCTGGAAATCTTCTCTTTACTTCCACAAGATGCCAGATCAGTCCAGTGAACATATGACTTTGTGCTTCGGGCCTCTTCTATGTTTCCCACCACAGATCATTTCCTGTCAGGTCACAGTCACTGGGAGGGCCCCCCTTTGTGGGACACTGGTGATCTTCGCATTGCGAGCTCTTTTGTTCTAGGAAGGTGCACAATGGAGAATTGTGTTCGGGCTGATCTTGGAAGAGACTTAAGTGTAGACACTGAAAACCGGTACCCTTACATCTTTTAATAAAGAGATCTTTAAAATTTGTTGCTGTTGGAAAATGCCAAGATTCACAAGTGAGAAAGAGAATGAATGGCTGGAACTCCAGGCATTGTTGATTTGAAGTTACAACCATGTATTTATTTGGGCCGATCTGAGTCTAATTCAATTTCCTGAATCGAGGACTGTTTATTAGCAATGTATGTTGGATGAAATGATTTTTATACACTATGAAGAGTTGATAGGGTTACATATTAGCTGTGGAATGGATGTTAGTAATCACTCACTGGGAGCCATTTTACAAGAGAGGAGAAAACAACACCCAAGTGGATTAACAGGTGCTAGAAAAGTTCAATTATTCCTTACTAGTTTCTAGAGGACCCCAAATCCTCTAACTCACACAAAGATTCATTTTTTCATGAAGGCAATGTGTGGACTTTTGCATATTTTCAAATGATCTATATTTTAATGGGCAACATTAATTTAGAGTAGTAGAGTATTTTTATTGCTAAATTACTCTCAATTTATTCAGATTCTTTTTACTCAGAGACCAGTCTCTGTAATGATTTAGCTTTCACAAACTTTGTAAAAAACACAACTGCATTTTGATTAAGTACGCTGTAAGAATTTTAATTAGAGCTCTCCATGTAGTACTCAGGTGAAGATACTTGAGCAGAAACATACATTTAATATCAAAATTACTGGCTAAAGAGGGTGAGGACATGGGGGGAGTGGGGCTCTAGAAGAGGGTAAACGGGGTCTAATATATGGTGATGGAAAGAGAACTGACTCTAGGTGGTGAACACACAAAGTGATATATAGATAATGTATTACAGAATTGTACACATGAAACCTATGTAACTTTACTAATAATTGTCACCCCAATAAACTTTAATTTAAAGAAAAAAATTACTGGCTAAATATTATTATTTATTACATCGAACACATTCCACTTTAGGTAAGCAGTTCTGTCTAGCAACAGAGTGCTTACACGTTGCTAGGCAGCCAACACTACTTGAGATGTAGAAGGCTGCATGCTGAGAATTAAAGGGTCTCATTGCAATGCAGACGGATAAACAGACAACAAGCATACAACTTCAAGTTCAAAGAGATTCTCAGCCCAAAGTCTAAAATCAGAACTTTTTGTGCAAGTTGTATGTGTTAGCATCTGGGATTAGTGGAGTCCACAGCACAAACTGGAATTATCTATAGGGTTGTGTGTGTGTGTGTGTGTGTGTGTGTGTGTTTCTGTACAATTTCATTAAAAACATCTTCCATAAGTAACACAAAATGGTGTTTCATTGTAAAATATTTGTGTAGTAATGAAGAAGAAAAAAAAGTTTAAAATCACGGATCTATGTTTCCAATTTAAGAAGCTGGAAAAAGAAATGTAAATTAGATATATTTCAAGTAGAAGGAAAATAAATAATAGAGCAGAAATCAGTAAAATAAAAAACAGAAAAAATCAAGAAAATTAACAAAGTCCAAAGTTAGTTATTTGAAAATATTAATTAAGTTTATAATCTGCTGTAGGATTCAAGAAATAAAAGACAGAAGTTCATATTCTAGAGATATTTAAAGTCTAAATAATATATAATAGCTTTGTAATACATCTAGGATGTTATAGGTCACCTTCTCTCATGGCAATCATTCAATAATATAAATAAATAAAAGGGGCTAATTTACAGAAAAATACAACTTACCAAAACTGACTCATGAGGAAATAGAAAATATGAATAGTCTTATAGCCATTGTTGAAATTTAATTTATAATAAAAAATCTTTTCACAAAGAACACTCCTGATTCACACATCATTGAAAAATCCTATTCAAGATTTTAAAAGGTAGGAGTACCAATTTTATACCAGCACTTTCAGGAAATAGAGAAAAAAGAGATGCTTGTCAAGTCATTTGGTGAGGCAAATAGTACCCTAAAAACAATACCTGAGAAAGAGTTTTCAAGACAAAGAAAGGGAACATTTCTCGTAAAAGTAGACACTAATCCTGTATAAAGAATTAGCAGATAGAATCCAGCAATCTGTATATGGTGCTCTGGTAAGTTTTATCCCTGGAAAGAAGAGTTGATTAACATTTGAAAGTCAATCATTGTAGTTCACCCCCTCACGGGAGTGACCAATCTATCTGCCCCATGTTCTCCAGGGTCCTCACAGCTGCTGTTGGAATAGTGGGTGTCCTTTTAAGTCATGAACACTTTATAGATCCAGCCGATTAGCAAGGAAGTTGTTCGCTTAATGAAAAGAATCTATAGAAAATCCGGTGGGAATAGACAGGCGATGAACAAAATATGTAGTAGAACATGGCACATTGGATCCTAGTGTAACTGGGTAAGTAGGTTTTATAGATGTTGGCCTCTTTGTCTGTTGAATGATGTTCCTTCTGGATGTGGATTTGCGTCAGTGATTTGTCTCTTTGCTCTGTGCACCCGTGTGAGCTTTGAACGGATTCTTTTGCATAATTCCAGCTCTTCCTGCATTCCAGAGAGAAGTGTGGTATTCTGAAGATGTCAGAAGGCCCAGCCCTGAAACCTCCCAGGCAGTAGGACTCAGTTTTAATGATGGAGTTGCTAAGGTAATGTCAGTTTCAATGAAAAGTCTTCTGGAACTGGTTACAAAACACTCCTCTTGCCATTATCGCCTGGGAACTCCCAAAATATCTAATAAACTAGAATTCTAAAGTATGGAAACAAAATCATTTAATATATCTTTGGCTTTCTTGCCCTGTTGAGGGGGTGGGTATTTATGCAGTTTTAAGGTTCATGAGGTTAGGGAAGGTCCTATTTATTTGGGTCAGTGATACGAAAGTTGGGCAAGGTAGCTTTGAACTAGCCATGCCAGGGCAGGATTAGAGAGGGCACAGTTAGGAGTAGGACAGATGTGGGAAGCTAGAAGCTGGAGGCAGAGTGCCCAAACGAGGCTGTAAGGTTAGGGTCTGGGGTCCGACCCAAGTCACGTTGAACCGGCATCCCCAGATACCCTACTGGGGAGGAGGATTGTGACAAATGAGAATAGGGGACAAGGCACCTAATTTGAGAGGCACCTTCAGTTGGTTCAGGAGAATGACTTCCACAGTTATTATTTAATGGCACAAGTCCCCGCCCATGAGCATGGCCTCAGTCCTGACAGCACAGGAGGTGGTAGCTTCAGAGTTGGGAGGTAGAGTCAGAGATTCTTAGTAAGAGAGTCCAGCTGTCCAGCAAAGTGTGAGTGTATTTTAAAATGAATTATTCACACACCAGTAATGAGTACAAGTACGAAGAGGAAGTTCTGTTTGGTAATACTTATACATTTCCATTAATAAGTTGGAAACACAACACAGATTGACACAGAAAAAAATAATTGGTTTGGTGTTAGGTTCATAAATTTCCTTGTTTGATGTGTAGGAAATAAGTCTCTTTAAAGAGCTGAACAGTCACTTTTTCTAGAGATGGCAACGTAAGCCCAGATGTCCAACAGCCCTCTTCCCAAAACCAACAGTGATAATCAAAGGAAGCTAAAAATAGACTCGGGGCTGGAATCCAGGAAAGGCTATCAGCAGAATGCCAGAAAGTTTAATGAATTTCTTGTCTATAAAGTGCAGATGGGGCCAGATTAAAAGAAGCCATGAGGACTCACACGTCCCTTCGTGGAACAGTCGTGCCTCTAGGCAGAGCTCCTGATACTCTCTGAAACAAGGGTGTTAATATTGAAAGAAAAAGAAAGACCCCTGTGTCTGGACCCCGATCTTCTTTTGGGGACAGGCCAACAGCATTCAGAAGTAGCAATGCCAAAAGTTCCTAGGGACAGAGAGGTGACAGTAAGCAGAAATCTTAGTCTAACTGAGCTTCTCTGGATACAAATTTCCCCTGAGCAGTTGAGACCCTGTCAGCCTGGAGGGTCTCGTTCCTGCCCCTTGAGTAGCCTTGCTCAAACACAAGAAATAGCAAAGCCATACAGAAGAGGGATTCAGACACTCAAGAAATCCAGAGTAGAAGATTTGCTACATAGGAAACTAACTAGAGACGACCAGTCCTTGAAATAGCAGTTTTAATAAACTCACAGGAAGATACCTAGGAGAGGAAATGTGGTTGGTTCCATCCAGTCCTCCAGGTTCCCTCCCGTCCTGTGTGGCCACGGCATCACTGAGCGGGGTCTGAGCCTGCTCCTCCCGCTCTCCTGATCAGATCATTCTGGCAGCATCCAGGGGACCCATGTAGAGAACCAATGTAACCATGCACACCACGACATCCTTCTGGGGAAGCAGGAAAATTCAGAAAAACTCACTGGGGACCTAGAAACATATCTACCTTGTACTTTTTTTAAAGGTATATGAGCATAACACTAAAATACAGGAAAAAATATTTTGAAAAAATGTTTTACTAAAGGGAGTACAATGTATGTGCATTCAGAATCCTTTTTATGCTCTCACCGAATGTAAAGAAAATACGAACTATGAACTACGAGATTCAGGATGAGGAGCGAAGGTGAAAAGGAGTCTGATGGAGTTCAGAAGAAATAATACCACAGGGGACAAAAGTTATAGGCGCAACAAGGGCCAGACCCGGTAACAAACACTGAGTCAAGCTTATCAAAGAGAGACTCGAAATACTTTCCAGGAGTAAATCAGCAGTACAAGATGAATGTCAGCAAAAAGAGAAACAATAGCGATTAAACGAAGAAAATGGATTCCTGAAGAAGAAACCTCCTCAGGATTGTCCCCTTTCCCCTTGTTTCCTCCTCTTGACATTTTGGATTCCATTTATTTATTTATTTATTTATTTATTTATTTATTTATTTATTTATTTATTTATAGAAAAGCTGAGTTTCTATCTGATAGCATATCTTTATTTAGCATTTCTTGTAGTGAAAGTTGCTGACAACATGTTTTCTTGCACCTGAAAACATCTCTCTGTTGCCTCCTTCTTGAACACTTTTTGCTAAATGTAGAATTCTGGGTTTACCTATGTTTTTAATCTTCTAGATTTTTACAAGTGTTATTCCCCTTGTATCTCCACTTGTCTTGAGGCTTTCATTTTTTTAGATTAGAAGTCAGCAGACATTTGACTCATTGGTCCTCCATATGAATGTGTCTTGTTTCTCAGGCTGATTTAAGATTTTCTGTTTACCTTTGGTTAATAGCATCTTGTCCGTAATGTGCTCAGGTGTGCTTTTCTTTGTATTTATTCTGATAGGGTCCACTGAGATTCATGAATCTGTAAGTGTATGTTTCATCAAATTTGGGAAAACTTTCACCATTGTTTCCTTAATTTTTTTTTCTTTTACCTTTGTCCTATAATTTGTTTAGTGACGGCTTTCATAAAATATAAAAGTAGAAGAATCTATTTTTTATTTTTAGAAATGTTATGCTATTTTGTTGTGTTATAATCAGAGAATTCTGATTGTATTTATTCCTGTTTTGAAATGTGTCAAGTTTTTCTCTGAGGACTAAGACTTGTACATGTGGTGCAAAGCGTTGCTGAGAAGGTTCAGTCTCTGATACTAGAGATTGGAGTTCAATGCGTGTTTGCTGGATTTTACTATTGGGTCTGTTATTTAAATTTTCTATATTATAATGTATGTCTTTTGAGTGGATAGAAACTTATTCAGTACCTACTATCTTAGTGTGTTTGTGTTTTGTTTTGTCTTTGTATCTTCCCTAGTTTCTGTTTTGTGAAAGTTGTTCCCGAGACCATAAATATTAATTGCTGTTATATCTCCATGGTAACTTGTAGTCTTCACTAGTTTAAAATGACTTCTTTCTCTCTTTAATGCATTTTGGCCAGATACAAAATTACATATTTTCTTTTTTATAAGTGTTTGTTTGGTTGTATATATTTGTCTATAATTTTCTTTTTAGTGTTTCTGGGTCTTTGTTTCGGGTATGTGCTATAAAGCACAGTTTTGGATTTGACTTTGTTTGTTTGTTTGAAACATATCTTTTTTAAGTAGGTGAATGAAACTGATAAAGATATAATCAATATATTTGGTCAGTTCTGTTATATTGTTATGTGAAATATTCTGTTATGTTGTTATAGACACATAAGCCTTGAGCAAAGTTATTCATTAAACTGTCTATAACTTTTGCTTTATTTCTCTCTCTCCTTTTCGTATACTTTTTGAATATAAATTTGGTTTATGTTTGTGTTCTGGTTAACTTTGTACCAATATTTATGCCAACTTCTTAATATAACAACTGCCATTCCCTCTTTTATTTATGTTTATTCTATGAGAAACAATAATTGAATTATTTATGAATTATTTCTCCCCTTTATCCCTTTTATCTTTCTAGTAACTGATATAAATTAATATACCTTTCCCCCTTAATAACTTCAAGGCAACGCCAACCTTATTCTATTTTTCATATGATCTTCTCATCACCCCTCAATTTTAACAGTTGAAATTTATCTGCATTTTCAGCGCATAAAGCCATTCGTTACTGTCATCGAAACCTTATAACCACCATTTTTAAATTTGCTCTGCAGTCCGAAGTGTTTTAAATGCTCACAAACACTCCTTATGTAGAATGTCCTCTTAACATTGGCTTTCTGAAGCTTATTTTCTAACAGACATTTTGGGCGGGGTCCAGAGAATCATGCATCCCGAATGCTTGAATGTTGGTGAGCATTTTAAACGCCTTTTATATTTAAACATCAGCATAGCTTAATATCAAGTCCTTGGCTCACCCTTTTTTTCTTTGTATATTTAAAATATGCTGTCGTGTTTTCTGGCATAAATCATTGCTGTAAAATTCTCATGATAATCTGACTTTTTAAAATAAGTGGTTTATTTACTTGTATTTTCAAAGAATTTGTTGTTGTTGTTGTTGTTGTTGTTGCTATTTCTTGAGAGTCCTATAGTTTTGCATTAGAATGTTTCAATATTGGTCACTATGATTTTTTTATTTTCCCACCAACTGTATCTTTTAAACATGCAGTTTAAAGATTTTTCTGTTTTAATTTCAGAAAAGATTTCAGGAATTATAAGATTTAGTGTTTATTCTGTCACATTGCTTTGTTGTCTTTCTCCTTTTATAATATGTTAGACCTTCTTGGCCATTCTCTATTATTGTCAGTTTTAAATCCTTTTAAACATTTTCTTTTCTTTCCTTTTTTTTTGGTTGTTAATATATTCCTCATTTTCATTCTTTCTTCTATTCCTTTTTAGCCATCCTCTGTTATACTTATTAACCCTTGTGCTATTTTTAGTTTAGTCTTCTTTTCAGCAATAATTTCTTATTTTTCCTTAGTCTTTCTTGAGTTCTATTACCTTATTTCTAATCTTTTATAATTCTGGTGTATTCCATTCTTTTATGTATTGTATCATTCTTTTCATTTATTTTAGCTTGTCTTTCATTAACACTAATCTATCTGCTTATCTGAAACTGTCATAGCAAAATCAAAATGAAACACAGGCGACTGTAAAAAGTATTTGCAACACCCATAACTTATTTGTGATCAGTAGTCTAAATACACAATGAAATTTTAGAAATAACTCAGAATAATTTTAAGACACCAATATAAAGATAGTAAAACATTCATATAGACAATAACCATACAAATTTTGGCCAACTATTTTTTTTCCCAAATTGGTAAAAATAATGAAAGTGTTGGCAATGCTGGCAATTGTATAGGGACTATCAAAATAGGGACATTTTTCCAAGAAAGGTGTGCTCATTTCTACTTTCAGAGTGTGAGTGAAAGTAAAAATTAAAACATAGTCTTGAAAAGAACCTATCAATACCTATCACATGTATTTTAAATGATCTCCTACTAGGGTTGAGCTATTCTATTTCTAGAAATTTAATGTAAAAAAAAAATCAGAGATGAAAACAAAGATTTTTGAGTAAATACCATCTTTGCTTTTATATTTATTATAAGCAACCATGCCCCACCATAGGATATTTATTAAATACATTTTGAGACATCCCAAAGCAGCCTATTTTATAGACCTTAAAATAATGTTATAGAAGCATATTTACTATTATGAAAAAATGCTATGCTATCAAGGAAAAAAAAGGTAGTTCAATAAACAGTACATATATTATATTCCCAATTTCTAACAAAGTATTCACAGAAGAGTGAAAAATTTTCATGCAAAACAGTTCAAAGTTATTTACGCTGAAGTGTGGGACTGCAAGAGATATTCTTCTGTTCTTATGCATTTTCTAATTTTCTGAATTATATGTTTACATACAGATAGTACTTGAATGACATCTATAATACCTATTTAACTATATTAAAGAAAAACATAAACTGGAGAAAAAGCTTATTGATGCTATTATTGTGTTCTTTCTAGGTTTCTCTTTTGCCAACTGTTTCTATTGAAAGAATACAGACATTTTATAACTTAATTTTTGGAATAAAAGCTCGTATGTGAATCAGAATATGTATTTACATTTATTCATTTGGTGACTGTGAGCACTTATTAACATAGAAATGCAGTACAGTCATGCCACATTTTCAGGTAATTGGCCACTTTGTTAACAACTTCTCCTGCATTAAAATAATTCATGTACCATAATTAGGAGTGATGCTACATTCATCACTTCTCTTCTTCATCACATTACAACAATAAAGGGCCTCATTTGGAAGGAAACTAAGAAGCTCTTTATTTCCAGTAGACTTTATTCCTTTCCCAGTCTCTAAATGCTGCAATATGAAGCTGTCTAAATTTGCAAACGAAGTTTACTGTCAGGGCCCTGTATTGAAAACTCTTTCCATGTCACTTCCCTCTGTACCACCGTGTTCCCGAATCATTTTGATCATAGAGGCTTGAAAATGTGGTTGTGAGTGTGTGTGTATGTGTGTGTGAATGAGTGTGTGAATTGAGAGTGAGTGTGTGAATGTATGTGTTTGTGTGTGAGTGTGAGTGTGTGTGAGTGTGAGAGTTTGTGAGTCTAAGTGTAGCGTATGCCTACATGTGTGAATGTGAGAGCACGTGTGAGTGTGTGTGTTGGCAGCAAGGCGGTGCTTCTGGGGTGCCACCGCCATTTCAGAGCTGCAGGGCGAGGGGCGGAGGGCCAGCGCCCCCTCAGAGACCCAGCGTCCACTCCTGGGCCATCTCACCAGCTCTTCCCACAGCCACCTGCCTGCCCCTCAGTCAGTGTCCTGTCCTCCGTTTGAGGCTCTGCCTCTGGGAACTCAAACTAGACCACTTTCTTTCACCTTTTCTTTAAATAAAGACAATTTCTATTTGAAAAAGTGGTAGCCCTCTTGCCTCTTTAATCAGAATATGCTGAACACCACTTTTTACTTCGGTTTTGGAGCATGCTAGGGGGCCAGGCTGCCCACACTTCTGGGTGTCTGCCCCCTGTGTGGGCTGCGAGCCTGTGGCCAGGGCCCCTCCTGCCCCTCTGGGTCTGCTTCCCACACACGGAGGGACCGGCTTGTGGGATGGTGGAGTTTAGAGTGAGAAACCGCAGGCCTCTCTTTGCCTACTCCTGGTCTTTCCTGTGCTGAAAGTTCAGATTCTCCAGACAAAAAAGATGCCACTCCCACCCCCATGAATCTTTTCTAGCTCTTTCTGTGCAGAAATGGACAAAGCTCCAAATTCCTTTGAGACGTGGCTGCTCCCAGGTGGGCGTCCAGTCCCCAGACTGAGAGTGTCTGTTACCAGTGGCTACCTGGTTACTCGAGTGTACAGGTAGGAGCTCTCACAGAGGGCAAACACCTTTTCTTCCCTTAAGCACACACCTCACACACACGTATGCACAGATACAAATGTCACACACATGTGCCGTACACATACACACCACACACTTCACACATACATGCACGACACATACAGATACACACAGGCTTTCTGTGAGGCAAGCAGATTGTAAAGCTGGGAGTTATAATCTTGAGCCGGTATCATTTTCTCTTTCCCGTAAATGAAAATCGTTTCAATTAGTGATTGAGTCAAAGGTTTACAGCTGTGCATACATTAATCCTTTGTAAAAACTCATTGTCATTGGAAATCTCCTACGAGATACCCGTCTTTGGGCAATGCTGCTTGTTGCACTGAGCGGTAGGCGAGCTAGCAGTGACATCATCAGAGAGAAATGGGTGAGTGGGCTGGATGTGGGGTGGGGTGAGCGGCATCCAGGCAGAGCAGCAGGGCCTGAAGGCAGAGTCCTCTTCATTCATTAAAGGTCGGTGTGTTTCACGCAATTACAGGCGGTCCTGGCTGGTTGGCCGCACGCCCCAGCAGGAGCCTTCTCGGTCGGGTGAAGTCTGCAGCCCACCACAGATGGTGGTGTTTGTAAAACTAGACCGTTCACAAAGGAGCCGTGAATTTTACCGACATTCTCCCACAGTTCTTGGAAAACCATTTTTTCAGGCTCAGTTTAATTGCCTTATTTGTGTAGGGTATTTATATAACTTAAGTTTAAGTCTCCCAAAAGGAAATCACTCTTCATATGGCTTTCTCATGTTTCTGTGGTTTATGTTAAATCGTGAACTGTATCACCCAAGAACAAAATGAGCTCGCTTCCCTCTACAGAGGCCACCTGGGGAGCACCTCACTGACAGGTAAGCTCAGTGTTTTCACCACCGAAAAGCCTTCCTTGTTAGTGAGCATAGCGCAAAGCTCAGGACAAACTGCCGGAGTGCTCAGACCAACGTCCAGGTCCCAGAGAGCAGGGCCGCCAAGCTGATAGATGGAAACAGAGGGGCTCTGGAGGGCAAAGAGGTCCTCATGAATCTGCCACCGGCCACCGAGAGAGGCTACAGGTACTGCACCAAGTAAGTCAGGATTTCAGAGCTCAGTACTGGAACCAGAGGCCAGGCCCAGGGAAGGGGGTGCAGAACAGTCATAGCTGACGTATAGAAAGTAACCATGCAGGCGGGCGGCTGGCCGTGCCTGGGGGTTGGTGCAGGGTTGGCACCCAGGGCAGCTGTCCCCGACACCTCTTCTCTTCCTAGAACCTTTTGTGCTGTTAGGAGTCTGTCGTGCGGGGCGGCCTGCGGGGTCTCTTCTCCTGCTCCCCACATAAGACCGCAGGACACGGTGAGGCCAAACAGGAACACCCACGTAGCCATAGGTAGGGAAGTCACACCACTATGGTCTCACTGGAGGCTGGGTTCACACGACGTGTGACCTGCTGTCCACTTTCTGCCAACCGACCGACTCCCCTCAACTCACCAACCAGCGCAGCCGCGGCAGTTATATCAGTGGCCAATGGCTAACCGTTTACAGCTGGCGGTCACCTAGCCACAGCCGACGGCCATCCACTACCCGAGCCAGCACCTTTCACGTGAGGCCGGGAGCCTGGAACCTGCACTCCTGGCCCTGTCCCCACAGAGTCCCTGTGCCCCTGCGTTGCAGACGTCATGAGGAAGCACGTGTGATGCCTGCACTGCAGCTTATCTCTGTGCAGATCTGAACCCAAAACACACCCTGCATCTCTGGGTCCTGGTCCGGGTCAGCTGCCCAGACACCAACCCTGACGCCCATGCAGGCAGCATCCTGCCGTCCGAGCCGAGAGCCAGGCAGTGCTTGCACAGGGCCGAGCTGGGGCAGAGTGCCCGTGTGGACGCGGCATTCACTGCAGAGGGTCTGCCAGCGTCGCATGCGCACTGGGGCGGAAGCCGCCCGCAGTGGTGTCCAGAGCGCCATGGTGGTGACATCACACGAATTCTTAACGTTCAGTGGCCTCAGCCCCACCCTGAAAACAAAATCTCTTGAAGTGGGAGCCTTTGTGGGGGACGTTCTCAGCATCCCTGCCCCTTGTCACCAAAACACAGTGGCCATTATCTCTACTCCATCAACGGCTTTGCCTGCCCAGGGGCTCGGCCTGAAGCTTTATGGTTTTCCTTCTGTCTTCCTTGCCCCCTCCCAATAGCAAATCCTGCGGTTTTCACCTCAAAATCCATCTCCCAAATAACTTCTCTCCCTCCGCACATCCCCAACTCCTGCTTGGACCCCTGAAGATGCATGGATGGTCCTTCGTATGTTCACGCTCACACCCCGAGCCTCTCCACCCTCGTCTGAAAGACCTCTGACCCCGGCCCTGTCTCCCAGCTGCTTCACACGCACACTGGCCGCCCATGACTCACAAAGAGGCCTGAACTCTGTCAGGAGGCCTCTCGGTCACCCGTGTCCCACAGCCGATGGCCAGCTCTTGACCCACTCACTGCTCAGACCTGTCGCCTCTGCCTGGGCCTCCCAGGTGCAAGTGTGGCTCTGTCTCATTCTCTCTCCTAGTGAGTGCACCGCACTCATCATCTGTCAGCTGTTCCTTCCCTCACAGTCGTCCCTCCAGGGACCTCTTTATGGAGGTGTGGACTTGTGGCATCTAAGCTTTGGGGTCCATGCCTGGGCTGCAGTGGTGCCTGGAGGGGACCGGTATTGTGGCCACCCTGGAGGGAGAGGGTGGCAACGGACCCCTGAGCTCGCCTTCGTTTCTAGATGTGGCCTACGGGGGCAGAATTCCCAGATGCCGCCAGGGACCCTCGCTTCTGTTTGGTCCCCTCCCTTGTGAGTGTGAGCGGAACCCGTGGATAAGATGGAGTAGTCACATGCCACGTCATGGGGAGTCACCCTGATGGGCCTGACCTGACCGGGGCAGCAGATTTTTCTTGGGCTGGTGGCAGAAAAGGAAGTTGCAGGACAGGCTCAGCTATGCTATCCCTGCTATGAACTATCTACGGGAACCACGTGTAAGGCCCCTGAGGGGGCTGCCAGGACCTAAACGTGGTGCCAAGTGACAGCCAGCGACAATCGCATGGAAATGAATTCCGGCCACAAGGAGTGAGCCTGACCAGGACTCGGCACCTGCACAGAAGGCTGACACCCTGCTTTAAACCCACCGAGGACGTGAATGGGCACCCAGCCGCATGGCGCCTGGACGTGTGACCTGTGCAACCCACCAGGGCATAAATTAATGCTGCTCTAACATACTCAGTCTGTGATAATTTGTTGCTCGGCCACAGATAAGTAAAACATATGTAAAGCTCTCGCTGGGGCCCGAACCCCAGAGATATCCTAAGGAACCCAACTAAATATTTTGCAATTAGGACATGGAGCTCCGAGTGCAGTTCTCTAATTGGAGGTTTATCTTCAAATCAGCTCCTTACCTACCCTGTTTGCAAGTCTTGTATAATGTACTGGAAATCTCTCTGTGGCAGGATAAGGCGTTTTCTTTTGTTTGAAGTCTAATAATCCAAAAGGCTCAGTGTAATATTGCATTGCACAAGCTAATTTTTTTGGGTGACTCATTTAAAAACAAAATGGAAATCCTAGAAGGATTAATGAGTTCATATGTGTCTCATGTTTTCAGATATGCACTAAGTAGGAGCAAATATTTTTAAAATGAGAATCATACTGGGCTTGCGTGGAAGGCTTGTGATACACACATTTTACCACTTTGAACATCTGACTTGTTGGGGGAACTTCCAAGGGTACATATTACAACCGAATTATCTAGACGCACTCGCATCTGTAACCCAGCATGAGCCGGAGACAAGCACAGGGCAGCGTGTAGTGGCCACGAGAGGCGTCCCACACAGGGCCGAGCTGGGTGACATTCCTTTGGCAGCACCTGGCATCTTCCATGGCTTTGCTCTTTCGCCAAGAGTGGTGATGAATGTGTCCATTGAGAGAAAGGGATCCCTTTGATTTTTATTGACTGTGCCTTTTACAAGGGACGTTTTCCTTTTGGTTGTTGAAATGAAACATCAATCGTCCGTCTGTGCGGCTGTTTTCACGCCTCCTGCTTTGGTGGCATCTTTCCTGTGAACGCCTGACCCCCAGCCAGTCGCATGCACCCTGCCCACCTGGCTCTCCCGTGCAAGGCCCCTCCCAGGGGCTCGTACAAGGCTCCTCAGAAGAAGACGGTCTGCCGTTGGGGCTGCAGGGGTCAGCACAAACACCAATGCGGCTTGCTGCCTCCGTGAAAAAAGTGAGGTAAAATCCGACGTTCCTACTTGGAGGGGGATGGAAAACGAGCTGTTCTTTGGAAGGTCTGGAGTCTGCTCACCACCAAGCTGTGGGCGGTGCCATTGGTGCGCTGGTGTTTGTACATGTGGCAGAGGTGTCATTTAATTCTCTAAAACGGCCTAATCGGGTCCCCTGAGTGTCTGCCAACAGGACTCTCATTTCCCTTCCGTGAGTTCACGCTCACAGGAGACCCACCTAAGTGTGTTATGAAGCAGTTTCTGAGGGAGCTTACCACACCGGAAATTTAAGTGCTAAGTGCGTTTAACTTTTAAAGGTTTCCTCTCTCCCTCTGCCTGTGAAATACAGGTTGTGTTTGGAATACAGGGTGATGCCCCCTGTTTCATGGCTAGGCAATTCTGAACATGCCACACCCTTCCAAATTTATATTCTAGTGATGACATTATCTCCGTCCATCTCAGATGACAATCAGACATGGTTTCCACACAGGCATGACTTCACGTTCTTCCTGTTTGTTAATTAGACTTCAATTTGTTCTCAGTGCCAATTTTCAAACCTCCTACGTTCTGTACCCACCCTTTCTTTCTTTCCATCAATCAACTGTTCTCCAGATTTAATTAAAAGCTTATAAAGTTTGCAGAACATTGTGTGGTGTGATGAGAGACAGAGATGAGGGGAGAGGGAGAGGGAGAGAGGATGAGAGAGAGCACTAATAGTCTAATCAGGATAGAGGGCACACCCACAAACACAAACTTTTTTTTGTAAACAGTGTATTGATAAGAAAAGTAACATGGTGCTCCTGGTTGCAATTGAAGTAAATTATCACTGACAAGACACCAGAAATCCACAATGACTTTCTAAGAGGAGTTTCCAAAAGTCTGCATTCTCTAGAACAACCGGGAAAGGTGGTGAGTAGAAATGGCTCCATCAAGCTGCAGGGCAAACTCAGAAAACTGATCTTGCCTTTTAATCGGTTGATGTAAGCCAATTTATGAAGAAAGAATTTCACAACCTCTGCCACTCAGCGGCTGCAAGCCAAACGAGCTGGAGTTGGAGGGAAGCTGTGCTCTGGGAGGCGTCTGGGCATGTCCTGGCTGCGAGCCTGGTCAGGCCCTGTGCCCCGAGACCATTGGGCAATGAGGTGGGGGCCACGCTGCTTTTCCCAGGACCATGGGAAAAACACAGGGGGCGACAGATTATCTCAGCAACTCCACTCTTTAACTGTTTATTGCGACCTCCTTTTTGTAAATGGTGATACCTACGTGAAAATAGTTTGAGGGGAATACAAGCCCAGAACTGGAATAGAGGCAGTTCCTTCCACCCACACTGCAGGAAAGGCCTAGAATCAGTGGATTCAAGAGTGAATGTGCCAGTTCCTCACTTTTGAGGAAAATGGAACTAATCCATGCATTAATTGTGATTAAATCTAGGAATTATTTTAAGAAAGAAACCACAGTTTAAGACACACAATAGACACTTAAGAGCCGTCCTATGATGTCACATTTATTACAAAACAATCTATGAGTTTCTTACTATAAATTTTGGATATCAACTCTTTATTGGATGTATCATTTGTGAATATCTTCTCCCATTCAGTAAGATGTCTTTTCGTTTTCTTGATTCTTCCCTTTGCTGTGCAAAAACTTTTAGTTTGATGTAGACTCATTTGTTTATCTTTGTTTTTGTTTCCCTTGCTCGAAGGGACACATCCAAAAAGATATCAGTCAGACTGATGTCAAATAACTTGCTACCTATGTTTTCTTCTATGAGTTTTATGGTTTCAGGTCTGACATTTACGTTTTCAATCCATTTTGAGTTTATTCTTGTATATGTAGTAAGAATGTGGTCCAGTTTCATTTTTTTGCATGTATCTATCCAATTTTCTGAGTATTATATATTGAATAGACTGTTTTTAGCCCATTGCATATTCTTGCCTCCTTCGTTGCAGATTAATAGACCACATAGGTGTGGGTTTATTTCTGGGCTGTCTGCACTGTTCCATCGTCGATGTGTCTGTTCTTATGCCAGTGCCATGCTGTTCTGATTACCGTAGCCTGGCAGTGTAGTTTGGTGTCAGGTAGCGTGATACCGTCCACCTTTTTCTTATTACTCAAGATTGCTTTGGCTATTCGGAGTCTTTTGTGGTTCCACATACATTTTAGGATTATTGGTTTTAGTTCTGATAAGAACATTGGTATTTTGATAAGAATTACATTGAGTCTGTAAATTGATTTCGGTAGTATGGTTATTTTAACAATATCATCCTTCTATAATATATAGAATATATTAATATATTATATAATAACATGTAATATAATATAGTCTATATTATACGCTCCTTCTAATCCATGGAGCGTGGTGTGTGCTTCCATTTATTTCTGTCCTCTTCAGTTTCGTTCCTCAGTGTCTAATAGTTTCCAGAGTATGAGTTGCAGCATTATTTACAGTAGCCAAGATATGGGGACAACCTAGGTGTCTATCGATAGATGAATGGATAAAGAAGAGGTGGCACACACATACAATGGAATATTATGCAGCCATAAAAAAGAATGAAACCTTACCTTTTGTGACAACATGGATGGACCTAGAGGGGATTAGGCTAAGTGATATAAGTCAGACAGAGAAAGACAGATGCCAGATCTCACTTATATGCAGAATCTAAAACAACAAAACAAAACATAGAAACCAACAAAACAAAAACAGACTCAGAGAAACAGAGACTGAAAGAAAGTTTCCCAGAATAGAGGGGGAAGGTGGATATAGTCATTAATATAGTGGTAAGTTTGCATGGTGACAGATGACTACTAGAATTAGTGGGGTGATCACATTGTAAGGTATAAAAATGTCAAATTACTATATTGTGCACCTGCAACTAATATAAGAAATATAATATGGTATGCCAACTCTACTGAAATTAAATAAATAAATAAATAAATAATTCATTACAAAAACACCCTGTATGGCAGAACCAATTTCTTTTTCTGTTCTTATTTCTCTCTTTTTTGAACTCCTTCTTAGCCCCAGCACACACCACATACACACACACACACACACACACACACAGTCACACAAATTCACTCACACACACGCACATACACACTCACAAATACACTCACACATGCACACACACACACACTTACACACACTCTCACACTCATACATACTCACACACTGGCTTGCTTCCACTGGGGACGGACCCTTCCCCACCTTGATTCTCTTGTGTACCTCAGGAGCCAAGTGTGTAGACCACGTGTCCCTGAGTCCTGGCATAGGTGACTGGCCCTGAGATGTCTCATGTACCCGCTGCACCATGCAGGGTCTTCACCAGCAACTGGAAATTCACTGAGAATGCCTGGGTGTCCTCCTGAAGCTGTGAATTTAAGGGCTGTGGGTGGTGTCTGTTTCCTCCCAGGTGCCCTGGAAATCAAGAAAGCAAAAGTGAGTGAGACAGACATCAGATATGACGAAGGTTGGAGTGAAAGCAAAGGCTGACCGCACGGGCCCCGGCCCCAGGTGGCCCAGCTCACACCTTCTCGGATGGGAGGGGAGGACGTGCAGTGTCCTTTGAAAACCTCTCCTACTGCTTCCAGCCAGATCAAATTAGAATTTCCTCACTCGCAGCCAGAGGAACCTCGCTAAAACCACATAGAAAAAATTCACAGGTTGTTCATAGTGGGTCATGACGCCTCATGGAATTGAGCTGGTTTGTCTTTTTTCTTAGTTCCATGGCAAGAGGCCTTCCTGAATTTTCAATTCATCTTCTCACAGTTTTAGAAAAGTTTAAGAGGAATGAAATCAGAAAAGCAAACACTTTTCTAAAAGAGAAAAGAAACATGAAGAAAATAGCAGAGATTTTAAAGCCATTGAATAAACTGACTACACAATTTATATCTTACAACACTCGTTATTTTTATCATACTTATTTTCCATCAAGTAACAAGACAGTACAATCACTACCACTCAGGAAAGACAGTGTTCGCTAGAGAATATGTGACTGGACGATCGCTTAAGTGTTTTCTCACTCAAGGAGCACGGATCCTGAAAACAAGTTGACAGAGATTGAGATATTTGCTAATAGAACAAGAAGCTGGCATTTTAGGACCAGAGAACTTGAGAGGACATTCAGAAAGGTCGTTTGCTGGAAGGACCATTCCAGAGCTAGGCCATGTCCAGTTCTGTGGGAACTTTGGTGTGTTTCCCACGTTGCTTTGGTGCAGGGGCGGAGTGGCTGAGTCCTCTGGGGAGCTTGCAGACTGTACTCTCCTGGGAGGGTGCACTTGCTCCTGTGTGTGCAGAGGGCACGAGGTGGCCCTCCCTTTCTCAGGTGTCTGTCTGTGTTCGGGAAACGCAGATCCTCTGCTGATTCAGAGCTAAGAGTGCCATCTACTGAATCAAAGACCTCATTTCCGGCAGCCCCAGAGCCGATCCTGGAGACCGCCCGCCCGGAGTCCGTGGGCTGAGATGACGATGGGAGACGCTGCTGGGAGGCAGGAGCAAGGCAGCCCGAGGCGCATGTCAGCTCCTATGGTGTTTGCGGGCACCAAGGAGCGCTCTGCACAGAGGCTGTGACCTGCTAGCTCAAAAGCAAGTATGGCAACTGATGTGAGAGGCCGTACAGATACAGAATCACCGAGAGTCACCTGGGAGAGAGGCGTGCCCGTGTGCGGTCAGGGCCTGTGGCCCCAGAGCCTTACACACACAGGGCGCAGCTCACAACCCTCTCACATGCAGTTCAGACAGGAAGAAGACCCCTCCAATCAGGCCAGGGAGACAGCTGGTGGCCGCTGACCAGGACCAGGCAGGACCCCGAGAGTGACTGAGGTTTCATCTTCGCCCAGGATGTGTGTCCCTGTGTGTGCGCGGTGCTGGGCGTTGAGAGAACCAGTCCTCCTTAGTTTCTCCGTGCGCGTCATGGGTGGTAATGATGGATGATTGGTCTGCCTCACATCAGATGGTGGAGATTAATTTGCTGATGTTGTAAAGAGCCTTTGAAGGTGCTGAGTGTCAGGACTGTAATTGCCACATAAAGTCACTTAGGCATGAGCATGACGGAAACCTGAAGTCAGCGTGTCTCACTTTCACTTATGCCCTGGAACTGCTTGTCTGTGACTTGTCCAGTTCTGTCAAACCTGAAACCTCAGTGTTCCGTCCTGCGACTGCAGGAAGTGGCGGCTGCAGCGCCCTTGGTGGGTCAGCTGTTTGGACTGTAGGCTGCTTTCAAGTGTGGGTCTGCAGCCAGAGGCTTCTGGGGGGTTGTGCAGGGGAGACGGGCACCTATCACAGACCTCCTGGAGTTTCTGGGGGCGTAGGATCGAGGGAGCTGTATAAAAATTGCACAGGGACTGTTTGGAGAAAGTGCCCAAATTCCCCATGGAAAGTGAACCAGCAGCCGTGTCCCCACCCGGGGGGTCCTCAGAAGAGAGGAAGCTGAAGTGGACAGGGGCTCCTGTCTCACCACCGGGTTATTTCTTCCTCTGGTGTAACACCCGGAGGCAGAGGAGATCCTCGTGCACCCGTCCGACGTGGGATGGGCTACACCTCAGGGCAGAGCTGGGCCATGAGAACCCTGAGGAACCCTGGCCAGGTGGCCAGAGCCACTCCAGGGGAGCCAGCTTCCTCTGCGGCAGGAGGCCGAGGCCTCCATCACTCAGACGTGGGTGGGTGACCAGGACCCTGTTCAGAGACACAGGCTGGTGGGCTGTGGTTACTCTTTGGCAGCACTTTGGTCATTATGTGAGCATACCCCCTGGCTCAGTGTCACGAAATGTAGAGTGCTCAATGGTGGGAGAGCAGAGGTGTGGCTCCGCGGAGTTCCATGCGAGGCCCACCTTCCTGGTCACCCAGAGGATCCAGGGCGGCCACAGGCCTCAGCCTCTGATGTGTGGCCAGTTCTCCGTGTGCTCAGGCTGTCATATAAAATGCCACAGACTGGGTGTATTAAACAACAGGCAATGATTCCCTCGCCGATATCAAGGCTACACATTCAACATCGAGGTTCCAGCCAGCAAGGCTGGTGTGTCCTGAGGCCCCTCACCTTGGCTTAGAGGCAGCCATCTTTATTCCCGTGTCCTCACATGGCCGTCCCTCTGCATCTTCTCCTCTTATAAAGACACCAGTCATGTTGAGTTAGGGCTCACCCAAATGAGCTCGTTTTAACCTTACCACTCCTTTAAAGACCCTCGCTTCTAAAGTCCTGGAGATTAGGACGTCAACACAGGGATTTTCAAGGGACACAGCTCAGCCCACAGCCATGGAGAAAGTTGCATTGCCAGCAAGGCAGCAAAGTAAAATGAGATGGCTGTGGTTTTATTATCCCATTAGTAGCAGAATATGACAGAGGTTGTAAGTTATTCCTCCAGGTAAAGGACCTAAGTAAGAAAAATATAATTTTTTGCATCACCAAACTCTCATTACATTTCCTTTGATGCATTATTGCTAAATTCTTTTCTGCATGGTGGTATTTCGATATAAGAAGAGCAAACAATGCTCATTGCAGCTGAGAATATATCCAAGCTGCTATAAATATGTCGGCTAATATTTTCCTTTCCAAATTATTTTGGTGATAATTGATGTGTGCACTTTATAGTTCACTGACTCTTCAGAGAAATGTAGGCTCGGGAGGGAACATGAGGCTGAAATATTTAAAATGGTCAAGCCCTCACCCTTGAGAAAATATTAGAGTCCTTTCAGCAAATATGTGCTTCAACTCTTCCATCTTTGATTCTGTGACTGAGTAGCCTATAAAAGTATGCAAATCAGTGATGAGTCAAATAATTTGGTAAGCAAATTATTAACTAATAAAACATCTTGTCCCCACAGTCTACTATCCGGAATAACTTACCACACACAAGCAAAATAAATGCTCCGTGTTGCAAAAGGAGATAAAAATCATTGAGACATGTGCACAAAACTGTATTGGAAAACGTCTACGGTGTTGAAATTTAAGTAGACGAAATGCAAGTACTAGAAAGAACATCCATTCCCATGTAAGAAACCTTCCAGCTGGCCAGGCTGTCTGCCACCACTCGGCCGCCTTTGGAGGGTTAATGGACGAGTGTAATTAACTCATCTCTTGGAACTCAGAGCCAGTAAGCTTGAAAACAAAAATGAGTATTGTATTGTACTCACTTTAGGGAAAGGCATTTTGAACCATCTGAAAATCCAGGGAGTCTTATTTTCTCTTAAAGTGCCGAGGGGAAAGTAGGGTCTAGATGGCTCAGACGGCTGAGCCCAGGCTGGACCTCGGCCTCTCTGGGTGGGCGGGCAGGGTCTTTCTGCCAGGCAGGAGAAGGTGTTTTGTGAACGTGCACCTGGACTCTGAGAAGAAGTTTTCCCTGAAAAGGGCAGAGGCAGGAGACAGTGAGCAGGGGTCCTGCCCGGGTTGTGCTTTTGGAGATCTCACCAGGTGGGAACTGCAGCCAAAAAGGTGACTTCACCCAGGAATGGGATTGGGGGGCAGGGAGCGTGGTGGAAGAGGGTAAAGGGATCAAATATATGGTGATGAAAAGAGAACTGACTCTGGTGGCACACAATGTGATGTAGCGATGATGTGTTACAGAAATGCACACTTGAAACCTACATGATTTTACTAACAAATGTCACCCCAATAAATTTAATTAAAAAAGGTGACTTCACTCTCTCAGGGGGAAACAAAAGGCGAGCGTTAGGGATACTGGGGCAGGTATTAACACACAGTCTGTCATATTTTCAATATATACATTAGTGTCAAATATTTCTCATTGTTAATTGAGTTTCTCCAAAGGATTATTTCTTAAAGGCACAAGACTAGGCTCACATCACTGCAGTATTCTTCTCCCTTCTTTTGCTACCGTCTCTGTCCTGGAGTCTCGGCCACCCCTCCTTTGGGTGTCCCTTTCTCCTGTGGCACGCCTCTAAGCCCTTCTCCTAGTGGCTGCTGGAGTTACCGAAACACATGCGTGCTGAGGCTGAGGCATGGCAGAGGGCAAGAAAGTGCACCCACCTGAAGAGCATGGTTTGCGGAGCCTTCACAAATATACACGGCCCTGTAACGGCCACATAGTAAAGACTGGGGACCTTCCTGTCACCCCAAAAATGTTCCAGTCAGTGTACTCCTGCCCCTGCCAACCACTGACCTCTCTCTGTCGCGCGGTTTGCTCATCTAGACTTGTGCACACAGCTTGCCCTCTCCTCGACCGGGCTTCTCACATGTAATTAGCTTAATGCTTCCGAGAGTTTCCATGTGGTAGCATGTGTCATTAGTTCATTCCTTTGATTGCCGACCAGTATTCCATCATGTGCATTTGTCACAATTAATTTTTCCATTCACCAGATGATGGACATTTGGACTGTTTCCAGTTTTTAGCTGCTGGAAGGATCCATGTCGGGGTCTTTGCGTGGACACAGTTTTGTTTCCCTCAGTTCAGCTGCTACAAAAGCACTGGCTTCCTGTTTCACGTGTAAGTGTGTGCTCAATGCTAAGAGGCCACCAGACTGTCTTTCCAGGGACAGTGCCATGTGGCACCCCCACCAGCAACGGATGACTGTTCCAACCGCTCCACAGTTTCACCAACATTTGATACTATTGGACCTTTTAATTTTTTGCCATTCTAAGTGATTTTGATTTGGGTTTCCCTGATGACCAATGAAGTTGAGCTATTTTTGTATTTCTTGATTAACCATGCATATTTCTCTTTTGTTTAGTGTTTCTTCAAATATACTTCCATTTCATTTTTATTGGATTATCTTATCATGAGTCGTGAGAGTTTTTTGTATTTGAAGAGCCAAGATTTTTAAAAATAAAATATATGTTTTGTAAATATTTTCTCCCAGTCTGAGGTTTCTTTCTTCATTTTTTCTAAAAATATCTTTGGAAGAGCAAAATTTTTAAATTTTAATGAAATCCAATTTATGGTGTTTTTTTAAAAAGAAATTGCAGTTCAGGGTTTTGCTGTCCTCCCGAAGAATCTGAGTAGCCCAAGGTTGTAAAGGTTTCCTCCTGCCTGGTACGGTGTCTCTTAAACTGAGCCTTGAGTGTTGAGAAGGGGGTTGCGGGGCCTGGGGGAGGTGAGGTGGAAAGATGTGTCGTCAGCAGGAGGAACTGCAATGCAAGGTCAGGCCCGGAGATGAGAAGACGCTTCAAAAGGACCACACTTGTCACCAAGCCCTGGGACTGAGGCTGCAAGTGACAAAAGAAGCTGGAGCAACAGGCTGGCACCATGTGCCACTGATGTTTGTGCCTTGTGTCCAGGGAAACTTCTGGAAGAAGGAGGTTTTTGCGCTGATTAGTTTTAGGAGCTCGTTTTGTAAACTGCTTCACGTTTTCTCCATACCTGATCAAGTTACTTATAAGTAGTCATTTTCCTTCTTCCTTTCCAATCTCCATGATTTTTTTTTCTTTATCCCTAGTTTGCTGAGAGATTTTGTCTTAAATGGGCGTGGAGTTGTGTCAAACGCTTTTTCTGCATCTATTGATATGATCATACTTTTTTTTTTTTAGCCTATTTTGCTTTTTTTTTTTTTGCCTTGTTATTTTAGCCTCTTATGGTTAAAGGCATTGGTTGTCTTTCAAATGTTGAGCCAATTTCACATTCTGGGATGTATCCTCTTGGTGGTAATGTATTATCTTTTTTCAGTATTGCTGGATTTGACTCACAACATTTATATGAAGAATTTTATGACTATATTTATGGTTTGTAGTTTTCTTGTCAAGTCTCTGCTTGGTTTTCTTATCAGTATGTTGTAGGCCTCATAAAATTAGTAAGTGTAAGTGTTCTTTCCTTTCCCATTTTCTTCAAGAGTTGCTGTAGCGTTGGTATTATCACTCCTTAAATGTTGGCTAGAACTGCCCAGTAAAGCTCTTGGAGCTTAGGGGCTGCTATGAGAAGGTCTGAAAGCATGAAGTCAGGGTCTCTCACAGACACAGGTCTATTCCTATGTCTGCCTTCCTCCCTGGAAGGTGGTGCCATGTCCACATCCAGGACTTGGCCCAGTTCCCTGAGTTGTTGAGTTTATTGGTATGAAGCTGTTTATAAACGCTCTTCCCTTCCTGTTAACATCTTTAGACTGTGCAGCGGTGTCCCCTTCTCTCTGACTCTGTGGCCGGGACCCTGAGAAAGCCTCGTGCTAATGCTCAGGGTCACAGTCACCAATTGATGTGACATCGTGTGCCCTCGTCATTTCCCCCTTCCTCTGTGACTGCCTTGGCCGTCCAGGCAGAAGGGGTGCAGTGGTGCTATGCCACATGCCTCCCCCACTACAGTCCTGACACACATATCTTTAGGGACCGGGGAACTCCCACCCGTGAGGCCATGCCTTCCACCTCTGAGGGTCTCCAGGTCGCAAACACTTTCTGCGTTCGGTCACCTCTGAACTTCAGGGGCCTCGCCCAGTAGCTCTCGCACTTCCCTCGCTGGGAATTAACTGCATGTGTAGCTCCGGAGGATTAACTGCATGTCAACATCACAAGCACAGAGAAGGACATGAGGCCTCCAGCTTTGAGCAAAGCACCAGAAGTGTGGCAGGTGCTTAGGAAATGGTCCCTGCGTGCATGAGGGCTCGGTGAGCGCATGGAGAGGCAGAGGAGATGGACACTGGCTCGGGACCAGACACCGCACGCCCTGAGGTCACAAAGGTCAGGGACCTTCTGACCCCCAGCACTTTGCTCAATGTCAAGGTCCTGTTTCTTGTGTTTCTGTGGCCCTGCTCACTCTAGGCTGCTCCAAGTAAGGGGAATGCCAGTCTGAACAATGCTGCTGCTCAAGGATTCACATAAGCGTCTTGGGCAAAAGTGGGCAATGTCTCAATGCTAGAAGCAAAACAAAGCTTTTAATCCCA
Source organism: Rhinolophus hipposideros (assembly GCF_964194185.1). Taxonomy (NCBI): domain Eukaryota; kingdom Metazoa; phylum Chordata; class Mammalia; order Chiroptera; family Rhinolophidae; genus Rhinolophus; species Rhinolophus hipposideros. The sequence continues at coordinate 99,682,991 of NC_138053.1, forward strand.
TGAGGCTTTCTTCACACCTCTGTAAAATGATTATGAGATAAACGGACTTCTCCAATATCAGAAGACGACACTGCACTGATGACTTAAGACCTAATCTTTAAAGAACAATAAGAATGACCCCACAAGAACAATAGCCCCTTGTTAAATCTTGCCAATCCCCAAACACTGTACTAAATATTTCACACATATCATCTCTTTATTACACTCAAAACAGCCATGTGGTGGCTATAACTTTTATCCCCATCGTACAAACAAAACAAAACAAAATGAAGCCCAAGCACTGAGCGAGATGGGTGCAGACGTCACAGCGGGGCACGGGAGAACGGGGGAGGAGGCAGCTGGTACTGCTGAGCCCAAAGCCAGGCGCTCCCCAGTGTATGCCCAGGCCTTGCAGGAGTTGTTAGAAGTGACCTGGTACCGTCACACCGTTTAATTGTAATGACTTGTTTGGAAAACGGTTGGAACGTTTGCCTTATGACTGTAACTGGGTGAGGTGCGCACCAAGGAGCAGTGTCTGGAGGAGGCTGCGAGAGGCAGGACGCTCGCGGAGGACGTTGAGATATTGGCGCCCAAGGTCTGCTCCGTCTTAGATGTCTCCTTTCCCGGGGGTGGGGCCTGGAGGTAGGGCATTGGGGATGGGGGAAGCGGTGCCCACGTCGTGCTGCCAGGGTCACAAGCAGTGAGGACATCTAGGAATGCAGATCGATTGTCAGGCATGGTGCTGTGCTATTCATCTGTCTGCTCTGCTTCCTAGAATAAAGCACCAGTGATGGGAGTAAATTTGAATGTTTCGACTGCCTGGTGTGTTTTAATTTCTTGTGCACTGCTGTTGGCAGCGCGGTGTGGGCTGACGAAGGGCTTGCAGACTGACACAGCCTCTCTACGAGCTTTGGATATGATTACATTCCTGAGAATGAGGAAGCGAAAAAAACCCACCGAAACAGAAAGCATGAAACCAAACAAAAACCCAATAAACACCAACAAAATCCCGACCGCCCAGAGCTGTGTGTGTGTAACTGAGAGTTGTGCGGGAGTGTGTGCCGTCAGGTTTTAGACTGGGGACAAGCGTGTGAGACGCGAGCTGTGCTGGAGAGCTGGGTCTGCTTCTGTGGACGGGGAGCTCCCCATGCTGGATTTATGGTGAGAAGGACATGCTCAGGGGAAGGGGACACCATGGGTCACTGGCATGGGTGTGGGGCAAGGCAGTGAGGGCCCGGGCAGGAGATGGGACAGGATGAGCTGCTGCAAACCTCAGCTGGGACATAAGGAGCAAAGGACAAAAGACAGACAGAGGAGGCTAAGCATGAAGGTTTCACAGGGTCTGGCTGTGCCTTGGGTGGGGGCAGGGGTGCTGAAGGGGACCAATTCCCGCATCTGTCCTTGGGCAGCTAAGACTTGGCGGTTCTTCCTCAAAATAACATTATCGGGAGCTGGTTGGAGAGGAAGAAGGAATCCTGGATTCGAGATCCTGCGATATCCTCGTGAGGTCCAGAGAGAGTGGGACAGGGGTCTGGCCTCAGCGAAGACCTCATGGCTGGAGACAGATTGTGGAATTGTTCCACACAGGTGTGGTCCTGGGAGGGTTTCACCACCACCAGCGGGCCTCGCAGCCATCTTTTCTCACGTTGAGATGCTGCCTCAGTCTTCAATGTCTCCCCCTGAGTCTGTCATCTGGCCTTTTCGGGGGTGGGAGGTGGTGGTTAGTGGTCTGTGTGTCACACTTCCATGCGTCCCTGCAGTGCTCCCCTTGAACTTCCCTGGGATGGTCGCCCTCATGAGCATGTTGACGGTCCCCAGGCTTCCTGGCTCCCAGTGGGCTTTGGCTAATGAGGACCCCACAGGAGACCAGAGGAGGGAGGCAGCCGGCTCAGGGGTGTGTTCCCGCCTCCCTCCCTGCAGGCCGTTTCCAAATGCGTTGTTCCCACTGTCTGTCTCAAGGCAGCTGAGAGTGGCAGGACCCTCTCTGTCCAGATTTCGGGAAATGCTCCCTTGCCCCGTCTCTCCTCATCGGGGGTGTCCATGCCTAGTGCCCCCCAGCCCTGGGTTACTACACATCCCGGGCTCCCCTGGACCCACTGCTCCACATGACGCATCCACTCGCCTCGGCGGTTCTGTCCGGAGTGTGCCACCTCTGTCCTGTGAGGAAGCTGATGGAAATGTTTGACACATCGTTTTCCCTCTCTTGGCTGTCAATCTTTCCATGTCACTTGTGTTGTATGTTTATTTTAACACGCTATAACTAGATTTTTAAGACATCTAATCTGAGAATCTTTAGTTTGAATACTTGATGCATAAAAATGAGTATTGTGGTTAAATTTATTTCCACTATCTTACTGTATTTACAATTTTCCATGCTTTTTCTTTAATCTTTTTATTTCTTTTTCCATAAGATATGCATATTAAATCAATATGTTGTACACCTTCAATTTATACAATTTTATATATCAAATATGTTAATAAATAAATACATATAAAATTAAAAATTGCCAAGGGAGGAAAATTGTCTTTATTACTTTTTTCCTGTTAGCATGTAAGTTATATATTCAGTTTACATTCTTTTGGTGGTTACCCTTAAAATGTGAAAGCATGTATTCGACTTACAAAAGTCTAAAGTTAATCAATATCTCTACATTGTACCTGCTTTGCTGCTGCTGCTCTGACTCTGGGTCGGCTTTGGGTCGATGCCATGGTGGCTCTCACACCTGAAATCTGTGACCTTCGCGGGATGGGGTGGGGCTGGGCTTCCAGGAGAGACCTCAGCCCACCTGCTCCACGGAAGGAGGGTGTCAGTCCAGCCCCCATGTCCTGAGGGAGTGTACACATGGGTGCAGGGCCAGCCTCGCTCCCTCGGTGGGGGTGTCACCTTCCTGGCTGGCTAGGGGGGTTGTGGCTGAGGTAGATACAGGACACTCTGCTTCCCAGAGGTCTGGTTCTGGAAGTGCTACAAATCCCAGTACAGCAGTGACTTACTGAAATGTGAAGTGACCAGTGTCTCATGCCAGCTCCCCGGGGTCAGTGCAGAGCCAGCATTTTCTGTGCTCAGTGGCAAAGCCCCAGAGCTCCAGCCAGACTCCTGGGGGCACGGAGCTTCTGAGTCAGCAGGTCTTTGGATGCTGTCAAAGTGAAGGCGGCCTGGGTCCATCTGTGCTGCCCCTGCTTCTGTACCTTCAGCAGGCTCACTCAGGCAGCTGGCCCGTGGGGGGCACGCAGTGGCAGTCACATGTGCAGATGCTGGCCGGAGATGCCTGGGTCATCACCGGAGGCACGTCCCGCTGCAGGTGGTCTCCCTTTGTGGGGTTCTTGTTCCAGATTTCTTCAGTTCCATTAGCCCTTGTGTGTGGTGCCATGACACCCTGGCTCCTCCAAGGGAACAGGCCCATTCTGGATGTGCACTCACTTGACTATATGTTTTCCAGAAACTTGGTACCTTTGTAACCATCCTTACCCCACCGCCCCAGCTTCCTTGCCCAGGCTGAGGCTGATACACAACTTTGGGAAAACCTGCTGAGCTTGAAGTCTATAATTTGGATCCACAATGATTAAATGTTTATCGGGAGATTAGCAGAAGCCAGAGGAAGGGGAGGATCGGTTCCTGTCGACTGCTTTGAGTTGTTGGTTTGTTAATCTCTCCCCCAAACGGACATATCAGTCTGCTTGCAAAGGGAATTAAACCCAAGCAGCAAAGCTTAGTGGGGCTGGTGCTAAAGGGCAGCAGTGTTGTCATCTAAGACTATTCGCACACATGCGTGGGTGGGAGGGCATGCTAACACACGCACAGAGGGAATGTCACTGTGGTTGTAAAGTGTGACGCGCATTTGCTGAAAGGGAAGGGCTTCCGGGGCAGTTACGCGCCTCCAGCTCCAGGGGCCCCTGACTGCAGTGTGTCCTAGCGGGGCTAGACACAAGCTGAGGCTCAGGCTCCGATGCCCATGGAAACATGAAGGGATGGTGGACATGACTGAAATTTGGACACACACGTTTCAACATTAGAAGTAAAGCCAGGACTCAACCAAAAGTTTTAAATGGGAGTCTTGAGAAGAAAAAAATTATGCACTCAATAGTGTACTTTCTCCTGGAATGCCAATGTCTTATTGTATACCAAAACAGCTGTTTTGATTTTTAGGAAGATGAAGAAATAAAATAAACATCTCCATGGTGTATTTATTTAATTTTTAAAATCCTATGCTTGCCTCATCAGTGAAACATAGTAAAAAAGAACAGTGCAGGAGAGATTTCTAACCCTTCAGGACAATCTTTCTAGTGTAGACGTGGTGTGTGGATGGATGTGGCGAAGCCGGAGACCATGCCTGGTGGATGGCCATTGGCCAATATATATTTTTTTTATTTATTTTATTAGCGAAGGGGAACAGGACTTTATTGGGGAACAGTGTGTACTTCCAGGACTTTTTTCCAAGTCAAGTTGTCCTTTCAATTTTAGTTGTGGAGGGTGCAGCTCAGCTCCTGGTCCAGTTACCATTACTAGTTGCAGGGAGCACTGCCCACCATCCCTTGTGGGACTCGAGGAATCGAATTGGCAACCTTGTAGTTGAGAGCCCACGCTCCAACCAACTGAGCCATCCAGGACACAGCTCAGCTCAAGGTGCCATGTTCCATTTTAGTTGCGGGGCCACAGCCCACCATCCCTTGCGGGACTCGAGGGGTTGAACCAGCAACCTTGTGGTTGAGAGCCCACTGGCCCATGTGGGAATCGAACCGGCAGCCTTCGGAGTTAAGAGCATGGAGCTCCAACCACCTGAGCCACCGGGCCAGCCATGGCCAATGTTTTATGTTGTCCCAACATGCCAATAATAGAAAGCAGCAGATTGATGTAAATGACCACCAGTGAGTCCTGTTCTCTGAGCGTCCTCATAGATGTCACCATTCAAATCAGTTGCCCAGATGGACATGTTCCCATTAAAACAGCGCCTCTGGTATTTTTATCCCTTATGAAACATCACAGTGTTTTAGGCCCATGTATGAAAGTGCTGACGTTTAGTGCCAAACGCATGAGGAAACACTCAATGATGACGTCTCTGGTGTGTTCCGAGAACCATCTGAGTGCGCTTGACAGGGTCCCAGTGTGCACACCGCTGGGCTGGGGGCACTTGTGTCCACCCTGCGCTGAGTCCCTGAGCTCTGCAGACCTTGCCCCTTCTCCCTCTCAGGTCTCCATGGCCCCACAAGGACCACATGCCTCTGAGAGCAAACGGTAAAGAAATACATCACCCAGCCATAAACGTCTTTTTTCTCTTGCATGGCAATTTTCAGTTCTGCTGTCCAGCTCTTGTTCTCATCTCATGTGCAAAAGAAATCTGTACTAATGACTGAGCCTCACACTCACACCTTACCACTTTCGCCAACATTTTCATCTCTTTAAGGAATCTCCAGATCACTAAACACTCAGGTTCGTTCTGAAGCCTGCAGCTGTTCTAAATGAGCCTTCGTCCCCATGTGACAAGGGGTGGCCAGCACGGCCGAGGTGCCAGTCACTGATGAAAGTGTAGGCACCGGGCAGCTCTGTGGCTGAGAACCGAGGCCCGTGCTTTTCCGTGAGCTGAGATCACGAGCGTCACTTATGTAACGTTCCTGGTCACAGCATGGCGACAGGAGCACCGCGGTCTGCGCGTGCATACAACTGTAAAGCAAAACCAACGTGTCGATTGATTTCGTCCTCCCGGGCCACATTACAACTGGTCTACATTTCCTAATCAGAGATATCTAATCTTGCCCAAGCACGAGCCCTGTGTGACTTCCCTCTTCTGCTGAAATTGAATTCCACTCAACAAATATATATAACCGTTTGCTGCTTACACTCCTGACATAGCAAGTGCACTGGAAGTGGTGCCCGTAAAAAAGGCATGGAGTCAAAAGGATATCAGGGCTGGTGGTATGGGAAGGGGTGGGGTGCTGCGTTAGTCAGAACCACAACCAGTAGAAGATTGGTGGGTAGGTAGGTAGTTAGATAGATACATGACTGATAGATAGTAGACAGACAGACAAATAGATAGATGATAGATAGATAGATAGATAGATAGATAGATAGATAGATAGATAGATAGATAGATAGAAAGATAGAAAGATGATAGATAGAAAAATACATAGCTAGATGATAGAAACCCTGTTTCCCTGAAAATAAGACATAGTGGGACAATCAGCTGTAATGCGTCTTTTGGAGCAAAAATTAATATAAGACCAGGTCTTATATTATATCATATAAGACCTGGTCTTAAATTATAATAAAATAAGACCGGGTCTTATATTAATTTTGGCTCCAAAAGATGCATTAGAGCTGATTGTCCTGCTACGTCTTATTTTCAGGGAAACACGGTAGATAGACGTACTCTAAGGAATTGGCTCAAAGGATGATGGAGGCTGAGGAGCCCTAAGATCTGCCATCTGCAAACAGGAGACCGAGGAGAGCGGGTGGTGGAATTCCAGTCTTGTCCGGAGGCCTGAGAACCAGGAGAACCGTTGGTGTAGGTTCCAGCACGAGGGCAGGAGAAGACGAAGTCCCAGGTCAGGCTCAAGTAGAGGGATGATCCCCTTTCTGCCTTTTGTTCTATCTGGGCCTCATAAGGGTTGGCTGAGGCCCTCCACACTGGGAGGACCGCCTGCTTTACTCAGTCAGCTGATTCACATGCTAACCTCATCCAGAAACACCTTCACACACACAGCCAGGTTAATGTTTGACCAAATATCCATGTCCCTGAGGCCTGTCAGGTTGATAGGTAAGATTGAGCATCACAGTGGACAGTGGGTGTGGCCGACTCTCCATCTCATTGGTTGGGTGAAGAGTGATGTGATCCTTACAGTTTTCTAGAAATGGGCAGGATCCCTCTGCCATCTCCAGAGTAGGGAATAAGATGCCCTCCGTCAGCCTCACCTGGGATCCCCCAGCCTCAGTGGCCATGTCCCCAGTGGCCATCAGGGAGCCCTGTGGCCCCAAGCCCTGTCTTCTTTGATAGAGAAATGAAGGCAAGAAGGGACATCTGCTTCTCAGTTCCTGGTGAGAAGGAGAGAACAGGCCTGTGCTAGGGGACATGTAGCCGGAGAGGACGGACGGTGGAATCACAACCCTGAAATCTTCCCCAGCTGGCTCACACGGCATCAGGTGAAGAAGGCCATTCTCCCTGAACGCAGCCTGCTGTGACCTCCCACAGCACGAGGTCTGACAATGAAGTTCGCATCCCAGAAGACAACCCCACAGGCTGTTGAACGGGGAGTTACGATTTCAGAAGGAATTTTGCTGGCCTGGTTGGACTTGACCTGCATTGAACTGAACTCCAAGTTGGTTCATTTCAGCACACATTCACTCATGGACTATCGTCTACCACTTGACAGGGCCCACACAGAGGACAGACGGTTAAAAGAACCGTCTTCTGGGAGGTTTCCGGAAAAGAGGACAGAGCTGTCCACTAGGCACAATGCGGAAAACCAATGGTAGCCTGCATTTCATGGCCTTTTAAGGAGCTTTTTCGTAGTAAATCCTTTCTCCGGCTTCAATTAATTTGAGATTTTTATCGACTCTATCTTAGTTTTTAACTGAGAGCGCCTGCACGTTGGCTAGGGAACCACGTGGCTCATTGCAGCCTCAAATGAGTTTGGTGTGGAATAACAATCTTTGAGATACTGTAACGTTTCAGACTCCAACCCTAAGTAGGGTTTTTTCCCCTTCCTGAAGAGGGGACATGAAATAAAGGGGTCAGGCAAGAACGAACCATGACCTGGAAAAGGTGCACCGGTCTATCATTACAGTAATACTGTCAGGAGACCTCAGGTCGCCACGCTGGACACTCGTGGTGCTGGTCAGGGAGCAGGAACTATCTCCGACTCCCAAAGCCCAAGCTGAGCCCGAGGGTCCGGCTGGTGAATCCCAGCCGAACTGCCCACCGCCTCCCTGGGAGGAGCACGGGGACATTTGCAGGACGGGAGCGAAGACAGCGACGGCATGTCCTTTCCCCCCGAGATGGTGTTTCACACGCTTTAGATTACGGAGCTTAAATTAGCATGTCTGATAAGGGAGGCCGCATCTTCTCTGTCGCTGGGCAGCCAGCAGCGGCCGTTGCGGGCGGGACCATGACCTCCGGCCAGTAAGGCGAGTCGCTGCTGGAAATTATTTATCACCCGTGTGCTCATTCCGTTTCAGCCTCCGAGGCCTCGCGCATCTAATTGACACCGCAATAATGGCCTATGAACTTTTGATCCAATTAATTGTTAATGAGAGGTTTGATTAGCAAACAAAGAGCCTATTAGGTTAGCTGGCTGTCTTCCTTTCATAGCAGCAGAGGCCAACATGTTGCAAAGGGAAACACGAAATACCGTGGGTGACCCACTGTCTTAAGTAAGCCACGTGCTCTTGGGTGTTACTGTGACGTTAGATGCGAAGCTGGGCCAGCCCTGGAAATTCAAGTGTGAACACACAGACGAGGTGTATATGTATATTTTTAATGCATGCTTACGGATAACATTGTTAACATCATCATCATCATCGGTATGATGATGATGACATCGGTATGATGATGATGATGTTTGCCCGGTAACTTAGAATTTCACTGGCCCAGTATAAAGTTGCAGAAGAAATCATAGTTTTATCTTATGCGATTGGTTTCCTTAGTTTTTCCAAAATGAAACTGAATTTATATTTTTTCTGATTATAAAAGTAATGTGTGCTTCTTGTGACAGATCAAGAAAATCAAGAAGCATATTTTGAAAAGTGAACGCCACCCACACCTGCATTGTCAACAGGGCGGGCCTTCCAACGCAGTCAGTGCGCCGGGCGCCTGCAGGGGACGCTGTTCAGGCCCTCGTGCACCTGAGTGGCTCTGGAGCTGAGCCCAGCCCCCACGCAGCCTGGACATCTGTGTGGGCACATTACGTGGCTATGTGTGTCCGTGTGATTCTAAAGAGGGACGTATGTTGTTTGAATCCTTCGTTTACTGAATCCTTCAATACAGTAAATTTTAAAATTGCTTTGCCAAAGAGATAGCTTGGTCGTATTTTCCATGGTTGACATAGAATGTAAAGTCTTGAAACTCCTCCACGGTTGTCTTTACTTGGTAGGTAGAAATTGTTTCTGGAAGAGTCAGGTGTGTCCGTGGAGTCAGGGCAGGACACGACGAGGGGACCTGAGGCCTTGGGTGGAAGAGTCAGGCCTGTGACCTCCCAAAGGTTCAGCCTCAACGCTGGGCTTCCCTTGCTACATGACATAACTGCAGCACCTCCAGAAACTTCCGCTGGGATTTCACCTTCAGAGCTCTGCTTGTGCGACACTAATGTGGTTTTAGAGTTAACAAGTTGAGTTGTCAATCCGCCCAGCTCTACAATTTGCTGCATTCTGGCTCCCGGATTTAGCAAGTGTGTGACCTTCTCCAAGGAGCTCCTCTCCTTGTCGCCCACATCCCTTCTGCAGATGAAGGGTCGGTGACAAGGAGGGAGTCCCCTGGTCCGTCTGCTCGAAGGGACTGGAACCCAGAAAGCACTCAACCAACGGTAACCATTAGTGTCTTTCTGGTTTATAACACTGTTCCAGGAATGGAAATCGGATCTCCACGTGCTCAAGCGGTTTAGTTTAGTCAGAAGACCAAATTCCTAAATGGTAGACAAGATTGAGGCATTGATGACACAGACAGTGGAACAGAGGCTGAGGAGTCAGACCTGGAAGTACCAGGTCTGAGCTCCTGACCTGAGCGTGGGTGTGGAGAGTCCCGTCAGCCACTGGCTGCCCGAGAATCATGGTGTTTAATCATACTGCCAGGTTTGTCCTCAGCATTAGGGTGATATATTTTGCATATTTAAACAGTGTGTTTTCACCCTTGATCAAGCCTGGTTCTGGGTTTTCTAGACCTGACAAGGCCAGGCCAGGCTGACCCAGCCCAGACCCCTCTTCCACCATGGACAGGAGGCTCTGTACATTTTCAGAGACAAGCTGAGGAAGAGAGGGCATGTGGCGTAATGGAAATGTCTTCAGAGGGAAGATGGAATGGAACAAGATGTCTGGAGGAATCAAGGAAGGGGGGAGTATGGGAGGAGGAGGCCCAAAGCAGGGCAGTGACAGTCAGACTTGTACAGAGCCCAGGCCCAGTTCAGGGGGCACCCCGCTTTTTGAAGAAGCCTGACAGGTGGCCACACCACAAGGTCAGTGCAGGAGGACAATAGGGGCAGATGGGTGAGTCTGTGGCAGAGTTCTTGAATGGCTGTGTCGCTTTCACAAGGTTTGGTGGCGCTGGGGGGCAGGCGAGGGTGCACAAGACCACGGAGCTTCTTGGAAGGAATGTGAGTGGTCAGGAGGCTGACTCTGAAGGAGGGTGTCAGCATCTTCCTTCAAATGGCCGGTGCCATTGCGTGCCCTAGGGTCCTCAGTCTGCTCTCCAGATTGGCACTCCACCAGAAAGCCCCAGCGTGGAATTCAGGCTCCTTTCCCCCTACCCCACACGCGGTCACTGGGCCACCCCAAGTGCCACCTTGGACCTGAGGAGGAGGGGGCGGAAGTATGAAAGAACAACCAGTTCCTCCAGAAAGCTCTGCATCTGAAAGAGATTATCAAAGGGCTCCCGATGGGGAATTTGATTGAGTGAGTAATGAATACAGATTGTTTAAACCAGAAAAACAGTTAGTGTACTTTAAGTGGAAAGTTTGGGTTTCAAAACTACCTAAAATAATAGCGACTAATGAGGGCATTGAGGTATTTGTTGGAAATAAAGGAACTGCCTTTCACTTTGCATAGTTGGGTGGGATCCACTTTCAACCTCACTAGACACACAATCCCATTTCGTGTTCCCAATAACCCCATGGCAGAGTATTATTATTATTTCCTTTTAACAGATGACAAGTTAATGTGCAGAGAGGCTAAGCACGTTTGCTAAGGACACTTAGTGACTGAGCCATGAGGCTCGAATTCGAGCCCCAACAGCTGGCCGTAGAAGCTACTCTCAAAACCATTGCACCCACCAGTCCAGGAAGGACAATCTCAGTGTCACAGGGGAGAGTCAATAGTTTTTGCCAAGAAGGAAAAATGAGAAGTAGATTATTTGTGCCACACCTAGAGAAAATCAAATGTGGAAGTATTTAAGTTTTCCAAACAGATGAGCAGAGTTATTATTAGCATTGCAACATGATTTGAGGTCCAGATTAGCACTGTGTTTAAAGGGCTTAGGGGGACGTATTGGGGTAGGGCAATGCCTGCTTTTGAAAGTGCCCTCCCCTTCCCCCACACCCGGAATTGAGAGCCGCTGGTCAAACCTCTCATCACCTTTCAGGTGGGAGCTTCCCAACTGCCACAGAGGTGTCCACTGTCCTTCTCACTGACAAAAATGTTCTCTAATATACCCACCAATGGAGACAATCTTTAGCTTAATGGAGTCTTCCCATCTTGAAAAGTGAGGTGCAAAATCCTCAACAAGAGGCAAAGTCACAACCCACTGTCTAGTTCTTAGCCTCAACCTTCTGGCCTTAAACAGCCCACATTCCATCCTCACCAGCCACTTCTATTTCCTAATCCATCATCCCCAGCCTTTCCTTACGCAGCTCCCACATTGTGGAATGACCTGTCCCTCCACCTGATTAAGCCAAAACCCATTCCTCAGCTTTTCACTTGTTGTTAGGATGAGTGGCGACTTCCAAGCTTCTTAATGAGAGGTGCTTAAATGAACAGAAATAATTTGTATAATGACATATATAAACACAATGCTGATAATAAACGAATAAAGGGAGTGGAGAAAATAATGTTGAAACTGTAATTATTTTCTCATACAAAGATTATATCTCAAGCCATGTCTACGTAATAGTAGGTAAAGTAGAGATACAAACAATATCTTATTTAATCAAGAAGAGTCAGCTTGATTATTTCAAGCCAAACAATCTGACACTATGAACATAATGATCTGAATTAGTTATCTACATGGAATACATTCACCAGCTAATTGTCAGAGTTTTGCTTAATTTTCTCTTGTCGGAGCTTTAGATTAGATAATATAAACCTGTTACTTCCTGAAACACACAAAACATTTATCATTGCCCCAAAAGCTCATTTTCCTCAATACAATTATTAGGCCAGATTACGATGTGCAGCTATCATGGAGCCATTGCCACCGAAGCAGTCCTCTCGTGACCAGCTATAAAACCCAACAAAATACAGGAGGCCATGGTTTTCAGTCAATGTACAAGAAGCAGGGAGAGAAGGTACACACAGCCAGTCAGCCCCGTGATCGCCTGGCTCTCTCCTAGGGACACTCCACAACCATAGCACAGAGCTGGTTACTGAAGAGCAAGATGGTCCCACTGAGTCAAGGACTTTGAGACACCGAGAGCAGGTGACATCTGTGGGACAAGAGAGCTGTGTGGTGCAGGAGACTTTAAGTCCATGTGGGGTCCCCTGCAAGTCCACGACGAACAGCGGGTGTACAGGGCAGGGCGCTGAGCGCTCCTGAGGGGTGGCCCAGAGCAGCTGCTCTGAGGCCAAGAGAAGGACAGAGACTTGAGAGCTGAGCCGTGAGGAGGAGCTCACATTCAGTGCCTTTGGAGTCGCGGGGCTGCCAGAGCCTCAAGGTCCCGGCAGACCTTGCTTACACCTCTGGTCTCCAGCAGACACGCCAGGAAGGCTGGCTTCAACAGTGGGGACCGTACCTCACTGTAAGATCTGCTCGGGTTCTACCCTAAAGAAGTGTAAAAGGGAGTATGCACACATTAAATGAAACTGGCCAGTTATTTACTGACTGCAAAAACAAGAATCCTAACCCTTCAGAGAAAGAAAACAAAATTTAGAATTTCTAAAGCAAATTATACACGCTGTCCAGTGTTCCATCAGAAATCATTAAAATTACAAAGGAATAGGACAGTGGTTTTATCAGCCAAAGACTCTAAAGTAGCTATTATGAATACATTCAAAGAAATATATATATATATTTACATACATACATACATACCAGAGGTGCCAAAAAAGTCTATACACACGACTTGGATTCATCTTTCGTTGTCAGTGTATATTAAGTATTACAATTTTAATACAGCTTTTTCCTTTATTAAAATGTGTATACATTTTTTGGCACCCTCTGTGTGTGTGTGTGTGTGTGTGTGTGTGTGTGTGTGTGAAGAGAGAGAGAGCACATGAACCACTATATCACAACTAGGTGCTTCATAGTCAAATAGTTGAAAACAAAAAATAAAGCCAATTTTGGAAGCAGCCAACAAAGAAGCAATAAAGAATATTAGGAACATTCCAACAGGTAAAAAAAATATACTGATTTCTTATCAGAAATAATGGAGGCCAGAGACAATGGAACATCTTGTAAGAGCTGAAAGAAGGAGAAAGAAATTCTGTAACCTGAAGATATTTTAAGATTTTTTTTTAAAAGATCTGAGAATATTCCTTGTCAGCAGTTGTAAAATACAAAAATATTAAGAATGTGCTGGAAACTGAAGGGAAATTATATAAGATGAAGACTTGGATCTACAGAAAAGAGAAAGGAATACCAGAAATGGAAACTGAGTGGATAAATATAAAAGGCTTTCCTTTCTTTCTTCTCATAATTCATTTAAAAGACAACTAACTTTTGCTAAAGGAAGAACAATGACACCGCAAGGTAAGGAATCTATCTCTGCCGAAGTACAAATATATGTATATGACAATAATTACAGAAAGGATGAAGGATAGGCAAGCAGAGCTATATGCAGCGAAGTTGTGATATTTTTGAAGTGGAATGTGGGAAGTATCAGGCATAAAGTGAGAAGTCTGGGAAGAGTAGGTACAATATTGAATTGAAATAGACTTTGACAAGTTACAGATGAATATTATTAGCTTTAGAGTAACCAGTGAAAATAATAAAGAGTTTAGATAAGAAGGTAATAGATGAAATAAAAAAGAATATTGAACTTTTAATCCAAACAGAACAGCAGTAGCACAACAGAAGAATAAAAAGCAGAGTGAATAAACAAACAGTAAAATGGCAGAGTAATCCAATCATGTCAGTAAGCCCATCAAATTAAAATGGGTGATACATGTAAATTATAAGGCAGGATTTCGGGCTGTTTAGAAAAGCCAGCCCCAACTAAGTTTTGTCTACAAAAGGTGTATTTTGCATATAAAGACAAACATTGAAAGTAAAATGATGGAAAAGATATATCATGCAAAAACAAACAAGAGAAAAGTAGTTTGGTTATATTGCTATGAACAACATGATAAACTGGCTGCATCAACTTAAAAATGTTCCACTATGCCCTTCAAAAGACAGTGTCAAGGACGGGACAAAGCAAGCCCCCGCCTGGAAGGAAATCATCACAACACGTATGTATGACCCAAGACTTGTATCCAGCATTTCTATTTATATGTAAAATCTCGGTACAAGTCTTTATCCATATATGAATACACATATGCAGGTATTACATGCTTGTGTAATGCGTACATGAAATATATGTTAGTTGTTTAACGCTTAGGTAGATATACACATACACAAATGTGGACGGATAGAAACAATGATTAAAACATTCTTGTAACAGAACAAACATTCTCATTTAAAAGTGAGCACACTCCTTGGACAGTTACTTCTCGAAAGAAGACCCAGAAATGACAGCAAGTGTATGAAAGGCACCAAACACCCTGCGTCCTCGGGTGTCTGCCATCAAATTCACAGTCATCCCAAATCGCACTAAAATTTACAAGATTAACTGAGAAATGTCAAAGAAAACAGAGCAAAGGGAACTCAGAGTCCTTGGTGGGAAGGTAAAGTGTTTCAACCACGTTGTAAAGCAATGACGAGGTTCATCATACACTTACTTACTATATGAGTCACTCCTACGTATTGACTTCAGGGAAATGAAAGATTGTATTTGTAAAACTAACTTGGACAAAAACGTTCACAGCAGCTTTGTTCAACACAGCCCAAACTGGAAACAGCACACGTGTCTGTCAATAGATGGATGGATAAGCCAATTGCAATATATTCAGACCATGGGACAACATTCTGCAACAGAGACACATGAATTACTGGTACGCCCGACACAGAAAAGCCTCACAGGCCTCATTGTGAGCAGGACAGCCTAGACACAAGTGAGTAAATGCTGTGGAATTCCATTTACATGAAATTCTAGAGCCGGCAAAATGAATGTGTATTGATGGCTATCAGATCAATGTTGCCCATGGGAGGGTCTATTGTTGGGAGGAGAATGAACAGAACTTTCTGGAGAGAGAGATAGAGATAGTCTACATTTTCACTGAAGTATACATCTATCAAAACTCATCAAATGGTGCACTTAACAATGTGGATTTTACGGTATAAAGTTAATTTAATAAGCAATTCGGCCACGTGAGAGTTCCCCGCACCACTGAGGCTCTGTGCCATCTTCTCGGCCATCGTGGGTGCTGTCCTATGGCAGACATTCAGGAGGAATGTGGTCCCCGCATTCCACACAAGCAGGTGGGGCAGCAAAGAGAGGTGGGAAGACCGTCCGCTTCCACGGTACTTACACACATCTAAACACTTATGCTCACGTCTCAGGAAGGGGGCAACCGAGGGATAGTCAGATTCTAGCAGAACGGACACCTTGCGCCAGCCTCTCTCTCCCCACTGCCAAGGTGCTGGGTGCACTGAGAATAGACCTATTGTTTGTAAAATCTGACTAGTGACATTCTTTCATCCAAGACTGACTTAATCCACGGTCATGTTACTGAACAAAAATGTTATAAAGTGGTGGGGCTCCTCGCTGATGTTCACACATGACTGGACGCTATGGAGTCCTTATTTCAAAACGTCTACGTTTTGCTGAAGGATATAATTTCCTTGTAGCTCCCGAAAACATCAGTGCTACTGCTGTATGAAAATTTACCCAATTATGCGTTTGATTTACTGCTTAAAGCTGCTTGCTGTATTACCTAGAATATAGTTGTGAGCTTCCCTCACAATTAATATTGTCAACATTTACCGGCTTCATAACCTTGCCGGTGTTACTAATTTTGCTTCTTTATTTTCTTTCAAAGCCCTTAGAGTCTAATTTTTCTCCTTTGCTGAGATTATTGTTTTGTCATTAGAATTTGTTTTGGCGCCTTCCCAGCTCTTCCATCAGTATGTTATAATCTCACAATTAAAATGTCTAATTTATTTCCTCATGTTCCTGATGTTATTGAAATTGGCTAGGGCTCTCTAGAAAGGATGCCAAGGTCTTAATAGACACCAAGGAAACAAAACGTTTGTCTCCTTTCATTTTTCTGTTTTTGTTATACCAACACAATAAAATATTGAACCAGTAATCTGATGGAAATCAGTTTACCTTTATTTATTTTGGAGAGAAATTCCTTTGCAACTTTAAATAAAGTTGTTTCTATGCGTTCCCAAGGAGGAAGGAACTTGCTATAAAATATAGTGTCAAAAATGTTCGTTTTCACCAAACGGTAGTTTTAAAAGATACCTCACAGTATCTTTTAATGCTGTAAGAGGAGGGGAGAAGTTGGCCTCATTGTCTTTCTAGGCTGACGTGTCTATCAATTATTAACCTGATAAACAGAATAATGGTGTGGAAACTTACAAAATGCATCCAGAAATGTAATTGCTGTGTCTTGCCACTCAAGGCGGCCTTTGTGAAGTTTTTTTCATCTTTGAAATCGTTAAATTCATCCCAGTGATGGATGGGTCTAACATGCTGGGCAGAGCACAGCCCACTGATGGATTTGGAGGTGTGTGTCCTGTGTGATCTGTGCGGCTCTCAGTCAGGAGGTCCCCAGAAGCCAGCTGTGGGGTGTCCCACATATTATCACTCATGGAAACCATCCAGCGGCCGGAGGAGAGACGGTGCCATAAAAACACTAGAACTAAGCACTGCTACATTCATTTATTCTGCATATACTTACTGAAATTCCAGTAGGCCTTGGGCTACACCCAGTGCGGGAAACAAAACATGTCCCTGCCTTCCAGGAAACCTCAGGACTCGTTCTTTCGTGTGTCACACGGACACTGTTGAGTGGGGTGACCCCAGGCGCAGGTGCATGAGGGCTTCCTGCAAGTTTTAACCCATGGAGCATCTCAACAGAGACAGCCAGCGAGGAGGAGAGGAGAGGAAATGTGTGGCAGAGTGAGGTCAGGGCGGCCCGGGCACGCAGGGCTCAGAAGGCACTGTGGGCACATCGTGGGAGGCTCTGGAGGCAGCTCTGGGAGTGCAGGTGTTTTCTCCACGAGAAGGAAACGCTCTGGAGCGGGTATGGGAATTCTGTGGTGGATGCATGGCTTCCAGAGGTCACCTGGCTGCTGTGTGAGAATGGATTGAAGGGGAGTGGGGTCCACTGGACGGCTGCTACAGGAGTCCATGTGGGAGACAAGGGAGCACCATGGGGTGCCAGTAGGGACAGGGACAGGTGGACACGTGTGGGGCAGATGTGTGCTCGAGAGGCTTTTTCTGTGGAGTGTGTGGGAGATGCTGGAGCGAGGTGCCCATGGCCACAGGCGTCCATCGGGAGCTGTGTGTACGTCGTACCTGTTCCAGGATGGGACCCTGCATAAGGGGCAGCTGTGCAGAGAAAACTAAGAGTGTGTTGCTTACTCTCTGGCTGCACTTTGCTGAAAGTCTGTGCTGATGGCAGGCAGGCATTACCGGCCTCTCTTCAGTAGATTAGACAACATGGCCCTGCACACCTGGGCTCAGGCGCCTCTGCCACGCTGATATCCCAAACCCTGGATAACGTGATCCAAACTCAATCCTGCTTTGGCTTGCCAGGGGGGCAGGTTTTCAGAGACCATGGCGCCCGAGGCTGCGTTATCAAGAGAATATTCAGGACGGTGTCCTTGAGATCCGTCTTTTGTGGGTGTCACGGGGCCCGGCCAACTGGAAATTGGGTCTTAACACAGAGGAGCTCAGGGGGCAAGAAGAGAGGGAAAGCAGGTGTGGTCAGAATGACGTGAAAGAGTTTGGGGCTCAAGGGACATCGGAAAGGGAGGCATGGGGAGAACTCATCGTTGTTCCCCTGTGGAGGCTCCCACGAACAGTGTGCCTTTCTGGCAGTTCAAACAAAAAAGGCACAAGAAGACACCCTCCCCATCTTCAAATTGCTTGTGAGCCAACCCCAGGCCAGTTGGGGGAGTTTTCAGCTGCCCCAAGAGGGGAGGGAGGCAGGCTGGGAGCAGCGTGAGCTGGACAGGTGCTTGGCTTGGTCCCGGGCTAAGGAAGAGATGTCTCATCCTCATGAAACCACCAGTTTCCAGGAGGGAGTAGGAGCACTTTGTGCTCCAAGATCTTGGAACAAAAGTCTTCACCATCTCCTCTTTGAAGCCGACATCGTTGACAGCCTCAAAGCAACTCTTTTGCTTTTGAAACCGGTCAGATGGATCCATTACATTGACTTTCTTTCAGATCTTCATGCTTGGAGAATAATTTCTATTGGTATTTATTTATTTTGCTCTAAATTAGCTCTTTGCTTATTGACCCAAAATAGTTACCATCTCAGCTGGAAATATATTGGAACTCTGGTTGCCAAACAAATATTCTGCAAAAGATGAATAAAAGCATATGGGGAGGAAAAGCCTACCACGCTTGGCCTGCCGGGGCTCAGGAAGACTTTCTGGCCGGCAGCCATGCGCCCCGCGGATGCAGGAGCGGCGATGACAGTGATAGATTCGCCGGTGGGAAGACATTAATGATATTCAGCGCTGATGGCGGAGGCACTTCACCGTCATTTGCATTTCCATTTATCATCTCTGCATTTATCATTATGAAGAGGACGCCAGAGCTAATTAAAGTCTGGGCTAACAGGGTGACCGGGGAGTCTGGTGGCCACCAATGCCCGGGAAGACCTGGGAAAGTTTCCAGCAGGAAGGACACCAACCTTACACCAAACCCAATTAACTTAATTCTTCATGAAACCATTGGAGGCTCTTTCATTTGTAGACTGGAGGATTTCAAGCACATCTCAGATTTTATACGTAAATCTAGGGTCTGCTAACATGCCTTGACTCCTGTAGACCCATGTCCTAGCCCCCAGCTACCACTCCAATTTTCAACAACTTTGAGCACTGTTATGTTTTTAAAAATTATAAACACAGAAACCTCCTGGTTTCTGTTTGCATGACACTGTGTACTTCTCTATGGCTGTGTCAGAAATATTTTGGGGGAAATTTTCTACGATTCGAAATGACAGGATAAGTTCTGGGCCATTTAGTCCCTGTTTCAAACAGTGGTGGGTGCACGTAATCGAACAAAATGGGACTCTTATAATTCTGTTGCAATGTAAACACTCCACAAGTTATGATTTCCAAAGTTGATTCTCACCATGTGCAAAGTTTCCTCAATGCATATTCATTAGTATGCCCCCCCTCGTATCCATGACAATAAATGGCATCGTTAAAGGATGGAATTTAATTTTTCCTTTATGAGTTTTAATTAGAGACTGACATTTTGATTCTCCTTCGCCAAGCCATACCAGGTCTACAATAGGTTGTTTTGGGGGGTTCAACTCAGACCTTCCTTCTGAGGTTGATCCGGGAAAATTGAAGATACCCCTTGGAGAAAGATCTCCATGGAGGCAAACAAGGAACCTGATTGGAGAAGGTTGATATTGCCCTTTTGTAGACTTGGGGGGACTCTGTGAGTCCCTTCTCCTCCCTCTGAATGGAAAAAGGTGGCCACTGACCTGACCGTGTACAGAGAGGGGGTGATTAGTGCCACATTTTACAATGCGGATCCCAAATAGTGACTTAGTCCTCATGGAAGGCAAAGCTTAAGCAAACCTTTTCTCTTTGTGGCAAGAGGGAGAGTGTGCATTTATGGGAAGAAAATGGGAAATGACACTTGTGCCCACCCTGCACCAGTCACTGCACTAGACCCTCGACTGGGGCCCATCAGCTGGTGCTCACTGCAGACGTTGGGGACACTCTTCTCGTTCCTCCGAAGGATGAAGACACCCCGGGTCAGAGATGTACGGCCAAGCCGCCTGCACTGCATGGTGGTGTTCGCAGCCATATCTTCTGTGCCAGACGCCAGGGCCGCGCCTCCATCCCAGCTGGGCCTCTGCAGCTGAGCGTTACCTTCCTGGCTTATTTCCCCAGCTCTCCTGTGTGGGTGGCTGGTGTGCACGGGAAATTGTTTTCAGAGCTCCCTTCCCACCTCGTCAGAAGCAGCATGCAGTGGCCAAGGCCCACTGACTCTGGGTCCACGTCACAACAGTGATTTCATGACGAAACCCTCTGATTCTACTGAGATACAAGCGGAGGCCTGTGCAGGAAAGAGCAGCACCACACACAAAGTCGTGGCTGTAGGTGTTAGCACTCATGGTTTTGACATTCTGCCTCTGATGTGCAGAGGCTCAAGCAAGGGAAAGAGTGGGACATAATGAAGACATAAATATGAACTTTAATACGTGGCGACCTGCCTCCTCCCAGCCTACATTAAGCAGACAGTACAATCAGGGTGATATAAGTGATCTGACATGCTGTGTTCTCCCTTCTCTGAACATTAGGCAATTTAAGGTCTCAGCAATGGAGCCAGACGCTTTCCTACCTCCTCCAGAGTGGGGCCTAGGTCCCTTTCCCCTATATCAATCCCAGGAGCCAAGGGGCCACAGGAGCCTCATTCATGTATCTCCAATGGCTCCCACAGCAGGGATCTCTGAACAGGGCTATGGACACCATGTGGGTCCAGCTAGTATTTGTGGAATAGGTGGATGGATGGATGGATGGATGGATGGATGGATGGATGGATGGATGGATGGATGGAAGGATGGATGGGTGGGTGGATGGATGGATGAATAAACTGGGGACCCTGAACCTAATGTTCACATGAAATACTCAGAATGTACAATAGTCTGAAAAGCTAGTGTGCCATTTTGAACACTGTGCTTTGATACTAATTTATCTCACAAGTGAACTAAGTTATTCTGAATGCACACTTAGAAGCACATAGAATCGACATGGTCTGGGCAGAATTAAATCTCTGGAACCAGAGGTTCACGTTTAGCAGGAGAACTGCGGGACTTGTCTAGCACACTGTTAATCGATCCTTCATTAACGCCACTGGGTGGTTCACCAAAGTCGGAAAGAAACCGATTTTCCATTGCATAATTTGATTCCGGGAGTACCATTCTCAAAGTGTGTAAACTTCTCCCAGGAGCAATTTAAGCACCGTTATCACCAACGTGGCCATCATCGTATCACAAGACATTTATTAAGCACCTAATTGTGTGTAGCACTTAGCGAATTCGGGAGGCTGGATTTCTGGGCTTTCTACAAATGTCTAGGGAATGCAAGAGAGTGAATCTAATGACAGACCAAGACGAGAAAGAGAATGAAACAAACCGCCAGTAAGCGATTTTAGATGAGAAGCGGGAAAGGAAGAATTCCAGGCCGGTGGAGGAGAACCGGGGGTGGGGTGGGGTGGGAGTGGGGGGCCTAGGACAGCTACGTCTTTCCTGAGAAGGCAAGCAGGGCTCCTTGGTGGCCTCAGAAACCTCAGGGCAGGCACCGTGTTGGGAAAGAGGTCTCGGGGACCACTGGAATGCCAAGGAGGAGAAATTGCCTTGTAGGGGGAGAGTATATAGCACTCCCCCAGTCTCAGAAGCTCCATCCACTCTGGACACAGGTGGCCTGTGTAGATTTTTGGGGAGATACTGCTGGAGAGGTGCTGGCATAGCTGCATTTCGGTATTATACAAAGTATGAAAACTGTAAGTAACAAGGACCTTTTAGCGGTCATGTCTTTGTCACCTGCTTTCACTCTGATGCAACAAGGATTCGATTTTGTTCATAAAGCAGAGGAAGTAAAAAAAGGAAATGCAGGGCATCGTGCTGTGCCTGGAGAATATGCATGAGCCAGCGTCAGAGAACGGTTGCTCTAGGATGGGCCTGTCCTCGGTCCACAGCATCCCCTCCATGGAGGTCCTTTGTGTCTCTCACATTCGCTAGCCCAGCTCAGACTACACAGAGGCATCAGTCCTGGGAGGCTTGTGCATTCCCAGATGTGCTTTTCTCCAGGCTACGTTTGCTCATCCCAGTTCCAGACTCATGCAGACACCCTCTCTGAGGGCTGAGTCCCAGCTGTAACTCCTGGCAGAAAACCAGACCGGGTTAGCTCTGGGCACGGTGGTCACTCTCTCTGCTGTCCAGCCCCTGTAAGCAGGGGTGGGGACACATGGGGTATCGGGTGCTGACCGGTGGGTGGCAGAAGATCATGGGATCATGGTGACCTGGGAAGGCCTTCCCAAAGGGTCTGCTCCAGACGTATCAGAACCCTCAGAGATTGGAGACCTTAAACTCAGGAAAATTCTAATCAAATGAGCTGTCACAGTGCAGCATGTCAATCAGGAGAAAACAAGCTGCTTTGCCTCTGAGCTTCTTTTCTTCAGTCTTTCCTTTTACTTATTTTAACATGCTAATGACTTGTGCTGTCATTATTGAGGCACTCATTGACGGCTCATTTTAAAGGCAGTTGCATGAGTGTTGGTAGTGAATTCAGTCGTGCAACCACTGCTGCAGTGGTACAGAACCCTGCCATTACCCTAAAAGAGTCCTCCTGCCCATTTGATCTCCTCCCCAAACCGGCCTCTGAGGAACACTGATCTTTCTGTTACTATAGTTTTCCATTGCTAGATCTTCTATAAACGGAATCATTCATTCTTTTTTGCCCTTTCTTTCTAACTTAGCGAGGTGCTTTTCAGCATCCACTCAGTACTGCATATATCTGTTCCCATTTCTTTCCATTGCTGAGAAGTATCACAGAGCATGGCTACCCCACACTGTGCTGGTCCACTCACCAGCAAACAGACATTCACTTCCTTTCCAACTTGGGCTCTTATGGTTGCTGCTGCGTGTACAGTATTTGCATAGTGCGTGTTCCTACTCTTGGGCAGATGTTAGGAGCAGAATTGCTGGGAAGTGGTGATGTTTCATGTGTAACATACAAGCCATCCTGTTTTACAAAGTGGCTTCTCCATTTTGCAAGTGTAAGTTTCGGTTGCTCCACCTGCTCGCAAACACTGGGTATTTTCCTTTGTGTTCACTATGCCATAGGCAGTGTGTAGTGATGTTGATGAGGCACTTGATCAACATGATAGATTTTCATGACACTGTGCTTTCAATGTGTGCTAACACCATTGATCGTGCTCATTGGAGAAGCAGTCATTGCTTGGAGCATAGTGACTTGAAACAAACACACCACCCCTGTTGTTCCTGGAGCTATTGTTAGAGGGCTGGCCAGCACTGACAGTGGAAGTAGCAGTAACGTGCATGTGAGAACTGTGTAGCGCTGCCCTGAGAACTCGAAAGTGTGTTTACACTGTGGGGTTTAGAATCAAGCGCTCCTCATGTGTTTTGATAAAGGTAGACATCCCGTCTTCTTGTTTTATCTGTTTTCGTCGTCATCCCACAATGCCTTCTACTGATGTTTTCTTTACTCAGCTGTATGGCTGTCACTTAAACTATTACGTTTTCCTTTCTCTGGTTGACTCAGAGCCCATGACCTTGGCTATACTCTCCTGGCTAAATCAGAGTTGTCCTTCGTATCTGATATTTATGAAGAGAACAACCTGTGGCTTGGACAGATAAATTGCTTGGTTCCCAATTCTTTTTTATCATAGTTACTTGTTCCTGTCTGTTATGGACTAAACGAGCCCCCTAAAAATCTACATGTTGAAGCCCAACCCCCAATGTGTCTGTTATTTAGAGATAGGGTGTTCGGGGGGTAATTAGAGGTAGATGAGGTCATGAAGGTGGGAACCCCATGAAGGGATTATTACCCTTATAAGGAGAAACACCAGAGAGCTAGTGCTCTCTCTGCAACCTCCCACCCTCTCTCCACTCTGTGAGGACACAATGAGAAGATAGCTATTCCCACGGCAGGAATAGAGCTCTCAGCAGGAGCTGACCCTGCTGGCACCCTGAGCTTGGACTGCCAGCGTCTAGAACTGTGTGTAGATGAATGTCTTTCAGCGCCACCCGCCTATGGTATTTCATCATGGCAGCCTTGGTGGACTAGCACGCTGTCTAAGGTATATCTGTTGCTTGAACCAGATTTGTCTGTGGCCTCTGTACTGTACCCCAGAAGACTAGTCCACATACGAACCCCTTTTTTCCTGCTGCCTTTAAAAAATGAGCAATATTAAAGATTTGAAAATAGGTCCGTGGTAGTCAGGAGCAGAGGAAGGAGAAATGGGGTTCAGAGTTTCTTTGGAGGTGTTGAAAATGGTCTAAAAGTAGATAGTAGTGATGGTTGTACAAGTCTGTGACTAAAACCCACTGAATTGTACACTTTAAATGGTATCTCCCTTGAAATCGCACACGTATGGTATCTCATTTATGGTGAATTATATCTCAATAAATCTGTTATTTAAAAAATACAGCAGAATCACTAGTTCTGCTCAAAATACCTATCCTTTGACTAACCTTTTGATGCATGGCCTTGGACACTGAGGGGAATTTTGGTGACAGTGGGACAGTCTTAAGTTCTTGGCCTTGAGGTACACCTGGAAGAAATCTTCAGAAACACACAGAGGTTGCTGATGCCACTTGTTTAAAAAATGTAAATAAAAACAAATGGTTGTTCATGAACACGTGGACAGACAGGAATCCTCACTCCCACTTATCATTTCATGATAGAATAATGAACAAAGAACATCTTAGATTTAATATCTTCTATTCAAAAATGTCCAAAACATTTCAACTGATAAGCAAACTCTGAAGATGCTTTAGGTCTCTTGTTGCATTTTCTGATGCCACCGATTATATATTCTGCTTTCTTTTGTCAATTTCCAGTAACTTGTCAGTTAAACCCTGTTAGTATATGGTTGAGTATTAAATATTAGGGAAAGTTAATTCCATTCCAGCTACTTCTGGAAAATCCAGGAATGCGCAGTTGGCCGGCAAGCCCAGCACTGACCACTCATCTAGGGTTTCCCAGGGCCTTCCACAGCTTATGTGTCACCTGTGCCTCTCTGTCTTGAGAAGCGGGCTGCCGTAAAGCTCTCACTGACTGCTGGCTGGGAGGGAGAATGAAGGAGAAAATACATTTTACCCACACGTCCCTGACATAACTCTCAGAATCTTTACTCTCGGCCAGTTCACATCTGACCACCTCCAAAGGAAAGGGAGGGTTTGTGAGAAACACTCAGCTCTGCAGTGGAACACCCAGGCGCGAGCCGACAGTCCCACCTACTTTAGTTCACTGTTGGTGTCTATGTTGCTACCTTCAGACCTAGATGCTTTCCTATTGGATCAGAATGGTCCAATAGAAATATAACGTGAGCCACATGTAATTATAAGTTGTTTTGTAGCCACTTTAGGAAGTAAAAAGAGATGACATAAAAATATACAATCAATAGAAACAATTATTAATGATATATTTTACACTCATTCTTATTAGACTAAGGCTTCAGAATTTGTGACTAATTTACATTTATTCACGTGTCCAGTTGAGCACAACTTTCAATGGTTCAAGTGAAATGTTCAATCCTAGGAAAAAAGCAAGCTGTGTTTAATGGCAAAGTAGTTTATGTGGCTTCAGCCCTAAAATCTAAATAGAACTTATGTGTTATATTCACATCTAAATATAAACTAACCAAGATTAAAATTTCAAGCTCAGTTCCTCTATTACACTGGTCACATTTCCTCTGTCCAGTGGCCCACGTGGCTGCTGGCTACATAGTGGACAGCACAGGTCAAGATTATGCAGAGACTGAGAAGGGCAGCCAGGGGCAGGACAGGAAGTAATCATCTCAGTACCACCCTCCTTGACCTCACACTTACAGATTAGAAGGTGTGCACAGCCGACCCCTCGACATAAAGAATGGGTATGTAAAGACAGGACTTGTAACTTAAGAAGGACATGAACTTGACTTGTTACCTTCCAGGCTCTACAATTAATTCCAAGCCAGAGAAGTCAATGAATCAAGTATTTGAAGCATATCAAGGGGGCTCTTGGGAGAAACTTTACATTTCTGCATGGACAGCTGTGTGGACCGTGTCCTGGAATGCAGGCAGGCCTGAGGGTGGGGTGCAGCCACCTACTGTTTTCAGCAGCCCCTGCTGCACGGGGAAAAGCAGGCCTCCAGCTCCTTCCTCTGTCATCCTGGAGAGAGCACACTGGCCGCCCTCACTACCTTCCTGCAACACGGCCTCTGCTGGGCTCTGCCCCAGCTCTGCCGAGTGGGCCTCCTGATCTGTAACCCCCATCCGGTCTCCTCCCTGCAGCCTTGCCCAGTATCCCCAGTGAAACTGATGGGGGGTCCTCAAGCTGGGGCTGGTCTCCCATGGTAGTCTACACCTGCTCGCTGGCCAATAGCGCCGTGCTTGGGAGCCGCTTAAGCCCTTGGGTTTATGGAGTGAGTGGGTGATGTGCAGAAATCGTGTTCACCATCGTGGAAATCCAGGGACCAGGCTGAGTGGGGGTATGATGAAAACAATCCCCCCTCTTGTTTTTGTCAGTGATAATTGAGCTGAATTTTGAAGAGAGCAAGAAGTAGAAGGTACCTTATCAATACGTCTTTCTTCTCTGAAAACATCTGGAAAGTTGACACAGAGAGGCCCACAACTGCTTTTTTGTTGTTGTAAAGTCATGGTGGAGCGGAAAGGGCTCGGGCCAGAGAGAGCCAAACCAATCACTGTAAATTGGGCTGAGAAAAGCCATCGGTTCCACTCCATCTGAACTTACAAAACACTTGCTTCAAACCCCCTAAGACCCCAGCCGCTGCCTGCTCTCGGCCCAGGGGCGACGGCCAAGCTGACAGGCCTCCGGGAAAACATCTTGAATGCGTTTGGCTGAACTTGAGCGGATCTGGCCTTGGAAGACGGCTAGTGTCGGGCACACTTGGGGTGTCCCTCTTAGGGGCTGCTCCATCATACAGGCACAGGCTCAGTGGAACACATATGCACATGTGCGTGCCTGCACTCACACACGCACACATACACATCCACTGCTCACACTCCACACACACACACACTGCTCTCACTACACACACACACACACATATACACACCCACTGCTCACACTACACACACACACATACACACCCACTGCTCACACTACACACACACACACACACACACACTGCTCTCACTACACACACACACACTGCTCACACTACACACACACATATACACACACACTGCTCACACTACACACATACATACACACACATACACCCACTGCTCACACTACATACGTATGCACATATGCACACCAGAAATTAAGCAGAAAGAACCAGACATTTTAACAACATAAAAAGAAAATTCGTAATTTTTGCAAGAAGAAAAACAATTGTGAAGGCCAAAGTTGAACATATCTGTCACTGGTTCTCAGAGGGCCTGAGCCAGCCCCCAGCCCTTGGGGACCAGGAGAGGGGAGACACTTCTGTCAGGGCAGAGGAGCTATCCCACATGGCCTCCGTGTCACTGAGGTGACGGCAGAATCCAGCGTGCAGGTAGGGGTCACACAGACTAGGTGAGGCCCTCCCGGGGCTGCCTGGGGGTGACTCTGCCCCCACTCCCCCTGCCCACGCTTGTGCACCCCAGACCCAGAGCACGGGCCTGACCCTCTAGGGACAGTATGACCGGAGTCGAGGGAGGGAAGAGGCTTTGGGGGCAGTGGGGGACAGGCTAGGGGTCTCAGAAGGTCGTGAGGTGGACAGGGAAGGTCCTCAGCAGACCCTGTTCTAATCAGAGTCAGAGGTCTAGGGGGTGGTGGGACATGTGTCCAGGTCACTAGGGCACCCGTCGGGATTTCATTTCAGGGAATGATATTATATTTTATTCTATTTTCAACTCCCAGTAAACTGCAGACACTCCTCAGTCAACCAGCAGTCACAGTCCCCCAGGGACCACGCCAGGTGAGGAGAGGAAAGGCCAGGAGAGGAAAGAGGAGAAAGGAAGACAGGCAGGTGAGCATGTGCTAAGGTGGGAGTTTCCTTTTTTATTGTCTGAGTTCTTTGGCTAATATATTCCTTTCCTCAATTCTTTTGTTTTCAATCCTACCCTAGTTTTCTTTATTTTTGCTTAAAATTTTAAAGTCATTTCCAGTTCCATACTTTTCTCTTTCCAATTAAAAAGAAAATGTTTCTTTCCTTCTCCATCACCTCCTACTTTTGCCCTGTCTGCTTATTGCCAGATGATTTAAACCTTTTCCCTTCTCCCTCCTTTCTGCCCTTCCTGCTGTTTCTTTCTCAGCAATTTTTTAAAGTTCCTGAGAACTCCTGGTGGCTCTCTAGCTGGGTTGATGACAAAGGCCAAGCTGAGCAGGCTGCAAGGGAGGAAAGAGGGGCAGGGCCTCGCACTCTGGGAGGCTACCAGGGCCCGTTGTCCTGGCCTTTCCTCCTGAGGGAGCAGGGCTTGTGCCCCAGACGCAGGCAACCTCCAGAACCCTCTGTGGCTGCCTTTTGTGGGAAGGTTTCCCAGGAATCCGTTCCCTGCATGGCCCTGGAAGCCAATGGCCACTCTCAGTGCCCCTAGCCTAGTGGCTGGAGGCTGTCCACCCCCCTTCTCTCTTCTCCATCAATAAGCAGCATCCTTTCAGCTACATTTCCAACAGGAGAGGATTTGATATCAGTGCCCTCTAGGAGGTTAAAGTGAAAGGACTCCTTCCAGTAAAAATGACCTATGATAAACATCGCAGGAAAATTTGTGAAGGATTGTTTATTTTTTTATTTCATCATCTCATTGGAAGGAAACAAACACACATATGCGGAACTGGGTGAAACAGATCTTAAAGACAAAACAAAAACCAGTAAAAGCACATCTTAAAATAGCTCAGGGTTTCAAATGTGCCGGGCCCAGGAGTCTGCTGAGGGTGTAGTGTTCAGATCATGGCGTCATGTGGCAGGGAGCCACAGTGCAGGGCGGGCGTCCTGGCTGGGTGCCCACTGCCACAGCGTGGGAGCAGGACACGCCCCTCCTCACGAGCCACGCTCAGCCACAGCACTGACATGGGACACCAAACAGCACAGAGACGGCTCTGCTGCCGAGCGCCCTGTGTGCCAGCCCCACCGACGCGGCTGCGGGTCCCGGGGCAGCCGCGCCTGTCACTAAGCACAGTGACCGACCAGGATGTGCCAAACACGAGTACAAAGTCACCCTTGTCCAACCTGCGAGCGGAAGGAGAAGGAACAACTTCACACGAGCTGTTTTCACGGCTGCCCTTTGTGATAAGGGACCTGTGCTCCCGCCAGCCCGGTGCCATATGCTACAGCAAACCAGGGGCCCTTGAAGAAGGAGTGGTTTGTGAATTATTGATCAATGATTAGCAAATGCAATCGGAATTGTAGACTTGATGTTGTGTGGGGATCCATAATTTATGAGTGGACAAAATAGGAGGTGGTAGAGGTAGCAGCAGGTGATTCCAGCCTGGTATTGATGACTCAAGACAACAGGAGGGAAGTGTGCGGTGACAGATGGGACCAGCGGTGACAGCTCCCGGCCGTCCATCAGCACAGCCCCAGCCCAGGGAATTCGCCGGCTGCAGAAGCAAATCCGTTGCTATTGTGTCTCTTTGATCATCGTGCTGTTGTACGAGACCAAAGGACACATTTGTTTATAATTTATGTATTCTCTCACCATGAAAGATTGATGCTGCCTTATTAGATTCTTGAGTATCTAAATTTCCAGATCCTTTGTACCTGTGACAGCCGGCGATGCGGGGCTGTGAAAGTGTCCTCGGCCGTCCACAAGCAGAGGGACGCCACTGGCCCTGCACGGCTGTGCCGAGCAGTGGGCCACTCAGAACGGCCCCGAGCTAGTGGGCCTGCTCTCAGTGCCACCACAGCCACTCTGAGGGACTGAGACCTGCCACTAACCCTCCAGGACCAGCTCACTGGAAATTCGGCACCGGCAGAGATGACCTGATCTTGACCTCACAGCCAGTGCTCTTCAGGGTAGGAGTCAGTTGCAGGTGCACACTTTCTCCTTCTGGGAAGTTTAAAAGATGACAACTAGAGTTCCAACATTTGTGAAAATTGTATATTGAAAAGCACACCATTTTAATGAGAGGTATAATAAAAGGCCGTTTGGTCATTTCAGAGCAGTGGTTCTCCACGAGGTGGGGGGGGGATTCTGCCCCCAGAGAGGTCTGGGTGCATTGTGAGTGGTCATGATGGGTAGCGCTGCTGGTGAGTGGACACGGGGAAGCTGCTAAACACCCTCAGTGCGTGAAGGAACCACTGCAGCAAAGGGCCACCCCGCCCAGAGGCCAAGTGCCGAGCCAGAGCTGCTCGACGGAGAGGATGGGAGAAACTGACACAGAACTGAGGCCCCTTGCTTCTGGGGACACGCAGGACGTCCCAGCACCAGCAGCACTAGCTCAGGGCCGAGCTGTGTCATCCTCAGACCCACGTCCAGTCCGGGCTGCTCCACCGAACAGCTGAATGAGTGGCGTCTCCGCGCCTCTGGGGCACAGTCTCCCCACTGGAAAGTGGGGAGAGCAACCATGCCCCCTAGAGCATGGTCTGGAGGAAGCTCACAGAGCCTGGCACACAGTATGCGTACAGCACATGTCAATTCTGTAGGAAATTAATTCATTGTGAGTGCTGTTCCCTAAACAGTGTGAACCCCACATCCTTCACACTGAGTTCTGCTGTGCAGGGCCTCAGCTCTGCGAAACTTTTATCTATCACCTATCTATCCATCCATCCTCCGTCCATCCATCCATCATTCTTCCATCTATCCCCTATCCATCCACTTATCTCTCTATCTCTCTATCTATCCATCATCTGTCATCTATCTATCTATCTATCTATCTATCTATCTATCTATCTATCTATCTATCTATCTATCTGTCTATCTAAGTAAAAACAGTTAAGACAACTTTCTTAATTCTTAGCCTAAAAAACAAATGTGATAATAATTGAGAATAAGAAAGGTGTTTTCAAATAACTGTTGTTATAATCTACAAAACCAAGAAAACATTGCATCATACTGGTATAAATAAAGTTAAGAATGCCACTGCAAACTGTGCTTTTGAAAGACACTGCAAACCAAATGAGTAACATATCGCTAGGTTATGGGGAAAATATAGAAGGAGGCTTTTGAAATCAGTTTGAAACTCCTGCCCTCTATTGTTTTAAAAATGTAAAACAAAACAACATGGAATTTGCTCAGAAGAGCCTTCAGGCTTTTGTATCATCTTTTTCAGTTTCCAACTAAAAGGTGTCGGAGTAGTTGTTTGCAGAAAGCTGCCAGCGTTGCAGTTTTCCTAATTATTTTATGGTTAAGAGCTAGAAAATCATCGGACAGCCCACAGAGCCAATGGCTCCCAATCTTTTGAGGAATGTTTTTTGCTTTAAAAAATGGGACTAGCTGCACACCCTGGGCCCATGGTCAACGTTTCAGGGGTTCCAGGGCCTTGTGACGCCCACCTCTGGACCCTGTGGTCTAGAGCACCTGCTGTGACCAAAAGACGGTGTCGGGGTTTCACTAAAGCCTGTGCTTCCTCTGTAAGGCTCAGCTCGGTGACCCGAGGTGAGTGACACAAGACGCCTGTTATAACCTCATGCGTGGATGATGCCTTGATCAGGTCATAAGAGGCGAGTTTTAGACACTAAAAATGATTTAAGTCAGTGTACTCTGAATTTGCAACTAAAAATTCTGAATTGAAAGGTGAACACTGCTTTCTGTCAAGTCCAGAAGGCGTCCAGAAGGCTTGCGGCTCAGCTGTCAGTTACGGCCCTTTGATGCAGGTGCCCTCCTCAGAACACCCACTTTCTCCAGGAGCTTGTGGTCACCTGGAAGTCATACCATGGCTGGTCAGGTGTGGCAGTTCTAAAACAGGGCTGCAGATTCCTGTACACTCCTCCCTAGAAAGGCAGGTCCATGCCTACCCGCCCCTTGAATGGGGCTGGGCTTTTGTCCGTTCGTCCAGTAGAGTGGTGCAGAGGCAAGGTTGTGTGATTTCTGAGCCCACCCGGGTCACAAAAGGCCATGCAGCTCCTACCATCCATGATCGTGGCCGCCCGGAGCTGCCTCCTGGGAAACCCAGCTAACCTGAGTCTGCCTTGCCAGGGCGCCCCCTGTGGGGTTTAGGTCAAGAGTCCTGGCTAAGCCCAGACCTCCCACCACACCAGACCTGGAGGTGCCGTCCTGATCCCTCCAGACCAGCCATTGGCCAGCTGACCACACTGAGTGTCAGTGCCACAAGGAACAAGACCCACCCAGCCAGGCTCTGTGCTTCTCCAAGCCACATAGTCATGTAACATGGTGCAATGGCTGCTGTTCGAAGGCACTGCGTGTCGGGCGGTTTGTTACACAGCAGTGGACCCCTGCCGCAGCCGTCACGGTGGGGGGGGTGGCTCAAAAGGCGCGCACATGTGATGTGCGTCCAGTGGTCTGTTATTTCAGTGGCTTTCCCACAACCAGGAACTGTACACACAGGTAACACAAACCAGTCTCTCACGTACTCAGCCTTACCACCTCCAATAAAATCTGTGTAATTGTGATTTCTTTATTAAAATGCTGTCAGAGTCCCCCCCGCCCCCGACCCCCACACTGTCATGTCCCACAGTCCAGGAAACACAGCCTCATCCACTCTTCACCCCATAGCTGCAGCTGTGATCTATGTTATTATTCCATTTGAGCCGAAATACTTAATTTTTCCAGTACCTGTTTGGCAAGTTAAATTTCTTTTAAATGCTAGTTTTGCTTTATTTGCTTCTGGAAATGTGAGCAATGATTGCAAGTTTTCTGAACTCCCATGAGACTGGTCCTTCTCTGAGCCCTGTGACGGAACTTCCCACAGATGTCATAATCAACTCCATGTTTCCTGACTTCCATTTCTGTTTGGTGGGGAAAAAACCCTAATTTTTACTTTCCAGGTGAATTCACTCCAATCCAGAGATTTTTCACTCACCCTGTCTCCTGTGTCCTGCCCTCAAAGCTCATCTGCATCCTGTCCTGTGGGAGGGGCTTCTGTCAGCTTGTCCCCTGGGCTCTGTGGTCACCGCCACAATCCTTGTCCTGGATTCCCTTCCGCCCTACTCATCGGTCCTGCCAGGTCTCCAGGTGACACTGCCCAGGGCACCCTGTCCCAATAGGAGGCCTGCCTCTGACCTGACCATTCCTAGCTGCATGGGCAGCCCTCTGAGGGCAGCAAAACGTCCAGGCTTCCCTTCCCCACAGATGTGGCCCACGTGCCCCCTGCTGCAAACCTCTCCTGGTCTCCCGGCTGCCCCGTGAGGGCACAGCCCTTTCTTAGGGTCCCAAGTGGAAGGAGGTTTGGCCATTGCTTCCGTCCCACCCAGTCTGTAAAGGAGGGAAATGGGGGGACCCACACCAGCCTATCTGTACCGATTTTTCTCCAATTCCTATGGATATTACTTTACTCAGAGCCCAGGCGGCAGTTTCTCATCACGTTTCACTAGCAAGTTTATTCCAAATCTGCTGTTTCTGGATGAACTCTGCCAGACTCAGAGAACAACACACAACTGCCTGTCTACACAGAACATCCATCCACGGACAGCCTGGTTCTTAATGACCAAGGAGTCTTTCAAGAGGGCTGACTCTGCTCTGTGTTTAAAAACAAAACAACAGAAAAGGCCCACTCGGCAACCACGACTAGGAAAACACCTGCATTTAGAAACCTAGCGGACTTCTTTCTCCTCCTTGGAGTCTGATGTTTTTTCCGTAGGGCATGGGTAAAGGTGTGTGTATGTTCATGTGTGTACCTTTGTGCAGTATACATATATGTATGCACATGTATGTGTGCATATATGTAGATGTGTGTACGTGTGCATGCATGCATGTGTGTGCACCATATGTGTGTGGGCATACGTGCATGTGTGGGTGTATTGTGCATGTGTGTGCACTTGTGGGGGTATTGTGTGTGCATGTATGCACGTGTGCACAGTATACACATCTATATGCATGTGCACACACATATGGGTGTATTGTGCATGTGTGTGCATTATGCAAGTGTATGAACAGTATACACATATGTGTTCATGTGTGCATGCATGTGGGGCTGTGCCTGTGTGGAGGCATTGTGTGTGCTTTTGTGTATGTGAGTGTGCATGTGTGCAGTGTACATACATGTATGTGTGCGTGTGTGCATGCATGCATGTGTATTGTGTGTGCATGTGTGTGTGCCTGTGTGCGTTGTGGGGGAGAGAGCTCTGAGGAGGGTATATGGGCAAAAACAAAAAGATGAATTTTTGTCTCCAGATTCCATCCAGTCATAGATAAATGCAGGATTCATGAAATAAAATTGTCTTTTCCCTAGTGCCGGACCCGAGCTCGGGGCACACCTTTGGGTTCCTTGACTGAATGAAAATAAACCCTCAGGTGACGATGATGCCGTGGTTCCCTTGTTTTGCTCTCCCACCATTTTATTTGTCTCAAGATAACAAGGCTGAAAATACTCCAGCTGCTGACGTCCCCAAACCGAGGCCACCCTGACTTCCCACTTGTCCCCCTGGTACTGGCTGATGCCAGTTTGTTAGGTAAACTCTGCCTTTCAGAGACTAATTGAGTCCTGAACTTAAATATTGCTCTGCTTGACGGAGGACTCTTTCCTTTGTACCACTGTTTAATGATTTAAAGGGTCTCATTAAACCAGCATGGCCTCCTTGCTCTCCAGCTGTTGCCACCATATGCCGTGCCGCCTGTGGACAGCAGTGAACGGCACAGGATCTGTGTCCAGGGGAAGAGAACGTGGCCACAATGGAGCACTTCCTTTCAGGGGACACTCCTTTTGCCATAGCGAACCCATACTTTAGGAATGCATTAAGTTTTACGTGCAAGTTAATAACCGAAGGCATAGTTTAAAAGGGAACCCATCCCAATAACGTGTTGGGACTTGAAATAATCTGGACTCTCTGCTGGAATTTGTCAGGGAACTTCCTTGGCCGGCCATGGCCTGCGGCAACTTAAGGCCTGTGGTGTCAGACCGGTCCCATTGCTACATCAGTCGCTAGCTCCTTGGACGAAAGCCGCCATGAGCACATTTGACAATGGGCTTGGTTTCTTAGCAAGTAGTATTATAAACATTAACAGCAGCTTCAGCTAAGTGGTCTGCAGAGGGTGATTCTCCTTCTAGAACTCCTGAAAGTGGGTGACGAACTTCCCTCAGCCGAGGCAGTGGGGCAGCCATCACAGCCCAGGACCGAAAATGCCACCGCCACGCCGAGGCCAGAGTCTCGGGCTTCGATGGGAGTGGAAGTGGGAGGTTCTAGTGGCCGAAGGAGACACAGGACACCTCAGACAGAGCCGCGGGCTGGGGCCGTGGTCACTGCATGCTTCTGCGTATGGTGAGAAGGCCGGGAGGTTTCACGAGCAGGATTATTTGGCGGGGTCCACTATCACCAGGACACCAGGGACAGACTACAATTTGTCGCTTCTCATTGCTGAAGTCATGGCCTGTACCTGGGCCTTTCCAAACAGCAAACCGTTGACAAGAAACACAAGATGAAAAAGCATGGCACTAAACAGACTGCAGAGCAGACACTTCTTCGCGGCATGAGAGCTGAACCAGGAGGGCCGGGCGCCGCCTTGCCCCACCTGGGAGGGGACGAGCGCCCAGGGACCCAAACTGTCACCACTGGGCCCAGGGCCGTCAATGGCTGAGACAGCTCTAAAGGACTGATTTGGAAGTTCCAAGTATATTTCAGCAAATATGAGAGTTTGTAAACATGGAATCCACTAGCACCGAGGATGGGGTGTGTTTCAGTGGTGGAATGCACATAAGTTTGCGGTGTGCTTGACGGGGCAGCCCCGTTCCCCAGGAAGCTGGTTTTCAGGGTGAAGGTAGGTGTGGAGAGGTCTAGCAGGTCTGTTGATTGAGGGGGAGACCAGGCCAGAACTGTCGCTGTGCCTGTGGGGGGGTGGTTGGAGGGAGGGCAGGCTGGCAGGGAGTGAGAGTGACAGCAGGAAGCTGTCACCCATGTCTCACAGTTGTACACAGCTTGCTGTTTCTCTCTCTGAACTTCATGGGGACCTCGCAGGGATGGCTGCAGGGGTCTACCCTTCATGCCACTCAGATCTGGGGTAGTCACCATGCACTCGAGTGAGCAAAAGCCAGGGTGTGTGTATGAGAGACAAGTCAATGCTAATTTTCACAAGGAATCTCCTTGGGGGTTGGAGGCAGGGTCACACTCATATTTCTGGCAGGGCTCACGTGGAATGTGGGGTTAGTCATATCTTTGGGCGACAGGCCACCTCAAGAAACACTAGAACCCATTGGTACCTGGCTCCACCTGGCACAAAGTCATTCTCTTAACACAGCCCTGCCCATGGTCCCATGCTGGGCAAGGTCCAGAGTGACCTCTGAGTGGGAACCTGAGGCCCAGGGGCAGTCACCATCTGCCACACCCCTGAACCTGCCCTCGGTTCTTCTCCGATGGGAGCGGGGCACAGGCGCCTCGCTGTGGGACCCACAAGCCAGCACTGAGACGGGCTCATGTGCAAATGAAAGAGGTGAGGCTGAACCAAAGGACAGAGTTATCAGCAGACGCCCCCACGTCCTCTCTCCACGGTAAGGATGGTAAGGACCGGTCACCAGGAACTAACTAGGTTTTTAATAAATGGTCTCGTCGATGAGCTAGAATACAGAGAAGAGCTTACTCACCCCCAAGTCTATACACACTCACACACACTCACAACCACACACACAGCCCCTCAACACCCCCCCACACACTCACACCCACCTACTTCGCCCACACAGTCACACACACTCATATTCTCACATTAACACATACTCGCACACTCACACACGGCCACACTCACACATGCCCACACACTCACACTCACACACCCCCCGCACACTCACACACTCTCACATTGCCGTGGAAACCTTTCCCATTTCCCCCGGCAGGTCAGCGTGGAACAGCAGACCTCCTGAACGAAGCTGTCGACATCACACAGCGATTTTCTATAAAGCCTCTTGAGCATCTCCAGAGCCAGCCTCATATTTTTACTTGTATTTCAAGATGCAAAGTGAGGTGAATGTCAGCGTCTTCCCATGTGGCATTACCCAGTCACTACAGAAGTTCTGTGTGTGCTCGTTCGCTCAGCAAGACGTTGCCGAGGGCCTGCTACACACGGGCTCCGTGCTCGCTGTTGGGTGGGCGCTGGGAGAGGACAGGCTGCTTTGTCCCTACGTGCGGGCCTCTCACTTCCTGTCCCCGTCCCTCCCCCAGCCCTCCCTCTCTGCTTTCATTCTTATTCTGGCAAGCCTAACTATTATCAGACATAAAAGATAAGAAGTGATTTCATTTTCTCAGCAACTGAGATCCTAGCATTTAAACTGTAGCCCGTGACCTCTCAGTGCCCCTGAGACCAGCATTCGACACCAAAGTGGCTCTGTGGGCACTTCACCCACACAGAGGGCATTATTAAGGCCAGGAACATATCAGAGGCCCTGGTCTGTGGTATGTTTATCTCATTTTAACTTAGCGTTTCCAAGCTCCCTGTCCAATTAGCACTTGGAACACTGATAGCTCCCTGAGGGACACACGACTGAGAACTCGACTGGATACCACTGATGGGTGCAGATGGGAACAGGACAGATGAGTACTGTGGTTTACAGGTACTACAGGGCCTGCAGGTACTACAAACACTCCCGATACCACAGCTACTGCAGGTACCGTGGGCACTGTAAGTACAAGGGATACAGATAGTAGAGGTACTGCAGGCACTAGTCTAGGCACTGAGGACTCGTGCTCAAAGGGCTTCGTGGTGTTGTGGGGAAACAAAGCAGCTGACCAACAGTTATGATGTCTTGGGACAAGTGCTATGCCCTGGGCCACCAACATGGCCTTGCTCAAGTCTTGAAGCTGCAACCCAACCTAGGTCAAGTTCAGGGGAGCCTGGCATAAAAGGTGGGGAAAGGATGATTCTGGGCATGGAAGTAAAGATGGTTTGGGCTCTGGAGATGCCGTTAGGAGGTTAATGGAAGCTAATTATGAACGGAAGTGGCATGGGACAAGACTGCATGGCACCCTGTGGCCCAGTGAGCCTCCCAGAAACCTCTCCCAGAACGCGGCGGTGGAAGCAGTATATGGACACACAGCTGGTAACCCAGTGGGGCCTCCAGTGCTCTCTCTGGTCTTACGCCAGCAGAGGTGGTGGGGCAGTGAGAGGAGAGGGCCAGATGAGTATCAGCAGGCCTTCCCATCCCTGATCTGCATATGGGGGGCCTGGGCTGTTGATTCCAGTAACCCAGCCAGGGAGTGGAACCTGAGAGCCTCCTGTTCACCTGGCACCCGAATCAGGACCAGAGTCAGCCGGCTGGGGCTGGAAAGAGGCATGGACCTCCTTCCCGGCACTCCTGGAAGGTTTCAGTGAGTCTTCCCCTTCATGGTTTATCATT
This sequence comes from Rhinolophus hipposideros, assembly GCF_964194185.1. NCBI lineage: Eukaryota > Metazoa > Chordata > Mammalia > Chiroptera > Rhinolophidae > Rhinolophus > Rhinolophus hipposideros. Next base: position 99,721,228 of record NC_138053.1, read on the forward strand.
CTGTCTAATCTCATTTCTTCACACGTAGTCTTCAGAACGCACTGGGTGTGAGCCCTCCACGGCCTCTCCCTCCATGTCTGTGATGAGAATGCTGGTGTCATGCTCTGTGATGTCACCTTTAGGGAGCAGGTGGGCCGTCTTTCGGTCATTAGGTTATTTCCCAAAGAAATATCTAGAAAGTGTCTTTCAGGAAATTAATTTTGCAATTTCAAAAATGCTACCATATTTTTATTTTTATAATAAGTATGTTTAAGAAAAATTAGCTACTATTGATTACTTTACAAAATTGAAGATATAGGAACTCCTGTATTTCTGACACATACCCAAACATCTAAAAGACCCAGGCAACAGTATTTTCAACTACTGCTATTACCACCAAGCTGAAAGAACTAGAATCTTCCAGCACAAAGGGATCCCAGAGACTACTAATCCAGTATTCCTGAGCAGAGTGTCATGAGATCCATGTAGCACTGTTGGATATTAATGGGTGCTTTGGGAAAGAGGCGTCTGCGATAAACAAGACAGGGTAAGTGAATGCCATCAGCCCTGGACAGTTAGAGGACACACCAGCTTATTAACCTGTATGTTAATGGGGCTTTTCGTAAAAGGATTTGAGCATAGAAGGCCCTCCTTTTCTTTTCCTTTTTATGTCATATCTCTGTGTCAACCATTTTCATCCTATCTATCATCTATCTATCTATCTATCTATCTATCTATCTATCTATCTATCTATCTATCATCTACCCATCAATCCATCCATGCACCCACCCATTGATCTATTATCTATCTATCTATCATCTATTATTGATTATCTATCTATCTATTTATCTATCATCTATCCATCCAGCCATCCAGCCATCTATCTATTATCTATCTGTCATCATCTACCTATATTCTTTGCAAAGTTTGAGAAACTGCAACCTAACTTCATAATTTCATTGTTCAAAGTGGGATCTGTGGCCTTAAGGCACGAACTTGCTTCAAGTTCTTGTCCAAGCCAGCTGGATTGTTGGACTCGTTGAGGCACCCCTTGAATTGAGGCAGTTCCTTGTGTTTGAAATTCAACAAGTTCAGTGAAATAGTACATACCCACATTTTGCTGGACATTCTTTATTTTTACAATTAAATGCTCACCACCTAGTTATAACTCACTCTGTCTATACTGGGTGCATTTACACATACTTGGAATAGAATTCTGAAATAAACAGCAAAAGTCTCAGGCCATTCCTTAAAACCTACATTAAGCACCATTCTGTAAGCATTTAAGCTTCCTTTTGTTTGTAAATAGATCTGTATTAAACACATAAAATACATTTGAAGTAGCGGACACGGAATGACGGAGAGGAAAAGGAGAGGAAGGGGGACAGGACTGTGGAGCAGAGCCCCCACACCCCAGGACAGCACCGTCCAGGTGTCATGGCGCCATCAGTGACGGATGACTCGTTGACCAGGGATCCAGGGTGGGCATGCAGCCTGTGTCTGCCATGCGTTCCCAGGAGACATTCCTAGCGATGCCAGCCCCCTCTGAGGGTGAAGGGGCACTCAGCTTTGACCCACTCTGGAGAGATGTTAGCAAGCCTCCTGCTTGAGAATTTGCTTAATAATCTCACCTGCCAGTATTCTAGGCAGCCTTGGTCACCTTGTAATGAGAATTTCATCCACAATGGTCTCTCTTTTCCCCCCAAAAAATGGTGTAAATAGAGTTATAGTACAATCGCCTCCTTTCATCGGTAATTCTGAAGGGACAATCCTATGTTAGTGGGCCTTTTTGGAAGATATATTGGACTTTAATAAAATTTGATCAATGCATTTAAGTCAAATTGAATTATATGTAAGTGGATAGGGTTGACATATGTTTCAATATCTGCAAGTGATACATTATTCTCCAGTGAGCATAAAATTTAATGAAATATAAATACCCATTAATCCTCATGTTTGAACCAATCAGTCACTGTTGCTCCTGCCTGCTGTGAGCAGAAGCCGGCCCAGAAAGTCATCTGTTTCATCTAGGCAGGCGCTCCAACCTGGAAAGACATCAGAAGGCGAGAGAAGAGAGGCAGCATGGGACGGAAAGCCTGCCAGCGCCTCGACGGGCGTGCACTGCACACCAGCCCCGCCTGGCAGCAGCCGCCGTTCAGCCCAAGTCTGCGGAGGTGTTTGCCACCTTTGAAATTGTCGGGAAAGAAGGAAAGAGTGGAACGAAGACTCCTTTCCCCCCAAAACACACTTTCCTTCCTGTTGCACAGAGGATTTGAGGTGAGACATCCTGCAAAGCACCTGTGTGGACGCTGCTGCCTCAGAGTGTGACACAAAGTCATCAGGCTGCAGGAAGAAATCTCCATGGTGCCATCGTCCTAACTGGGGGGTCTTTTAAAATACATGCACAGAAATATAAGAAAATAAAGACAGACGTGGTGAAGCTGGCAGCAGCGTTTACCATCACATGTGTGTGTGATTACCTTGGTGAGCACGGCTTTTTCCTTAGCTTCTTGGAGCACTCTGGAGGTCACCCGCGATGCGAGGTCACACGGCTGCCCGTAGCTCTGCCTGAGTCCCTGCGCGCCCTCTGAGGCTGCTCGTTTCTGATCCCCAGCCTGGGTGATGACCATATCCCAGGCACCCTAAGGCTGCGGGGGCTGAGGTCATATTTTGATAAGTTCAAACCATTTCCTGGGATGGCTGCCCTCAGGGAGTGGAGAGAAAATGCATCCAAGAGCAGAAGGGAGGTTCCTCCTCCCTCACCTTTGTCACCTCCGTGGTCACCTCGTCACCTCGTGTAGGTGGCAGGCAGGCAGCTGCAGGCACGAAGGTGTTAACGTTGCAGACACTGGCATTGGTGGGCAATGATTCATCTGTTGTTCTGTGACAAACCTTTTATCCTGAATGTCTTTTTGGGGGGGCTGCTGTGTTCCTAGCCAAGAGTCTCAGCGAGGGGCAGGTTAGAACGTTCGAAATGACGCCCTTCAGCCAGTTATGATGTTGATTTGACTCAAATCAAACTTGCTCACTGAGAACTTCCAGCTTGTTGGGAGGACACAGGGACAGAGGAAGGCATGTGCCTGGCTCTTACAGAATGTGCCGCTAGTTAGTGGGGCCAGAATGACACTCAGACAATCGCTCATGGAGGCAACACAGGGGAGGGATCCCAGGGCAAACAGAGCAAGTGGGCTGGGGGGCACAGCTTGTTGGGGGAGGGGCAGCCCATGCTGACGGGTGGAGGTGGTCACAGCCTGAGCAGAGGTGTGGAGTGGAGCAGGACCACGCCTGTGACACAGTGGGGGGCGATGAGAAGGAGGAGGAACATTGAACCCCATTTTCCTGAAGGCATGGGGGCCACTGCATGAGGCCCACCACTCCAAGCTATGTTGTCCCTAACTACAGGGACATGCATAGCGTTTGTTCAAAGACCACTATCACCCCTGCTGCAGCTGGACTAGGGCGAGGAGGAAGCAGCCATTGTGAAAGGATGACCACCGCCCTCCCGGCTGCAGGGAGTGAGTGCTTTCCAGGGACCGCGTCCCCAACTCAGGGGCCAAATGCAAATAGGGACCAGCTCCAAGGAGCAGAGCCCGCGTGGAGCTGCATCCCTGGAATCCCTGGAGCGCTTGCTTTCCCAACGCGGGAATGAAACACTCCCTCACAGGAAAGGTTTGTGAACTGCTGGGGGAGTCAGACCCCCAAAGTGAAGGTGGAGTTCTGCTTAATCGAATGATATTTCCGTTGCCTCTAATGTATTTATTGACACTTTAGTGTTTCCATGTACTTAACTCCTAATTAATTTGCATAACATCACACTGAAGAAGGACGTTCTTCTCAAATTATTTCACAGACGAGAGCCATACAGTTAGCTCCATCCATAGTGAAAACAGGAACAACCTGCTGACTAACCCCACAAGTCAGGACGCCCGCTCCGAAGTTCGGGTAGTGACAAGCCTCTGCGCACGTCTTAGAATCTAAGCTACTTGCAGGAACAAATGCCAGTTGACTTTTCAAAAGTTATTCCCTGGTCAGGAAGATGCTTGGGGACCGCTGATTCCAGGGAGCTCAGAGGAGGCGCCTGGGGACCTTGGGCTCCTTCAGGAGCTGGCGGGCCCAGGCTTCTCGTCAGGAAGAAGTCGGGTCACAGCTGGGTCTGAGGCTTCTGGCTGAAACATGCACTTTGCCACAGCTCTTTGTACCTCACCCGGATTTTAAGGCTGCAGAGGGGACGTGAGCGGGACCTTATCAGCACAAAGCAGAACTCCCGTTGCTTGAGGTGAGATGCACATCTGTTCTTTGGCTTCTTGATGACAGGTGCCCCGTCCACACCTGCTGGCCCCTCAGGAGCACGTGCCTGGCATAGCCCGTGCCTGGCTCTGCTTGGAGGTGCAGCGAGTTCTGGCTGTGCCCACGATCTCCAGCTTGAGACTCAGATGGCACCAGCCCACATTTCTGCATGTGACACACACTGGGGAGGACTTGCATAGAGCAGTTGGAGGCCGTCTGTGCCCGCCGTTGCCGGAAGACCTTCAGCAGCGGGTTGGCATGTGTGGGGACAGAGCCCCAGAGAGCAGTTTTCAGGCTCTTGGCCTCGCGTGGAAAGGTTCTGGCTCGGGTAGTAGATGGTCATCAGCTGTGACTAGTTGGCCATCAGCTGTTACCAGTTAGCCATTAGCCGCTGGTATAACTGCCGTGGCTGAGCTAGCAGGCGCAGATTGTGGATTGCAGAGAGGCGCTGATTGCAGTTAGCAAGTGGGGTTGGTTGGCAGAAAAGCGGACGGCGGGTTGCGGATAGTGTGGCTCCTGCTTCCTGTGTCTCCAACCCAGTGCCACTGAGACTATAGTGGTGTGACTCCCCTACCTATGGCTCCGTGGGTGTTCCTTTTTGGCCTCACCATGTCCTGTGTTCTTCTGTGGGGAGCGGGAGATGAGACCCCTCACGAGACCCCGCACGACACCCTGGGAGGGCTGTGCCTACGGCAGTGATGCAGGGCTGGGGGCAGGCCCCCCCAACCGCTCCCCGGGTGTGTGAAGGCGAGCGGGTCAGCACGGTACAGGCTCTATCCAGGGTGTGGTTCAGGCTGTTCTCCGGGGACCTCCTCAGGGCACTTACCCTCCGGGGCAGGGACCAACCCACTGTGCCCTATCCGCACAGCACACGATGGCGGTCAGGGGTGACTTATGTGGAAGTAACACAAGGCCCATGTGTTCCAATGATTTGCATCATTGACAATGGGCAAGGATTTGTGGTCTCCATCAGAAGTAGCCTGTGAAGAGCCATGCTTTCCTTCACTCTCTCTGAGTGCAGGTTAGTGATGGGGTCCACATGGGGCCCTCTTGTGTTCTGAGGCTGCGGCCGCTTTGCATGCGGTCAGCGAGGGAGCAGGTGGACCCACGCCCAGGACAGCTAAGGCCCTGGCTAGCTCTGCTCTCCTGCTCCGTCCCACGCCAGGGTCTCCTGGGGGAGGCTGGGGACAGAAGCTGAGCCTGAGTGTTCCATCCACCTTTGTGATGCTGGGTAAACACGGTCACTCCTGGGTCTTCCAGTTCCCTTATCTCCAAAATGGAATAATGCCTATCTTGCTTTCCTCCTCATGCACGTCCTGGGTTAGATACCACACAGAGTAATTTAATGAAGGTTTAACCAATTTCCTGTATGAAATTCTTTCTGCTGAAATAGGGAGTGTGGTTTCTGAATTCCAGACTGGACTTGGCGAGTCACTCACAAGTCCAGAGCTCCAGCAGCAGCTAGGACGTGGGGGGAAATTATTTGGAGCAACCGAAATGTCTTCAAGGCTGTGTGCACAGGTGCGTCGGTCGGAGGGCTGCCCGTGTCCTGCTGTGTGCCAAGTGCTGTGTTGAGGGCTGTGGCTACCGCATGGGGGGTGGGCTCCCCACAGCTGCATCTGTGGGACCCGGAGCTGAGTAAGAGACGCGGTGCCATTCCCCGGGACTCAGCAGAGAGCACGATTAATTCTGCTGTAGATTTCACAGGGGAGGTGGAAGTTGCTTTGGACAGTGAAGGATGAGGAGTTTGGGCAGCCAAGTGGGGGATAGGAATTTCTGCCGTGAGGACCCAGCGTGAAGCAAAAAATGCCACTCCTGGAAGGAGCTCTGCCGACCTCATCCAGAGCTTCCCATCCACTCAGGAAACACAATCCCAGCCACAGCAGGAGTGGGAATTTGGAAAAATTCAGAGACCGCTGATAGTCTGAAAGATGTTCAGACTTGAAAGGAATATGTCCAGGGACGTAGAAACCATACAATGCAGATATAAACCTTTCTTTAAAAGGCCATGTTCCCTGAATACCTCACCTGATTGGAGGCATTACAGGACAAGGCATGACCGCAGGTGGTGACTAAATGGTCCAGACCTAATCACATGGTACTCAGGACAGTGTACGTGACAATTTCAGGAATAGACGCCGGTAAAATGATTTCAACATACACTAAGCAAGTGTTGTTGCTTAAAGGGGACACGTCGCCTTCTGGCTGGGAGGAAAACGTCCTACGGTAACTGCGGCCTCCTGCCTGCCCTGGGACTTCCGTGTTGGGGATGGTGACTCGTTGTGGTCACCAGATGTGCGCTGTACCGTCCATTCCCTGCGCACACGCCCTCGTGGGCTCAGGGAGGGCGGTGACCCTGGACGTGGTGCCGGCACGTGCAGCAGCAGATGCAGCGTGCTGCCTCCATGCCTCACCAATGGCATGTGGTCCGTGCCAGGGACATGAAGACAAAGCTCCCATTGTCCCTTCTCCCATTCAGCATCAGGTGTCGTCCTTTCCCAGAAGCCCCCCTCCTTCCGCTGCCAGGCTTTCATTCCCAGAGCTGGTGCTCCTCGGCCCTCCTGGGGGTGGGGGTGGCATAGGCTTGGTGTGTGAGGACGTCCCTGGTCTTTAAGTTCTATCAAATGCCATTTCCACTTTCCCGAATTCCTTCCTGCAGAGAAGCGTGTGGTGCAGCCAGGGAAGTCTCACCTGGGACTGTCTTTCAGCCAGCCTCACAGGCTTGAGAGCCCATGTTGAAGTGTGCCAGAAGATGGCTTCCCGAGGAAGGCCCTCAAGGTCACACAGCTCCTCAGTTACGAGCCGTCTGTGATCCCACAGCCCCACAGAGTGGAAGGAACGTGGGGGCGGCTCTGGTAACGAGCAGGCCATGACAGGATCGCATGGCTGGGCTGCGCCCTGGCCCAACGGGTGTGCTCAGGGAACTCACACACCCAACCGGCCTCGCACGCCCTGCGGGCTCCCACCTGCCCAAACGCTTCGGCCTTCCTCGTTTTCTGAGACAAGGATGCCAGCAAATCTGATCGGGGCCGGAGCTGCAGATTCTAAAGTCAACAGACAAAACACACACTTCATGGAGGGCAGTTTGTCTTCCTCTGGTGCTGGGAGGCCCCAGCCAGGGACTGGGACAGGGTGCCAGGCACTCCGGTCATGTGTGCTGTGTCCTCCCACTGAATCCTCCCCAGCTTCCTAACTCCAGCCATCGTCATCTGCTTTCAACACATTCGGAAATGAAGAATTTGGAGGCCAAGCGATTCCATCAAGTTAAAAAAAATAAAAGCAAACTTGTGAGCGGGGTTCCAGCCCAGGCGCCTCACTGCAGAGGTCACACTGTGGGGGTCTCTTCCCAGTCAGGAGGGAGACCCTGTGTCAGCTGCCCACGAAGCACCAGGCCCTGAGCCCTGCACTTCCTGTCTGTGAGCTGCTTCAAAGCGTGGAGAAAGCGACAGACAACCAATCAACTGGTAGGTTTCCCAGGGGTCCCTGCACAGGAAAAGGGGGACCAGGGTAAAGACCAGGAACTGAAGTGCTTGAAAGTGCTGTGGGAGAAAGGGCTGTGGGGGGGAGGGATGCTTTATTAGGAATTATTTTAATTTAAATATATTTGAATAGGAACATTTTATGTTAGAGTTTATATATCTCTATCTCTATCTCTATCTCTATCGATATATGATATTTAGATATATTTTATTTTTTGGTACTTTCTTTGTCAGTCTTAAATTGCATCCAGAAGGTCTGCATGCACTGAGATCTCTGTTTCCTGCCTGGAAGAAGGGACAAAGGTGGGCCAGACTTCTGCCGTGAGCCTGAGGCTGCCCACACGTGTCCCTGGCAGCGGGGCACGTTCCCATCGGGGGCTCAGCGATTGAAGCATCAGGTGTGGTGTGTGCCAGGGGCATGACCCCTGCCGGATCTTTGGCCTGAGTTGGAACCAAAGTCCTCTCACGTTGCTCTCGGTGAATGTGACATCAGCCGTGGTTAGACTGGGACCCCACACTGCGTTCCGTGTGGGACATGCCCTGCTCCTCAAAGAATGGAATGCACCCCTGTTTTAAAGCTCAGGGAGGAAAGGCTGAGGAAAACCAAGGCAACACAATTGTTTTTGTTTAAACAAGGGCTTCCAAGACCCTTCGTGCTCGTATCAACTAAGGAGCAACACACGCTGGTGCAGGTGACCTGCGGTTCTTGTTCCAGGGCAGCTATTTAATAGTTCCATGGAGGTTACCTGTACAAGGGGCTCTGGAATGCCAGTGGACAGCGTGAAATCTCCGGGGTAGGGGGTCCTACAGAGCGAGGGGCCCAGGGCTTAATAGCCCAGAGTGCTTTCGTGGCGCCGGGCCCCCACTCGTCAGCCAGGAACCCCCGAGAACAAAGGCGGAGGACGGCAGCTTCTGAGCGGCTCACATCCTGCCCTGTCCCCAGCACGTGTCTGTTCAGTGTGCACTTCTGGAGAAGAATCCCCAAAAGGCCAAATTCAGTGTTTTCTACGAGGCATGTCTTACAGCCCTCACGTCAGCTCACTCACTGAGCCACACTGTCATTCTCAGAGGGCAAGCTTCCTCCCCCAGAGTCACTGCCTTGCTCCCGTTCACTTCCCCTGCTGCACTGCTGTGGCTTCATGTGAAGTTCCCTGAAATGGCAAGAAACAGTGGAGATGACGACTCCAAAGGACAGGAGATGGGAATCAGCGTCAGGGGTGGTCAGCAAGTGACGAGTGCAGTGGGAGACAAATCCAGCAGGGTGGCCTGAGGCACCCACACTGGGAGGTCGACATGAAGAGGCAGCGCTGGGCGGTGATGGCCAGGGGACCCCTGAGTGCGGGTCTGCGACTCCAAGGCTGCAGAAGAAATGCACTGCTGCTGCTGAGTGGACTCTGGGCCCACAGGGAGCTCATCTGTGCCCTGACGAGAGCAGCACATGGGGCTGACGGACAGGGTGTCCTGCCTAGAGGGGAGTGAGGAGGGAATGAGCGGGCACAGACTGGACCAGCCTGCACCTGGAACAGGGCCCTTTCAAGGGAGCTGAGGGCAATCGGAGTCTCCCCTCCGGTGGCTTCTGTCTGCAGAACTCACAAGCTCTCTCGCATCCACACCCACAGACTAAGACAAATGAAAACTTCGGGCTCCTCCTAACGATTGTAGTTTCGGGGATAAGACGGATGCTAGCTTTCTAAAATCCACACGACATTTTGGCCCTGAAAAGGCGAGAAGGTGGACCCCTGGCGTCTGGGCTGTGGTCTCTGAGAACAGTGGGTGCCAGGAGGAACAAGAGGAGGCTGGCTCCCATGGGGCCACGAGGGCTGGTCACAGTAAGGGGGGGAGGCCAGGACAGGCCCAGGGGCAGGGGTGAGAGCCAGGGGGGTTCCAGGTGTGCAGGGGGCGGGCTGTGGCATGGCCCTCCAGTGCCTGGGCCTGGGGTGTGGGGAGGACAGGGATTAGGTCCACAGGGGCTGCACTCTCCAAACAGCCCTGACGTGTGTGGTCCTCAGTGGTCAGTGAGGGTCCAGGAGGCAGATGTGGATGGGCAGATGTCACCACGAGGGGGCCCAGACAAGACTGCGGCAGGTGACAGAGCCCTTGGGGTGGTGCCGGGGGCTCATGCTGGGAGTCATGATGGTGTTGGAGCTTCAGGAGGGTGGGTGGTGGGAGTGGTGGAGAGGAAGGACGAAATGTGGGTGTATTGGTGGGCTGAAGACTCCTGTGGGGTGGTGCTTTGGATTTGGGGTTTGGGGGAGCGGGGGACAGACCAGCTGGTGGCTGGTGAGTGGAATGCTGGAAGTGGAGACTGTAGAGGGGTTGCCCTGCTCTGAGCAAGTTCATGGCAGGAGAGGGTCGCGGCAGCAGCTGTTGGAACACCATGAAACATGCAGGACCGACGTGGGGAGAGGCACCGGCCCTGAGTGCCAGGGGACCTCTGGGGGGGGCGCTCCCCACTGAGAGGGTAGCCCGACCTCAGCAGCTGGACGGGTTTTCAGGGAGGAGGGGAGAGAGTGGTCTGGAAGCAGCAGCAAGGAGCGTCCCACCCCAGGCTCAGTGGGGGGTGCCCAGGACACAGGAGAACTGCCACCTCTGGAGGGGCCGTGGGGCCGTGGGGGTGGGGGCCTGGGATCCCCAGAGGTGCCAGTCATGGAAATGGGCATTCTGATGACATGATTTACTCAAAGCTCAGTGTGGACTCTGTTCCTGCCTCAGGTGACAGGTGGGGCATGCCCAGGTGCCCGGGGCCAGGAAGCAAGTGGGATCTCGTGAACCGAGAGGAGAGTGCAGCCAGGGAGCATCAGAAGTGACCCGAGTCCTGGGACGACGTCCAGTGAGCCGCCACCAGCAAGTGGCCCTGACGTCTCAACAGCCAGAGGCTGAGCTCAGACAGGAACGAGACCCAATGTGAGCCAAGCATGGAAGGTCCGTGACACACTCTGGTTGTGCCAAACGTCAGGCTTCTCGGTACCACGGTGCTTTAGAAAGCTGCGAAGAAAAAGGACGTCAGCAGTGAATTTCCAGTCAGGGGCCCACCCAATTAAATATCCATAGAGTGTAGTCTGGGTTTGACTCTTATCAAAATAAATTGAATCATAAGCAAAGAAACTGGTCTTCATTTACAAATTTATACCGACTTGCATAAGACAGTGATTAATACACTGTAATCTTTTGTCTCTTGGGCAAAGATTGTACATTTTTCATTTCGTCATTCTTATGTTCTCTCTGATTAGAAACCCAAGATTTTCTACAAATCACAATTAAAATGTGTATTGCTAGAAAATGATTATTTTTGATTTTGCATAATTCTCCTTTCCTTTACTCTTTTGTCCTATTTATTAATTTGAACCGGTCATTTACTAAACCTGTTGAATTTTATGTTGTACCAGGAGAAAACCACAGAGCTGTACAGTTTCTGTTATTAAGTCATAAAATGGAAGCTGAGCCCCGGTAGTGCTGTCCTGTCACCGTGACCAGGTCCTGAGGTCTGCCCGTGGGCAGGAACTTGCACAGTCCTCGTAAGTATTTTGTCGTCAGTATACGGTATCCATTCACACTTCTCCCACTGTCTTCTGGGAGGAGGAGACAAGGGCCAGGGAGGGTCCCCTCTGGATGTATGTGTCCCAGGGGCCCCGGAGCCCCAACTGCATTCAGACTCTGTGTGCTCAGAGTTCCCAGTTGCAAAGAGGAGATGCTGTCCCCACTTGCTCAAGCAGGAAGGGGTTTAGTAAAGGCTGTTAGCAGCCCAAGGGTCCTCGGGACCACACGTAGGCCCCAGAACAGAAGCCAAAGGCCATATTCAGCCATGGGCAAGATTCTTCTGCTGCTGCCACACCAGCCTACAGATGGACACAAGAAGCTCCAGGGGCCATTCTGGAAGAACCAGAGGTGGGGCAACAGCCCTCCCCACACACAGTGCTGATGGGCTCACCCACTACCTGGATGGAGTCCAGGACTTCCGCTTTTAGTTCTTCTGTCGCTTAAAAACTGCTGCCACAGAACTCATGGTGTGGGAAGCTGTCAAAGTCAAAAGAGTGCTCCAATGATATGGGAGCCTGCCTGGGAGAAGAATGTGCAGTGAGCCTTGTCTCCCGTGGTCTGAGATCTGTGCACTGACCACCATTATTCAGGACCTAGCGCCAGAAAAGAAGAAACACACAATCCTTTGAACGTTCTAAAGACATCAAATGCGTTGTTTGGGAAAGGAATGTACAAACTTCACAAAAGCCGCCACCACTAAGGGGGCACCGGGCCTCAGTGGGTGCTCCGTGGTGTCTGGACTCCACACACGTGAAATTCTAAGTGTCTCTTAGGAGCAGTCAGTCTGTTATTACTCGCAAGGACTACAGAACAGGGCAGGCTGGGGACTTTCCCAGAGAGCAATTGTCTTTATCAGACATAGAAACAACTGCCATCACCCTCGAAAACCTGATGTGTGAAAATGTAATTATTTTATGCTTCTTAGGCCTTGAAAAATATTCATCCCAACTCATCACCCCTTGCTTTCCAAATGTCTTTTCTTCTCCCCTTCAGCATCTCAGTGGAGACTTTACAAACTTGAAAGCTAGCCCGAGACACTCATATTGGGCGTAGGAAATGCATGGGGGCCCACAGAAGCCCACATGCCCCACGCACGCCCACGTGCCCCACCACCCCACCCCAGAGTCCAGAAGTTGGGCCTCGGATCAAGGAGGATCTGAGACCGCTTCCGGGCACTGCAGCCGGTGCCGCTCCGAGGTCAGCCCACAGGGCCCCATGCCCCCAGCCCACGGGCCACCTCGCTGTGGGGAAATCTGTGCTGAGCAGGGGAGCCCTGGCAGCTGTGGTGCCAGTCAGTCGGCGTGGGGGTTGTGTGGTCAGCGTTTCAGGGCACAGACAGCACCGCCACCCGTTTCTCACAGGGGACTGCGAAGCGTGCTCACCTCACGTTCAAAGTGTCCTTGGTGTTATAAACCCTCCAGAGGATGGGCAGTAGCAGTGGACAGGAGTGGGCGATGGCATATGTCATTCCATCCTGCTTGGCCAGTGCTCCCCCAAAACTCAGCATAAGTGTTCGGGATCTGAGGCCAGTTCTAACGGCAGTCACAAATGAAGCTGTTTCCTTCTTTAAGTCACTTCACCACGAGGGGTTTGTTTTCAGTCCTGGGTCTTTTAATCTCGAAGAGATTTTTAACTGCTCATATTTTGTTATTCTCCTTAATTCAGAGTCTCCTCTGCTCCATGAAGAAATTGGTGTTTTACCGAAAGGGCGAAACCAAGAGTAGAGACCCCCAGCTCTGGGGCAGAGGTGTAAATGTGGGGGGGCTCTAAGTGCATACATTTGGCTAAATGGGTGTGTGTGAATTTGTTTCCAATAAAACATGCATAATATTAGTTTTTGCACATATTGTAGGCTAATCTCGTTACCCCTCTACTATGAGGAGTAAACTGGGGTCCTTAGGTGACTTATCTGGGGAAACATTTAGGAGAACTCAATGAGAGCCTTTTCGTGAAATGCTTCGGCTGGACAGCTGATGATTTGCATTGTCATAGTTACACTCTAAGAACACATTTTCCTCTGTCATTGTGATGTAGGGAATTTAATACTACAGCGAGCGTGACATATCTGAGGTTGCAATGAAGAATTTAAAAACAGATTCGTTTCTGAAGGTTTTGTGAATTCCTCATAATTCATTTATTTGAATACTGTGCATGTAAAACCAAAAGCTAATTTTTGCAAAATTTTGCTTTCTAGCCTTCCTTTTCCTTCATCATTTTCACCTTGAAGTAAGTTGCGTGTGCCGTAACAGAGGAGCGGGCACGTCGCTTGCTGCGAACCCCACTTCCCATCTCCATTACCAAGCTAAGCTCTGTTGGAACCCCACAAACATCTCACCACCCTGAGGGCAGGAGGGAGAGCAGCAGGACTCCACACCTGAGCGCTGTCACACCTGCAGCTATGAAAAGCCTCCCCCAATCCTTCTTCCCTCCCATTGGCCCAGCGTGATGTCACGGAAGCCAGCATTCCAGCATTCTGGGCAAGCTTAGGTGCCACGCAGGGCAGGCCAGTGACATGCACCTCGTTAGTCTTCCAAAATCTCTCTGGTACCAAGTTGGAGTGAAGAACACACGGAAAGTCTGCACACAAAAAGAGCAGCCAGGCAGCCCTTTGTTCTAGGAAGCCCCCGGGGTGGGGTACAACCCCTGCAGGCTGGCACCAGACGGCAATACCACAGATGTGTAGGGGAGGCCCTTCCACCCAAGATTATTTGCCCCAGAAGAAATCAGAGGTCCAGTGACCCCCTTCAGGGTTGTTTGGCCAGAATATCCCCACCTTACTTCCAGGGGCTCAGTTACATTCATTCAGTTAACGAGTCAGGAAGTGTCAGGGCACCAGGGCATTTCATGGAGAGAAGATTTGATTTCTCACTAGGAATTTAGGCAGAAATAATTAGTACTCAAACCGTTTCATTTCCTCCACATGTAGTTTGAATTTATGTTATCCAGTCATATCAGGGAAACCCATGTGATATTCTCCTAAATTTGCTCACTGAACATTTATCAACCACCTACTAAATACCAGACACTCTACCAGGTAATTGAAATGCAAAAATGAACATGGTAGCAAGCCTAGCAATTTGCCATCTGGCAAAAGAAACTATATTCTGCAACAAGGAGTCTGGGCCAGCACCCAGGTGTCACTAATCAGGCTTGAGACCCTGCCACTGAGCTTTACATGCGATGTCACAAACATCAACATGGTAGTGTAGCAGTCAGGATGAGGTAGGGTTTGCTGCACTAACAAAGACACCCCCCGCCCCGTCAGCATTTACACAACCCACATTTGCTTCCTGTTGATGTACCCACCTCATGGGCCTGCATATCTTCCCAGGACAACTCCCTCTATCTGTTGACCCAGCACTCTAGGCTTCTTTGGGCACCTTTCTGGCCACATATCCTTCTACAAAGTGAAGGGCAAGGAAAGGCAACCTGGGAAACACAGTACCAGCCATTAAATGCTTCTCCCTGGAAGTGACCCACAAAAATACTTTTGCCACATTTTATTGGCTACAGTAGTCACCTGATCATGACTCTCTCTCAAGATGGTGGGGAGATGCCGTCTTCCCTCTCCACACCTGCAGGGAGGGGAGAACCAGTTCTAGTGCTCAAGTGCAGTCATGCAGACCCCAGGTGAACTATTCACAATGCCATTTTATTCATGAATGAAATGAGGTAGAGGACCAGTTACATGACCAGCAAGTGATGGTGCTGAACTTGACCCAGGCAGCCCCTCTATGAAAACCACCATTTAACCACCATGTTTCCGTGTAACACGGCATTGCATTTCAAACTCAAGTGTTGGAGTAACACAGCATTGACCACCTGAGGAGTAGTGCTTGGGGTCTTCGTGGTCTGCAGACATATCTGGGAGCTGGATAAGGGCACCCTCTGAGGCAGCGAAGGGAACTGAGGAGGTGTGGGAAGGAAGGCTGTGTCCAGCACTGGGCAGCAAGGACGAGAATGTGGACAAGATGCAATGCCCAGGTTTTGTGTGGCCAGGTCCAGTGGAGCCCTCGGCCACATCCTGGTCTATCTGCAGGAGGCCCTCATCTGGACACTGGCCTCCCATTGACTGTTGAGGCAGCCTTGGTGACGATTTCCCATTCTTGTTTATAGCCATTTACTTCACATGGTGACTGTGGGGGGTGAGTCACGTCTTCCGGCTTACTGATCACTGTCCCTGAGAGGCCATACTCTGGGTATCATTTTTATTAGGTTGAAATATTTGACCCGATTAATATAATTGGGTTAATTTCAATAATTATATGTCTCTAATTTTTCCATTTTTAATCTCGTGGTTAAAAATAATAATACTTGAAATTGCAACTTAAAACATGTTAGCTGTGTTTCTCGAATCTGGGTAACTCTTGAACCCCTTCTAAGTTTTTGCAGACTCCACATGTTCCCTTAATTTGACTTTTATTATAATGTTTCTTAAATATGTGTAAATTGTATGGTAGGTATCAGTGCCTTATTTTTACATCAGCCACACAACTACAGAGCTAAACAGATTATAAATTAAACACAAACAAAACCTCAAATCCCACATAATTCCAATTGTGACAAAAATGTAATGTGACAGTTGAGGTTGTTCTGTTGAAACACAACTGGAGCTGGACAGAAGGCCAGCCGCTTGGGATCGCATATCAGAGAGTAATTCCGCTAACACATGTGGACCCATTTCCCTGCATCACTGTCTCTGCCTGGCAGTTCGGCGAACATCCAGGGTTCTCTGCTTCCACAAACACTGGATCCTGATTTCACCGTAAGAAGCATGTTTTTCAACTCTTAGTTTAATGTGTCGTAAATAAGGTAAAACCACTGGGCTCCACGTGACAAGAGGCACTGGACAACTCAGGGTTAGGCTCAAGGGTCAGGCCCGGGAAAAAATAGAAATTGTGAGAAACAAAAACACATTCTGGAGGTTTTGAAACTCATTAACCACCTGACCGAAGGCAACACTGGGTGGAGGCTGACATTAGAGTCTGTTGAATGCCATTAGCTCCACTTGTTAAATACTTGATAGAAAATAATGGAGATGTCCACTGGCCATGGGACATCTGTTGGGCGCATGTCACACTCAGAATCTGCAGGAAGTGCACCACTGCTGTCAAGCGTTCTCAGCAACTTGACTTCGAAAACGGCTCTATCTTTCCCATTCAACTTCCGTGTCCGTTCAGTTCAGCCACAACTTGACTTTCACGTCAAGCAATCAGAGAAGTTGCCACCAGGTGCAGCTGCCTATTTTTGTAAGTCTGGAGGTTCCTGACATGGGACAAGCTGGAGAAATTACCGTTAAAATAAGCAGTAAGCCAGATATGAGTGCAAATAATAACCCTCATTAAAAATTTGTGTTCAACGAAACATCCCAATTTTCTGATTGATTGACTTTTGCTAAATGTTAACATAAACTTAAACAAGCCAATTAATTTATATGAATCAAATACCACTTCTATCTCTCTTTTGATATCCTGAGGCTTCAAGAAAAAATTAATTATAAGAAAGAACTACACTGAAAAAAAGAAGTTTTCAATGTGTTGAAATAACTTTCCCTTGAAAAGCAGGGACAGAACTATGGGAAATAAAGCTTAAAGTTTAAATATGAACTCATTTTGATTAGAGGAAGGGAAGGTAGGCATGAGACATAATGAAGAGAGAAAGTGTGCGATGAGGCCCCAGGAGGCTCTTTGGGGTGATGTGCTGGTCCTAGACCGTGGGTGGGGGTAAGAAGGGGACACGGTAGCACCAAGCTGTGCTCTGCTCAGTACCCTGAGTGTGCAGAGACGCTAATGGACAGAATCTGTTAGGCAACCATGGACAGACCTGTCGACACTGCAGTTTTTAAATTTTGCTGTTGCTTTTGTCAACCCAATAGTGATGGAATCCACATTTACTCGATGCAGCTCTGGTGTCCACAACGCCTTGTTGAGAGTATGCTGTATGCACGATACACCCTGAGTAAACTGACTTCGTTTAGGACTTCAGTGCTGACTAATGTTAGGAAAACTATTGAAATAAGTCGCCGTATCAACAAGTCAATCGACAAAAACAATTAGCAGGAGCTACGCAATAAATTTAACTCACTGCCAGAGACACACTTTTGGATAATACACATACATGGAGAATAACCATTTGTAAATTTGAATTATTTATATACTTATTCAGCCAATTAAAGCCATCTCCTTTTTATAGCACACTGATCATTTCCTGTAGGTAAGAGAAACACAATTTAATTTGGCAAACAAATGTGCATGGCGTCTTCTCTCTCTCTGGATTTTTTTTGGTCACTACTTTTGAATAAACGTAGTTTAAGAGAAGCCTCAACATGTTCAAAGAAACCAGCACTTAAAGAGCCAGCTTTCCTCAAAGGCACCAGCCTGGGGTGCCCTTGGCGTGTACACGTCCATCTACTGGCCAAAGACCCACTGTAGGTGCGTCGGCATGAGGCAGAAAGATGGCAGCACCAAGGACCCCAAGAGGCTGTGTGTATCTGTATTTACATTCATCTGTGCTTGTTCCTTCCTGTTCTCGCTGGAGCTATTAGTAGCTGTCCACAGATGATAATGTACCGGACATCTAAACACGTTTGAATTTCACTGTGCAATTAACTAAAACTTGTGATCTAATTAGTATTGTATTAGCCCATATTTTTAGGACTGTGGGGGCCCTTAGAAAACATGTAGGTTAAAAAGCCTTTTTGAAGCAAATCCGGAAGTGGGAGCTGGGCAACACGGTGCTGGAAGCCCTGAGCCTACAGTCAGGGCTGGCAGGACCCCTGGCATCCAAGCCGTGATGTCACGTGCTGCCACCCTGCATAGAAAGATTTTAACGTTACCAAACTGCAAACCTTCACAGTGGAAATTTGATTTTAATGTATGTTTAATAAATTGTGCTTTTCTGGTGGAAACATTTGCTGTTGGGGTCTGAAGTCTAAACACACAGGCCCTGGCACACATGTGTACACACACGGCCACGCATACACCCATGTACACACCAGTAGGGGAGGTTAACCTGCATTTGCATTTGTCTGAGGAACGTGGCTGGCTCTTACACTGTCCGTGTTGCAGAATCACCAGACTCTGACATGGGCTGCAAACCGAAATCACTCCCTTGTAGGTGTCCGCGTGTGGTTAAGTCTCCAAATTAACTGCTTCAAATCAGAACTGAATTTCCGTTTAATAGGGCAGCTCGTGTATACTAACCAAAGACAAAATGATTCTTTAAAAGGCATTTGCTGAGGTTTAAGAACTGTGAGACAGAAGCAGGCCAGTTATACACCGTGATTACTAAACTTCCATGCTCGCTTTCTATTAATCAGTCGGGGGTTAATCATCAGGAAAGACCCGTCTTGGTAAATGTGAATCACTTACAGGGTGGAATTTCCAGCTACAGCAGGTGACTGTTTCCTGGAGTTCCTGAGGTTCCGCTGCTGTAATTCACCGTAATTCACCATTTCCTTTTATGTCTTTGTTTTTCTTGTTTTCCTGATGTAATCTCATTCTTTCTTCTTATTTTAATTGACACCATTCAGAAAATTTCCTACTTTATGTTGGCTTATATATATTTTTGGTTTATAGTAAAAAATTGAAATTAAAATGGTACTTCAGTACTTTTTGTATTTTTATGGTAGTTTTTATCTATCATGCAAAAGTGCAGGGTACATGAAAATTGAGACATTATTTAAAAGACATTCAAATGATTAATTTTTTTGATTCAGTAAAATACTGTTGAGTAGATAAATCAGAATACAGTTGTCTTAGTCTGCTTGGCTGCAAACACCACCAACACCAAACACCACAGACCGGGTGGCCTAACAGCACACACTTATTGCTCTAAGTCTGGAGGCTGGACGTCCAAGGTCAGAGCACCAGCCTGGTGGGTCCCGGTCAGAGGTCTCTCCCTGGTTTGTAGACGGCCACCTTCTGACTGTGGCCTCGTGTGGGCTTTCCTCAGAGCCTGTGTGTGGACATGGAGCTCTCTGGTATCTCCACCTCTTCTTAAAAGGACACGGGTCCTGGGTGGTTTGGGGATTGGGCACCTGAACACATGAGTGTCCACTTCCCAAGCTCCTTGGACCCAGTCTCAGAGATCAGGTCAGGAACTCACAGTTGACTCTCTCTCCTATCCTGATTACTACTCGTTTAATGACTAGTTACCTGTCCCTGAACTCCATCCAGTCAGCAACCATTTCACAGGTGATTAGATGGAAAACGGACTTTTATCACGTGAGAGATGGGCGGGAGATGGGTTTCAGCTGTGGTGTGGTCATCTTACAGATACGCACAGATAATTCAACAATGAAGTTAACACTTAACGTTTTTTGTTTTTACTTGAATAAAAGTAATTAGTTTCATGAAGCAGTTTTGGTGTTTTTGTCAACTAATGTGAAGATTTTAAATACTACTATAATTTAATTTGTCATTTAAAATAATAAAGAGGTTTGTTAGCTCTGTTCTTTGAAACTTTTATAGCTTAATCCAATTATTTTAAAATGAAGTTGCATTAAGTCATGAAAGAAGCTTTCTTGTATTCTTATAACTATAGTGTGCCAATTTGTAATCTAGTGAGGTGCTTAAGGCACAAAATGACAGCTCTCCATGACATCATTCTCTCAGAGTCCTGTAAGCCCCAACCCCGCGTCCTGAGGGCATAGAACCTAAGACTGAGGTCACAGATTGGGCAGCGAGTGTGCTGGAGTCTGCGGCCTCGGCGACTCTCTGAGGATGAAGTAATGCCCCATTCTTAAATTCCGTTTAATGATCTCACACTTTATCTTCATCTAGGAATGAGTAATTTTAAATAGGGGAATTAAATTTCATCGAGAACATGCTTCGGAGCTAAAATCAATATGTAATCTTTCTCCTGTGTCTTCTTACCTATGACGTTGGGCAATGTTTTTCTGAGCACAACTCAGTGAGAACTGTGAGGCACTATCGATGATTCCAGAAGATAAATTCATGTCTGGAGAAGTGAACACACACTCATTTGGGGCAGGGGAGGGAATGGGCAATTTCCATGGATGTTCAAACTCTGTTGTCAGCCGGCTCACACAGCCCTGCGAATGGACAAGATGGGCTCTCCAGAAGAGTAGTTCTCACTAGGATGGGACCCAGCAAACCACTTGACAGAAAGGACCCCCTGATAGTTGCTAAAATTAAAGTTGGTTAGAAATTTTTCTTCTTTTTTTTCCTGTTAATAATACATCCTGAGGATTTACAGTGAAGGTCCGCCTTTGTTTTCAACACGGGTAATTTGTTTTCTATTTTTGCCTCAGAAACTGGGACTGTGACAGGACCTGCAGCCGCTTCGTGCTCCAGAAGGTGACGTTGAGGGCTCGGCCTTCCTGTGTGGGGAATGGGGACGCGCAGCTGGACCTCAGCAGTGACGCCTCGATAATTAATAACATAGCTATGAAACTTTAATGGTGAGTGATCAGTAATGGTGGGGCTGCCATGTCACTTGATTGTTCACAGACCAAGTTGCCTGGAAATATTTCGGATGTTCCATCTGGACACAGCACAATGGAGGTAAAGGAATGCAAGGAAAAGACACGTTTAAGGAAATGCTATGCACCTCACTGACACGTAGACCTCTGCAAAATATCACTCGATAAAGGTTAGAATGAATGGCTCTGTAACTCAGTTGACTGCCCTCCGTCCCAGCCCACTTTACGCATACGCCGCATGCTCTCTTTGTCTATTCACACATTGGGGCAGTTTTGATAGGGGAGAAAAGAGAAATTGGATATGCCCTGAGTAGCTCAGAGATGAGAATGAGGGCCAGTAAGTGGGTGCCACGGGGAAGCAAACTTGATCTCCTTGCAAGGAAGTTTTTCTAATAAAGTCCCCCGTAAAACTACGAGACACCTCGGAGGGTCGTGCACACTCAGACAGAAATCGGAAAAATCAGTGTCAAGGATGTGAATGCAAATTATGCAGGTTCTGCAGAGGTGGTCCCGCTGGAGAGAAGTTTTCCCAGCGGCTGCACTGGGTCCCCTCACTGGGCCAGAGGCTGGGCTCCCTGTCCCACTGCCGGGACACTGGGTTTGCCCGCGGGCTTCCAGTTTCTCAGCGTGGTCAGCTACAATGTCTTGAACGTGTCTATAAGAACATGTCACCTGAAAGCAGAGACACTTTTATTTTTCTTTTCTGGTCTGATGTCCTTGGTTCTTTTCCTTGCCTAATGGTCTGGTCCAGAACCTCCAGTACGATAGTCAGTAGAAATGATAAGATCTTGGAGGGAAAGCTTTCAGCCTTTCTTCAGGTATTAAGTTAGTGGTGGGGAGTTTGTAAGTTCCCTTTACCAAGTTGAGAACGTCCCCTCCTGTTTCTAGTTTGTTGAGTGTTTTTATCAAGAAAAAGCATGAGATTTAGCCAAACGATATTTATATCGATTAAGATTACCATGTATTTTTTCTTTTATTTGATTAATATGGTGTTTTGCGTTGTTAATTTTCATATATTGAACAACTTTTGCATTCATAGAACAAAACCCACTTTGTCACGGTGTATAATCTTTTTTATATATTTGCTGGATTCAGTAGTATTTTGTTGAAAATTTTTGTGTCTATATTCATTGTTTGTTTGTTTTTTTTCTTGTGATGTGTTTGTCTGGTTTTGGTATCAGGGTAATTAATACTGATGAGTTGAGAAGTGTTACCTGATGTTTTATTTTTTTGGAAGTGATTGTGAAGTATTGGTATTAATTCTTCTTTAAATGTTTAGTAGATTTCACCAATGAGCTCATCTTCTCCCAAGTGTTTCATTGTGGAAAATTTTTGGTGACTTTTTTAACCTCTTTATTTGTTATAGGTTTGTTCAGATGTTTTATTTCTTTTAGTGTCAGTTTTAGTAGTTTTGTCTTTCTAGGAATTTTTCCATTTCAACAAGATTACCTAACTTGTTGGCATGTAGTTTTTCATGGTATTCTATTTTGGTTGTTATTTCTGTACGGCCAGCAGTTATAGCTCCTCTTTCATACCAATTTAGTAATTTTAGTCTTCTCTCTTTTTTTCTTGGTCTTTCTAGCTAATGGTTTGTCATTTTTTTTGATTTTTTTCAAGGAACTAATTTTTGATCATTGATTTTCTCTATTGTTTTCCTTTTATCTACTTCATTTATTTGTGCTCAAATCTTTATTATTTCCTTCCTTCTGACTGCTTTGGGTTCAGCATACTCTCCTATTTTCTAGTTTATTCAGGTGGGAAGTTAGATAACTAGCTTGAGATCTTTTTTCTTTACTGCACGTGTTACAGCTATAATTTCCCTGTAGGCACTGTTGTACCTGTATCGTACAAAATTTTGTATATTGTGTTTTTGTTTTAAGTTATCTCAAAGTATTTTTGAATTTCTCTTTTGATTTCTTTTTGAGCCATTTATTATTTAGAAGTTGTTTAATTCCTATATATTTGTGAATTTACCAAATTACTTCTGATACTGATTTCTAATTTTACTTCATTTTGGTCAGAGAACATACTCTTCATACGTATCTTTCACTTGGACGAATTCATGAAGAGTAATGTTGTAGAAGGGAAGAGCTGGTAAAAACCATCCCATGTCTATTAACACTCGTAATTACTGACTTTCAGTCGATTCATTTTTTCCTTGTGAAATCTAGTCTGTAGCTAACGAGGAATATGACTGTTATGGGAGCAGGACACTCATTTTCATATCAACATTGTCCTTTAGTTAAGTAAGTAGACAACATGTAAAATGCTAATACAATTCTTCAAGGGAAAAAACAAATAAAACCCCTTCCTAGGCAGCCAGTAGACAAACAGATGCATGTTAGCACGTCCTTGCCCAGTGGATTTCTGTGAACTCTCAGGGGCTCACAGGTGCTCAGTGAATCGTTTTGGAGAAGTAAGTGTAGTCTTACCGCAGCCGGGTGCCCACCCATGTATCCAGTATCATCCCAGGGGATCGTGTGCCCTGAGCTGTTCATCTCCTCAGCCCAGATCCATTTTCTCAGTGTCACATAAAGTCGCCTCATTACAACATCCCATGACCCTGCTCTCAAATACGTTTCTTTAATTTCTGCTGTCTGCAGAGTCACCCAAATTCATCACACGTGCACGCCCTCATTCTCCCCAGAGCTCCGGTGTCTGGAGCCTTGCATTCCTGCGACGTCCTTGGGAGGAGAAACGCTATATTTCACGTCCCCAAGACGGAGTGGCAGGAGCGCCACGCCAGGGAGAGGGGTGGCTTTTGTAACTCAGGAGCTCTCCCCAAACATGTTCCATGATTCAATCCCATTGCTGGGACAGCAACACAACCACTTAGTGTGAAGGACGAGGCTTTTAAATAATAGAAACTCCTATTAGGCGAATGTATGAAGAAACTGTGGAAAGTTATACCAATAATGTGTACCCTTCAACACATTCTGCTCAGTGAATATGTAAGTGGCCCTGAATCATTTATGCCAGCACGCAGGAAACTGATAAATTCGGAACAAACTTAATTGAAATCACCCCTGGAGTGAGTGTGAAAGGAGGATTAAATTTAATGGTCTCACCTAGTGTCACAGCACTAGACTGCTCCCTTCTGAAGTCTATTTTTTTTTCTCCGAAATAAAAGATTGCAAACCTCAATCAAGGAAAAATGTGAGTTTAATCACATCTTAGAAATGAAAAGCATGTTGCTCTGCCATGTAATGAGACTTAAAGATGTTTAACCAGACAAACCGCCATGTTCAGCTTCGTTTCGATAGTGGGATACAAGCCACGTTTTCCCCCTTAGGGCCACTAGGTCCCCTCTCACTCGACGCCATGCCCCAGGACCTCACGCGCATTCCAGGAAGGTTTGCAGTGTCTGTGTGCCCCAGCACAGACACCCCATCTCGGCGAGGACACCACCTCGGTCCCAGCACTGGCTTACTCTGAATGCACCAGCTTTCAAACGTAATGGTTACACATTCTTGATTGACAAGTAAGGGACTCACGTCGATGGCATGGCTTTTCCAGACCACTAGACGGTCAGGTGGCAGGAAATTGCCTGGAATCGAAACCACTGCGCCCATCACACAGGGAGCCAAGCGTGGTCTCCAGAAGGACGCAGGCTCACACCACCTGTGCAGAGGAGACCTTCCACGCCCTCTGGGTGGCGTCTGCACAGTGACTGGCCTGACAACTCCGGGCCTTGAACGCACGAAGGTGGGGACACCGCTCCCCTCCAGCTCGTGCATGGGAGGGTCACGTGTCCCAGAGAACACAACTCCATGCCCATCTGGCTCACCTGTGCTGTGCTGTCCAGGCCGGTGAGGCCAAGGTGGTAGGAGTGAGGGTCGGACCTTTCTTGACTCCAAGCTGGCAGCGCAGGTGCTATTTTCTTTTCTTTTCCAAAAGCTGGAAGGGGCAAGTTTGTTCATGCAATCCATGTTTCTGAGTGATTTTAATAACACCAGGTGTATGCTCCCCAGCCTGGTTCCCTCAGTTCAGCAGGGGCTGGTGGCTGAGTCCAACAGGTAACCCATGAGGACGTCCCGGAGACGTCTCCTCCTCCCCGCAGGCAGTGCTTAGACCTTCCATCAGGAGTCAGCCTTGTGGGGCACTGGACTGCAGTCCTGAAAAACGACGTCTGTTCACAGAACAAGGGGTGTAAGTTGTAAATGCACAGGGTCTGACCAGTCTGGGCTCCAATCCGGGAATAGAACTGCGCACAGCAGGGTTTACACAGCAAGCCTTTATTTCCCCCGGTCTGGGGGCTGGACGTCCAAGATCAAGGGGCCGGCACATTCATGTCTGGTGTCCAGTGGACACCGTCCTGACGTGCTGTTTCCTGACATGGTGGGAGGCCCAGGGAGCTCTGTGGTCCTTCCACAAGGGCCCCAATCCCATGATAACGGCTTCATCCTCATGGTCTAACCACCTCCTGACGCCATCACACTGGGGGCAGGATCTCAGCATATAAATTCTGGGGGCAATACATTTAGTCAATTGCAACCAGAAAAATAAGTTTCTTTACAAAGGAAACAACCTGTTCTAGAACAGAGCTCTAACCATCATTTTGGCGAGACATTTCCATAAACAGAAAGAATCATTTCTACAGAATTAAAAACAAAAATGACAGAGTTGTTGCTGGTGTTGTTCTGGGAGGGAACATAAATGGCTGAGGGGTGAGGACAGAATGAGGGGGTGACTGTCTCTGAAGGAAAGGTGTCCCCACTCATCACCCATGAAGCTGTGTGTCTGCCCTGGCTGCACAGGGCCAGCCACACTCTCCGCTCTAATCTGATAATAATAATACAAATGAATACAAATGAAAAATATGAAGAAGGATAATTGAATCATCGTGTGAAGGGCTAGAGACATTTTCTCGTTTCAAGTCTGGGTTCACATGAGAACTTTGGTTTTTACCGAAAACAACATGTGTTTCACAATATTTTCCACATCCACTTCAGTTCTTATTTTCTACAATTTTTATTTCCACATTACAATACTGCCCAATAAACAAAAATCTCTCTTTTCTTCCTCTCCCTTCTCTGTCTCCTTCCCTCTTTCTTCTGCCTCTGCCTCTCTCTCTCTCTCTCTCTCTCTCTCTCTCTCTCTCTCTCTCTCTCTCTTTCTCTCTTCCCCCTAAATACTGCTTTGTCCCTGGGTGTTGAGTCCCTCTGTGGACCCTGTGAAACAGAGGTGGCACGGGACATCATGCAGTGTTCTCTGGGTCCTCTACCAGAGCTGGGAGGGACACGGGAGGTGCTACACACTTGCCCTGTTTTGGTTCCTACACCTCAGCGCAGGTGAGGGAAGGCAGTCCTGGGGCCTCTTCTCTGTAACCAAGCTGGGCCCGGACCAACGGAGCTCACTGGAGTTTGTCCTTGGAACCCGGCTCCCACATTTTAACTTCATTTCCAAATATAAAGCCTTCAGCTGTGTCAGACACTTTGATTTCTCTGGTGTCAGGCTTGGTTTTCAAATGTAAATGTGCCCCAGGTTAGTCTTAGCAAGTTACCTGGCCTGGGACCAGAAGCACACCTGTCAGGTGCGGCCCCTGTCCTCGCACCTTCCTGTGATCCTTCATGTCTCATATCAAAGACACCCTCCCGCCCGGAGCTGAAGGCAAAATCATTCTGGAAGGAATTTATAACACATACAGCAATTCCTTTTAGTGCAGGCGCTAAAGTACCAGCATGTAAAGTACAGAACACCATCAGGAAGCCACCATCGTGGCCACGCCACCGTGTTCTATTTATAGAATCTGTTCATCCTCTAACTGGGAAATGCACAGCTCCTCTGATGCCAGCTGAGGCCAAAGGGCCCCTTAGAGGAGCCTGCAGTGGCCGCCAGGATGCTCACCTCCACTGGGGACCCTTCCTGGGTGCCCACCTCTTTACGACGCTTTGTTTCCTGCTAATTGCGTCACCAGGTCCTGGGCCAGTTTTAATTCATTCCTAACTTTTAGGTCACATCAGTCCCATTTTCTCCACAGGAAGATGGAACTGGCTCAGATTCAATCCTTTATGAATCCGAATGACAAAGCCCATCAGACGTGTTTATACCTTCCCTCTCCTGGCACTGGCTCCTCACCAGGCATCATCAGACCACTCTTAGGCGTCTCTGTTCGCACCTGACACTTCACCTGGAGCTTTTATCATCCCCAAACCAGGTACGGAAACAAGGTTGGAAACTCATGGTTAGTTGTTTACTTATAGAAGAGACAAACCAGTCAGGCACTGCATGGAGTTTTATAGTTTCTTTTTTTTCTCACAAAAATGTGTCCTGGAGGCTGTCCCATATTCTGGATCCTCTCCAGAACCTCTCTGAACCCCTAAGCAGGCCGCGGCTATCAGATTGTGGACAGTTTCCAGTTCTCCCAAGAAATGGTGCAGTGGGCATGAAATTTCTCTTTCGGGTCACAATGTATCAGCAGCATTTTGCTAGCCAATAATTCTAGTTGAATATATGATATTAGATGTTCTGATAATGAAAGCAGCAGTTAGAAAGAACTGAAAATAAATTTTTGAAAAAGGAATCCATGATCTTGCTTCACAGATCTGTTTTAAACATGTTATGGTGGTTTTGGCCCCAGACTTTTTCTTATGCATGTGTAGGTGTTCGTGTTTTCCCTTATGAGGGTCAGTATGAGTTTTGTTTGGTGTTTTGTTTTTCATTCTACTTTTTCAATCTAATACAAGCGATTTTGCAGGTGAATGCACAAGATTTTATTACAGGGACATTCCGACTCTGTCGTCCCTCTTCCCTTCCAGTGAACTTGGAGGCATTTCACTGTCATGAATTACATCGTAACACACATCTGCAAATAAATCTATTTGGCATTTCTAATTATTTTCATAGGCTGTAATTCACAGGACATGATCCCGAAACTTAGCTCAATGACTGATGTGACAGCATCTTAGACATGTGCTCTGTGTTCTGTCCTAACAACACAGCTCACTCCCAACTCTCTTTGGGTGATGGGTCATCTCTGGCCTCTCTCTCCTCGGCCACCTGGATACTTGAAAATCAAAGTGAACTAATAATGAGCCTGAACACCTTGATCCAGGGAAGCGTTTCATCCTTCTCAGGTGGGGCTGAGTGCCAACAAGCCACAGAAAATAAGACGTACCCACACACCCCATGTTTTAGGACTTTGAGAACTTTGTGAATGGAGAGTGGGGGCGGGACTTAACACCCAGAGGAGCGGGAACAGAGGTGGAGAGGGAAGCTTTATCTGCACCTCCTGTGAAGAGAGCTGGACCTGGGAGCACGTGATTCCATGATCCTCCTGGGGACACTGTGTTCAAGGCTTTGTCCTTTGTCACAGTGATAATAAGGAACACTGAAAACAAGTACAACATCACACTCGTTTCCATCTGCGTCTGGTGAGAAAACAAGGGTGATTGAGTTAAATTAGATTACATGTGTTTGTTCAATGTTTTTTAAGGTTTTTTAAAGATCATTTTCTGTGGAGCATAATGACATGACACTACCATTGGCTAACTGAACAAGGAGGGGATTTGGATCGTGCGGGGATGGGAAAAGCATGCTTTTTCTCCCAGCAAAACAATCCTGGTGAGGTGGTTACTCCCAGAAGTTTCTTCCAAGACTTCAAATAGTTGCAGGGGCCACACAGAGCTATGATGCACAGACAAAAATCTGCATTGTGAAAGGTTTGATAAACGTCTGCTTCGCTTTATTGTTCAACTGCAAATTCTTCTCTACATGAAAATGGAGCATCATCTCTTTGAAAATGTTCAAAGTCATTCCTTCCACATTCTGAAGCTGTTTACAAAAGTTCTCTATTAATATGTTCTTATGTGAGCGGCATGTTAACGTAAAAGATGTGAAATGTATGATAGCATTGAAAAGACAGATTGTCTCAGGGTTTGTTAGTTATTACAGGAGTTGACCTCTCCAGGAACTCTGCGTTGGAGAGAGAATGGAAAGCTCACGGTCCAGAGAAAGTACCACATTGGTCCAGAGAAAATACCACATTGCTCGGCAGGCTTAGGAAACAGCAGGGCTTCTGTGGTTGTTAATACCATCTGTGTTAAGCTTCACAACTGTAGAAAAATTGTTTCCACTTATAAATGCATGCAACCCTGATTCTTTCCTGTGATTGTACTTAAAGATTCTGTGGATGTTATTCCACATCAGAGAACTATGACAAGTTTATGCTAGCAAAGTATGCACATCCCGCGATTCCAATCTTTCTCATTAATTGAATTACCACCAGAGTAAAAGTAATGTTGCAAAAATATGTTGATGTGGGTGGTGTTCCCTTTGGCAAAGCCACATGCGCACAAGACGAAACCACGATCAAAAAAGAAAGAAGCATTTAACTTAAAATTAAAACAGCTTATTGCTATTTTTCCTGCAAGGAAAATGAAAACCCTGTCCGGCTGGCACTGCCTGCCAATGTGTGCACATCTATTGGCTGTGACTTTGCCTAGAGCCATCACAAACGTGGGCACAGTCCAATTCGGTGGCCTGTTCTCTGGGCCGCTTCACCTCTGAACTCAGGATGCCGGGCAGGCTATGCATAACTCTGGGAGTGACACGGGTTGGCCTGGACAAAGTGCCCTGTTTCTCCCCAAAGTACTGAGCGTGCACTTGTGAGGGTCCATCTCAAAACTACGTTTCAAAGAAGAGAAAGTTCCTGTGTAAACGTCCTGAACATGGCCCTGCCCACAGCTTTCTTTGTCTGTTTTCCTTGACAGGAAACCATCACTGGTGAGAGAAGACCCTCCCACAGGTGTCCTTCTATTAGGTGCATTTATTTATTTATTGTGGTGAGGTGTAGACCACATTCTAGACATGACTGAAAAGGTCTTTGGAAAGTATGCTTTTCTGTAGCTGCTGCACAAGAAGTTCACCAGCTTACACTGTTCCTCGTGTGTGTTTGTGAAAACAGTGCAGAGCTGTTGGAGGTGACAGCTCATGCTATTGCACTCCTACCGTGTGCTGGTATTTCACACCAGGTGGGCCCTGCGACCACCGTCTTCATCTTACAGGTGAGGAGATAGAGGCTCCTGGCGGGTGGGTGATTTCCAGGGTCCCGTGAACCAGGGGAAAGTCACACCCGGGTCCCTGCCGGTCCAGAGTCGCTGTTCCTCCAGCCTGGGTACTGCAGGCGTGTTGGGCTGTGCTGTTGCTGGTGGCAGCCTGTCCTGCACATTGCAGGACACTGAGCGGCATCCGTGGCGTCTGCCCACAGGAGCCAGGAGCACCACCAGTGGTGACAACCACAAACATCTCCGACGGTGCTCAGGGTGCCTGGTGAGAGCTGGCGCCTTCACTCCATCCCGATGCAGGGACTTTGGTCTGCCTTCTAGCCATGGGCTCCAGGCCGCTGACCTGTGTCACAGAGCCAAGGACATCCCCTGCCTGTCCCTCAGTGCTGTGCTGTCCTGCAGCTGGCTGTCCAGAAGCCGTGCCTACCACAGCTGGCGGGTGTGGAGCTCATACGCCCAGCGACCGTTGTTCATCCAGGGTGCGCTCAGGCCTCCGGAGACTCCAGGTCAGATGCTCTCTGGGGAAGAGGACCCGGGAAACGTGGACCGAGGGTCTCGGCAGAAATACCAAAGGTCCAGGCACTGAAGCAGGGCGGTGGGGCCAGCGAGGGGCCTGGGGCGGAGGAGCAGAGTGGGCGGCGTGCGGGAGGCGGGGGGGGGGGGGGTGTCAGGGGGGGGCCTGGGGGGGCCTGGGGGGGGGGTGTCAGGGGGGGGCCTGGGGGGGCCTGGGGGGGCGGGGGGGGCTTCGGGGGGGGGGCTTGGGGGGGGCGGGGACGGAGCGGCCCCCCTGCAAGGCAGCTCGGCCAGGCGCCGGCCCAGACCCCGCCCTCCCGGGCATCCCGGGCAGCCCCGTGGGGCCCGGGGGCAGGACCGCTCGCACAGCCTCCCCGGGAAGGACAGGAACCCGTGTCTGCGCGTGGATTCCTGCTGCGGCGGTTCCGGGACGTGGGAGGCGCGGCCCACGGCGCAGGGGAAGCAGAGCCGGTGACGGGCGACCCGGCAGCACCGCGAGCACGAGCGGCCGCGGACACGGGAACAGCGTCCGGCACCGCGGACCCCGAGGGAGGGCGGAGGCGCGGCCACTTCAGGCTCCTGAGGCGGCAGCCCGAGGGGCGACGAACCGCGTCATTTTCAGCCACAGTCCACGCCGAACACGGCCCTCTCCCTGCGGCCCCCACGCGCCGTGTGGGAGCCCAGCCCTCGCCGTCTCTGGTCCTCCGCGCGCGTCTGGCGGGGGCCGCCTCGTCTCCTCCACGGACCGGTCAGAGCCGCCCCAGGCCTGAAGGACCCGTCCGGTGAATTCCCGAGTGGCTCTCAGCCCCGGCACCGTCGTCACGCAAGGACGGGCAGGAGGGGTCATGTGACCGGCGCCGGGTCACGTGGGGGAGGGGCTCACGTGAGGTCACGTGGGGCCGGCGGCGGAGCCCGGGACGCATGAAGCCTGGGACGTACGTGGCCCGCTCCCAGACAACAGGTCGGGTCACGTGGGGGTCACGTGAGGGTCAGGTGAGGGTCACGTGGGGCCGGCGGCGGAGCCCAGGACGCACGCGGCCGCTCCCAGACGACAGGTCACGTCACGTGGAGGTCACGTGAGGGTCAGGTGAGGGTCACGTGGGGCCGGCGGCGGAGCCCAGGACGCACGCGGCCGCTCCCAGACGACAGGTCACGTCACGTGGAGGTCACGTGAGGGTCAGGTGAGGGTCACGTGGGGCCGGCGGCGGAGCCCGGGACGCATGAAGCCTGGGACGTACGTGGCCCGCTCCCAGACAACAGGTCGGGTCACGTGGGGGTCACGTGAGGGTCAGGTGAGGGTCACGTGGGGCCGGCGCGGAGCCCAGGACGCACGCGGCTGCTCCCAGACGACAGGCCGGTGGCGCACCCACCCGAGTCAGTTCTGTTTCAAACATCCATTTCCATTTAGCGCCTCCTGCCGGGTCTAACTCACGTGCTGTTTAATGTCACTTAATCATCCAGACAGACCCACGGAGAACAGGTTTTAAAAGTGTATTTTAAAGAGAACGATGGGCCTTTAATATTTCACGGGATTTCAAATCCCCAAAGAACGCCAGCTTAAATTTAAAAGAAACCCTCTAAGATCTGTCTTTGAAAAAGTCAAAGGCAGCTTTGGCCTTCGCCAGAGCAGAGGACTCACCTTTTAAAATTACGGTTTTCAAGTCGGGCAGCGCAGACAGTCACCGGGGCGCAGATAAAACCACGACTTTGTCAGAGACAGAACCGTTCCGGGTGCGCGGGGAGGGAAACGATTACCGGCGGCAGGAAGAACAAAGCTGATCTAATAGGCACACGTTGTCTAAGATTAAAGAAAAACTTCCCTTAGTTTTGCTCCAGGTGTCACCCTAAAATCATGCTGCAGGACGTGTGACACTCCTGCCTTGAAAGTGGGGACTGGAAGAAATGAGCGAAACACCACCTGCATCACAGCCTCCGAAGCTCAGGGGAGCCTGTGTCTTTTTCACGGACACTTCTCTCCTTTCATCCCAAATGTCTCAACATGGTTTCAACTTAGGGGGCAAACTGAGAAGCAGAAAATGTGATGACCCCGGAATAGCGTGCCCTCCTGTGGAAAAAGAGGAAAAAGTCATCCTGAATGATGCAGAAGGAAATTTAAAGGGGCGTCTAAACCTTTCTAACCTAAACTCCAAGGGCCGGCTCTGAGTGGTGTGGCTGTGTCTTGACAGTCATCTCCACCCACATGTCCTCAGACTTGACTTTGGTGACCGAGGCGGGGGAGGGAGGGTGCTGCCGTCCTCGAGCTGTCCTAGGAGCCCAAACTCCGGCAGGCCCACCGGGCTGGCGACGGGGCGCCCTGCTAGACTAGTCTCCTGCTGGTGCAGACGCTCCTGAGAGAATCGTCTTCGGAGTGCATTGCTTGTGTCTGGAAGTCATCTTATTCTAGCTGCAGGAGCTGTTACTGCCGCAGTCCTCTCATCTTCCTATGCAGTATGTGTCTTCAGCGATGGGCTCCATGCCACCTGGATGGCTGGGGAAGGTCAGTGGGCTGAGATTGGCAGAGGAAAGGATGACATTGGCCCAGGGTAAAGGCATATGAGTGTCCAGTTTAGACGCCCTTGGAAGCTTTCCTGTTGTTCCAGAGGGTAAGTAGAATCTCATCGAGGTCCCTCTCAGTCACTCGTGCGGTCACTGCCCGTCGGCTGCCATGTTTCTTTTCCTCATTTATTTTCTGTCTTCTCAGGAGTGTAAGGTGCTCACAGAGATGTGGGCAGGCACGGGCCCTCTCAGAACCTACCAGGTCACCACCACCCTCCCCATTCTCCTCCTTCTTGTATCTCAGAGCTCTCACAAGAGAACACCTTTGTTCCTCGCTGTGTACCAAGATTTGGGGAGGAGGAATACGTAGCATTTGTATCTGTGAGTGCACTTCCCGTAAATAGCATAGAAAAGGTAACAGGTATAGGAGCCTTGGCACTGTCACCTGGGCGTGTGTGTATGGCCTCATTTTCTGTTTTCAAGACATCAGTGAGTTCGCCCATGTGAATAGCTCCTGTTTCTCCTGGGGACAAAGCTGTTTTGTGAATAGCCTAAATTTTCAAACTTCTGACTTTCAATTATATGGAAATATTTATCCTCAACCATTTCTGGAGAGTTCTGGGTCTGTAGGACGGAATGAGAATGTGAGGGTTGAGTTTCTTCAGCCCTCGATGGCCTGGTCATGCCACACACGTCCCAAGGTCCAGTGTGTGAACAAGAGGCACTCAGGGCAGTGATGCATGTGAGCAGGACGCATGCAAACAGCACAGCCTTCAGTCAGGGGTGGTCTGTGCCTTTGGACCGAGGGTCAGTTAACCTCTCTGCTGGGAAAGCAGATTTACAGAATCACAACAGAGAAACTTATTTTTCTTTCTGTAATGAAGAGTAATGTCAGTGTTCAGATCCTCACACTGTCAGTCAGGGTCCGCAGGGTAGCCCCATGCCTAGCGACAATGGGACAAGTGCTGGGCAGAAAACCACTCTTTGCACCCCACAGTCAGGGACATCCAGGCCGCCATGTGTGTCCTGATGGTCAAGGAGCTGGATGGGCCTACTCCTGTACGTGGGGGTCTCTGGGGTCTGGGGGTCACCGAGGAAGTAAGGTTCTTCCTGATGTACAAAAGACTGGTAACTTTTCAGTAAGAATTAGTACATTTACAGGTATTTCACATCTCCTAAGTGTCTTGTAAAAAAAAAAAAATCCCAGAATCTTCAAGTTCAAAGCCTATCTGAAACCTAGTCCCCATTGCACATGCTTTGTGCAAATGCAAACGTAGTGGCCAGACCTGGTCTGCCCTTGAGAAATTTCACTTCTCACTTCTCACGAGAGATGTTAGCATTTACAAAGCACACATCCTGCAAACAAGGTGAGGCTTCAAGGGACGGAGAGAATGGTGGATGCATTCCACAGCCAGAACCCAGTGAGCACCCCTAGACGCCATGCAGGACCTGCGGCACCTGGAACCCGCCCCCCCCCACATCTCAACCCCTAGAAACAGCTGAGTGTGAAAACAGGAGTGCAGGGAGGGCGCCTGTGGTTGACCACTCTCTTTGCTGTCAGAATACAGAATGGAGGCGCCAAAGGGGGACCCTGCAACACCATAGTCACCCCAATGGGATGAAGTGTCTGCGGAGGGCAGGCTGCTGCCAGTAAGTTTCCACACGACAATGGGGCACGTGCCGTTGAAGTGTTTGGAAACCACCAGAGCAGCCAGTACCTGCAGGCCCAGTGTGTGTGTGTCCCAGCAGGAGGGCTCTGGGCTAGATCAGACGGACGGACTGATCTACTCATGGGACGTGCACGGTGTCCCCCATCTGAGCTTGCACGTCGGCACACCATCCTCACAGTTTTCCAGAGATCCTTAAAATAAATGATACCAACACAGATGTATTGATCAAAATGGCAGCATGAGGTGAGCCTCTGTAAAGCTCCCCTGGAATTTACAACTAATCGAACAACAATAACTCCACAAAGGATGCCCTGCACAGCAGACAGGCAAGACGAAGAGGCCCACTACTGAATTCACCTAAAGGTGGGAGAATCACGGGAGCGGGGGAGGAGGGAAGGGAGAAGTGAGGGGACAGAGCCGCGCGGGCGCATGACGCAGACCTGGCTCAGTGCTCTGAGCTCGCTGCATCCCGGAACTACCGCAGCTGCGGGAGAGGGAAGAACTCGGACTGCTAGGGCTCCACTTATAGACCACAGGGCTGAGGGGGCAGCATATAACACGGCTGAACCCAACGCTCACGACAGAGACCTCAGGGAAAAGACTGAGGGAAGAAGGCTGAAAACGGTGATTTAAGCCCTCACTGCCGAGCGGAGAACGGAAGCCTTAGGCACTGTGACTAGCCGCCCTCTCCCTACCCTCCCAGAGCTTGCTCCGCCACTACCTGCCTGGTGCTAGAAGCGGAACAGTAGCAGTGTCAGGTGAAAAGAACAGAATATTTGCTGTTCTGAGAACTGTGGACCACAGACACAGATTCGCAGGCCAACTAGTTCCGGCAAAGGGGAGGGAGCTGTGGAAGCGGGACCAAATGTTGTGGTGGTCACTGCCATTGCTCTGGGCCACCTCTCACAGCTCACCCCACCCCTGGCCCCACCTATCTGGGTGGATCCATGCAGGAGTAAACAGAACTGCTGAAAAACACGGGCTCTGAATCTGGTACAGAAAGAGCTTTGGAACTTCAAAAGCTCTCCGCACCCCCACAGGGACGTGGTGCCCTATGACCCAGGCGAACTATTAACAGAGAAGAAGCCCATCTCCCAGGGAATCCACCCATTGTGTGAGAATCTGGAATAGTGCAGAGAAAACATAGCACTACTGTGTGAGAGAGGAAAAAAAAGGTTGCAGTCGGAGAGAAAATAAAACATTCTACCAACAAGTACTGGAAAACAAAAGAAAGACCTCTTCCTATCAACCTGTTGCAGAAGCCACTCCTGTAGATGTCTAGGTAGAGAAATAATAAATCAGTAATTGCCATGAATAACCAAGGCAACAAGACAGCTCAGAAAGAAAGTGAAAAGTCTCCAGAAAAGGAACTTAAAGATATGGAAATATGTGACTTAAATGACAGAGAATTCAAGATTGCAGTTCTGAAAAAAATCAACGAGATGCAAGAAAACACAGAAAGGCAATTTAATGAACTCAGAAAAGCAATCAAAGAACAACATGAGCACTTTACGAAAGAGATTGAAATTTAAAAAAAAAGAACCAAATGGAATTTCTGGAGATTAAGAACTCAATAGAAGAAATTAACAATGAAATAACCAGCTTAGGTGGTAGAGTTGACCAGATGGAGGAAAGAATCAGTGACATCGAAGATAGAAATCTGGAAATTACACAGATGGAAGAAGAAAGAGACTTGAGACTTAAAAGAAATGAAAGAACTCTACAAGAACTTTCTGACTCTATCAGAAAGAGCAATATAAGAATAATGGGCATACCAGAAGGAGAAGAAAGAGAGAAGGGAACAGAGAATATACTCAAAGAAATTGTTAATGAGAACTTCCCAAATTTGTGGACAGAACTGGATCCTCGAATCCAAGAAGCAAATAGAACACCTAATTACCTCAATCCCAATAGGCCTTCTCCAAGGCACATTGTATTGAAGCTGTCTAAAATTAACAACAAAGAAAGAATCCTCAAGGCAGCCAGGGAAAAGAAGACGGTAACCTACAAAGGAAAGCCCATTAGATTATCAACAGATTTTTCAGCAGAAACTCTACAAGCCAGGAGGGAGTGGAACCAAATATTCAAACTATTGAAAGCGAGAAATTATGAGCCAAGAATAATATATCCAGCAAAGATACCCTTTAGATATGAAGGAGGAATAAAGACCTTTCCAGACATACAGAAGCTGAGGGAATTTTCTAATACACGACCTGCACTACAAGAAATACTAAAGGAGGCTATTCGACCACCATCAACAGGGACAATTTGTGGCAACATAAAAAGGGAGAGAGTAAAGGCCTGAACCAGAATATGAGAATGGAGAAAGTAAGTGTACTGAAGAAAATGGAATACTCAAAATATCAAACTTTCTTTTACATAAACTTAACGGTAACACTCAAAAAAAATCCAGAACTGAAATATATACTGTAATAAAAGAAAAAACAGAGGGAAACATCATAGAATACCACCACACAGAAATAATAGACAATGACAAAAAGGCAAAGAAACAATAGAGACACAACCTTACCAGAAAACTAAAGATAGAATGACAGGAAATCCTCACATATCAATAATAACCCTAAAAGTAAATGGACTGAACTCACCAATAAAAAGGCACAGAGTAGCAGATTGGATCAAAAAACTAAACCCAACCATATGCTGTCTCCAAGAGACACATCTCAGCTACAAGGACAAGTATAGACTCAAAGTGAAAGGGTGGAAATTGACATTTCAAGCAAATGGTACCCAGAGAAAATCAGGTGTAGCCATAATGATATCAGATGAAACAGACTTCAGGGTGAAAAAGATAATAAGAGACAAAGATGGACATTTCATAATGGTAAAGGGGACTATACAACAAGAAGACATGACAGTCATCAATATTTATGCCCCCAATCAGGGAGCACCGAAATATACCAAGCAACCACTAACAGAACTAAAGGGAGAAATTGACCAAAACACAATTATACTAGGGGACTTAAATACATCATTGACAGCTATGGATATATCATCCAAACAGAAAATAAATAACGAAATAGCAGCCCTAAATGACACATTAGATGAAATGGACATAATTGACATATATAGAGCACTTCATCCTAAAACATCAGACTATACATTCTTTTCGAGTGTACATGGAACATTCTCAAGGATAGACCATATATTGGGACACAAAATCAGCCTCAGCACGTTTAAGAAGATTGAAATCATACCAAGCATATTCTCTGATCACAAGGCTTTGAAATTGGATGTCAACTGCAAAAAGAAAGCAGGAAAAAACACAAATACATGGAGATTAAACAACATACTTTTAAAGAACGACTGGGTCAAAGAAGAAATTAGAGGAGAGATCAAAAGATACATAGAAACAAATTACAATGAAAATACATCCTACCAAAATTTTTGGGATGCAGCGAAAGCAGTTTTAAGAGGGAAATTTATATCATTACAGTCCTATCTCAAGAAACAAGAAAAATCCCAAATAAATAACCTTATATTACACCTTAAAGAACTAGAAAAAGAAGAACAAATGAAACCCAAGGTCAGCAGAAGAAAGGAAATAACAAAAATCAGAGCAGAACTAAATGAAATAGAGAACAAAAAGACAATAGAAAAAAATTAATGTGACAAATGGCTGGTTCTTTGAAAAGATTAACAAAATTGACAAACCCTTGGCTAGACTCACTAAGATAAGAAGAGAGAAGACACTAATTAACAAAATCAGAAATGAAAAAGGGGAAGTTATCACGGACACCCCAGAAATACAAAGGATCATCCAAGAATACTATGAAGGACTACATGCCACCAAATTCAATAATCTAGAAGAAATGGACAAGTTCTTAGAAACATATAGCCTTCCAAGGCTGAACCATGAAGAACTGGAAAATCTAAACAGGCCAATCACCAGTAACGAAATTGAATCAGTCATCCAAAACCTTCCCAAAAGCAAAAGTCCTGGACCAGATGGCTTCACTAGTGAATTCTACCAAACCTTCAAAGAGGATCCAATACCAATCCTGCTCAAACTCTTCCAAAAAATTGAAGAAGAGACAGTACTCCCTAACTCATTGTATGAGGCCAACATTACCCTGATACCAAAACCTGGTAAGGACAACACAAAAAAAGAAAACTACAGACCAATATCTCTGATGAATACAGATGCAAAAATCCTAAACAAAATTCTAGCAAATCGAATACAACGATGCTTTAAAAAGATTATTCATCATGACCAAGTGGGGTTCATCCCTGGGGCACAAGGATGGTTCAACATCCACAAATCCATCAATGTGATACATCACATAAACAAAATGAAGGATAAAAAATCATATGATTATATCAATTGATGCAGAAAAAGCATTTGACAAGATACAACATCCATTTATGATTAAAACACTTCATAAAATAGGTATAAAAGGGAAATACCTTAACATAATAAAGGCTGTATACGACAAGCTTTCAGCTAATCTCATAATTAATGGTGAAAAGCTGAAGCCCTTTGCCCTACATTCAGGAACACGACAGGGTTGTCCCCTATCACCTCTGCTTTTCAACATAGTGTTGGAAGTCCTCGCCAGAGCAATCAGGCAAGAGAAAGAAATAAAAGGCATCCAAATTGGGAATGAAGAAGTTAAATTATCACTCTTTGCAGATGACGTGATGCTATATATAGAAAACCCTAAAGACTCCACCAAAAAGCTATTAGAAATAATCACCGAATACAGTAAAGTTGCTGGCTACAAAGTCAATGTACAAAAGTCCATTGCATTCCTATATACTAACAATGAAGTCTCAGAAAAAGAAATACAAAAAACAATTCCCTTTGCAATTGCAGCAAAAACAATAAAATACCTAGGAATAAACTTAACCAAGGATGTGAAGGACCTATATGCTGAAAACTATAAGATATTTTTGAAAGAAATTGAAGACACAAAGAAATGGAAAAACATTCCATGCTCATGGATTGGAAGAATCAACATAGTTAAAATGGCCATATTACCCAAAGCAATATACATATTTAATGCAATCCCCATCAAAATCCCAATGGCATTTTTTAAAGAAATAGAACAAAAAATTATCAGATTTGTTTGGAACCACAAAAGACCCCAAATAGACAAAGCAATCTTAAGAAAAAAGAACAATCCT
Source organism: Rhinolophus hipposideros (assembly GCF_964194185.1). Taxonomy (NCBI): domain Eukaryota; kingdom Metazoa; phylum Chordata; class Mammalia; order Chiroptera; family Rhinolophidae; genus Rhinolophus; species Rhinolophus hipposideros. The sequence goes on from NC_138053.1 coordinate 99,760,784, forward strand.
GGAGGTATCACACTCCCTGACTTTACCTTGTATTACAGGGCTACAATAATCAAAACAGCATGGTATTGGCAGAAAAACAGACACATAGACCAATGGAATAGAATTGAGAACCCAGAAATAAAACCACATAAATATGGACAGATAATTTTTGACAAAGAAACTAAAAACATACAATGGAGGAAATACACCCTCTTCAATAAATGGTGCTGGGAGAATTGGAAAGCCACGTGCAAAAGAATGAAACTGGACTGCTATCTGTCACCGTGTACCAAAATTAATTCAAAATGGATTAAACACTTAAGCATAAGACCTGACACAATAAACTGCATAGAACAAAACATAGGTACTAAACTTATGGACCTTGGGTTCAAAGAGCATTTTATGAATTTGACTCCAAAGGCAATGGAAGTAAAAGCTAAAATAAACAAATGGGACTATATGAAACTTAAAAGCTTCTGCACAGCAAAAGAAACCATCGACAAAATAAAGGCGCAACCAACTGAATGGGAGAAGATTTTTGCAAACAGTGCCTGCGATAAGGGGCTAATATCCAAAATATACAAGGAACTCATGAAACTCAACAACAAAGAAACAAACAACCCAATTGAAAAATGGGCAGAGGACCTGAAGAGACATTTCTCCAAAAAGGACATATAAATGGCAAATAAACATATGAAAAAATGCTCAACATCATTAATCATCAGAAAAATGCAAATAAAAACCACAACGAGATATCACCTCACCCCAGTCAGAATGGCTGTCATCAACAAGACAAGTAGCAACAAGTGTTGGAGAGGCTGTGGAGAAAAAGGAAACCTCATACACTGTTTGTGGGAATGAAGACTGGTGCAGCCGCTATGGAAGGCAGTGTGGAGGTTCCTCAAAAAATTACGAATAGAATTACCATATGACCCAGTAATTCCTCTCCTGGGTATCTACCCAAAAAATCTGAAAACATTTATCCATAAGACACGTGTGCTCCAATGTTCACTGCAGCTTTATTTACAGTGGGCCAGACATGGAAACAACCAAAATGTCCTTCGATAGATGAATGGATAAAGAAGTTGTGGTATATATACACAATGGAATACTATTCGGCGGTAAGAAAAGATGATATAGGAACATTTGTGACAACATGGATGGATCTTGAGAGTATAATTCTAAGTGAAATAAGTCAGACAGAAAAAGCAGAGAACCATATGATTTAACTGATATGTGGTATATAAACCAAAAACAACAAAAGAACAAGACAAACAAATGAGAAACACAAACTCATAGACACAGACAATAGTGGTTACCAGAGGGGTTGGGGGGTGGAAGATGAGGGTAAAGAGGATCAAATATATGGTGATGGAAGGAGAACTGACTCTGGGTGGTGAACACACAATGGGATTTATAGATGATGTAATACAGAATTGTACACCTGAAATCTATGTAATTTTACTAATAAATGTCACCCCAATAAATAAATAAATAAAAATGATACCCATTTATCTGTCATCAACTGGGTACGCGTGCACCCATGATACCAGAACGGGTTCATCTTATCACTGCCTGAGCCCACTCCTTTCAGGCATCTGGGCAGTGTACTCATGGCACACATTCTCACCAATTTAGGGCCCTCCTCCCAGCCCCCGTGTGACATCTTGCTTGCAGAGTCGTGTGCAGAACACCACTCGGCTTTTGCAGAGAAGCCATGAGTGTCCCTGTCCTGACGAGATGATGGATATGCTTCAGGCTCACAAACAGGCTTTGGCAGGGACGTTGACTTTCTGGGTATTGTTAGGGCTGTGAATGCAGATTTTTGTCAGGCTGTTGGGGGAATTATAGTATTTAGAAGAGCACATCTTACTCAAAGGCAACTTTGAATGAGTTGAAAGTGCATTTCTTGACAGGCTGTTATTGCAAGTGGATCTCGTTAAATCATCCACACATTTAGGAATTCTGAGCCACAAGAGGTGGCTTTGCATGGTGACCCTACGGTCAGGAGCGCAGGAGGCCACAGGAACCAGAATGGGAAGAGGTGTCTCTCCACACAGAGCGGGGATTGCGCGTTAAAACCCAGGCACTTATTCCCAGAGCAGTGTTTTATTACTTGCAAGGAGGCTTATAGCTCAGCACGACCAGAATGAGAGGTGAGGCTCTCGGCTGACACAACCATCTCACAAGCCAGTGTCCTGTCTTGTCGCAAGAAAACATGGGACAGTCTGCAAGAAAGCGTGTGGAAGACATGGAAACACAATACCTAACTTGTGGATGGGATTTCCATGCTCCAGGACTATGTGGACAGGGCTATACCCATTTTCCAAAGTAACAATGGGCCATTAAGGGACAGAAAAACAAAATAAGAATGTTGAGGAAAGCATTAAAACACCTCAGGTATCTCGCTGAAGAGAAAGTGTTATCTGCCCTCCCTCACTTCCAGAAAAGACGGAGAAGGACCGGCTGTCCGGGGCTGCATTTGTAAGGTAGCTTTTAGGGAACTCAAGAAGTTCAGTGGCATCTCTCGTTTTCTAGGACATCCCAGCGGTGTGTCTGCGCCAAGCAATGATCTTCTTCCAGCCTCAGCTCCTCCTTTCCCCATAGTTAAGGCCCAGATTTCAACAGTTTGTTTGTTCAGCATCAGCTATGTGTGGCTGCATAAGCAGCGCAGGGAGAAGGGACAAAGGGTGACGGACAACATGCAAGGGGGTTGCAGGGCTGGTGTGCACAGGAAGGTGACAAAGGCGGGGTTCTCATCCCCCTGCAAATACTCCCGACTTTCCTAGTGTGGGAAAGCCAGGCAAACTGCCCTGTGTTTGAGACAGCCCGGTCACTGCCACTGTGAGTGGATCTGCTTAAACAAGTCACCCCACTTTTAGGAAGGCGGCTTGCGTGCCCAGCTTACTCACGCGCTCGCGGCTCACACCATTACCTCCTGACCCAGATGTGCCAGTGTGCCGCCCGTTTGAATTACGGGCTTTAAAATATTTATTCTGTATGGTTATGAAAACTTGATCCTGGTAGAAAACACTTGATCTTGTTCTTAAAAAAAAAATCAAAGGATATGAGTGGAAGAGTGGGATAGAATTGCGTCCCCAACAGTCACAGCTTCCTGCAGGAAAGCAGTCACCAGGTTATTTCAGCCCACGCTCCGGCCTGATTACACAGCCCCCGCCCCCAGCTCCTATAACACGGATCAGGTTCACGAGGAAAGCTGCAGGGTATGTGCCTGAAATGAGGTACTGACCACCAGAGACCCCAGGCAAGAGGCCGTTATTCAGAGCAAAGAACCTCTGGACAGGAGATGGTGGGGGCCTGTGAAAAGGAGGAAGAAACCACATTAAGAATTTGGTATCAAGTGAGTAATTGGGGGGAGACACAATTCAACCCCCCACCATGGGAAGGCCTCCCTCTCCAAAGCGCCCCCCAGGCAGGACTCGGGAGAGGAGAGGGACCTGGTGTGGGGTGCTGACTGGTGACCATGCGATGGACCTGTCAGCCCCATGGCCCGCCCCTGACCCCAGCCCCACCGGGCCCTGAGTCCTCACCTGCTCTCTGTCCTCCAGGCAGTAACACTAGCCACCGGGGCGCACCGAGATGACCCTCCGGCCGGGATCACTGGCATCCTGATGACCCCGGGTCACCGATTTCCCCGAAACCACGTGACCTCCTGCTGTGGAGAACATCTACCTGCCCCTTTCGCTTAATGGGCTCCTGGAAATAAAACGTGGACAATGATTAAAAGAATGATTGCATCTTCCCTCTTCATGCATTAGTAATGCAGCCATCAGTGAAGCCCCACCTGCTTTCCACTGACACTTGTTTACCTGCTGTCTGCACCGTTCACGAACGCTCTTCCTGCCGAGTGACCAAGCTCCAGGCCAGGGTGGCAGGGACTTCTAGTGAAGCGTGGCTTTAATTACAGGTGTCCCACGTGGGGCGTTCTTCTCCCCATGAACCCCAGTTTACTGCGGTGATCGCAGACAGCAGGAAGAAAAGCTGCATCCACACATGCAGCCCGAGTGGGCTCCTCACACGCTCACAGCAGGGTCCCCCCACTGGCGACCCTAAGGCCTGCGCTGGCCACCTCAGCACGCTGTTCTCCAATGTGTGGCCACGTCATGCACATGATCCTAGAGTCCACTCTCTGAGCTGAAAAGCAGTGTTGCCATCTCAGATTTGTCGGTCGGGCGCTGCAGGGTTCGTCCCTGACGTTGCTCATCTCCACTTGCTTTCTGTCCTGGAATGGAGAGACAGGCTCGGGAGCGCTTCCTGGAGGTCCAATGAGGGGTCATGTGTCCAGGGCGTTTGGCGAAAACCTCCTGCTAAGTCCTGTGTGTGCTGAACTGGTGACAATCAATTCAGTGTCTGCACACAGGAGCTGAACCATGCCAGACCCAGCTACCCCAGGTACTGCCAACCGTGGGAGGCAAGGCCCCCAGGGAGGCCTGGCAAGTTCGCGGGCCTCATGCACCTTGGGCGTGGCCACATTGTGAGGATATTTGAATCATAATTTCCATCTGCCCCATGAGGGTGACTGGCCCTTGGTTAGAGCGAGCTCCCAAGTCTCCATGACCACACCCTGGGCAACACCGGCCCAGTAACTGGGGCCTTCACGTTCTCCACTTCTCTCTCGCCCTAGTGTTGGAGAGCCCAACCCTCTCTGTGGGCACCCAAAGTCGCTTGCCTCTACAAGGTTAGGGCTGGACACTGGATGTCTGCCCATCACGGCCAGGAGAAGCAGGTCAGGAGGAGGAAACACATGTCTGTCCACTGGGATGAAGGCATCATCTTCTCCTGACCTGAACCTGTGAGAGGACCCCTGAGGGCCGGCACCTGCAGACCCCGTGGGGGGTCAGCGCTGTGCCAGCCCTCCTGCCCCAACACAGGGACACACGCACACATGCGCACACACGCTGTGTACGCACACACACACATGAAGACACACATACATGCCACACAGGCACACAGACCACACACACATGCGTGACACACACACACGTTCCACAGACCTTCTGGCTCCAGCTGCTCCTTGCCAGGGCTCGTTTCCAGGCTCTCTGCGGCCCTGCAGGCAGCTGCATCTCATCTATGGCTGCTCAGATGTTTGTTCCTCCAAAGAGACTCTGCTCCATGTTTTATAAGACAAACACACAACTCTACATTTATAAAAGTATCTGCAGTCTTTAAATGAAGAGATTTCCACTGACTCACAATGCTGGGAGACCCCACTTGTCCACTTTGACGTGTGTTTTTCTAAGTGGGCAGAAGGACGTCTGTGAGGTTGTGTGAGTCCCTTTGTTCCTAGGATGTTCGGTTGATGTGCCTCAAAGTGGCAGCAGGAGCAACTACTGGAAACGTGTCTTTTTAGCCGTGGTCTCCGGAGGCTGGAGCAGTGCGTCCAACCCAGGAGTGGGACCCACACCTGCGTCTGTGCCCTCGGCCTTAAAATACAGCCTTCCAGGAACCTGCACTGGGGCTAAACCGTAAACACCTTGGAAAACTTTGCCAACGTGTCTCAAAATAGGCAGCTGGAATTTTTTTTATCATTTCCAGGTGTGTTTGAGGGGAGGATGGTTCTTACAGATCCAAACCCCAAAAGTTATACCCACACATTTCAAAGAGGTTCTGCTTGTTCTGAAAGGACTGTAGAATGCCCCCAAATCAAGGGTACCATTCAACACGTTTTCAGTAAAAGCTTAAACGTCGTTTTCTCCCAAACAGTCTCCTCCTAGGTACAAATTTCTAATTCCAAACTCTGGGAAGAGACAGCCCTGCCACCAGCCATTGAACTTGTGGCATTACTAGACTGTGCATGGACTAAAATGTGCTGAGGACTCTCCAATTTGAGAACCTGGGATAGAATGTCACCGGTCACCCCCCTGCCCTGAAGCTCTGTGACACATTGGTGTCCCCAGAATACCAGCTCGATCAGGGCAGCAGTTACATGTTTCCCCTTGGGCAAACATGTGAGGCTGAGAGTCCTGTATTAGGAAGAACATTGTATTCTCACTGGAAATTTTACAACATTGAAAGTTGATAAGAAAGTTGCTTGTCGTGAAAATACTAATTCAGGCCCATCAAAGCATAACTGTGATTCATGTTTCATTTTTAACTTTTACTTTTTGAGCAGTATCAGGTTGGGGTCTTTACCTCAGTATTGGGCATGGGGTTTGGGAGAGTTCCTGCACCCCTCAAAGGTTGCACATTTCACATTAGATTCTTAGGAGCATCGTGGGACAAAAGTCACACTGAGGCGTGGCTACACGAGAAGGTCCTGGAAGTGGTCACCTGCCCTGGAACCAGTGCACCACGCTCACCGACTGTGTGACGCCCTGAGCTGCAGAGCCTGCAGCCTCTCCACGGGTCACCCCAGGCATGCCCCTGCTCGCCTCTTCACAGTGGGACCATCCTGTCCAGCCCTGACCACAGTCGTCACCACCTGCTCAAGGTGCTTTCAGAAGTCTGTGATCACTTGAAGCAACATGCATTCTGGCCTTTAAAGTCCCCCATCCCCTGCAGCCACCCTCTCTTTACCTAAGGACATTTCCCACTGCTCGCCAGCACCACTCACATTTCTTCAGGGTCTTCTGATGTGTGATGTCCTTGCACATCATGTCCATGTCCTTCTCCTGACTGGGACACGCTGGGCTTCCACCCCTAGTGTCTCGATGCAGGGGCATTGGCATTTGCACATGGTCATATTGTCTTTTCAGGAGTGTCCAGGGAAGTAAGTGCACATGTGACACTCCCCACTCTGACCCCTCCACCCTCCACCGTCTGCATGCTGAGTGAACATAAAGGCCAGGGACTTTATGTTTCATTACTGCCCCACTGCAACCAGTCACAATTTGGGCACACAGTTTCAGAAATGCTGTGGGCTTTCAGTCTGCCGAGGGAAGTGAGGGGGCCCCTCGGACCCAGCCCTCTGGGTCCCTTACTGATGTAGGACGTCTGTCTCTTTCCACACGCCAACATCTCTGCCATGAAGAGCAAATGACAGTGCCGTGAGAGCTAAGGTTCTTGTTGTGGCAGCGGCATCTGCTCCAGAGTGACACCCAGTGTTTCACTGACGGGGCTGAAAATAACACCTCAGCTTCTACTGAACGCAGCAAGATCCCCTGTTGGGCTTTCCCTCCCAGCAGGGCGAAGCAGCTCGGGACACTGCCCATTGCTACGGTGTGGGGACACCAGATAGAGCAGGTGGAGCAGGTCTGCGTTCCAATCGCCGGGAGTGGGGCAGGAAGAGCGCAGTCTGCCCCCAGAATAGTCATGCTCTTCTGTGTGCTATCAAAGCTGGTCCTTGGAGCAATTGTGTTAGTTGTCTGTCCTCGCCGTTTGCTGCCACTCTGTGTACCCAGACATAAAAACCGGGATCACGGCTTCATCACAACTTGTGTCTCCCTTGCACACCTTTCCGGGTCTTCAGGAATTCTTCTGAAAGTTTCAAGGGGTCCCTGGTGGACGTGTGCATTCTGTACCCGGGGCCAGTTGAAATTCAAGTTGACATTCGTGAGCAGCCTGGCGCAGTCCCTTCAGGCCACGGGTCAGTCACACTCTGCACCTGGCCTTCACTGTAGCTCTTGCGTTATTGACACTTTTTGGCTCAGGGGGAAGGTTTAGGACAGATTCCCCTCCAGGCTGTTGGACTTAATGTTTCTAAAAACTGCCCAGACCCCGCAGCATGGCAGCTGGACCATGAACTGTAGACGGAAGCACTGTCCTGGGAACTTTCCAAATAAGAGAAAAAAGGCAGGGTAGGGGATACTGAGCCTTTCACCCAGGAAGTGCTCACCTGGGCTTCTGAGCGCTTCATGCAGCCTAGACCTTATCAGCACACAGGGAAGCAGGACGCCCATGACAGCTGAAACACTTCTGTCTGCTCCTGTGACTTTGGTAATGGAGACCCCGCACATTTTCCTGGTGGGCTCCATATCTGAAGAAGGAATTGTACAGTCAACGTAATGTACCGACAATATGATTGCCAGAGTTCCAAAAAATCATGAAAGATGGGCAAAGGCAGCACAGCTTATAAAGAAATCTTATACAGTGATCACATGTCCTTTCATGGATAGACAAAACTACCTCTTGAAGATTACTGTAAGAGGAAATTTTAAACCTGATTTTTTTCAGGGGTTGCCAAAAGAAAGGATATTTGGAGAATGGTGCTGAGAAAATAATGCTGTTTGAGTAACCTAGAGACCACATTATCAGTAAGTCAGTTCACAGAGGAATGCCTGGAATAAAAATAAGGCCAGTATTTATGTGTGTGTGTGTGTGTGTATACATGTGTGTATGTGTGTGTGTTTATGTGTGTGGTGTGCATGTGAGTGGTGTATATGTGATACGTGTACGTGTGTGGTGTATAATAGCTGTATGTGCATGTGTGTGCACGCTGCATGTATGCATGTCTACGCATGTGGTGTGCATGTGGGTCTACATGTGATGTGTGCATGTGTGCGTGTGTGCATGCGTGTGTGTGTGTGTGTGTGTGTGTTCTGTCAGTCACAAACTTTCTTGGTTTCACTGCTCCGAAAATCAACTCTGGTTAAAATCGTGTATGCAATAAGCAGGTGCCCCCTCTCTGGCGGAGCCCCTGGTCCTGCGCGGGTCTAACATCCACCCACCCAGTGCGGTGCAGGTGATTGATGTGACCTCCATCTTTGCTGAAGCACCTACACCCTCGTGTCCGAACCCCAGGATGTCAGTTCGCTATCTCCAGCACTAGTGAAAGAGAGTTGATAAGCGCAGCCCAGAGACAGACATTTAACATGATCCGCTGGGCCACACCTCAGTTATTTCATCTGGACATTATATGTCTGTTTTACTTCCTGTCTGATTTCTTATTTAATAAAAAAGGAGATCTTTTTTTTTTTTTTTTAACCTGGATTTCTTGTCAATCCAATATTGATGTGGGAAATTGGTCTCTTGTTTTCCTCTTGCGAGTGAGAAAGTGTTCTTGGAAAACACTTTTTTGATTCTGGAGAACTCACTCAGGAAATTCCACCAGCGGGATGCCTGTACCCCTCAAAGAGTGTCAGAGGAAATGGGCCAGCTGTCCTCTGCCATCTACGCCGCCATTGTTTCATTCACCTTGCAAATGCTGTTGAGGGCACCCAGAGAATACGGAAACTTGCCATGGTTTAGTTATAAAGGGAATTCCACATTAGTCAGTCTGTGTTACACTGGGTCCCATGAAAATTAAAGTCAGTTGACAAAACGCTCTCATTAGTGGGTAGATTGAAGAAGGTGGTGGTCCCTGTGTGGACCCCTAAAGAGAGTATTCAAAAGCAGTTTGAGTGCATTTGTTTCTTAGAAAATTGTATTAGTCGAGTGATAATACATTTATGAGAAGTGAGTACCAGTTATTAAAAATATTCAACAAGGAGTTGTTGAGTACTGGTCATATGCCAAGCATGCCTGGGTCCTGGGGTGCAGCTGTGAAGATGGAGGCCAGCCCCAGGCCTCATAACCCTTGTCATCCAGTGCAATTTTTCCCCATTTCGAATAATTTCTCTCCTTAACTTTTTTATTACAAGTTCTTTGTTCTGTTCCTATGCTTATTATATTTTAACTTATGAAAAATAAGATTTAACCTCACTAAATTGCTGTTTCTGCCTGGTTGATGGTTTATACAGTCAACTTACGTACTGGAAATGATTACAGAAACTTATCGTGCTTCTTAGTGTATCCAATATTCTAAGGACAAGGCCACTTTAAGAAAATCTAAGGTAAGTTAAATTTTTTTTTTAAGTTTATTGGGGTAACAATTGTTAGTGAAATTACATAGATTTCAGGTGTACAATTCTGTGTTACATCATCTATAAATCCCATTGTGTGTTCACCACCCAGAGTCAGTTCTCCTTCCATCACCATATATTTGATCCCCCTTACCCTCATCTACCACCCCCCAATCCCCTTACCCTCTGGTAACCACTAAACTATTGTCTGTGTCTATGAGTTTTTGTTTCCTCTTTGTTTGTCTTATTCCTTTGTTGTTTTCAGTTTTATATCCCACATATCAGTAAAATCATATGGTTCTTGACTTTTTCTGTCTGACTTATTTCGCTTAGCATAATAATCACAAGATCCATCCATGTCGTCACAAATGGTCCTATTTCATCTTTTCTTACCGCCGAATAGTATTCCATTGTGTATATATACCACAACTTCTTTATCCATTCATCTATCGAAGGACATTTTGGTTGTTTCCATGTCTTGGCCACCGTAAACAAAGCTGCAATGAGCATTAGAGCACACGTGTCTTTATGTATAAATGTTTTCAGATTTTTTGGATAGATGACCAGGAGAGGGATTGCTGGGTCATATGGTAATTCTATTCATAATTTTTTGAGGAACCTCCACACTGCCTTCCAAAGCGACTGACTGCACCAATCTGCATTCCCACCAACAGTGCATGAACTGTTAAGGAGTACGATTCATTTTGTGTTATCAACACATGAAATACAGAATTTCTTTGAATAGCAGTGTCATAGTTGGGATTCAGTTATGATTCAATTTGTATGAATCATTACTCCAAATTCCACAATAGAGGCTTTGTCAAAACCTGTGCATTGTCTGATGTGGGATGACAGTGTCCAGTCTGTGTCACCAGTGGGGGTGCTCAGGGAGTAGAAATGCCTCATCATCACAAGCATTAACAATGTCCGCAGCCTAGGTTGGCTTCAAGAGCTTATTACCAGAGTCCTGTTCTCACCAGGAGGCTTATGACTTGGTCTTAGAAGTCCTCGGGATCCATCTCAATGTGTGTACTCAGGATCGAAAGAGTTCCTGGGATGCTGGTTTCAGTAACAGAATAGGGAGTGTCCCAGCCACTTAGGACAAGCGGGTCACTGTGCTTCCAACACATGGTGTTGGTCCAGCAAGGCACTAAGGCAGCTCAGAGTCGCAAGGAAAGGAACTGGAGTCCATATCTCAATGGGAGGAGTGGTAAAAATGCTGTGACCATCTTTACTGTACCACATGTCACATAAAGGAAGCCCTGAGCATGTGGAAAATACACTTCCTGGTATTAAATACTCGTTATAGCTAAGATGTCATTCTTTCCAGTCACTCTGTGAATGTAATGCAATTGCCGTTCACATCTACATATTGTCCCTTCGTGGGAGAATACTTTCCAAAAACATCCAAAAGCTGTACGGACACATCACATAAAAACCAGGAGTGAAAGAGCAGATATAGAGCAGAGATGGGTGGGTCAATACATTAGGCTTAAACAGTTGTTTGTTCAGGTAAAATGAAACTCGATTCCTACCTCATGCCATATAGGAAACCATATTATAAAAGCTCAATGTGGAAAGCAAAGTCTTAAAGCATTTTGAAGATGTTGCTAGTTACCTTTATGAATTTGAGGTAAGAAATAATTTATTTTAAAAGACACAAAAGCAAGAAGAAGAATGTAAAGTGGTAAAGAAAAAAGATAGAACTGTTCATTGCATTACAATGAAAGACTTTGGCCAAGAAAAAGCCTCATAACAACTTGATGAGAGAAGTTTTAGACTTGTATGGTTTCATAAGTGATAAAAGATTGGTTTCATGAATTATAAAGAAGTCTTTCAATATAAACAATCTTATAAAAATATATAAAGGAACACAAAAAATTGAAGAGAAAGCGAAGGGATAAACAAAATTTATAGAAGAGGACACTGAAAAGATTCAGAGAAATGATAATTAAGATAGATCACTCGCTGGTTTGGCAAAAGTGTTTAAAATCTGATGTAGGAAGAATTGAGAAAGTAGAGGGTTGGGGCATCTCATATGCTATGGCAGGACTGCAAGTGGTTAATGTAACTTTGGAAGTAAACTTGGTGACACAGAGGGTGTCCCATGCGTAGGTCCATTTCTAACTGTGTATCCCAAGAATGTCCATTTCAATATTGTTCAAGACGGAGGAGAAATGAGAGACAATGCCAGTGCCTAGCCAACGGAGAGCGGATGAATAAAGTATGCCATATCTATGTAACGGATACTTCCCAGGGGCGTAAACAACGGGCTTCATCTGAGCGGGGCTCTGCAAACTGGACCCTGCACACCAAATCTGGCCGGCTGCCTGTTTTGGTAAATAAAGTTTGATTGGAACACAGCCAAGCCCATTAGTTAACGCATTGTCACTGGCCACCTTCACTTTACAGGACACAGCTGAGTAGTTACCCACAAAGGCTAAAATAACTATTATCTGGCCCTTTACAGAAAATGTCTGAAGCACTGACATTTCAAAATGTAACGTGCAGTAACTGAAAGTGAGTTACAGGACAGCTGCTGCGCAATGCTGTATTTATAAATCAGTATGTAAAGCAGTTGTCTTTCGGTCTTGTGGATGAGCAGAGAGGGAGTGAAAGCTGAAAATACGCACCGTAATTAGCACAGGCCACACCGGGGAATGGGGCAATACGGCAGGAGGGGCATCAAGGGCGCTGCATTGCCTCGGTAACTTTTCTACCCTTTTAGAAAAGTGGATCATGCGAGCAATTATCCAGAGGATGGGGTATGACATGGACGTGTGTTGGGCGTAATGCATTCACTAGATCTTTCTCTGGACATTTCACGAGCAAATGAGCCAGCACACGATTGTCAGGAACTGTGTGACAGGAGCCACCAGTGGCAGCATATTCTGTCCACTTGGGAGAAGACAAGCTGTCACAGGTGCAAACAGCCCCATAGCTCCATCCAGGCTCTCTTTTGTTTGCTTATCTTACTAGAGAAATTTTCAAAGTCTTCCAAAGATGGAAAACATGCAGAAATTGGAAACAAAATGGAAGTGGGCGCAAAATGGGTGAAATAAACCAGCCGATGAAGTACCGGTGAGCTGCTCCTGGAGGTGGCGATGGGAACTCCAAGGGAGAACAGTCCCTCAGCGCCTCCTCCTTCTCAAGAGTCATTACAGCCAAAGCACTGCGTTCTGATAAGAAGCTAAGTATCCTATCATCCACAGCATAATATATGCTTCATTCTGAGACCATTTTTGCAATACGAGGTGAATATGGGAAGGGGAACCATGAGAAACTTAGAGCAAGAGCCGGGGACCTCTCGGTTCTTACTAGCTGCAGGTTGGGTCCCCTAATTGTTACGGGCTGAGACAAGGAGTCAGGTTCAGGTTCCCCATTGGGGTGCTCTTGCCTTCACAGCTGTGGAAGCTGGAGGAGAAGCAGGGTCGGGCAATAGGGCACGGACTGTCCATCAGGGTTTTGGTTGAGCCCTTGGAAGACTCGGAAGTGAGATGGTTCCCGAGAGTTTCCTCAGCTGGAGACGAGGGGCTGGTTGCCCCGGAGGAGGGGTGCATTGGGTGGGGCAGTGTCCAGCATCTGAGACAGTCCCTATGGATGGCTGATGGCTGAGGGCTGTCTGCTGGCCTGATTCCCAACAGCTAGGAAAATGAGCTGTCCGACCCAGAAGGGGTATCTGGGTGACACGTCCAGTGTCAACTACACCAGTCTGATTATATAAACAACAGAGCTCTGGGCTCACATAAAATCCTAAAACACGTTACACTTTAAACACATGCGATTAACGACGTTCAGTGAAGTTTGAGTGACACAAAACCAGTGTGCCTGCAGTCCAGTGTATCTCCTAGTCTCTGTTATTAGGGCTTCAATTTTGCTTTATTGGGTAAGTTGTCAGGAAGTAATTTTGATTATTAGAGAAGCGAGGTGGAGTTCATAACTTCCTTCCTTGAGGGTCCACATGATTCGATTGGATTCAGAGCTCTCCAGCTCCAACGCTCTGTTCTGTGGCCCCCTTTATATCACCCGACCCACACTGGGGAACCAGGCCATTCTCCTCAAGGTGCCATGCCCGCTCTGGCCACCAGAACCCAAATCAAGCACGGCGAGGTGAGCACAGGCTTTGCCAGGCCCCGGCCCAGGCTCCAGCCCCGTGTGTCCCTCTGACCCCAGCAGGGTGGGGGCAGTGTCAGACCCTCTGAACCTTCAGTGTCCTCAGCACAAACCTGCACTTGATGCTGCCTCCTTTCTTCACAGAGCGGCTGTTAGGATCAAATTCAACCACCTCTATGAAATGAGTACTGAACTAACACCAGATTGCTTTTATCCCATTCCTTTGCAACTCGACTGGATGTTCCCTTCTCTTTTGAAATAACCAAGCACTTCATATCATGTACTCAGTAATTCTTTTCCCAAATAATTGCATCTGGTTCTTTAAAAATTACACATCCCAGGGCCAGTTTCTGGCTCTGTCATGCTCTGTCAACCTTTATGTCTACAGCTGCGGCAGCACCACCTCCCATCCATTAGCTCCTTTGGGTCCCGTCTGGTTCTAGGACAAATCAGAATTTAGCTCTGGGGTTCGCCACCTCAACAGAGCCTTGACCTTGAACGCTGTTGTCCTCTGTACTCCCCTATCCACTCTGCTCTGATGCCCTGCTGTTTGGCTATTCTGTGTTCCCCTCGGGAAGAAGGGTGTCTGTGGAGATCACTGTGGATGATTTCCGATGTCCCCTGAAAGCATCTCTCGTGTTCGCTGATGCTGGGTGCCAAGGTCCCTCCCAATACTTGACTGCCTCATGACATCTGTCTCCATCTTGAAAAGTCCCACGTCACCCGACTGCCCTTGAGAACACTCCCAGGCTCCTCTCTCCCCCCAGATGAGTTTCTCAAAATGATGGTCTATAAGCATGTTCTTTAGCAACCTCTCCTTGAGTTTCTGTGACTCGACTTCCTCTCTTATTCTTGTTCTCCATGCCTGGGGGGGTCACCGCCGACTCCTAGCCAATGTCCTGGCCTGTTGTAGTTCCTGTGCTTCCTGTCACCATGGCTGCTGTGACAACCTTTCCTGGGACGGCCCCACCCTACCCACAAATCCCCACATGTATGCTTACTTTGGTTTTTCATCCTAGACTCGTGCTTCCTGCCCCTTTCACTTTCTCCCATCTGTGTTCACGTAAATATTTCCATCACTCAGTATGTCCTTGTCAATTTTGCTTCTGCTTTTCCCCTAATTGAATTACTTGAATGATTGTGCCACCTCCGGATAACACCTTGACAAGGCTGATCCTTAGATCCACTTCTCCAGTCCTGACCTCTCCCTAACTGCCAGCTCTTTATTTGCAAAACGTTTTGGATATTTCTGTTCAGAGGACTCAGCTTAAACTCAACATTTTAACAACTGAACATATGACCTTTGTCTGACCTGTGACCAAAATTCCAACTTAGAAACAACTTGTCAAGGTGTGAAGTTATACTTCACTTCTAACACCATCCTTCTTCTTCCTCTATAGAACTCTCTCTCCCCTACAGGGTGTGTTTTTATAGAAACGAGATTGTATCCTTTTTCATTTTAAATGTAAAACAAGGGTTTTACACAAAGAAATACTTTACACATTCTGAGGTATCTGTTGATTAACTCAGGCATCAAAATTTGTTATGTCTTCCTTTCAATTTCGGTGGCCCCTGGACTTACACAGGAAATGTAATAAAATTATTTCCTCTTACCGTCCCCTCTGGTGTCTTCTGTTTCTAGTTCACAATGTGTGTGTGTGTGTGTGTGTGTGTGTGTACATGTACCTGTGCACATGTGTGTGTGAATTCTGCCATAAGAGCTTTGTGATTATTTACTTGTATATAATTAATTTTGAGAGTGAACCCCAACCATCACCCGGCCTGCTGTGTCTGCTTAGACCTTCTCTGCGTTGGCACTCTTCATTGCCACCCTTGGGCATTCGTCATCTGAATGTCTGTTGAGATGGCATCAGTTCCTCACCAAAGACGTCTATTCAAACAAGAACCAATATAAAATATATCCTATATATTCAGTAACATTTAAAAATTAGAGAAAAACATGTATAATAAAATACAAATTGCCTGTAATCCTATAACTGACTGCCAGAAGAGTACTTTAGAGCAAGCAAGCTATATATATATATATATATATATATATATATATATATATATATATATATGTATGTCATTTTATATAATATATAATATATTTATACATCTATTTTACACTTAATTATATACTATATATTATGATACATAAAATTATGTATATTTCAAATTGTACAGAAGTAACAGCGTTACTTTTATAATTATAATGAGTGAACACATCCTATTAAACAGTACAGAAAAGGATAACACTTACTGATTTGACCTTTTGCTTTCTTGTTTGCGGAGTCAGAGTGTCACCGTCCAGCTGCACAACGTGATTGACTCTATCTATTTGCAGATGAAAAGATGGAGACACAGGAGAGTAAAATGAAATGCCCCCGACACAGAATTTGATAAATAAATGTGGATTTGTGGCAGCACATGCTGACAATGCAAAAAGAAAAAGAAAAGAAGAAAGCAAAGCGGTGCTCTCCCCACTCCCAGGGCTGCTGGCACTCACTCTGCTCCATGTCTGGATGCCATCTCGGGGTACAGCAACGGCTGCTCGCCAGCCGAGCCTGACGGGGAGTGAGACGGGTCATTAATCTCGCTGAGGGCTGGCTCCGTGCTGGCATAGGGCCCTTTCCCAGAGCACTCCACACAGAGAGATCCTTTTGATGCCAAAGAGAGGGTCCAGCATGTAGGTAATTTAAGTCTCTAAGATTCTCACATGAACGTATTTCCTCATTTGCACAGGATGCAGAGAGAACATTGCCGGCCGTTATTTTTAAAGCCTGCATTCCGGAACACATCTGGGTCAGCAGCCCCCAGCTTCCTTGGGACTAAGTGCTGAATAGTCCTGCGTCTCAACATGGAGAGGAAGGCCGGGAAGGGTCAAGTCCACAGAACCAGGCTGTTGGAATTCCTCTTGGAACACATTCTGAGAAAGCATAGGTGTGGGCCGGCCGGTTGAAATGGAAGATGGAGTGAGGGTGCCGAGCCAGCAGGAGATGCGATGTTCAACTGTCCCCACTGTAGCCAGCGTGACTGTGCTCTTCTCCTCAACCTGGAAAGAGCGCCAATCGGTAAACTGGTGGGCCTGATTCAAGAACCAACACCAAACACACGACGTCCCTGGATACGAGTATCTGACAGTCCTTCCTCCCTTCAGAAGAGAGCACCAATGAATCGTGACTTCTGAAAACATCTGCATGCATGGAGGGGTCTGGTTCAAGTCACAGGCTGTGAGACTTAGTTTTAAACTCTTGATCAAACTCGGACATAAGTGGCGTCTGGCTTTACGTTTACTTGCCTGAGTTCAGTTATCTGGGTTTTATAATAGTGGCCTTGTGTTCTTTCTGGTAATAATGAGGTTCCAACGCCCCCCTTCTCGGGTTCCATTGTGAGTGCACCCAGATAAAAGGGCAGGGGGGAGAGTAGCTTGCTCAGCCAGATTGGGGACACCAGACCCCAAGTGGTGACACAGTGGTGCGCGTGGTCTGGTAGGAGGTGTGGCGTGATCTGTTCTAAACACTCGCTGATGCAATTGGTGAGAATGGCTTCCTTCTTCTGTAAGTTAGAGCAGATTGGAGGTTGTCAGGTAATAATGTTCCAGTCCCTCTCTTGCATTCTAGAACTTTCTCTTAAATGGTACTGAGAGGTAGGCGTATAGCTGCACGCTGCTATCTGCCCCCAACCACAGCAGGAGCGACTTCTCAAGCTGCTGGGCTGTGATGTCCCATGTGCCGTCGTGTGCACCCTCCAGCCCCGTGTTTTCTTCCCCTGCTTCTCAGTCCGTGTCAGGGAGCTCCAGGCACCCGGCCTGCTGCCCTTGGGAAAGCCCTATCATGAAGATGGGGTGAGCAGTGGGGTGCTGGATGAGTTCAGTCAGTACACCCTGAGACCGGACCGTGGGGGTGCGAGGCCCACATGCAGTCCCCACTGAGCAGCGACACCTGGCCCAGCTGCTCCGAGACTGGCACCATTGACCAGAGGACAGGGTCTTGGTGGGAACGCTGGGCATTCACGCTTTTTTAATCAGTAAAAGTGCTGTTCCATCCCTTGCACCTGTACATATCATTTCTCTGTGAGGCTGAGTGTATTCTTATATTTAAATACTCATGCTTGCCTGTTTGTGAGTTTGCATTCATTTCCTCTTCTGAACTTCTGGTTGAAGTGTTGGTGGTTTACTTACTCATGCTGGCACTTCATCTGTGGGTCTGGAGAACAGCAGCTGGGGAGCTGACCGGGGAGTCCCGTCTCTGCCTGGATAGGCTGCCATGACCCATGAGAACCATTGTCCTGCAGTGGCACCTCCTGTGGTGTGGGTTGTGGCTGCACACCTGAGGGGATGCTGGTGTGAGCTGACCACAGGTGCTCCCGAAGCACAGAGGTGCCGCCTTCCCGCTGCCCTGGCTCGGCAGAGCCATGCTGATGCTCTGGGTCCCGCAGGCTGAGAGCAGGTCCCCGGCAGGGTGTGGGCCACTGCAGGTCTCAGCCAGGTGTCTGGGCACCCCGCTACTTCTCACCTTTGTAACACGGGACAGCCTTTGTGCACAGGACTTGCACAGAGCGTCAGTTCCTGCCGGCATTACCCCAGCGCAGTCTGAGCCAAATCCAGGGCTCTTTCCAAAGCCACTGGGCCGGCGTAGGCATGGCTTCATTTGTGAAGACAAGAGCGAGGGCACAGAGGGGCAGGGTGCCCCAGGCTCGGCCACGGTCCTGCGACTACAGCCTGGCTCCCCCCTCGCCCCGCTGACCTGCGGGCTGGCACCTCCTGACCTGTGACACCCTTCAATTGTTCTCTAATCAATTCAGCCTAAATTAAAAAGGTGTGTTTGTATTTGCTTTAACACCCTTTCGCTCTGGTGTCTGTCATGGTGACCTTTCAGTATTGGATTCCACTGCTGAGAGCAGCACAGGCTGGCCAGATTGCTTCCCTAATAAATAATGAAGCACCTTCAGAAGAGGGAGCCGCAGGCCCCCTGCAAATGCTGGGCGAGGGCCCTGCCCCGGCTGGACCACATGCTGCTCTGAGTGCAGCTAGGGCCTCAAAGTCTCGCTTGCGGGCCACACGATTCTTTACATTTATTTTTTTTTCAGTGTGTTTTTCTGATTTGCAGGGGGTTGATTTTATTTTATTTTATTTTATTTTATTTTATTGTACTAAAATGCATGTAACTTACAACTGACCACTGCAACCATGTTTAAGTGTAGAACAAAATGACATTAAATACATTAAAAATGGGTAATCATCATCAGGACTTCCAGAACTACGTCATCATCCCAAACAAAAACTTCGGACCCACGAAACATTAACTCTCCCCCCACCCCTCCCCTGCCCTGGAAATCTCTACTCTAGTTCTGTCTCTATGAATTTGCCTGAGCTAGACACGTCATGTGAGTGGGGTCATGCCACATTCATCCTTCTGTGCCAGCCGTCCTTTAATTCCCATGACGTTTTCAAGGTTCACCCATGTTTTGGCACGAACTTCATAACTATGAGGTTGATTTTTAGTATTCCATTTCTTCTGCCACATACAGATAATATAGAAATTATTGGAGGAGAAATGGAAGACATTTTAATATCAACCAAAATCCCATACAAAGTCTACTCCTTTAAAAACAGAAGACAATCTCAGCCACTTTGGAGTTTGCCACATTAAAAGGTTATTTGAAAGAAATTCCTGAAAACTAACAATGGGTTCACTCTACTGAATATTTCCAAGACAACAGAACTGGGGATCTGGCTTTGTGTTAGAACATAGAGCAGGAAAATATCACATATGTATAACCATTATCATCATTTTTATGTTTTTGTTATTGCAATAATTTCCAACCTAAATTCATAGCTATGTGAAACTGGTTAACTTTAAAAAAACTTCAACAAACATTATACATGAGGACGGTAAGTAGCCAATTTTTAAATACATATAAGTTGGTTCTTTTCAATTTTTTTAATTTTGAGCTAAAGATTATATAGACAGAGTTAAAAGTAGCCGCTGAGAGCCTGGTAGAGTTCTTCTGCTGACCAGGAATTCTATTTTTCTCTGATTTTTGGTGTTCCAGTGCCCAGGTCCAAAGCACCTGTTGATTCACTGCCTTGTCACATTCTAGCCCAACCTCTGAAGCTAGAGGCTCCGAGGACACAGGGCCAACATCCGCATCTTCCTGTTCTGTCCCTCCCTGAGCCCTCAGGGTCATTAACACAGGACCTAGCACTGGGCAGATGAAGCAGGAATAGACAAATCTATTAAAGGAGCTGAGAAGGTGAGTGGCCCAGACAAGGTCGTTTGCAGGGACCATTCTGGAACATGACGACCTTCCTATCAAAGCACCCGGAAGAGACCCTGCCACCCACAGAAGACACCTTGACACTTGGGCACAGAGATGCCAAGGGGCATATCTCAAACATCCTTGAACCTCACCTCCTTTTGGGCCTCATACACCAAGTCTGTGGTTCTACAGACTCTTCTAGGTCTTAGAATTCTCGTTTGTCTCTACCTGAGACACTTAGAACCATGACCGTGGTGGGGCTGATGGCAGTGATGATGGCAATGGTGATGTGAACAATCATGGTGGTGACGGTGATACAAATAACTTCAATTATTAAACTTTTACTACATGCTAGACACTACAGTTCTTTGCATTTATCACTCTCAAAGTAGAAAAGTATAACAGTTCTGTTGCATGAGGACACAGGTCAGCAAGAAGAATCAGCTTGTTCAAGGTCACCCAGCTCAGAAGTGACAGAACCGTTGGCAGTTCTTACTGGCTGCCTCTGAAATTTTTCCTCTTCCCAGCGTTTGATACCAGGTGCTAAAGGGACCTTACTGAGCACCTCCCTTTTCTTACGTTGCCCAAGAGGAGCCAGCTGGTCTAAGAGGCACAGGTTTTTTAACCTCCGAATCCATATCCAACCTGTGACATAACAGGACTGCCCTTTAAAAGTAATTATTTTGGTCTCTGGTCTATTCCTTCCTGTGCTCTTTCATATGGGCTCCTGTCTTACTGCCTTGGGCACCTCCGCTAACTTCTCCGCTCAGAAGTGCCACAGAGCTGTGGTCACCTTTCTTCTTCTGCGTTATCACAGAGGGTTGAAGGCTGTGGAGTTCATGGGGAGACTCAGAGTTGCAGATGGGAAGTATAAACACTATTAATACAGTTTGAAATGGAGGGAATGTTTCTTGTCCCAGCTCAAATCATTTCAAAAGGAAGGAACACATCAAAGGACCGAGTCAGAAGGAATGGTCTGAAACCTGAAAATGCCATGTATACAATGAAAAATTATGACACAAGCTTGTCCCCAAGCCTGTCACTGCAAACACGCTTCCCAGACACTGCAAAGGATGGGTCAGAAATCCAGACATGACCAAACACTAGACCAAACCCCCTTATTAAAAAACAGTGGATTTCTTTAAATTTTTTATTTATTTATCCCATCTAATTAACTATGTTTACATATGTATATACACTCATGAATATGTGTGCATACATCTGTATATATAAACACATACACCCATGTGCACATCTTTTCATGTGTTTAACACCACATTCTATGAAAAGTGTTGCTCTTGCTAGCTGCTGACGTTACTCCAGGAACCACAGGTGCCATAGCCAATCAACGAGGGCTTATTCTGAGCCTGTGAGCCGTGTACGCAGTGAGCCCAGCCATGGGAACTCACTGAGCTCATTTCCTGACCCTGAGGGCGGGGCCAGGTTCAAGGTCTTCCCTTCTGTTTCATTCTGGGGGCTCCCAGGAACCAGCACCTGACCAGCTCCCCACCACGTGTTAAACCAACAACTAGAAAAGCAAACACCTGGGCTTGTGCGGCCATATTGGGCGGTGAGGTCGTAATCCTCAGGCTTGGGTTAGGGTTGGGCCTGTACATGCCTTTCCCTTGGAAGCTACCCAGGCACAGCTACTTCGATAGAAACAGCCAAAAAATGAAATGTGTTGGCTCTTTGATAATTATCATTCTAATAGCACACAAACCATCATGAACACGCACATGTGCAGGGGCCCCACATGTGGCCTCATATGTGTTTTGAACACTTGAATCTGAATTTTGATTCTAACATGAATCTTTTCCACCTGATTTGGGAGAGTCCCTCAAAGTAAGAAAGCGAGGTACTGCTGCACAGCCAGGCAGTGAGATGTGTGGTCTGGGGACGGCAGTCGGGCTGAGGGCCTGAGCAGTGTGTTTGGGGACATTCACTCGCAGGCAGTGGCCCTCACAGTGACTTGGGCTCTAACAGCAACCGGGATCGCATCCGTGCCTGAGATGCATTTTATTAGAAATATTTGAATCTTCCCTTGTAGATCAATCAAAGTGAAGTTAATTGGCCAAAAAATGCTAATGATCGGTTATTCCCAATTGTTATTTTGCATATTAAGAACTCAGTGAATTGAAAAGCTGTGCAAAAGGCATTATTATTAATGAGGAAACATTTAATAGTAAAATATGGCCAATCTGGTTTGCAATACATATCACCTCCCATATTACCAACAAACATTCATTAAGAACACACTTTCCTTCAGATAATACGTAAAAAATGTGCTCTTCTCCAAACAAAGGTGAAGCAGAGAGAAGTAAAAATTTCCCATGAGCACTCAGAAAAGAATGAGAAAATTGAGTTTAATGATGGAGAATTATAAGCAAGTCTGTGTCTAGAAGAGAAAAAGTGCAAGCATAAAAACTGCCTTGTGCTGGGAAGACATTTGTTATTGCCCTGATGAGATTAACCACAGTAATTGGCACCGTTTTTTTGTGTTTTTTTTGTTTTTTTTTTTTAACGTATTGTGCAGCCCTGTAAAGGCGGTGGTAATAAATAATGTGCACTTAGCTGCACCATTGGTCATTCCCGTCCTATCACAGCCACCTCCCCCATCCAGGAAGATAAATGTGATTTAAATTAATAGCCAGTCCTAAATAACTCCTCAGCTGGTAAACGGCGCATTTATCAGGCGCAGACAGGCAGTGTCCTTTGATTCATGGCCCCCCCCCTACAATGTGAAGGGTGCGTACAAAAATTGTTATTACTTTTTAATAAAGTGTAGCAGTCCGTCTTCAGTCATTTATCAGAAACGGTGGCATTCTGACAAACAGAAATATCTTAGCAGAGGATGAATGAGAGGGATAAAAGACACATTTCTCAACAAAAATAATCACTGCCTAAATAATCTCATAAAAGTCAGTTTTTAAGTACCTTGAAATAAATGTATCCAGAAAGATACAGGCCTTGTGTATTGTTGAACTAAAAACTAAACAAACTATTTTCATAGTCACCTTTGCACGGAGGAAAATTCTTGTTATTGTCGTCAGCGCTGGACGGCAATATGGATTCAAATACACGTGGAAGCAGTTTAAAGAGCGGTGCCCACAAGCTTCCCTGACTAAGGATGACAGCGGAAATCTGCTTGTGCCCAGGTGGACGCATGCAAATGAAGTCATCAGTAACAGGCAACACCTCTTTTTCCATTTTTAACACTGAAACTCCACTGTTGTTGCTTTAAATCTCCCCTCCCAGACATATTTTTTTTCAGAACAGAAGCCCACTTTGTGGGATCTTGATTGATTTTGCGACTGTCTGCTTTTCAAAATACACCTGCAATTACCCACATCATTAGACTGGTCGGTGAAAATTACAAAGGAAGCTCAAAGCCCAGTGTCCACCAAAATCCTGGCTCTCATAATTAAATAACGAGTGAGACCGCCCCGGTGTCAGCCGGTCATCCTTTCAAAGATACTGGGCAGGCTCATAAAGCTGTCGAGTGCCAATTGCAGCCCTTGGTAATTTCCTCTGTGCATCAGGAGAAGAGGCAACTCTGGCGGGCTTCATGCCGTTGCCTTTCGTTCCACATAACCACACTGGCCATTCCACACAGCCCTGGGCCACATCGACTTTTGTAGGGCACACAGCGACCATAACCAAGATGTTAGCAACGACAGGAAGGCTTAGGAGAAGAATGTTCTTTACAATTTGTAGCGCTTCAGCTACGATACAATTTTCAAGCCTCACCAAAGTGTGACTTTCCAAGGAAGTGACATATCTTAAAGAAGGGCTGGCTGCAAATCAATTGAACTCGTAAGAGGCACCCACTCCAGTCTTCCTGCCTCCTGCGGTTCTCCTCCTCCTTTTCCTAGGTCAGCTGAGTCATGAAGGGAGAGCTTACTTCCTGGGAATAAATCAAATCTTTAGATTTTAATTCATTAGCAATATTGATATGCACTTAAATGAAGTAATATGTGTTAACCACATACAGCCGAGCGCGGGGCGGGGATCCGGAGTGCATCTAGTGTCATTACTCCACCCTCACAGCACCCACGGGAGGTTTGTGTCTGGAAATTGAGCGAGAGCTGGTGCAGACGAGTAAACGGTGGGAGAGCTACCTGGGGGAGGCCATCCTTCAGAGCACGTGGGATTGTAAACTAACTTTGCCCTCGCTGACGCCTTCACCGTCGTAACCACACGGACGTACTGACTCGAGGGGCCTTTCCACGTCCACAGATATTTACTTGGCTGAAGAGGGTAACTGCATTCTGGATAAAAGGGTCAGCCAATCGGATCTGAGGTCATTTCACAATCCTGGGAATTTTTGTGTCGGCACATTTAAGCTCAGGACAGGAAAGAAATTCCAGGATTGGCACCACAGGTCACCAGAATGAAAACGGGCATTTTGCTTGAAATGGCCACACTAAATAAATACATTTTAGTATGGCGTATGCTGCTAGCCTGTATGCCCATTCCATAAAAATGAGTACAGAATGCTGTTATTATGTCCCTTGGGTTAAGCTCGTCACCCCTGCAACCAAAGGCTGAACACGGGCATCTGTTTCCAACCAGGTGTCCCTGGGAAGTGGGCTGCTCTCCCAGGTAGAAACAGGAAGTGTCCTTCAGTCAGGTTGGCGCCCGTCCTGGGTTTGCTGAAACGGCCTCATGTTGGATCCTGGGATGGGGGTCACGCTGGATGCTGTGTTCTGACGTTTCCGTGAAGGATGGGATTCTCCGCTGGTCACCAGTGGGAGGGTTAGGGGGAGGAGTTCTTGTGCGAAGTAAGGGCTTCCTTTGTACTTAGAGAAGTTTCCTTTCTTTTCAAAATCCACTTCTTCCTGCTTGTCATTCAAAACATCTTTCACTCTATGCATTAATGTCTTAAGGTTTACACCCCAGGTGCTGGCAACTGATGACTCTGCCCCGAGTGTCACTGGGCACCGGTTGGTCCTTCACATGTAAAGGGCATGGTAGGAAGCCATCTGGCCTGGGAGAGGATGGAGCCTGCTTTCTCCTCGCAGCCCTCTCAGCCTCCGTCCGTCAGGTGGGGCTCAAAGGTGGGGCCTATTTCCTTGGGTCCTTTCTTGAAACCCAGCAGGCCCACTGCGCTCCAGGGCTGGACTCAATGATCTGCTTATTTAGTTCCCAGTAAGAAAGAACAGGGCGCCCGGCCCTGCAGCCCTCGCCTCACACACAGGTAATAGTCAATCCATTAACCTTTGCTGCCCGCCGACCTGCCTGCCTGGAGCCTGGTCGTCCCTGCTTTTAATTCCTTCCCCTTAATAGCGGCTCGCCCGCTGCGGAAAGGGCACAGCCGCGACTGGCGGGTCCCAGGGCCCTGCAGGAATAGGCTCCGCTGCCGTCCCCACTCCCTCCTCACTGCAGTGTCAGCCCCATTTCTCTCTCTCTCTCTCTCTCTCTTTCTCTCTCTCTCTCTCTCTTTCTTTTTTTTTTTTTTAGAAGCTAATCTAAAAAGAGCTGCAGAGGCAGAGGTCGTGTTAAACTGTAACGCAAATGTTACTCCTCGATTATCTGGCTGGGGTAAATGTCAACTGCTTCGGGCGAAAGCAATTGGGGAGCGAGTGTGAGGCTGACAAAGCCAGGCAGGCGCAGGGGGTACAGCTGCTCCCTGGCTCCCTCCCGTGTGCCGGCGCCGCCGGACCACACACTTTCTCCTCGCCCTGAGCCTGTCCCCACCCAACCGCTCTGGCGAGGGGAGGTGTCCTCTGAATGTCACACACCCACTAGACCAAGGGGGCAGCCTTTAAACACAACCACAGTGCAAACACCCCACACACCCAGATCATACTCCACACACCCCTCACATGTGTACACACACGAACACACATGTCCACACGTGCACACACGAACACACATGTACACGTGTACACACCCAGATCATACTCCACACACCCTCACATGTGTACACACACGAACACATATGTCCACACGTGCACACACGAACACACATGTACACGTGTACACACCCAGATCATACTCCACACACCCCTCACATGTGTACACACACGAACACATATGTCCACACGTGCACACACGAACACACATGTACACATGTACATACCCAGATCATACTCCACGTACCCTGCGCAAACACACATGCACACACATGCACGCACATGTGCACATGCTCACAGCCCACACACACACACACACACACACACACACACATGCCCACAGATAGTTTCTTTCCCTACAGAGGTTGAACACCACTAGTCGACTCCGTCCTATGGACACAGTATGCTGCATGTGGAAGTTAAAGCCTTGATATTTCATATAAAATTGTATATTTTATGTCCAAAAACAGTAAGACCTAAATGAACGGTATTAGAAAATATCTTTGAGGCTGCCAGCCAACTAGTGACAAGAGGCAATGAGAATGAGAGGGAGACATTCTCTCTTTAGGGGCAAAGAAGCAGAATTCAGCCAACGGTCTTATACCCCTGAGGCTGGGCTCTCTGCAGCCCCCAGCCCTTCTCACTTCAGGACCAGGTGGGTAAGAACCCGGCTGTTAGCCTTAGTGAATAAAGCTTTCAACCAGTGGTCACCCACAGCCCCGAAGCCCAGAATCTAACACTCCTGGAGAGGAGGCCACAGGGCCCCTCCCCCCGCTGGTACCCGTGTCCACCAGGAATGCAGGAGAAGCAGGTGTGTGGGTTTGGGACACCTGGACGGCCCCATGTGGACATAGATTTCATTTTCACTTTCTTTTCTTTCTCCACCTCATCCCGCTCCCCCCCCCCCGTTTTATTGGTCCAGTTCCCTGGGTGACAGAGGAATCTTATTACTGTCTAATTTTAGGTGTAGGGATCCAATTATTTATGTATTCATAATTTAAAGCCAGGCAGTGACAGGTCAGCCGCTGTCGAGATGACAGACTAGATAGCAGCACAGGCTCCCTGCTTACCCAGGCGGGGGGCAGCGCATGGCTGAGAGCAGGTGCCTTCGGCCGGGGCTGGCTGCTCAGGAAGCCGGCCCATCACACGCCCAGGGAAGGTGTTTACAGACCTTGCATCCGGCCCACACGCTCCCCTGCCAGCGGTACCCGTGCTGAGGCTGCTCTTGAAGGGGCCGGCTCCTTGGCAGGGCCCCCCAGAGAATTCTGCGGGACGGTTGGCCTGGGGAAGACAGCTCGGATCAGTATGGCAGGTTTAGGGGCACAATCCTGTGTGGCCTCTGCGAATCCTCACCACACCCGGACCCTGAGGAACAGCCCGAGACGGCGCCTGCAGGGCCCCTTTACTGCAGGGTGAGTTCTGCCTTCTAATGACGTCGGAGCGAAGGGCCCACGTGTGCTTTGACTGTGGAGAGGGGCCGGACTGCTGGGGTTTGCATGTAACTTCTAATGGATGTGTACAAATGGTTTTATAAAACAGAATAACAATGAAGTCCTAGTAAAGGAAATTTGAAGCCATGAAACCCCACACTCCCTTTATCTTAGTATTAAATCCAACCTGCATAAAGCCACTCTGAGCTGCCGTGATGAAAAGCTCCTGCACCTTATTCTCCACATGTCTGCTCTCTCCTCCTGAGCAGGGGACAGTTAGCAGAACGGTTTGCACCCCCTGCTGATGAGAACGCACATCTATAAGATGGGCTCCCTGTCTGTTAGTCTAGAAAAGACAAACACACACCAAGGTCCAGGTAGAAAAGAATGCCCATCATAAAGCCTCCGGCTCACCAAGCCTGCCCTAAATCGGGGCCCTGCCTGAGCTGGGCTCCTATGTAACGTTGCCAGTGACCCCAACATCACAGGCATCAGGACGAGGTGCCTGGGGGGGGGGGCTGTCCAAGGGACCCGCAGGGAGCAGCAGTCAGGCTGCTTGCCCAGGAGCACGTCCCCCGCCCTGGCCAGTGGCCCTCCTGGAGGACAGGCGTGGGGCTGTCCCATCCTGGATGTCAGGCCTTATATCAGCTGGACACCTGCCCAGAGACACATCCACATAGCGTGTCTGCTGCCCGGCCACTGGGGTCAACAGGCCTGGTCCACCTAGGATTTAAAAGCAGTAACTTCTCTTAATACTTTCCTTTGTATTTTTCAGAACAGAAAAATTAAATACGTATATTTTAAAACAGTGAGGTGAATATGGGTTAAGTGCAAACTGATGATTTATATTTTCCTGTGTTCCAGTGAAAATTAGCTATTTGTGCATTAAAACTAGAGAGAGTATTTAAATTTAATTCTAGCTCTTTCAAAAGTTTAATTGTATTTTAATTTTAAAGTAATAGATTAAAACGTTATCACACATTGATATAACATCTTTCTTCAAGGGAATTTCATGCATTTGTTAAAGACGGGGAAAGGGCTTCGTTAGGTCCTAGGATGGATTTTGGTGAGAAGGCTGCAAATGAATCAGTTCATGTGGTAATTAGCTTAAAGGGCGCTGCCTGCGGATGACTATTTTAAAGCATTATTTATGTGGCTCTCTCTAACAGGACTTTGCAAGTATTTATGAAACCCCACGTCAATGTTGTTTCTTTTTATCTTTCTGTTCACCCGGCGCCGTTACAACCTAATTGAAATACAATAATTATAAATGGGCTTAGCTCCTCGATTTAATTTCCTCGCAAGCAATGCCATTTATTTTTCTTCGGCTTTGTTAACATGTCTTAATTAAAAGATTTAACAAAGCTAAGGAAACAAGATGCCACTGGAGGTGTTGCACCCAGGGCTGCAAAACGACAGTGTGAGACTATGCAAGTCCACGTCCTGATGACCAGGAAGGGAGTCCCCATCCTCCTGGGGGACAGGCTGCCCCGTCCAAGCTCAGGGGCGTAGGACATTAAGGGGTTCCAAAGGCAGAGGCAGCACAGAGCCCAGGACAAGGGGCCCTGTTTGCAGCCAGTGCTGCCACATCCACGCTGGGCATCCTCGAGCTGGTGGGTAATTCCATCAAGACTCCATTTCCTCCTCTTTTTGGAGGCGTGATGATACCTACACCTATTGTGAGTAATGATTGTGTTATTGGAGTGAAGCCCTCACTTTCTATCTGGCCTGTGGTGGGCCCTGAACCAGCAAATGTGCCTCCCAAACTTAGATAAATAAGTAATTTTAAGAATTAAATGGCAAATGTGTTTTCACAATGGTAATAAAATATCCTGGAAAACGATTTCTGCATCTCTTGAAAATGCCAATAGTCGGTAATGCTACAGAACAATTTCAGCGCATCTGTCAGCACTTTGTCTGATCCCAGAATGCTTTGCTGCACTTCTTCACACCAGCTGCAAGGCCTGGTCTGCTTCGCTTAGGTTTTCAAATCAGTTTAGACACATTCCATCCCCTAAGAAGAAACCACACAGGAACCAAAGACAAAGGACTCTGGCATCAGGAATCCATGCCAACGTTGCTACCAGCCAGGTACATGAACTTGGAAAGTCACTTCACCTCCTCAGGTTGTTTCCCCTCTGTGACGCAGGTGAGTAGGACTGGGTCTCTTGAATACATCCTTCTAGCACAGACAAACGGGACGTCTCTGTGGCGCAGCTGCCACAAGGTCGAGATCTGGCATTCAAGTTTCTACCTCGCGGAGTCCCTCTCATTAAGGTGTTTCCAGGACAGACAGGTACCAGACACCTGCTAATAAGAGCAGCTTTTCTCAAGAGCAGAAAGAACACTCAATTCCATGCTAGGGAGCAAGGGCACGTCATGTGTTAGCAGGGCTTCACCTGGCGCTAGAATTCCGGGACTGAACTCAGCTGGGCCTGGCCGCCTCACTTGCCCGATCTCAGGCTCTGGGTCGCGGTGGGAGCGCTTCAACTGGGGCAGCAGCTGTGTTGTGCTGCGTTGAGGACTGAAGAAAACAACATGCTTAAAAATGTTCGCCAGCCTCCAGGTGTTACGTAAATGTTAGTCTTTCCACTGGTGTTTTACTTCAAACTGTAAATTGCTGTGATGGCTGAGGGTCACTTCTTGATGGAGGCTGAGCTTGCATTGGGCTCTGAAGGGTGACTCAAGTCAGGTAAGGAGACATGAATGGGAGGTGGGGTTTGCCTGCACTTTGGGGGCCAGTGTGGATGCCTGTGTGTCTGAGGGTTGGCAGAAGTGTATGTGGCAGGTGTGAAAGGCAAACGACAGAGCTGGGGTCTTGGTTCCCCACCCCCATAAATACATTCACATAAACACCACCCTTCCACAGCTTTATGGACTCACAATTGTATGTGAGCTTCAGGATAAAAATATCTCCATTTTAGAAAAAAGCCTATTTAGTGATAACTGCCTTGCTCACCGTGCCAGCGCTAAGCCCTGCGGACATCGCGGGGGGACCGCGGTGCTGGCGCTCTCCCCTCCTGCCCTCCATTTGGACAAGGGGCTCTGGGCGTCCCAGCGTTACTGGTGACTGAAACGGGCATGTAAATGGTCACATCATCGGCACATCCTGTTCTGGGAGTCAGGAGACAGAAAACGTCCTGCGGCTACAGAACCAGAAGGAAAGACAGTTACATGTGAAAGACACGTCATCCTACCTGGAATCGATTCAATACAAAATGGTTTCCTGGAGCACATCAGTAGCCCAGAGCTTTTCATCTCCACACCATCAAACCCACAGCCCTTGGGCAAACAGCACTACTTTACTGTATGTTTTAGAAGAGTTGAAAGGCGCCTGGTACTTTTTTTTTTTTTGATGACTTCTACTATTGTCATATACTTTCTACTATTAGACAGACACAATACTATTTCTCTATTTCTTTGCTACCTGATAAAATAGTCCACTATGTTTGGGCTGTGGGTATTGCCTTTTCTACCCCCATGAACTGAAAAAGGAAAATAAAATAAAACAAAACGGAAATCCAGCCTGATGGGAAAAAATGAACTTTAGTTTCATTCATCCACCAACCATGTATTGAGGCTTGTTTGAGGGTGCTGGTCTGCAGGGGTGGACAGGAGAGGTGAAGGCGGGGCGACGGGACCCTGGACAGCCCAGGGGTTGGATGGTCAGAGAGATGCCAACAGGGGCTGAAAACTCAAAGGTCAATTTTAGAGAAGAGAAGCGGGATGTTTCTATTAAAGAAAGACAGAACTTGAAGTAAAGGCTATTTGTTTAGGAAGTTGGAATAAAGGATAGTACTATTGATAGAATGAAATAATTGGTTAATATTACAGCTGTTTTACGGAATACCTTAAGTTCATTCATTTATTCAAGGACCATTTTTAGGAAGATTCCATGTGTTAAGTGATACAAAGATAATAAAAAAAATTACTTCTCAACTTGTCTAGTAGGCCAGAGAGAGTAACGGAATAATATATAGTGTGATAAATTCTAGAGTAGTGCATAAAAAAATTCTACCACTAAAAACAGACGAAATATGGCAAAAATCCAGTACATTTAAATGCTATCTCCCTGAGCCTTGGCTTCATATCTATATCTGTATATACTAAGATATATATCTATATATACTAATTATATATATATATATAATTGTAGCTCCATATCTGTATTATCTGTATTTGTATTCAAATAATCTAGAAGAAATCAAGAAAGAGCAAACACAAGAACAAAAAGCAGAGGGAAAAAAACAACAAAACTAATAATAAAATGATTGATGTACATGCAACTGTTTTTATAATTACAATAAATGTAAATGGTATAAAAGGCAGAGATTATTAAATTGTGTTTAAATAAAAAGAGACTCAACTATATGTTGTTTCAAGAAATCTATTCTAATAATAAAAACACGTATAGGTTTAAATTAAAAATAGTGTTTAAAATTATATTTAAATGCTAAACAAAAGAAAATTACAGTGGCTACATTAATATTGGGTAATGTAGACTCAGAATAAGGAATATTACCAAGGATAAAAAGAGGCATTAGATAAGGATAAAAAGATCAATTCATCAAGAAGACATAATAATTCTAAATGTGTCTGCATCTAACAACAGAGATTCAAAATACATAAAGACTGATAGATTTGCAACAAGAATTAGACAAATCCACAATTATCATTGGAGACCTCAACACTCCTCTCAGCCAACAGGCAATATGAGTACTTAAAATAAGAGACAAAAATTAGAAAAGACACAGATGAACTGAATAAATGAACTGGACCTTATTGACATTTGAACGAAACTTCATCCAACAGCAGTAGTATACATATTTTTTTCAAGTGCCCATGGAGCACTCATCAAGCTATACCATGTTCTGGGCCATACAACAGATTTTAACAAGTATAAAGAAACTCAAATGATACAAAGTATGTTTCAGATCATGATGAAACTAAATTTGAAAATGACATAAAATTATTAGGAAATCCCCTAAACATTTGGTGAACAATGACTTCTAAACCAGGCATTGGTCAAAGAAAACCACAAAAGAGATTGGAAAAATATTTTCAGTTGAATGAAATGAAAAAAATATATCTATCACATGTGATACAACTCACCACCTACCTAAAAGGAAGTTTGTAGCACTACAATGCTTACATTTGAAAAGACTGAAGATTTCAAATTCATGACCTTAGCTACTTTCATAAGAAGCTAGAATAAAGAAGAACAAATTGGAATCAAAGCAAGCAGAAGGAAGAAAACAACAAGAAGACCAGAA
This sequence comes from Rhinolophus hipposideros, assembly GCF_964194185.1. Classification (NCBI taxonomy): domain Eukaryota; kingdom Metazoa; phylum Chordata; class Mammalia; order Chiroptera; family Rhinolophidae; genus Rhinolophus; species Rhinolophus hipposideros. Next base: position 99,793,438 of record NC_138053.1, read on the forward strand.
GTCGATTGGATTGAAAATAGAAAAAGCATAGAAGTGAGATGGGTCTACAAAATGATCAACGAAGTGGATAAACCTCTGGCCGGAGGGACCACGAAAAGAAGAGAAAACACTTGCATTTATCAGGATAGAAATGAAAGAGGTGACATTACTTCAGATTCTACCAAAATTAGAAGGATGATAAGGAACTATGACAATAAGGGGCCATACATAAATTTGGACAGTTTAGGTAAATGAAAAGTTTAAGTTTGTTGAAAGACACATACTACAAAAGCTCACTCAAGAATAAACAGATAATATGAATAATTATACGCTGCTAAAGAAACTGCTGTTGTGGTTAAAACCTTCCCGCAGTAAAAACTTCAGGCTCCCTCTGCCTGCATTCATCCCATGATGGGCAAGTGTGAGTCACCTCACTTCGCTTTATTTATTCAATCAAACAAACCCAGCTCTTGGTGGGAAAATCATTCTCGGCCATGCATTGGGATGCCTTCTCTATGGCAGTGGGGGTCTTTGTAGTTCAAAACTCCTTTCAGGCATGGCGTCTGGTTGTCAGCTGCACCCTCAGTTGCTCAGTAGGCCCTCTCTGCACACGTGATTAAGCTACCAGGCCTGCCACTGACGTTTCCCAAGCTGGGACTCTTAGGATGTGGTTCTCCATTACCATTCTTTCAGGGCCCTGGCTCCTCAGGAGTGCAGTGGGGGAACGGGGGGCAGGCCCACCCCCCAGGACCACAGAGGCTGTTGTACCTCTGCTCACAAAACACCACGCCTTCAAGCTCGTTTATCTCCCCGAGCCTTGGCTTCAAAACCATAGGAGTCCCAACTGTCCCCCGGGGCAAGGACGACTGCAGCACCCATTGCACACGTCCATGCTCGTCTGGACGAGTCTGTGGGAACAAGGAGGCGTCTCCTCAGCTGTTACCACTGGATTGTGCTGGCACTACTTCATTCATTATTCCCACGTGTCCTTTCTTCACGCTCTACACACAGAACTGGTTAGCTGTCCCTCATCCCCAGAACGTGGCTGGAGGGGTTGTCACCCTGGTCGCTCCTACGCCAGCAGGCATTGGTGCTAAGTCAGATGGAAAATGGCTCTGTGGTCCCAGCATGGGAGATGAACTTGGAACAGCCAGAAGCCGTTTCCTTGAGGGTTCACATTTCAGGTTCCGGTTCCTCGTGTCCTCATGACGTTATGTTTGTGGATGTGTCCATCTAACGGGGCGGGACACACCCTGGCTCAGAGGGACGCCAGTCAATGAGACTCTGTCTCTGCATTTGCTGGTCACTGTTCCTGGAGGCGGCTGGGTGGCCTGCAGGCGCAGTCCCCAGCTTCCCGTCCACCCAGGGCGTCCCGTGGACCGACTGTCACCCTATTTGCCTGTAATTGTTTGACTGTTCAGTTGGCCCTCCCTGCAATGCACAGTTATACTTAGAAGCAAATCGTGATTTGAAAACAAAATAAACTAAAAAGGGAGCAAGAGACTTGCCAATCTAGAAAAATGAAAATCCTTCTCCCAGGAATAAAGTTGGGAGTTTTACCCAACTGCCTTTTGCAGTGATGTGAAGACCCAGCACAGCACAGGCGCCCTCACCTCTTCTCAGCATTTGTGCGTTTTAGGTGTGGGTGGATTGTCCACCTGCAGTGGATGGGTCCCTGGCTTTCAGGGCAGGCCCAGTGCTTTGGGAAAAGGAGACCGGTGCCCGCTATCCCGCCCGCCTGAGACTGGGCTGTGGTCGTCTACTGCACCCCGATGTTTGCAGGGACCTCCTGAAAAGCCGGGGGCTGAACCCCATGACAGGGAGGGGAGAGGCGGCCAACAACCCCAGGGGGACCCAGCAAATGCTGCTCTGGCTGGCCGTGGGCTTGCACCCGAGAGGACTGACGGACAGGAGGGTCTCAGGACAGACCGTCCACAGACCTTCAACTTCTGGAAGGTCTGCCGCGGGTGACTCGTGTCTGCTCACACTTGTCACGCTGCCTGCCAGCAGCCCCTCAGCGGCCTGGTCTACCTGGAGATCTCTCAGCCCGGGAAGTCCGGCTGTGCGTCTGCACCTGTCCTCGTGCCCGGCCTTAGATTGCCAGGCAGCTGAGCTCTGCACAGCCTGGGAGCGAGGACCAGCCTGTAAACGCAACGAGCTGCCGCCACGCATCGCTGTGTGAAAGGCTGCTGGCCACGCCGCAGAGGGAGCACACAAGACACTGTCAGTGCATTGGACTTTCTCTCCTCGTTTGGTCCAGAAGCAAGACGTGGGGCCCTGACTGCTCACCAGCCACAGCTTTGCAAGTCCTACTTTTACAAGTCAGATCAAGAGCTGCAGCCATGTCCCACCGTCTTCATTTTCTGCTGAGACATTGCAATGGGTAATTCACCTTTAAATGAAAAAACAGAAGTGTTTGGGATTTTTGTCATCCAAATGACACACAGTCCTTGACCTTGGCAGACTGGACATTCAGGGGCTCCCCTCCTGAGCCCGTTCTCTCGCTGCACCTCCTATAAACTCTCACCCTTATGTCCCGCTGTGTCCCTGTGAGTGCTCTGTGCTCAGATGGTCATTGGGAGGGTGTAAAGTGACATTGTAATTGGAAATGTTCTAAGGGTTTAGTCCCCCCAGGAAGTGACTGAAACAGCATTCCCCAACATGACATGAAACACTAATTCCTTTTGCATCTCTTAACACCTCTCCTTTTCATCACGTTTTCGGTTGTGGGTCCCCTGTACCATTACCTGGGAAACGGCACTATGTATTTTGCATGGTTGTAGTTAAGTTCAGATTAATTTAACCATCCCCAAAATCAGAGCATTTGTGCTGCGAAACCAATCTTGCTTGGCAATAGAGGGTTAAAACCAGTGGGAAGTTTTAATTAGATTTCTATATTTCCAACCCCAGCTTGCAATATAAGCCTTATGAACAGAGAGATGAGTAATCATTCGGACATTAAGTTTGGGGTGGAAAGAATGGATTCAATCACTTCCTTCAGCAGCTATCTTCAGAGTTCAAACCACACTCAGGGTGGCCAAGAGATGTTATCCTGGGATCCCTGCACGAGACACGGAGCTGGGGAGCAGGAAATTGGACTGTTCCTACACAGGAAATAACAGCACTCTGTCAAAATCTACAGGAGAAACACGTGTTCAAATTTGCTGTCAACACCCAACGTATCTGATCGGAACGCGAGAGGGGACAAAATTACAGGAATCGCGGGATATCAGCCAGGCCGCATCCCCCCTCACTGTCGCACCAGGAAGTGAGCACCGATTCACAGGCATGTTCTCCAGCAAACAACATACATCCTAAGAAAGCTGCACAGTACACGTGTGTTAAAATTGTAGTGATTTTATATAACCAGATCTGGGGGGAAAATAGCCCTCAGCAACAGCTATTCATGATTCACAACCAAAATAAAGATTTCCAAATGAGACAAGAACTGGATTAAAAATTGCTGAAATTGTATACATATATATGGTATAACATTGACGTAATCTATTATATAATGTATATGATATGATATATATTATGTATCATATAATACATATTATATGATGTATCATGTATTACGTAAAATGCAGCCTATTATATTTAATAGTATGTGTCTTATATCATATGTGCGTATGACAGTGTGGTCACCAAGCCAGTCCAAGTTCTTAGAAGCCCACTGACTGGCGGTTGCAGAGCCCGTGTGGCCGTGTGCCAGCCCACAGCCTGCCACCCTGCAGCCTGCACCACGTTTCTGCGACAGGCAGCGCTGGGCCCGGCTCTCCCCAGCAGCCTGCAGCGATCTCTGGAGAGAACCAGCACGGCCTTCATGCTTTCCAGATGCTTCTTGGCCACTGTGAGAACGGGTCGTGGGTAACAGCCGGAGCAGCTGGCCTGTGGGGTGTGCACCCGACAGCCCCCCAGAGTCCAGCTGACGGAGATGAGCTATGGAACAGCAGGTAATGACTTCCGCTGTGCAGTGACCACAAAACCTCTGGCCTCTCTTTAATGTGCCCAAAGAATTTGATGGATGCCCTTTCTACGTGAAAGAGCAGTATCCTCCCAAACCCACAACGATGGAGCAGGGAGAGGCAAGGTTTTCAATGGGCAGGGACAATATGTGTGTGGCTTAAGCCGCAGTGGCCTGAATGGACAGCCACCCTGGCCACCTGTGACTGTCGGGGAGACGGTTGGGGAGCAGCACCTCCTCTCCACCCCACTCCCACCTCATCCCCATATGTGGCCAGCGGGCTGTCATCCCCGATAGAGGTCAGTCCTATGGCTGCTGTCTCAAACTCACATTTCCATGGCCCAGGACAACACAGTTCATAGGGACAACCTCCCTATGACTGGGAGGTGAGGGGTCTTACCTGGCGGTGTGGCTGCTTCCTTCCAGCACCTTCCTACCTTTTCTAGCTCCTGGAGGTCGCCTACTTCTTGGCTCATGGCTTCACCATCCATCTTCCAAGGCAGTGGTGAGGTGTCTCTGTCTCCGACTCATCTCTGGTTCTCTCTGGCCTCCTTTCCCCTCCTGTAGGGCCCCTGTGACTGCACTGGGCCCCTGACGGGGGCCTCTGAACTGAATGAGACTGAGCCAGCAAGTGGCAAGGGCAGGGTCAGGTTGTGTCCCAGCTACATAAGTCGGGCCACGAGCGAGACCTTCGGGAGGAGACGCTATTTGAACAGAACCTGCGTGACAAGGAGACACCAGCCACGCCTGAACTGGCGGGGCATGTTCAGGGCAGCTGCTGCATAGGCGTGGGGGGCGGGGCAGGTGGCGGCCACGGGGGCTGAGCAGGGAGCGGAGGGGTCAGTAAGAGTGGCCCAAGCTGGACTGAGCATTTGTATCCCAAGAGGTTCTCAATTGTCTGACTACTGTGCTGAGAATGCAGTGAAGGGACAGGGCATGAACACAGGGGTGGCTAAGGTGACCCCCGGTTAGGACAGCACAGGTATGATGACGTGGCTGCAGTGGGATGTGGAGGAAATGGATGATCTGGGTGTAGGCCTGAGGGTCCCAAGGTGCTGGCAGGCGGTCGCAGCGCAGTGGGGATACAGGAGACTGATGGTCCCGCCTGCCCTGAGTGGGAGACCGGTCAGGGAAAATCCAGACTGGGGCAGGCTCAGCTCAGATCCCCCAGAGGGCAGGGGAGGTGGGGTGAGAAGTTGAGCAGACTCACAGGCAGTGCTTCCAGACCAGGAGCTCTGTTCTGCCCAGGGAGGGCGGAGAAGGAAGACGGGCCAGATGCGTCCGGGGCTTGGCTGGGAGGCTCTTATTCCCCACCAAGGCGTGTTTCTCAGGCACAGGAGGCTCTCCAGCCGAACGCCATCTTCTGAGAGCCAAGCCCGTCGGCCGCATGGTTAGCTAGCCCAGCCTGCTTGCTCTGGGCTTGGCCCAGGCCCCCGCACCGCTGTGAAGGAAGCCGAGTGCTGGACGAACGCAGGGCCACGCTGAGCTGAGGGGTCCCGGCCCCAGCGAATCTTTCAGCACACTTCCCACAAAAGTGTTGAAAGCAGCTAAATTTCTTGGTAAAACCTCAGGTATTTTGGGACCAACATATCTGATTTATAGATACTATACATACACAGATGTAAACAGTGAAAAAAATGTGCTTGTGTGTGTGTGTGTGTGTGTGTGTGTGTGTGTGTGTGTGTGTGAAGAGAGCGAGAGACTGATTTTCCAATAACACTGAAAAGAAGTAAATGTGGGGACCATGTGGGTAAAAGATTTTGTTTACTCCCAGCCTGTTTCTTCTTTCCTTTAATATTTTGCCTCTGGAAGGATGGTCGCCCCTGAGGACGTTATATTTGGAAAAGCGGTTGGAGTGAGAAGGGTTACGTTTCAAATCCTGCAGCCAGTTGATCAAATAGAGCCTGCCTGTGTGTGGCCGTAAGGCACAATTACGCGTAAGCAGGACCCCCTCTGAGGATTCAGGTGAGAATCCAGAACTGGGGACGGAGTGGGGGCCCATTGGCACGTTATTTAACATAATTATTCTAACAGCTACCCCTTTGCTCCCACATCTGTGCTTTCCTGTCTATGCTCAGATCAGACGCTTCCACGGTTCCGTTTCTGAGCAGCGTGCAGGCCCGTCCTGTTATCTGAGCCAGGCATGTGGACCGTGGGCAATTCTGGAGGGCTAGGACCCGGGACGGTAACCAAGGCCCACGCATCCCCCATAAGCATGCTGCTCCCCTTATGAAGTGCTTGTGTGTCGCGTCCGTCCTCACCCCACCCTCATGGACTAAGCTTGGCAAATAGAAATAGTTACATTTTACAGGTTAAAAGCATGATGAAATTTAGGTAATCCAGATTAGGGTCCCACAGCCTTAGCGGGCCAGCAGGCAACTTCCAGGTGTCTCGTCCAGTCGCGGGGCACAGGTGGCCGCAGGATGGGAGCTGCCGGGGGCTGCCGGGTTCTGTCTCCTCAGCCCCTCAGGAAGCCCGGGAACCAGCTCCCTCCCCTCTTCTCTGACTCTGAGCTCTTCCCCGGGCTCCAACCTGCACAGAGCCAAACCCCTGGGCAAAGCCACAGCCAGGTATGTCGGGACCTAGGGGACTTCCGCATTACGTAAGGTTACAAACAGCCCCTCAGTGTGAGAGCTGATGTAACTAGAGCAAACCTACCAACCTCTCGAGAACAGTGACAGTGCCTCTGGGACGTCACATGCGTGGTGTGTACGAGCCACCGTTGGCTTTGAGGTGAGCCACCTCACAGCTGGCCTTGTGCCGAGGCCCCTAAGCTTCCTTCCATCTCTGAAACAACTGTCAGAGGCGCCCCTTCGGCCTTGGGTACAAGACACTCGTCCTCGTACAGTGGGAAGGGACACGCCAGTGCTTCCCCACGTACCTGACACGTGCCAATGACGTGCAAGGACAGCCAGTGCTCACGCCTGTGAAAGGACAAACGTGACAGCCCCAGGGTGTCAGCTGTCGGCCGTTTCCAGAACAAACCGCTAGAAACGGGAAATGCTTTTCTTTCTATAAAGAATTCGCGGAAGCTGACAGAAGTCAGAGCCATTCTGGTAACTCTCACCTACGTTGATGGTTTCATTTGGAACGTTGAGAAAATTAAACCTGGACCGAGTGAGATTTGCGAGTCTGCAGTGACTGGCCTTTGAAGGGGACCCTGCACACAGCGAGAACCCAGGCACGTGAAAGAGGCGGTTCGGTCCAGGACGTCTGATACCTCATCTGGTCTCACCCACAGACCTACTGCCACTGGCGTGGGGAGGCAGCTACGGCTGATCACGTCACCCCACCATTGGTGAGGTCCCCATGACAGAAGCAAATGGGGTTAGGTTGGCTCCGAGGGCTTCTCGGAGTCAGAGATCCTGGCTTGTGACGAATGTGGATTGTATGAGTTTGTGGAAACACACGCCGTGGAAACTTGGGGTGAGCACTGTCCCGTGGACACTGGTTGTGCACCCCAGAACCGAGAGGACCAGGTCCCGCGCGTGCACCACTCCTGTCTGGAATACGGGTGTTCTGTTTCCAGTCTGAAGTGCACGGCCGTCTCACAGCAGGATTTCACCAGCAGGTTCTTCTCCCAGCGTGTTGGGTTTTGCCACCGCAGATCAGCGGCCCACGTGGTAGATCAGAGTTGCTTCCTTCTGTGGACCACGCCACCCCTAGGTTTCTGGGAAACCAAGGAGTGAGAGTCTCCAATGTTCCAAATGACCCATTATCTAACTTGATAGCTGAACCAAGAGCTTTGTGCCAATAAACACAAAATAGAAACAGAACTTCCAAAAGGGAAAAATGTCACAATACATACCATTCGGGCCATTGCTTCCCTGGAATCCTAACCCAGCTGAGGGTTTCAGTCAAACCGTGTCACATCCGCATTCATCCAGAAACTGTTGTGTTTCCATCATTATACCATCCAGGGCCCATGCCGCTGTGGACAGACCCCTTCTGTGGGGTAATTTCTCCGATGCAATCAGTCCATCCCTGCAGAGGGCTGGCAGAGGTCACAGAGACCTGGAAGCCGCTTTGGCAGCTAGACAGCCACGCAGAGCACACCAAGTGAGTGTGTTCATTTGGGCGCTGCGGGCGCAGGGTGTCTGGGGGCTCAGGGACATCTGCCATTGTGGGGGACATCTGCAGGTGTGGAGACACCTGCCAGCCAGACGTCTGTGGGCATGGGGGTGTCATGGAGTGGGGTGTCTGCAGGCGCGGGGGAGCGCAGCCCTCCCAGCCCAGAATGTTCACAGGAACCGTCTCCACGTGCTTCCTTCAGGACCCTGATGTCCATAAGGTGGCATCGACCCTGCGACACGGTTTGTCAGGATGGTCACCATTGAACTGACTCAGCTCACTCTCTGATCTTCCTCTCCCTGGCTCTCTGATCTTCCTCTCCCTGTCCACCCTGGCTCTTGCCCCTTAGATTATTTTTTCTAAACCCACGAGAGATGCCTCCCCTGCCTCTGGCATAGAAACTGACACTGAGACCATGGGACACTTGTCACGTACAAACCACAGCTGACTTATTTAACTTAACACCTCGTATGGACGACTCTCCATGCCAATACAGATACACATTATTATTCTTTTTTCTTTTCAATTATTTTTTTAATTGAACAAATACTAGGACATTCTGGACAACCAGAATCAAACAACGACATATGTTTACATCCTAAAATTCCATGGGGTCAGTGAAAGCTTGTGAAGGTGTGAAATCAAAGCAGAACACATGTAAGAGGGGAGCCCAGAGCAAATGAAAGACGCCAAGGCCTTTCTGGGGGAAGCCCCTGGGGGGCGATTTGCACCTGTGCTTGCCCAGAAGACCCTCCCGGAAGCCCCTGCCCTACATCTCTGTGCCTCTGGAGTCTCCCCGGACCTCGTCCCCACTTCCCCACCCTTCCACACAGTGTTTGCTGAAACGACAGACTCTGAGGGCCCCAGTCAACCCTGTCTGAGCCCAGAGCCGCACCTCACCAGGCCTGTGGGGACAGCATGCTCTGAGGACCCCAGACCACGCCCAGGGCTTCCACGTGGCCTTGTGTCTTTCCTCGGGGACCTCTCCACCTGGCCCAGACAGCCCTGACCTCACTGCTGCTGGCTCACAGGCCTGCACGGTCTCCACACAGTTCAACATTTCATCTGTACCCCGAGGTCTCCTGTCTGATCTAAAACTCAACAGGGTGTTTGGGAAGATCAAATCTAATAACATTTGTAAGATTTAAAAATAACTGAAAAACACAAGAAACGGTGCAAACGCAAGCATAATTATAAACAAACAAGAAGTGGAGAAATCCACAAGTGGAAAATCATGTGACTACCCCACCATGAATGTTCAGCGCTCTACTTAATGCCATCAAATTACACAAACCGTAATTAAATCCCCTCGTACTACAGCAGGGTCTAATAAAGTATGTTATGAAACGGGCTCCACGAAGCCTGTCCTACAGAAAAGGCTACACACACTTTGCTCCCTGCTTCTCCTCTTGTTTGCACTAGAACTTTCCAGTCAATCAGGTCAATGAATCAACCAACCTACGAGGACCTGAGAGGTAAGAGCCTCCCAAGGAAATGGCGGCACTGCCATGCTGAGTGTGGTCCTGAGGCCACGCACTGGCTCCCTGATTACTGGCTGCGGAAACCCTTTCAGTGGAGACTGGCTTACGTCACTGGCAGGGCTCACATTTCAGCCAAAGTGAGCTCCATAAAGTAAGTAGGGGGTCTCTCTTATTCAGTCCACCTGGGCACTGGGTCTGCACAGGGACCCATAAAGACCCCTGTCCTTACCTAAGTCATGCTTAGTGGGAGAGACAGAAAGGAAGCCGCTACTTCCTGGAGACAGATGACCCGCAGCAGGAGAGTAGACAGGTGGAGGAGGGATGGTGGGGAGAGACAGAGGTAAAGACATCGGGAAGGACAGTGCCAGAGGACATTGCAGGACAAGTCTGCAGGGAGTGAAGAAGCCACCACGAAAATAATCTGGGCTGGAATGTCTGGTGGAGGGCACAGCAAGTGCAAAGGCCCTGGGGTGGGTGTCTCTGGCACGTCGCAGGCAGGAGAACAGAGGATGGGTGCAGGGAGAAGCTCCATTCCAAGTGGGCTGGGGACCACAGGAAAGTGCCAAGGAGAGGGAGAATGGAGTCAACAGAGGCTGCCATCTGTTTGTTTGCCTTATGCTGTAGGAGCAGGAGTTTTCTGCCAGGTTAAGGAGGGCCTCAGAGGGGCAGCAGGACCACCCTGGAGGCTGCAGTTTGGAGGGGTGTGGAGTGCAGGGGAAGGGTGGGGTCAGTCCAGCTCCACAGCAGGACAGGTGGGGACAAGCATTCACCCCGGCGTCTTTTCCAAGGAAATGTGACAGGATTCATGAGTGCACGACAGAGAGGAGGCAGAGCTGGCGGCAGAGCCCACCCGGCACAGCTGCAGGAATGGAGTGGGCACAGCTGCCCAAGTAAAGCAGGAGGAGAGCAGGTTGCGGAGGGTGACCCTGGGAGCTGCACTGTCCTGCAGACTCTGCGATCTGGCGTCCAGACAGGATGGTCACAGTCCTGATAACTTTATCCTTCAGAGCACTGACGTGCTAAGGGTTCAGCTCTGGAGAAATCCAGGGGGCCGCGTGTCATTTCTGGGTATCTAATCCCCCCAACTCGTGTAACCCACTAGAGTGTTGATCTCTAGAACCCAAACCGGTTTATGGAAAGTGCTGGAAGCTGAATACCAAATTAGCGCACACAGAGGCGTCCTCTCCATGGAGTCCATGGCCCAGTTTCTTAATTTACTGACTCAATCACATTAACTAGTCATTGAGATTGGTTTGAGCCTTTGGAGATTGTCTCCTGACTTCAGTGGTGGCCGTGGGTATAGGATTCGGGCTTCTTGTTCCAGATTTGGGGGCAATTCCACACAGTGTATGACAAGCAGCTCACAGTATGCCCCCGGCTCAGATGAACTGAAAGGAAATTTTTCTCCAACAATAGTACAGATTAAGTCAAAACAGGATTGTTTCACCATCCTTCAGAAAACCTTTCCATACCTGATTTGGGCAAGAAGATCCCAGGGTCACCTGTGGGGCTTCACGTGGGAGTGCCAGGGTGAGGGAGCCAGGCAGGGAGACGCTCACACACACTAAGGGATCTTTGCCAATAATGACAAGACAGTTGGCTTTTCACAGCTGAGAGAGAGAGAGAGAGAGAGAGAGAGGTGGGGATGAAAGGGGGTCCAAGGGGATCCCGGGCCTCGCCAGCTGCTGCCGCCACCCCTCCTGCGGAGCTCAGAATTCTGGGCCCCATGGCAGGCACAGCAAGCTGCTCCCCTCCCGACTGCTTGGGGACAGTCAGTTGATCTGAGCCAGGACGGCTGTGGCTCTCCTCTGGTGAGGGGAGCAGACAGCGCCCACAGCCACAGTACAGACCAGCGCTCAGAACAGATGGCTGGCTGCCTCTCAGTGCTGTTTCTGGGGCTGTTTACCTTCCTAAGTGATGGATACTGACATGGTATACTGCTAACGAAGATTTCGGTGTGACCGGTAAGCTGGGCCGTGCAGCCGGACCGCAGGTCTTGGCTCTGCCCATGTGGTGGCTGCTGTCCGGGCTACCATGGGGATGGCCTGGGATTGAGTCATGGAGACCTGCGTGTCACCCAGGATGGGCTGTGTGACACACCGTGCCTGCACACTGTGTACAGCGACTGAAACGTTTCATCACCGCCTGAGGTTGAGGTTCTCAGGCTTACCTCTTTCACCAACGTGCCTGTGTCACCAGTCTGCAAATATTTGCAATGACAGGAAGTAAGCTCAAGAGAAAACATGCAAAACAAGCCCCATCTTGCTGTCACCTGAGACCGTACCCCATTTGGTCTCCGCAAGTCAACAGGCAGCTGCCGGTGGTAACCATCACCTTGCATCTCAAAACTGAGCCCCAGGGGTGGTAGCCAACAGCCTGGAGACCTTCCCAACACCAAAGCTTCTGTGGGCAGAATTGCTGCTGCAGAGAGCGGCTCTCCGGACATGAACCTGTGGCCAGATGCAATTCAGGACGCAGCCCCCCCCACACACAGTGGGCCCGAGAAAAGGAACTGCGACAAAGGACACCTTTGAACTGATTTGAACTGGAAAGGTGGCTCAGCTTATGGTGACTCTGGGCAAGAACCAACCAGCTTCTTAGGTTTCTCAGACCAGGTTCATGCTTGGACTCTGCAGCCTGTAAATCAAAAACAGCCACAAGAACAGGCCGTGCGGCCTCGCCCGCGCCAGCCGGACCCTGTCTGAAAACGTGCCATGCGGTTGGCACCTTGCACAATGGAGTGCTGCATGATCGTGTGCGATGCCGGCATTCATCACTGCTACCATCATCATTATAAACCTGTCCCCACATTCTAGCCACTTTCAGAAATGAGAAACAGATAGTAAACAAAGAGCATAAAAATAAGTCTTTTGCAAGTTGAATTTGAGCCAATATTCCAGATTAGCTCTCTACTAACATATGAGCATGTATATTTATTACATACCTACATATACCTATATGTATATAGGTATAGGTATTACATATACCTATAGTATATGTTGATATTTATAAATAGATAGTTGACATTCAAAATATTACTATACCCTACTTAATCTAATTCTTTGTTATTTCTAATACTTAATTATAATGACTACTTCTCTATTTGTGTTTATAAAGTAATTCATCACCCCTTTCCTGTCTTAACACGTGTTTTTGCAAATCATTCCATACATTTTTTTCTCACCTGCGTGCCAGGAACTGTTTTGTATTTCTGGGGGTGCACAATAAAGTAAGATACAATTCCTTGTCCGAAGGAAATTGGTAGACTAGGAAGTCACGTTCATTAATATAATGTGTCAGAGAGAGGTAGCACGATACACATTCAATTAATATTCAGGGCCATAACGTCACTACTAAGTGTCACTGAGAGACAAATTGGAAGAGCTGTTACCTGATAACAAAGGGAACCCAGATATAGCACAACCTAGCTAAAATTTTAAGATAATACAAGACAAAAATCTAACAACTGTTTACACAAAGAAATCAGGCAGATTTTGTAACTAGCCATCTGTCAAATATACAACTTATATAAATTACGTCCTAATATATACAATTAGAACATAGTGAGTGTACAATTTGCTCATTCCTTTCAAGAGAAAGTGTCAGTACCTGTTGATACAGACATTTGTCCCAGGAAAAGTGGTTTGATCAGTACAACAGATTTGTGTTTTAACCAAATTTTGAATACACGTTTCTAATTACCTATACTATTGAGCTGAGAGCTATGTGGAAAGAATTTTTGTTGGTATATGTGTGCTTCCAATGTAGTACTCCTGTGAAGTTGATGACAAACAATGGGAACCACACTTTGTGCAGATTTAGACAACTGTTGTGTGAAACCACAGTATCTCAAGGGACAGTCTCCAGGGCAGTGGATTGGAGCCATCACACAAGTCCCTGCACACGCTGAGTGGCAAATACCATCGAGACAGAATGACCTCACCATGTCCTTGGAGCCAGGCACAGACGTGGAGGGAGATAGCTTTGCCATAAATGTTTGGTGAATGTTGGAGAGCTTCTTAGAATCGTTGACACCCCATTATTGCCTTACTGCAGACGTCACCATGCCTGAGGTCCCTGGGCCCTGAGTTGGGGGAGAGTTTTAACAAAGGGATTATGGACATGGCTTCATGGTTCTGCAATAAGCTGTTATATTGTTATTTGGGGGGCACTGACTTAGAATCATAATTGTTAAAATAATGTTTTAGTGTGCTCCAGCAAGGCCGGCTGAGGCCGTGGAAGTTCGCAGACCATGAGTTTCTGGTGGGGTATGACACACGCACGAGTGTACTTACACCCTGTTCACAAGGAGCGACCCCACCTGCCATAGGGCATTTAGCTTATTGAGGGAGAATAAAGTTTTAGGAAGTGACGTAAAAGTGAAGAGGTATTTCCATTGGAGTATAAAGTGGGTGTGAAACAGAAACACGGTCGTAAATGACAGGGAAGAATGGAACACACGTGGCAGCTGTGTGCAGGTGTGGAGCGAAGCAACAAGAAAATGCCGTCCTGCACGTGTCCCGGGGCAGGCCTGTCAGCCTCGCCCTGAGCCCCCGAGGGAAGCCTTGAGAAGCAGGGCACCTGCCTTTACGGTCGAGGACACAGAGCCTGGGAGAGCAGGTGTGAGCGTCACCGCTCAAAGGACCAAGACGAGCACATGGAGCATGATGACGGGACACCTGCCACTGGCTCCAGCTCTCCAGGGCGTCTCCGCAGGGCGTCTGGGACGTCACCGAGGACGGATTTAATGAGCCTTTGTGTTTAAAACAGAAATAACCATCCCAACGTGTAGGACAGAGAACCACCAAGTACAGGGCTGAGCATCACCCAAGGGTCTGGAAAGGAGCTGAGCGGGGTGCAGCCCTGCGGGAGGGTGAAATCCATGTTGCCTTTAGAGTGTGGGTTTCTGATGTGTGTGTCTACCTGCCGACCACATGGGAAGGTGGCATGTGGGACCATGACAAAGCGTGAGCGGGTTTATTCAGGCCCTCGTTGGTGAGTGACCCAGAACCACCGTGAGAGAAGAGCTGGGCGGCATGAAGGCCCATTTAGGAGCAGCCGTCCCAGGAAAACCCCTCTCCCTGTCCGAGGCCCCCTTGCTGGGTGACTTTCTTCTGTTTTCCTGGCGTGGGCGCCTGGCAGGCAGCAGGTACTCAGTGAGGCATTTGTGGATGGAACAGAAACACGAGTGACTGGTTGTGCTGCCCGGGGAGGAAGGTTGTGGACCAGTCTCACTGGGGAGAACGGCTTTCTAGAGAAACGTAAGCCATCAGTGGCTAGACACGGCCTGGGGTGAGAATCAGGAATTTCTGGGTTCTTCTTCTGGGTCTGGTCAGAAGAGTGACAGTTTCTGGTAGCCCAGTTTTGATATTCTGCTCGGCTTTTTGGTAATGACTGAACAGTGCCGAGGGCATTTTAAAAGCCCAATACTGCTTTCACTGCTTACAGGTTTAGTCTGTTTTAAAACATCCTCTCCTTTGAGTTACTCACTGCATCTCAATTGACACTATTTCCTGCTTATACTCTGACAGGAAGTTAATTGCTAATGGCCATTTAAGCCCTTGTATTTGAGAAGACATCATCACGCTCTGCTGTGTTGCCACAGAGATTCCATCATTTCAGTCTCACTCCCCGTCTTGTAGGCAGATGCCCCGCAGCCTGGAGAGGAAAGGACTTATCCAGGGTGACAGCCGTGGAGCGTGGCTGGTCGCGTTTCCTGCTGACAATGTTCGCTGCCGGTCAGTGTGTTTCTGCTGTGGCCACGGCTGCCGGACCACGGCATAAACCCACAGTTACACGTGTCCGTGCTACACACGTATCTCTCCTATGTGGTACCTGCCGGTCCTTACTGTTGTCATTTGCTATTGCCACTGTCGCCCTCTGGTACAGCTTCTGTGGGAAAGCAGGGGGCACCATGACGTCCCAAGGCCATAGGGTCCCAGCCAAGTCTGAGTGTAGGCAGCACGCCTCACAGCTGGGTGCTGGAAAGACCAGGTGTGCTGAGTGAAAGAAAGTGGGAGGTTATTAGTTCGCCTAGTCTTGCTCTGTGATAGTTGAGTCAATACAGGGTTGCATTTTCTTTCCTTTCCTTTGTTCATTTAAAAGAACAAATGTGAGTGACATATCGTGCTGCTGTGGCCACCAGTGTCCTGCGTCAGCGCAGCCTGCTGCCAGAGCCCGGCAGTGAGAAGTAAATGGGGTGCTTTCGGGAGGGAACGCTCTTCCAGGTTAGAAACATCGGTGACAGAAAGTGGGTCACAGTGCCACTCAGATGCATTTCTCTGGGGCTGCTGGATAACAAGGGCAATCGGTGTTGTCAGAGTCACATGTCCATTGTAGCTGAGGGATCCCTGTTACCCACCTGCATGAGTGGCAGAGTGGACAGGAGTCCAGCAGAGTCGCGACCAGTCCAGAAGGGGCTCTGTGGTGGGGGCGCAGTAGGCAGGAGTTCCCGCGCAGATGGGTGGTGCCTGGTTTGGGGCTTTCTCTTCACCTGCCCCTTTTCTAAGGGCACTGAGCACACACCCACGGGATGGGGCAGAACACCTCCCAGGAAAGGAGGAGCCATGATGCTAAATGTCTCCCCCAAACTCAGGAAAGGTGTGGAGAATAGCCTTCTTCCGTTATGGGGTGAGTGTAAATTCAAAGTTTGAAAAGCATGTGCAGATATGCCCTCTAACAAGTCAGCACCATTTCCTTTCCGGGAATACGCCAAGTCACAGACTTCACAACTTGCTACCACTCGGGTTACTGGTAAGTGGAGCGCGGCAACTGAGAAAAGCCCGGCTCTAAATTCCAACTCATAGCCACCAGCTACTTCCAAGGGTCGGGCCACTGAGCCCGGGTGACACAGAGGCTAGACGGGTGTACTGGCTTGCCAACTGGGCAATTCTTACCCCCACAAAGTGCTGCTATCAGTGTGTGTTCAGAAATGTGACACGACATGTTAGTAGATGAAATGAAACGTCCTGTAACTGTTGAGTGACATAAGAAAACCCATATGCCAAGATGTCAGTTTTCCGTTTTCTTTGCGTGGGGTTGTTCCTCACACAGTTCTCAGCGTCCTGTTTAAATACAACATAATCTAGCAAGTCAGGACGTGGTTTATGTAAACGAGACGCAGATCCATTGAGCAGCAGTGAATTCCCCTTTTGGAATCAGCTTTATACAACAGTTCCAGGACAAACGCGTCTACAGTAGTGCTTAGACAACTACTCTGAGTTCCGAGAATTTCAGGTTTACTAACTGGCTGTCCCCTAAAGGACCGGGGGCTTCACTGCGGGAGGGAGTGGGCATTGGCCACACGGTCACCTCCTTCCCTGTCTTCACTAGCTGGGAGGTTGAAGGGCGGGACGCCGGGCCAGGGAGCGTTCTCTGAGGACAAGAGGCCTTACAGACCTTTCTGAAAACAGTTCATGACGCGAGGCTGAGTGGTGCCTTCAGCTGCTTCGAGCTCCTGCAGCCTGTCACCCCCCTTCTCTTCCAGGAAAGGGGGGCCTCATGGAGGGTCCAAAGACAGCACTCAGAGATTTCAGGGCAGGGCTGACTGTGGTTTTCAGATTTGACTTTGAGACTTCGATGGCGGGAAGCCACAGTTCAGAGTAGTACATAGCGGTAGGTCAGTAATGTGGGTCACACACACGGGACCAAACAGCCAGGCTCCCTCCATGAGACGGAGGACTCAGGGCTGCGATGGGTCCATGGACAGCTGCAGTGAAACCCACAGGGAGCCCGGGGAGGGCCAGACCCTGTGCTAGGCACAAATATGGAGAGGTCCTGCTGCACCCCATCTGCATGAGCAAGGGTGCAGATGGATATGTTGGAAGGAAGTGGGAGTGTTTCCATGTTTCTAATGGCCGGAGTTTTCCGACAGAAATTCCTGACAAGCTGGATTAAAAGATGAGGGATATAAAACGAGACTTGAATTAAAGAAAGTGAAACCCCCAGGGAGATTTACAGGTTGTGGCACGTTCTCTTACGTGCTAGATACTTAGGGATGCCCCTCGACCTCCCAGAGAGGATGTGTTCGCCCTGGAGAGCAGAGGTTTCCGTCTTCTCGGCAGACAGCTAGCTGTGCAGCCGTGCTATGGAAATGCTGAGATTTATAATGTGTGGGTTCCTCTCCTTCAGGTGACTTCTGCTCTCAGAGTCTCCCCAGAGGTGGGGCATAGGAAATGCACACTGCAGGGGTCCTGCAAGTGCATAATCAGCCTTCTTTTGATCCATGAACCTGGAGTATGCTGTCAGGATAGAACCAATAAGCACGCATGGACACTCACCGTGCAGTACAGAGCCCCATAGGTGATGTTGTTTTGGGGGACTTTTCCTCCAGCCACTGAGCACAGCAGGATTGGGATGGAGCAGGCAGTGGGCTGGACCCCCTTCGGCCTTCTTCACTGTCTCGGCATCTCACATCGGTAGCACTTGAGCCCTCTCCAAATAGGCAGGGACTCAGATGGTCAGAGGCCACCCGGCCAGCCGTCCCCAGGGCCCATGTGCTGTGCAGCGACTCCCTGAGGCCTGAGGTTCAGGTGACATCTGGGGGGAGAGGGGTGCAGAGAATGACAGTTACTGTTTGTTGTGCGTTGCACAAACAAGGTTCCTGAACCCAGGTATGGGGCGGCGCCCATGGCCCTGGGTTTCCCTCAGGTGTCGGCAGCCTCCTCCTTCCACCGTTTCCTGCTTTCAGACGAGGCCCAGGATCCCAGAGGCCCACAGTGGTGTGGCGACTGTCATCACCATCTGGGGACAGCTTGTGGGAAGGAGTAGAAGTGGACTCACCAAGGGTGTTTATTTTACATGTTTTTGGAAGACTTCAGTTTCCAAAAGAGGGCTCATTTTTCTCTGTTCCATAAACGTTATTTCGGTCTCTGAAGTCAAGAAGTAAAAGTCTGACGAATTGCCACGTGGCTGTTCTCATCCAGAAAAGTCTTAAGTCTGTAAGTCTCAGCCCCGACAAAGGACTGATGGGAATGACTGGACATCTGTCCAGGTGAGAAGCCCCTCCCCAGTCTCAGAGGCTCCCGCAATCAAGGTCATAAATGTGAGAAAGACAGGAACCGGCCCCCCTCTCCTTGTGCTCCCAAGGGCCTGACCCCGAGTCATGCTCACCCCAGCCCAGGTCAGAAGGAAACGGCTTGTTCTGATTGAAATCAGATTGACCCTCGGACTTAAGAGCAGAGCAACCCAGAAAATGCAAGCTGCCAAGAGCCGAGGGCATGACAAGCAATTAAGGTCTGATAGACTGTCATGTCCAACAGAGTGGACTAAGCGTCTGGTTTTCCAAAAATCTCCCCAAAGAAAACACCCACACGTGAGGATAGGTTTTAACTGATAGTATTAGGATGGCAGCAGAGAGAATGGAAGAGCTACCTTCTCAGCCAAGAAGACTCCAGGAGGAATGAGCAAGCAAAACACATATTACAGTGGATTCAGGACGTCGCAGCACGTGAGAAGGGCGGCTGCGGAAACCAGACAGACAGACAGACAGACAGAGGCTATAGCAGGCACGACAGACCCACCGGCTCTGTGCACCAGTAGCCGCGGCCCCAGGCGGTGCCTCTGCTGGCGGCTTTGGCACACGCGTGACAAAAGCGCTGCAGTGAGCAGACAGGGAGCAGGGAGAGTAATGGAAGTGAACGTGCGACCCACTGTGAGCTGGCAGAGGCTGCTGGCTTCTGCTCCCCCAGGCCGCCATGCTCTGGACACCTGCGCATAGGATCCCAGGCCTACGGTCAGCCGGGGGTGTGGGGACGTGCCGGGAACAGCATGGTGCTCCAAAAAGGGAGATGCAATGCGAAATGGAATAAAAAGAAAGGCGGGGCCCTGCCCTTGGAGCGCTAGGCCTGGCCGTGCTCTGGGCCTCACACCTCACACCTCCTCGCCTTGATGTCTGGGCACACGGCCAGTCTGGGGCCACCAGTGACTCCTCGGGACCGCTCTGTCTGTTCCAGCGCTCCCGGCCCAGCAAACGTCCTCTCATTACGGCCCCACCGGCAGCCTGTAGAACGATGGATGACCGGATCCACATGAGCTTTGTGGCCAGATGTTACAGCGCCAACAACACCTGGGTGAGCAGCAGGGCGGAGAGCAGGTGACCTTCAAGTGTGGGCTGAGACACGTGGCTGCTGAGCAGCACAAATCCATCCCCACTGCAGCCATGGAGCTCCTCTGTCCCCCACACCTGCGTGTGAAGGAGCCACTGTGAGGGACCCTAGGGGACCGTGGGTAGGGCACTGCAGGAGACCCTGAGCTGTGTGGGACCTTAGGCCAAAACCAGATCCTTTGCCACCTCTCCCACGGTGGGTCTGTCACTCAGGAACCCAGTCACAGCACACCACTGGGCACCAACTCACTGCCGTTCAGGGAACTTTCCAGTGTGTCATCTAAAATGAGTGTTGCTGCTCTGGGTGTGTGAATGTTGTAATAAAAATTGAGTCCCTCTGAGGACACCCAGACAATGAGTGGAGAGGGGATGACGGCTGGCTCTGCCTTTACCTGTGAGATTGTCAGCTCTCGGTTAGGCAGTCCAGAAATTCAGATTGTGAAAAACAGTGGGGGAAAAAAAATGATGGTTTCCATCGGAGGGTCTTAACTCCGTTAAAACGTTTTTGAAAACTGATAATAGAGAAGAAAAGTCAGAAAAAGGACCTCAGGAAAACTGAATGCCTTTCCCGGAACTGGGCGGGCAGGGGCGCCAGGGCGCTCACGCCCGAGGCTGGCCCTGCCAACTCGTTAATCACAGCCTGTTACTGTAATTTCAATGAACGTTTATCCTATTTTCTTGGTGTAATCCAATTACTTTTGTTTTCCGAGCCAGCATCAGGATCTCTGGGTTTCCAGAATCCTGCCAGTCAGCCCACTTTAGAAGGAACAATTCAATTCATTATCATTAAGCGCCGACTTTTAATACCACTTTGGGGGGAATCAGGGAGAGAGAAGCCGCTGCTGGCTCTCACGCATGCCGGGAACCCTGCTTTTCTGGGTCCCCGAGCAGTGCCAGGCCTCCATCCTCCGGGCCCCTAATGATATTCTGCGCTTCCAGCTCATTAACCACCCCACCGGCTGGCAGCCCTGCTTGGCAGGGAAGAAACTGCAGGTTGAATTTGAAGGTGGGGAAAAGGGACAGTACCGCAGGGGAGGTAGGTGGTCTGTTACTGATGCTGCCAGGCCTGGCCAGAGCTCCGTGGAGGAAGGGACAGCCTGCGTGCATGTGTACACACGCCTGTGCGTGCTTGTGTGTGCACATGTGTACATACACATGTGTGTATGCACACCCCGTTCCTAACAAAAGCCGCACGTTCTGATGATCCTGTCACACTCATGTAACCAGCACTGGTGGGGCAGTGACCATGATCACAGGGTGGCGGGGGCACCGTGGTCGTGAGCCTGTTTAGGAAGTCAGACACAAGGCAAAGCCGCTGCTTGTACTTGACAGAGGGAGGCGCTCATTCTGAGCCTGTTTCCTTTCTCTCTCAGAAGCCATTGCTCAGAGTCGGGACAGGAGCCATGCCTGGTCTTCCTTGTTCCATGGATTCGCCACCTCCTGTCCCCATCCCTGGGCATTATGCCGGGAAGCAGGGGGCTCCCTCGTGCCCCAGGCGCCTCTCTGTCCATTCTCCCTTGATGGGACGGAGTTAACTACATTCGGGTGGAAGACAAGATGGGTTCCTGGGCCACTGTGAGTGCAGCTCGGAGGCCGGCATGCAGAGAAATCCCTCCCACATTGGAAGGACACGGTTCAGAAACCTCCTCAGGTCCGATGGAGGGAATAGAAATGGGGAAACAAAGTGTCTTTGAAATGCCAAGTAATCTTGTCCAAGTGGCAGAAGTAATTGAGAACCGCCATTAACCTGTGGTGGCCAGTAAGTTGCACAGGTGGTCAAGCCCACAAGCCACCGCGAACCACAGGAAAATCATTTGCGCACTGAGCCCGGCCTGTGGTGGACGACCCAACCAGGAGGAAGACACCCAGAAACAGAGAGCTTACCCAGAAACGTCTGTCTGAGAACACGCTGGCCCTGGAAGTTCCTAAGGAAAGTGCAAAGACTATGGGTTTCACTAGGCAGTAAATGCTAAATTACGGATTGTTCCCGAAGCATGAGCACTTTTGACAGGAAGCAGCCCTCCTCCCGGGCTGGCCCATCTGGAGGCTTCACCGACGAGGTGCAGGCCTTGCGGGCAGCCCTGAGCAGTGCAGGGTTTCAATGCATCTTCACAATGACAGTCAACGAGGTGACCCCAGGAGGACGAAATCGGCTGGTACCTTCTTAGGCTTGACTCAGTCACTTCTGTTTGTATCCACTTGGGAACAAAGATATTCACAGCCAGGATGTGCTGCGTGCACACACCCAAGACCCCGTGGGTGTCCTCAGGGTGCCACTGACTCCGGCAAAAGAATCAGCCTGTTTCTTGAGATGCCTCTGAAACATATGACGATAAAGAAAATGATACAATCAAAAGCATTGCTCGACTCCAAATGACCAAAGAAATGCAAGGGGTTTTTTATTATAAAACTGTTTTGTGGATTGAAGTGCATATTTTTATTACGAAAGTGAAAAGAAGCGCTGAAGTGGTGTAAAGCAAACGTGTGCCCAGAAATGGGCCCAGATCACTGGGGGTCTTGTTACAATGTGGGTGCTGATTCAATGGGGGGGCGGGATGGAGCCCGAGGCCAGCGTTTCTAACCAGCTCTCAAGAGGCACTCATGTTGCTGCCCCTGGACTGTACTTTGAGCTGCAAAGGTTTCAAGAGCCAGCCTGAAGCCAACTGCCAGGGTTCTTCCAGCCTTATCTCACGGGAACCGTATCACATAGACATGTGAGTGACTAGTGGGAACTTGTCACACACTTGGTGCCATACCTGACATACTGGAAGTTGGTGACAAATATCGACTATCATAGATACCGCTGGGTTTTCTTTACTCAGTCATTGAGTGGCGCTACATATATATGCTAATATGTTGCTCTTGTTGGAAACAGTACTTATTTCATAAACATAAATTGCTATTTTGTTTTGAATAATATATGTAAATTAAAACTTAATCTTCAATGACCCAAAACATACTGTTTGATATTAAAATTTTAGAGACGTAAACTACTATATTTTATTTATACTGCTTTTGAAGCATTCTTTATGCTTAATTAGATCAATTTCCCAAAAGCAATTTGTGTGTCTCTGTCTATAAAAAATACTGCTGAGTGACAGCAGAAAATAAACCATCACTATGTTATCTGATATGTCCTTTCACAAACAGAGAAGACTAGTAAATATCACTGTGTCAGGTGTATAATTTATCTCTCAATGTGATCCTTCCTCTCTTGTAAAAACAGTACAGTTTCAACTTGAGGTCATTTTCCTGTGTTAAGCTACCTTCTATGTTCTTATGTGTGTTTTACAGTCGTACATACCTTCGGGACAAAAGCTGGACTTTTACGGGGCAGGGATGTGCAAGTGGAACTGAGTAAATTGTACTGACATCCTTTTAATATGAATATTGAGCACTGATTCTTCACCCTTGCTGCAAATAAAATACTTGGGGAACTTGTAAAAATGCTGAAGACTCAGAGCACATTGGTACTTTGCAGTGCCCAATGGGACCCAGTGTTTAGAACCACGGCTGTGGCAGAGTTCTCTGATGCAACCTGGTGTTTTCTCCACATCATTTGCATCTAGGAATTGCCCACAAATCCCTTGTCTGAACTTCCTGGGACAACCATCCTAATCCAGGTCCGCTGTAGGAGAGTATGTCAGTCACATTTCATCCTCAATGTCTACAGATGCAGCTTGCACATTAAATCTGTCTACTGTGCGTATGCAGGTGGTTTACTTTAAAAAGCAGAATATTTACTGTTGTCTCTAAAGGGCTTACAGAATAAGGAGAAAACATTCTACAGGCAGTAACTCTTCCACCCCGGATGTCTGAGACACTGGGAACTTTCCTGGGCCCGGAGTCTGAGCCCCTCAATCTGCAGGAAACCCCCTCCTGGGCAGCTCACTCCCCATGGGAACATGAACCAAAGAGGAAGAGCATGGGTGAGCACATGAAGACTTTACCAGATATGAGTGCATTCCAGCAATGGAATGGATCCTGCTTCTTAACATCTGAAGGATCCTGCTTCTTAAACATCACCAGAAACAAGAACAGCAAAACAAACAATAAATGGAACAAAAAGAATAAAAGAAAACACAGGGTTCTTTTCACTTGCCATGTCTCTCTGTTCTTCACCCAAGGAACACTGGGCTGGGTATCAAAATCCAGACCGTGGATTTTCTTTGTTTTAGGGGCTAAAGTGATGAATGGAAGTGGTGTTTATTGTCTGTTCCATTGATCATATATTGCTTTGTGAGAGCACTGACATTTTGCATAATAACCTTGTTTAAATATTTTCTGACTGAACTCCTCTTGAGTTTACCTTGTTTTCCCACACTACTGTATGAATTATATTGCACAGTGCCAATCTTATATGCATTTTTACATTTCTATAGCAACTACCATAATAATCTGCTTAAAGGGAGTATTAAGCAGAACTGCTGTTATTAATATGCATTTCAAGACATGGAGAAGCCATTGAAAACCATCTATAAGTTTAAAAGTCAAAGGTAAAATGTTCAATCATTGAAGTGAACCAAAAAGTATTGAAAATCATATCTTTATTCAATTAATATCTGTGCTAGCCATGTTCTTTTTACTCAGACTATGAAGGTGAACAAGGCAGCGTCCCCCTGACCTAATGAAGGTTATGGCATATTTGGTATGAGGAAGTGGATATGTCCACTTAACGGGGCCAAAGGGTGCTCAGATATTTGACCACGCATTATTCAACATGTGTCTGTGAGACTGTTCGGGGTGAGTGTTGGGTCAGGTGAGTTGAGGGCAGCCTGTAAAGACCTTGGGAGAAATTCTAGGACACGGGATGGCTGGGCAGGTGACGAAAGGCCATTGATGAGACAAACAGGTGTGTTTACAAAGGGGTCTATGAGAAGGGTGAATGGGGATGAGGAGAACGTGCATATGCTATGAGGAAAGAGGCAAGGACGATGGTCCGGTGAGAGGGTGCAGGGCTAAAGGTCGGTGGGCAGGGGTGGGAGAGGGACTGTGACCAAAAATGAGGACAATAACCGCGAGATACTCACTGGAATGCAGCACACTAATGCTGCTTTCCCAGCCTTAACTTCTTATTTAAAACCACCTTGTGTCACTGGCATAAGTCCACCTTTAATTGTGTGTAGTGGCCGGAATTTTTGACAACTTTCTTTTTTGATAACTTTCACAATCTTTCACATATCCACAGGAGTGAATTATATGCCACTCAAATATTTCTAATATTTGGCACCTACCTTGAACCTAATTCTCATGTGTTTTCAATATCATGGCTTTTAAATGATCACAGCACTGTTTGCAAATACCTTTAAAGAATGTTACAGAAAAACATGAGCGGGTATCCTGTGCTGTTCAGCATTGTCGCTTGCCGTTCTCTTTGCTACATTAGCATAAGAAAAAGTGTTGGTCACTACATTCGTACAACCCCTTCATACACTGCGCAAAAATCTTTACTCCCTGCAATGAAGAGGAGGCAGATGTGACCAGCAGTGCATCTCGGTCCATCGTCCGCGAGTCCCTCCTGGGGGTCCTATAATTGCTTAGCCAACCATTAACCCAGAGCAAGTAACTAATAGAGACTGTATTGTTGTTTAAATAATGTATTTGCTTTGAATATAAGATTATGAAGTGTGGATGAGGACTCATGTGGGGGATATAACTTAGCCGGGGTCTTCAGCAAGTGACCTAGGCCTTGTAACCCGTTTCCTCAGTGTTGTCCTTCCAAAGTGCTCTGAAAATAATACGTCCATTTTCTTAGCCCGCATCTTAAATAAGATTGCCTCTGTATCCAAACAAGGCCAGGTTTTGTGGACTTCAGTCATTTCTCTCATCTCAATATCCCATTGCAAGACCCATACTTATCGATTAGCCAGGGACCTGCATCCGTGATGAGTAAATTGGACTAATGATCATTTAGTTGCCATTGACACAGAAGAAAGATGCTTGCCTTGGTTGAGCAGGAGATGTGACTCACATTTAGCAGATATTTATTGAGAGCGTGCTATGGGCTAGATGCTGTGGGATTATAAAGATGAGTAAAGCAGACACATTAAGCTCGGCTATTGATGATCCACACAGGGTGGAAAGGTGAGACACACGACAGAATGGGGTAAGAAGAAGCTTGACAGCTGCAGCCCACTAACATGCAGCGTGGCAGCCTCTCCCTGCAGAAAGCCCCTGTGCTCAGTTTTGGAGGGTGGGCAATATCAGTGCAAAGGAAGTCCCTACACCATTCAGACTCAGGAATCTTCCAGCTAGAGATGCAGATCCAGGCAGTGGTCTGGCAGCTCCAAGGAGCTCAGCTTTGCTGGAGGCTGGAGCAAGAAGAGAAGAATCTAGAAGCCCCACCGTGGGGCTTCAGCACAGGGGTGAGGAGCTTGCTCTCAAGAAGGACAACCTCATCCTCAGAGCTGTGCTTTGGGAAGACCCCTAGCTGCTCACATGAAATGTACTGGAGGTGGGAGGTGAGCAGAAGCAGATCAATTCAGACCCTGTGGAAGAGTCCAGACCGCAGAAGACGGGAGGGAAATGCACAATTATTCAGCATCTCACGTGTAGTCGTGTCTCCTTCTTATATATGTTTGCATTTGGAATTCTTATCTTCTCTCCTGCCAATAAGAAAACTGAGCGAGGATGGGCAAAATTCCAGCAGCATACATGAGATTCTAAGTCTAAAGCAATGTCTGAACCCAGATTGCATAGCTTAGTCGTGGCCCTGGGACAGAGACGACACAGAGGCCGCAGACAGCATGAGACCACAGGCTGAGGGCAGGAGGCAGCGAGTGAGAATCCCCATGAAGGACGGCGTGCGGCAGTTCTGAGGGTCCCCACTGCCCCCACCACAGGCTGCTCAGACCTGAGTTGGAGAATGAAAACACTGTTGAAAGGGTCGCGCTGTGAAGAGGCTGGTGGAGTTCCGCTCAGTTCAGCCAAGGTTTGCGGGAAGTGTCTCCTGGTCAGATGGGACGCCACCATACACAGTGACACAAGGGTGAGGAAGACACTGTCCTGGGGCTTCCACAGAGGTCCGCAGCGGGGAGGGGTCTGGAGAGGACGTCATCATTTCAAATGGGTTGGAATGGAAGGCAGCCCACTCACCCTAGGGGATAACACCGCTGCAGCCAAGTGGGGTGTCCGGGATCACACTGCCACGTTAGTCCCAGTGAAGGGGCTGTCGGGTCAACTTCCCAACCTGCAGATGGTGCTGATGACACATATCCCCTGAGGCCCCTGTGCAAGGTGCCACAACAGTCGCAGCTGGGACGGTCCTGCTTGGACCTCACCCCTACGCAGGGCCTCTCAGAGTGCCCTAGGCCTGGCAACACCAAGGTCTTGGCCTCCCCCCAGCTTATCACGCAGTTGTCTTTCTTTCATTAAGAAGCAAGTTGCTGGAGACACAGGGAAGCATTACCTGGGTGTCACAAGGACCAAGTAGCTCAATGAAAAAGACAAAGCTCTGCTGTTGAGTCTTGAACATGAAACAAAAGGTCTGCCTCTCCTCTCTCTCCACATTGTGTTCAGAGTGTATGCTGATCTTAATCCCCAGACCGCCCCGCTGGCTTCTCAAAATAATGAAAAAGAAAATAATTAGCAGCTGTACTAGCAGTGGGGAGCAAACCACCCAGTGCTGTGTTTCTGCTGCAGAAATTAACTCCAAAGTAAATTTGAACATTTACAAACATTTTCAGTTTCCCAAAGTTGTTGCCACAACCTTGCATTGGGGGTGCCCTTGCCTAGCACTTAAGCTTGTGTACAGAAGTTTTCCAACAAGGATTTAAAGAATTAGCTCAAACATTCCCCATTTTCACTTTTAGGGGGCGGGTTCCTGAGGCTGATGGCAATGACACTATTCACACCAGAGGTGCTTAGAATCTGGTGTCTTTATCACCTTTACTTTCTGTTTAGGTCAAAATTCAGAGCTAGAAAGATGATGCAAAATCTATAAATGGATTGCTAAACTAAATACTGGTCGTTCTTCCACCAAGGATATAGGGTATGGACAGAGGTGAGTGTGTGTGTGCGTGCATGTGTGCGTGTGTGAGTGTATGAGTGTGTGTGTGCATGCATGTGTGGATATTATAGTATCTTTGTTACCATGTATGAGTGTCCGGAAGCTGCTATAACAAAGTACCACAAACTGGGGGACTTAAAAAAACAGGTTTCTTTGTTTATTGTTTGTTTGTTTTTCAGTTCTAGTAGTTCCTTTTGGCAGTTTCCTAAATATGACATTTTCTACAGTCTCTTGTTCTTTCTTTCAAAAAATGATTTCTTTAGAGATTTTATACATACGAGGTGTGATCAAAACATACGGTGAAGTGGAGCACAGCATTAGGAACAGAGACAGTGGAAATGTAACGGCTCTGCGCCATGTCAGAGGGGTAGTGGATGGGGGAGGGTGGTTATCACTGTGTGAGGGATATAAATGATAAGTGTCTAACTTTTACATTGTTTTGTATGCCTGAAACTAATTAAAAAAAAAAAAACATACTGTGAATCCTGCTGCCGAGTGCCAGCCAATGGAAAGGCAGGGATCTTCAATATGGGGACGAACCTTAGTCACAGTGCGTGACAAGTTTCAACTTGTTCAATGCAATCAGTTGGGTGTGAGCTACAGTTGAGAGAAGGGGTGTTTTAAAATGTGCCATAGATCATGGACCACAAACAACATATTAACATGAAATGGGCAAACGGTTTCTTCCTCGATCACAATGCTCCATGTCACACTGCGCTTCTGGTACAACAGTTTCTGTCAAATAAAAACATTATGTTGTGTCCTTATCTACCTTATTCACTGGATCTGGCACTGGATCTGGCACTGTGAGACTTCTGGCTCTTCCCCAAAGTCAAAATGACCATGAAAGGTAAACGTTTTGATTTGATTCAGGACATCGAGGCAGCCATGACAGTGCAACTAAAGACACTCATGAAAGAGGACTTCCAGAACTGCTTCAGAAAGTGGCAAGAACGATGGGATAAGTGCATTCAAAGGGGGGGGATGTTTTAAGGGGGGTTAATGGCAATGTGTCTTTTACTGTAATAATGTTTAAAAAATTAAACATTCACCGTATTTTGTCATCATACCTCAGACCTCCTTCATATTATGTATATGAATATTTAAACATCTGAAGTCCTTCACTATTTTTCCCTGTTGATTTGTGTTCATGCAGATTTTTTATGTGCGTATTTTATGTATTTTTAGTTGTGAACTCATGTTGGGTTTTCTTAGTCTAGAGATTTCTGAGGGGCCGGGGCTGCACATATTTAATTCCAGAGAGATTTTCATTTGCTTCTATCACTTGCTAGGGTTACGTCAACCTAGCATCTCTTTAATTCAGTTTATTGGTTTGGATTTCTTATACCTTACAGACAGTTCAAATTTGAAACACCACTCTATATGAGGTCAAAGTCGATACATGATTTTAATTTCTATTATTTTCACTCCTGAAGCCATGACTCCAATTGAAAACAAACAGATTTCATTTCATTCTTTTTCCTCCCCCTCCCCCACTGACAGGTACTACTATTTGCCTATGTAATGTTTATTTTCTCTTCTTCCCAGTTTAAAGATCTTTATCCTGGGCATATTTCTACACCTAAGTGAAGAATGGCATTTTCAAGCTCTTTTGCAGATAGAAGTGGCTGATGGGATAGACTTCAGGCCAAGAAGACATAAGTAGGACTCCACCTAATAGGAATTCCTAGGCAGCTACCATTTCCTTACAAAAAGAGACAGGCTTATTGGTGTGTCATCTTGTGAGCTCATGGAGATGGAGGTGATGTCCAGGTCTCTGTGGGATACTCCAGACACCTTGCCAGCTCTGGACCGATGACCTCTAACTGCACAAGTGACAAACAAGCCTTGATTTGCCGAAGATGCCGTAGCTTGGTTGTTGTGTGCAGCCAAACACGCTCCCTGCCATATCCAACCTTCTACTGACAGTGTAATCTTTAACCATGTCAGCCAGATGCAGGGTCTAAGTGTACTTCTCTCCTTTGCTCAACCAGACTTTGGGCGTTCAGGAAAACTGGAGACAGTAAAACCCACGCCTTCTGATTTCTGGAGTTGACCACGATCAGTACGTCAGCCTCAGCTCCCTTCGGTCTTAACGTCTGTTCTTCAGCTTTTGGGTACTCTCCGTGGGAGTTACTCACACTCGGTGCCTGTTTCCTCGAGGGGTGGGGATAGTAACAGTCCTGCATCATTGGGTGGTTGTGAGGGTTAAGTGAGTCCGACCATGAAAAGAGCTCAGAACCATTCCTGACACACAAGACACCATTGAGCCATCTGTTAACGGCACTTGTGAGGTCACACAGACTGTGACACTGGACGTGGAGTGGCCTTTTCTGTTGACAGTGGTTCTTACTGAGTAAGGTTCTTGCTCTTGGTGGCTGGCTCAGAGTGAGATGGCAGTTAGGACTAGCATGATGGAAGGGCCATCGGTGCTGACGGTGAAATGCTACAAAAGATGGCGGCATGAGGAGAGAAGGAAGATGTGGAGCCAGGGACAAAAGAGGAGAGAAGACAACCAGGAAGTGTGTCTTCAGCAAAATATTAGTTTTTATTCAACATAAAGAAAACTGACATTTACTCTGCTAACAGCCAAGCAGCAACATTAAGTCAGAAATTAATGATGTGCTAGCTGCACATTAAAAAGTGCAATGGGAAAGGTGAGGATTCTTGAAAATTCTCACCCAAAAACAATTCCTAGAAGCGTCATGTCTGGGGCCTGGGTCACCACGGTGGCCACGGGGGTTGAGCTAACTGGGACCCCCTCGTGCTCCAGTGCACGGAGGATGACCTCCCCTCGGGCCACGCCTCCCTGCAGCTGGGACAGGAAAGGAGGAGTAAGTATAGCGAAACCTCCTTGGGGTGCTTGGAGACTTTGCAGGACCATGTCTGTAATGAACTGTAAGCTTCTTAAGAAACAATCCTTCCCTCGTCACACAGGGACACTCGTTACAGCGGTGTCCTCAGGCGTGGCCCGGCCGGGGGAGTAGGACATGGAGCTGTAGTGACATCTGAGTGGCCTGTCGAGGAGCAGACCCTCGTGCCCTCAGCCCCAGAAGCCCCGCTGTTGCCGAGAAGCCCAGGAAGGTCATCTGGGGTCCTGAGTGGGTGTGGGCCTCTCTCCTGCCTGGCACCTGTGCTGTGGGCTTAGCATGGCCGTGTCTCCTTCCGTGTGCAGTTGGCAGACCCTGGGTGACTCCTTCTTTGTACAAAGTGATGAATATCAAGGCAATGCTCATACTTAAACACAAATACCTAAGCCAGTGACAAAAACAGCCCCCGTGAGCACTGTGACTTCTGGTTTTGTGTCCAAAGAAATAAAGGCCCCGTTGCCAGGCGTGGGAACCAGGTTCCATTGAGCCAGGTTCTCAGCGGTTTCCGTTTGAGGCAGGAAGGTGATTGATGGGCTTTCAATAAACACGTGATTGTACTATCTGACCTTGACTCACCTCGACTGTTCTGCCTCAGTTTCCCCCACGCTGCACGGACTCAGGGCTCACAGTGTCATATTGTGCTTGTTGCCACTAAGCCTGTTCACCCTGCTTTTCCATTTCTCCTCAGGAAGCAGGTGGGAGGGGACGAAGGGGAGCTGGCCACCTCATGGAGCCGACCCTGAGCCAGCTTCGCGTTCGTTCCCTGTGCAGAGGGACACCGCCCCACATGCAGCGTCTTTCCTCTAAACTTCACTGAACTTGGAGACACCCACGCCTCACACCCATTCTGATGGATTCGTGGAACATGCATGCCAATCATGACTAGGCCAGCGTGGCTGCTCCCAGGGACTCTGCTGCAATTGCCAGCACTGCTGACACAGGGCTCAGGTCTAAGGAGAGGACAGTTCCATGAAATATGCAGGATGCCCAGAATAGCAGGAGCCCGCCCAACTTCAGCAGACACCAGCGAAGCCTCGTAGGAGCCATAACCTTTATAGAGGAGATTTTCGACGTGGAACACGTTTTCTTCAATCTAAATAAACCCATGTACACCCACGTCTTTGTTTAAATCCTGCACCACCTGGTAGATCCAAACATGATGGCAAGGTACATGAGCTGCTGCTTTTTCCTTTTTTCCTTTTGTCTGCACGTGTCCTCCTACCTGTCCCCACTGTGTCTGGACAGTCACTTAGCTGGGGCTCACTAATTAGCCCTGCTTCAGGGGAAGGTTGTGTGTTACAGGAGTCCTCCCCACACACACACCAGGCGTGCTCCCTCAGTCATAATTAAAAACCAAGGGCCAGATAGTTAAACCGTTTTGCAGGGACCATAGTCCGTAGTTTCCCTGGAGATGTCAAGAGTGCACAAGCTGTGATTCTTCAAAGCACCTCTGGAAAGTCTGCAGGCTTAGGATGCGGCTTTGAGAATTTAAATGAGTTCTGTATTCAAATGACCGAGTAAGAGGCATTTATGCAAGTTGGGCAGAAATGTATCAGTCACAGTTGTCATAAAAACCTTAATTACACTTAAAATATGCCACTTGAGAAGGGGCAAGAAACTATTTTTCTTAATATCCGAGTGTATAATCATGTATTTTATCTGCATCACAATCTGTGTAGCTTTTAATAAGAGCTGCGGATGAAAAGTATAAAATTAAGCTAGTCTATGACCACCTCAACAGTTTTATCTTGTAGAGTGGAGTTTTAGAAGTATTTTCGCACCATAAATGTAACATCTCACTCTCAGAAATAGTCAAGGAGGAAGTGTACTTTCTGCAAAACAAATGGTATCTTGTGTGGGGTTATGAAAATTGAGCCTGATTGTAGGTCTCTAGAAACCTCTAAAACTAAACTACATGGTTCTGTGTATGAAGCCGACATAATGCCACATGTACTTACTGGGAAGCATTTGGACTTGATACATGGGAATCGATAGCAGGTGAAGCAGTGTTGAAATACTTGAAATGTGCCTGTAAATGAAGCAGAATGCATGTCTGCTGCCTCTCCGAGGGGCAGGGGGGCCTGCACCACCAGCAGCACCTGCCCGGGGACCCTGGGAGCCCTGCAAATCCAGGCCCCTGCTGGCTCGCTGGCTCCTGGACGCTGCAGACAGAGCCTCCGCCCACCCTCTGGTTCACGGGCAGTGAGGGGCCCAGGGGCCGCAGTTTGAGACCCTGCAAGGCAGAAAGCAGGACGCGGCCAGCTGACGGCTGTTCTCCTGATTTGCAGAAACCTAACCGACAATCAAGAACCTGGGCAGGTCCTGAAAATCTGATCTTATCCTCTGACCATGCACGTGATAAGACATTTTGCTGGAATATGTTTTTCTAGAGTTTCCATTACATAATTGCATCAGTTGCTTCATTCTTGCAGAATTAAGAATCAGTCATTTTAAACTCAAAAATGAATAGATCCCCCATTAGGAATACAAGCATCCGCATTTGATCTTCATCCTAAACTAGCCTTTTTTAAATATTATCATCATCATTATTACTTCTCTTATAATGTAGACACTAGTTCCTGAAACTCTCAAGTATCCCATGTTTGAAGATGCAATAATTTCTTTAATTTGTACCAAATTCTAGGAAATCTTTCCTTAGAACAAGCCTGCAACAAGGGGCGGCAGCTCCCAGTAAGGGCCAAAGGGCCGTGTTGCCCCGAGTCTCCCAGGACACTCCCAGGGCCCCCACCTCTGAGAACACTGACCTCTGTTTCTGGACCACAGGCTGATCTGGGCGTTTGTCCTTTCCTGGGGTACTTTTCTACCTGCACGCTGACCAACGCTGCTCCCCCGTGTGCAGGTACTGTCACCTGAGGGGATATTGTCACACACTTCCTGTGCAGACCTGCGGGGTGCTTAGGGCTGGGAGCTGAGGGCATGGTCCCGCTCCCGTGACCACACAGCCACGAGCACAGTGGGTGGGCTGAAAGCAGGGAAGGGACGGCAGGGAAGGAGGGGAGGACCTGGGGCTGCTAGGCATGTCTGCTCAGCGGCTGCAGAATAACCCACAGGCTCAAGTTCACATCATCAGAAATTTGGTGAACTGGTTATTTAAACAGCCATGAGAGATTAAATGACATCAATGCATTGCTAAGGAAATCATATTCTACATGTGGATAATAAACACTCAATCCGCACCACTTCCTAAACACTGGTTGCATTCTACTATTATCTGTACCTTTGAGGTTACTCATATATCGTGGAAATACTGTATAATGTGCCCCTACTTTGCCCTCAGAGACATCACACGACAGCTAAACGTGCCATGGTGGAAGTGTGTCCACCACCAAAGTGGTAGTGCCACAAACCAGGGCAGCATCCGTCGTTTAGTTGATCATTCAGAGATAAGGAAGTGAAGAAGCAATGTGAGTGTGGGGACAGAGCCATGAGTGCAGCTTCCAGGCTCTCGGCCTCACGTGGAGAGGGGCTGGCTCGGGTAGTAGATGGCCATCCACTGTGATTGGATGGCCATCAGCTGTGGCAGGTTGGCCGTCAGCTGTAACCAGTGAGCCATTGGCCACTAATATAACTGCTGTGGCTACGCTAGCAGAAAAGATGGGGGCTAGCAAGAAGATGGTGGCTAGCCTGCAAGAGCAGATTGCAGCTAGGATGGTGGAGTGCAGCTAGCGAGGAGAGTCAAGGAGAGTCGAGTCGGTCGGTTGGCAGAAAAGCAGACAGCAGGTCGCAGGTCGTGTGAATCCAGCCTCCAGTGAGACCACAGTGGTATGACTCCCCTACCTACGGCTCCGTGGGTGTTCCTTTTTGGCCTCACCGTGTCCTGTGTTCTTGTGTGGGGAGCGGGAGCTGAGACCCCGCCGGCCGTCCCGCACGACAGTGAGTAATGCAGACCGGGGTTAAGTGTGGGTTTCCACAGCTGTTCCGTGGACACTAGCACAATACACCAGGGCACGTTCCTGCAGTGTTCCAAGACTGTCACCAAATTCAGCAGACACCCCTCTCACCATCGCATCGGTGAGTTAGTGAAGTTCCAATGTCTTCATTGTTCCACTTTTATCTTAATAATGTACATAGAAACATCAAGTAACACTCACGTGGGAAAGACAGTTGTTCACTGTGCATGTGTGTGTACATACATGTTGCATGGGTGTGTGCATGTATGTGCATGTGCAGGTATGTGTGTGCGTGCGTCTGACTGTGTGGATGTGTGCATATGTGTGAGTGTATGTGCGTGTGTGTGTGCATGATTTGCAGCCACCACTAAAACCACCTTCAACTGGGTTCTGCTGATTTCTGAGTCAGGTATCACAGAAGCGTTTCCGTGGTGACTGCAGTGTGTGTTATTTCTACTCACCAACGTGAACAGGTGTTCCACAAAGTAAGACGCTTCACAGTTTCCGTTTTCTGCTTCCTCTGCTGCTTCTTCATGGCTGGAATCAGAAGGTCGCTGACCAGGCATTGCCTTGTGTGGCTACACAGCTCTTTCCTGGGCAGGGCATACGACTTTGTTTCTGTCGTGTCTGCGTCTCCACAGGCAGTCCCTAATTTCTGCACTGTGACTGCTCTTGCTCCCTCACTGCCAGCGTCCCTCCTCCCCCTTTGTCAAACTCCACAGGAGAGGGCAGACATGCAGGGAGAGAGGGTGTGTCCTTGCAACTGAGTGGAGATGGCGTCTTCACAGAACATTGGGTTATTGAGCAACGAGGCCCCATCCTGCAACCATGACTGCAGGTAAGGCTACACCTGCCACTAATACCAAGGGGTGCAGGACTTGGAACCCCATCTCTGACGTCCCACCAGCACTGGGGGCTGGTAAGTCTGCAGCAACAGAGGGGTGCTGCCCCCAGAGCTCCTCTGTCTCTCACGTGCCCCTCAGGATGACATTTTGGGGACCAGCGTTGTCATGCGGGGTGGCCTGCAGGGTCTCTGGTCCCGCTCCCCACATAAGAACGCAGGACATGGTGAGGCCAAACAGGAACACCCACGGAGCCATAAGTAGGGGAGTCATATCACTATATTCTCACCAGCGGCATCCGCCTCTCTGCAATCCGCTCTTGCTAGCCCCCATTTTCTTTTGCTGGCGTAGCCACGGCAGTTATATTAGTGGCCAATGGCTCACGGGTTACAGCTGACGGCCAACTAGCCACAGCTGATGGCCATCTGATCACAGTTGATGGCCATTTACTACCCGAGCCAGCACCTTTCTATGTGAGGCCGAGAGTCTGGAAATTGCTTTTTGGGGCTTTGTCCCCACAAGCGTGTAACATGCCTGGTTTTCCTCTGCAACCCCTGGGGATCCTTTCCTGCTGCCAGTGCCCAAACTTTGCAGGGTGCTTCAGCGCTGGGCCCTGCAAAGGCTGTGACGCCCACAGCAGTGCAGGCTTCCTGCCAAGGAGGCACTGGGGGCCTGGCAGAGGACCACCCAGCTGCTGGAGGACCTGTGGCGGCTGCAAAGCTGACGGTCTGCTGTGTCACAGGGCTTGCACGGAAATGTGTCACCTTTCATTTCCAATAACCTTTCCCCTTTGGAGTCCGGCAGGAGTCCCGAAGTGTGGGCTGGGGCAGAGGGTCCCGTGACTCAGAATCGCCTCTTCTCTTGGTGAGCAGAGCTTACATCCCAGTCTGTTGGGTCCTGGGCGTCCTGGGCCTTTGCACACTGGGCAGGTTGTGGCCACCAGGTGCCCCATGGGCTAGGCTCCCAGGGATCTCAGGGCACAAGTCCTGCCCTGTAGGGGACAGGGCCAGTGGTGACATCAGAGCTTAGTGCTTTATATGCAGGTCAGTGCTTCTCAAACTGTCCCAATGTTAAGGCTGAATTGTGCCCCCTAAATTCCTGTGTTGAAGCCGGACCCTCCAGAACTCTAGAATGTGATTGTGTTTGGAGATACAGTGTTTAAAGAGATGACTAAGGTGACATGAGGTCACTAGGGTGGGCCCTGATCCAATAGGACTGTGTCCTTATAAGAAGAGGAGATGGGGACAGAGACATGTGCAGAGGGACGGCCACATGAGGACACGGGGAGGTGACAGGACTCAGGAGCAACCAGCTGACACCTTGGTCTTGGTCTCCCGGCCCCAGAACGGGGAGACAATTTCCGTCATTCAGGCCGTGGGTGTGTGGTGCCTGTTATGGCGCCTGAGCTGACTCGCACAGCCGCCCGAAGTCCTGAGGACATTTACGTCCCAGGGGCCTGGGTGTTTGCAGCATCTGGCACCAAAGTTCACGGGAGCCCGTGTGCTGTTGTCCAAACGTCACTGAGGATTGCATCCCATTCCGGAACACCGCAACGGTTACATCAACATGCGTGCAGTTTCTCGGAATGTGTGGTCGACACACCATGTTGGAAGGAGACTTGTGTGTGCCTGGCACTGAGTACAGGAAGCTGGACCCAGCCGGGGCACACAGGTCGTGTGCCGAGCGCGGCACACGGGGTCGGTCCCCACGCAGCCCTGGAACACAAGCCAGAATCTGCGGACTCTCGCTTCGTCCAGGTGCCTTTAGAAAGTACATAACTCTTCATATTGTTTTCATGCAGCAGGTTTGGATATAGAAATGAAGAGAATCTGGGAAAACTCAAAGAGTCAGCTGCAATTTTCCTGCTTCAGTTCCTTTTTACAGCCGTCATTGGCAGCCAAATCGCAGCCCGAGTTGGGGCCCTGTGGTGAGCGTGCCCTTGAAATAACCAAGAAAAAGTGGTGTCGGGCAAAGCAGCAAGTGTCCGCAGTGCTGTGGGCTGACCTTTCCATAATTGCGCATGCTGGACAAGCAGACCACAGACGTGTGTGTGTGGGTGGGGGGAGCCTTCCCCGCACCTTACAGAACGAGCCCCCTATACAGTGAAACAGCATTATTGATCAAAGCTGGGGTGGTTCCCTACGTAAAGAAGGGACAGCTGGTGTCCCTCCATGCCACTTGCACGCTCTGGCACAGACACACCCCACTTATTAAAAACAAGTCGGATCGCTTTCCAGGTCCAGCCTGCAAAATTAATGACAAGCTTGCAATAAAGTACCAGCGTGGGCTTGAACCCTGTAATACAATGTGACTACTCGAGCGGTTTTGCTAGCGGGCCCGAGCAGCAGGCATGGCCGGCCGCTATTTGACACACAGACCGCGATGTCCGCGGTACTCAGCACAGCACCGTCACTTCAAAGCCGTAGCCCGCTGGCTTGGTTTACACCTGAGCCAATTAGCCGGGAGATCAGAAGAGGCCTGCAAATGGAGCTGCGCCCTCACTCGTGACCGGGGAAAGTCACTGGATCCCAGGTAAGATGATACAGCGAGGACAATGGCAGATAAAGCAGAGGAGGCGAGGGGGCCATGGTGGAGGCGGCAGCACACCCAGAAGGAACAGGAAATAAAGAAACCCCGTGTGGACCCGCGGTGTGGGCCTGGCCCTTTCTCAGGGTGTTTGTCCGGCTTTTGTTAGCAACAAAGGGGCTGATTGAAACGAAACAGTCTGCGGTCTGTTTGTTGGCACATCGAATATGCTGTAAGATATGCTGATTCTTGCTGCTCCTGAATTATTAAACAGCGTGGCTTCCAGAAATATGACAGGCGGGCGAGGGCGGGAGGCGGCTTTTGCAAAAGTGACACCATTGGCCAAGATTCTGTTTGCATTTACTTCTTTTCAAGGCTATAGAAAATACTAAATTAAAAACAAAAAAACAAGGGAGCACTGAGGAGCTTCGTACACCCTCCTCAACTCCCTGTCAGCTCAAAACCTGCAGAATGTCCCAGCTGAGCGGGTCACAGCACACTGCGGTGCACCCACCTAGGACGGTTGTTTCCAGCTGCCCTTAGGGCGAAGGATGGGGTCTGCCTGAGTCAGGCCAAAGCTCCATCCATTCAGTAAACATGTTCTGAGCAGCTTCCGGGTGAGGCGACACTTGTTGGCTTTAGAGACACAAGGGTGAACGAAGCCTGGGCCTATTGTGACTTCCATCTGGCAGAGAGACAGACACAGGAAGACAACCCACTGACACCACAGGGCCGCTGCAGAAACGGAAACGGGCCGAGTTCCCTTTAGGAAAACCATGAATAGAAGCAGAATATGCACCTAAAAAACGGTGCCTGCACGCAGGCGTGTGAGTGTGTAAATGTGCACATGCTTCTCTCTAGGTGGAAGCGGGCTGCACGCTGCATGCAGCACTGAGGAGGAAAATCGTCACATACCCCCCAACTTAGGGACCTGAGCCCTTAAAACATCTAAAGCCTAAAGAACGTAGACACACAGAAAGATTAAGCTCATTAATAACTGAAGGTAGGTTTTTATTTCTGTGGAAAGTTGGAATTACACTCTTTCTGAACGTTACAATTAGAGACAATCTCAGGCACTTCTTCTTTGCATAATGATTCTGAGAGTTCCCATCTCAGGAACATACAAGCAGCAATGCCCCCTGTGGGTTAGCGATGACACTCTAATTACAGAGCTGTCTCTGGGCAGCCCAACTGGACGTTAGCCAAACTCGCATAATTATTTTTCTAATAAAGGGAGTGAAGTGTCATTGGCTTTCGGAGTGAGGTGATGACCACAGCCGATGAAGGCCGGGATGGCGTGATGCTGGGCCTGGAAAACTGGGATCCCCACTCCCCAGGTGCAGGCAGGTGTGTCAGGACGGGGGCGTTTTGCGTGCATTCTGTCACTTTCCTCTTGCCCACTACGCTCACCTCTTTCTGCCTGGTCGTCTGCCTTCCCCTTTCCGGCCCGTGCTGGACACGGCTGCATTGGTTTGGGGTATTTGGAGAGCTCATGAAAGGGGAAGGTGGCAAACACAGCACCCCAAGTTTCATCTCTGAGAGCTCACAGTCTTCTAGGACCCACTTGCTCAATTTTTAGAAACGAGACTGATTGTGTGAGGGCTGCCGTGGGGGTCCTGGCATCGCTGGAAGACGTGCCCCTTCTTCCTCTGTCACCGTTGCTTTGTCTCCTTCCCCAAAACAACACCAGCACGCCACACACACATGCATATGCACATAGTCATATGCACAAACGCGTACACACACTTATGTGCAAACATACATGTGCAAATGCATACACACACACACAGCATGACACAGGTAAGGAGAGGGGCGTGGAATGAGCAGGGGCAGGTGAGGAGCAGCCAACCACTCTGTAAGACATCTGCCTGGGCCCTGGTGACAGGAGAGAGGGCTCCACATGGGACCCAGGTGAATAGACGTCGGCCCAGGAATTCTGAAGGGGCGGAGGTGACAATCCATCTCTCCTCGGCCTGCTCTGGGCCGACGTTCAGGAAAGGGGCTGCCAGGATGTGTGTGCCACTTGCCCGCCCCTTCTCTGCCCTGCTTGGAGCTGCAGGAAATGACGTTTGCAGCTTCCATCACCTTCACAGCCACATTCGGCCTCTTTATGAGGCCGAGGGCAGGTGTTACGTGCTCTCATCCTCTTTGGGTCAAACACAGGAGTTAGGCCGTAAAGTGAAATGAACTTACGTGGGTCTCGGCAGAGGGCTGGGGAGGAATTCGGATGGGGATGAAGCCTGTTGGGCGACAGTTATGGCAAAGTGTAATGGCCAGGACACAATGCCCTGCTCCGTAGCTCCCCATCCTGCTCCCACGAGGCCGCGAGCACCATGGTCAGCATCCCCCACACTGCTGGCTGGGGCCAGCTCTCGGCCTCACTTGTGACCTTGAGAACGTGGGCCAGCCTCCATTTGTTTATCTGTAAAGTGGAGGCAATACGGCCCCTTCTTACAGTTTCTATCAGGATTACATGGGATGATGCCTGGCTGGCGGTGCTCCCCACAGCGAGTTTGTATTCCTCTTCATCTCCACCCTCTTCTAAGGCCACTGTGCTCCTCGTCTACTCATCCAGCTCTTTTCTATCATATTTTTCTGTAATGTTCTTTCTCTCACTCTTCTTCCTTTGCTAAATTTTATCCACCCTTCATGTATTGTCTTAAGTTTCATTTCCTCATACTTTTCCACATTTTACCGGAAGTAATTGAATACTAACTTTAAGCAGATTGCTATACATTTAAGATGAGCATTGTAATCTCTAGAGTAATGATGACAAACGAATGCAGAGTTACAACTAGGAAACCAATGAAATGTTCTGTTAGTTTGTGTCCTCCAAGAAGCAAACACCAACATGTGATTATATATCTAAGTGATTTATAGGAGAAAATGCCTGTACCGGGATTATGGGACTGGAGAGTTGTCAGGTCATTAGGCAGAACTCTTCCCGCAGAGGAGAGAGGGAAGGAAGAAAGTTAGGAGCAGAGGTCTTAGGCTATGATGCAGGTCCAACAAGGTTTTGACAAGACCAATGGGGAGTCCTGAAGCAAAAGTCACCCAGCAGCCTTTGTGCCACGTTTCACAGGAATGTGCCAGCTACACTCAGTCACTGAGGGTGACCTGGCTGCAGGAAGTGTGGCCCCAGTGCAAACATGGTGACGAATTCATCTCGCAGCAGCTGAAGCTGTCAGTCAATGAACTCTCTGCATAGAGAGACCTGAGAGGCATATTTTCATGGTCACCACCAAGACTAAAAAGTATTTGAAAACCATTGAAGAAGACTGGAAAAGAGGGACAGAAGGACAAAAACAGATGAGGCAAACGCAAAACCAATAGCAACACGGCAGGCCTCAATGCAATCATAGCAATAATTACATTAAATATAAATGGACTATACTTCACTAAAGGCAGAGATTGTCGGAACAAATAATAAAGCAAGAACCAATTATATTCTGTCTATCTGAGATGCACTTTATATACCAGGGCATAAAGAGACTGAAAGTAAAAGGTTAGGAAAAAGTGCCACGCCAACTTCGGGCATGACAAAGCCAGATTGGCTCTGCTAATACAGACAAAACGGACCTCCATCCAGGAGCATACCAGTGACAAAGAGGCGCACTTTCGCAGGATAAAAGGGTCCATACACCAGGTAGATTTCACAATTACAAATATATGTGCACCTAACAGACACATAAAGCAGTATGTGAAGCTGATCACAAATTTATTTCAGTTTCTGTCTCCAGCCCAGGGAGACTATTGAAGGCATTACTTGTCTTCCCTGAGTCTGAGCCCCACACCAGGATATAGTCCACAACTGTACTGTGGGAAGGTGGCGCCAAGTGCCAGGCTTACTTCATTCTGTGCTCCTTTTGTCAAAGACCTCTGTCCCTCTAGTCTTTGCTTCTTTGGTTGCTCCCCAAACCTTTAATCAACTTTGTGGGGTTTTTTGTTTTGGTTTGGGGGTGTTTGTGTATTTTTAGCCAATTTCTAGTTATTCACATAGAGAGATGAACTGACATGAGTAATAAATTGTAATAGATAGAGAACAGAGAGGGTTTTTCAGACTTCTCCTCCTAATCAATATCGTATGTACTTGCCACACTCTCATAAGAACCTGTAGTCTTTTCTCTTTCTTCACGGATATCACCATAAGTTGGAAACATACATAGATTTGTATTTGTAATTGTGTTATATATTCTAATACAATTAAGCTCCACAAGAGTAATACTTGCTTTGTTTTCTTTTGTTTTGTTTTGTTTTGTTTTGTTTTTGTCCATCACTCTATCTCTAACACTAACATCAAGATAGAAAGAAAGAAAAATAGGAAGGAAAGAAGAGAGGGAGGGAGGGAGGGAGGAAGGAAGAGATAGATAGATAAATAGATGATAGATAGATAGATAGATAGATAGATAGATAGATAGAAAATTAATAAAAAATAGACTTCTAAAATATAATTCTCTATTTTCTGTACATACAGATTACATACAGCTCTTCAGCTTATGGGAGATAACTCTAGGAAAAAGGGCAAGATTAAGTAAAAAGAATAGTTTCAGAAAGTGTTATATATAAAAAATATTTAGCTGTAGTCAAAGGATTATTGAGAAGGCATCTTGACTGGTTAAATGTTTTTGTACAAAAACCATAGAGATATATCAAGAAAAATCATTCAAATATGACTGTTTTGCCTGTGTAGAGAGATTCACATAAATTTGCCTTTTTCCCCCCTGAATTTAAAGCTACAAGCAACCAGAATTTCAGTCTGAGGTCCCAAGGAAAGAGATGTGTGAAACATGCAGAGAATAAGGTAAATCAAAGGACAATCCAACAAACCTGAAATGCTACCCTCCTTTCCCATCAACTGTCATTGTAATTATCTCTCTTGTTATTTAATGCCAAAGTTTTTGAAATATGGCTCCATGTTTTCTGTCTTCACTTCTTTTTTTTTTTTAAGATTTTTTATTGGGGAAGGGGAACAGGATTTTATTGGGGAACAGTATGTACTTCCAGGACTTTTTTCCAAGTCAAGTTGTTTTCCTTTCAATCTTAGTTGTGGAGAGCGCAGCTCAGCTCCAGGTCCAGTTGCTGTTGCTACTTGCAGGGGGTGCAGCCCACCATCCCTTGCGGGAGTCGAACTGGCAACCTTGTGGTTGAGAGGACGCACTCCAACCAACTGAGCCATCCGGGAGCTCAGTGGCAGCTCAGCTCAAGGTGCTGTGTTCAATTTTAGTTGCAGGGGGCACAGCCCACCATCCCTTGCGGGACTTGAGGAATTGAACTGGCAACCTTGTGGTTGAGAGACCACTGGCCCATGTGGGAATCGAACCGGCAGCTTTTGGAGTTAGGAACATGGAGCTCTAACCACCTGAGCCACCGGGCCATCCCCCTCTGTCTTCATTTCTTCATCACCCAGTCCTTTTGCAACTATTTACAATATACCTTCAGCCTTTGCCATGCTTCTCAAAATCACCCGTTTCCAGTGAAACTTGTCTTTCTCTCCCAAACCCCAAGCACAACCCCCCTGTGTCCTGTTTCTTCTTACATCCTTCCTGGAAGGGTAGAATTGCATCACCTCCAAACACTTCCCTGGACCGTGGGACCAAGATCCATGAAATACAAAGCACATGTTGCCTTACATCACATCCCCCAAATAAAGTCAAAGGGGTAGGGTTAGAAGGATGATTTCCATATCTGAATCCTAACTCCACCACTTACAATGTTTATCATCTGATCATGTCACTTACATGCTCCATACCCAGAACCTGCTTGTAAACTCAGGATGTGACCATATCCACCCAGGGACTTGTAAGGACTCGGTAGATGAATGGGAGGAATTGAGAGCATTGTCTGCACCTAGTAAAATAAAAAACTAAAAGCACCCGTGTTGACAATTCTGTAGGTATCAGCTCAGAATTTCAATTCACATAAAAACACTTTGCAAAGGAGGGTCTATGGAATTGTCCCATCAGTTTATTCCTTACAGAACTCAGCCTTAACCTGATTAAAATTCACATCTATCAGTTGTTGTGAAATTACAATAAGGACTCAGTAGCCTTGTTACTAACCCCATTATAGCGGGTTTCACACCTCTAATTGCTCAGTCTTTTTCATGCCGACTTTCCCACTCTTGTATTTCAAATGGTAATATGGAAATACAATCATTACAAGTTAGGCAAGTGAAGACCATTTCTTGGGATGACGCATGTATTGTTGGTTGTATTTCATTTTTAAAAAACTGTTTAGGAAGGAACAGAGGGAAGATTTTTCAGCTAAGAGACTCCCCTTTTTTTTCATCACAATGGTATAACTAGTTTCCTTTCGAGAAGGTTTTTTGTGAAAACGAATGTCTCATTGATGAACACAGATACTGAAGGCCAGCTGACTCAATGTCTTCTCTCAGGAAAAGCAGCCAAAGCCGTCAGAACCTCGATGCCCCCGTAGCCCGTCTCCTTTGCTCACAGCCACACTCATTCTGGGTTGGCTGGGCACTTCTTCAGCAGGTGCCAGCGGAGTCCCCTCGGTGGTTACTGATTGTGGTGTCTCATGTCTTTTCTGTACACCGGACCCTGAGTTCACCTACAGTCCACAGTTCTGCTTTCTTTAAAGAGGATTGAGATATTTTTAAAGCAATTTACCTTTATTAATTGTGTTGAACTCAGGCTTTATAGGAACAAGGGCTTGCTTTTTATTCAAATTCATTTTATCTTTTAAGTAACATGTGGTAAGTCCCATTATTGTGATATCATGTGCCAGTTACATAAATGATGGCTCTGGGAAACCTACAGCCTAGAGAAGAAATGTGTGGGTGAGGTGAAGCAGCATGGCCCCAGTTGGTTTTCCCTCTCCAGGCTCTGGTGTCACTCCCTCCATTCTGCTGGGTCAGCCC
The DNA here is from genome assembly GCF_964194185.1 of Rhinolophus hipposideros. NCBI lineage: Eukaryota > Metazoa > Chordata > Mammalia > Chiroptera > Rhinolophidae > Rhinolophus > Rhinolophus hipposideros. The sequence goes on from NC_138053.1 coordinate 99,838,078, forward strand.
TACTTGTACATCTTCCTTCAACAAAAACCATCACGACTTCCCTGAGGCAGCTTCGTCCTCCTTTTGCTTCACTCTGTCTCCTAAATTCATGCCCATTTTATTCTTCAATTTCATGAGAGCTCCAAGTAAGAGGAGATATAAGTGTGTCTGTTCAAAGAAATACAATGAAATAGGAACATTGGTTTACATTAAGAAAGCAGAAGAAATGTGTGCTTAAAAATATGTCGTGCTAGTTTTCCATTGTATTCTGACACACTGAGTTTGGTCTACACAGAGAGACTCCAGGTGGACAAAGTGAGTCGTTCCACCGTGTTTTCTGTCCTCGGGCCCCTTTCTGATTTCCACACTGATCCTCCCTCCTTGAGTTCATACAGGACTGCTAAACCCCAGCACACGCACACATGTGTGCATGCACATACACACACACACACGCAAGCACATGCATGTCTCATGGAAGCTCCAAGACTGACAACTCTTCTCTTGTATGTCCAGGGAGTGAGGCCAAGAGGCTGTCACAACTCCTTCCGCTTCACATGTTGGTCTGCCTTGAGGCCACTTCTGTGAGGACGTTTACGTCTTAATTTCTTACATGAAGATTTTCAGGTTCTTCCTCTGACTTTTCTCATGTATTTGTCCTCCTCACTCTCCTTTTCCCAGTATTTCACCCCCTGGGTCCTGCTGCGTCCCCACCGACAGGTCCCAGTGGGCTGACCGTTGGCCTCACAGCAGCTCACTGTCCCCTGTGCCTTGAGCCGCCATAATGACAATTATGGAGTCTGCAGAATCCCTTCTGTGGTCTCTGGTTCCCCCAGTAGACAGTCACCCCCCACGCACAGCACTGCAGATCCTCGACACGTCTCCTTGATGAGCAGCGAGCCCCAGTTACCCGAGGCTGCAGAGTCCCTAGCTTCATGCCTCACGGGACTCAGACGCACGCTGACATTTGGAGTGTGGATTTTAAAATGAAATATGTGCTCTTCCTTTGATGTTATTAGGACCTAGAAAGTTACTTAAAATTATTATTAGATTTGATTTATAAAAATAAAAAATTAATTTTGATATATGAACTATATAAAATACACGCTGTTCCTTAGATGTGTGTTTTATGCACATTACCCGTGTGTCAAATATCATATTTACACTCACCGGAGTTGCTGAGATGAAAACTCTGACACGAGCCATCCTTTTGTTCTGCCGTCTGCGTGTTTCACGTCTTGGCTTTCAGCCGCGGAAGACACAGTGCACGTGGAGCTGCTGTAACCTACGAAGGACTCTACAGTCAAAAGAACTGACAGCTTGGATTTGAACAATCTTCGCTTTCTTAACTAAATAATTGTTCCACTGATGGGACCTTCTGCGATACCAGTAATAACAAAACACTATAGTTTTATATGAACAGCCTAGTCTGCAATGGTCTTACTTGTTCAGATGAGGAACTTACCTTGTTCCCTCATTTCCCTGATGTTTAGCTGCTTCACGTGAACACTTGGCCAAGCGACACCCCCAGAAAACCGTCCTGCGCCCCACGCCGCCTCACCCCACCGCAGGAGACTGCCACACCTGTTTTCCTAAGTCACCTCCCTTCTGCAGCCAAACACTTTCTGACTCATCCCCTGCACTCCCGAGTCCTGTGCGAGGTCACTGGACATGCCCGCCCTGCTCTGAGATGGACTTCAGCTCAGAAAAGGCGAGCATGACCCGCCCTCACCACGTGGCACCAACCCACCTCCAAGCCCAGGGCTCGCTGACCCACCCGCCCAGGCCCAGGACAGCCGGCGCCCGGTCCTCCTGCTTCATCGCACAGTGTGAAGATCCTGCCCACGTCCCACTTTCCTCGGGGCCCTGGGGACTACACCCCTTGAGGTCTCCATCCCCTCTTTAGCAGTGAAATGTGGCAGGCACAGTGACTGCCATTTGACTTCTTAATTCCCCTCTGGAGCCTCTTTTCCTTCAGCAGATGTTGTCAAAATAATTAAGAGACAGGGAGCATGCATTATTGAAAATGCTGGCTGCCTCCTTACCTCGCTCCGCACTCCTGTATTTGTCAGGGCAGAATTGAGTGCTGAGACACTGTGCTATTTATTCTGCAAATTTCTGCACATTCACCCTAGCCAAGGAGGACGGGGGGAGGCGCAGCCCAGTGAGCTCACTGGTCCCTGCTCATGCTCCTGGTGACTGCGGGAATTGGGGAGTCCTGTATGCTCTGGGAGCAGAAACCCTTTAAAAACTATGCAGTTGATCGCCTATACATAAACTAGTTCTAGAATCGGGGTCATCTATTTACATAATTTTAATATTTCAGAAAACTCATACCCTCTGTTGTTAACCTTTATCCAACATTAACTAATTCCTGGACTGGGAAAATTCCTTTCATGTTGAATTATTTTTTAAATGTCTGAATCTATGCCAGACCTAAGATCTTCTCATCTCGTTCACGTCAGGCCCTTACTCCAGCCTGTCAACTTGCTTCCCGAGAGTACTGTTTCCCAAGCCAGTGGCCTTGGTTCTGACAGTGTCGCTGTGTACAGCAGGGAGCCGTCCCAACACCCACCCACATCTTCAACAATACAGGCGTGTCAGTCATTCTAACAGACAGGCCTCCACTGGTGAAATAAATTTGCAATTTTCACGTGACTGTAGGGTGCTATGACCATTGACAGTGTAATTGTGGGTGTGATTGGACTCATCCTTAGAAAACTTTTGAACTTGGTGCTTTGAGTTTGGGTTGACCACCTACATTCACCTTCCCCTGCAGATTTACTAGAACCTGCTCTGAGGTTACAAGCAACTGAAGGTATCACTTAGAATAAGGTAAGCATGTTCTCAGGTCCATAAAAGGAGTTCAAATTCAAGAATATCTTTCTAAAAGGAAACACAGTGTTCCAGAATGCCTTGGTGAAGAATTTATTTATTCATTTTTCCATGAATACTTAAGGAGCACTTACCTGGTTCCAGGTGCTGTAGATAAAGCTGTAAATGTGATAAAAGAGGCTCCAGCTCTAACAGAACTTACACAGATGGGGACAGGTAATAAATAAAGAAATGCAGAGTATCACTTCACGTCCCGATTGAGGCACTTAGAGGGCTCCTGACAACTGTGGGCATGGATGTTTGTCATTTCCTGACGATCATACTTCCAATCACTCCATGCCAAGCTGGCTATCTACCCTGGTTTCTAGAATTCACTGGAGGTTTGGGAAGCTCAGTCGGAACTGTGATCAGGGCTACTGGCTTCGTTAGATACAGGGTTCAATAAATGACACCTGGAGTGCCTGAAAGTGCCTTCACGCATATCTTCTCCCCTCACAACTCTATTACAATGAAGAAGGACCAAGAGTTGTCCAAATCCTGGTTAAATAATATTAGCTACTTTCCACTAGTTGGATGGGATATTAAAAAGAGTGAGAAGTGGGGGAATATTATTTAAAAATACAAAAGAAAGAAAAATAGTATGCATTTTATTTTGATATTAAACGGCATTTTGGGCACTACAGGAATTTTTGACAAATGATGAAAATCGCCATCTAACACTGTGTGTCTGTAAGAGATTTAGGATATTAAAAATAAGAAACATTTTTTATATAGATTTTTTTATATAGATTTGGATGTTGCATCATGAAAGTGGCCTAGTCAGTCAATATCTTTTCAATTAGGAAGTATAAAACTAATTTTTAGGTTGTTGATATGCCCAAGAATCATAAAAGAAATTATTTTGGAGGAAAATGGGTGATTACAGAACTTCTGCTTCTGGGAAAGTGGAGTACATGTCCTCTCCCCTGTTCTGATCACTAAAAACTCTGGACATTACATACAGAACAAAAACACAGAAGCTCTGAAAGGTGGACAGAGGAAGAGTTGATCAACGGGACACTACAAGGGGCTTACAATGGCCACCCAATGGTTCCCTTTTCCACAGAGGGCAGGTTGGTTAGCTTTGAGCCTACAGAATGGCTGGCATGAGCCAATACTCAGGAGGTTAATGGAAAGGGGATGTGTGGACTGTGTCCGAGCTGGAAGGAGAACTGTAAGTGAGGACGTCTCGAGCTATTACTGGGAGATGTCGCCCCAGTCAGGCTCCATGTGGGAGCAGCTGCCACGCTGGAACTCCAGTGGATGCCGTTCTCACCAGTGCTGTTTGTCCTGCCTATAATCTCACTGAGAAGGCAAAAGGATCATAAGGAAGTTAGAATTTGATATTATACTGCTTATTCATGAAACAACCTGTTGCAAAAGAAAGAGAAAGTACATATATTTTGTGTTTCTCTAACAGTCTAAATGAATCTTTCCCTTAAAGGTATCAACAAAGCCTTTTATCACCATGTTCCATAAACTAACAGGAGAGGTCCTGTCTGGACTTTCTCTCCTTGGACTGGAGAACCACCTTGTCCCTGGTTGAGCTCCTTCGGTGACCATGGACCTCAGCTGCCTCACCCAGCGTTTAATCTGCTGAGGCTTGCGTAACAGTTCCTTTTCAATCACAACCTTCTTTTCCCTAAGCTAAGGATGCGGAAACTAGCTGAGGAGGCTCTCTGGTCGTCAGACATCTCTTACCAAATACGCTGCTGTCTTACGTGTAAGTTAACAGAACCCACGGCCACGTGTCCTTTACAAATGCACCGCTCAGAAACAGAGGAGAAGGGGCTGGGCAAAGGAGTCTTGGAACGGTTTTGCAACTCCCCCAGGGTTAGAGTCATTTGCCAGAATCCAAACATGCTTTGGTTTTCCCATTGTTTTTTCCCAAAATAACTGATGTGACGTGTGTGTTCATCCCTACACATTTTTCACATACATAAATATCTACAAATGGGCATTTATTAAAGCTAGGTTGATTTAAGGGCTAGAAGATTTAAATGCTGAGGTCCCAAGATATAAGACGAAGAACATAGGCTCTGTAATAAAACCATACAAAGCAAAAATTATTAGAACAACAGGAATTCAGAACTTTAAAGTGGGAACACATGTTTGAATTCTTACCTTTTCTTTTTTTATTAATAAGCCCATTAGGTGACACTTGTTAGGACAGGGCTCTCAGCATGGCTGCCTGGTCACTTTGCCCAGGTCCTTTGTACAAAGACCTCAGGGGCCTCAGGCAGCCCTGACCAGGCTGGGCCATGGTCCACACATCAGTCACTTATATATGCTCTCCTGATGATTCCAAATGTGTGTGTGAATGAGCAGCCAAGATTGAGAACTGGTTACGAAGCCACAATGAACAGAAAACCTTACCTGTGTTGTAGTATTAAGGGCAGAGCTAGGAGAGAACTCAGGATGGGTTCAGCAGCTGACAGCTTGCCTCCTAACTCTCTAGGCTAAAAGCAGGGTTGTGCAGATGAAAAGCACCAGTAACGAGGTTAGGCTGGTCCCCAGGCCAGCTGGGCGAGTGTCTGCCTCAGGCCTTCCCACTGAAGGCAGCATTTTGTTGCAATGGGTGCACCGTTGGGGATTCGCCCACAGCGTGACTTAGTGGTTGACCTTCACACTGCTGCGGAGAAAGTTTCTCCAACAAGAATTAAAACCTAGGATTCACAGGACTTAGTGATTTGTCATTGTTCCAACTGAAAACAACAGAAGGTGAGCATGATGGAGCCCTTATAGTAGGTGGGAACAAACAGTAAACCTTCTTGGTTGGCTGCCATTCACACAGCGTCCACGTTGCTGAATTCGATGCCTTTTCACTCTTCAGTGCTTGTTCCAGTTGGGCTTCCCAGTGGCCAACATGGGGTCTGCCACATAGCATGTGGTCAATAAATGTTTCCTGACTAAAGAACCCCCAAAGACCTCACTGAATGTTTAAAGAGAGGTGAACTCAAGAGGCAAACAGACATACATTTCACAATGAATTAATGTTAGAAGGAAATGATTATGAAAAAACAAGTACAGTCCCCAACTAAGATACTCCTGAGGGGCAAAGAATGGTATTGCCACCCCCCACTTACTGTGTGGCACAATCCAGGTCCACAGTGGCCGGCACCCAAGCCGAGTGGAGAGGTTCCTGTTTAGTCTTCACCAAAAACATCTGATGAACAAAGAAATGTATCCTGTCATTTGAAAATTAAGTTGGGACTGCCGACCTTGGAGCTGTGGGCTGGAGGGATTAGGTGTGTAGTCCAGCATGGACAGAGGAGATTTGTAGGACATAAAGCATCCAAAGGCTTCAGTGTTATTGTTAATTGGATTAATACCCTGAGTCGTAAAACACCTGTACACTGTGCGCAGGCTCACACAGGGGTCAGAGCAGCCAGAAGACTCAACAATCATTAAAAGTGGTGAAAAGATTGGAGCTCCTGAGAATGGCAACCCTTGCCATGCGTTCCCTCGGACAGCTGTGCCACACCCCGTATCAGGGCCTAGGCTGTTTTGTGCTCCTATTTCCCTTTCTCCACATATTTCGAAGAGCTACAGCACATCAGTTAGCTTTCCCGGAAACCCAAGTCGAAATTAATTATACTTCTCCTAAAGGGGGGAAAGATATTAGATGCCCAAGCCAAAATAAAATGAAATCAACGTTTTCCTTTCCTTATTAGATTTTAATGACATTATTATAATAATTAAGCTTTTCATTAATTTTTTCATGCTTATTGAGTCACAGTTCCCTGCAGATTTGAATGATACTTAACGTGTAATTATGGCAGTACGTTTTTGGAAGGAATGAATATGGAGATGTGGAACTTCACCTAGGATTCTGAAATTAAAACCAGGCAACAAAGGGCTGACTCGCTCTCTTTCTCCGAGCCCAGAGCGGCTTCAGCGAAGCTCCTCACTGCTTCTCGGGCATCTGGGACCAGACCTCAGGAGAGTGAGGTTCGCGTCCAGATTGGGAGGAAGTGTGGGAAGCTGTTAATGCTACATTTATTGTGCAGTGATTCAAATTTGCTACGCAGCCCTCCGAAAGAATGAACCAAATATGCAACATGCATGACTCAATTGTCACGTGCTTTATACATTGCATCTGAAGGTGAAATAAAGAAGACGAGTCTAGTCCCAGAGTTCCTCATTCAGGCTGCTAATGGAGAACCCCATCCCTACACTTGGTGTCCTGCCAGGCTCCTCTTCTTCTGCCCCTGACTTCAAATCAAGTTCCTCTGGGTGGTTTTCTATCCTGTCCTTCACTCTGTGCCCTGGCTGAAACCTCCACTGCTCCATGTCAGATTTGTAGTTGAATTTAATCTCTCTCTCCATTGCAATAGTCCTGAATAAAGTCTCTCATGCCATTTTTAACAGGCTTCAAAATAATTTCTCTGTAACAGATGAGATGCAGTGTTTAAAGGAAATGGCTCATGAAGCTCTGATTGTCCCCAGTTGGCCACTAACGAGTACAGAGCTGTCCTTTGACAGACAGGGGATAAGGCCCTTCCCACTCTGAATAAAGTGCATGCTCTAATATTTTTATGTAGAAACATCCTGAGAGTATCACACGTGCATTTGTTGACATTTAAAGTGCAACTTCTTGCATGCAAAATAAGCCAGTATTTGTCCCTCTGTAGGAAAGCTATTCACAATGACCCCTGCTGTTTCTCCCATAAGAAAATCGAAAACACAAGAGTGTCCATTTCCTCACTTATGTAAAGGTAGAAGCATGTCTGTGTGTGTTCGTGGGTGAAGTCCACGCTGCTGGGAAGTGATGGGGAGCTCACCATGGGAGGTTTGTCTGAATGCAGCCTCAGTGAGTAAAACCAAAACCGAGAGCAGAGGCTTCAGCAGGAATCAACAATTTTAAATTTCCTCTATTAACAACTTATTTTCACCAGGGGTGTCAAAAATTTACAAATCAATAATGCAAACAACATTTAAAATTAATACAGATAAAGATATTCTGGAGACATATTTGCAGACTCACTGGAATTTGCTTCTGATCAATGTGAAATGATAAACGCCCACCCTCACCCCATTCTGCTGTGGGAAATCCTTGTCCCTCCCACTTTCTGGAAATCTCATTCAAACACCTTTTCACGTTCATTCCTCCTTTACCTGTGCCACCCTTAGACAAAGTCCTGGAAGGTTTAGACACAGTAAATGAGCCATTCTAAACCACCCAGGAGAGGCGCTTAGGGCCACACCTCCCTGAAAAACCTGACACCATTATTTACCCTCCAAGTTCGGCGAGAACAAATCACCACTGCACAGATGAAGCTGCCCCGGTGAAGACCTGTCACTCACAGAAGGCCTTAAGGCTCCTGGCCGCAGCCTACATTAAGGACACAACTCACAGCTGCCTCATGGGAAGTGTATACCCACAGAAATGCGTGGCTGTCCTGCACGTTCCTCAGACTGTCAGGGTCCCACTGAGCTTTGGGAGCCATGTGGGATGTTTGGAGGGTCCAGGATGACCATGTTGCTTACTATGTTGCTGACAAGTAAACAGCAGAAGAGCATGGGCGACAGACAGCCCTCTGCCTCGCCCCTGGGGGCAGAGAGGGTCCTTTCCTGCTGACCACTGGCACCCCAGGACCCAGCTCCAGCCCACAGCGAGCCATTAATTCAGAGAGAAACCATTATGGCCCAGAACACTTGCCTCATCTAGCAAAGTCCCGAGCCAGCCAGGTGGGGCCGAATGGCAGGAGCACCTGAAGAAAGAAAAGGAGCTGGTCGCAGGTGAGAGTGCCTCCACGTTGGAGGGGGGCAGGCAGAGAGGCTGCACATCTCCCCTGCAGCCAGCGAGCCTCTGCGTAGGCTCAGGTCTGAGGTGCAGCTCCCTGGGCACAGTCCCCAGGAACGCCCGCTGGGTCTGAGAACTAGAAGCTTCAGGGAGCGCTCTTCCTTAGGATGACAAATTTTTTTAAGGAAAAAGACAAAAGAATGGAGAATTAAAAAGGGGGGGCAGAAGTTGGGGGTGTGGAGATGTGAGGAGTTTCCATTTCAACCCCTTGAAGCTCAATTATTCCTGTAACTGGGCTGCGTGTGTTGCTTTGAAAACACAGACTCCCTGACACCTGCGCAGACCCTGGACCTTCTGTAAGTCATGGCACCTCGCCAAGTACCAGTTTTGTCATCTGTAAAATGCACTTTGGAACCGAATCAGTGTGCTTCACCATGTGTGTGTCAGCAGCATGCACCAGCCTCATAGAAAATACCCAAGTGTGTGTGTGGAGGGGTAGGGAGGTGGGTTCAGGAGTCCTAGGCTCCAAAGTGCCTGAAAGCCACCGGACCAGCACCAGCGGGCTGCCTGTCCTGATTCCAGGATATCCCGTCATGAAGAGCAGTCACTGAGAGTCACTGCTGCCCCTCACCACTTCATACCTCTCTCCCTTCCTATTGAGGACAGACCCCAACGCTTTCTTCTCCCTGTCAGCAATGTCCAGGTGAGGCCTATGAACATCCCTCAGGCCGTGTTTCATTAGAATTCAGGTCTGTCATTCTGGATGCCAAAGGCCCCTGGGCTTTTCTTTTAAGTTTCAGGGCCGAGGGAATGTGGGCCAGCCTTCCTGAATGTCTCAGTATGCCAGCTCGGTCTGATGTCCAGGCAGTCATCAAGGGAAGGATAGACATCCCTCTGTCCCACGTCACGTGTCTGTAACTAAGCCCCAGCCACAGCAGGCAGTTTTCTGAGGCTGCACTTGGAAGGGTTGGCAAACCCAGCTTGCTGTTGGAAACACTGACCAAGGAACACAATGAAACAGGGGTGAGAAGAGACAGTGATGGGGAGGGCAGTCAGGTGGCACTGCTGTCCAGGGCTTCCGGGCTCGTGGCACAGGGAGCTTGCTCCTAGCGTGGCCAGGCTCTCAGGGCAGACACTCCCATAGTTTAGTTGCCCCGCAGAAGCCCTCTCACAGTTTCTTTGAAAAGCTGGTTCTGACACCACGGCCCCACAGCTGCTGTTTCTGTAAGCGGGTGGAAGTGCTCCTTAACAAACATTATGACATCGTCAGGTGGAGCCAGCTGTCCCCTCGGAGCAGCCTGGTGGCAGGGAGAGCTCCGGAGAGGTGCCTACCTGAGTACACTTCGCCAGACGGTGCGCCTCGTTCTGACAGTTGACTTTTTGTGTTCAGAATTGGTTTGGCATGCCAAACTGCTCGCACCAATATGTCATTAAAGGAAGAAATCCCCAACACTAGCCAAAGTCACTACCACATTATGCAGGCCAGGACTTCTTGTCCAGGCATTTCCAGGAGACCGCTTCCAATGTGAAGACCCACGACGAGCCGAGGGAGGTCTCCTAAGTGCCCCCACCCCCTCTCCAGATAGTCTCAAGGGCTCCTTGGTTGTCTTTGGCAAAGCGTCCTCGGCTCTGGCCAGTGGCGCTTCAGCGGGTTAGAAGAGTAAACACAAATGGATATTGCTCGTGACATGTTGTGAACATGTCTCTCTCTTGTATGTGGAGAGAACACGGGGGCCTTCTGGGCTTCTTTCTGCTCTGCTTCATTTTTAATGACTGTCCCTGAAAAGCATGGAGAGCAAGATGTTGTCACCTCAGCGTATTCCATTCCTGATCAAACACTGACTGGCAGCAGCTCTGAACGTCTCGGCCGAGGTCCCTTCCTCCCCACCTGCCCTCCCGAACCCGTTTCTCCATAGCACCACAGAGCCCAGATCTGTCCCCTCCTCTTGGGTTGTAACTGGAAAATAGGGGAAGCCTGTGTTCTGAAGAAAAATGCCCCATTTTCAGGTTCATGTTGGAGATCCACTATGGGTTTGTGTTTCTAGACTCCATCTAATTGGATCCCCAATTCCTAAGTCTGTGACAGATCCTCGAACGGGGCTGTAAATGGCCTCTGCTATCACCTTTCCTGTGTGGCGCCAACCCGTCGTCATCCCAAGCACGTGGCAATCTGCTGTCAAACCAACAATGGGCCCAGGAGACATGTCTTACTGGAGGCTTTTAAGTTAGGGAACCTCAGGGGCTTCGGGGTACACACCCCAGGGCTGCCCCACCCCCAGAGGTGGGGAGGGAGCGTGCTTCTGCCTGGGACTGATTTCTCTGTCCAGGCAGGTTACATTCCTGCATGTGAATAAATGCACCACAAGCACACCTGGGGGGGCGGGGGGAACAGCGATCCAGGGCTTCCCACCCCTCCACACACGGGCTTTTGTGCGTCTATACTTCTGGGCATTTATCTCGAGCAATGAAACTTACTCTCGTGCAGAAAACTGTACATGAATGTTCATACAGCTTTATTTGTAATTGCCAAAAACAGGAAACAACTGGAAAGTTCTTTAATGCGTGGAGTGTTAAATGACTTGATGTTAAACATCAAACCACAGAGCACCGCTCGGCAACAGGGTGGAGCCTTGACGCTGGCAGCAGCCAGCAGGGAGCTCAAGAGATTCCTGCGAGGGGAAAACCAACCTCAACACAGCCTGCAGAATTCCATTTACACACACGCTTAAAATGACCAAAATAGAGATGCAGAGGCGAGTCGTGTGCCAGGGCTGGGAAGGGGCGGGGGTGGGTAGGAGTGGTTGTGGCGACCATTGCTCCAGAAATCGTTGGGATGTTGTGTGGTGTCCTAACTGTGCTGGTAGTGATAGGAATCTACATGTGTGACAGAACCACATAGAACGAAACACACACACACACACACACACACACACACACACACACACACACACACACACACAGACGAGCGCAGGTAAAACTGGTGGGGTCCGAACAAGCTCTTTGGGCTGCACCAATGTTGGTTTCCTGCTATGACACTGAATTATAGTTAAGCAAGCTTCTACCACTGGGCAAAACTTGGTGAAAGGTATATAAGATCTCTATTCAGTCTTAAAACTATAGAAAATCTACAATTAACTCAAAATAAGAAGACTAATTCTGATAGCAACTGGCTCACGAGGGTCTGGAGGCTGAGAATTCCCACACCGGCCGTGGGCAAGCTGGAGACCCAGGGGAGCTGCTGGCGTCAGCCCATCTGAGCCCAGAGGCCGGAGAGCTGGAGGGCAGCTGGTTTCAGTCCAGCTCTGCACCCACAGGCCCGAGAACCAGGAACATCGCTGTCCAAGGGTGGAAGAAGATGGACGTCTGGGCTCAGCAGACAGCAAACCTCCCTTCCCCCAGCTTTTTGTTCTGTTCAGACCCCGGCGGATTGAGTGATGTCCACCCACCCAGGTGAGGGGCCCTGATCTCTCTTGAAAACACTTACAGACACAGCCAGAGGCCGTGTTTACCAGCTGTCTGAACAGCTCAACAGACACATGGAATTACCCATGGACAACACGCAATGTGCACACACATGTTGTCTACATGTACATAACTGTTTAGTGGCATTTATTTCGCCATGCTGTGTGTTTGAATGAACACAACGGTAATGGACACTTTCAGACAAAGAGTATGGGCCGGACCTCCCTTAGAGCTCTTTTGGATACACGAACCCATATGACCTGCATCTGTGTGAGAATGAAGGGTCGTATGTGAATAACAACACCGTTTGGGGTGATGAGGTTTACCAACCATCTGCAGCCAGCCCAAGATCAGAGACCCCACCCACCTTCCCTAGAAGACACACTAGGCCGTGTCCTATCAGCTCTCACGTGGAAACAGACACATTTTTACAATTCAGCTCATTTCCAGTTTAAATTCTTTTTAATTATTTTTTGAGCCTAGGTCAAAACGTTTTTGAGACTGTAAAATAAAACTGGCTCATTGGAAAAGTCAATGCTTTGGATTCTTATTCCTTCCTTACTCCATGCTGCAACGAAATATCCATTCTGCTGCCAAGAGCTGAGTTTTGCTAGTCGGGCACCTGAGAGTGATGTGGCCAGTGGCACCCCACTGACACGGAGGGGCCAGGCCCCCGTCAGACTGCTCCTGTGAGGGGAAGGCAGCTTCCTGCAGCGGAGCTGCCATGGGCTGGAAGAAAGCCGCTCTCCATGCTGGCGTCTTGAGTGTCCCCCCGGCCTGGGCCATCTTGAAAATGAAGGCAAAGCAGAGGGCTGGTAAACACTCAGTCGAACCCTCTAGGGCCCTGATTGGCACAGAGCCCAAGGCTCCTGCATCTGTGTGCTGTTAACTGTTAAATAGGGTGCCCGGGACCCATCACTTCTTCCTGGGTGACCTGTGAAGGGCGGAAGCCATTTGCCACACTTCTGACTCTTTCTTCCACGTCACTCCAGTGCTGAGCAGATAAAAAAAAAGACGAGGCCCCAGAGCCAAAGGCCACTGTTATGTTCCCGGGCTTCTGCCGGCTCACAATGCCATAACCGTCTCAGCCAAAGTGCTGCTCACCAGCTTTGCAGAGCTGGCTGTCACGGGTGACTTTGTTTCTGGTGAGCTCCTAGCACAGCATCAGGCCACCTTTGTGTCATTGGCGTATGATGGAGTCGCGGTTGTCTGACGCTGCAGGGCTCCAGACTGGCCGGGAGGGTGAAGGTGCAGAGCACCCCACAGCTGCTCACCCAGGTCTAGGCAGCTGATCGGGGACCCACGACTTCTCCCTCCTCCTGGTCGACGCCTCTCTGAACATAGCTGGCTTCTGCAGCCACCACTCACTGCCTCCACTCCCATCTCTGCCTCCTTTTGCTTGGAAAACTCACCTCGAGGGCTCTCTCTCCACTCACATGGCCCTCACCCATCCTGCAGGTACCGCCATCTCTCTCTGGGCCCTGATGGATCTGTCTCCTCTCTGAGGGTGCTGGGGCCCCTGACATGCCACACTGTGAGGAGGCCACGTGCAAAGCAGGAAAGAGCACTCTGCCCTCTTCACCGAGACATCTGCAAAGGGGTGCCAAGGGGCCAGAAGCTTCTCTGTCTTTCAGGGTTTACAGTGACCAGGCTCCATGGGGTGGCTCACCAAGCACTGAGGCCTGCAGGCTGAGTGTCACCCTTGCTCTCTGGGTGCCTGGGACCCCACTGGTTCCCAGAATCCCAGACTGGCTCTTGCCCTGCCTCTGTGCCAATCTGCCTGTGTTCTGAGTCTGAGCCCCCTGTTTCTGTTCCCACGTAGGCTGTGCCTGTCCTGACTGCCCCTCGCTCACTGGGCTCCAGCCTGCTCTCAGAGGCTGCTGCACAAGGCAAAATGGGGGTGGAGGGCTTCCTGATGGTGGCGTCTGGGCTGGACCACCTGGACACCCCTCACTCTGCCCTCCTCACCTGGGTCCATCGCTCAGCCTTGGAGTCTGCCTTGGACCAAAATGAAAGCTGCAGGCAGCTCTGCCGTGGAGTGGGGTCTCCTGGCCCATCAGGCCCTCCAGCCTTGGCTCTGCCAAGGAGAGGCTCCTCGCCTGGGGACCAGGCCGTCTCTGGAAGAATAGGTCACCGAGAAGTCGTCTTCCGACACTATCTGCAGCTTGACTGAAGAGAATGAGGTGCGGGAGACAGGAGCCCCCCGACTTCTAAATCTCTGGCCCTTTACGCCACTGAATGGGGGTCACACAGGTATGGGTGTGGTTTTATTCCCTCTCCCGGCCTCCCAAAGCTCCTTTTGTCCTAAACCGCTGACCTTCTCAACCTCCATTTGATCTCTGCGCCAACCCCAATTTCAGGCTTTTCCCCTTAACAAATGGAGCATCATCTCATCACACCCAGTCACCCCTCCCTGGGGACAGAGAGGAGTGCAGAGTAAACGAGGTCAGCTCAGAGGCCAGCTGCCAGCGGGGCCTAGCAGGCCTGCCCCCCTCAAAAATCAAGGTGGGAGCTGCAGACGCCAGTTCCTTCCCCCTCGCTTGATCTCTACTCTGTCTCTTGTTAAATATAAAATAAAACCAAAAACCAAAGGGCAAAACGTGTCAAGGACAGTGAAGTCGGCACATGCACTGGGATAGTGTAATTCCCTGAAAAAGCTGAGAATTACACTATCGTCCTCGTTCTCTACCCTTTGTCATTACTGCACAGGAGAAAAATGATACCCAGCCCTTGAAAATGGAGAGTGAGCTGGGAGGCTAATCCGGGATTAAGGGAAACAGGCTTTGAAGACAGAAAAAAATCCTTCATTCATATGGCCAAGGGGGAACACAGAAGACAAGTAAATGGGGGGCTGGGGACAAGTATCAGTTAGGGCTACTTATTTCATATCAACACTCAAGTGCATCCAGAGAAGACACGCTCGCTCAGTAGAAGGGGGCACTGGGCCCATGACAGGGTGTGGCAGAGCAGCCCTCCCCACAGGGGACAGACTGTGCCACCGAGGCACCACCCTGGCCAGCGGTCACCCCCGCGAGGTCCCCTGCACCTCCCACCAGGTCCTGCCTCCTCCCCGCATCACCGCAGAAGACAGGCAGGCACTCTGTCCTTGCCCTTCCCGGCCCTTACGGCCCAGGCCGCACTGACCTCATCTCCAAGTTAGAGGACACGTCCCACCAGGGTCCTGCTGTGCCTGACCCACTCAGCCCAGGAAGCCTTGAGGGACAGCAGCCAAGCCACACGCACCCCACCCACATGACTCACGCCCACACCTCCCACGTGCACCCACCCACATTCCACGTGCACCCTGGTCCACACGCAGTGGGAGGAGGCTACGCTCCCCGTGCCACACAAAACACATTCCCAAACACTCTAACTCCAGTGGGGAGGAAGGAATGGCTGCCCAGTGACAAGAGCTCAGGGCACCTGAGGAGGACCCGGGAGCAGAGGCGCCTCGTGGCCTGCCGGGGAGCGAGGGGCGGGAAGACGTGCTCACGGGTGAGAGCACACGTGGGGAACCCCAACACTGGTGATGGCTCACCCGCCCCTGGAGCGCTCTTGGTTCACAGATTTGCAGAGTCTGCAATGTGCTGCTGTTACCTAGCACCCAATGAAACACATCCAGTCTTCTTTTTTCCATACAATGATTAGAATCTGAAATATCAAAAAAGATATTATTCTAAAATTATATTGCAATTGGTTACTTAAAATCCAAGGGGGCCTGTTTCTCCTTTTCCTATAAATGGGAAAGAGACTCATGTACCTGGATGGGTAACAGTGCCCCACCCTCACTGACACCCCACTGGTCATGGGGTCTCTCTTATGAGGTATCACTCCATGGCTAATTATGCCTTCTGCAAGGACACTGAAGCAAGCCCCCACCTGACTAGCACATCCATCATCCACTCATCTACTCATCCACCCACCCATTCACCCACAAACCATCTATCCATCCATCCACCCATCCACCCATCTACTCATCCACCCACCTATTCACCCACAAACCATCCATCCACCCATCCACCCATCTACTCATCCACCCACCCATTCACCCACAAATCATCCATCCACCCATCCACCCCTCTACTCATCCACCCACCCATTCACCCACAAACCACCCGTCCATCCCCCATCGACTCACCCATTCAGGAACTTCCACCAACTCACAGAATTATTGGTTCCCCTGTGCCATGCCCACATCTGCCCTCTTTCCAGATGAGCAGAGGGGTGCCTTACCTGGAGACTCCTTCCTACAATGTGGAGAGGACAGGCAGGGAGAGGGAGCTGCTCTCTACTACAGCTCAGTGACGCCAAGGGACCTGCTTCCTTCTGTGTAACAGGAATCAGCATCAGGGCGATGTCTCCACTCTACAACACAAAGAACTTACTGGTGCAACTGGCACGGCCTCAGCCAAGGCCTCGGGGTCTACTTGCTGACCTGAGGGAAACCTGGGAGCCCCAGGTTCACACAGCCCTGGCTGCCCTTGTGCCTGACGAGATTCCTGTGAGCATTGGCACAACCTTTGACATCCACACAATGAACACGGTGCTGCTGCTACTTCTACCCATGAGGTCTGATGTCGTCTTCAAAACAGAGAAATAAGTCACCCACAGTTCTGGTCAGTGATCTCCATGGACCTGCTGAGTTATGGGGAAACCCGGCTACTGACGCTCGAGCAGGAAGCCGTAGCTGAGAGTGTCAGCGTTGGTGACAGAGTGCTAAACCCGTATCTCTGAGGCGCCCACACTGAGCGTGGCCCCCAAGGCACCTCCAGCTACTTGGTGTCAGACCTCAGCCCTACGTGGTTCTGCACTGAATGACATTTTCTGGTCACTTCTGGAAACAGCGACGGGAGGAAGGGCCAGTGCATAATTTAATTGCTTTTCCTTCCTCCCTCAGGTCTGCATATTATATTATCTTATATTGAAAAGTAATTATGCAGCGAAAGTAAAATGTCAGCCAGGAGTCGTTTGGGCACGTTGGCCCAGATGTGAGGCGCCCCCCTCTGCGCATCTTGCCGCCGTCTGCACGTCCTGGTCACACGGCACGGGGACTGCTCCTGCACGCACATGCAAGATGCGATTTGCTGGGCTGTGTTTTCGTCCCCTTCCCCTTGCCACAGTTAGATCCCAAGCTGAGTTGCCTTGTTGGCAATGATTGATTACCCAATATCTAATTAAACCTGATCCAATCGCTTATTATGCAGAGTGGAACAAACAAAGTGAAGGCGGCTGTCGGCACAGTGATTGATGATGTGGCCAACCGGCTTTTGTGGCTCCTGATGTCCCCAGGCTTGTTACAACCAGGCAAAGCCGCGCTGGACCCCGCGCCTGTCACTCGGCCGCCTTGCCACCCTCCCCGCCTGCACGTGAACTTTCAATGGAAAAGTAAATGGGGTGGAGGGGGGCAAGCCGGTTATTGAGACCTGACGAGATTCTGTTTGAGTTAGTTACATAATGAGATCAAGTCCTCCCCAAATAGAGTCCTTAAGTGGCAGAGTGGGGAGGTCACAGGGGACACGCACGTGAAGGAGGAAAGCGGGGGAGGGCCGGTGGTTCTGTGAGAGCCCGTGTCTCTTTGGCGATATGTGGGTTTGCTGCTGGGACATGCGTGTCTTTCTGTTGTGACATGTCTGAGTATTTTTGGTGAAGTATATGCCGGCCTTCATGTGTTTGTGTGTGTGTTGTCCTGCGTGTGTGTTTGCCATTGTGATTGTGTATGTCCTTGCTGATGTGTGTGCATTTGTCTGTGTGCTGCTGTGTTGCCTGTGTGCCTGTCAGTTGTTGTTTTGTGTTGTAGATGCTATTGTGCTGTGCTGTGTCTGTGTGTTATTGTGTGTGTGTATGTGTATGTGCTGTTCTCTTGTTTGGGTGTGTCTGTCCGTGGCTGTCGTGTGTGTGTCAGTGTGATGCTGTGTGTGGCTGTGTGCTGGTATGTCTGTCCGTGTGCTGGCATGTGTGTCGGTGTGATGCCGTGTGTGTGTCTGTGCCGGGGCGTGTGCCGAGGGCTGCACAGTGCAGGCCGTGGCAGACTGTACCTCAGGGAGACTGACAGATAGCACATTAAAGCGAGGCGAGCAGGGTAATCATTTATTTTCTATTGTCTGCCAGGCAGGATCCTCTTAGCAGTTCTCATTTATAAATTTTTCAGTTTTAATGTTTTAATTATTTAAAATGCAAATAAGTTCAAGAAGGAAGCAGCAGAAAATACAAATTCCCTAAACAAATTCCCCTTCAAAAGGGCCTCCCTCAGGCTTGGGCTCTGTCCCCCACGGGGCCATGTCTGGGGGCCCGGGGGCTCAGACTGGAGAGACTAAGGCACCTCTGACCCCATAGAGGACCGTGTGTGGGACAAACACATGAGAAGCGGGAGGGCAATGACCGCATGGGGAACAGTGGGAGATGTCAGGAAGGCAGCGGGCACCCTGAGCCATCTGTGCTTACGAGATCTCTGCACACTTCAACCTCACCCTAAACGTACAGGGCAGGTCTGACTCATCTCCGTGCACGCCAGGTGGTGGGTGTGTGGGTCTCGTGACATACACGGAGGCCGTCCATCTATCATGTGGCCTCAGACACTCAGCATGGTGGGGCCTCGCACGTGGACCCGGTGGCCTCGCTCAGAGGGTGCAGGGGCAGAGGGTCCCGCCCACACCTGGCAGGCCAAGGAAGGTGCAGCTCAGCCCATGTGGCCCAGCCAGGACTTGGTGCGGTGGCCCTAGGCCTGGCCGGCTCCCACTCCGCATGCTCAGTGATGTGAGAAAACCTGGAGAATGGTCCCTGAAAGAATGGGGCAGGGACAGTCCAGCACAGTCACAGGGACCGGCCACCCCACATCCTCTGCCCCGGGATGTGCAAGGAAGGCACACGTGCACCCACAGGCAGCCCCAGCTGGGGTCGTTGATTCTGTGCCCTCGTGACAAGCTCAGGAGCTCCGGCTTCTCCTGCACAGTCTATGCACAAATTGTAAAAGCAAGTAGCAAGCGCGCACTCTTCTTCTGGGAAGATCTACATTGTGGTCCAGTTTCCACATCCTTGTGAAGTTAACAATTAACGTGTTAGCAGCCAATCCTCGGGGCCCAGAGGAGCATTTCTGCAGGTCCTGGGGGCTGGAAACCATGTGGGGTTCGGAGCCAAAGGCCCAAGCTCATGCCCCACTTCCCAAATTTGGGAAAGTCACCTGATCTTCCACAAAGTTCCTCATCTGTGAAATGGAGGTATTACCCAGCTCTCAGCTGAAAGAAGACAATGTGAGTGGAAATACTTGTGAACGTGGAGAGAGCGTGAGGTCGGGCAGTGGGAGAGCGCGCGTGGCAGGCACGCAGGGTCCTCTCTCAGCCCCACAACCCTTCTCTTCTTGGCAGCATGTGTGTGAATGTGCACGTGTGTGTGAATGTGCATGTGCACGTGACCGTGGGAACAGCAGTTTCCAAACACCCAATACAACTTTTAAACTCTTCCTTGTGTTACAAATGAGCTACCTTGCCAATTACATGAAATGTCCCATTTTTGTGCGTTTTCTCTGCTTGTATGTGGTTGCCTTCCAGCTGACCTGGTGTGGCATTTCCACTTCCCGCTCTGCAGACTGGAAATGCTCTTGTCAGCCACCTTCTTCCTAACAGGTCTCCCGTTTTCAGATGTGAGCTCCAACTCCGCATCTGGCCGCTTACAGCACACGGCGGCCGGTCAGACTCGGTGGCGGCCGATGGTACCACGTCCTCCTCGGGCACACACGGCCACGCCGTCCACCGGCTCAGAGACAAGAGCGCGCTCTGAGCCCCCGGAGAGCTCGGTGCTGGCGCGTCGCAAGGCTCTGTGTCGCCGCGTTTCGGGCACACGCTCGTCACGTGCTGTGGGGCACAGGCGTGCCAGCCCGTGCGTGCAAACTCGTGCCCGCCGGCTCTTAGCTGGAGTCGCTGGCGAAACGGGGACCGGAGATCCGGGAGAAAGCAGGCGCTGCCGCGAGCCTGAGGCGCCCAGCCCACGCGGGGCGCGGAGCCCGCAGGTGCCACGACGTGCTGCCCTCAGACGCGGGAGGAGGGGGCCCGGAAACCCCTCTCCACGGGCCGAGGAGCACGTGCCGTGAGAAGGGGCGCAGGCTGGCGAGTGGGGCCCACGCGTGTCAGGTCCTGTGGGGGCCACTGCCGTGGGGCCGGGGCTCGCTTTGAGCCTCCCCGCAGGTCCCCCCTCCTACCGGCATGCGCCCCCTTCCTTTGTCTCAAAGACGGGGTTTCCAATGACGCCTTGGGGTGGGCATGTGTGGGGTGTGGTGGGTCGTGGGGTTAGAGCGGAAGTCAGCCCTGTGGCCCCGGCTGACTGGGGGTCTGGGAAGCGAAAGCGCAAAGCGGATGCAAAGGTCGGACCGCTGGGTCGCGCCCCCCGCGGAGTGGGATGGAGCGGGGCGGCCTGGGCCAGGTCTGACGCTCCTCCCGGCTCGGCTCGCGCGCCCCAGTCAGGCACCTGCACCCACGCGCACCTGCCGGAGACAGCGGCCGCCCACTCTGTCCTCCCGCTCACCGGACAGCCAGCTGGGAAGAGCCACCGAAACCACGTACGGACGGCTTTGCAAAGCCCTAAAAGTGGGGCTGGACACAAGGACGCGGCGCGCCGACACCCCTGGGTGGAGCGGCCTCCAGCCTGAGAAAGGTTATCTCAGGCAAGGCTCACGGTGCTTTTCTCTACGTTTTCACTTCAATTAATCTCTGGAAATTCGGTGTCTGATCCCCGTGACAGTAGCCTCTGGCTTCTTCAGAGTGACTGCGAGGAAAAATTATCTGACACATATCAAACAAGCCAGAAATGACACTGGACAGCATTAATCAAAACTTTCTCATTTCCCGAAGAATTAAGCATTAAATAATTAATCCTAGCTCTACAGGCAGCTGTAAAGGAGGCCGCATGCCTCCCTGCTGCTAAGAATTTGTCCTTGTCTAAAAGACTAGATTGATATATTTATTATTTATCAGATTAATCATGGCCGGGAACATTATGGATTGGCGGCCGGGCTGGCCGTGAGGCGCCTGGTCCTTATCTGAGCAGGAGACGCTCCAGCAGAAGCAGCCAGTGCCCACGGGTCCGGCTTTCTTGGTTAAAGGGAAAGGTGTTCAAAACATTATTTTAAAAACAGAGAAAAAGGAAAGCAGAGGCAGAGAGAGCAGACACGGCAGGTACCATTGATGTGGGGCCATCGGCTCACGCCCACTGGAGACCCGGGCTGGGCGGGAACATCACTGGGCCCAGGAGGTCTCTGTTTGTAGCCGTAGGCTTGCTCGGGCCACACAGGGGTGGGGATGGCTGCGCCCTTCTCTGCTTTTGGCTAATATTTGTTCACAAGGCTGCGTCACCAGACAGCTGGTAGACAGCTCATGGAGGGCAATCACGTCCAACTGAAGACAATAGAGAGCATGTTTAGAGTATCCAGCGTGTGAATCACGGGCGGTCTCATCCCACTGAAATGGTGCCTGTTTCCTAAGAACAGGGCTTTCTAATCAAGCAAAAATGAACGTCAGCAATTTCCACTGAGGTCTGACCAGTAAGGCCAGGCCCTGGAGACAGTGGTCAGTTCAGCTCACAAGCAGACAGGCGCATGAGCATTTGACTCTCCTACTTTTTCACAGCTAGTTTGGGGAAATTGGGGAAATCAGTTTAAGTGGGTGGCCTTTCCACAGAACTGCTCAGTCTTTCCAGGGCAAAAATGCTCTTGGGGCCTCTAGAGGATTCAGGTGCAGGGCTCCCCCAGCTGGGGCCCTGCACAAGTTCAGAGCCCCAGCTGAACAGCTTTGTCCCTGTAAAATACAAACTACAAACCTCTCGGGCTCTGTCTCCCACAGCAGCTCCCTTCCTTCCACCTCCCGGTCATGGGCCTGAGGCTGGCTCAGAGCCTGGGAGGGAGTGGGGACAACTGAACACCCCCCCCCCAATCCACAGCCTGCCCTTTACTGAAGGGCCTTCCAGGTAAGGTGAAATCACACACCTGTGGGCTGAGAGAGGGAGGCTGTCCGAGCTCCCCGAACTCCTCAGAAAATGGTGACTACCCATGACATCTGCACAGCAAAGTTGGAAAGTGCAATATGGTAATGCCTATTCACTGTCTTTATTTCCTAAGCAAAACTTACTGTAGCATGTGATTAACACATACAATATATGTACGCAATAAATAATGATAAATGCTTACGGAAAATAATTATGTAAACAACTCATGCAGAATACACTTGATTCCTAAAGCAAAATCCAGTAACTAAATTACTCACGTCATTGTTTCAGATGACACTTCCCTTTGTCCGGGGCATGTAGACCTCACCTCCAGCTTCTGTCAGGAACTCCCTGACACTGACCACTGCTCTGTGGACACGTCTGTCCACGTGGCTCAGTGATGACAGCACAGCTTGTTAAGATCACCGGGCCCATGTCCCCTCCCTTCTTATTTAGTGGGCAACACTGGGCCCACCACAGAAAACCCCAGCCCCCCACACTTTTGGGTCAGCTGCATAGTGGTCTCCCTTTTGGAAATAAGTGGGTGAAATTTTCAGATGGCTTCCGAGGGAGAGTCTGCATATGGGATGGGGAGCCAGTCTGCTCCCCACAGCTGCGCCCCACAGGGCATTTGGGTTTTTCTGTGGGTTTTCATAGATATCACCTTTTTCTTAAGTGATCTTTGGTTCCCCAAATTAAGATAAAATATTCTGTTTTACAGATGGAAAAACTAAGATACTAACAGTTTGGTGTCACTTGTTCATTGCCACACCCTGTCCAATCATACTTTAACCACAATTACCCCCCTTCTCTCAGCAGTAAGTTAGCTCATGTAGTATAAATGATACCAGATTGAAACCTATGTATTAACAGTCCACTCACGCCCATCAGAACTGCCATAGAACTAGCATCCGTGGATTTGGAAAAGCTTGTGAAGAGTACGAATAATTTAATTTCTATTGCCCAACACGTTTGCAGACATTTTTAAGTCATCTGTTTTTTCCCTTTAGTTTGATGAACGTGACATTGTTTTCATTATTCTCAACATTGCAGATGTGTCCTGAGCAGGTCTGTGAGCGGAGCCCTGAGTGTCGCCAGGGCCCAGGTGCTCCTGGAGCTGGCCATGCAGGCAGCACAGGCAGCACAGGCAGCACAGGCAGGTGGTGCAGGCAGGCGGGGGAAAGGCTGTGCTTGCAGCCTGCAGTGGTAGGTGCACCAGGTGGCGACAGAAAGCCCCCAGCTGCTGGCAGGAGGCACGTGCCTTGTGGAGGAGCCACATGGAGGAAACGGCACCCATGTGGGCCCTCAGAAGCCATTTACAGGTTGAAGTGGCTGCAGCATGAGATGGGACCAGCAGGGACTGCTCCATGGAGTCCTTTTCCAACAGAGCCTTCCTGTGTTTCAGGGAAGTGTTTCAGGGAAGAACCCATTCACCGGTCTGAAGTGACCCACGGCAACCACTCCATTTAGTAGGCTGACTGCAGATCTGTAAAAGAATCGACTGGGATTCAAGTATTTTTGTTCAGAGTCAGAGTGTTTCAATATTTTTGAATGCACCACTGAAAACACCGAAATTCCTAAAATAAATGAACAATCATCCAGTGAGTTGGGTTCCTCATGCCAGAGCCCCCACTCCACCTACCCCCCACCACCCCTCTGCCTGGCCCTCTCAGGTGCTCCACCTCCCGCCCCTCCTGCTGGGGACGCTTCTCCCCCTTCCTGGGAAAACCTTTCTTGGTCCCCACCTGCGCCCCCCTCCTGGAGGCCCCTACCTGCTCACCCAGCTCCACCCACCCCGTCCTCAAGCAGCCACCTGCAGGGCAGGGCAGCTCCACCCTGTGTGGGTACTTCCTCAGTCATGGCTCACACTCTGTAAGGCCCTGATAGACAGCCGTGTCCCATGGCTCCAGCACATAGTAGGACACCAATATCCATGCTGAATCAGCACTCTGAAGACCGGCCAGGTGTGGATTCCAGGAAGTGAGCTGCTGTGTTGACTTTCACTTACAGAACCTGAGCAACTAACTGGATGGAGTCCAATTAACTCCAGAGAAAATTCCTTCTGAAGAACGCACAGCATAAGTTTAAAACAAAACCAAGCTCTATACCACCGTGTGCTGGGTCAGTCAAGGGGCAAGGGAGAAGACAGTTCTGGGGGTGGGGTGGTACTTTCCTGCTGCGAGAGCCTGGGAGACTGGCGAGAGCTGGAGTCGGGTGGGGTGGCGGGTTGGAAAGCTTCCAGGACGTTGTGAAGATTATAAGGATTATAAGGAGAGGGTTTTTTCTAATAATTTGAATACATCACTACATTTTATAGTATTTAGGTAAACAAAAGTGACCACAATTAATTCAAGATGAAGATAGTTTAAGGGAAGTAGTGACAAGCGGAACTGAAATAAAATCAGAGGTTTTCCATTACAGTTTCAAGGGCAAGGTGGATTTATTGGCAACTTCTATCGAAATTTCAAGAAGCATTTTATTCCAATACCATATAAATTATAAGAAAACTGGGAAAAGATACACAGAAAATCTACTCAAACAATTCATGAAAAGAACACAAACCTGGGTGTGAAAACCTGACAAAAGAGAGAGAGATTGAGAGAAATACAGCTCTGCCCCATCCATGAGACTTAACTCTTAGTCAAAAATTTTGCAAGCTGGCTGCTAAAAATGGTCATCATAAAAGTCAAATTATGCAAGCGTAATATTAAATAAATCACATTTTAAAAGGAAATACTAAGAAATGCTCACTTCCTAATGAGTTGGTTACCATGGTTTCTGTACATGTTGGGTGGGTGCTGCATAACGGAGGTCCCCACGCTTCGCTTCCCAGTGCCATTCTCGGCAGCCGTGTTGGCCACTTGAAATCCACTGCCATTGTGGGATGTTTACACCACGGGTACTGGCAGACTACAAATTGGGCCTTGGTTCATTGTTTTGCTTTGTGACTGTCTAGACTGAGAGAAGTGATGAAGAAAAAGCTAGCAATGCCTTTTAAAATTAACAGTGTGGAGTCTTTAGCCATTTTATTGTGAATAACACAACAAATTGACAAAACGTTCTTTGAGCATATGAAAATCATTGTCTGATTCAGCAAAGAAATCACTCACATCGTTGACAAATCAGTGAAGTTCTGGCACGATGTCAACCAACATTCATCCCATTCATGTTGGAGCTGATGGTCAATCCCAACCACAGGTTGGCTGCAGAGTCAAGAGCTTAGCAAATCCCATAAAACATTCTGAGAACTGACTGCTTACGCAACATTTACAATACAGGGTACCACTGCCTATTGTCTTATTTACTGATTATGTGCTGGATATCCTTTATATAAATAAAACAGCAAAATTTATTTTAAAACTTAGGTATGTATATGTTTGTACACAATTTTTCAGACAACTAGGAATTGGTTAGCACACCACTGCATAAAATGTTAGTGAATCCAATTCAACAAATCTACCAAATCAAATTGATTTATCAGAAAATAATGAGGTGGCTTAAGTTAACAATATATCTATTAATATAATGTATCGCATTAATAAGTTAAATATTAGGAGGCCATAGAGTCACATAAATAGATGTTCACATGGCAAATGCATTATGACCTCCATATGTTAATTATAGATAATCATAATATATTATTAGTAGTAATATTCAATTAGTCCATGTCCTTAATTTAAAATCTCTGTTAAGAGTATTACGTACCCCAATGAGGAGTACTCGCTTCAAATCTTCAATCAACATCATTAACAGCAAAACTTCCCAGTGTCTCTGCTGAAATCTGTGGGAGGACAGACACCTCCCGCCCTCACCCTGCTTCCCCAGGTAACCTAGAGGTGCTGACTCCCCAGTGGGGTTGGAGTTTGACGTACACCCTGGCCGCCAACCAGTCCTGGGTTTGGGGCGGGGTTTTACTTGTTTCTTTAGAGAGAATCTGAGGGTTAAATCACACAATACAGTGAAGTGCTCCGTGCACTGTCTTATACACGCCAAGAGCTAAATAAGCACATTGCGACCAGAGCAATACCACGAATCAGAAGTAGAAGGCACAGTGCCAGAAAGCAGAATGCAAAGCCATCCTCACCGGCAGGTCTTGTAACTTTGCTGTTTGTGCCAAAGAATTAACTCAACACAGCGGTGTGAAGGAAGCAGCACACTGTGGGGACGTGTGTGCGTGGTAGCACGTGAGTTCTCACACTGCAGTGATCCCTTAGAATATAGGCCGGGGCAGCCCCTGCGAAGGACAGTGTCACTATAAACTGAGGGATGCAGACGGGCTTGGGGTCAAAGAAGAAACTGAAAATACGTTGTTTTAGTTCTGTTTTTTTTAAGGTAACAAATTCGTATGAGAACCATCTTGGATGACTGCTGCTTGGAGCCCCTGCCTGGGCCATTGTAGGGAGGCTGTTCCCAGAGAGCTTCCATGGGACCAGGGGATTTGGCCTGAGCTGGCCCATTTTCACTACCTGAGCCAGGAGACTGAGAGGCCAAAAGTACGTGCATGGCAGTGACATGCCAAAGGCCTCTGTAACTCACCTGCCTGGGCTGCCTCTTATATGTCCACGCCATACACGAGGACAAGTTTTTGTGTCATCAAATGAATCACCTCCAGGGTCATGCAATGGTTAGTTTCCTTTTCTTGGAGTGTGTCACCCGCAAAGTGACATGTAGTTTCGGGCATTGCACATTTTGAAAGATGCTCTCACATTTCCCCTTCTGAAGGCTCCCTAGGTCTTACAGGCGTCCTTTCAAGAGTCTTGTGATGTAAGACATTCGTCTGGTCCCGTACGTATCGGGCCTGTCAGATTTCATACTGCAGATTTCACTTCATATAAATGAAACCCCAAAGCTTTCTTATTAATACTTATTTAACTTTAAAAAGAAAGAACTAGACAAGAAACATAGCTGTACAAATTAAGATAATAGAATTAGCATTTCCACCTACATGAAGAGGCGGCATTCACAATTATCGCTATGCTTTAATAATAAGTTGAGTCTAATCTTATTTTCATTTTAAGAAATAGGACATTCATCTTATTAAAAATAAATATTTTATACATGTTTTCATAATTTTCCTCATAACAGATTGCTGCTGAAATTGTTCATATGCTTCTATCTTTTTCCATTTGGGTCTGGTTACAGAGTTTGATTATTTCTTCATTGAAGTTGTTTCATCCCACTGAGCATTCATACTTTGAATGTGTATCATTAATTTCATACCTGACCCTGAGCTATATTTTTATTACATTAAAGAGTTCTGGAGTAGATTGTGTTCATTTAGAAATAAGTATTAGAAAACAAATCCAGCTGAGAATCTGTTGAAGGGTTTTCTATTCCATCCATACGTGTTCCTCTTTAAACTGTGGTTGTCAGGGGTCTGGCTAAAAGGGTGAAAAGAGCAGGCTGAAAAGAATGTCCGTCTCCTGATACCTGACAGTGGCCACTGCAGCTGTCCCTGGACGCTAGCTGCCTTCCTCACTTGTCCCTCTGACATGGGTCAGGCCAGTACTTTGGAAGGACCTCATTTCAATGCTCCGCCGGCCAGCACGCACCCTTCTCAAGGGCAGATCCACTGGCGGGTCACCTTTGTGGGAACCGTGCCAGCTTTCCAGGTGCCAGAGGTCTCTATGGCTTAAGGATTGCTCTGGCCTGGGAGAGAAAAGGGGAAAAGACCCCGGCCCTGAGGGAACGGACCAGGAGGCATGTGCGGAGCACCTACTAAGCGCCTGACAGTGTCTGGGAAGATTTTGCTTCGGTGGTTTATTCAAGTCACTTCCACTGAATTTAACACCCACACCCAGCTGACTGCCGTCCACCTGAGCAGCTGTGGGTGCCCATTCTCAGCCTGCCAGCCTCAGCTGGGCTCTAGGAATCGCCGTGGTTTTGAGCAGGAACGAATGGGTTCTCCTGGCCAGGTGGCAGTGCAGACCAGCCCCCACGCCCTGGCAGGGACTCGGGAGCCAGGCAGCAGGTCCCTTCTGCTCCTGTGAGTCCCCATTTCAACTGCTCTTTTAGCTCCAGAAAAGCTGCTGGGATCAAGTCATATTTGGTTAGTAAACCATCCCTGGCCGACGCAGACTCACACTCACGTACACACTCACATGTACATTCTCGCACGGTCACACACACACATACACACTCACGTACACATTCTCACATGTCACACACACGTACACACTCATACACATTCTCACACAGTCACACACTCTCATGTGCACTCACTCACGCCTTTCCCATTTCTCCTCCACAAACCTTTTCCTGCTCACAGTGCATGAAGAACCAACATGTGGGAAACTGCTGGTGTGGCCCTGAAGTGGTGACAGTCTCTTTGCAGAGGATGAGCTCAGAATGGCCATTCAGGCCCAGTGCTCTTCTCCTAGCTTCTAGCCAAAGATGGCCACGCAGCCAGAGTTCCATGAATCCAAGGTCCA
Organism: Rhinolophus hipposideros; assembly: GCF_964194185.1. Classification (NCBI taxonomy): domain Eukaryota; kingdom Metazoa; phylum Chordata; class Mammalia; order Chiroptera; family Rhinolophidae; genus Rhinolophus; species Rhinolophus hipposideros. Next base: position 99,866,536 of record NC_138053.1, read on the forward strand.
TCCACCACATGGCCTGGGGGTCCTCACCCCTCAAGCCCTCGGTCGCCGGAGCCCTAATCTGACCTTGTCTCTCCTGTTAGTGATCACCTCTGCCATCTCCAAGACCACCACCCACGGGGACCCCTATGCTTGCGGAAAGCAGCCAGATAGCACCAAGGCTGATGTCCTCGCAGGAGTGCCCCAGTCCTTGAGGCCAAGACAGCAGGACACTGAACAAGGATCGCTCTTCCAGGAGACTCTATAAGTCACCGAGAGTAAGACCTGGGCTAAGGGTGCTGCTCAGGGACGTCAGTGATTGACAGACTCACAGGCTGCAAAGCTGGGACGGTGCTGGGCTTCTGATGCTGGACCTATGAAACGGCTACTTGATAATTTGTTAGGCAAACATCAAAGGCATGCATTCAGGAGCCAGAGGGAGTGCTTTCGGGTGTTCTATTTGCAGATTTTTAATTACAATTTCTGTTTGAGTTGGTTCTCCAAAGAATTAAAGATGGCAGCATTATTGGGCCCTGCTGTCCGGGGCTCCCCAGCATCCTTGTTGGGGGCACGCCTGGCAGTAGCGTGTGCTGGCGTTGCACTTGTTAATTAGGCCGTGTGTGGTGCACAGGAACCACAACTGGGGTCTGCCAGAGATTGCCTGGCCCCAGCGGGATGGGGTCACCCCAACGCAGTTGACTTACTTTCTGCTGAGTCTCATCAACATATTAGCTTGTTGAAGCAAGAGGGTATATTTATCGTTTTATGATTTGCTGGGATGTGTTGCTAATTATTTTTCCCTCAGACACAATCCTTTAATGTTATATTTAGAAGTCGTCCATCTGCACAGCAGCAAAATAGTTTTAAGAGAACTGGTTGGAAGTCGTTAAGTGACTTCTGGGGCTCTCGCTCTTTGGGGAGCTCTGCTTCGAGACTCCTGCAGGCCAGCTGTGCAGCATCTGCCGTATCCTGTGGCACTCACACATGATGCTCCAACTTTGCTACAACATAAGTGGGCTCCCCAGCTCCCCGTGTGAGAAGGGGAGTGGTCCGCTCTGCAGCAGGCCTCCTGCAGAACCCATCTCCATGCACATTTGAGTGGAGAAGAGCTGTGTGGTGGTGCGGAGCAAGCGTGTGTTGCACCCAGAAACATCCCAAGGAGAACAAATCCCACGGAATCTTGACTTCCAAGTCTCCATGGAAGTATGAGTCCCACACTGAGATAAGACTGTGCACAAAAAATAAGTGTTTCCCCAAGCTTCCCCACACTGGCCTTGAGGAAGGTCTCTGAAAAACCCCTTGTGAGTCTGGACTTCAAGAATCAGACCCTCTTCATCCTCTTTGTGTCTGAGGACTTGAGGTCCAACAGGGTCGATGCAAAGTCCAAGGCCTGGGAAGGTCTTGGCAGGCGTGTCTGAGTCTCCACAGGGCATTTCTGGGTGGAGGAGGGGATCTCCCAACCCTAACAGCCAGGCGGCTCCCCACCTGAGCCCCGCACTGGAGTAAGCAACTCTAGGTCCTCACGGTGTGGTCCAGATGCCCCTGGCCCCCAGACATAGGTCACAGATGGCACCGTGTGTGCACGTGCATAGGTGCCTCCTGCCGGCACTGCTTTTTGGGGGACAGGTGGTGACTGTGCCTCTGGTTCTTGGGCCACAACTCTGTGCTCCATGGACCGCTGGAGGGAGAGGCCTCTTGTTCCCAGTACATTTCAAAGCTGGGAGAAGTGGACAGAGTGAGACCACATCCTGCAGGTAGAGGGGACCCCACGCAAATGAGTGCCTCTCCACGTAGACACCGGTCCTCAGCCTGCCTTTCACCCCTCCTCTCCTGGCGACCCCTTCCTATTCTGTTTAAGAGGTAACACCCACCTTTCCTGACCCCTTTAGCCAATCATGGTGACACATTCATCCACCCTAGGTGAGATTTAATGTTCTGGGGATGCGTGTGTTGTGATCCCACAGGACAGGGTTTGAACCAGAGAACTAGGGGGTGACTGTGGTCAGTGAGCCAGAAGGTTGGGGCTGTCCTCATACAGGGGCGTGACCTTGGAATCCACTACTCGGGGCCGCCTCCCCCACTCACATATTCTTTCATTTGTTCTCACTGATAGTCATGGGCCTGCTGGGGTGAGACGCAGGCTGGCGACATGGACGTGCAGCAGAGCGAAGACGGCCAGGAGGCCCTGGACCAGCAGAGGTCCTACTGGGTGGGCAGACAGTCAAGGAGAGATCATTCACAGTGCTGTGCGTTCACAGTTATTTCTATCAAGAACATACAGAATCAAGAGAGGTGGTGCTTGGAAGCAGAGGGGGTGGTCAGGGAGGGCCTCTGTGTGGGTGAAGGCCGTGCTGTCACGTGGGCCAAGAGCAACGTGCCATAAAAGCAGGTGAAGACCCAGCCTTGTCTGCAGAGTCAGCAGGGACCCTAGGGAAGCCCACAGGGGCCAGTCGGACGCTCGAGGAGCCTGAATTGCCTGGGAGTCTCAGGTGGTAGGTGCCACCGCTGGCTCTGGTCCCAGGCCTGTGCCACTCCAACCCTGTGTTCTATGAAAACAGAACAGACGCCTGGATGTGACAGTATCCCGTGTACCCTGATACACCATTTCTACATGAAAGACTGCAGAGGAAGTGAGAAAGAGATGCCACGTGAGTGACAACCTCAGTAAGGAGCCATCCCTCTGCCTTGGTCACAGTGATGGGAACCGAGCACGGCTGAGGTCCCAGCCACCCCCACTGTGCCCATGAGTGCTGGTCCACAGGGTCTCAGGAACCAAGACCCTCAGGGAGACATGGGGTAAAGGAGGGCAGAGCCCAGAGGCCACTCAGTGTCTGGGGTGCTCCTGTGCCCCTGAGCCACCACCCACGGCCGCAGTTGCGCACACACACGTACGTACACACATATGTGCACACACACACCCCTCCACTTCTGGAGGCTCTTACCTATAGTCACAGGTGTACTGGGAAGCGAACACTGTAGAAGAGCAGCCCAGCTCCAGGGCCTGGCCTGGGAGGCGTGTCCAGGGTCCCAGCAGGACGCAGATGGCCGCGGCCACATCAGCAGATCCCCAGGAGCCTGGTACTCAGGTCGGGGCTCAGGGAGAGAGGACACAGAGGCCTGCTCCCCTGGAGCCCCTGCCCTGCACCCCAGGCTGCTTGATAGCCACACCACTAGAGCAGTCCATTTCAGTAAGGCCGGGGGCATCCGGGGACTCTGGCAGCAAAGAGAAGTCATATGCCTGAGTCCCCGCGGGTTCCGGAGACTCGGGGACCTCTGTCAGTGGCAGGACCCGCTACCCTCAGAGCAGAGCCCAGGCCCAGTGTGTCCAGCTGTGTCCACAATGAGGACCCAGTCCACCCTCGGGTCTCAGCCACAGGCTTTCCTGACAACGGCCAATGGCCACTCCAACAAACAGCGTGACTCAGTGACTCCTGAGTGTTTAGGTTGCCCCGTGCCAGTGTGAGGGGCCCAGGCAAGGTCTGACCCAAACACCAGCACCTTTCCTTCTACAACACACTGTCTGCCTGCTTTGCAGAGCACGGAGAAAGGGGATTCGGCCATGCGCAGGCAGGCAAATGATACCCATGGTTAAGACAGGAAGCGATTCATCTTTTACCCTGTGAAATGCTGGCCTCACCAACAAGCGTAGTGAAGACGAACACAGACCTCTGAGTGTGCAAACCCCTGCCTAGCACCTGGCCGCCCCAGTGGGTCAGCACTCCCCGCAGGCCCAGGCTTCCCACTCCCCGTTCTGTCCTAGCTCTTCATCTCTGAATCTTGGGGAGATGAGCAGTAACCCTGGATCTGGGCCCTGTCCCAGCCACCCCCCATGAGAGCTCCCCTGGGGCAGCCAGAGATCTTGCAGGGGGAAGCTGCAGCCCGGGCACAAGTCCTGGCAGGAAGAGGGGGCAGTGCCCAGGCCCCACAATTCTGCTCAGGCCAGCAATCTCTTGGGAGGCTGGTCTTGAGTTCCACTCTTGGGGAAGAGCCCCTGCCACAGAAAGCACTGACCTGGGGTCTGAGACCTGAGAGGTCGCATGCGCTCTGCCATATACCAGCCTGTGGCCGCGGGCAAGGGGCTCCAAGGCAGTGGGTCTCTTGAGGTCATCACTGAGAGTCACTGAGTTCCACGTTCAGATGTGGTCCTCCAGCCTGACGCGGAAAGCGTTATAGTAATAGAATTCACAGCAGACGTCATCTCAGGACGACCGATTCCCGGTCACCCACAACCCTGATGTCCTCACCCCACAGGCACACATGCGCACATACTCTCAGACACAGACGTCCGTGCACACCTGCACGTGCAGGAGAGGCCTGTGCCCACACCCACCGCACCTGTGGCCGGCCCTACAGGCTATTTCAAGGAGAGCTTCTGCCTGAACGCCTACTGTCTCTGCCCTGGACACTGGAAAATCCACAAGTACACACTGCACTGCACACACACACGTGTGTGCACACTCAGACTTAAGGATTTGGCCCAGAGTGTCTGTTAGCGCTCTTGCAATTCCTCGCCACCACATATAAACAAAGGTGTAAGCTGAGTGAAAGTAGTTAAGAAACCTCATTTAAAATTTCTTTGTAAAGAAATCTGTCTATGGTTTTCAGAAATCAGTACACTTCTCTGACAGCGTGGTCTTTTTAGGAAGCAGTGTTTGAGCTGAAATTTCTTCAGAACTTCGTGCACAGATATGTGAGAGCCGCCCATAGAATGAAGTCAGAGCCATATATTTCCTCCAAGTGAGAATTACGGGGAGAAACAGTGGGAGGGAGAGAGAGACCGGGAAGCATGTGGGAAGCGACTTAAACCTCTGCTTTTTAAGGTAGGTGTTGCCTGTGCCATAGGCTTTTTGTCCGGAGGCTTCAAATTTTATCTTATCTCTTAGTTTGTATTATAAATTTAATTAAATTTAGTATAGGAGAGATCTAAATATTTTTAAAGGAAACAATGGTTTTCAAAATAAGCAAACAAAATTTTATGCAATTGTAAATACCACAGAAAATAATTATAAAGATAAGATTCATTCAAAGATGAGAGAACCTGGCTTTAAATTCTATTCTTTGTATCTTGGTTTCAGCAAAAATGAAATTACATAAAGAAAGATTTTCGATAATTCCAAATCTCCATTCCCCCGAGTACAGTAAAACAAATAGAGAATCTCACTCTGGGTCTTTCACCTAATTTGCTTTCCTTGATCTTCTTGTCTTGCCTTCAACTGAAGCTATAAAGATATAAAGCATTTCTCTTTTGACAATCTCATGAAAGCTCTCTCCTGAATCTGCAGGTCCCCTCCTGGTCCTCAGGAACCACTTTTTTTCATGATGAAAAGGATTTTAATTATGATGGTGGGAGGGAATGTGTACTCCTTTATCTGAAGCCTTTCTGCTACTTACATATCCTTACGTTGCAAATATATCCAGCTTGTAATTTAAATCGTAATTGTGCTTTCTGCAGAAGATACTAGGATGAAAAGCAGAGGGCAGCCTATCACATACAAACGCAATCACACATAGACACGCACACACAAAAAAAAAAAGAAAAAGAAAAAAGGAAAAAAAAGAAAGAGGAGAAAAAAAGTAAAAAGGATGAACAGAGTAAAAACAGCTTGTGTCAGTCTTAAAAAAATCCATTTGTGATCACAAATGAAACATTTCCAGTCTCATAATGGGTAGGTTGCTTGGTTTTATCACCAGCCATGCAAAGCAAGACCTCATCAAAAGAAGAGCTGCACAGAGGTCCCAGTTTTCCATTAAAATAATTTCAAAAAGCCTTTTTTCTCCCACTGAAAGAACCCATTTTGCAAGATGATTTAGCTCAAAATCTGCTGGGAGTAACCCTTGACATAAAGTCATATTGTGTTGGAGTTTAGTCCTAAATTCATACATCAATTATTTACTGTCGACGCCGATTGTGTAAGTGTAGAAAATTACTGGGAATGATATTTTCTCTCAGGCAGAAAAAATGTGATACAGCAGATCCACCCACCCAGTGTGGCTCCCGCCTGCCCAGGCCCAGAATTATTTATGCATTAGAAAGCAGCGCCGGACAAGGGGGGAAAGAGAGAGGGAGAGAGCCACAGACACATTATTTTAAACCTTTCATAACACCCATAAATATTTCATAACAAATAAATAAAGAATGTCGGGCTTGTGTGGAGACAGCTGTAGACGCATGGTTCAATGCTCCACAAAGCTCTGGGGACCCCATGCTTACCCTCAGTTAAGCCCCCATTTCTTTTTAATCATCCACTTAGTGCATTGTGGGTAGAGGACCTCTCCAGGTGACTGGGGATGCTGAAGGTTACGGACGTGAATGCCACTTTTCATCCTGGCTCAGTTTTGTTCTTTCTTAATTCTTTTGGACAGGAAAACAGAGGTCTACTTATGTTTCTAGAAATCTTATCAAAAGTCTCGTCTTGAAGGTTTCCATACCAATGACACTGACAATGTGGCCTCTACAATTTTCCCACAAATAAAAAATAACGGCTTTATAGCCCACAGAACCCAGTTTTTAAGACTGACACCATCTTCAGCTGTGGGAGGCTTTCCTGAAAAACAACTACCCTGTTTCCCCAAAAGTAAGACCTGGCCGGACAATCAGCTCTAATATGTCTTTTGGAGCAAAAATTAATATAAGACCTGGTGTTATGTTACGTTATGTTTATATTATATCATATCATATCATATCATATCATATCATATCATATTATATCATATCATATCATATTATATCCAGTCTTATATTAATGTCTGCTCCAAAAGACGAATTAGAGCTGATTGTCCATCTAGGTCTTATTTTCAGGGAAACACAGTATGGCGTTTGGGCACAGTGTGCCCTTTCTGACTAGTCACCTCTTTATTGGTTTTTAATTGATAGGACCCTTCATGGCAAAAAAAAAGGAGGAGAAGACGGAGGGGGAGGAGGAAGAGGGGAGGGGTGAAGAAGGGGGCAGATGGAAAGAGGAGAGCACAGTGCACTGGACCGCAGAGCCCAGCCTCCCCCTCCCAAGGTGACCTTCCGGAGGGGCGTGTGCCAGTGAGTGCATGTTTGTGTCCCACATGGTGGCGTCCAGCACCTTGTTTACAATGACTGGAGAAGCGGTGTCAGATATGTAAGGAACCACATGTCCTGTGTGCCTGGGCCCCTGAGGTTCCCAGCAGGTGTCCTGACAGGGAACACGCCCACACCCCTGGGGCACAAGGGCACAGAGCTTGAGGGACCCCCACATGCCAGCGCCTCACTTCTCCCCACTCCCCCGACAGTGGGAGGTGGGTGTGGCTGCAGCTAATTTACAGGTGGGACGTCACAGGCAGGCGCAGCGTCTCACAGGTGGCCGCGGCGTCTGGCTCAGACTAAGGCGGGGAGCAGAGACGGGGTTCACGGGTGCCCTCCAGGAAGGAAAGGTCATCTAGGTGGATCATAGGCAGAGAAAACTAAACGTGGTACTGGAAACGTCAGAGGTGGCTCGCAGTTCAGCAGGACTGGTGAGCTCCCCGCGGCCAGCCAGCGTCCACTCTGCAAGGCTGCAGATGCAGTTCCGGTGCCCCTGGGAGGCTCCCGCCTGTCAACACCACACCTACAGTGACTCGCCCAGACTCTGCCAGGGCAGGCCCTGGGCCATGGCCGACTCAGACAGCAGCAGGGGGTGAGGCTGGGCCTGGGGGCTGTGTGTCTCAGGGCAGACCCTCAGGTCATCGTAAGCCACGGGGGCCTCCGCAGGGTCGCTCTGGGGGCTTCCTTCAGTCCCTGTTTTCCAGCAGGCACAGCTCCCCTGGGTGGGTTCTGTGGTGGTGTTCTGGGATTGCATTCGCTCTAATGCGTCCTTTGGAGCAAAAAAAGGGTCTTCAGCAATCTTCTCAGGCCCTACTTTCCTGTCTGAATCCTTCGCGTATGACAGCTGGGGTGCTTTCTGCTGCCACCCACCAAACCCTCACTTGATAGTGGATCCTGATGGGTCTTGTGGTTGTGCCCCAACCTCTATCCCCAGCGTCCATCTGAAGCTTCCATTCCATTGGTTGGCCCACCTGTCTTTAGAAAACAAATCCCATATTTTCTGAATTTAGGAAGGAAGGTGCACTGTGAAAACCTTTTAACTGAGTCATAGTTTGAAGTTTTAATAAGCCTCTCATTACTTTTTAAACATTTGAAAATTTAACAAAGATCCCAAATAACCTGCTAAATATTTATTTCATTAATACTTAAGTACACATTTGTTTTTCACTAATTATTGTACACATTGCTGAGGTTTATTCCCTGTGAGCTCATCAACAGTAATTTCAAGTTTAGAAGAAACCAAGGCACAAATCATTAATTTCGTGTTCTCCAGGTAGAGGACAACTTGCTGTGACTTGTTCTGGGCCCCCGGTTCCCACCATCCAGACAGCTAGCACGGAGCCGTCCTCAGGTGCAGGGACAAGCCCACATGTGCTCAGCATCGACGGTGCCCGCCACTCCCTGCATGGTGGCCCCCGAAACTCAGTTCACAAACGTTGTCCTCAGAGAGGTAACAGCGTGGGGCTTAGCAGATCCCAGACTGCCCAGAGGAGAGGAGGGTGGTTGGGGCAGGAAATGCAAACAGCAGACAACACACAGGGAGGACACATTGGATCCAGCTGCCGGCCCAGACTGGGATGTGGGGAGTACGTACCCAGTCCCTGGGTCAGCTGCGCCCATCTATTCCTTCAGGGGCTAACTCCACACATGTCCCTGAGTTTGGAAATGAGCTTTATATTTCCTGATTCTCCCAGGGCAAGTTCTACCGGCAGTGGGTGCTACTTTGGACCCACAATACAACAGTCTCCTGAGCACTGATCTCAGATATGGTCACCAGAAAAGTGAAGGTCGTGTTTGGGTTTTTTTGTTGATTGCTTCTTGCCGTTTCTCTAACTAGGAGACTTTATTTTGAGGATATTAATTCAGATAACATGAGATCTTGGAAACTTGGTTGTATACTTGCAACTCTTCAATTACTTCCAAGTAAATAATGATGTGTTTGTAAAATATTTAAAGGAAAATCAATCATATTTTCTTTAAATGGGCAGGCATATATTGACACCTTGTGACTCCTTCAGATGAGTGTTTAGAAAACGGACCCCAGGGACGTTGTCAGTGGCTCCCAACTTTGTCCGCTTAAGTTTATGCCTTGAAGGCTGAAGCCAGTTGTTCCCTAAATATGTGAGTCACTGTGTGAACAGAGGTCTTATTTTGAAAAGAAACTCAAAGAACTGATATTGGAGGTGAAATTCTAAGTTCATCGGGCTCTGACCATCTGACCAATAGTACAGCTAGAATTGTCCGATGCTCCTTGCAGAACCCAAAGAACCTGTTCTTTGTGGGCATGTTCTGATGAGACGGGAGTCCTGTTCAGATTCCCTGTTCCCACTGCTCCAAGGCCATGGTGGGGACTCTTCGACGCTGCGAGCGGAAACCAGGACAGCCTCCAGGAAGCTCCAAGTGGCCCTTGTACCTTGGGAGCTGCTCTGGCCGAACCTGTGTCATTCCAGCATCAAAGATCCCCACCACTCTCACCAGCACTGGAGTTTCATCACCTTTCCTGTCCCTAGCTAGATAGCTACAGGTCAGGCGACACTTTGGGCCTGGGGTTACTCCTCCTCTAGCCTTAGCACACCTGAGACGGGCTTTTACTCAGTGACTGTGAACCTCACATAGTTTCCTCTCTTGGGGCCAATCGTACTGACTCAGTCTACAGCCCCTGGTATAGCCAAATGGTGTCATTTCCTAAGATATCTCCCCCTAGGGACTTGTCACTAATGCTTCCTGTGAGCTGTGGTAGAACCTAGTTCAAGAAGGAGTCTGGGCTCACCCACAGAGCAGCATACCAGGCCCCCTGCCCAGGGCTGCCGAGACCCCAGAACCAGCCTGTTCTCCAATGAGTGACATGACTCCACTGAGGTCAGACGGGAAAGCCCCCAACTCCCCATGTGCTCCCATATGTATTTTATTACAAGTTGGCAGGACCTGCCAAGTGGCCTGAATCAGTGGGGTTTCTCACTCCTTTTGGGGTACATATGTTGTCTCAGTTTCTCCTGAAGAATAACCCCAGGCTGAGCACAGAGTCACCTGTACCTGCACTCATGAGTTCACGTATTGAAGCCCAATTTCCTCACTCATAAAATAGGTGGTTTTTAAACTAATACTGTTGATCCCTCCCTGTGTGCTAGGTTCTCACATCAGTGAGCAAAACACATGTCACGGCATCAGAGAACTTCCAATCTTACTGTGTTTCTTTAAAAATCAAAGGACATGAAGCAGGTAGTAATGCTCATTAAATTCATAAAAAATTCACAAATGTAAGCATTATTGGGTTTATTAGTGACACTGGTCCATGCCCAAGAAAATCAGTATTTGACAACCTTCTTTCCATTTTTCTTGAATAAACACCCCTAGTCCTCTTCTGTTGTGACCCCATCAAGCTTTGCCTCCCTCAGAGTAATGATGGGGCAGCAGAGACCGGGCATACAGGTCTCTCCTTAGGCACTGGAGGTGTGGAAACCTCCAGAAAGCATGTGGAAAACCCCTATATGTACTTCAGCTCAGAACACAGACATTGAATTAAATACTGACATGGAGACTCATTCTCAGGGAGGGCACTTCCTCCTCATCAGATGTGTCTCCGAATCAGACATCAACAAGAGAGATTTTCAGAACAGTGATGCAGTTTCTTCCTTTCTTGGTTAAGAAAAATATGTAATTCTACATTGGGCTATTAATATCTGTTATGTTGTGTGACCAGAGTTTCTGCTTTTTGTAGTAGCTGAATAGTACAACTCTCCCACTGAAATAACTAAAGACTCTGGCTAGAGGGGATTTTAAATTTAGCTCTGACACATAAATGGCAATTTTCATTCCTGTCTTTACAACAAGAGAAAGCTATAAAGGTCACATCCAAGGGAACACAGCTCAGTGAAAGACACTTCCCTCTCCCATGTCCCACCCTATGTCATGTGGCCCCAGCACACACCCTGGTTACAACTGGAAGAGCTGCAGATGCTCTCTGAGCAGCAGCTCCAGGAAAGCCTAACGTCAGGAGGGACAAAAACAAGGACAAGAGACAGCTTGAGGTCCCTGGCACCAATGGCTACCAGAGACTTTAAATAAAGACAACTCTTAGCCATATTGACAAAAACACTCACTTTGTGGTTCTATTTCCCTCAGTTCTGATGCAATATGTCCAGCTTTAAACAAACAAACAAAAGCTACAAGGCATGCAAAAAGGCAAGAAAATAAACATAGTCTGAAAAGACAAAGCAAACATCAGATCCAGACTCAAATATAATACTAATGATGAAATCATCAGACAGGGAATTTAGATAACTACTCATAATAACTTACGAGATCTATGGTAAAGGTAAAAAGCATGCAGAAGACCTGGGACCATAAGTAGATCGACTGAGATCCTAACACAAACCCAAAAGATGATACTTTACATCAATACTATTGTAACAGACATGAAGACTGCCTTTGATGGGCCCATCAGTACATTTGACACGGTTGAAGAAAGAATCAATGAACTTAAAGACGGGTCCATAGAAACTTCACAAACTGAGATACAAAGAGAAAAAAATAATTTAAAAAGCAAAAAACACATCGTGCAAGAACTGAGGGAAATTTCAAAAGGTATAACATATATAATTGGGATAACAGAAGGAGAAGAGAGAACAGAACAGAATATATACTTGAAGTGATAGTAGCCAAGAAAGTTCTAATGTTAATGACAGACACCAAACCACAGATCCAAGTAGCTCAGACACTGTGAAGCAGATTAAATACGACAACAACGACATGAGAATATCATATTCAAATTGTAGCAAACCGAAGACAGAGAAACTTAAAGGAAGCCTGGGGACGTGGAGCACCTTGCTCACAGAAGCACAAGTGGCACAAGACATCTCATCAGAATCACTGCAGAGTGAAATATTACATGGATGAAATATTTAAATCGTAAAAAAGAAAAAGAACCCACCAACTTAGACTGCTATAACCTTCAGAAGTGAAGGAAAAATAAAGACTCTCAGACAAACAAAAAATGAGAGCGTTTATTAAAAAATGATCCAAGAAATTTGAGAAATGATAAAAGAAGTTTTTCAGGCAGAAAGAAAATGATATAGATCAGACAGTGGAATCCACATAAAGGAAGAAGGTCGGAGGAGGAATAAATAAAGGTGAAATGTATGGAGCGATTACAGCCCATAGATAAGTAAAATGAGTGACAGCAGTGTCTCAGAAATGCGGGTTTGGGGCACAGAAATAGAAGCCTTTGACAATGAATAGGAAGGAGTGACAAACATGATTGGTCATGTTCAATCAACCGATTAGATCGCTAATCACCTCAACAGCAGAGTGCCAAACTATGGGCGACAAAAACTAAAAGAATTAAAAGGAGGCATAGACAAATCTACTGTAAGAGTTGGAGACTTCGATGATCCTTTTCAATAGTTGATAGATCAAAAAAGCAGCAAATCAGTAAGGACTGAGTTGAGATTTCACATTTTCTAAATTCAAGAAAATGTACCCCGTGGGGGGCGGGGCGGGGCACTGAGGTCCTGGAGCCCAAGGAGGGGCTGCTAAGAGTAGAAGCAAGAAAAGTCAGCGGTGTGCTTTCCTCCCTGGGGGAAGCCCAGGGCGGTGGCATCTGATTGGTTGTTGGGCCTGAAGGTGAGCTGTCCTCCAGCTGCCTGGGAAAACTGGCTCTGCTTGGAGCTCCTAGCCTCAAACTTTAATGAAACAGGAACCACTGAACATATTTGACCCAAACCCCAGAAAATCTGCCCAATGTCATGCATGTGGAGGTGGGCCCCCCACCCCATCTGCAAAGATACTGAGCAGCCCAAGTGGAGATCCAAGGACCGGAGCTGAAAACGTCAGACTGGAAGGTTACAGGGGGCATTAGAATGGGGAAGTACTGTGTACTGCTGGAAAGCCAGGTCCTCAGTCACCAGACGGACCCCAAGACCGAGACAGTGCCCCTAGGACCCTGGGTGCCACCGTAGGCCCACCGCATATGCCTGCCCAGCTGTTCACTGCAGTGAGGTGACTGATGGGAGCCCAGGTTACAGAGCCCAGCACTTCACGTCACTATACACTTGTCAGGTGGATTCTAGGCTGCTTTTCAACCATCAACACCTCTCACAAAACAAAGGAAGCTGAAGCCATGAGTGATGCAGAGTTGGCAGATCCCCGGGGGAGGCCACGGGCAAAGAGGGGGCTGTTTCAGGTCAGTGCTCAGCCCATTCCATAAATTGATTCCAAAATGACAATTCCTTAAGTCACTTACATCATGCATGTGTATCTACAATTGAAGCAATGCTAACGTAATCTGTCAATAACCAGATATTTTCCTTTCTGGCAAAGAGGTAAACAATCCTACCTATTTTCTCCATTTATGGGAAATGGGCACAGCCTTTCCTAGGGTATGAAGAAAGTGTAAATAACATTGTTTATGGTACCAGCTCATAATTGTCCCCAGAAAAAACACTGAAGTAAGTTATTGTATGTAATACAGGGAATGATGTGAGAAACTTACGTAAAATGAGGAATATTTAACCACTTCTGACAGTTGTTGATTCAACTGCTCATTAACACTATTCACTAAGAAACAAATGCACAAACCAAATCTGAAGGTGGATATTTTGATCTTCGCCTCAGTAGGATGGAAAGGGTTTGCCGCTTTACACAAGGGCTGTGCATCGGCTCTGTGCCCAGCTCCCTGGCACACAGAGCCTGCTACTGTGGAAGGTTCTGGGGCCATCTGCGGGGAACCTGACCTGTGGCCATCCTAACACGCTTCTCAGTTTTGCTGATTTGTTTTGCTTTCCCCCTAGCAGGACAAGGGGATTGGGGCTGGACTGGGTGTCCCCCCGCCCCCCAGGTCAGTCAGGCTCCGGTTACTTAGTTTCTCTTGAGAGTCAACCTTTCTCAGAAGAATAGATGTTCTGGGTGTATCAGTGTCTCCTTTTCCTTCCCACTTCCGGAAGCTGAAGGGGAGGTTTTGTGACCTCATAGTGAGGACCTGGTGGCGTGGTGCTTGCTGGAGGTCAAGCTCACAGAATGGTGGGCGCCCCTGTGACTGGCCCCCTGCAGCTGGCACCACCCACCCCATCCACACAGAGCCTCCAGTGGTTCTCTAGTTACCGCTCAGGTTCTCCTTCTAGCTGATTCTCCAGCTGGTTATGACTCTGTATCTGCCTATCAGTCTCTAGTCTGGGAGTCAGCAGTTTGCCCTGTGACCTCACGTCTCTGACAGATCTAAGAAGAGTTGATTTTCAGTTTGTTCCACTTTTTTCTTATTGTGAGGGTGGGATTGAGGACTTCCAAGACCCTTGCCTGCTGGGATGGAAAACGGAAGCGTGACTCTTGCTATCCTCAAGGGAAATAAGCGAAGCACCAGTGGGCTTACAGAAAAGACACAATGGCCACTCAGGATGTGGTGGGCAGCCTCAACCCCTTCCCATTTGAGGCTGTGGCAGAGCCAGGAAAGGCAGACCCTCTTCCACATTACAGGAGCCAGTGTGTGGACGTGGCCTCCCCAGGTGGAAGCAGCCGACACAGGTAGTCATCTCCCAGTCTGTACCTTGGGGAGGTGAGGCTTGGGCACTAGGTACCTTGGACACTAATCACTGTGGTCCTGTCGGAATGGAGAACTGGGAGCCGAGGGCCCTGGTGCACTGATGCTGTGAGAGGTGTGCCTTCCTCTTGGAAGGAGCGTTGTCCTTCTCCAGCCTTCTGATCAACCCTGAGTGCTAGCTTAGACCTAGCCAGCAACTTCTTGTCTCTTTTCTTAAATTACTCAGAGTCACTTGCAATGTTTGCAGTGACAACTATAACTGATACCGACTCCAGCACCTTCTGGCCAGAGGTCCTCACTCACTTACCTCTTTCTTCATTTCCCAGTTTTCAAAAAGTGTAGGTTGAATAATGAGTGGGCATAGCTAGAACCTGAGTTAGTAGAGGCCTCTCCATGTCACAGTGGCCGGCATCAAGGTCAGACATTCACCAGGCTCTGAGCAGCACGCTTAGGGGACAGTGTGGTGGCACCTTTTAGGAAGACACATCTACTGGGACCTGGGATTCATCTACCAGAAGTCTATCAGCAATGGCCCAGACATGCCCATGGGTTGCACACCATCAACAAGAGCTGAAGACAAGGCAAAGAGCGATGGGATGGGGGCCGAGACCTGGGAGGGAGGCTCTGAAGTCTGTGTGTAGAGGCCACGTGGCCGAAAGACACTTAGATGCTGGAGATGATTGGGGGAATTTTAAATTATTATTCATCAGAAATAATTCCACCAAAGACATCTTGTTCACCTTTCTTAGACAAAACCAAGGTCTGACTTCTCTGATGCACGGTGATTGTGCATAAAGGTTAGATTGGATAAGTCTACTCAAGGGCAATGACAGGACCTCTGGCCCCCAGGCGCTCGGGCATCCCCTCTCTCAGAACGCCAGGCCCCCGCTTCCCTGTTGTTCGGTATTTTGCTGAACACACCTCCCTTCACTACTGTGTCTTGTGTGTCCCATGTATTCATTCAAGGTCTAATTACAGTCTGTTCTATAATACTCATCAATGATTAAGGACGCAACAACAACATGAAAATACTACACCAAAAAGAGCACGTCAGCTAACTGTCCCCTGAATTCTTCATGAGTCCATGCTTTTGCCTTGCTTTTCATTTGTATCTGACTTTGAGGCGAGCCTGTACATGTTATAAACACTGGTATAACACTGTGTTTTAAATCATGGACTAATGGGGAGAAGACCTCCTAATGCTCTGTAGCTCCATCTTTCACTTCTCCTGGTTTCTGGGGTCAGGATGACAAGGATCACGAGCCCCTTTGCCTCCATGTGTCAGGTACTAAGGAGATCACCTGGCCCAGCTGCACAGGTCAGCTGACCGCCAGACCAGCAGGACGCCCTGCCATGGCCTGGATATTGCAGGACGGGAAACCTCGACTTGCAACTGGTGCTCACCTGGGCCATTATGGACCCAGCTGTGGACAGAGATGCCCTGCCCACATTACCCACACAGCCTGGTGGGTGTAGCGAGGGGATATCTAGAATTCTGTGGGCATCTGTCACCCCACTCTACAGTGTGTCTGCTATGTTCCCGTTCTTGCTGTCTGTAACTCTGGAGACCCCAATATGTTGTAAACACCTTCACAGACCAGTCCCTGATTTGTTTATTTTAATTCAACTAAAAAGGGGTGAGCAGTTGGCATTCATCCGACATTCACAAGACCTCTGACAGGCTGAGCTCCGTCTGGAAGCCCAGCTCAGTTGCTGGAAGGACAGCACCTGCGAGTCTGCCCCCCACTGGCTTGGAAGCCATCGCCGCTGTCTCTGCTGCTGTCCCGGGCTGATCTTGTGTTGACCACTCAGGTGTCAGGGCTGGACGGTGACTGGTGTTCGACTACTCAACAGAAAACTCCTTTTCTCTCTTAACCACTGAAGAAATAGAAGGGAGAAGAGAGAAACTTTTTCTACTACATTGGAAAATAAATAATCGTATAATTCTACTACATTAATTTTCTATAAATTTATTTATTTATTTATTTATTTATTTATTTATTTATTGTTGTCAAATAAAACACAGATAGAGGACACCCAACAAAAGAAACGTATTACATGAGTCATAGAAGGCGAACACCTTCTAACCACCCACCCACATCAAGAAACAGAACTTCCCAGCTGCCCGGAAGCCCAGCCCATCACAGCACCCCCTCCCCTACCCTGGATTCTCCCTGGCTTTCCTAGAAACCACATGACCACGCAAGTCGGAGTCTCTAGTGCACAGCTTGGCCCTCCCCACTTTGGAAGTCTTCATCTAAATCTTGTTTCACCTACAATTTTCCTCCCAATTTCTTCTTCACTTTTCTTTCGGGATAAATTCAGTGCCCGGGTTTGTCTCCTTACACACAGCTTGGTACCCTGTATGCTTCATAGAAGGAAAGCAGGTTAGAGAGCTGGTTGTTGCCCTGTATTTAGGAGTTGTCAACATAATGAGTTGGTTTCCCATTACTTCTGAAGGTCAGCTACTACTTTTTAATAATGTTCAGATTTTAAAGTAATCGATGAGCTGTCACTAACAATTTAAAGTAATTGATGAGTTGTTGCCATCTTTTGCGAAGCTCCCGTGGCCCGGGGGAGCCAATCTGAGTTGGTCCTCGGGTCTGTGAACATGGCTCTCTTGTCATCTGCTATAACAGATATTCCAGGCTCTTTTACAGTTTCTCCTCCAGACCAGAAATCAGACATTCCCCCAAGAAGCCAGGTTGCTTTTGGCAGGACAGAGTATTTCAGAACCGCCATCCAGGTGCCCACTCCTGCTGGGTGGTGGGTGTTTGTAGGCATCTAGAGCGAACAGACTGTGATATTTACACAGAAAGGTAGGCACCTCTGGAGTTCTATGGAAATGTATGGGTAGCCTCACGTCCACTTGTTAGATTCTTCCACATTGAAAATCCTGCTGCTCCAAGATACAGGGGATTATATACTTGGAATATCTCACAGTTACTCATTTATTTTGTCCCACATTAAATACAACAGCCTCAGAATAACAGTGGTCATAACACCCACATCAGCAGAATTAATGAGGACAGTTCTGCTTGTTTCTGTGTGTAGTTATGCTGTACTTAGAGTGTCTGAGCATGTCAGCATTACACACCTTTTTAAATAGTTCGGTCTCCTTCTGCGATGTCTGCTAGCACACGAGACCACTTACCACACGCGACCACTTACCACCAGTCCCTATATCAAAGTTTCTTTGGGTTTTTTCCCTTGTCTTTTATTGTTTGTCTAGCAAACTTCTCAGAAAGGGCTCAGAGAATAATTAGATAATGGATCATTTCTCTGGCTATAAAATCATTGGCTCATATTTTCTTTTCTTGAGTATATCAAAGATGTTACTCCATTTATTTCTGGCATAAAGTGTTATTGAAAAGTGTGACAAAAATATAATTTTATCTCCTGTACAAATCACGTGTAATTTTTGCCTGGACCCCCAAAGGAGTTTCTTCTTTCGTGAAGCCCAGGAAATTCACTAAAATGTCTTGGTCATTTAGGTCCAAATTCTCAGATACACACTGTGCCCTCTTGGCTGTGGTGTCGAATTGTCTTCTTTTAATTTCAGGAAAGTTGTCTTGAACTATAGTGTTTAGTATTTCTTCTGCTCCCTCTCACTGTTTTTTCTTTCTGGAAACACCTATTATTTGTATGTTGAATTTTCTTTACTTAACCTCAGTACACTTTCAAATCTTTTTATCTCTTAATTTTTTCATTTGTGAATGCTTTCTCTCTTCTCCCTTCTATTTGTTTTGTTTATTCATCATCACATTTTTCTCAGCTCATGTCTGATTCTTTTCTTCCCCTAATCATTTCCTGCACTATTTCCTCCCATTTCTGCGTGTCGCTAGTTCTGATTGACGTCAGGGTTTTTGCACCATTTCTTAGGCCATTTTCCTTGTTCTGACTGAGCACAGTAGAGGTTTGATCTGCCCACTCCTGTCAGTTTAGGGATGTTATTCTGTTCTTCCTTCTGTTCTCATTAAAGCTTTGTGTGGATTTGGCCTGGGTTTTTTTATTGCTCATTTTCCTATGAATTCTGGTCTCCTGACCTGGAGAGGCTGGCGTGGCTCAGCGTACTTTTCCTCACTTCCTGAAATTCCCCCTGGTCAAGTCACCAGTGCACAGAACTGGCTGTCGCTTCCTGGGAGTCCCAGCTCGCCCCAACCCCACCCCCATGTCTGGGCCTCCCTCCCTCTCCTTTCTGTGTCTCTGTCTTGTTCAACCTTGGTTGGAATTAAAGCAGTTTCTACTCCTAAGGGCCCCATCCAGGAAGGAAACCCCCATCTGGCCCGCTCACGAGTGGGCAGACCCCTGCTAGGAATGGGGTGGCTGATAAGCTGATAGGAGGGGGCATATGGAGTCTGGCTGGTGACCCTGGGGAGCCCTGCAGCACCCCCCCCCCAGAACAGCAGTGGGGGTCTGCCCACTTGAGAGCAGTTGAGACTGGGGTTTGCTGAGAGTCAGTTGGTCACTCCCAGCCCCTCCGGGCTAGAGGAGGGCACCCCAAGGACCTAAAGTGCACCGATGAGGGTGAACCAACAATAGCCGAATGCCTGTTGGGTGTGAGCATATGCGGAGGCCCAAGAGCGAGCAACGGGGGGCCAGGGTGAATTAAAAGGGGGTGATTTAATTACTCCCTGAGCCACTAGCAAAAATGACAGGAGCCACAAGGTGACAGAAGCTGTGTACTTGGCGCCTAGGCTCCCAATGCATCCTCTCCTTTCAATAACAGATTCTGTGACTTCTAAGTCTTTTTTTTTATTAAATTTATTGGGGTGCCAATTGTTAGTAAAGTTACATAGATTTCAGGTGTACAATTCTGTATTACATCATCTATAAATCCCATTGTGTGTTCACCACCCAGAGTCAGTTCTCCTTCCATCACCATATATTTGATCCCCCTAACCCTCATCTCCCACCCCCCACCCCCTTACCCTCTGGTAACCACTAAACTGTTGTCTGTGTCTATGATGGATCTTGAGAGTATAATGCTAAGTGAAATAAGTCAGACAGAAAAAGTAGAGAACCCTATGATTTCACTGATATGTGGTATATAAACCAAAATCAACAAAAGAACAAGACAAACAAATGAGAAAGAAAGACTTCTAAGTCTTGTTTAAAAGATATCTCCTGCTAGGAAATTCAGACTTTTCAACAAGAAACAAACAAATGACAAAGATGTTCCATCTCAAATCTTCTTGCTTTCATTTTTTACACCAACGTGTACACTCCAGCCAGGGTATTTCTTTCTCCTGGTGAACACAAATTCCAGCACTTTACGGAGATCACACATGTGGCTCTAGGTTGCCCGGTCTGCAGCAGAATAAACATGTCCCCTTCCACCACTGAGCAGATGAGGCCCCTTTGCTGCAGCTCCCGCAGTGTTTGCTTTGAGTCTCGAGCTCGTTCCTAGACATTCAAAGCCTTCTCTTCACATCACCAAAGCCGACAAGAAGTGGGTTTTCTGGAAGTGGGTGTTTCTCTTTGCCTTCTTTTCTCCCCGAGATTTTGATGTTCTTGGCTTACACTACTCTTAAAGTTTTACTTTTTAAATTGTAAGATGATTACTTGTGACATTTAATTTAGAAACATTGGAAAATCCAGAAAAAGATAAGGAAGAAAATTAAAATCAACTATGATTTCAGATACCAATCTTTGTGTAATGTTTTCTCCCTTCGTTTCTTTCATTTTAATTTGGATAACAAAGAAATAATAACTTTAGTCACTAATGTATCTCCACACAGTACCCTAGGTCAGGGTACGGTCAGGACACCATCGTGCGGGCCAAATCCATCCTGTGTTTTTCTGGGCAGCCCCAAGCTAAGAAAGTTCTTTACATTTTTAAAGGGTTGGAAAAGTCAAAATAAGACTATTTCATGGCAGGAATTAATGGGATAGTCGCCACGTTTGTTTAGACTTCCTATGGCTGTTTTGGCTGTGAGGGCCGTGGACTAGCTGTGACAGAGACCGTGCACCCCACAAAGCTTACGGGGCTTGCGATCTGGACTTTTACAGAGTTTTGTAGACTTGGAACTACACGCTCAGCTCGTTCAATCATCGCACATCCTGGGAGGCAGTTACTATTTCACTCCCCGTTTTACATTCATGCTCAGTGACTTCCCCAAGTATCCCCATTAGGAAACCATAGCCTTAAGGCTGGCAACCAGCGTCCCCTTGGCTGGGTCACTCTGCCTCTCTCTTGGGTATTTCCTGGGCATCAAATTTATACACCTAACGCTTATTAGAGATTATGCTGCATAAGTTTAATTTGATTGTATATTATTATTATTCTCCTGTGTTGTTGAACGGTGTTTAAGATTATGAACGTCACATTGTATTTGGGGGCCACAGTTAAGGTCAGCGAAGAATGTCACTGTGCTATCAGACATCAAGTAATTTTAAGTTTTTTGCTATAACACACGACACTACATGCAGTTCTACTCATATCTACCATGTACCTGCCTACATCTGTGTATTTCTTTGTGGTACAATCCTAGAACGGTGATGAGTGCGTAACCTCTGTTAGCATTTCTCAGGCCCTTAACTTCTAGGCTCCTCTCCTGACGAGTGTGCACTGTTTTTGCTCCCACCGGCCTGTATGTGGACGCCCGCCCTTCACCTGCCCTGCTTAGAACCGTCGCTTTGTAACTCTTGGCAATGTCGGGAGTGACTCAGAGTAGCCTGTTTAAGTTGCAATGTCTTTAGTTGCCAATGATATTAACAGGTGTTTGCTTGTTTGTTTTGCCAGCTATACATTGAGTTTTCTGCGTGGCTTTTTGTTAGTTTTTAATTGCATATAAGACAACCACTTATATAGATATATTAACCTTTTGTCTGTCTGTCACATTTGCTAAAAAACATATTTCTGTATTTGTGTCGTTTAATATTAAGTTGTTTTGGAAGTGTAGATTTTTAAATTTTAATGTAGTCAAATCTAGGTGTATTCTGTTGCTTTTCCCCATAGAATGTTCTGGTTCACTCAGAGATTGGTTGACATCACATTATAGTACTCCGTTTTTCTTTTTATTTGAGTTTTTACCTTTCACCCAAGCTCCCTTCTCTTTTCTCCTCCCTGGCGCATGTGCCCTTTCCTAACCACTGTCCACAGAGGGCTGTTCTGGGAGGCACAGTGAGAACCCCCCACGGAGCTTGGGGGAACCCCCTTCAGACAGAGGCCGAGTCTCTTTGTGCCAGCTGCCCCTGGAGGAAGGGCTCAGAAAGGCAGGACTTTGTGATGTAGAGAAGATGTGAGTACGTTGTCTTCCAAGTTCCCCTTGGAAACCATGATGTGCCTGTTAGACTATTGACCTTGAGTGCCTTTGGACTGGTGCCGGAGATCAGGCACCTGGAAGGGACACAGGACACCAGCATCTTCCTGGTGCTTTTCTGCGTTGTCTCCTGCACACTGCGCTACACGCTAAAGCAAAATCAAGTCAAACCAAACTGCGAGGCTGTCAGTAACAAGGGGGCATTGGAGCCAGTCCCTCCACGCCGTGAGGACTGGAGCTAGCAGCCCGGCTGCTCAGGACTCAGGGACAACGCCGCGCCATAAAACGATCACAGGAAGGAACAAAGAGTGACTCAGAAATTACTCGGCTTGATCTTAGTGGTCATGGCTGGTTTGAGACCCCAGCTTCCAGGGGGGGACTGTCAGACCTCACACCTTGCACACGCTATGGCCGGCGCCCTGACCCGGGGCCAGTCACGCCGCTTCCATCATTCCTTTCTCATTTGCAAAAATGGGGGTCCTGTAATGCCCCTCCCTCTGGTTGTCAGGACAGTGCCTGGCGCGTGTCAGGTATGATACTGGGAAACACGACTATTTGAAAAGAGACAATGGGACCCACAGCCATCCTCTGGGGAGAAGGTACAGATAACCCTTGCCAGGCTGAGATGGCACTAAGTGCTGCAATGATCCGGAGGACGTTTAATGTCAGTACTCTACTGTGTGCTCGAGTCACTTCACCCAGTCTGCTGGAGGTGGGACCGCAGAGACGACAAGGGGCAGTCACTGGGAAGAGCGGGTTTGACTTAGGAAATGGGGAGAAACAGGAAGTGAGACCCTGGAGTTCTGTCTAACGGAAAACGAAGCGGGGAGAATCTTAAATAATTCACAAGAAAATACTCGTCTGCTAAACCTCAAAGGTTCATAAAATCAATCTTTTACAAGAGAATGAATTTCCGAGGATTTATTAAAGCTTACTGAGATCTTGAGCATGTTCAGAGGCCTGTGTGAGAACACCCTCCTTTCCTTCCCGTCTGACTTGAGACAGCCGTGCACTTTCCCCTTCCACGCCCCCCACGCCGTTCTGCAGCGGTCCTCTCGTTGCTGCTTATCACCCTACAATACTTTCATGAGCATCTGCTATAATTCTCTCCCCTTTTCTTTATCTTCTTGTCCTACAAGCTGGCTTGAATAAAGGAGTCATTATCAGCAGGCCCTCCACGGACCCAGACATCCTGTGCAGAACCGACAATGATCAGTCCTCGGCGAGGCACTGGGCTCCCGTGAAAGGAGCAGACGTCATGGGCCTGCCCGCCAGCCTCAAACGCAGCATTCAGCCGCACACCGTCCGGCCCCGCGGTCAGAGTCACTCCCTCCAACAATAAATGTCAAGGTTGCTTTTATTTATGGGCCACAATCAATGAGCGTCTGTGGGCTCCACATTGAAAGTTCATTTTACAAATCAGCACTCCAATTGGCTCGCTTGCTTCTGTTGGTGAGCACTGAGAATTAACCCTGAAGCTGCCTGCCGGGCCCCTGGCAGCAGGAACGGGGAGCCTGGGATGTGGCCAGGGGTGTGGGGCCCTGGAGCATGTGGGAGTTTGTGTGGGAGCCCAGAAGGGCCTTCTGCAGGGCCAGGGGCTGAGGAGCCAGCCTGCAGCTGGCAGGGGCCCTGCTTGGCCTACACCCAGGCCCCAGCCGAGAGGGCAGGGTGTCCAGGCATGACTGCAGCCTGTGCCGCCTCTTCCACGCGCTGGCCCCTGATACCAGAGGAGGCCAAAGATAGCTTGTTCCAACTCATCACTGGGCGTAGATGTAGATATTGATAAACTTAAACCCTTTTAGGTGGTCCAGTCAAAGTCCCAGCAGCTAGAAGCACGTCCTGTGTGTGACAACGTAGAGCATTGTCACCACTTGTGTGAGGACCCCGAGAGGGAGCTGGTGGGGCCCGTTCCTGAAAGTACGGGGGGGGGGGGTCCTAACACTTGCAGGTGACACAACCCCATGGCTGCATCTCTGGAAGGACAGGACCCAGAAGATGAGCGCACCTGGGGAGGACCTAGGAGGAAGCGTCCTGGGTGCCCGGCTCTTGGGGGCATCAGGCCAGGGCCGGACTTGTGTGCACACATTTCTCTGAGGAAGAGCTATCCTGTGGGGGTGAGCCAAGGTGTCATGAGCCAAACTGTGTCCCTTCAAATTTTTAGAATACGTGAACTAAATATTTTGGTGTCCTGACCCCCAGGACCTCAGGATGTGACTGCATTTGGAGACAGGTCTTTCCAGCGGTGATTAACTGAGGTCATGAGGGCAGGCATTAGCTCAGTGGGACTGGTGTCCTTATGAGATGAGATTAGGACGCAGACACCCAGGGAGAGGACGGCGTCTACAGACCAAGAACAGAGGCCTCGGGAGCAAGCTCGCTGCCGACACCCTGTTCTTGGGCCTCCATCCCTCAGAACCCTGAGACAACGCATTTCTGTTATGTCTGTGGTAGGTATGGCCACCAAGCAAACTGCTAGTCGGGGATTCAGCAGAAAGCCTGATCCTATTCAAAGGGCCCAGGTGAGGAAATGCAGCTGGTGATGTCACAACAGCGGTGGCTCTGCTGGGAAGGCCTGGCCAGGGGCACTGCCACCGGCTCGGCTCCAGGCATAGACCAGGAAGCCAGCGCTGACCTAAGGTGTCTGTGTTTAGTTGGGGGCCATATGCCTGGGGAAATTACTGGTGCTGTGTGTGAAGGAAAGCATGATTGTGACTCTTCTTCTCAAGAAACAGAAGTTCCAGGAAGTGTTGCCCCAACCTCTTCCAGAAATGGGTTTTTGGACACGTTGTTTTCTTCAGAAATTGTAGAGCCAGACACACACTATCCTCTAAGGGACACTGACTTCAGTCACCCTCTGTGTCTGTGACCCCCCCCGAGAAAGCACAGAGTGCGTCTTTCAGACTGAAGATTCCAGAGCAGGAAGAACCTGGACACCACAGAGTAAAGCATTGACCCAAAGGCCGTCGGGGCGAGGACGGAGCATGTTGGGCCCTGTGCTGGCCCCAGACGAGGGCTGGTGACCACTGTGTGGGCCTGGATGGCTGGTCTGACTGAAAGCTAATGGGGTGACTGGATGGTGGTCACAAGGATGATGACCTATTTCTGTGTCCCCATGAGTCTCACAGAACCTGGAAGGTGATGGCTTGTGCTTTATAACCTTATTAACAAGACACTTCGGGGTTTACAGACTCTGTGCCCAGAAACATGAGAACCACTTTCTAAGGAGACCCCCCCTGAGAGGCAGCTGCCCCGGTCTCAGTGAAATGGGCTGTGCAGAGAGACAGCTCTATTGTGCGTCCTTGCTGGCTGCCCTCCCCTGGTCTCTACGTCCTACTCAGTGTGTGCCCCAGCAACGATACTGTCCTCCTGGAGACGCACACACCTGCCCGTGGCCGGAGCCGATGGGTCGGCGTCGCTGTCCGGAGGGGCTCTCCACTCCCCGGTACAAACTCAGCTCGAGCCTCAGGAGGAGCAGCAGGGCTGTGGTGGCTGGAGCTGGGCTCGGCCATCCAACCACTGAGGCCGCTTCCCATTAGTGCTGATGTCATTCAGTGCACTAACCTCCCCTTGATCGTTGGGTCGCTCAGAGAATGGACGTGATGCTGTACGTGGGCCCCTGGGACACAGGAGGCCACCAGTGATGGGGGCATCACTGCTTTAAACAGTGTCTTGCATCCAAGGATGGTTTGGGAAGAGCACTGTGGGACCTTCTCTTACCTTACTGAGTTTGATGACCAGCCAATCATTTATTCCCTTCAAGAAGCAGTAACGAGAATGTCCAATACACATATGCACACCCATTCATTAGAATTCATTGTATTTACTTCCTGTAGTGGAGATAAAAGAACAAGGAACCTCTATAGGTTGTTTCTCCAGCGCTGAGCCTCAGGGCTTGGTGGCCCTGTGCCTTATCAGTGGGTCCCACAGCCGTCCTCTGGGGAAAACGCACATCACCTCTCTGAGAGCCGCAGGGTCTGTGCACCTGGATCCATTCGCACCGACCTCCGCACACGTTGTCATCTCGTCCACTGTGTGGGCGTCGTCCTGTGTGTCCCAGCCTCCCCCATCCGGACACAGATGCAACTGAGGGACAGGCAATGGGTGAGAAGGTTTTGTCGTTGTTGGATTTTCAGGTCAGTTGTAATAACTTAGCCATTGCGGTAAAGAGAGAATAACCACAACCGGTGACCACCAGTTGTCAAAATGAAAGGGTTTATTTTGCCCCTCCAGTGGACAGGTTTCTTTCCGTTCTTTTCCTGCTGCAAATTCAGACTTAGACATACATCTCTACAGCATATTTCAAGAACCAGACCATTTTTTAAATTAATTTTTAATAATGTGCAATAATCTGAGCGCCCTGGTCGGCGTGTGGAATTAGAATTCCTCTGATAGAAGGGAAATATTTGTGCAGAGTGTTATGAGCAGAGCTGACCTGAGGCTGATTGAGAAATCGCAGGAAACACAGCTGCTTAACCCCTTCCTTCCCCGCTGGCTTCCATCCCCCCTCTCCACCAAAGCATCGATCACTTGGGTTTTATTAGATGGACCAAGACTAAGAAGAGAGGCTTCTAGATATTAGAAGACTCAGAGTTGAACATGGGCTTTATTTAAAATGCCCAGAGACCATGAGGTCACAGGTCGACACTTATCTCACCACACACCAAACCTCAGTCTTCGAAGAGTGAGCGAGGAAACCAGCAGCCTATGCTGTGTTCCTACTCTCCTCGGGGGCATCTGGTCCCCACTCTGAATGACAAGGGACTCTTCAAGGGACGGGATGTCTCATTGTAGCAACAGGCATGGCATTAGCGGTCTCACCACTTCCTAGAGGTGTCTGAATCACCTATTAGCCAGGGTTAAGAATATTTATGCCCCCCCCACAAAGCGAAGAGCCCATAACAGACAGAGGTCCCCTTCTGTGTTCATCTCCGTGCAATTGTAACCAGGAGCAGCGACTCTCCTGCAAGCATGGAGCCCGAGCTTTCACTGGTGCCCACCACCTGTGTCACGTGCTGCCCCTGCTGTGTGCTTCCCTCCTGACCTTGGACTTGGGGCAGCAGGAGACACTGTGACATGTACTGAGCCTGGAGCCCCTTCCCTCCCTGCCCCCAGGCCTCTCTGTTGGGGACAGAGCTGGTGACCTGGCACTCCCACGGGGCACAGGTGCCTCCACGGTATGACCCCCTCCCACTCTCTCCCAGACTGGTGACTTTTCAGGTGACGTGAGTCTGTCCTGTGGCCACCACAAGGTCAGGGCACAGCAGTGGGAGGGCACGGGCCTGACTGGCGGGCCTGCCCCCGCCCGGGAACCTCGCACCCCGGCGTGGCCCCAAGCCCCTTTCCGTCTGGCTTGCCTGGTTCCCGAGCTTCTGACCCGGCACACTGGGCCCACCCAGGCTGGCGTTCACCTCTGAGTCATGCTCGCCCCTTCTTGATCCCAAACTATCGCAGAGTCTAGGCTGAGCCTGGGGACGGCCTGAGCTGTGGCCCAGGGGCTTCTGTGGAGCTAAGACACACACGAGCAGAGGGCCGACCTCGACACCTGCCAGTAGAGAGGACAAGGGCGGCTGGGCAGGCCTGTTGCCTGGTGGGTGAGGACAGCTCCGCCAGGGAGGCTGACATGGGGACGCAGCGACGTCACCGAGGAACACCTTCCCTGCATGCCCCGGCTGAGCCTGAGTGAGCAGCCCAACCCGCCACTGGGCGAGCCCGCCGCCAGGCGCTCCGCGACAGCACAGCTGGACCACAGGAAGGACACACGCCAGAGGAGCCCAGGCAGACGGCAGTGAGGATGGAGGGAGGCTGGGCGGGGGTCGGAGTGCTGCTCGAGGGCACCAGCTGACAGCACCCAGACCTGGCGGGGGCGGCGGGGGGGCCCGACATCACCAAAACAGCAAAGACTCCGCACTGACTGAACCAGCAGGAAGCAGCCTCCTTAGGCTCCTGGCGGGTGAGAGAGGAGTGCGGGGAGGGGCTCTGGGCCACAGGTGTCGCCGCAGCCCCAGGTCGCCTCCTTCTCCTTCTCCTTCTCCTTCTCCTGTGGAGCCAGGCACAGACTACCTTTGCTCTCTCCTTACAAGAGAGCTCGAACATGCTTTTAAAGGCCTTGAAATACCAGTTTAAAAGGTTTAGTGATCATCAAGAGCGTTTTTTAACTAAAATGTAACACCCTCAAGGGGGCCTGGTGTGAGGAGAGGAGAACCACCACATGTAAACAGCACTGGGAAGGCAACGTGGAGAAGCAAACAGCACAAATGGGGGAGCAGAAGATCTACATCCCAATACAGAGTTCCTCCCCCTAAAACTCTGCACACCATCGGAAATGAAGCCACACAATTCCACAGACACAAGCTGCTTCAAATTCTTGTTTCAAAAAGGGGTCCTTTAGTAACAAATACGATTTTATTGGAATGTGATGACTTTATACCATTTCCCAAACATTAGCTAAAGTTATAAAAACCCTAACAGGAATCCACTTGATAAAACTGGGGCAAAACTCATGTTTCCAGGACAGTTTTTGTTCCAACTGTAGATACGTCATTGATTCAACAACAAGGTTAACAATAAGTTCTGCTCTGAGCCTCTCAGACATGTTTCTAGGCACTCAAACGCTTGAAAGTGTCTAAAATAACTTCAACACAAAGAAATGGCACCATGAACTAATCAAACCTGTTTGCCAAGCTCCCCATTTACAAGTCGATAATGTAACTTACAGTAACACCTCCTAGCCTTAAAAAGTGAAATGCTTTTTCTGAGCACTTTCATTAAAACAAAGTAAAAATGTGAAAGCAAATTCACATGTTTATTCTGTCTTGGAAAAGTGTGAAGTGTTAAAGCAGAACTTACATAATGCAACAACTTTAAAAAAAATTTTTTTTCACTATCAAATTCTAATATTTACAATAAGAAAGAAACCCTCTTTCTTTAAACCACAGCAAAACTTTAAAGGGGCGATTACAGGACGACAGGTGGAGTAAACCAGGGACAGATGACACAGCCAGTTCCCTTTCAAGATGTGCTGCGTGCAGTTTTCAAGCAGATGAAAATGTGACTGTAAAATCCAGCCAATATGTCCTTTGCTTGCCCCCTCCAGCCCTGCTGTGTCACTGTATTTTTCCTGAAAGAGAACTGAGATAATTCCAGAGTCTCTGGTCCCAGGGGGACGGGAGGTGTTTGCAGGTTAATCTGGGGTCAGGCCTGAGGCCTTCTAGGGGAGTGAGTGGGCCACGGGGGTTCCTCTGCAGGGCTGCCGGTGCACACTTCCAGGCAAGACAGCAGGCGGCTCCTGCTTCCTTGCCCCTCCCAGCAGGTGGGGTGGCCTGGAGTGTGGCCCGTGGGGAGAAGCTGGCACTGGCGCCCAGGGGTGTGGAACAGAGACATCTGCTGGTGGAGCTGGTGACCACGCTGCCCGGCTCCCTGCTCAGTGGCCCAGGGTGGGCTGGGCACTTCTTATTTGTTCCTAGACTGTGAATGAAAATGGGCACTGGGTTTCACACTCGAGGGCTGACGTGAAACCTGGAGAATGTATTTCTCCAATGCTGTGCTCTGGGAGCTGAACTCGTGGTTGTGGAGACTGCCAGCAGCCATGCGTGCGGAGCATAGAATTGTGCGGGAGAGGTGGGGCTAGCCCAATGACCCCGGTATATGTGCTACTGTTATATTTCTGTGTGTGTGTGTGTGTGTGTGTGTGCATTTAATCCGTGGACTTCAACTCGTGGATAAACTATAGACACCAGCCACCAAAGCATCTTTGAATGGCTTCATGAATGCAGAGACCAGCCTCAATGTTGGATCTGATGATGGAAAAGCCTTCCACAGGTCCACAGGTGGGTGGGGCTGAAGTTCCCACTAGCTTTGGAGAAGCAGCTCTCGGACTGGTCCTGGGCCACCCTGCGTCTGTCTTACCGGTTTGCTGGAGCGAAGCAGGACTGGCCTTTCCACCTGTGCCTGCTTGGATTCTGAGTCGCAAAGGCAGCTGCCAGAAGTGAAAGTGCTTAGAAGGTCGGGGCGGCCATGGAGGGTGAGGATGGTTTGTTTGCTTTGTTTCACTTCTGTCACTTTGATGGTGCTCTTTCCTCCTAACTGTCAGGTGTCTGACGAAGTGCAGGGACCATCGCTGGATGGAGCTGTAGACCCCTGTGGGGCTGCTGGTGCTTCTGGATGCAGGAGCGGGATACCTGTGTGTGTGATGAGGGTGGTCTGGCCCCTGCCCTCCAGTGGAGGACTGGACCTCATGCCAGGCCTCCAGCCCTGGTTCGCTGGGCCTTTACATGATGAACACACCGTTCTCTCCGTGGCACCCCCAGCAGAGAGACCAGTATGTTCTCACTGAAAAGGCTGAAATATTTCAGCTGTTCGTACTCCTTACCCAATAACACCATGAGGCTTCAGCCCTGCTCTCAGGAACTGAATCTGCTTTCCCACCACGGCGAGGACGGGCCCCTGCGATCCTCAGTGGGGTTTGCAGTGGGCACACGCTCTCACAGTCCTGAGCGCGTCCCTTCTCAGGGCTGGGCGGGGCGGCCTGCGCAGGTCTAATTGTCGCCTTGTGTGTTCAGTGCACGTGAGAGAGGCTCGCAGGGAAACGCGACCCCACCAAGGTGCTGCGCGCCCACCCGCCCGCAGCGCAAAGAGTGCTGTTTGGGATCCTGGCTTCCTGAATAGACTTGTTAGAGACCGTGGCTGATGTGTGCTGAGCGGGCGGCGGGGAGGCCTAGCGGCCGCCCTGCCCCATGGAGGTAGGAGCCAAAGCCAAACTGGGCTCTCCCCGCTATCTCTCTCCATTGCTGCCGTGCAAAGATAATCAGGTTTATGTAAAGTATGTGTGCTCTTTTGACAGCCCCGCAGTATCTCATTAATTCAATCACACCACACACCATTGTTCCCCAAGTGTTTGAAATGCGGATGGAGACCCGCTTCTCTAATCCTGTCAATCACTGCTAACATTTTTCTTGCAGTTGCCATGGCTGGGGCCAGAGTTCATGAAAACACTGAATAAGAGCCAACAAAACAAGAATAAAGACTTATGTGAGATACTCCTTTTAAAGGACATCGACCATGCACACAACATGGGGAGTGAATGGAGACAAGTTTGCACACTACGCTTGCTGAGAGGAAAGGGGAGAAAAAGAATTTGAAAATCAAATAGGCCTATAAAAACTTGACCCAAGAGTCTCTGGGAAAAACCCGATGAATTGCTCCCTCGTAGAACAATGTTCTTTCTTTCGTGTGTTCTTCAGGAGACAATGCCTCATATATTATAACACATGCCACCGGGGTCCTTCCCCTGTTGTAAGGGCTCCGGCCAGCAGAATGCTGATGCCGACAATGAGCCCTGAGCCCGCTACGCACTCTTTCTCCGGCTTCGCCAACAACAAGCACTGGGAAAATTACTCATGCATAGAGGCCCACAAAGCGGGGACGGACACTGGTAATGTCACACAGCGAGATCATGTGACACACTCAAGAAAAGGGACAGCGCGCATTCACCCCAAGACACTGAAAGTCCCGTGTTATCTGCCTGACGGTCCCCGCACCGAGACCATGGCACTCACTGGCGAGGTGTGCTGGCACTGTGGGCATTCCCCAACCTCTGAGGTCACGTGAGGAAGCACTCCAGGAGCACTTGTCAAACTCCCACACCCAATCCTGTGCCCCAGGACACACCTTGTGGGCTTTTTTGTGCTCGGGGTGTGGCAGACCCCGGGGCTCAGCTCCCAGGACAGTGGGACCACACCCAAGGGACACTTCACCTTTACCTTTGGGAAAAGCAGGGCACGGTTTTGAAAGGGAAGCTGCTATTTAACAGGAGTTACATTGCTCTTTCATTGTCATCCTTTCATTTTCCTGTCAGAGGCACTTTGTGTCCCAAACTGGGGGGAGCCCCTTCTGGCACTCCTGGTGCCCCGGGGTGAAGGAAAGCTGCGTCCTTATGACTGCAGTGGCCTGGCTTGCCCACCGCCTGCTCAGCCCTGAGTCCACAGCCCAGAGCCGTCGGTCACTCTTTGTTGGGTAACACTCCGTGGGTCAGGACTTAGAGCGCTTGACGCCCCAGCCCAGATGTTCAGCAGCTCCCAGAACTTAGCTGTTTCTCACTGTCCCCACTGCCAACAGCCCAGTCCCGGGCAGCATGCCCACACATTTGGGTTCAGGCACCGACTGCTCTCCACCCTGGCCCCTGCAGCCGTCCTCCATCCTTCCCTGTATGTCAGCGCACGGCCCTCCAGCTCCAGACCTCCCAGTGGCCGAGGGTCACTGGATGTCAGGAGCTTGATAACTGCATGCCCCAGAGCCCACCCTACCTCCCTGGCTGTGTCTTCCTGAGTCTCCCTCTCTCACCCCTGCGGCCACCGGCCCTCGGGGCACCCCTGGGTCCCTCACAGCCCTGTTTCCCTGTGCCTGGAGCGTGTCCCAAAGAGGACCAGGGGGAGCTCCTGCCCCCACCCCTGCTGCCTCCCTCCTCCTTCTTCAACCCCAACCTTGCTTCCCCGCTTCCTCTCCCCCTCCATCCTGACAGAAGCTCAGCAGGTAGGTGCTTCCTTCTCTGCCCTCCTCTGGAGCTCACAGCTAACTGACCAGCATCTGGGATGGGAGCACGTTCCTGGAGGGCTGCAGTGGGAATGTCTCCTGCAGGGACCCAGGCGTGTTTGGGGAGGCTGGCAATCTCATCAGCCCATCACAGCACCTGCTCCTGGCTCCTGCTAAGGGACCATGTCCCCTCCTCGGGTTGCTGAGAGGATGCTGTGGACAGCCCTGACCCACTTTCCAGCCCCCTCGTCTTTGGTGGTCTTACCTTGTCATACACGCTGCGCCTGTCAGGTGCACCAAATCCCGATTAGCACCCAGTCACAGTACAAATGGATGCATTCCTGGGTAATCTGCAAGGGTGCAAAAGAAAAAGTCACCAACGCATTTGCCTTAAGAGCAAATTAAATCTCTCCTCTGAGTCAAGAAAATGCCGTCTTAAAATGCATTTTAGAAGCTGCGCCCTCCCTGCTGGCTCTGTCTTTAATGGTCTTGCACACTGCAGCCTGTTACACGCTTGGCCCCGAGAGCGCGTATGTGTACCCTCAGATGGGGACGCCATCATCCCTCTCTGATGGGCTGTACGTTCAGTGTCCTGTGGCCTTTTCTCCAGAGTACACCTGGTCACTGAGCCTGTCATTTTCACACTGGACCCTGAGGAGGTGCTGTGAGTATGTGAGACTTGGGGCTCCTCTTCTGGGGTGTTTCCAGCCGGTACCCCAAGGCCACATCCATGACATGTGTGGCTTTCCAATCGCCCAGACAGTCTCTTTTAGTTTTTTTCCCGTTGAACAGTTTCCAAAAAGAATACTAACTCAGCTAATTCAGGGATATTTTTACCGACTTCATCATTCCCATCTTATTAAAGCTTACATAGCTCGCTTTTTAATCAAACGGTATATTAGTTTAATAAAAAAAGTTCCTATTCATTCTCACCCTCCAGCGTTAACACACTGTACTTTTTAAGAACCTATATTTCTCCCTTTATATTTTATAGGCTGCTGGTAATGGACTCTCAGCCTGGATGTGCTCGTGACTCACTTTCTTTGGCGTTCCTGGCCGTTTAGTCGTCCAGGGCTTTGGTTTGACCACTTCCAATATCACGTTCATCTTGCCTGTCCTTCTCTTTGGTTTTCTCTTAGGGGCAGTACAGCCAGCTCTCAATTTTCCATGACAATGAAAGGAAGGCAATATCTCAATAATTGCAAACTACAGATGAGCTCACATATTTAATATTTGGTCTTGTGGTGAATTTTAATGTAAAACCACATTAATTAAGACTGATTTATTGTGACTTTGAAGGGGATTGTGCACAGGTATACAGTTTTTCTGGCTCTGAAAAATGCTGTGGCTGCGGTGAGGTGTATTGGGAATATTCCAGTTACTTCACGACAGTGTGCCCACCAGCTCCCATTACCCTTCTCTCTGCCCATGATCTCATTGGCATTTTAAGTTTAAGACATTTGAAAACAAAATCATGGAATGCACATACAAATATTTCTATTTGTTTCAAACATTCTACTAATGGAGATTATATTTCCCGAAAATATATCTAAAAGAGATAGATAGACTGATTTATTCCAGTGCGTAAGCCTTACTGAATAATGTTAAAATGAGTCTTACGTACACACTGACTCCCCTGCCCCACCCCACCTGTGCAGGTGGACCCCAGTGGGAGGGGTAGCCACCCTACAAGAACATTCACTGTCACCCAAGCTGCACCCTGAGGGGGAGCAGACTCAAAGAACTGGGTGGCTCCTCCCGGCTGCCTGAGGGGTGTGGGAGTACAAGCAGCTTCACTGTATCCGTGGGAAAGTGGGGTGACCCCAAGCATGGAGCCCCTTCTTGTTTGGGTGTCTCATCAGGAGGGGAGACACCTGAATCAGGCTGAACACCTGGAGGTGGACAAGAGAACCCTACCTGGTCATCCCAACCTGCATGTGTACACCCTTAGGTGTCTGCACTTGCTCCTTTGTTTGAGTTGCAATCGAACAACCGATTATTTCTAAACAAGCCGGCCAGTCAACACTGGTCTGAAGTAAACCAACACGCCCAGGCGTGTTTATAACTGTAACTGTAAACACGGACAGAGAAACAAAAGGGTTCTCCGTCTGTTTGAAATAAACAAACAAAACTGCCAAAGAATGAGTCTTAAATTATGGAGAAAATCTGTAACAGTCCTGATACCTTTCAGTCTAGACATCACTTTTTACAAAATGCCGCAAACTTCCGTTCCTAGGAGAGAGAGGTTCTGCTCTGTGTACTGACCACAGTCCTTGCTGGCCGTTCCCCATAGAGGAGGGCCGGGGGGGAAGGAGGGGGCTCGCCTGGGGGCCCAGTGAAAGCAGCAGAGCCCAGGGGCTGTGTGGTTCCTCCTGGGTTTACAGGGTACGTGTGAAGCCAGAACCTGAACTCCGGTTTTTTTCTGTTTCCAACTTTAGCCAACCCAGACAGAATTAGAAGAAAACAGTCCTGGAATTAATGAGAATGAAAACTCACCTATAAAAAACAAAAGCTAGAACAAGGGACTTCAAGAGCAGCTCGAATATGAAAAGGCGGCTCTGGAAACCAGAGCCATGTACCCAGCACCAGCTTTAAACGCACCCTTCACAGATCCCCAGCAGCTGGCAACGTCGTTTGGTTGTGCACCAGCCGATGGGTGTCTCCCAATCAGCAGCCAGTGGGGGCCAAGGAGGACCGGGAGGGAACAGACAGTGGTTTCTGAGCCAATCACCACCATGCCTGAAACCCACGGGAGGCTGACCTGACACCCCTCTTCTATGGCCCAGGAGAAGCTGACATGACTCCCCTCCTCCATCTGGGGGACCATGCAGCTCCACTGCCCGCCCTGCGCTGTGCTGAGAGCAGGAACGCCTCTGCTCTCTGTGGTGCCGACCGCCTGGAACACCCGCCTCAGCCAAGGTGGTCTGAGTCCTGCGAAGTCCGTCCCGTCCCCGTCCTGTCAGGCAGTGCGCCCCGAATGCCCAAGTCGGAACATGGGGCTCCGCGGGTCACAGGCAGTGTCACCGGCCCTTCACACTCTCTGACGAAGTCTGGCTGAGTCCAAACGCCACGTGCATGTCCAGGCCCCAGTTCCGTTCCATCTGCTCCCATCACTGCCCAAAGCGAAACCAGCACAGTCACAGTTCCCAGATTTCTGGCTGCAGAGCGTCTTGCAGTCAGATGTGTGCATTTGCAGTAAGCTGATACCCACTGAGCTGATATCTGACTGAGGAAGAGTGGCCTTCTGACATTCCTTCATGGACATCAAAGGAATTTGGCCTCAGAGCCACTGTTCCTTCCCCGCGGCTATGCGTGTGTGTTCTGGGCTTCCCCTGTGCTTGGGGAACCTTGGGTTCGAGAACATTTAGCTTCAGGGATCAAGTTTATGTGACCCCTTTGGTGGCTGCCAGAAAAACGGCGTCTTCCAAACATTCCTCTTGCTCTGCCTTGGAAAGCTCTCGTTCTGATAACAAACCCTCTTTGGGGTGCCATTTTATGCTGCAGACTCAGGAGGCAGTATAACCCAATTCTAATTATTTGTGCTGCTGACGAAGGGGAGAAAAGTGTATATCTGCAATTCATACACATTCTCCAAGTCCTTCTAAACAAATATGTAATAGTTTCCTCCCCAGGAAAACCATCATAGGCCATCGTAGAGCTCTAGCGTTCGGAAGGGATCTTGCGTGTTGCTAGTTGGGTTGGGTTTCTTTTTACTGTAGGGAAAGGCCTGGACATGGAGGTGCTGTGCCTGCTGGAGTGGCCGACACTCGGGTGGGGGAAACACAGAAACCCACCCACGTTGTTCCAGTGCAATCGGAGAACAGCCTGATGAGCCAAACTGGCTTAGCTCCCACTAACTCACAACTTCCCAAAATGTGGATGGCCCTCTAAACTGAAACGCACCTTTTTCTCCATCTCCAAAGTCTGTGAAGTAAAAAACTGGTACAAGTAAAACTTGCAGAATTGCTGCTTAAACTGTAAGAGACTGAAAAATACTCTGCGGATGCCCACAGCCACTCCAGAGAGGTTTCTTTAGTGTGTGAATGGTCCGTGTGCCAAACACAAGTTCAAGTCCGTGAACTGATTGGAGTCGATTGATCGCTCCCAAGGCCTTCCAAGCTCCACGTCTTTCTCATGTGGTGACACAAAGCAAACGGTGCAGGCGGGGTCCTCCAGGCACAGCGGCAAAAGCCTTGGCTCCTTCAACCCAGTTTATAAAATGGGATTGCTTTCTACCACGCACCAGGCCCTGTCACACCCCCTGGACGGCCTCAGAACAGGCAGCTGCACATTTCTCTGATGCTTAGTCTCCCCCGTGGCTCTTCCAACCACCAGACTGAAGGTGTCCCCTTGCATAGAGCACATGTAGGCGCTCAGTAACTGTTTGGGGCATGCATGCACCCATGCACTCGCCATAGAATTGAGTGGTGACATATGTGATATTTAACATGGACTCAGGGTCGTCCGCAAGACATCCTGAGAGTCCCGAAGGCATTCTTCCTTCTTGGAGGGAACATGCAGAGGAAGGAAGATAAACAGAGCATGGCAGGGGTGGGCCAGCTCCTCATCCTCTCGCTTCGGCTCCTTGATTATGGCAAGAAGGTAGGAGAGGTTCCCTGAGAACACACTGAGCATCGTGAGGAGGACGTGGACGTGGGTTTGGAACAGTGAGCAAACTGTCCTGCTTGGAAGAGCCCTGACTCCTTCGGCTGCGTCGGATTGTGGGAAACGCGAATGCTGTGTGTGACTACTCATTTCCGTCCCCTGCTCTTGATTATTTCTGTTCTAAATGGCATCTGCAGACCCTGAAATCTCATACCACTTAATTAAATTAGCAACTCATTTGTCTCCCCTGTTTCCCTATCAAAGGGTTGTGCTCAGGAGAAATAAAACCTTTGTTCCCTGCCACTCCATATAATTTACACCCTTTTCTCCCTCTCTCATCCAGCTCCTGGCTCAGATGCTAAAACGTAGCTGGTAGGTGTAGGGAAGCATGTCCAGGAGACGGCCCTGGGAGCCCACTGAAAGATGCCATGAAACTGCAGGCTCAGGAATCCTGGGTCCAGAGCGTTTGGGGGCCTTTGTAGCAAAAGTCCCACTTTTTGAATGAAAACATTTGACCTCTATAAACAGAGGGGAGAAGAAAGCTGCTGCTGAATAGACTTATGGAGGCAGCACCCAGCAGGGCCTGCCAGACCCCTGAGGCCCCAGGCTGGGAACTAATGGCTGTCCATTTGCAATAACGCTGCCTGGACCCCATCAGATGCAGATGAAAGGCATCCTATAATTTCACTTAAACCAGATGCTTCAGCCCAGAAATAATCCCAATTAACAATTACTTAGAATAGCAATTTAAGTGAGTGAGTAAAAAGCAATACGTTTTTCAATAGAAAATTCTAGATGCACGGTGATTACCAGCTCTGGGGATTTTAAGTGTGGAAGAGACAGTGTATCCACACCCTCATCTGTGTGGACATTTGGATGGTAATTGTGTTTGGCCTTTGATTTTGTTCATGTCACAGGGCTGACCCTTGCCTTTTGAATGTGCTGGACCAGACAGACGTATGAATAATATTACACAACTGAAACATGCTCCCTTCCATCGCTTTAACCCGAAGAGAGGCACAATACCACCTCTGCGTTTGCACACTGACCACTGGGGACCCTGTGAGCTCCTGAGTCCTGGCCCAAGACGAGGGCACACCGCTGTGTCGGAGCAGGTGGCTGGCTGCCGTGGACCTTGGTCCTGCTAATTCACCAAAAAGAAATCCACATTCCGTGCAGACTCTCAAGTGACCTGAGGGTGCCTTGGCTTCTGGGGCTAGCCTTCCAAGCTCACCTGATGCACGTGAGCAACCCCCGGCAAGCTGCCCGGGCGTCCGCATGCATTTCAGGCGGCCTCGGGTTTTCTTCAGCAGAGCAAGCCCACTGTGAGCAGCCAGGCCCCTGACACTCCTCCACCACATACCCCCCGTACGACCAGTACTCCTCACCTTCACTACCAGGGAGAGAAAAGCCCAGACATTCCTCCTGTACCAGTCAAGGCACTGAAGTAAAACCGCACACAATTAACAGAGAGGTAAGAAGTGTGGGAAGGAGTGAGTTATATTTTAAAGGTACATCAGTGAAATTAGATGCAGGAGCCTCAACCTGCTCCCAGTAGGAAACAGAGCGCCCTGCGCGTCTAGCTAGGAAGTGGGAGGCGTGCCCAGACCCCGCAGGGCCACACAGCCCTCAGACCCACCCAGTGAGTGCTGTTAAGAGCAGTGACATGGCATCAGTGTTTCCATGTGTGATTACGCTGATCGTGCTGGGGTTACAATAGACTCAGTCACATGCAGCGGGTTATTACAGGTGGAGTCTCTGGCAAATGATGACTGAAATCGATTGTTCTTGAAGCACTTCACAAATACCCTAAACCAGCTCATGCTCATTATACATGTCAAAATATCCTCATTCATTATTTCAAATCACAAATTTAATTTCCCAGAAGGAACCCTGCAGAGTGCTTATGGATTTGAATATGTACCGGGGGGAGGTGGGCGCAGCACAGAATACGGAAAGCACGCCTTAGAAGCAGCTGAGAGCAAGAAAAGAATGGGTGCAAAGGGTGGGGCTGGGGGTGGAACAGGGCGGATTCTCAGAGCTCCCACCAGGGTGCTTGGCAAAGCACTTAATCCCGAATGGTCTGCCTGAAGGGGGACCCCGGAAGGGACTCCAGGAAGGCAGTGGCCTCAGCTACAGAGATGAGGAAATGAAATCAATTTTAAAATCAAATCCCAAGTTCTAGACAGTGTGCCAAAGTAACCTGCTTTCC
The DNA here is from genome assembly GCF_964194185.1 of Rhinolophus hipposideros. Lineage (NCBI taxonomy): Eukaryota > Metazoa > Chordata > Mammalia > Chiroptera > Rhinolophidae > Rhinolophus > Rhinolophus hipposideros. The sequence continues at coordinate 99,905,703 of NC_138053.1, forward strand.
CTCAGTCCTGTGACGTGGGCTTTAGTCCTGTCTCTTCCCAGAAGGGAGCCGGGGCAGCCGGGGAGGCCCTGCGGTGTCCCCAGGCACTCACTGGTCGCTCTGACCTGGGTGCAGACTCTCACCTTCCTCCTGCCTGCCAGTGTCGGCTGTCGCCGCTCGTTCTGACAGGCACCAATGAGAAGTACTCGTGAGACACTTGTGTTCGGAGTAGATGGGAACCCGTTTTCCAGAAATCAGGGTATGGGGCACGGGAGAGTGGAGGGAGGTCCTGGTAAGGCCACATCTGTCAGAAGAGGTGCATAGAAAGTCAGGCAAAGCCTCTGGAGGGAGCTTTGCTGGAGGGAACATCTCAGCCCCAGCCCTAGAGCCCAGCCCGCAGAGCCTGGCACCCGGGCCAAGCCTCAGAAGCTTCTTGGTCAGCATGACGAGCATAAGTGTGCACAGGGACACGCCAGCCACCCAGGACCACAAGACAACAGCACAGTCTCTTCTCATAGCACAGCAGCACAGCAGCTTCTGCCAAAGAAACAGGTTTCACCTGTGACCCCCGATTAGGACTTCCAAGGGATGCCTTCATTGTCTATGCAACAGAATAAAATGCCCACCTTCGTGTTTCTTTAGGGGGAAAAGGCATGGATGCATTTACTTATTCACTAGTTTATTTCGGCTGGTCAAAGAACCTTTATTCTCCTTTCCCGAGCTCAGTATCACACCCCTGTTATGATGGCCTTGGTGACGTTCTTACCATATCATAACATGGGCTTGTGTTCAATTCGTGATCAAGACAACACCTTCACTGGGACTGACCTCGTGGGGACGGAGCCAGAAGAGCAGTGTCCAGGCGCTCGGCCTCACGTGGAGGGGTGCTGGCTCAGGTAGTAAATGGCCATCCACTGTGATTGGATGGCCAGCAGCTGTGGCTAGTGGGCCGTCAGCTGTAACCAGTGAGCCATGGGCCACTAATATAACTGCCATGGCTACGCTAGCAGCAAATGGGGGCTAGCAAGAAGATGGTGGCTGGGCTAGCAAGTGGTGGAGTGTGGATTGCGGATTGCAGAGAAGCGGATTGCAGCTAGCAAATGGGGAGTCGGTCGGTTGGCAGAAAAGCGGACAGCAGGTCGCGCGTCGTGTGAATCCAGCCTCCAGTGAGACTACAGTGGTATGACTCCCCTACCTATGGCTCCGTGGGTGTTCCTTTTTGGCCTCACCGTGTCCTGTGTTCTTATGTGGGGAGCGGGAGTAGAGACTCCGCATAACACCCTGCATGACACCCCGCATGAGTCCCTGCGTGACACATGGCGCAGCGAGCAGAGTACGGTGCCGGCCAAAGCTCTCCGAAGGGCGGTGGAGCAGTTTGTGCGTATGAACACTCAGTCTCAGGAAGACCAGGAGGAGCAGCTGCCGGAGAGCTGGACCCCCGTGGAGGGGTGGGAAGACGTGGACGGTTCCCCAACCAGCAGAGGCCGGAGAAAGCGAAGGTTGTTGCCGCCCTGTGGGCTGGGAACTGCTTGCTGACGCAGCCTGGATGCGGGACTTGTAGTCCCAGGAGAAAACGCTTGCTGAGTCCTCCATGGGAGTTGAGGGTGAGGTCAAAGTCGTCCCTCACCCCCAGGACAGCCCTGGCGAATGTCTATGGACTATGGGGAATGGCCTTCTATCCCTAATTTAATGGACCACTTTACTGTTTGCTTGGGAACATACCACCATGTAGTGGGACTGGCGGGTGTTTGCTTTTGTGTCTTGACTGGCCGCCATTGATAATATGTAAGCACCTTGACTGTGAGCCGCTGTTGTTCCAGCACAGTACCCTGAGAGGCCCAGAGAGAGTGGCAGTGGCTGAGAGCCCTGGCTGTGAAGTCTGGCTGTGCCCAGAGAGAGTGGCAGTGCCCTGAGAGGCCCGGGCTGTGCCCGGCAAGTCTGGCTGTGCCCAGAGAGAGTGGCAGTGCCCTGAGAGGCCCTGGCTGTGCCCGGGGAGACAGGCGGTACCCTAAGAAGCCTGGGAAGTCTGGCTGTGCCCAGAAGTACTGGTGGTGCCCTGAGAAAACCTGGCTGTGCCCAGAGAGCCTGGCTGTGTCCAGGGTGTTGCATTCACCTCCAGGCTCCTCGCACAGGGCCCCTCGCAGAAGACGCTTGTCACATAGATTGTGGCATTAGAGCTTCAGTGGAATTTTGGGGAACATTCATTCCATGACATCATGTATGTTTGTACATTTCATTACAGAACTAGAAAACAAGATTATTATGCTGATAAATTAATGGAATTAAAAGAAGCACGGGATGGGATTAATGAAGAAGTCACAGAAAAGAAAACTGCAAGCCAGAAGTATATAGGCTAGAAAACCTGTGAAGGTCAGCATCCTCCCCAACAAACACATAACAGAAGAGCTGGTTTCCTTAAACCACAGATCAAACAGAAAAGGAGACAGAACAACAGGTGAGCCTACAGAGCTCGGTGGTGCAGTAAGAGTGTGGACTCCCGAGCGAAGAGACCAAACCATGAGGCGGAAACCAGTTCCCAGAAGAGAAGTGATGGGAGGAAACTTCCCAAAGCTCAAGAAAGAAAGACTGAATGAGGTTCAAGGATCACTCAGAAGACTCATGCTTTGTCACAACATGGTGAAATCTCAAATTGCTAAGAATAAAGGAAACATTCTAGATATTAAAGCTTCTAGATATTAAAAGCTTCTAGATATTAAAAGAAAAAAAGCAACTATTTGACTATTTGACTATCCACAAAAAACAGAAATAAGTCAGGCATGACATGCCCAGTTATTGGTTCTTGGTCTCTGCGGCACCTCCACTCGTGGCCCCTGGGTCCTGCGGGACGTGTTCCTTCACTCCCACCCCCTTCACCTCCCCTCCTGCCTCCCCTGGGGCACACCGCATGGAGCCCCTTCTCGCAGTTTGCCCTGCGGCTCCCCCAGGCTCTCCATAACCACACACCTGTGCCAATGCCCAGCAGAGCCGAGACCCAGGTCTCAGAAAATGTCCACATGACCGCAGTCCCTGGTCACTGAGCTTGTCACCCAGGCAGCTTATTGCGGCGTCACTGGCTGAGGTCTGGATTACTTCCCTGACGTGGTTTCTCTCTTTCCTCCTGAGAATTACGAGAAACACCCTGTGCCGTTGAGAGTCTGGGTCTTGTCTTCTTTCAAAGGGTCTGCTTTACTGCTAAGCAGCTGTGCTCAGCAAGTCTCCAGGTTCAAGTGCCCATAATACACTAAGCCTGTCTCCGGTCAGAGCCAGCAGGGAGGAGCCCTCGGTGTCTATACCCACACCTGTGCCCAAAGCGCAGTCTGTGTCTCCATCTCTGTCATCTGCGCCTACATCTAATCTCTGTGTCCATGTCTCTGTATCTCATCTCTACCTGTGTCTGTACCTAGCCATGTCCATACCTATAGCTATACCTACCTCTTATCTATATCTATATCACCTCTAATCTATACATCTACATGTTTATCTACAGCTCTGTCTAAATCCACATGCATCTATAATCCACATCTCTATAGCATACGCATACACATATATATGTTGCCAAGTTTTCTAAGGATACTTGATATTTCTAGGGAATGAATAACTTATTTCCTGGGCTAGAATTTCTTTGGACCATCATCACAATCCATACCAAATAGAGAGCTGGGCACGTATCTGTGTGTGCCTCCATCAGCACGGGCAGGAGTGGTCCCTCCCCGCTCTTCCTGCTAAGACAGGGCCTGAACTGTGTGGGACGAGGCCCCGTGCGAGCCAAATCAACAGTCTGCGGACACGTTCCTCAAACTCCTGCCTCCTGGTTCCATCTGTGAACAGAGGACCACAAGTCTGCTTCCCAATGTGGATGCAATGAACGGAAAACGAAATGGCACAGGTTGCAGCTGGCACCAAGGACATAAGAACCCCAGCCAGCTCCTTTCATCCAGACGCAGCCACACCTTCAGGCGAAGGACTAGGTGAGGGCCCTGGGGCTTCCGCCAGCCCTTGCACTGCTCACTCTGGACCTCAACATCGCAGACACCCTCACTGAAGACAGCGTCCAGAGTGTTCCCAGCATGAGTGGACGCTGTGACCCCAGGGTAAGGGTGTGATCTCCCATGGCCCTAGGTTCTGCAAGGTCCGTCATGCCATGGCCCTAGGTTCTGTGAGGTCCGTCATGCCATCTGGTAGCCCTCCAGGCTGCACACCCACAGGGCCTCAGATGAGAGGAGACCCCGGAAACTGCCACCAGCACCATGGGCTCACCTTCCCACTAACCATCTGGAGCTGCTAGCAGTGCAGAGCCCCAGTCCCCCCAGGACCACGGACCCTCCTGTGCCCCTGACACAGGCCCCACACCAGACGCTGTGGCAAGGCAGCGTGTGAGGAGCCCAGCAGACGTGACAGGGATCACACATGGGTGCCCTCACATCCGGCCCTGGAAGGGCCAGGGCACTAGCTCCCTCGCACGGGCCCCACACCGAGCCCCAGAGGGTCAGTGGACCTGTCTCCCCTGATGCGGAAAGGCGCTTGGAGACCCCCGGGGACCCAGTAAAGTCAACTTACTCATAAAAAGGCACCGTATAATGATGGGATTCAGATTTTCAATTGAATGCTGTAAAGGGAAGTTTTAAAAGTCACATATAATTTGATTTAATAGTGTCGCTGCCCCGCTCAGCGGGTAAGTAGATGCAGACAGAGTGCGATTTTCATTTCAACATCTGTGACCAGGAGCTGAAGTGCGCCATCAATCTTCCCGGGGACAAGGAGCGAGGGCCGGAGTTATTGATGCTTAGTAGCCACTGGGTTATAAACCTAACTGACAGTGCCTGTCCATGACCATGGAAACGCTCTGCCCGTCCCCCGCGAGACGTGGGGCTCACAACGTCAGAGCCAAAGGGTGGCGCCCACGGTGAAGTAACAGACTTAGACTTAAAATCTAAAATGATTTCCTTGGCCATGACACAAGACTCACAGCCCCCGGGGACTTCCAGGCAGGGAGCCTGAAGGGAGAGGCTGCTTGGTTAAGTGACACACGAGCAGTGGAAAGTGGGACTGGGACCCTCCTGGGCCTGGCCATGCTGAGCCTGGACCTAGACGCTGCCGGCCACTGAGCGCCGCGCCTTAGGACGCCGCGACGTGGAATCTCTAAGACGTGGTCTGTGCAGCACAAGCCCTGAAAGGTTATCACGGGAACAGGGAGCAGGTGTCCGTGACGTTACCACGTGACCCTCAGCGCCAGGCCCTGTGAGGACAGCACGCATTGCACCAAAGGACTGTTCTTTCCGGCCTCTGTAGGCCCGAATGTACGTGTTAATCAACAGCTAGATCTGTCTACAAGCGGCCAGTTGGGCAAGTCCAGGTTTACGGGCTCACTGAGCTCTTCCTGCCCTGGGCTGACGCCACAAGGAGGGGCCCCGCGGCGGGTTGTGCGTGCCCTTCAGGCCGTCAGACCAAAGTCTTGTCTTCCCGCCTCCTGGTCCAGGAAGTTTGCAGGTGTGCAGCTGGGAAATGCCAGGGTCAGTCGTCCCCTGAGCTCATCGAAGAATGTGCAGGTAAGACAGAGTGTGGGTAGGTGGAGGCACCCAGGCTGGGGACGAGGTACGCTTTGTATCGCAGGAAGGGAGCCATCTGAACTGTCGGCAGCCGAACTCCCCTGCCGGCCCCGTTCAGAGTGCTCACCACTGGTCAAACCAGGCATGGAGGACACACAAAAATGCTGAAAACCCACCAAGTGACATTTAACCAGGATAAGTGTAAAGTATGGCTGTGGTTCAAGCGGCCAACTTTAGGATTCCCAGGAAGACAGCAACTTCGACTAACAGCAATGCATTGAAAGAGGATCGACTGTTTCAACTACGAGCTTGATAAAACACATGGTGATCGGAAACGCCCACTGCCCTCTGAAACTGCGCGGACTGGGCTGCATGTGGAGATGGGGGGACAGCTGGTGCTGCCGCAGGCTGAGTGCATGGCCGGCAGCAGACCGAGTGTCAGGGAAGAGGCAGCCGGCAGCCCAGCCCACCCACTGCCCTGGCCAGGCAAGCTTAAAACTGAAAGGGCAGGTACCCCCAGCCCCAGACTCCGAACCAAGAACCCTAGGCGGGACCCCACACCGAGCATGACATGGACAGGTGGGACATTCATTGTCTTCTCAGCATCAGCCAGGCTCAGAGGACAGGTGACAGGGACTGGCCAGCAGCCAGCTCAGCAGGGCAGAGGCCAGGTAGAGAGGCCGTACCCCAGCATCTCAGGGTAACCAGGACCATGAAGGGAGCTAGCTGGTGGGCCAGGGCATCCCCCCAGTGCCCTGCTACAAAAGTATCAGGGACACTTGAAAAGGACTAGAATTGTTCCTGAGTAAAGGTGAGTAAAGGTGATGGTAAATTTGACTTCACTCATAACTATGGGCTGTCGAGGTCCCACACGGAACCCCCAGTTTCCATTCTTTAGGAAACTGCACCCAAAAAGAAATTTCCCAGTAACTTGTCCCTTCCCGTGGGCGCTGCCTGCCCAGATGCCCTCTCCCTCTCAGAATGTGGCTGCCACACGCCATCACCCATCCAAGGAAGGGTTCTTCCATAGTGAGTGTGTTTATCAATCCAAACTCAGAGTGCAAGCTGGTGACAGAGTACAGACTGGAACGAGAACTACTATGAGCACACAAGTAACCTGCATCACACAAATACGCCAGGACACTGGCGCGGAGCGACTCTGACACCCACTAAGTCAAAGCCTTCCCACCCGATTGGGTCCTCCTATGTGGGTGGGAGGGGTCCACCCACCTCCTTGGCGGTGTTTCATTTCATAAATCCCCGGCTTCATCAGAGAATTAAAAGACAGTGATTTATTCCTAACTGGAGCCCATCACCCAGCTAAGATTGCATCCTTTTCACATTAATTAAAGTGCTTCATTAGCCGTTGTCTTTCACCTACAGGGAGCTGGGAAAAGCCAACCTGCTTGAAATGCAGCCCTGACTAAAAGCCCTTCAACCGCCAGGGGCACAGTCACAGAGTGTTAGGAAGCAGTTACAGTTCCCCAAAATAAAAACTCACCAAGCCGGGAGCTGGCGATGTCACAGGAGAGGAACCTGGGTATTTGTGACTCAGAACATTTTGAGTCACAATTTTTCAGACACAAGAAATGACTCATTTTTTCGGTATTGCCCGAAAAGCCTCAATTTACTGAAAAGGTAATATTATACTGTAGGTCTAAGAACATTGGCATTGGGTCAGGATATACATAAATTAACCATAATTTTCTAATCTGTGGTACTAGGACACCCCATTTCTTTATGTCTGATATTTGTTTTCTCTATAGAAGGTGTAGAGGGATTCTGGAAGGAGGAATTAAGGAGGGTTTAGAAAAATATAGAGCATTTCTTAAATATCTACACCTCCAATGTTGTATTAAAAAATAAGGTAAAGAAAGATGAAGCCTTAAGAAGACAATACTTTATTACTATACAAAACGTAATATATATACAGGCTGAATCCCTCCCTAGCCATGGCTGTGAGCCACTACCGAAACTCACAAGAGCAAAATTAGTAACGCAGAGTTCTTCCATGCTATGAAAAAAAAATTCGCAAAGTACTATTGGCTGCACTGTCATATCTCAACACCAATAATTTTATCTCAAGAGAGGATGATGAAAAAATTGCTAGAACAGTTCTTGTGTAACTACTAAACTATGTAAATTATATCTCTTAAGTATTTAATCATTGACCACCTCTGACCCAGTCTAATTTTTGTCTGACAGACACAATAATTTAAATAATAATCTAAGCTTATCTTCTGTGCTATTGATCTCACTTAAACAGGAAAAGTAATTGGAACATAACTGAGTAATTGTCATAAGAAAGCACTAAATTGGACAGAAAATGGTTTTTACTTCTCCTTACAAGATGCAGAAATGTAGACAATATTCTTTCCCAATTTTTTAACATAGGGTAGAAATCCTGTCAAAGTAAATGTAAAAAGAAAAACTATAAAATTGAAATAAGCCTAAAATTTGGCAGGAACAACCTTAAAGTCATTAGAGTCTGACACTGAGTTGGAAAGCCTGTAATGAGAACGAGCCACACATACTCTCCAACCACTTCTGAGACACTGGGCTTTCATGTATTAACACTGGCAATTCTTGGATACCTGTCATGCCAATAAGATGATTGAAATGGAAATTCATTACACTTTGGTGCTGGTGGAATCATTGTTAGCTATGAATTTAAGGGTGGAATTAGACACAGTAGGGGGCTCTGTGTAACTTGTACCATCTGTAGGAAGAATTCATCCCATAGAGCCTGAAATCAAGGTTTTTGTTCACTCTTCATAATGAAAAGATTAATTGGCACCCAGCTTACAGGGTTTTCATTTTCTCCCAGGTGATGGAATCCCACGTCACCCAACTGTTCCTCTGTAGGTGGTAATACAGGTGTTGAAAATATCCAGAGTCAAAAGAAGACCTTTGCAGAACTGAGTACATGCTGTTGGTGCTGGTGATAATGAAGGAGATGAGAATGCTGATGGAGAATGCTGAAGGTGATGCTGACGGTAGTAAGACAATTATGATGGTAGTTATGGTAACGATGGTGCTGGCGGTGATAATCGTGACAGCCAATGCACAACGCGTTCTTACCAAACAGGTACTTACCATACACCAGGCTCCATTCTACAGGCTTTGTACGTATTATCTTCTTTAATCTTCCTGAAGTCCTCATAAAGCAGAGACCACTATTATTCTTATTTTACTCCAGAAATTATTAATATTTAAAGGGTTAGAAAGAGTGTTCCAGGACACTCCAGAGCCTGCTTTTCTCCCCTCAAGCTCCATAGCATGGAAACAGCAAAACGTGTGACTAACAGACAGAGGTTACACTTATTCAGTCAGCTACCATGCAGGTGTTCTTAGCCACCAGCTCATGCACCATCTTCCTTACTTGTACCATGGGTCACTTCCACTCATAAGTAACCTGCAGAAATATAAATATAAATTGTGTAAGAATATGATTTATGGCAACAATAGCACAAGGACTGAGAAAGAGAATTATAAGTACACTTTTATAAGGTTCTTATACTATGCATGAAGTGGTATAATTTTACTTGAAGGTAGACAGTGATAAGTTAAATAGTTAGATTATAATCCCTAGAGCCACCACTAAAGAAAATAAATATATCAAATAAGCCAACAAAAGATATAAAATAAAGTTATATATACACAATCCAAAACAACATAAGAAAAGAGAGAAAAATAATAAAGAATGAATGGAATAAAAATCCAATAGCAGGAGGGTAAGTTTAAACCAACTACATCAATAATCACATAAAATATAAATGGATTAAATACCTCTATTTAAAAAGCAGATATATGTTAACTAGACTTATTGTGGTGGTCATTTCACAATATATATAAACACCAAATCATTATGTTGTACACCTGAACCTAATATAATGTTATATGTCAATTAATTTACATCTCAGTTTAAAAAGGGAAATTGAACATTTTAATTTGATAAATACAAATAAAATATTAAGGGTTTTTTTTAAAAAAAAAAGCAGATTGGGATTTAAAAGGAAAAAAAATCAAAACATAGATATCCTGCCTCAGCAACCGACGTGAACTATAAAGAATGGAAAATATGTACCACGCTAACACTAATCAAACAAAGCCGCATTGGTTATATTAATACCAGCACAGTAGATTTTAAAACAAAGAGTATTACTGGGGATAAAAAAGATCATTTCATAAAAATCAAGGGTTCAATCTATGAAGAAGCCACCCAAACTGTTAATTTATTCATCTAATCACAGCTTTAAAACACATGAAGCGCACACTGACTGAAAAAAAAACAAACTAAAGGAATTTATGTAGGTTTAGGAAAAGTACACACTATGGTCAGAGATTTTACCTCCTTTCCCTCAATAACTTACAGAGCAAGTAATGGAAATTCAGTAGAATGCAGACAACGCAAAGCACCCAGTGGCCATGGGTGACCTCCAGAACCCTGATGGAGTTCTGCGGGTATGAGTCATTTTCAAGGACACACACACAAAATACATACAAAGATATTTCATGTTCTGGACCATGACACCAGTTCTAGCTAATCTGAGAAAACTCAAATCATCTAAAACATGTTCTCTAACCACCATGAACTTAAAATCAGTAACAGAAAAAAAATATCTGGAAGATCCTTAAATATCTGTAAACTAAATAAAACACTGCAAAGAAGCATTTCCAAAGGAAAAATCCAAAGAAATTTTTATAATATGTGAACTGAATGAAAGCCAGAAAATAACATATCAAATACGAGTGGGGACAGTGTAAGTCGTGCTCAGTGGGACAATTATTATTTATGGTGCTAAAATCTTATAAAAAAGAAATAACCTAAATTAATAACCCCTCTTCCACCTTAAGAAAGTAGAAAAATGCCAAATTAAAACTAAAGTAAAGATAAAAAGAAAGATCAAAGATAAGAAAAGAAACAAATGGCATAGGAAACAGAAAAAAAGAACAAAGAAAATCAAGAAACCAAAAGCAGGTTCTTGGAGAAGATCAATAAAATTGAGCTAGAGATTTTCTAGCTACATTGATCAGGAAAAAAACTGAAGACACAAATTAAGACATCACTACAATTTTATTAGACATTAAAAGGAAAATAATGGAATAATATTTCCTTTAAATTTGTGCCCTTAAATTGACAACATGGATGAGAAGAATAAATTTATTAAAAGAAACAGACTCTCAGATCTTATTCAAAATGAAATAGATAAGCTGAAATAGATATCTACTACAGAAGTTGAAATTGTAGTTAAAAACGTTTGCCCATGGAAAACTCCAAGTAGATTGACCAGCAAATTTTCCAAGTATTTAAGAAAGAGATCAATTCCACACAAGGTCTTCCAGAAAACTGAAGGACAGCAATACTTCCCCAGGTATTATGGCCTGCGTTATAGTGATACCAAAACCAGACAAAATGATATTAAAACTACAGACCAGTATCCCTTGTGAATATGATGCAAAGATTCTTAACAAAATTTTAGCAAATCATATGCAACAAATCTAAAAATGATCATAATTAAAACCAAATGGGGTTTATTTGGTTTCTTAAAATTTTAAGGTTTATTTTAAAGCTTGTTTTAAAAGTCCAGTATTAATCATTGCAATCCACCATATTAACAAACTGAAAACAAAAATTTGTGTGGTCATCGTAATAGACACAGAAAAGGCATTTTATGAAATCCAATATCCATTCCTGATAAAGCTCTCAGCAGACTAGTCATAGAAGGGAACTTCCCCCACCTGATAAAGGGCACCTACAAACCAAAAGGAAAGCAGTCCAGCTAACACTATGCTCAGCAATGGCAGACTGCTGTCTCACCCACAGGAGCAGAAAGAGCACACCCAGCACGCCCTGGAGATTCCAGCCAGCACGATGCGTTCAAAGCACATGTAGAAAAGGGGATATCTCCCAGACTGAAAAGAAAGAAACCTGCCTTTATTTCTTAGATGACACGATCGTCGATGTGGAGACCCCAAAGGACCTACAAAAAGCTACTAGAAAGAACGAGCAATTTTTGCACAGTTGCAGGATACAAGGCCACTGTAGAGAAATGAATCATGTTTCTATATACTAGCAATCAATACTGGGAAATGAAAAATTTTTAAATACCGTTTATCAGGGCATTAAAATATATTAGATATTTAGGGATAAACTTGATAAAATATGTGTCAGTCTGGTCAAATAAAGTCTATAAAACATTGCTTACAGATTTCAAAGACTGAAATACATGAAGAGATACACTCGGGGTCACAGATCGGGGCGGGGGGGTCCAATGCAATTGATTCCATTCCATGCAATCCCAATCAAAGTTCCATCAGGCTTTTTTCTTTTTTTTTCCTTTTTTTTTCTCTTTTATTTGATAGAACTCAACAATCTGATTCTGAAATTCAATAGAAGCACAACAGACTTTAAGCAGCCAATGGAATCTTCAGAAAGAACAAAACTGGATCACCTACCTATGGTTTCAGGACTTAAAATGGCAGGAATCAACACAGTGTGGTATTTACGTAAAAGGGCCAAATATGCAGATGAGATCCTAAAATAGACCCGCGCGGGTGAGGTCCACTGGCTTCCGAGAGGATAACGAACGCATGGGCTGAACCCTTGGCCAACCGCTTGCAAAGCATAGACCTCCATTCTTGCCGCTCTCCATACGCAAAATTGCCTTGGAATGGAGAGCAAGAGCTTCAAACTTCTTGAAGAAAATGCAGATAAAAATCTTTGTATTTATGTTTGGCAAATATTTCTTGAATGCTTTGCAAAATGCACAAACCACAAATATATTTTTTTAAATTGATAAATTGAACTTACGAAAATGAAAAACATTCGCTCTTCAAAACTTACAAATACCAAAAGTCAAGTCACGAATTGGGAAAAAAGTGTTTGCAAAATATAGATCTGACGAAGCCCCTACCTCCAGAATACTTAAACAACTCTTTAGACCCGTGGCAGGAAGACACAAATCCAGTTAAAAGTGGGCGTTATATCTGCCCAGACCCTCCACTAGAGTAGAACTATGAATAACCAATAAGCACAAGAAAAGACATTCGACATCATCAGTCACCAGGTAGATTCAAGATAAAACCACAAGGAGTCACCACAAGAGTGACTGAGTTTAGAAGAGTGACCGTCCTGCGTGCTGACAAGGCCGCTGGGCCCCTCATGAGCTCCAGGGGCAACGGGAGCAGAAGGGCAGTCCCTTGGAAGGCAACTGGGCAGTTTCTTCAGGCAGACCTGTACCTCCTGTCTTCTACCTCTAGGACTCTACCAAGGACAAAGGACACATGAAGGCAGAGATCTGAGCGTGAATATTCAAGCAGCTTCATTTATAACTAAGTAGCAGAGGTGACCCGAATGTCCGCAGACATGTGAGCAGATGGACAAAGGGCCTATTCGTGCAACGCGATGTTATTCGGTGATAAAAGTTACAAACAAGGAACGACACGGAAGCTCAAGAGATATGAAGAGTGAAAAAATCAGCAGACAAAAAAGAACATGAACTATACATTTCCATTTGTATAAAAGCTAGAAAATGCAAGTTGATCTATGGTGACAGGAAGCAGATCAGTGAGGGTCTGAGACCCAGTGTGGGATGGAAGACGAGCGGGGGGTTGCAAAGGCATTTGGGGGTGATAGGCAAGTTCACTATCGTGATGGTGGTGGTGGTTTCAGGGGTACACACATATGTCAGAACTCAAAAATTGTAATTTAGATATAAGTGCACACAGTTTATTGGAGGTCAGTAATTTTTTTTAAAGGTGAGAAAAGTTAATCTGCAGTTCAAACGAAACACCTAAACTTTTAGACCTGTGTTGTTCAGGGTGTCACGTGGAGTCTGTGGTCCCGCTCCCCACATAAGAACAGGACACGGTGAGGCCAAAAAGGAACACCCACGGAGCCATAGGTAGGGAAGCCAGGTAGATTCAAGATAAAACCACAAGGAGTCACCACAGACTCCTTGTATACTAATAGAGTATACTATTATACTCTCACTGGCAGCTGGGTTGGAGACACAGGAACCAGGAGCAACACAACCCGCAACCCACCGTCCACTTGTCTCTGCCAACCAACTTCACTTGCTAACTGCAATCTGCCCTTGCTAGCTCAGCCACCATCTTCTTGCTAGCCCACGGCAGTTATATTAGTGGCCAATGGCTCACTGGTTACAGCTGACGGCCAACTAGCCACAACTGATGGTCATCCAATCACAGTTGATGGCCATTTACTACCTGAGCCAGCACCCCTCCACGTGAGGCCGAGAGCCTGGAAACTGCTCTCTGGGGCTCTGTGCTCACAGCCTGTAAGGGGCTCTTTCCACTCAAATCACTTGACTAGCAGGGGGAGAAAGGAGTGGATATTTGGGGGTGTCCAGCCGGCCAACTTTCCTCCATTGGAGAGGAGTTCCTTGGTGACTATCTATCCTCAGAGACCCGGGCCCATTTCTGCCACTGCGTAGGACGAAGTAGGGTGTTCTGTTCTGGCTGGTTTGTGTGGTCTCCTCCTTTCTCCTATCCTGCCAGTCAGAGGTAGTCACCTCTGGTAACTGAGAACCTGAGGTTCCCCTTGGAAGCTGGGTGTGCCGGGCCACTGTCACATTTTCGATGACAAAGGCCAAGGATGGGGAGGCCTGGCCCAGATAGCTCTCCCGTGCGGGCTGAGAGGTGAGTGCAGTTTCGAGCTGGCCTTCCTGGGGACAGTGTAATCTTATTCACTGGAGGGACACGAGGCAGGTGCCGACCTTTGCAGTGAGAGCTGCGGACAAGGGCGGCCCCTCTTTGTCCTGTGCCCCCGAGACTACAGGCTGCACAGCGTCAGACCCACAGCCCGTTGGGTACATAGGAGAGGCGTATGCGCTAATTAGCGCCCTGCAGGCCAGTGCCGAGGACGGGGATGCAGCCTGGGAGCTGATCCATCCTCAGAGGAGGGCGCGGGGAATAGGGCTTCAAAGGCGTTGGGAAATTTACTGCTGTCAGTCGTGGGCAGCCGGGTCTACAAGAGACACAAATGCTAGGGAAGAGGGGCTGTAAATTACCTCCCGCGTCTCTCTGAGCCTTGGCAGTCTGTCTCATTAGCTCTCACAGTGGCAATTAACGGCACCCGCAGCCTAATTCCTGGGCAGGGCGTCTCTAAGGCTTAAATCATTTGTATCCTATAATTGGCAACAAAATACTAATTCACAAGTGACTATTAAAACACTGTTATTTAACGAAAGTGCAAGAAGCTATTAATAAAGCTAGGATCAGCAGTCACCACCCCGTCAGTGACCTGGGTCCCTGCCAGTGGGCAGTGTTAGCTGCCTGCAGTGTACATCTGCTGGTTCATAAAGCTCGCAGGAAATGTGCCACACCTGTCTGCCTGAGTTTGCAGAAGACCCAAGGTGGCTCCACAGCTTCCGTCTGCAGCTCCAGCTGCACGCCTCCCAGGAACTCTGACCCAGGAGCTTCAGCAACTGGGTGCACAGCTGGGGTTTCACACACCGGACTGCACGTTACACACCTCGCGCACACCCGACTGCACGTTACACACCTCGCGCACACCCGACTGCACGTTACACACCTCGCGCACACCCGACTGCACGTTACTTTTCACTGTGCATGTGGGGTGTCACCTGTGAAAACAGGGTTGTGTCCATGCACTTTAATCGTGTTTCAAGCTCCTGTGTGTCCCCAAGTCCGCACAAGAGGATGGTGACACATGTGCTGTGTGGGCAGGTTTGCCGGAGGACCCTGCAGGCATTGACAGGGACAGGGGAAGGTGGGGTCCACCGAGACCACCAGCCCATTGTGCACAGGTGGTTCTGAATCCAGCCCCTCCGTGAGGATCTAGTTTCCCAGGGAGAGACGCAGGTGGACGTGTGGAGCGTGAACCCAGCACGGCGTTCTGTTCACCGCAGGCGCTGCACTGTACACAGGTCCACGTGCGATGAATTGTCCCGACCCTCCAGACGGCTCTGAGACGCCCCAGTGTATCTCAGGAGGGTCCTGCCCTCCCATGAGCCTGGTTCTGACTGCCTTGGGCCTGAACCCCTCCTCCGGGGATGTCCCTGGAAGGGGAAATGCTCTGGTTCCCTGGAGGGTAGAAAGCCACCCTACCTTGAGGCTGACCTGCAAAAAGGCTCCACGGTCTGGCCCTCACAGGCAGGCCAGGCAGGGAGGCTGGATCAGCTGGCACAGCCAGAGTGACGTCCACCCTTCTGTTCCCTGTGGGCAGCACCCCCAGCTCCAGCCCACTGGCGCCGAGGACGCGGTGAGGGAGCCCAGCACATGCACAACCCATGCGTGATGGGGGCGGTGTACCGGGGAGTACATCCAGGTGCCTCGGGCTGAGCACCAGAGCAGCGGGGCCGGGGCTGACACCCAGCTCAGAGCAGACGGACGCAGGTCCCGAGACCCTTTGTGCCCGCTGAGACGGTGAAAGCTGGTTTGGGGTTTAGGGCTCCGGCCCCCAGCAGAGCCTGCAGCTCCTGGGTGAAGTGGGAGTGGGCACTGGTGCCCCCTTCATCCTGTTCCTCCCCCAAAGGCCTCCCCAGGGGGCTGGACCTGCAGGGGCCCAGAAAGCTACAAGGGGAGGGACAGGGAACAAATGCAACTGGGAACTGAAGGTTTTATGTGGCAGAAACCCACGTGAGTGTCCTCACATGTGGATGGCTGCTCCAAAACAGCTCCAGCCCTGCAGGCTCATCCCTCAGGTCTGGGTCCCAGCTCCTCCCCCCTTTGGTGTGTCCACCACCCACCTTTTATAGTCAGGTGGCTGTTGGGTGGTCACTCCACTGGCCTTTGAACTGCAGCGTGGAATTTAGGAATCTGGAAATATTCCAGGAGCGTGAAGAATGGAGAGATACCTGCCAACCTCAGGAGCCACATGGGGCGGGCCAGGAGAGAGGCAGGGTGGCTCCATCACCGAGGCATTTGCAGAGGACCGCACGTCGCTCAGCTGGCCTGATCTGGGCCCCAGGTTGTGCCAGCACAGGACTGGAGAGAGCTCGGATGTCAATGGCGTCATTCCCCTCCTCCCCCAGGATGGAAGCCCCGCCGGGAGGTGATCACTGCACATGGGACAACGAGCAGTCACTGGAGCTGGCTGGGCCTGGGGCTGGGGGCTGGCAGAGCACAGGCAGCCTCGGTGAACACGGGAATCTCGCATCCAAACAGCGACGCTGCCTTCCGGCTGGTGGAAGACACAGAGGGCACGTCGGGGCCCAGAAACCGGAACCCCCACCTTGCCAGGCCCAGCTCACTGAGTTCAGCTCCGGAGCTGAAGGAGAGAACGGGTTCTCACCTGCCCCGCTCAGAACCACCTTATAGACGTGACTTTCCCGGTCTCCGTCCTCTGTCCGCTGCTGGCTACATGTAGCTACTGGTCTATACAAGCTTTCCGTGCAGCTGGTCGTTTAAATCACTCGCTTGGAGGCTGCATTTCATTCCCATTCAAATGCAGTTATTTGAAATAAAATACTTTTAAATAAATCGTATGATGTATGCATTACAAATCACACTTAGGGCAACTGACAGGCATTGACTTACAAATAAATCAGCCATTTTCCCAGCCAGTGCTCAAATGATAAATCGGACTGGTGTTTGACTCACTTCTTTTCCAGAATTTCATCTGCTGTAGTCAGCACACGTTCTAAAGGTCCCCATTCCTCTAACGCCATGTCGACTTGCGGGGCAGAACCAGCTCTCGGGGATACGGGTCAGAGCACTGAACTCCACGTTTTAAGTCCTTGCCCAGCTCGTCTGCTTGTTCTGAGGAGCAAGGGAAGATGGCGAGATGTCCACTCTGCTTAGTGCCCATAACCGGTGCCGTTTCATGTGTTCTTCCTCTGTTTCGTGGGATCCACTTAAATGCCTCCGATTACAGTGGCAGAGGTGCAGATTCACCTTCCAGGGAAAGCAGTCAAAAAGGAAACAAATGGTAATTACCAGTTTAAATAATTAAGAAAATTGATTACACCACAAAAGTGTTCTTCCTGAAAAAATTTAAAAGAATATTTCTAATATCTGCTTCATTGTTTTTAAATAGTTTGAGGAAACTTCAAGAAAAATTAACTGTTGTTGTAAATATGATTAAAAATAGAGGGAGGAAGAGAGACAGAAAGAGAGACAGAAAGAAAACATGCACAATTCCCTCAACTCCAGCTTCTGCAGGTCAGTCCCCAGGTGGCAGCAGCACCTGCACACCAGTTGGAAATGCAAATTCTCACCCTCTCCCATCCCTGACGTGAGGAATTTAAAAGCTGGACGCCATCTGAGTGACACGGCCTCCAGTAGCCGCCAACGATCTTCCCAGCGTGAGCGCCCTGCCCGAAGCCTGCGCCGGTCTTCCCTGCTTGCTGCAAGCAAGCCCGGCCTCCCAGGCCCGGCCCTCTACCCCTCTCTCCCTGCGGGCCCAGCGGGGCTCAGAGGGAAGTGGCCCCGCCCGGGGGCCGTCCAGGGGGGATTGGCTGTCTCAGCTGGCCTCCCAGGGAAGCCACAAGGCTGCAGGGCCCGCACTGCCATGTCACCCCTGCTGGACTGGCAGGAAGTCATGGGGGTAGGCAGAGAGGGCGACACCCTGAAAGGCGAGGCTCTGTGCTGCCTGCACAGCCAGGAATGTGACCCAGCAAGCCCCTGCCTGGAATGCCGGCTCCCAGGCAGCATGCAAAGCGCTGCCCTCATGGCGGGAGTTCTGAGACTTAGAGAAAGTGCCACCAGTGACCAGGGCCGCCCCCCATGAGGACAAGAGAAGTTCCAAAGCAAACAGAATCCACCAAAATGCTGTTTCCGTCTAAATTAATTTAGAAATGTGAGCCATCACAACCAATAAGTTAATCACAAATGTATAAAGAACATTAACAATAAAATGGTAACCATAAAAATATTCTTCCATAAATAAAAGAATTAAAAACTATGCCATACAGTGTGGAGGTTCCTCAAGAAATTACGAATAGAATTACCATATGACCCAGCAATCGCTCTCCTTGGTATCTACCCCAAAAATATAAAAGCATTTCTCTATAGAGACACGTGTACGCCAATGTTCATTGCAGCTTTGTTTACGGTGGCCAAGACATGGAAACAACCAAAATGTCCCTCGATAGATGACTGGATAAAGAAGTTGTGGTACATATACACAATGGAATACTATTCGGCGTTAAGGAAAGATGATATAGGAGCATTTGTGACAACATGGATGGATCTCGAGAGAATAATGCTAAGTGAAATAAGTCAGACAGAAAAAGCAGAGAACCCTATGATTTCACTGATATGTGGTATATAAACCAAAAAGAACAAGACAAACAAATGAGAAACAAAAACTCATAGACACAGACAATAATTTAGTGGTTACCAGAGGGTAAGGGGGTGGGGGGTGGGTGATGAGGGTAAAGGGGATCAAATATATGGTGATGGAAGGAGAACTGACTCTGGGTGGTGAACACACAATGGGATTTATAGATGATGTAATACAGAATTGTACACCTGAAATCTATGTAAATTTACTAACAATTGTCACCCCAATAAAATTAAAAAAAAAAACAAAAAACTATGCCATAAAAAATACTTTCTGACAGTCTGGTGTATTGATGCTAAAAGGATGAACTGCAAGAAGCAGAACATTTGGGAAGCCCTGTGACAGTGGCCTTTGGGACACTGAGCAGCAGCAAGGTCACTGGAACCAGTCGGTGAGTTTCCAGCAGGGACGACACTGCCTGCCCTTATGAAGCCCTGCCCCCACACCCAGAGAGGGGGCTGTCGGGCCCTGCTCCCTGCGCTACGCGTCATCCGTCAAAGTTCTTTCCAAGTAATTTAAAGTTTTAAATGGGACCCAAAAGGGTATAAAATACTAGAGAAAATATCTATGAAGATTTATATGAACTTAGAATTGGAAGAGATATTTCTAAGCATGTCAACAGACGCAGACGCTGTCCAAACATCAATGTGATGGGCTCCACTAAACATGAAACGCTCCAGCACAAGGAAAAACACAGTAAAGAAAGTTAGACAATGGTAAAACTGAAAAGTGCTTTCATCACAAGTGGCAGGAAAGGACTGATACCCTCATCACCTGTCTCATAAACACACTGGGAAACTTGCAGGAAAAAAAAAAGAAAACAGGCGAGTGTACAATAAAAGTCAGTTCATAAAAAGAAAACAATTGTAGGAAAACCCTGATGTGCTTTCAGACTGGAAGCAGTGCCCGCCAACATCTCACCGATGGCAAATCCGGGACTCAGAGCAGACAGCAGAGTCCTGTTTCACCTGCTGCCGCAGAGAACTGCCGGTCCCAGGCTGGCAGGGAGACGCACTGCTGTCCCCAGTGCCGACCGGAGGAGACAGTCCCCATCTCTGACAAACATCCCCGTGGGGGTCACCCCAAGACCCACCATGAACCAGCACAGAGCACGAGTCCAGAAACATTCATTGCAGGACGTTCGAAGCAGAAAATAGGAAACACCCTAAGGGCATCAACTTAGGAAGGAAGGAGACTGAAGAAAAAGTGAAACAAACAGACATGCACACATTGCAGCCACGAGAAATGATGTTACAGAAAATTATAGGCGAGATGTCCGGTGTATTTTTTCCTAAAGAGAAAAGTTTACAAAGCAACTTTAACACGTGCTACTTTTTTGTTATTGTTCATCTGAGAAAAAAAAGAGAGAGAGAGAGAACACGTAATCTTTCAGCGATTACATCTAGGTGGTAAGCTATTCACACATTGTTTATTATTTCCATCTTTTATCTGATTTCTATTTGACAACATGATGACATTTTATAGCTACCTTATTACACTTCTACTAAGAAAAAAACTAAAGACAATAATAAAAGACAAAGACTTCTAGAAGTTCTATTTGAATCTTTTGGAGGATGATGGCAACCCAGGAAACTTGTCTCTGGCCCCACCAAGCACCGGGAAAATCTGGACTTGCCTAAAAACTCAACCTTCTCCTGTACTCTTGCTCCACCCAGGTTTTAAAGGTGTCAACGTGGCAAGAATGCATAGCCCAGCTCTGTGACCCCTGAGATCCTGGGAAGTCAATGGCCACATGGACGTCTACAGGAGTGTTGTTGTCACTAGGCAGCTGACAGCACTCACAGAAAGGGTGACAAGACAGCTTTCAGGTCTGAGAATCTGCCCACCTTTACTATGTAGATTCTTGCAGTGTCTGGAAATGACTCCCCAGGACCTTCTCATAGCCTTGCTGCTCTCAGGTGGCTTTTACACCAGCTCCCCCTGGACAAGAGTCTCCATCTGAGTAAGCAGTCTAAACGTCCCTCCCGTCACACGCCGGCTGCACTATAAATAACCCACACTTCCCCATCTGTGCAGTCTATAATTTCTCTTCCTTCTCCCCAGGGCTGAGCCCTTCATCTACAAACAGCAGCCGAGAACCCTGCAAAGCCAGTTGACGGAGTGCCCAGACCCTGCCGAGACTCTGGGCCGCAGAGAAGATGGACAGCCCCCCTGCGCAGACCTTCTCGGGCGCGGCCTCTGATTCACGGACCCCGCGGCTCGGAGAAACACCACACCATTGCCAACAGGCTTCACTGAAATGAAAACATCATTTTTCCTTCCGTCCATCTCAGGGAAGTCTGAAACTGCCTCTGATAATTAATCCACCGAGGGAAATCGATACCAGCACTGGATGAAGACGAAACAACCCATAGCAGAATAAACTTCTCAGTGACGCTTCAGCAGTTTCTGCAGACGTGGAGTCTAAATAAATGTTGCTTTCTCTCCCAAATAATCGCACCCGAAAAGCCAATTCCCCGAGCCGTCTTCCGCTGGGGCCACTTGCGTTATAAACGCAGCCCTTGTGCTCCACGTGTGGGCCCGCCGGCCTGCTCCTCCTGGGAGGCCCCGAAGGAGTCTGCGAGCTGCACACAGGGTGACAGAGACAGGCTCCAGAGTGGCTTACAGGGACGAAGGACGTTCGGGTGGATCCCGGGGGCCACTCGTAAACCCAGCATGCCTTTTGGTTTCTCTGTTTTGTTTTCTTTCTCTGGTTTGGGGTATTGGTTTAGGTTTTGCTTTTTTTAATGTAACTTTCCTTTAGAAAGCCAAGTGCACACAGCAACCTACGCTGACCACGTATCCTGGCTCAGCCCACTGCTCGCTCGTCATGAAGTGTGACAGCATCGCAGGTGACAGAAAGAATGAAGTTTAGATTGCTGTTCATAAGAGGCAGTAGGGTGGGCAGTTGTCTGAAGGACCACAGTTCACAGAGGAATGAAACTCGAACTGAATGGAGAATCCAAGATGGCACCTGGTTCAGAGACCTGAGAGAAGAATCACCACAACCCATGGCCTTCAGCCACCAGCTGCTTGGATCAGCCGTCACCCAATTTCACTCAGGTGATTGGGCCACCTGGTTCGCTGTGAGCAAAGAGAAGGAGGAAAGGAGCCGTGTGGGGCAGGGGCCGTCGTTTTCTTAGTCAATTTTCACAACAGCCTTGGGGCAGGTGTGTGTCAGTCGCTGTACCCGTCAGGCTGCCGGCCACCCGCTGGTGGCTGTGTCATGCTGGGCAAGTTTCCTGCCCTTTCTGTGCCCCGCTTTCCTCCCCCGCAAGAATGGTCCTCTCTCCTGGGGTTGCCACGAAGATTAATGAAGTATTGAGTGAAACAGTGCTTAGGAGCGAGCTTGGGGTGTGCCAAAGCCAGAGAAACGTCACTTGTTGCAGTGGTCATCCCAGGAAGACCAGGGCACTTGTTCAAATTGACCATGAGGGTGTATCAAAAAGAACCAGACAGCAACACGCCACACTCACAACTGCGCGCGCCTGCCATTGCTTCTGGAAGCGCAGAGAAGGTGAAGGAGAGCCTGGGCGTAAGTGGCCTGCAGAATGGCTTGTGACGCAGGGGTGCACTGAACCCCTCCGAAGGACGGGCCCCCGCACAGTGGAGCCACAGGCGGCCGACACACAGCGGTTGCCCTCTTCCGGCCCCTTCGCTCCTTCTACGAAGCTGGAATTTATTGACTATCTAATCAAGTTTTCCATTACAGAACTAATATGTTTTACATGTAAAAATTGGAGGAAAAACAAATATAGAGGAAACACGTTGGAAGCCCTAATTGAAAAGAAAGAGGAAACCCCCATAACTCAAGAAAATCACCACGATGATTTTCCGGTCCTTCCTGCATGACCCTGCGCAACAGGTATGAAATGCTCTGTGATGAAGTCCAGTAAGGCAATCAGAGGTGTTTTGACCCTCAAATTAATCATTATTCTGAACTGCAAGTCTATTCTGTTGACTTCGAAAACCAGCAGCAGAAAACAAAAGTTCACCTCTGTTGGGGAAAAGGACTATCACCTCTCGGAGGCCCAGGGCTTCCTGCTCACGCATTTCCATCCTTGGTACCAGAAACGTATCAGCATAACTCATGTTTTTCCTGAGGTCTCTACCATCCAGCTCCTCACGGAGAATTCTGGGATGGAGTTTTTAATCAACTTTCACACAGTGGTTTAGACTTTCCCATTTGCATTTTGCAAAAGGCAATGGGTGCAGTAATGCTTTAAAGGAGGAGCTGTTAATTATCCATAGATATTCTGAGCTACAGGATAATTCATTAGTTGCACCTCCATTCCTTGCAGAAGGCATTTGAGGGGGATATTACACATCTTGGAGCAAAGGGCTCAGTTCATTATAACTGACGTGCACAGACTCTGCCTCTGAGATTTCTCTCTACTCTTTCCTCTTTTCGACACACTTAGATTTTCCCTTGAGTTCAGAACAGATTGAAATGATTTTGGAATCTCCCTCTGGGGAGACTTGAAAGCTCTTTTCTTAGCAGAAGTTGGTTTTCCACTATTGATCCGCTCGCTGCTCTCCTACAGCGGGAGTGCCCCAGTGCCCACGTTTATTTATGAGTCAGTTGGCAGCAAGGCCGACTCCAATTATAGTCATTATCTTGACAACTACTGAAAGCACCAGGTGACAGTGTCCCCAGCACCGCTGCACTGCTCACTGTGCACTCGGGTGCCTCTCTGTCCCCTGGAGGGGCCCACACCCTCCCTGCCCCAGAGCAAGGGAGAGCCGGGGTAGAGCTGCCTGGCCCTGAAGGGCTCTGTCCAGGCCTCGGGGCCACGTCCGTGTTCTCAGTGGCCCACATTTGCCGCCTGTCCTCCAGCTCAGGAGGAAGGAAGCCTGTAGGACAATGTAGGCTGAGCAAGGGGTCAGATGGAAGGAGCCCAGCCGCTGCCCCTGGGCGGCACAGCAGGGTCCTCGGGGGCCATGGAGGTCACGGCAAGAATGAAGCCGGGCAAACGGCCCAGAGCCACAGTCCCGGCAAGGACTCCAGTGTGGCAGGATGGAGGGCCCTACCAAGGAGCGGGCCTGGCTACTGGCTGGGGCTCTGTCTGCAGCAGCCCCTGGGCGAGAGCGGCCTCTCCCTCCCACACACGTCCTTCCTTTTTTCGCACCATGGACGATGGCCGGCAGCATTGGCAGGGGACTCGGGTCCCAAGTGGGTGGACTCCAGGCTGAAGGATTCGTGCTGCCCAGGAGCTGCCTCAGTTCCCTATATGCAAAGCCCGTTATTCTCCTGCTACAAGTGGCAGTCGTGTCTGAGCCTCCGACGTGCGGGGCTGAGGCCCGCCTTGTCCACTTAAAAGATCATTCATCACCACCCCAGTTTATAAATCAAGCTCCCGGCTCGCTGAGCGCCGCTCGGAGGTCGGAGCCCACAAGTCCTTAGCCAATTCCCAGCCCGCCCGGCGTGCCTTTCTTGCCGCCTCCAGCAGCCAGACCATCCATCATCCCACACCCACCGAGGCAGAATGACGCTGACAAAAGAATGCCTGGGAGCCAAACAATATGATCCGTTAAGACTTGGGGGACGGGGAGCTCTTTAAAATTTCCAACCAGTCCCTTAGCCTTTTGTGTTAACAAAACCTATTCATTTCAGGATTTGGCAGTTCAAATTATTTCAGACAAGAACTCAAGACAAACGGCTATTTGATAGAGTCACACAAGCACAAGTGGCTGCAAAGGGAAAAAATGGATGTGCTCCTGCCAGGCGGGCGAATCTGGGCGGGCGGGCACGCTGGCAGCACTGCCCGGGACTTCCAGCAACGGGACACTTTCCAGAACCTTCATTGGGTGCTTCCCGAACCTCGCGTGTTTGAGGTATGAGTCTAGGGCACAGGTTTGAAGAAGTGCTTATCTGTGACCAGCCACTGTCAAGAGGACCGCAGAGGATTCTTTTTTTCCTGTTTTGTATCACCTGTGAAGCTGCTCTTTACATATTTCAAACAGGATTTTTTTTTATTTCCTGCAATGAGAAAACATAAATTGTCCACTGGCCAAAAGACAGTGGCAGCAAAGAGTGTGAGTGGAACAGACAGTTCCCATTACCCCTCAGGTTCACGGACAGTGATTTGCAAAGGCTGGGAAATTGTGTTTGAAGCAACGTAATGGCGTGTGATAATTTCCTGTCGGCATGTCAACGAGAAGCACTCACAGTGAGGGTGACCATTTCCATGGGCTGCGATGGAGGGCGGGGTGGGTGTGAGCGAGCAGAGGCAGGGGGAGTGGAAGGAAGGTCCTTGGTCCATCTCTGGACTCAGAACTACCGAAGATGTACTTGTGAAGGGCAGGTAGGTTCCGGTTTGCTGCCCATCAATCTTGCAGAAAGGTCCCAGACCAGGGGGCAACCTCGGGAGGCCCGGCAACTCACAGGGGCACAAACAGCTGTGAAGCTGGAAAGTGAGGAGGCCGGGACACAGGCTTCTGACGTGAAAACCACCAACATGGTGACATGCAAACTCAGGTTGCACTGAATGAAAGAAAAACCACATCTGAAAAGAAAAAAAAAGCATTTGTCTTGACCACGAACTCTTGTGTCCGGGAATGTGCTTCATCCTGGACTCAGTGAACGCCATGGTTTCTAGACCAGCCCAGGATGAATGACGGGCCTGTCACACGCGGTGTTTCCCTCATTCTCTCCTCATGAGCTAACATACTGTGAGGTTTCCTTACCTAATAGTTTTGTTACTTTATCTTCCTGGAAAAAACGGCACAAAAACATCATTGGCCTATCCTGCCCCAGGAATACGCACAAGCTGGTCACTCCAGACAGACCCCATGTGACTGAACCTTCCCCAGAGACCGGCGTGTTCCTGTGGCCACCCCAGCCCCGTTCACATTCCCCGAGCCGTCCCATCGAGAGAGAACCACTGAGACACAAGGAGCAGGTCTGCATTCCTCACCAGGTCACCTCAAAGTCAAGCAGCAGCTTCTCTGAGTCTCCAGAGACCCCGTTTGCTCCATCCCACATTCACTCCCTTTCTGGACTCATCTCTGGGAAATGAGCCACGTTATCTGGGAAGCCTCTTCCGAGTCTGCACTGATGAGAACAAGAGCATTTTCTCTAGCAAATGTGGTTTGGAGCCGTTTGGGCCTGTCACTCACTGTAGGAGGGGGACTTCAGATGGCCTGATGTCATCTATGAGCATACCTACATGTGTGCACACTTACACACGTGCACACACACATGCTCATACACATATGTGCACGAGCGCAAAAAAATGTAGAATCAGAGGTGCCATCTCCATTCCACATCGACCACACTTTGAAGACAACATTGTCTAAATAAAACGTTTTTTACATTTTCATTTTTACTGGCATTTAATGGCTTTATGGCATTATACTATTATTTGGTATACTTTTGTGAAAATAATCAGAAGCCAAGGATAAACAATTATGCACAGAGTATAAATTACAAAATTATAAAATAATTTTTATAGACATATTTAGTTATAAGGACAGAGTGAATTTTGCACCATCTTTATTTGCATATTGGAAGTGGAAAGACGTATCTGTGCTTCTTTTAATCTTTACAAAAAAGTAATGGACTTCATCTTTACAAAAAAGTAATATTTACTGAATATTAACTTGTTATTTAATTGGGAAAAATCTCAGATGATTTGGGGAGGAAATTCACGATGAAGTGGTCTGTCCTGTGGACTGAGAGAACACCAAGCCATTGCTGTCTGGGTCTCTCCCTTATTCTTTCACAGTCTCTGTGAGTCCCTGCTTGTATTCTAGGCTCGAGCGTGGTCTTGTCTCCAGGCTGGCCTTAATCTCAGGTCTGAATGGACCTGGGCTGACATCACAACGTGGAGGTTCTTCTACGATGTCATGTGCGTTACAGATGACCGAGATCTGAAATGCTCGCATCGCCCCCCTGTGGGATTTATGGCAGAAAGTGGGAGCATGAGAAGCTAATGTAAACTAGGCTCACCACAAACATATGTGAACAAGAACCAGGCCCGCTTATAAAGAAGTGTCTAGAACTATAGTAAAACCAGTCATTAAAAATGGCACCCAAATCAAACAAGAGAAGAAGGAGAGAAGGGAACTCCAGCTGTGGATATACAATTTCATGATGTCAGTCGCCAAATACCGAGTCATCTGAGCCAGGCCCTGGACCAGCAGCTTCTGAGAGGCAGGAAGCCAGAAGGTGGAGCACAGGTGGGCCGGAGGGCCCTCCGAGGATGAGTCAGGGATCCAGGGCAAGAACACGGCAGGCAGCTGGGGAGCAGCCATCAGGTCTGTGTCGGGAGGGTGGGTATAGAGGGCAAGTGTGGGTGCCCAAGGGGCAGGATGAGGTAGGAGCTGCAGGCAGGGCAGACCAGGGCCTGGTAGGTGAAGGCACAGGGCTCAGGAATCCTTCTGTTGGACAGTTATAACTGAAGAGTAATGTGGCCTAAGTGGCGAATTAAAAGCGTGTCTGACTGCCGTGTGAGTATGGAAGGTTGTGACTGTCGCAGTGGTCTTGGCTGATGTGGCTGGACCTTGGGGAAGCAACCACTTGAAGAGGGACATGTGTGTGGTGGGTTTTGGAAGTGGAGTCAATGGGACTTGCTGATGGGTGGACGCAGGGTCTGAAGAAGGAGCAATCCCACGGAGCCCTGGAAGGGGACACACCCTGGCAGTCAAACTGTCCTGCTGAGCAGAGCACGATGGGTAGTAAAACACAGGTCATAGCAGCAGAGGGAAAATGAAAATCCCATTGTAATGCCATCCCTGCAGATGTAAAGACAAGATGATGAGTAACTCACGACCCATATGAAACGTCCGGTCGTGTGACGAAGTGCTGGGGGATATTTGGAGAGATCTCCCGCAGACCTGGGAGCACAGCCTTCTCATCCAGGACTGATGGCCATGGAGACGGAGCCCTGGGCAGCAATGTGTCCTGCACTTGGCATTGAACGGCACGTGGTCGGGGTCAGTCCCAACGTGTTCAGTGTCTTCCCTCCAACCTATGGACTCTGTTCACGCCCCAGAACTTGACCCAGAACTGTATTGTTTTCCTACATCTACCATGAATTTGCATATCTGAATATTTAACCACGGCTTCTTCATTATTTCTCTTCAGTAACATATGAATGTGGCCCCCACACACAGCCCACACTCATGTGCCCTGTAGAGAAGACGGGACCCCACCCATGCCAACTTCGCCCATTCCTCGGGGGGCATTCTAGTGCCTCCTGACTTCCCCTTCACTCCAAATCCCCCTTAAAGTGAATATGTGCACAATACCCAAAAATGACACCTGGCTTCTCCTGCTTCTCCGTTTTCTCTCTTCCTGGCTGTGATGCTTCGTGCACAGCCCACACCTTTTCCTGGAAAATGGCCTCAGCACTTGGAAGACACGGCTCTCCGGAAGCACCAGGGTTTTCCCTTCCAGGGAGGCTCAGCGCTTAGGGAGTTCTATCTCTGAGCCTCTCATCTTAATGTCCTTCAGGTGGACACCATTCCCCTTTTAGACATGAGGACACAGAGTCTCAGCGTGGTGGGAGGCTCCTTCTGGTCACACAGTGAGAACATGGCAGTGTCAGAAAAAGGAGAAAATTACTACTCTGTAGATTGTGTAACTGTATGCCTGGAAAACAAATAATATCAAAATGTAAACAAATTTAAAATACAAAATCAATACTTTTCCTATTTAAAAACCAATGACCAATTAGAAACACACAGGAAGAAAGAATTCCATTTACAAAAGAAAAAAAGTATAAAATATTTATAAATAAACTTAGGAAAATGTAGCACATATAAAAGCTTTAAAGCGTTACAAAAAGACATAAAAGAATATTTGAATAAATGGCAACAAATCTTGTTCTTACCTAAAAAGACAACTATATAAAGATGATAATTCTACCCAAAGTAATCTATATTTTCAATGCATTTCCAATTCATATAAAAACAGAATCTTCAATGTTTCCTGGAAGAGAGAGGACTTGTATAATATGACATAACGACTCTAAAAATCTTCTAGAAATATAAACATTTTTAAATAGAAAAATTTTGAATCAAGAGAAAGTTCTGAATCAGAGGAGCTGCCTTATTTGACACTGAAATATGTTGGAAAACAATAAATAAAACTGTGAAATAGAAGAGAAATCAGCATGTAAATCAATATGAAACATGTAGAATTCAGAAATGAAACTTCTAGAAATTTCAGAATGGTTAGCATGATAAAAGCACATTTCAAATCACCAGGTAAAAGGTTAATAAATTCTAAATGGTTTTGAGACAACCTGTTAGCCAATTAGATAGAAACAGGAATTCTATTTCATGCCTTACAGCAAAATAAATTCTTGTTGGAATATCAATTTAAGTATAAAAATTAAAAACTGTTAGAACAAAACCGTAAGTAATAAAAAAACAATCTTTCATTAGAGGAAGACTTTCAAAATATAAAAAAGCAAACAGTTTCTTAAAAGATTAAACTATTACATTTTATTTTATAATAATGAAAAAGTACCCTAGAGCAAAACATTTCATAGAGAGTCAAATGACAAACTGGAAAGCATATTTGCAACATAACTCATATAAGGGTCTTCTACAAATTAATAAGAAATAAATGATTGACTTGAGAAAATCAATCGGAGTATTTTGGAGTAATAAATAAAAATGACTAACAAATATTTGAAAGACATAAACTAATTCTACAACAATTTCTCCAAACTGGCGGATTGTCTTAATACCCTTCCCCCATTCCAATTGATACAGATAATAGAAAACAGATTCTGATAACTTGTCATAGACTATTCTAGAGCACAGTTTTGCAAGAAAATTTGACAATATCCATTAACACTTATAATGTCCACTCCCTGTGACCTAGCTATCACACTTCTGAGAGCATATCCCACCAGCATACTTGCAGAGGTGCTGAGGTGCAAGGATTGTTTGTGAGGGGGGTATGGAATTGCCCCAAATGACCACCATTAGAGGCCATGGGACACCAGAAAGCCATCAGGAGAAAGGGGTGGGGCTGTAGACAAATGTTCTCTCAAGACTCATTGTTAAATGGAGAAACAGATTCACTATGGTATGTGTAATGTGATGCCACCTTTGCATTAAAACAGGATGGATGGATGATGGATGGATGGATGGATGGATGGATGGATGGATGGATGGATGGATGGATAATGGATGGATGGATGGATGGATGGAAAGATGGAAGGATGGATGATGGAGATGGATGGATGGATGGATAATGGATGGATGGATGGATGGATGGATGATGGATGGATAGATGAATGGGTAGATGGGTGGATGGATGGATAATATATAGATTTCATGTAAAAATATTTGTATTCATACAAAGAAACTATCTGGATGTATATTAGAGAAACTATAAACAGTGGTCCATTTGGAGTGAGAAGGCTCAAGAAATAGAATGAAAAATATAACTCCATTTTTTGATATTTGACTCCTGACAGCTTTGAGCCTCACCTCTCTTTTCTCCTTCTGCCCCATATCTGGGTGAGCTGATAAGAAAGCCTGGGTGCTCCCTCTTTTGGCACCATTGAGACTGAAACCACATAAACCTCTGCCCGCCTGTGGGAGCCCTCAGCCTGCCCTCCTTCCACCACTGGACAGACCCACGCCAGTCTCCTTTTTCTGCTCTCGGGCCATTTTCAGACCAGCTGGGGATTCTGGTCTGCTCTCCCCAAAAGTCTCACTATGTAAAGAATCGACCTTTTCCTGCCTCTTGGTTGTGTGGTGCATTAAATCTTGACATCCACACCAGAGTTAGGGTGGTGGCCAGTCCGTTTCTCTAGGGCAGCCACAACAGGAGAGAAGGGGCATATCTACCCTTCTTGTTGTAGACTTTTTTACTTTTGTTTTTTAATTTGTTTACAATGACTAAATAACATCTTTATTATTAAAATATTGCCTTTTAACCAAAACAAATAGTAATAAAGTGGTTCTAAAAGAAAGAGTCTTGTCCTCAGCCTACTCTCAATCTTAGTGTCTGAAGGGCTTCCTTGCTGAGTGCACTGTGGCCAGCAGTGCCACAGACGGGCAGTGGTCACTCAGACGTCTCTCACCTGGACTGTCCCATGAGTCTCCTGGAAAATCTGTGCCTCACTCTCATTCAGGCTGCAGAGTTTCACCAAGTACGAGATGAGTCTGATCAACTTTTTGGCTTCAGGCACTTGGGTCGTGTAACAAGTGTGGGAAATGATTTCTAAACGCAGCAAAAATTATTAAAGCTCAATTATTCATGGTGACACTGATTATTTTCTCCACACTTCCCTCCTATCTGTCAAATCTGGGTCCCACTTTAAGATGAAATGCAGCACTCAGTCCACAGACAGCCCCAGAGGTGACAATTAATAATTAAAAACCAGTTGATGATAATTACATGATAACTTTATTGGCCAAGCTGAAACTGAAGGTGTGACGTGCTTGTGACAGGAAAACCACAGCTGAGGACCTCGCAGCATTTCCGGAAGTGGCCCACCACTTACAAACTACACATACCCAGTTTTCATCTCTTACCACCCCACAAAGGCTGTGAGTTGGGGTCTTTTTCATTAAACACACAGATGCCCACTTTAAGATCTGGGAATCACCTGATTCCTCGCACAGCTCAGGAGCCCCCTCGGCTCCTTCTGGCTTCAGACTGCAGCAGCCTGACCTGGACCAGGCGTTATGTGAATAATTAAAGGACGACAGCATTTGTCTTCGAAGCACGGCTGCTCAGTAGCAAAGGAAATGCAAGGCACTCCGTCATGTGAGAATGGCTGAGAAAGCTTCTCACCAGACTGAGACTGGAGACTGGTCAGAAGAGCTTGAGGAAATACTCCAGCATGCAGTGCATTTTTTACTTGAAAAGATGCTTCCGTTACCTGCACAGTTTATTAGAAAAGCGGTTATACTTCCTTTTCTGGGGGGAGGCGGGGTATTTTTAGGCATTTTGTTAACTTCAGAGCATGTGTTTGGCTGAGTTATGAGAGGCTCAGAGTAAAATGGAGAGAAACACAAAACAAAAGGGCAGATCTGGGCACGAACTGGTCTCCAGGAACCTAAGGTAACCCCTTCTTACAATCTCTTGTTCACTGGTGTCACAGAATTATCAAGGAAAGTTATTTGCCACTTAGCAGCAATACCTGGGGAGCTGATTTTTTAAAATAATAATCCAAACGATAGCCATCTCCTCATTCTTCTTCATTTACATCCACCTCCTTTTCTGACTGAGCCCCTCTGACCAAGAGTGCCCCATGGCCACCACTGGACACTTTGCTGTGGAATCAGCACATTTTGGTGGAAATAAGAGTAAGACAACAGTGAGGGAACCTGGGGTCTTCTACATGTGCTGGTGAACTTGGAGGGAAATAAATAAGCCCAGGACTTGAAATGTCCAGTGCAAAGAACAGGTAAAGAGTCAGAAAGCTTCTGTGGCTGAAATAAATGTGTGCTTTGTAACTAAAAGTCAAAACTTCTGCAAACCAATCTAAACTCTTATTCTACAAATAGAAAAGTGCAACACACATTGAACTCACAACCTTATGAGGGCATTATATTAAATTAAGGCCATTGATCAGGAAGGATGTGAACCCTAAAACTTGGAACAGAGACATTTGGGCAAGATCCAATGTGGTTGTTAATCTAATCCCCCGAATTCTGCCAAAATCCCTTTGACCCTAGAAGCCCTTTTCCCCTGTCTGTGGGGTCCGTCTTCTTTTGCCCAAAGAACTTGTGATGGCTCTCCTGAGATATTGACCTTCAGGGAAAGCTGATGCTCCTCAAGCCCCATGCCCACCCCACGCAATTGCCCACCTATGTCTCAAGCCCAAGCAGGCCCAGGACCACTGTGCTCAGCAGGGACAAGGTTCAGAGAGATGAGATGAATGTACACGGTGTGACCCATCAAGACACACCAAACACACCAAACGACTTGCTAATGTATGTTGACAGAAACCTATAGAATGTGGTTGGAAATGGGTCTGAGGATGTTGCGTCTAGGTACGAGGAGTATAACATGAGAATTGAAAAATTAATTGATGTGGGTGTGCCAAGCAGAAATTCTGAATTCATGGTGTGAAGGCACTGGGCATAGCCCAGAAGTTTGCTCAGTGGTTAACTGAGACTTGACCCAAAGACCATCAGCAGTAACTGGGACTGAGGGTCACAGCTCCCTGTGACACCACAGAGGAAGGTGTCCAGTGACTTAGGGAGACAGGACTGCAGGAATGTTATGTGCAATCTGCTCCCCACCCAACTAGGACACTCTGTTCAGCATGCCATTGGGAGAGCTCCCGGGGACAGATACAGGTAGGCTTCAGGGGTCATGCAGTGCCTGGTCTCTGTGAGCAGGAAAGACGGTGGAAGGCATTATCACGGAAACTACCCCTGACACAGGTGGGGTGCTGACAGCACTTCGCCCAAATGCAAGGCAAGCATGGCTACTCTCTGGTCAGCAGAAGTGGGAAGCAGAAGGGCTTGACCTGCAGACTCTGACTGTGGGAACATGCATAACTGTTCCCTTTGGAATGAAGCTGATGTGCAGCCTGCACCTGGCTTCCTTGATTTGCACATGTGGAATCACTCTGGGTGCAAGGTTTGGAAGGCAGGAGTGAAGAAGGGGCCATTACCCTCCGTGTTGAAGATAGGGCAATGGACAAATGATGTGCTTTGTGGACCCTGTCTTGTTCATGATCTCTCCTATTCTACGTCCACTCGTTGTCTTGACCTCTGGTCCTGCTGACCAAACATGTCCAGCCACATCTGACCACAAAGGGAGAGAGTGGGGAGGTGTACGTGCAGCCATTGCTGCTAACTAGCCACCACCTCTGTAGGTCCACACTTCAGCACCTGATGGTGGGTGCCATGGAATTAGACTTTTGGGGAACTTAGGATGGGATGAATGTATTTTACATGTTGGAGGGAAGTGAATAGTTGGGGCAAGGTGGTGGTCTGCAGCAGGCAGAATGCTAAGACGACCCCCATGAGTCTTGCCTTTGGGTAATCCTCTCTTCTGGAGTGGAGGTAGGACCTGTACTTTGCCTCTAACCAATGGCATACAGCAAAGGTTGTGTTATGTTAGGTAAGACCCTGATGTAGCAGAATAGAGACAGGTCCATGGGCTGGCGCTCAAGACAGGAGCTGCCATGTTGTGAGCCTGGGAGGGGTCATGTGCAGGGAACTTGTGGGGCTGCTAACAGCTGACAGCAGTCCCGTCGGCAGCCCGCAGAAGTGGGGCCCTCAGTCCTGCAACCATGAGGTACTAAATTCTGCCAACAATCAGTGAGGAGAAGACCCCATTCCCCAGAAAGGACGCAGCCAGGCTGACACCCAGACTGCAGCCTGGGGACCCTGGGCCCAGCTGTGCCCAGACTCCTGAACCTCGAAAACAGAATCGTCTGCAAGGAAAATCCAGCGAAATATATAGACATATAGTAGAATTCATTAAATTTTTCAGCAAGTTATTTGGACACAACACAAACATCAAAAATCAATACCCTTCCTATAAATCAGGAGCAATGGGTTTTAGGAAACAAAAAAGAAAAATACAATCAGATCTAAAACTATAATGGATCAGAATAAAGGCAACTAAGGGTATAAAACACTGCTGTGGAAAACACTATCCGGCATTTTTCAAAAACTGAAAAAGATAATAAATAGGGAGGTATGTCCCATTCGTGACATGGAGGGTTCAACAAGACAGAGATGATTGTTCCTAAATCGGGCTTTCATTTTAATGCAGGTGGAAACAACACAAAAATCCACAGAACTTTAAGTAGCAATTTAAAAAAATAAAAATAAAAAAAATCACCTGATTCTAAAGTTCAAATACAAAAGGAAAGATATAAGAATAATCAAAACAAAATGAAAAGGGTGAAGGTTCTCCCTGCCCACTATCAAAATGTATTTTAAATATACAGTAATTAAACCTTCTATGCTGGTGCATAAAAGGAAATATGTCAATGAAACAAAGAAAAAAACCCTAGAAATAGAAATAATCAAATAAACAACCTTGATAAATAATAGAGAAAGCATTATAAATCAATGAGAAAAAGATAGACCTTTTCATAAAAGCATCCCATATGGAAAAACAAAATAAAATTGGGTTTTTACTCCACACTATACACAAAAAAATACATTCCAGGTGGATTTTAGACCAAATGTGGAGAAATTAAACTATAACACAAAATTAGATGATAAGGAAGGATTCTTCGAGATACAAAGTATAGAAATAATGAAGGAAAAGATGAATTAAATTGACTTTTTTATATTTAAAAAAACATCTCCATGACAAAAATAAGCACTTTTTAAACAAAGTTGTAAAGAAGTGATATTTTGAGAGAAGTCATTTGCAATATACTCGTATATTGGGTTAATATCCAAAACACAAAACAAACTCTTTATAAACCAATAAGGAAAATGTAAACCTAGCCCCAAACAAGAAAACACAGGGCATCTTACTGAGAATAAGAGGAAACAATCTTTTCCCAGTGAATTGCTCCTTGAGCCCTGATATTGGTAAACACTTTCAAGTGCCACAACCAATTGTGGTGATAATGTGGGGAAGTGGGGCTCCCCACCTCTGAGGGTGGTGGGTGGTGCAGCCCCCAGGGAGTCGGGGCTGGCAGAGCAACAGACCTTAGACTTGGCAATCCCAGTTCCAGATAAGTCCCCCAAGAAAATATACGTGTCCATGCTGTCCACAGCGGCGTCCACAGCATTGCTCTGGCAGACTGAGAAAACAAGCCCCCAAAGACATGTCCGCATCCTCCCCCCACCCCCCAGAAACCTGTGAACATTGCTTTACATGGAAAGAGTGAGTAGGACCTTAAATAAGAGGGAGTTTGGAGACAGACCCATAGAGAGGTGGCCCTGCAACAACAGAGGCAGAGATTGGGGAGACTCAACCGCAAGCCCAGGAGCTCTTGGAGCCACAGAGGCTGGAGAGGTAGAAGGGACTCTCCCCTGGACCCTCTGGAGGGAGCGTTGGACTTCGGGCCTCCAGAACTGACAATGAACTCCCATTGTTTGAAGCTGCCTGGCTGTAGTACTTTGTGACCTCAGCCGGGAAAGCTAATACAGTCCCTAACGTTTACCAGTATGGGGAAGGCCAGATTCATATTTTCCTAAGCTCTCTATGCTTCATTAGAGTGGTATAACACACTGTCCGTGTTCAAGGTGCAAGTTATTCAAATGAACAATATGTGTGCACAGTAAAAGTGTACATCTGATAAAGGTATAGGAACGCGGACTCTGCACACACAAGTGGGGCAGGGCTCCGGGCAGGCGGGGACAGCCTGGCTCTGAGCCCAGTGGGGAGGACTGCCTCCATCTGTAATATCCACTTGTACAAAAAATTTAATCCAATCCAGATGTTTGTATTTGCTCATTTAAGGTGGAAAGTTTATGGTTGTTTATTATATTATCGTCTGATTTTGTCGTAGTTTAATTTCTTCCAAATTAGGAAAGTAAGAATAAATAATAGTGATAATAATTGTGCATTTACTTCCAAACTGATTCATTTATTTGCCTGCAGGATATTGAAAAACATCCCATGCAGATGTTTTAACACCAGTCTGTAGAATCCAGCTTTATAATTTTGACGATGGGAATGTTAAAAAAGGAAGTCAGCAGCATCTGCGATTGACATTTATCTCTTTAATAGTTTAAACTCCATTGCTTTTTTAATGTTCTTATAATGCATCGTTCGTTTTGTAGTTACATCTCAGAAAAATCTAATCGCGACCGCCTCCTCTCCATTTTTCTTAACTGTTTAATAATAATCCAGCCAGTCGTATATCAGAATCGAAATGGCTTCTAAAGAATGTTGTAATAAATATATGTCAGGCATATTACATAGGATTTGCTTACTTTTGATTTAAAAAGACAACATTTAATCTAGGAACTTGGAACTCAGAGTATTCATCTTGCACTTGCAGAGCTCCTAAGTAAATGCAGATCAGAGAGAAGTGGATGTCTCCGACCACACACACTCAAAATTAATCATTTGCCATTTGCCTCTTAAGTATGAGGTGCGTGTCACCATGGCACGATTGCGTGCTGGGCAAATATTGACTAACTGCTGGCAACCGTTTTGCTCCAGGCAAATGGCGCCAGCTGAGGAGTAATTGGGGTCTTGTGGGGCGAGCAGGTCCGGGCGGCAGCCACAGCCCCACGTGCAATGGGGTCCTGCATGAGAGATGAAACTTGCTTGGGTGTTTCTGCGTGAGGAGTTGCCTTCAGGTGCAGAAAGATAAGTTCAAATCCTGATGATATTTAGAGTACTTCAGTGCAAAGGGATTGGTGAGAAGCTACACTTACTGACACAGTACTTCAGTATTTTCTCCAGCGAGACCCGAGAGAGGCCTGATCGCCCCGGTCACAGGTCCCCTGCGACCTCCTTCCTAGACGTAGGTCGGGGATCGGTGCCTAGTTTTTAATCATGTAGCTGAAACATAGAATTTTTAGCGAAAGGAATCATGGGACTTCTCCGTTCTAATGCCCTTACCTGACATGAGGAAACTGAGGCCAAGAGATGAGCCCCTCGGAAGGCCTGAGACGTGTTACAGGGGCTGTGGCCGCATTACTTGATTTTGACTTAGGCAGCGTGTGCTGCCACCTCTGTCACTTCCATTGGGGGTTATTGCGATGGTGTCTTAACTGCTCCCTGCTGCCAGTTTCCTCAATTCTTACTGCAATGACAGTTGTCTTTATAAGATCAAAGTCTGAACACATCCCTTTTGTACTTACACCCTGCCTGTGGATCCAAATTCACCCCAGAATAAAGACCACAAGCCCTGTTGCCATCCAGCCTCACCTGTCCACAGCTCTGGCTGAGTTCCTGTCCGACCAGACCCGCTCAGCGCTCGAAGTGTCCCCTCTGTCCTCCTGGCTGTGGCATGTGCTGTCCCCAAGCTGGGACGCTGTTTTCCACCCCCCACACCCATCTCTCTTGTCTGTGACTACTTCATCCGGGTCCTGTCTGACTTGCTCTGGGCCTAGATATTTCCTCTGAGCCCACGGGAGCCTCAGCCCTCGCATCTGCCCAGCAGCCTGGCTTCCAGTGAGTTGTCCTCCCCACCCCTCGGTGGTGCTGCCGGGCACGGCGGCCACCCCTCCTGGCATAGAGACGGCAGTGACCAAAACTCGTCTTGAAACCACTTCCACAGTCTGGTTCTGGGTGGACCTCTCACACCAGCTGGCCCTTTTCCGGGATTAATAAACAGCTTTAGGGGCGATGAGCGCTCCTTCCTCTAGCTGCAGCTTGCTCCATCTCTGGCCATGCCTACCGGGGTGGTACCCCCCCACACACGCACTGCTATGGGTGCCATCTTCAGTGGGAGAGAAAGTGGCCAACATAGAGAGAGAGGTGGGGCCAAGAGATAGAAAGAAAGAGTCCTGATGGCCTAGTCCTGATGGCCTAGTGGTGGGGTGCCTGGACCCCACCACTGTAAGCCAGCCTTCCGTGTTTGTTTAAGCCAGTTTGGTTGGGTTTTGTCCCTGTCGGCCACAGAGTGATGACCACCGCCTTCCCCACTGCTTGCCCTCCTTTCCAACAGGCCCATTCACTGCCCCCATTCCCCAAGAGCACGTGAGCTCCCGTAGCTCTGGGACGGCTCACATTTCCTCCTGTGGTGTCTGGTACGTAAAGTGAGCAGTCAAAAAACATTTGTTGGGGAAAGGAAGAAAGAGAAAAGGAGAAAGGGATGAAGGGTGGCAGGGAGGGGAATCTAATCACCATCGCTAAAGGAAAAACCTGGAGCTGACAGCAAAGAGAACTCAGCTTTCGTCTGTCTTTTCCACTGACTCATGGGGTGTCACGACTCTACCCCAATGTATTCTTCAGTCTCCCACCAAGAGACTGGGTGGCCGCCCAGCAGGGACTCTGCCGCCGAGATGGGGTAGTGAATGTTTCCATGTGAAACATTTGGAAATCTCTAGCTTTTAAGAGATTAATATTAATAAATCTGTGGTGACTGTTATCTTTCCAATCTTAAAGTCCCAGAACAACATCTGTTGAATGAATGAATGAGTGAATGAACGAATGAGTGAATGAATGCTTAGATTTTGGGGCCCTGGAAACACGTGTCTGTACTTCACGAGATAGCCACTAGATGTCACCCTCGCTCACTTCCGCAGCCCCACCCGGGGCTGCAGGTCTCCAGGTCCTGGGTCGGGGGCTGGACCGGAAATGGAGGCGTCCTGCGTGGGAGAGGCAGCGCTCACGGGGGAGGACAGTCGGGAAACAAGATGCTAGAACTTCACTGATTTTCCCCCTTTGCTGACGCTGTTTGTTTCCCTGAAACCAAAATGAGATTTTGTGCTAGAAGTCTCTCTAGCTGATTTCATAAGCATTGCAGGCAGACAAGATAAACTGCAGAAAAGTTTAATAAAATCATAATGGAGCTTTAAAAACGCATAAACCAGACATACGATGCAGATACTTGCAGTGACTTAATGTCTCAGAGAGCACGGTTACCGGAACCAGCGGGATTTGTGGGCACGGAAAGGCAGCCCCTCGGCCTCCTGGGTCACCTGGGCCGCTGGGCAGTGCCTGGTGCCCTGCCGGTGCGCACTGCCCGGTTCCGCTGTTCCCGCCCGTGGGCGCTGCCCAGGAGCGCTCCTGAAGCAGCACGCACAAGCTGAGTTGCACACACCGTCGGGCTGGTTTAAATGCTCTTGGGCAGCATGCCCCGTCAGACCCATACCTGGGGGGACCCTGCTGTAGACAGTGCCCTCCACGTGCACAATGGTCGGCTCCTATGCTGCCAGCTTACTGCTCTTTTCAGGTGGCTGCTGTCTCTCCTTTAATGTTTGCAAATAGAGAGGAACATGGCAGCACCAGCCAGGGGGCACTTTTGTAGATTTACCCGGCTCTGCCTTAGACTGTTACACATCTGGGGCGTTGGCTGAGGCACAAAGCAGACCCCTGATAGAAGCCAGCACCTGGCTGTGCACCGCTAACAACCGTGACGACTGGTGCTCGTGCAGCCTCCAAGGCTCACAGAGAACCTTGCTGCACAGCAGCTCATTAGCCCCTCAAAGCCTTGTGAGGTGGACGGAATCACGGTCCCAGCAAACTGCCCTCCACACCACGGGAGGGCCTAGTGCAATCCACAGGAGGCTGACCTCCAAGCTGGAAGGAATCCTGCCAGCAGGAGGCCTCCGATGAAGTACACTCTTCCCAGGTCTCCCGCCCACCGGCTGCCCGCACGTGTTGGACTCGCCAGCCTCCACCAAAACCAACTGTCAGGTTACCACCGTGTCCACCATGGATGGTCTTCCAAACTGACTGGCTAGGGTCAGGTGCCCCGAGCCCCGTGAAAGCCTGGCCCTAAGAGGCGCCCTTATCCAAGTCCCTGATGAAGGATGTCATTTAACCTGTGGAAGGAGAGGGAACACGTCCCCTACATCTTCAAACCCGGGTAAGACCAATACTGATCTGAAAGAAGCGAAGAATAAAAACAAAGCCAAACAGAAGACTGAGGGGTCGGACAAGCTGGCACCTTTGCCTGGGGTTGCTGGCAAAGTGGAATTCTGTGGGGCATTGGCATAGCCTCACCTTCAACTCACAGTGCAAAGGTTCCAGATCATTCTGGGGGTCACAGGAAGCAGGTCCTAGGGTCGCAGAGCCATCCTCACAGCCCCACAGCTGGCTAGGGAGCCCCTGCCCCACCCCTGCTGCCATGCTGCTGGCTGCAGGCAATCGGAAGCCACAGAAAACCTTCCAAATCAAACCTGCCTGTAGCTTCAACACTCGGCCCAAATGAAGGCATCCTTCCCAGGCCAAGTATTCCTGTCTGAGCTTCAAACACTGAGCAACAAAAATTAATTCAATGGGAACTAGCTTGAAACCCGATCACACAGCCAAGAAATAAGCCTGCTGCTCTGAAATCAGTAACACTTAACCCAGGGCGTTTTAGCCACTCGCAGGGTGGCGGGGAAATGCCTGCCTTCTGGGACTAGTCCATGACGATCTGATGACCTGGCCATGTGGCGGCCACCCCAGAAATGAAGACGGTGATTTCCACTGGAAACAGAACCAGCCCAATGGGAGCATGTGTTTGCAGCCACCTTTCACGCTGTGTTGGGGTGAGGATAATTCCCACTTCACAGCGCTGCACTGAGCAGTGTATCTCTCTCCCTGTGTCTCTAAAATTGGTTAAAAATCCAATTTTTAAAAAAACATTATAAAAAGACGAAGTGTCTAGAAGTCCTGGAATGACAAGTAATATAGTTGTAGGTCTAACTGTGAAGCACATTATTTTAAGACCTGGCACATCCTTCCAGAATCCAAGCCATTGGGAAAGAGTGGGAGCTTACTGACGCTCCGCCTGTAAGGGCCACTCCCCTGCCCACACTCTCAGAGCTCACCTTGAAATCCAGATGAGCACTTTTCTTCCACACACCTCAGGGTGAGTGTTAGCCGTGCGAAGACGGGCCATGAGACGGGGCATGCAGAGAGTACAGAAGGGCTGGGGCAGTGCCACGAACAGGCATTTTTAATAAGACTCCACCCATACCAATAAAGGAAACACGAATTTGCGCAAGCACTGTGGAGGCTGCTTAAGCAAGTGTCCCAGTCCTCCCATGGTGGTTAATTTTATGTGTCAACTTGGCTGAGCCATGCTGCCCAGATATTGGGTCAAACACTACTCTGGATGTTTCTGTGAAGGTGTTTTTAGATGAAATTAACATTTAAATTGGTGGACTTTGAGTAGAGCAGACTGCCCTTTCTACCTTGGGTGGGCCTCGTGCAATCAGCTGAAGGTTGACCGAGCAAGAAAGAATCCTGCCAGCAGATGGCCGCGGACAAACTGCAGCTCTTTCCCTGGTTTCTCGCCCACTGGCCGCCCGCACATGTTGGACTCATCAGCCTTCACCATTACATGAGCTTAAAATAGATAGATGATTAGATAGATAATAGGTAAATGATAGATGATAGATAGGTGATAGACAGAGATGATTGATAGATGATAGATGGATAGATGATAGATAGATGGATGATGGATGGATGGATGGATGGATGGATGGATGGATGGATGGATGGATGGATAGATGATGGATGGATGGATGGATGGATGGATGGATGGATGATGGATGGATGGATGGATGGATGGTGATGGATGGATGGATGGATGGATGGATGATGGATGGATGGATGGACAGACAGACAGTGACTTCCTTCTCTGCCCAGTGTCACTTTCTCTTCTGCATTTAATGGGGTGGTGATGGGTCCCCGTACTCCCCTCCCTGGGTTGTTGTGAAAGTCTCCTTAGCAGGTATGTCGCCCTCAGAAACACACCCGCCACCATGAGGACCAGCCATTTTCAGCTGTCACTTGCATTACCATTCGCATCATCCTCAGCAAGACCTTCA
Organism: Rhinolophus hipposideros; assembly: GCF_964194185.1. Taxonomy (NCBI): domain Eukaryota; kingdom Metazoa; phylum Chordata; class Mammalia; order Chiroptera; family Rhinolophidae; genus Rhinolophus; species Rhinolophus hipposideros. The sequence goes on from NC_138053.1 coordinate 99,947,850, forward strand.
CTCGTCCTCAGCGTCGCTGGCATTGGTTCCAGGGGCCAAGAACCCTCACTTCTGCTGCCCACGTTTCAGGTCTGGGGAGACAGGAGATTGACGAGTGCACACAGAGCTCATCACAGAATTTTATCATCAGGAAAAAAAATGATAAATGAAATCAGAAGATCAATTATTCAGGCAATTAGGTGATATAAGATTATTTTAAATACAACTATAAAACAGGAAAATGCCACTATTATGTTAAATGAAACAAATGTGATATAAAATATTAACATCAGTATTGGCTAACATTTATACTGTTTATGTTTGTATTTTTATAAAGAAAAAAATAGAAGAAATTGTATTAGTGTTTACCCTAATGGAGTTGTTGTGTTCTTATTTTTATTGTTATGCTTTTTTCTAATGTCTAAATAGTTGAGAAATGCTATTTTTAAAACAAAAGTAAATGATGTACTTATAAAGGAAGGAAGGAAGGAAGGAAGGAAGGAAGGAAGGAAGGAAGGAAGGAAGGAAGGAAGGAAGGAAGGAAGGAAGGAAGGAAGGAAGGAAAAGAGAATGCAAGGACGGTTTGCAGGTGTGGTGACAGCTATTCCCATGTGGCCGGACGCCATATATCGTCCCGTGTGCTGGTGACCATCCAGTGTAAAGCAGTGTCAGTGCTTGGCTTCCACTCAGTTCCAACCCTCCCTGGGCTGAGTGTCTCTGTGCTGACGCTGCCCTTGGTGACGTTGGCAGGGAGGAAGCAGCCATAGCTTTAGAGAAGGATGTGAGTCCTCAGCTCTTGGGAGGTGAGGAAGGGGCTGTTCTTGGAGCCGATTCTGCAGGACCTTGGGGGCGTCCCAGTCGTGGGGGCAGTCATACCTCTTCCTGATGCCCATCCTCATTTTGAATTAGGTCAAGCAGAAAGTCAGGTGCTGGAGGGAGAACTAGCTGAGGTCCAGTTTCATGAAATTATTGTCTGAACATTCAGGTCAGGGAAAATGTTTCACCTCTTTCTATTCAGGGAACTGGGGGACACCCACCCAAAGTAGTGTCCTGCATATGCCCAGATGGGAGCCAATTCAACTAGGGAAAATGCAAGTAAGAGGGCGACCGGTGGGCGTGTCCAGGTGTCAGAACTGGGCCACCTCCCAAGGCTTTGCAGGATCCCAAGTGGGCTTTAGACTGAGGCTGGGACGTTCTCGGGAAGCCTTGCCTACCACTGGGATGGCACCTGCAGGGGGTTGTCACCACCCAACCCTTTCTGACTCAACCTTATGTCTCACAGGGCACTCGACCCTGGAAAGACAGGGGCATATAGGAGAAAACTCAGATCCCCAAGCAGCTATGACACTTCCGGCTGCGGTTCCCTGGCTTGGAAACAAAGAAGTGTTCTTCAACTAAGCAGCTGACACACAAACCCTGACACAACATAAAACTGCTCCAGGTACCTGTTGTAACACTTCCCGTGATTTCACTTTGTAGAAGATTAAAGAGGCAATTGCTTTCTTCTTCAGAAATAAAAGTTAATGCTGTAGCTGCCTCCAGCACCTCATTAGAGCTATGCGGTAAGAACGGTGGTTCCTAGAATAACCAGCTTACAAAGGGAAGGAGAAATTAAGACCCAAACGAACAGCCATGCAATGGAAATAAAAATGACAACGTTTCAAGCTGTTCTCGGTCGCGCGGCTATTTTGGGAAGCTGAACCTTCCAGGGCAACATGCCAATTTGACGCAGATAAACGGGCATAAGCTGTCACCAGCACCGCTGGCAGCCAACCTGCAGGCTGGCCGTCCCCTGGACGTATTCATCTACACCACAGGCCCAGTTTCCAAGCCCTACCTCAGAGGCCAGCCCCAAGTCAAAGACACATGTTACTTTAAAGGGAGAATAAAACAAAACATCCGGCCCCATCTACTCGCTGACATAAGGAGCTAGGAGAAGAAAAGGAGTGAAAACTTCCTCCCATGCCCACCCAGCGAGGAGGGCGTCCTGCCTTCCCTCACTCTTCACATGACCACACCCTGTGTCTGCAGCCCGGCTGGTGCATCAGACCAGGGTTTCTTGGCCTCGAGGCCACTGCCGACTGGGGCCAGACTCCTCCTGCTGCAGGGCTGTCCTGTACACAGTAGGATGTTTAGCAGTGTCCTTGCCTCCACCCACTAGATACCAGCAGCATCTCTCCCTTTGCTGCCCCAACTTTGACAAACAAAAATGTCTCCAAGCATTACTTTTGTCCCCTGGACAGGAGCAGGCAGAGGGCAAAGTTACTTCAGGTGAGACCCCTGTGTCCGACTAACTTAATCTAGGACCAAGCCTGTGGTGACAGAAGAAGTGACCACGTCCATCAATATACCACCTGATGTTTGAGTAAAAACTAGGCAGTGTACGTTCAAGACAAGAAAGAAAAATAAAGTGAGATAGATGACAGACAGATGGTAGATAGGTAGATAGATAGATAAATAGATAAGTGGTAGATAGATAGATGATAGATAGATAGATAGATAGATAGATAGATAGATAGATAGATGATAGATAGATAGATAGATAGATGATAGATAGATAGATAGATAGATAGATAGATAGATGATAGATAGATGATAGATAGATAGATAGATAGATAGATGATAGATAGATAGATAGATAGATAGATAGATGATAGATAGATGATAGATAGATAGATAGATAGATAGATAGATAGATAGATAGATGATAGATAGATAGATAGATAGATAGATGATAGATAGATAGATGATAGATAGATGATAGATAGATAGATAGATAGATAGATAGATAGATAGATGATAGATAGATAGATAGATAGATAGATGATAGATAGATAGATGATAGATAGATAGATAGATAGATAGATGATAGATAGATAGATAGATAGATAGATGATAGATAGATAGATGATAGATAGATAGATAGATAGATAGATAGATAGATAGATAGATGATAGATAGATAGATGATAGATAGATAGATAGATAGATGATAGATAGATGATAGATAGATAGATAGATAGATAGATGATAGATAGATAGATAGATAGATAGATAGATGATAGATAGATGATAGATAGATAGATAGATAGATAGATAGATAGATAGATGATAGATAGATAGATAGATAGATAGATGATAGATAGATAGATGATAGATAGATGATAGATAGATAGATAGATAGATAGATAGATAGATAGATGATAGATAGATAGATAGATAGATAGATGATAGATAGATAGATGATAGATAGATAGATAGATAGATAGATGATAGATAGATAGATAGATAGATAGATAGATGATAGATAGATAGATAGATAGATAGATGATAGATAGATAGATGATAGATAGATAGATAGATAGATAGATAGATAGATAGATAGATAGATAGATGATAGATAGATAGATGATAGATAGATAGATAGATAGATAGATAGATGATAGATAGATAGATAGATAGATAGATGATAGATAGATGATAGATAGATAGATGATAGATAGATAGATAGATAGATAGATAGATGATAGATAGATAGATAGATAGATAGATGATAGATAGATGATAGATAGATAGATAGATAGATAGATGATAGATAGATGATAGATAGATAGATGATAGATAGATAGATAGATAGATAGATAGATGATAGATAGATAGATAGATAGATAGATGATAGATAGATGATAGATAGATAGATAGACAGATAGATGATAGATAGATGATAGATAGATAGATAGATAGATAGATGATAGATAGATGATAGATAGATAGATGATAGATAGATAGATAGATAGATAGATAGATGATAGATAGATAGATAGATAGATAGATGATAGATAGATGATAGATAGATAGATGATAGATAGATAGATAGATAGATAGATAGATGATAGATAGATAGATAGATAGATAGATGATAGATAGATAGATAGATAGATAGATGATAGATAGATAGATGATAGATAGATAGATAGATAGATAGATAGATGATAGATAGATAGATGATAGATAGATAGATAGATAGATAGATGATAGATAGATAGATAGATAGATAGATAGATAGATGATAGATAGATGATAGATAGATAGATAGATAGATAGATGATAGATAGATAGATAGATAGATAGATGATAGATAGATGATAGATAGATAGATGATAGATAGATAGATAGATAGATAGATAGATGATAGATAGATAGATAGATAGATAGATAGATAGATGATAGATAGATAGATAGATAGATAGATGATAGATAGATGATAGATAGATAGATGATAGATAGATAGATAGATAGATAGATAGATGATAGATAGATAGATAGATAGATAGATGATAGATAGATGATAGATAGATAGATAGACAGATAGATGATAGATAGATGATAGATAGATAGATAGATAGATAGATGATAGATAGATGATAGATAGATAGATGATAGATAGATAGATAGATAGATAGATAGATGATAGATAGATAGATAGATAGATAGATGATAGATAGATGATAGATAGATAGATGATAGATAGATAGATAGATAGATAGATAGATGATAGATAGATAGATAGATAGATAGATGATAGATAGATAGATAGATAGATAGATGATAGATAGATAGATGATAGATAGATAGATAGATAGATAGATAGATGATAGATAGATAGATGATAGATAGATAGATAGATAGATAGATGATAGATAGATAGATAGATAGATAGATAGATAGATGATAGATAGATGATAGATAGATAGATAGATAGATAGATGATAGATAGATAGATAGATAGATAGATGATAGATAGATAGATGATAGATAGATAGATAGATAGATAGATAGATGATAGATAGATGATAGATAGATAGATAGATAGATAGATGATAGATAGATGATAGATAGATAGATGATAGATAGATAGATAGATAGATAGATAGATAGATAGATGATAGATAGATAGATAGATAGATAGATGATAGATAGATGATAGATAGATAGATGATAGATAGATAGATAGATAGATAGATAGATGATAGATAGATGATAGATAGATAGATGATAGATAGATAGATAGATAGATAGATAGATGATAGATAGATGATAGATAGATAGATAGATAGATAGATGATAGATAGATGATAGATAGATAGATGATAGATAGATAGATAGATAGATAGATAGATGATAGATAGATAGATAGATAGATAGATGATAGATAGATGATAGATAGATAGATGATAGATAGATAGATAGATAGATAGATAGATGATAGATAGATAGATAGATAGATAGATGATAGATAGATAGATAGATAGATAGATGATAGATAGATAGATGATAGATAGATAGATAGATAGATAGATAGATAGATAGATAGATGATAGATAGATGATAGATAGATAGATAGACAGATAGATGATAGATAGATGATAGATAGATAGATAGATAGATAGATGATAGATAGATGATAGATAGATAGATGATAGATAGATAGATAGATAGATAGATAGATGATAGATAGATAGATAGATAGATAGATGATAGATAGATAGATAGATAGATAGATGATAGATAGATAGATGATAGATAGATAGATAGATAGATAGATAGATGATAGATAGATAGATGATAGATAGATAGATAGATAGATAGATGATAGATAGATAGATAGATAGATAGATGATAGATAGATAGATAGATAGATAGATGATAGATAGATAGATAGATAGATAGATGATAGATAGATAGATAGATAGATAGATAGATGATAGATAGATAGATGATAGATAGATAGATAGATAGATGATAGATAGATAGATAGATAGATAGATAGATGATAGATAGATAGATAGATAGATAGATGATAGATAGATAGATGATAGATAGATAGATAGATAGATAGATAGATAGATAGATAGATAGATGATAGATAGATGATAGATAGATAGATAGACAGATAGATGATAGATAGATGATAGATAGATAGATAGATAGATAGATGATAGATAGATGATAGATAGATAGATAGATGATAGATAGATAGATAGATAGATAGATGATAGATAGATAGATAGATAGATAGATGATAGATAGATAGATAGATAGATAGATGATAGATAGATGATAGATAGATAGATGATAGATAGATAGATAGATAGATAGATGATAGATAGATAGATAGATAGATAGATAGATGATAGATAGATAGATGATAGATAGATAGATAGATAGATAGATGATAGATAGATAGATAGATAGATAGATAGATGATAGATAGATAGATAGATAGATAGATGATAGATAGATGATAGATAGATAGATGATAGATAGATAGATAGATAGATAGATAGATAGATGATAGATAGATAGATAGATAGATAGATGATAGATAGATAGATAGATAGATAGATGATAGATAGATAGATAGATAGATAGATAGATGATAGATAGATAGATAGATAGATAGATGATAGATAGATAGATAGATAGATAGATGATAGATAGATAGATAGATAGATAGATGATAGATAGATGATAGATAGATAGATGATAGATAGATAGATAGATAGATAGATGATAGATAGATAGATAGATAGATAGATAGATGATAGATAGATAGATGATAGATAGATAGATAGATAGATAGATGATAGATAGATAGATAGATAGATAGATAGATGATAGATAGATAGATAGATAGATAGATGATAGATAGATGATAGATAGATAGATGATAGATAGATAGATAGATAGATAGATAGATGATAGATAGATAGATAGATAGATAGATGATAGATAGATAGATAGATAGATAGATGATAGATAGATAGATAGATAGATAGATAGATGATAGATAGATAGATGATAGATAGATAGATAGATAGATAGATGATAGATAGATAGATAGATAGATAGATGATAGATAGATAGATAGATAGATAGATGATAGATAGATAGATGATAGATAGATAGATAGATAGATAGATAGATGATAGATAGATAGATAGATAGATAGATGATAGATAGATAGATAGATAGATAGATGATAGATAGATAGATAGATAGATAGATAGATGATAGATAGATAGATAGATAGATAGATGATAGATAGATAGATAGATAGATAGATGATAGATAGATAGATAGATAGATAGATGATAGATAGATAGATAGATGATAGATAGATAGATAGATAGATAGATAGGTGACAGATAATGAATAGATAGATGAATAGATGAGTAGACACATAGATAGATTATGGAAAAATGATAGTTAAAATTTTTTAAAGCTAATAATGATATAAAAAGAAATAAAAGTTATTTTTATTATTCCCTTTATATACTTGGGAATCTAGGTTCATATTGAAACTTGAAGAAAATCTTTGTGACTTGATGCTTCATTTTGGCACTGACTTATACCCTTCCTTCCAGGAAGCTCAAAATGTCTAGGAAATGTCCGGTAGACAATCCAGGAACATGAAAGTCAGCACTGCTCACTACATGAAACGTCCTGGGAGAGACAAGCGTTGGTGCCCCGCCGCCCTCCTCCTTCCAGGCCAGCTGGATCCCGAGTTGGTCGGGAGGCCTCCTGAGGTCAGCAGTGAAGCATGTTCTCTCCTCCCTCTCCCACAGGTCCCAGTGACTTCCGCCACCTCGCACAGCGTTGGGCTCCTAACCCCGCCAGAACGATCCAGTCAGCAGTGCCTTCTGACCCACCGTGCTCCCCAAACCAGCCATGGCCCGCGGTTTCATCAGTCCACCCGAGTCCACTGCCATCGACTTTTTACAATGCCAGGCTTCGCAGAGCACCCTCACTGTTCAGAGTAACGTCCCGTCCCCTCCCCAACGGCTTCACCCTGCCATGTCTATACTGGAAATATTAGCAAAATGCAACGCAATGGTGCCTCCTCCAGAAGTACTGGGTGCACGTGATGACGTCCCGAAATGACATGGGGAATCAGGCACTGCAGAACCAGGGGGAGAGCAAGCATCAGTCCCACGTGCCGGACCCCGGATGGCGGGAAGGTGACAAACGGAAGAGCCGGCGTCTTACATTCGTGTTAAATACAATTCTTTGTGACTAGCAAAAAAAAGGGGGACACGATGAAGGATTATCAGCACATCCTCCACAAAAGTAATCTACATGTGTTTATTTAATAAACAGAAGATGGCTTTATTATCCACATTTGATTTCCATATGCACCCATTTCCTTATCTGTCACTTGTATCTAAGCAGGACGCTTTATACGAATCTGAAAATGAAAAATTCAGCTCAGGGCACGGGAAACTCATTTAATGTCGAGAGCAGTCAAAATCAAGATTTCTTTATTTGTCGTAACAACGCTGTTAAATCAGAAAATGACTCTCCCTTTCTGCATGTCCTTCTTCCTTCACAATTCAGCTGTTTGATCATAAATTGTCGAGTGCAGTGACTTGTCTCCTCCACTTTCCACACTGGCCAAGACAGATTAAAAACTCCGGCACACCACCGACCAGTCTCGGCATACCATTAGCATATATATGAGATTCGAGACATTTTCTAATATTCTCCAGCAGAACTCATCTGTCACCAGGTGATGAATTATAAAAACTCTTAGCTTCTTTAGGAAATCGAGGTGGCAGAGGTGGGGGGTGGGCAGGGAGGCCTGGGGATCCACCTTTTCTTTCCCACCCTGTGCCCGGCCAAAGGTTCAAGGTCTGTGTCGGCTTCACTGAGAATGCGTGCAAGACCTGCTGGTGCCAATGCAGGGACCCCACCCAGGACCGGGCCTCTGTGACATGGTCCCCCCTAAAGGAAGAACTGGGCTCACATCATGATGTCTTAGAAAGGAAGGCTTTTGCTTCAAAAATGGGTGCCTCCCGGGGTTAATAAAACTTGAAAGTGCAAATTCAAGGCTTCAGCAGTGGATCCAGTGAGACGTGGATTGTGCCCACTGGTTATTTGGCCACCAAAGCAGTCAGGGTATCGGGGGTGTTGGTTGGTGTGTGTTTCCTTTCATTTCCTGGGACTCTGTCCCCGCAGTCGAGACACATCCACACATTGTCAACACCCAGTGGAATTTGGGGGATGAACTTGAAAACCGTGTCAAGCACATTTTGTTTTTAGGATGGCAATTCCAAACAACAGGTTTGATTCTTTTTCCCTGAAGTTGATGGAAAGGCTTGGAATGTCCTGTCTTATTCCATTCCAGGGGCTCCAGCCAAACACCCCAGATGGGGGCTAATACACAGCACAAGTTCATTGCTCACGGTGCTGGAGGCTGGAACTCAAGCTCAGGGTCCCAGCATGCTCGGGGGCGCCGTCTTCCTGCGTCAAGGTGGCAGACTTCTCTCTGTGTCTTCACATGGCGGGAGGAGAGAGGGAGCTCTGTGGGGTCCCTCTTAGAAGAGCACTGATCCCATCAGGGAGCCCCACCTTCACGACCCAATCACCCTCACAAAGCTCAACTCCCAACACCATCACCTTGAGCTTGGCGTTCAACGTGGGACTCGGGAGGGTGACATAGCTAGTCAATAACCAAATGGTTATTTGACTTCATGCCAGAAACATTTAGAATTTGTATTACGCAAGTTGCTGAAACTGAATAAACTAAGATTCAAGCCTGGGAACCTCTGTGGGGGGTTTTATGGATGGGAACCTAGGATATCCTTTAGTGGGATGCTGAAGACAGCACATGGCCGACACTGGGTCCCACCCTCACACGCTGCTCCAAGAGATGGTGTGAGGAGGGTCACGGCAGCCTCTGCCCACGCTGGCATGGGGCATGAGTGGATAGCTCACTCAGGTGCAGAGGGCACACTTGTAGCAAACAGTGTGGATGCCCCAAAGGGTATGAGCATGTGCTCACTCACGCACAGATGAGCAGGCACGTGGGCAGTGCCATGCAGGGCGTGTGTCTGAGCACAGAGGGCAGTTCTGTTGACTAGTTTTTCAGCAGCACCTCTGGCAGCATCCAGCAGGGAACGAGGGTCCAATGAGCGTTTGTTGCAATAAAATGGAAAGTGAGACCGATTCACGAGTAGCAGTAAATGATCCAAGGTCAGTAATAACCCCTAGAGAGATGTGAATTGACTAAGGCTGTCACTTGATTGACTTGGTCCCATCCTGGCATCTGAATGAGGCGACTTGAGATCTGGCTGGTGAGCTGCACGCTCCCCCAACACTGACTGACCTGTTTCCACTGATAGTACAGCTGTTGCTGGCACCATCTCCTCCTGCTTCTTTTCAATGTCATTTATGAACTGAAATCTAATTCCAAGGGATCCTGGGTGACCTGAGGAGAAAAGTGGGTATTTTCCCAACTTACGTGGGGAAGGCAAGGCTTGTTAACGTGGCTCTCACTGTCGGGATCGCAGCAGAGCAGCCCCACCCAAGGGCGGCACAGTGTGGTCTCTGATTTGGGGGGTCTCCAGGCCTCCAGGAAGGGCACCAGCACCCTGGGCTCCCCTCCTGCCCCCCACCCACCAACATCAGGAGCTGGCCCAGCTCCCACAGTGAGGCCTCTGTGTTGTATCCAGTGCCGACCTCAGACAAGCCCACTCAGAATCCCGCCTGAGCCAACAAAACGTGAGCCTGCACCAGCCACCAGATGACCACACAGCCCAACGCCAGTGACCTGTGGAAGCAGCCTCCTCACCAGTCGCGGCTCGGAGTGGCCCTGGAGCAGTGGCCACAGGGGCCCTCACAGAGGAGGTGACACTTTAGCAGAGGAAGCAGGAAAGGGACATTAGGAGGGGTGAGGAAGGGCCTTGGGTGAGAGCCTGCTGGGCAGAGTCCAAAACCAGCAAGGCGCCACTGTGGCCATAGGAGGGGCCGAGAAAGTGAGCAAAACCGCGGTGTGGGTGGACAGCGAGGGGGTGCAGAGTGGAGGACGCAGACACGCTGGGCGAGCACGTGGTTCCCAGCCCTCCAGGCAGCACCTCCCCGCATGTGACATGTGTGGTGACAGGATCACCTGGCTGCGTGGTGGGGCACAGAGGCCAGGCTGTCACGCTCTGCAGCTCTCCAGGGAGTGATGATGTGCTTGGACGGGGGAAAAGCTGCAGCTGGGGACCGTCGTCAAGGTGGGCCTGGAAGGGCTGCTGTCAGATCGCATGTGGGGTCTGGAGATGAGGAGACACACGTCTAGTTCCCAGTTGGGACTTGAGCACTTGGGCGGAAAGCTCTGCGGGGTGCAGAGAAGGGGATTTGGGGGCCCAGGAGAAGGCGCAGGAGGCAGATGAGCCATCGCATCTGCACAGGTGCTGTTTGCAGTTCGGCGTGTGGGAGGGGGTCACTGTGCAAAGGCGGTGATGGGTCTGCAGTTGGGGAGGGCGCCCAGCACCGCTTATGCAAGTCAGGATTCGTCTGCACTGGGGTTCTTGACCAGGGCTGAGACCAGTGCGGGGGAGGACCGGGACTAGAGGCTGGGTGGGGAGCCCCGTCAGCCGGGCCTTAGTCTCCCTCAACACACTGGGCAGTTTCCTTGGCTCCTGTGCTCTGCCCTCCCGCCCCAGAAAGCCGCGGGGTCAAGGTTTTGGTTTGTCTCCTGCGTGGTACTGGACACACAGAGGGAAGTTCAGAAACGCCTGCTGCACGCACTGATGAGTGCGAGGGGCAGTCTGGAGGCCAGCGCTGAGCTGCCGCAGGTGGAGTGGGGACTCAGAGGCCAGTGGGGCAGCCACGCAGCAGTGAGGTTGGGAGAGCAAGCTTGAGCAAGAGGCTCCGAGACAGGAATGGGAGACGACAGAGCTCTGCTGGGAACAGAAGCAGAGTGGTAGGTGGGATGGAGAGATGCCCGCTGTTTCCGCTGGGAACCAGAAGGAAAAACGGTGTGAAAACCAGGCTCCTGCACAGGAAAGGTCCAGTGAGAAGTCACGAGTGGAGGGACTGGGAGGAGAACAGCTCTTATCAAGGGCACATCCGCCGCCGCTGCAACGTGTGGCATGTGACTGTGAGGCACCATGTGAGCACCTGGTGTCACGTGACAACCGTATTTTAAACTTCAGCTAGGCCAGCCCAGATTCACCAGGTGAGAAAAATAAAGTATCTGGTGAGGGAAGGGGGACTGAAAAGTCACACTGCAAAAGGGCCTGGATGCAGGGATAGGATAAACGGTCATTTTGGTATTCAGTCAACACATTCCCTTAGCTCATCTCTCCGACACTACGGGGCCACCCACCCTGGTGGCTCAAGTCCACTGCCCTCTGTCATAGCCATTTGGTACCCAGAGACTCCTGCAGCCAGCCCTGCCCACCTATGGAAATGCAATTACCCAGCTACTGCCCTCTGTGGCCTCACATGCTGTCCTGGCCTACCGCCCCTCTTTAGCGCCCTCTGGGCACTGTCTGTGTTCAAGCTCATCCCCGAAGTCTGGAGGTTGCACTTCTGATTCTAAGAACCCTCTTTCTCAATGCAGTTCAAACACCTGCAATTCCAGAGATCAGCCAGAGGGAGGTGCCATCATCCCATTAAGAGAGTCTCAATCCCTACAGGCCCCTGGTGTGGCTCCAGGCTCAGGGAGCAGTCCCTCCCCCACAGGCAGAACGCCAGACTGTGGTCCACTTAGGCAGAGGCCTGCCCACCTGCTCCCGGCAAGCTTGCCTTCTCTTTGGTGTTTGGATTGGGGGGATAGGCAGATAGGCTGTGTTTCTTTGGATGAGTCCCCCGATTTTACGATGGCCTCACAAGCATGTTTCTGTCTTGCTCCTGCTCACCTAAAAACTTATGGAACACACTAAACTTACATGAAGATGCCACCTTCCCAGCTAAACTTCTTCCGTATGTGGCAAAAAGGAAACGTTGTATCTTGCTCTCTTCTGCTAGGGAAAGCCAAGTCCAATCGTCCCAACGCTGGACTGTCATAGACCTCCAAACACTCAAGGGGTCCTCTCATAAAATGCTGCTTTATGCCACCCCCTTCTATGGCTCATTCAAGCCAGTTTTTCTTTGATGGGTCTGCTTGGTATACGGAACAATCAAAATATTGAAAGATAATGGATTATTTCCTTTTAAAAATGACTGCTTGCTATAAACTAAATACAGTTCAAGGAAAAACAATGAACTCATTGATTAGATGGAATGGGCTGTCCAAGGGCCTCAGTCGATATTCAGATAGGCCGGCACTCAGGGGATTCAGCTTTATGACATACTTCATGCCCTCTTTCTAAAACTTGACCTCCTTTTCTTTTTTTTTTTGGCTTTCAGGCACGATGGATAGAGCCAGTTATTACTGTTTTTATCACCCTGACACAAAGCAGGTGCTGCTCACACCCATTACTGTCCCTGAGGGTAGTAAAACTCTCAGAATTGAAAGGGAAACTTCCATACAAAAGTGCTGTGCAGAAAGCAATGTCTGGGGAGCATTTTAGCAGGCTAAGCGCTTTAGAGTCCATATATTTGCCATTGAATTATGTTTTTCTTCTCACAATGATTTGCGGGTGTTGAAAAACATCACTGTTAAAAAAAAAAATCAAAGGAGACAAAGGAAATGAATAAAGCCCCTGCTCAGAGGGGGAAAGCCGAAGAATCTGCGTGGAGAAAGCTGCCAATAGGGAGATTTCATGCTTTTGTTAATTAAACGAACAAAGGGGGAAAAAAACAGTGCAGCAGGCTGTATCCTCCATAACAGCTTCCGCTAATAAAAAGTAATAGACAATTTCCTACACTCAGTCCTTCTGAATACCATTAGAGCAGGTAATGGGGTTTGGGGACTAGAAGCCCTCGCCGGCTGTCAGAGGAGGCGTGCCCCACCTTCTTCCTGTCCTTTCATTAAATGACTAAGTGCAGCCGCCTGTGTCCTATCTCTCCCTCTTGCAACTATTGGATTGTATTATTTTACATTTTGATTGAAATGATGTCACAGCCAGATAAAAGCCGGGCCCACACTGTAATTGAATGGGCCAAGTTGTTTATTCTGGTGAACTACAGCAGGGCTGCACTTGTCCTAACACTGCACACAGAAAGGGCCTCTCTTGTTTAACACGCCGCCAATTAGATCTATTAACAAAGAAGGTATCGAACTGGGGGGTCGAGGGCCTGGAGCTGGAGTTTCAGGGGGCAAAAATTGGAAAAAAAAATTAAATGAGAAGAGACACCATCTGCCAAACTTTCCAAGTGTGACTGGAAGTTTCAATAAATGCATTTTGCATGGTGTCAGTGCCAGATGCAAACCGCTTTGATGGACACGGGCTAAGTGATGGCTGATGGGAGTGGCTGTGCTCGGGAGACGCGGTTATGCTCCCTTCCTAAATGTCACACCCATGTTCTCATGTGCAGCCCTCGTTTCATTTGTAGAGTGAATTCTCACTTTGTATGTAAACTAGAAGTAATGTAACCTCTATAGTAATGATGAAGATGGGAGAAATCATTAGATCTGTTTATTTTCGAACTATTATTTTTTCATATTTGATGAAATTTACAGACCAAATGAGAAAAGATGTCATGTGCAAACTTTGATCTCAACAATATATGTTATACATAGTTTACATTTTATATTAGGTGGGCTCTCATATTCATGTAATTACATTAATAGGAAACAATGTATTAAGGAAAAGGACATTTGTATGACTGGCATTTATTCTGAGTGAGCATGAATTTAAAGTACAGTATTAAGCGAGCTGTATCAGTGGGACAAAGGACAACGTACGTGGAAGACAATTGGCAACACCTCTCAACACAACTTTCTTTTTTAATCACTTTGCTGGTCCCCAGAACCCTTCCTTTATCTACAATAGCTGTGATGATGCTTTTCCTCAGGAGCAGCAGCACCTCTCACACCTGCAGAATTACACACACACTAAACAAAGGGCGACCGCGTTCATCTGTACTAACAAGTGAAATCGCTTTTAATCCTATGCATTGCAAGACAGTGATCAAACCTAGTTGTAAGCCTAGGTAAATGGAACACGTAAGAAAGAAAGAAGAAAAGGGCAAAGCAGTGTCTTGCACAATGTGAATTTCCTCAGGTTTTCATGTTTCTTGGTCTTAGACCCCCGATTCTCCCTGTACACTTTCTTGGTGACACTTCAGTCCTTCTCATCAGGCCATCAGTGCCATCCCACCAAAGTCCTGCAGGCGTGGCAATGCAGAAGTGCCTTCTGGCAAATCCCTGTGCAGTTTCATCATGGGTTCTGTTCACTTCATGTGGTCAAATATTTAAAATTATATGTTAAAGTCACCTTCATTGTCACTCTCAAGCAGCTTAGTCATGTTATTTGTTATAAATGGAAACTGTTTAGCATTTAGTTCACTTCCTAGTTCACCTAACCAGCAAGCTGAACTAATACTGGTTAACTGTAGACCTAAAAGCAGTTTATAAATCTTTACTACTCTTTGTCCTGATTTTTCTGCATGGTTGGCTTGCACCTTGGAAAACTTAGGGTCATAGAATTCAAAATTCAGAGACTCCCACCTCCAAAGTATCATTCTCCTAAAAATACATAGTTTATCTTAACCTTGATGCTTTTCCCCTGAAAAGTCGACTAGGCAGGATGCATGTCCTTCAGTAAGTGAAAGGACCATAACCTGTGGTCCACGCAGACAATGGAGTGTTATTCAGACTCAAAGAAATGAGCTCTCAGCCACAAAGACACGGAGGAAACTTAAACGCCTATTACTAAGTGAAAGAAGCCCATCTGAGAAGGCTGTGTACTGCAGAATTCCAATGCCTTGACCTTCTGAAAAAGGCAAAGCTATGTAGACAGGAAAAGGACCCGTGGTTGCCTGGGGTTGGGGGTGGGGTGAACAGGTGAAGCACAGGATTTTCAGGGCAGTGAAAACAGTCTGTATGAAACGATGAGGGTGGAGACAGGACGTTTGTCAAAACCCATAGAATGTACCGAGAGTGAAAACTAATGGAACTTCAGTTCATGGTATTGTACCGATATTGGTCCATTCGTTGTAACAACTGTACTAAACTAATGCAAAATGTCAATAATAGGGAAAGCTGGGGCAGGGGATGGAGACATGTGCAAGCTCTGTATTTTCTGCTAAGTTTTCTGTAAACCTAAAACTGTTCTAAAAAATAAAATCAATTAATTTCTTTTAAATGCAGAATTAATCTTAACCGAAAGCTTTACACCAAAAACCAGGATGCATTTCCCCCAACCCAAAACACACTGTGGTGCCAGGCAGGTACCTTGGGGAGCCCCACACCTATGGCAGCGTCTCTCCTTCATCTGTGGTATCTCTTCCACAACAAGAGCCCTCAGTACTCCTGGTGAATCAGACTAACCCTGGAACCTGTGTCACGTCTTCCTCTCTCCCCTGGAAATGGGAGGAAAGCCAGACTCAGCCCGACTCTTGTGCCCCATGTCGGAACCACAGGCAGGGCTGTGGAGATGCTGCCCCTCCCACAGGCAGCAGCACCCCATTGTGAAGGTGGGACGCTGGGTGGGACGGCCCTTTAGGCATTCCCCCTGTTTTCTGTCCAGAGATTAATAAGTTACCCTGGAAAATATGTCCACAGCACCCACGGGCATTTTACTAATTTAAATTGTGAGGAAAACATCATAACAATGTGATTTTAGTCTTAATTTGATTTTAGTCTCTTGTGAAATCTATATTAAAGGAAACATGCAGATATGTTAAAATGCTACCTGCCTACACAAATTGTTTTTCAGTTAAGAAGCACCAAGAGCCACAGAAAGAACAATGTTGAGTCAGCATGTATTTCTACCTTCCTGGCACCTGCTGTCCTATTAACAGTCCAGTTGCTGGGATACCCAGTCGCCAATGGAAATATCCCAGCCCCCCCTGTACCCCTCACCCGGCTTGTTCGTTTGGATTCATGCCCCACAACTCTTTTCCCCTTGTGGGACACAGTCTCCTTTCACTTCCCATCCCATAGCCTCATCTGTCTTCACTTTCCTACATATGGAGCTGGGCTGATGGCCCCTGCCCTGCTCAGAGACCCTGGGGCAGCTGGGGTCACTTGTAGGAATGCCACCATGACAAGTCCCCAGCCAGGGAAGTCTCCTTATCCTCCCAGCCTAAGCGTCCTTTTTGCAATGAGACACTGGGTGCCCTGGTGGAAATCCCATCCACCCAGCAAGTAATGCCAGCAGGGGCCAGTGGGAGCCCAGCTACACTGGCTATACCAAGCTGACCAAATAGTATGACAAAGGCCAAACAACTAAGCTGTCCCCAGAGCCACAGCCCACAAAGGGAGGCCAGGACCAGTGTGCTACCCCCAAACAGGATGGCTACACACTAAAATAGAAATCTTAAAAAGGACCCAGTACCTCCTAGCGTAACAAACAGAATGTCTGGGGTATAGTAGAAAATCACCTGTGATACCAAGAAACAAACAATCAAAACTGGAATGAAAAATACAATTAACCAATGACAACACTGACGATGCAGATGGCAGAATTATCTGACAAGGATTTTAAAGCAGCGGTCATAGAAATACAAAAATTCTTCAACAATCAATTACAAATTGCCTTGAAACAAATTAAGGAAAATCACAATAAAGAAATAGATGTTGTAAAGAAAAACCAAATGGAAGTATTAGAACTGAAAGATCCAATCCATGAAATATTGCCTGGATTGACTCAGTTGTAGATTGGACAGAAAAGGAAATAAACAGTGAACTTGAGAAATAATCAATAGAATTTACCCAACTTGAACAACAGAAAGAAGATAAACTGGGGGAAAAATACAGAGATCCTCATGGACCTGGGATAATAACAAAGGTTCCATCCATATCATTGGAGCCTAGAAGGGACAGGAAAAAGAAAATTTGGCTTAAAAAAGTATTTGACTAGCAACTGAAAGATCATTGCTGTTGAATGTAAATTTCATTCATTGCTGTTGAATGTAAATTTAGTCCACCACTTTGGAAAATTGGCGGGAAAGTTAAGCATATGCCTACTCCCCTATGTCCCAGCAATTCCACTCTTACTGTGTTTCCCCAAAAATAAGACCTACTCTCACCATCTGCTCTCGTGCATCTTTTTGTTTTATTAATGGTTTCCTTTGCTGTGAAAAACTTTTTAGTTTGATGTAATCTCACGTGTTTATTTTTTCTCTTACTTCCCTCTTGCGAGGGGATATATCAGTGAAAATCTTACTCCGGGTAATGTCTGTGAAGTTACTTCCTATATTTTCTTCTAGGTATTTTATGGTTTCATATCTTACATTTAAGTCTTTAAGCCATTTTGAATTTATTTTTGTATATGGTGTAAGGAGGTGGTCCGGCTTCATTTTTTTGCATGTGTCTGTCCAGGTTTCCCAGCACCATTTATTGAATAGAATGTCTTTACTCCACTGTAAATTCTTGCTTCCATTGTCGTAGATTAGATGGCCATATAGGCATGGATTTATTTCTGGACTCTCTATTCTGTTCCATCGATCTATGTACCTGTTTTTATGCCAGTACCATGCTGTTTTGATTACTGTAGCCTTGTAGTATAATTTGAAGTCAGGTATTGTTATACCTCCCACTTTGCCCTTATTTCTCAAGATTGCTGAGGCTATCTGGGATCTTTTATGGTCCCATATAAATTTTAGGATTATATGTTCTATTTCTGTGAAAAACATCGTTGGTAGTTTGATAGGAATTGTGTTGAATATGTATGTTGCCTCAGGCAGTATGGACATTTTAACTATATTAATTTTTCCTATCCATGAAAATGATATGTGTTTCCATCTATTTATATCTTCTTTAATTTCTTTCTTCAGTGTCTTATAATTTTCTGAGTACAGATCTTTTACTTCTTTGGTTAAACTTATTCCCAGGTATTTTATAGTCTTTGGAGCAATTGTAAATGGGATTTTTTTTTTAATTTCTCCTTCTGATATTTTATCATTGGTATATACAAATGCAACTGATTTCTGAATATTAATTTTGTATCCTACTACTTTACTAAATTCATCTATCAGTTCTAATAGTTTCTTGGTGGAGTCTTTAGGGTTCTCTCTGTATAGTATCATATCATCTGCATATAGTGATAATTTTACTTCCTCCTTACTGATTTGGATGCCTTTTTTTTCTTTTTCTTGTCTGATTGCTGTGGCTAGAACTTCCAGCACTATGTTGAATAGAAGTGGAGAAAGTGGGCAACCTTGTCTTGTTCCTGATCTTAGGGGGAATGGTTTTAGCTTTTCCCCATTGAGTATGATGTTAGCTGTGGGTTTGTCACATATGGCCTTTATTATGTTGAGATATGATCCCTCTATTCCCACTTTCTTAAGGTTTTTATCATAAATGGCTGCTGGATTTTATCAAATGCTTTTTCTGCATCTATTGAAATGATCATGTGATTTTTATTTTTCATTTTGTTAATGTGGTGTATCACATTAATAGATTTGCGGATGTTGAACCACGCTTGCATACCAGGGACGAATCCCACTTGATCATGGTGTATGATCTTTTTAATGTATTGCTGAATTCTGTTCGCTAATATTTTGTTGAGGATTTTTGCATCTATGTTCATTAGAGATATCAGCCTGTACTTTTCTTTTTTTGTGGTGTCTTAGTCTGATTTTGGGATCAGGGTGATAGTGGCTTCGTAAAAAGTGTTTGGGAGTCTTCCCTCCTGGATTTTTTGGAAGAGCTTGAGAATAGGTGATAATTCTTTTTTGAACATTTTGTAAAATTCACCTGTAAAGCCACCTGCTTTTGTTTGTTGGGAGATTGTTGATTACTGATTCAATTTCCCTGGTGGTAATCAGACTGTGCAGGCTTTCTGTTTCTTCTTGAGTTAGCCTTGGAAGGTTGTACGCCTCTAGAAAATTGTCCATTTCTTCCAGATTATCAAATTTGTTGGCATATAGTTGCTCATAGTAATTTCTTACAATTTTTTGTATTTCTGCGGTGTCTGTTGTCACTTCTCCTCTTTCATTTCTGATTTTATTAATTTGGGTCCTCTCTCTCCTTTTTTTAATGAGTCTGGCTAAAGGTTTGTCAATTTTGTTTATCTTCTCTAAGAACCAACTCTTGGATTTATTGATCTTTTGAATTGTTTTTCTGGTTTCTATTTCATTTATTTCCGCTCTGATCTTTATTATCGCCTTCCTTGTGCTCCCTTTGGGCTTATTTTGCTGTTCTTTTTCCAGATCCCTTAAGTGTGAAGATAAACTGTCAATTAGTGATGTTTCTTGTTTCTTTAGGTAGGCCTGCAGTGCTATGAACTTCCCTCTTAGGACTGCTTTCGCAGCATCCCATAGATTTTGGGTCGTCGTGTTCTCATTCTCATTTGTCTCGAGATATCTTTTGATTTCTTCCTTGATCTCCTGCTTGACCCAATCATTATTTAGTAATAAGTTATTCAGCCTCCATGAATTGGTGTGTTTTCCAGTTTTTTTCCGTAGTTCATTTCTAATTTCACAGCACTGTGATCAGAGAAGACAATTGGTATGATCTCAATTTTCTTAAATTTATCAAGACTTGTTTTGTGGCCTCACATATGGTCTATCTTGGAAAATGTTCCATGTGTGCTTGAGAAAAATATGTATTTTGCAGCATTGGGGTGAAATGCTCTGAAAATATCAATTAATTCCAAGTGGTCCAATGTATCATTTAAGGCTGTTGTTTCCATATTGATTCTCTGTCTGGAAGACCTGTCCCTTGTTGTCAGAGGTGTGTTGAAGTCCCCTACTATGATAGTGTTGCTGTTGATCTCTGTCTTTATGTTCATCAGTACCTGTTTTATATTTTTAGGTGCTCCTATGTTGGGTGCATAGATGTTTACTAGGGTTATGTCCTCTTGTCAGATCGATCCCTTTATTATTATATAGTGCCCATCTTTGTCTTTTAATATGTTCTTCATTTTAAAGTCTATTTTCTCAGATATAAGTATTGCAACTCCAGCTTTTTTCTCGCTTCCATTTGCATGAAATATCTTACTCCAACCCTTCACTTTCAGCCTGTGTGTGTCGTTTGACCTGAGGTGAGTCTCTTGTATACAGCATATACAAGGGTCTTGCTTTCTTATCCACTCTGCCACCCTATGTCTCTTTATTGGAGTATTTAATCCATTTACATTTAAAGTGATTATTGATAGGTACATAGTTATTGCCATTTTTAAATTCGTAGTTACATTGTTTTCATCTTTCTTCTATTTACAAAAGTCCTTTTAGTATTTCTTGCAATGCTGGCTTGGCGATAATAAATTCCTTTAGCTTATTCTTTTCTGGGAAGCTCTTTATCTCTCCATCAACTTTAAATGATAGCCTTGCTGGATAAAGCAATCTAGGTTGTAGGCCTGTGTTTTCCATCACTTTGAGTATTTCCTGCCACTCCCTCCTGGCCTTCAGTGTTTCTGTAGAAAAGTCATTTGATAGTCTTATGGGAGCTGCCTTGTATGTAACCCTCTGTCTTTCTCTTGCTGCTTTCAGGATTCTCTCTTTGTCTTCAAGCTTTGCCATTTTAACTATAATGTGTCTTGGTGTGGGCCTGTTTGGGTTTATCCTGGTTGGAACCCTCTGCACTTCCTGGGCTTGTATGTTGGTTTCCTTCATCAGGTTAGGGAAGTTTTCGGACATTATTACTTCAAATATATTTTCAATCCCTTGCTTCCTCTCTTCACCTTCTGGTATTCCTATGATGTGCATGTTGTTGTGCTTGATGTTATCCCAGAGGTCTCTTAAACCATTTTCATTGTTTTTTATTCCTTTTTCTTTCTGTTGTTCTGTTTGGGTGATCTCCGCTAACTTGTCTTCTAAGTCGCTGATTCGATCCTCTGCTTCATCTAACCTGCTGGTAATTCCTTCAAGTAAGTTCTTAATTTCAGTAATTGTGTTCTTTAGTTCTAACTGGTTGTTCATTATGATTCTACATCCTTCTTCATGTTGTCTCTAAGCTCCTTAAACATTCTTATCACCAGTGTTCTGAACTCTGTCTCTGATAGGTTGGTTACCTCTGTTTCATTTGGTTCCAATTCTGGAGGTTTCTTCTGTTCTTTTATTTGGGACATGTTTCTTTGTTTCCCCATTCTGACTGACTCTCTGTGTTTGTTGATGTATTATGTAGATCCCCTAGAGTTCTTAGTTCTTGCTGGGTTATCTTATGTAGTATGTGTCCTTTATATTTGACTTGCACTACTTTGTTCTTCTCCTCTGCATGTGCTCCAAAGGTGACTCTTGTGTTGTGTATGTTGTCCTGTTTAAGAAGATCTTTAATTGCTTTTTGCTTGTGAGTAGGTGGGGTTAACTCCTAGGCTGACTAGTTGTGAGACTTGGCTCTGCCCACTGCAGGCTGTTCTGCTGTGTGAGGTTGACCACTTAAATGTGATTTGGCCTCTATGGGCTCTTATACCTGCAGAGAATTCCCTCTGGGTGTGTGACTTGTAGATCAAACCCAGTAGTACTCTGGTTTGGTCTGGAGTTGGCTTCTGGATATGTTGAATCTTGTGCCTCTTAAGCTGGGCCCTCCTGGCTTTGGTGTTCTCTGTTTCGCCTTGGGGTCCCGTGTGTCTCTGGAGCTGCTGGTGCCGGCCGCGTTACCGCCGCCGCCGGCCACGATTCCACCGCCTCTCCCTTTATTTCTTGATAGAGAATGAGCTAAGGCAATGCAACACACTTACAAACACACCAGTGTTATCACTTATTATCTGGAGAATCTGAAAAGTGCATGGAAATTCTTGGCATTTCCTGGAAGTTTTCTTGCCAATGCAAATACATGTATTTTTTTATAAATAGGTTCAACACCATTCCAACATGTTTTATTATAATTAAAAGGGCTTCAAATTTGACAAAATCTCCCTCTAATCCAAAATGCAAATGCTGTCCTCGGGACAGGGGGAAGCAATCTGCTAAAAACAAGACTCTAAATGAATGTTAATAAACACTTATTATGAGTGTAAAAGAAAATGTTTTCTCTTGAACTAAATCTTATAAAAGTTCAGTAAACCTGAGGCATGAAATCAACTTCAAACTGTATACTTCTAGGGCAGGGGCACTGAAAAAAGAACTATTTCTGATAGAACTGATGAGGAAAAAATATTACATGGCATGGGTGAAGTACCAAGGGCCATTTCTGTCTGACCCAGTCGCAGCCCATCTTGTAGGGTCCCTGGAAGGTGTCTGGACTGTTTACAGCTCCTTACAGCAGAGCCCCTGGCCGAAGGAGCCCTCTTCTCCTTCAATCACCTCACTCCAAATTCCCATGCCACAGTAGAGCTCCTCCACATCCAATTCAGAAATATCAGGGCGAGAAAAATCAATGTAGTTTCCCTTTGAAAGTGTATGAAAACAACTGGGATGGGAAGCAGACATGAAACATGGAAATTAGGCATCAAAGTGCAGACAGGGTTAGCCCCGTTTTATGACAGATACTTTAAATATTTATCATAAACAAATGCACTCCTTAAATCTTATTCCTAACCCCTTAACTTGCCAAAGTGAGTCCAGAGCAGCACAAATTGAGAGTTCATGTACTTCACGCATGACTCTGCTATAAACATTTCATAAAATGTGTTTGGCACATATCAGAGTCAAACGTGCAGTTCTGATGCAGAGCTCTAAGAACTATTTGTGATAATAATTTTTAAAAACAGAACCTGGAAGTGTAGAAAAACAGTTGCCTGCCTATGGAGAGTCTTATCTTTTCTTAGTATACAAATATGAAAAGTTTTACAGACAACATAATGTTTAGATTTTAAGGGGGTGAACCTTTTATCAAATGAGATTTCTGGTCATTGTTTTTAAATATTTGCTACTGCCTATGGCAGAATTTTCTTTCTAAGTCCAGGAATTTAGGAAAATATTCTCACAGGTGACTGGAATCCTGAGTCCCCAAGACATGAAACTGAGTGCTCTGTCACGGGCTCATTCGATTCAACTGAAAACAAGTAAGCAAACAAACACATATAAAGGGAGATTTGGTGATCATAAACCACCAAAGTTTCTCCCATTACATTATAGGGACATTGTCACGCAAGGCCTCATGCGGGGTCTCAGCTCCCAGTCCCCACATAAGAATGCAGGATATGGTGAGGCCAAAATGGAACACCCACGGAGCCATAGTTGGGGGAGTTACACCACTATAGTCGTGCTGGCGGCTGGGTTGGAGACACAGGAAGCAGGAGCCACACTATCCACAACCTGCCATCCATTTCTCTCTGCCAACCAACCAACCCCACGTGCTAGCTGCAATCCGCCGTGCTAACTGCAATCCACCGTGCTAACTGCAATCCACTCTTGCTAGCTCAGCCACCATCTTCTTGCTAGCCCCCATTTGCTGCTAGCGTAGCCATGGCAGTTATATTAGTGGCCAGTCAGCTCACTGGTTACAGCTGACGGCCAACTAGCCACAGCTGATGGCCATGCAATCACAGTTGATGGCCATTTACTACCCGAGCCAGCACCTTTCCATGGGAGGCCGAGAGCCTGGAAACTGCACTCTTGGCTCTGTCCCCATAGACATATTTCAGAAGTTGACTTTGAAAGAACATTTGTAATTATCATGATGTCATAGTGTCAGACACAAAAATATGAAAACATTCAGAGTAAGAGGGGTCTGTGCAGAGTCTTTGTTTTGTTTCTTGGATTGGAGGATGGAGCTGTGGTGGGAAAGGCCAGGAGAAGGTAGAGGATTGTTCTGTGAGACAGGGTGGAGCTGCCCCACTGGAAAGCACAGTGGGGGAAGCATCCAGAAGGATAGAGGAGTGAGAGGAGGCAGCTGGGAGGCTGTGACCTTGAACAGAGAAGGGCATGGAGATATAGTTTGTTGAGAATCACGTGATATAAATTTACCCTCCACCACTAACTCAGAAAATTTCAGTAGTGTTCCATTTGTATTCAAGAAGACCTTCGTTGCTTTTCCAGGCTCTCTGGAGTGTGTGCCTGTGTGTGTGCATGTGTGTCTGTGTGCATGTATCTGAGTGTGCATGTGTGTGCATGTGCATGGGTATCTGAGTGTACATACTGAGTGTGCATATCTGTGCACATGTAAGTGTGCATGTGTGTGTGTGTGTGGACACATTTGTGTGTAATGAAGCATCCTACTGAAATGGGCCTTGGGCAGGAGGGTTGAGCCATGGTCTCTTCAGGTCCCTGTCTTCTTTGATCATGTTCCAGGAGCCAAGTTCTCTGGCTACGACTTTCTGTAAGTTACTAATTCTTCCCCACAGTAGCCATAGGAAGCAGTTGTTAATTCTGTACTTTAGAGCTAAGGGTGCTGAGTCTGAAGGACTTCATGTAATTTTCCTTGAGTCACAGACCACCAAATGCAAGAGAAAGACTCTTGTCCTTCTTACTCTAAAATTTATATTCTAAAATTTATAAACTAGTTCAGCTACAGAGCAGGCAATTTTTCCCAGCAAAATCCACTTTGGGGCTAAAATCCTGGAAACTGGGTTTGAGGGAACACCTGTTTCCCCATTCACTGAATTTGCTGGTATCTGTAGTTTCTTTCAACCACAACATTTTTCTGTTGCCAGTTGACTAACCAAAAGTTGTGCAGTGGGGAATGGAGGGGCCTTCTGGCTTTGGTGGGTGTATGAGATGTGCCCTGCCATCCTTGACTGGAAGTCCCTGGGCATGACCTTGAGCTCTCTTCACTCCTCCATTGGGTCAGACAGCAGAAGATTCCTCGAGGAAAAAGGGACATTAAACATTGTTAAGATGTTAGGGAAAAGAAAGATTATAAACATGCCTCTTATTTTTCCAATATTTAGGGAAATCTAGGCTTTTTATAATAAAGAGGAAGAAAACCATTGATGAAGCCAATGAAAATTTTGCCTGGCTGTCATCATGCTTGCTACATAGAGCAGCAAAAGACATATGGACGTTCCAGAAGTAAAGGAGAGGGAAAGTGTGTTAACATCAGTAGTCTGTTTCCTCAAGGATCATTAAGCGTTTCTGTTCATCTTACAGAATCACCACTGTGTAAGGAGGAAGGGCAGGACCGAGTCTTGGATGTGTGTTGTTCACTGATGGCCCAGCAGGGAATCTAAGTGACTGACGAGAGAGCGGTGACTCTCCAGGATGCAGTGGGATGCTTTGTAGCACAGACATTAAGAGCTCAGAGACCCTGGCAGAAATGGGAGCCAGCAGACAGCAGAACCGGCGTTCACAAGCTCCAGGCAGTGGTAAGCGGCTGAGGGTATGATCACAATAGATGTCACACTGGGAGAAAGTGGACTGAATGCTGTCTGTTTCCCAGCTTCAGGACCTGTGGCAGTGTCTTCAGCTTTCTGCACCTGTGTCCCTCAGTGTGTAATGGCAGTGACAGCGCCTAAGTCAGGGGTGGCAGGACGGATCAGACACAGCAACACCTACACGGTTTGCCTACACACTGGTCCTGGCGTGAGGACAGAGGGAACTTCTCCTGCACACTTAGTGGGGAGAACGTCCCCTTCTCCATTCCCATGGGCCCTGCACCTCATCC
This sequence comes from Rhinolophus hipposideros, assembly GCF_964194185.1. Lineage (NCBI taxonomy): Eukaryota > Metazoa > Chordata > Mammalia > Chiroptera > Rhinolophidae > Rhinolophus > Rhinolophus hipposideros. The sequence goes on from NC_138053.1 coordinate 99,974,139, forward strand.
ACTCCCTCAGGGTCCTGGCTGTGAGCTTGTGGAAGTTCCTCCTACTGGTAGACACATTGTGACATTATTGTGCATCGGTAGGCTTAACTCTAAATTCAGGTGACACGCTGGCTCACGTTGTCTAAGACATGCTGTTTTCCAGGACTCTGCTGAGCAGGACCCACGCCCTTCGCCCTCGCAAGCACTCCAAGAATAAGGACATTATCCAGCTGGGGAGGGAATCTGTGCTAAGTCTACGATTTCACAGTAAAAAAATGAATTCAAACCCAGACTTCCAGACTTCTCCACCCCTATTTGTAATTAACTCCAGGCTAGGCCTTCCTGAGGCAGGGGTACCCTGTGGGCAGCCTGGCAGCAGGTGCCCTCTATGACTTCCAATGCCAGAGCCAGACATCTGGCCCCAGCACCCCACAGTCACCCAAGCATCTCGTTTTTCATTCTAATTAATGTTTCCTTTTTACTTACGTGAATACATGTATCTTCTTGCCTCCTTAAAGACTTGAGGGGTTTACAGAAACTAAGAGAAAGTCAAACAGCACAAGAAATGTAAGTAAAATTGGGGCCAGCCCATAACCTGCTTTCCCTCCAAGCCACGGAGAGACTGCTGGAGCCCAGGTGTCCTGCCGAGGGCCCGAGCCTGGGGCTGCTGGAGGGGAGCCAGACACGTCCACTGGCTCTGCTCAGGGGACACCCTGCCCCACAGCTCAGGCACACCTCGCAAAGGAGTCTTGTGTTTCAACCACAAGCCTGTCAGTTGTTTAAACTCCTCATTTTGTAGAAAATTCACTTATTCTGTAGCTTAACTCTTGTTTCTGTCACAAAAATGCATATTGAATTATGGCCATTGTGTTAGAAAGGGTTCTACAGAGAAACAGAAACAGGAAATAGTTGCTAGATAACAGATGTATAGATAAGAGATCGATAATTGATTGATAGATAACTAGATAGATAGATAGATGGATAGATAGATAATTAGATTGATAGATAAATTGGTAGATGACTTATTGATAGATAGATGATAGGTAATTAGACGGAGAGATTAGACAGATAGATAACTGGATAAACACGTCATAGACAATAGGTAGATAATAGGTAGAGAGATGATGACAGAGAGATAATAGGTAGACAGGTAGGCATACTCTAAGGAATTGGCTCAAAGGATGATGGAGGCTGAGGAGCCCTACGATCTGCCATCTGCAAACAGGAGACCGAGGAGAGCGGGTGGTGGAATTCCAGTCTTGTCCGGAGGCCTGAGAACCAGGAGAACCGTTGGTGTAGGTTCCAGCCCGAGGGCAGGAGAAGACGAAGTCCCAGCTCAGGCTCGCTAGAGGGATGATCCCCTTTCTCTCTGCCTTTTGTTCTATCTGGGCCTCATAAGGGTTCAGTGATGTGGCCCAGGTGTTCTGCTCTGCCTACCAATTGAAATGCTAATTTCTTCCAGGAAGGCCTGCACAGACACACCCAGAATAGTGTTTAGCCAGACGTCTGGGTGTGCCAGGATCCAGTCAGATTGCCACAGGAGATGAACTCTGACAACTACTGTAACTAACGCACCTGTCACGTGGGACCTGGGCTTTCCAGAGCCCATCCCTCCATCCACAGCGTGACAGTGTCCACTGCTCCCACCCAGCAGCAGGTCAAAAACAGCAGACCCTCTTTACCACGAGAGGAAGGCCGAGCAGCCAAGGTGCAGCATTCTTCTGATTAGGCAGAAAGCATGGTGTTCTTTAAAAATGAGGGACTGTAAGGATGTAGAGGGCAGTTTCAGGGGAAAGCAAAAAGGTTTCCACCACCCTGATCTGGTGGGCAGCAGGCACTGCCCCCAGCAGGCACTCCCCGCTGCAGGCCCCAGGCCATCTGTGATGGCGAGCGAGGGACGGTGCTGTGCCATCTACACAGCGTGCCCTTTACAGGAAGTGCTCGAGCCTCTGCTTCCTTTGGGTTGGAGTAGGACCAGGGTGAGATTATGCAACACGGAGGGCAGGTCGGGAAGAAGCCGTCTCGCTCTCCCGGAGTGGGTGCCAGGCTCACGCCTACATGCAAGTGCAAGCTGTGGCGTCCGTGGAAGACCCAGGAGGGAGGCAGGCAGACGGTAGCCTAAGGAAGGGTGCGCTAAAAAGCCCTCACAGAGGCACGCGTGACAAGGGAGCAGACCCCACAGACACCTGGACAAGCAGAAGCTCAGACGCCCCTCAGGAAAGGAAGCGGGGGAGCTGGTGGCCACAGCTCCTGGACCACTGTGCACGGCCACAGTTCTATCTCCAGGGAGGGCACTCAGGCTGACTGCCTGGTGAGCTGCGCCCGCGGGACAGGGACAGCTCACATAGCCCGCCCAGGCGCCCTGAGAGACCCCCACCCACCCACCAAGTCACCCCGTAGCCCACACACACCCATGTCCCCTCACTCATTGTCCCCTGGAAGGAATCAGGCTGAGTTCCGTCACCATCACAGTGGCACTAGGTGGCTTGATTTGTTCATCAGTGTGACTCCACCTTGATACAAATGTCCTTTGATGTTTCCAGAGACTCTCAGTGATCCTGATACAAGTGATTGACATAAACATCCATGTGGAGCCATCACTTTGGCTGCCATCCTGAAAAGGCAAATTCTTCAATGATCTTGACATTTAGAGCGCTGTGACTGGGCTGTCACAAGGAAGAAGCCAGGCTCCAGGACTCACTCAGACCCTTACATCTGCCTGTGTATATCTCATCTTGGTATCTGGGAAATGCTAATTATTACGTGTGTAAAATTTTACCTGCCAACATCTCTGTACAGAGACAGTTTAGCAAAAGGCTAATTTACCAGTCAGGGATTTTCCTCCCCCCAGAATGACCTGGTTTGCTTCCCACAGGCTGGTTCGCCCTCATGTGTCTGAGTACACGCCCTTCCCAGCTTGTGTGGGCCCAGCTGGCTCCTCCCGCCCCAGGAGCCCATCAGAGGCGGCTGGTGGTCCTAGGAAGGTGGGCGGGCCAAGTCTGATTGAGAAGACAACTTCACCGAAAAGGAAATAGGGTACGTCAGAGCCAGGAGCATGCTCACCCCCCAAACACCTGCTTTACTCACTGGAACAATCGGCCCACCTGTGTGGGGCTGTCAGCGGTCAGAGCGCTGGCGTGGACACAGGTGGGGCACTGAGACGTCGGCAGTAGGTCACCAGGCAAACACTCCTCTGGCATTGCTAGGAGTTCTAGGACAAAATGTATTTGTGTTTTCCCACAAAATATAGCACCAGGAGGAAGGTCTCTTCCAGTTTCCCAAAGTCTGTCACTAACTGCCACTTCCTGGGGTGTGCAGTGCGGGACATTTTACTTCCCTGGAGTGTGCAACTGGCTGGAAACTGCCCGGTGTGCAGTGTGTGTGTGTGTGTGTGTGCGTGTGTGTGCGTGTGTGTGTGTGTGTGTGTGTCTGAGCATGTTTCCCATCACTGAAGTTACCAAAATGTGGAAAGAAAGTAGTGTTACAAGCAATTATTTTATCCTGTATTTAAAAGTCCATTGTTTTAAACACCCACCAGCCAAATTTAGAAATATTAAATCTTATATTGGAGAGGTCACATTTCCACAATGGGATATCAGCCACTCCCCCATTGTGTTGTCCTCATTCATGGGGGAGACACGGTGGCCATAACTTCTCAGGCCCACGCACAAAATCACCTGCGTGCATTGTTCTTTGACGATGATACTGTGTGGGACTGACATCATCCGGAAAGCATAATTCATTTTTTTTTAATTAGCCATTTATTATAGCATGGGCCAGACACAAACATTTCCATGAATCATACACACAAATAATGAAAACTGAAAATAAAATGGCTTTTCTCTGTCAGCAGGGTAATAGTTTAATTGTATACAGTTATTCTTACATTAAAAGCTGCATACCTGGCAAGCTTTATCGGGTAACGGGGACTTTTAAATGTGCCAGTGTTTCTACACAAGTAACGTGGGTCAATTGCAAAAGGGATAACCATAATGATTAAATCATTAAAATTTTGTCTACGCTTCACAGAGCATAGAGAAAATTAACTTCCCACCAACCTCATTTTTCTGCTGAACATGAAATAATGATTTTATGCCAGTATAATTACAAAGCTAACATCTGATAGAGTCAGCATCCAGCGGGATTATCGCAGGCATGAGTATTAGACCTCATTACCAGCTTGACTGCAAAATTATTACATCTTGTAATTGGAGGGTGAGATTTATATACAGATTGGCCGGGTTTCTGTAAGATTGTAATTACAAGCTTCGTTGGTTTGCTACTTATCGCACGGTGCAGGAGGAGGTAAAAACAAGCAGAGGAAAAGGCCATTTCATTAAGCTGTAACCCTATCAAGGGAGAAGCACTGGAACGTCCTGTATTTATTAGGCCAAACAGAGCTGTTTGCAGAAGGGGAGACCATTTATTACCGCCTGACAAATGGGATTTCATTTATTTAACCTCGGCGATCTATTTCAGTAAAATGTACAAACGAGCCATCCATTTTATGATTCTGGAGTCAACGCTCAATTATCTAAAGGCTAACTGAGTGTTAAAGTGGCCATCTGCTAGGATGAATTCATTGATTTAATTTGCTTCATGTTGCTGAATGACTCTGGTAGGCAGGGAGGAGGGGCTGAGCCGTGTGAGTGATGGGGGCGCAGGCTGGTGCCACCCCCGGGTGTGCGCGCGTGTGTGCATGTGCACGCGCGCACACCCGTGCTTAATCCTTCACACAATAGAAGAATGCGATCAATAGCAGCTTAAATTTTATGAGACAAGGAGTTAAGTCGTTCTGCCCAAGCCTGGACACCTTTGTCCTCCCGGAACAAGCACTCTCTGTGGTGGAATTAATATTGACAGGCTGGCTTCTTTGTGGCTAATTTGGAGAGCGCCGGGGCCAATTGGCGGGCGGGCAGTAATAGAGCTGTTATTAGAACTCGTGATGAAAGCGGCAGGCTGGTGCCCGGCCGGCCAGGCCCAGGAGGAGACAGGCTCCAGCCCTGGGTTGGCATCAGTTGCACTTCGACTTCTTAAAAAAAGGAAAAAAGTCAATAAATAAATAAGTAGATGTTTCTTTGTGAGGCGGTGTTAAGTGTTGTTGCCAGGCACTAGGAGAGAAGGCGGAGGGCAGATGGGGGGGCCAGGCAGCCCCCTGCAGCCCGTGCTGTGCTCACAGGAGCCACCGTCACCAGCTCAGACCCATGGGCGACCACACTGATGGCTTGATTCAGGTGGGCTTTATGCCACCGTCTTCTCACCCTCCCTGCGGAGCCCAGCGGCCGCTCAGGCCTTGCTAAATAACAGTGTTCTCTGGCAGTCGTAGCAGTCACAGGAGTTTCTCCCGTGGGGGCTGTGTCCTGAGAGGCTCCACCCAGCGTCCCCTGGGCTGGGCAGTGTCCTCATGAGAGATGTTTATGACAGAGGTGAGGCCCACTGGAGCTCAGTGACACATTTCCAGAACGTTCTTCTCTAACAGAGACAGCCTCCCCCGCTGCTAGACGCACGTCCTTCTCTCCATGGCCCAGCATTCTGCAGGTGTGCTTTCCCTGTGGGACCATCCTCCTCCAGAAGGGGACACCCTGAAGGGCCTTTGCTCAGGATTGAGCCTTCGGGGCCACAGCCTCAGGTCCCTGAGTGTGCAGTGTCGGTTCATTCCGCTGCATGGTGGCCCGCGTGTCACACTGCCCTCTCTGGGTCCTTCCCATGCTGCCTCATTCCTGTCGTGGTCATGTTCCCCCTCTGTCGTGCACATTGGGCTGAGCAGCTGCCTCAGCTGCCCACTCCCACACACTCTGCACTGCCCACCTCGTCCACACTCACACCCACACCCTCACCCACGTGGTCTGTCCAAGCCCCCTTGTCCACCACGCAAACATGATCAGCACATCCACACCTTGATGGACAGGGCTGGCCAAATGCAAGCATTGCTCCAGCAAAGGCTTCCTGCAGGCCTCCGTGTGGGGCGTCCACTTAGAACGCCAGACAGAGCATCACAGGACTAACTGCGAAGGGTGACACTGTCCACAGAGACCTCAGCGGAGAGGCCAAGGCTGGAGCACCCCCCCATCCTTCCCGCCTGCCCACCACCCATTCCCTCCACTTATGGCGCCATCACCTATTGCTTCTCTTCTCTATGTCAGATTAGCAATAGCCGTAGCCCACTGACCCAAGGGGCACAGAGCTGACAGTTACCTCTGCCAAGAGTCATCTGCAAGTAAGAAACCCAGATGACAGCCTGAGGGCCCACCCTCCTTCTGGAATCAATCTCCAGAAAAGAGTGATTAAACACTCATCTCCCCCATCATTGCTGGAACTTCCCATACTAACTCCAGCTGTCTTGTTGCGTCCCAAGCATTTTATCAGTGGCATGGAACCAGGCCGTGGACAGGCAGGACTCCGTCACGTTGGGCACCGTGACGACAGCCATGGAGCATCCAGACTGGGGATGCCGAACGCTCTCAGAGACGGAGTCTGCTGAAGGTGAGCACATTTCCTGGGCGTAGCTGGGGCGCAACGAGCCTAGAGTCTGCTCTCGTCGAGACCACAGCAATGGAAACAAAACATGTCCAGTCAGAGTCCACGGTGGAGACGGCACCATCAGGGACTGCAATTCACAGGCATCACACTCTGTGTTGTCCATTCAGCTTGACAGGGAGAGACATGCAACTGCACTTTTAGCAGGGACTCGTAGGGCCACGCATCCAGATGACAGGCATGACCAGTGCCTCCCCTCCCAGGCCTGGCGTTCTCGAGCTTCCTCAGGCAAGGGCTCCCTAGTCGTGCTGCCTGAGACCCAACAGTGGCCCTTTTCTGCCATTCCAGGGCCAAGTTTGGTCTTACATCTTCTTGGGACAAATTGGAACCAGTGATTATATCTGTTTATACTGTATTTCAGCATCTCGAGTCAATGTATTTTCACCACAGTGACAACTTGTCATCATTAAGAACTTGAACCTCTGAAAACTGTAAATGAACCGGCCAACTTACAAACCGGAATGTATTTATTTTTCACATTTAAGGACAATTGTTGTCTTCTGTTTGAAACCCACAGAGTGAAGATGAACAATTGGTCTTTCATTCAGTTTTGAATACAAATACAAATAAGTGAGCTTGGCTAATCAAATATCCCTCCCTTGACCCTGAATTATCCTACTGACTTTTGTATCTACAGCTACTATAAGAGAGTCCATCTTATCTCACTTATTTGCTTTTTCAGGGGCAGGCCATATGCATTCGCAGCAATCGATGTGATTTGATCATTTGCACAATCTAAATGGCTCCCATAAACCATCAGAGCGGGGAAACTGACTTTGTTGATCTTGGAAATGGCTAAAATATCCAGATTAATTGCTATTGGATCATTTTAGTTCTGAAAACAGTTGCCTAAGAAGACCCAACAAACAAACACAAAAAGAAAACCAAAAACAACAATGTTGGTACAAATGGGTAGTAGAGAGCCTCGAGCAGGAGGGACCGTCTCTTGTATGGTCCTGCTTCTGGATGCGTGTGGCATGGACATCCTGAGCATGGTGCCCGAGACATGTGGAAGCCTTGTTCACTGTCTTCAGCCAAGTTCACCAGTTTCAGCCACCACAGGAGCTGAAGGCAAGGGCTCAGTCGGTGTTAAATTGAGATGCCGGGCAAGATCTGAGCAGGACCCCCAGCGGAGGAAGGTGGCAAACCCCACTGCTGACGCTGAAATGCCTTTTCCAGCAAAGGAAGGAGTTCAGGTGCTGGCCAGCTGAGGGTCACAGACCCAGACGGCCACTGGAGAGCAGACAGGAAGGTGTCCCGGCTACGGCGAGACTCGTTTCCTCCACACGAGGCCCTGAGTCCCGGGAGCCTTCTTGTCAGAAGTACAATCTTTTTTGTCTGTACTTTAAAAGAAATAGTTGCTCAAATCCCAAATGTTTTCAGCAATAGAAAAAATAAACTGCAGGATATGTCTGATATTTTCTAAATATCAATGAGTTACTGTTCAATTCATTCTTTTTACTTTGAGACATCAAAAACTACAGGATTAATTTATGTTGTTCATCCCCTGAGAAATTTTCCAATTTATAATAAACATTAGAACATCAGCCGGAATCATCCGCATTTATTACTTATATCTAACACACTCAGAACCCAAGGAAGCCGTGTTACCTTTTCTAAAAGGTACTGTGAGCCCGTGAATTGGTGGGGAGAAGAACAATTTAAATTGCATGAGTTTCAATTGTAACTTTGTCATTCAGTGTTTTTCTTTAAGAACATCTGTGTCACCGCAAATCCTGTTTGCAAGTCAAGAGCCTGCCAACCTGATTTGCTGAGTGAGGGATTTCTGCGAATTCATACTTGCGTGTTCCTCTAGACGCTATTCACATTTTAAATGAGTTCAATGATCAAAGTAAATTGTCTGTGTTTCATGCGACGATTAATCTGTGTGGCAAACATGGTCTCCCTCGGTGATAGAAAGGTAAACTCCAGCTTACCAGGCCCGGGCCCCAGGGAGAAGCCAAGGAGAAGGCTTGGGAGGCCAACATGTAAGAGACGACAGAGAGAAAAGAGCGAGGATATGACAAAAGACGCAGCAGAAAGAAGGAAACACTTCACCCACACACAACCCGCCTGCTACAGAGCCTCCTGACTATTAAGGTCCAAGTTCAAAACATCCCACTGACATTTCAGAAACTTGGGGAAGACGGAAGATCACAGCTACCTCACAGGTCACTTTCTCAGTCCCTTTTTCCCCCTTTCTTCTCATTCTCTACTGAGTCTTTAAAACGAGGTGTCTCCCAGGACAGGGTCTCCAGCCTCCTTCTCCGAGTGCCCGAATCTCCCTCTGGGACCCCATGCAGTTCCGGGCCATATGCTGTCTTGAGCACGTGCACCCCACATTTCTCGTGCACCCCCCCTCTGTCCTGGTTGACTGGTTGACACAATTACAAATCACAGATATCAAAACAGACATTGGCCACCGACACCTGCTGCCACACTACGTCCTCTTCCTCAGACGTGGAACAACACGTGCCCGGCCAGCATCCAATGTGTCCGCTTCGATTCCTCTTCTTCCTTTATGGAGTGACTTTAAAATCCCCTCAACCATTTACCTAACATGAAATCAGAATCATGACAACTAATGCTTAGGTAAGTTACCAATATAATCAATGCATTTCAATAAAGAAACATCCAGAAAAAAGCTAAAACTGTGACATAAGTGGAGAACATACTGTTGCCAAGGATTTAGAGCACAATTAACAAAGAAACACCAGCCACCATTCTGTAAAACTTTTGCTGATCAGAGGTAGGTCTTAAATTTGGTTTGAATTCAATATACCTCCAGTTGGATGAGCCATTTTCGTGATGAGCTTTCGCTCTGTGTTACTTCTCATAGCTCCCTGGAGAGGCAAATTTCTTGCCATTTCACATTCAATCTAAGTCCATTGCTGGTGAGAAGATGGCCAAATTGGTCTATCACTTTGTAATAAAATATCTCACGACTTGTTTATCTGATCAATGAAGAGTGTGTTCTCAAGCTGTTCATGTTAATGGGCCCGCTGCCCTAAAATGGTGAATTATCGACTCCCAGAGACAGAAGAGGTTGTGAACTCAGATCAGATTTCCTGCTTGAAATGGGCAGATTGCAGCTAAACTGTGGGAAGTGGGAATGCACGTCCTCTGGGTCTCAGGCTCAACAGATGCATAAAACGAAAAGCTATTCTGACTTAGGATTATTGAACTAGCTTTCTAAAAAATTACAACACCAAACTGATCCTTCAAATGTGGCCAAATTGTTGACATCAGCACAGAAATATTTCGGTAGAATTTGAATGGCCCCACTTCTATGTCCCAGTGACTTACCTGAGTTCCAGAACGCTGTTTTGAAATGCATGTGTGCACCATTCATCCAGTCAGCCATCCATGTATTCCATCGTCTGATCAACAAGCTTTAACTGTGTCCTGACTGTGAGCCTGGGACTGTCCCCATGGTCAGGGCACAGCAGGAGAAGGAGAGTGGTGCCAGGTATACCGGGGGGGTCCCCTATGTGCTAAGCACATACCATGTTTCCCTGAAAATAAGACCTAGATGGACAATCAGTTTTAATGCGTCTTTTGGAGCAAATATTAATGTAAGACCTAGTCTTATTTTACTATAATATAAGACCAGGTCTTTAATATAATATAAAATAATACCAAGTCTTACATTAATTTTTGCTCCCAAAGACGCATTAGAGCTAATTGTCCAGCCAGGTCTTATTTTCAGGGAAACAGGGTAGTTGTGTCCGTTACTGGCTCTGGGTCAGGTGCACACACAGCTGCACGCACCTCTGCCAGACCGCTGGGAGAAATTGCTGATCTCTCCAAAATTCTGTGTTCTTATCTTTAAACAGACGTAATGTCAACTCTACAGTCATGCAAAGTAAATGATGAGGTGACCTACGCAGACCGCTTAGCACACACCCAGGCGGAAGCCCTCAGTGACGTCACCAGCATTGAGTCCCGAAGCTTCAGAAAGCAAGGCTGGGTGACCAAGCAGCAGGCAGCCCACTATGTGCCCCAGCTGCCCCAGGCGCTGCCAGACCCCTCATAGGAAAGACTGAATGACCGGCCGTTTCTTGCTTGTGTGTTAGAGACACAGCCTTAACACTCACCTTGCAGAACTGGTGACCTCGTGCTGAGTGACACACCGTCAGGGCCCAAGGGGTCTTGCTTTTACAACAGCAAAACCTTGGGCTTCCAGGAGACAGTCGATGAAACAAAAAGAAAATCATAAATGCCCTGACCAACCATTAAATGTATGGGAAGTGGTGACTTCAAAATTATTATATGTTAACCAGTTACTTACTCTGGTTTCTTCTGCTTCAAGTGTAGCTCTAAGAAAAGGAATTTTTAAAAAGAAAGTAAAATAAGACACAAAAGTTAACCCCCTTTTCAGCAGAATTCAGTGGAGATGAAATATTTCCCAGAAGGTCCTCCCAGGTTACTTCTACCGATGAGCGTCTGGGGTCCCCATGCTACCCGATGTGGCCAGGTCCAGGAGGAGACACAGCACTCAGGCCTGCAAGACCTTGCCTCTGGGGGCTTTGCAGAATGTGTTGCTTTGACATGTGCTCTTTTAAAACATAAGGGAATCTAAAGGATGTGGCTGTTTTCTCCTGCTTTGGGGGTTAAATCCTGGGACACTCGTGAACCCCATTAATTGAGGAGTGACAAACGCAGGCAAAGCTCGGGAAGCAAAACCTCCCCCCAGCCCTGTCAGCAGCTTTCTTGTGACTTAGGTCCATCACCTTTCTCTGGGTCTCAGATTGATTTTCCCTGCAACAGGTGTGCGAATTTAGACCCGTCAGCCATTTTTGAGCATGTGCTCCCCTGCCACTGGGCTGGGCAGGACTAGAGGTGGGTGTGCAAAGCAGACGGGGGCACACCTGGTGTGCAGGGCAGGAGCAGGGAGCCCAGTGTGCCGAGGGGCTCAGTGGCACCGCCTCTGGGAAGGGTGCCCGCATGCACTTGAGGGGGACAGGGGTCTGGGCTGGCTCACCTCTGGTGGCAGCAATTGACAGACAGCCCCAGGTGCCTACCTCCCATCCCCCAGGCCACACTGTGCTGGGAGGAGGGCACATGCTCCACCCAGGGAACAGTTTGTCTCTATTAATTTGGAGGGAAAACATAGGAGTCCTAGCATACAACACCACTAAAGTAATTGAATCGTGATTTGGGGACACATCTGTGACACTCAGCAGCTAATATATGAACATAGTATCTGGTCAGTGGTTGAATCCTAAATGAAGACAAGCAAGTTTATAGTAAAGAGAGGGGAGGGAAGAGAACGAAACAACAGCAAGTGCAGGGCACTGGAACCAAGGGGACAACAGAAGAGAGAGGGAAGGGGAGACAGAGGGGAGCAGGAGGGGGAGATGGAGGGGAACTGGAGGGGGAGACGGAGGGGAGCTGAAGGGGAGATGGAGGGGAGATGGAGGGGGAGATGGAGGGGAGCTGGAGCGGGAGACAGAGGGGAGCTGGAGGAGGAGACGAAGGGGAGCTGGAGGGGGAGACGGAGGAGAGCTGGAGGGGGAGACGGAGGGGAACTGGAGGGGGAGAGGGAGGAGAGCTGGAGGGGGAGACGGAGGGGAACTGGAGGGGGAGACGGAGGGGAGATGGAGGGGGAGATGGAGGGGAGCTGGAGGGGGAGATGGAGGGGAGACACGGGATAGACGCAGCACTGTGGCTTGCCCCTCACAGCTGTTGAGGAATGAATGTGGGAACCTGGACTCCAATGCGGGATGCCTCAGTTATCCATGCCACCTGCCTCCAGGACCAGCCATCTTTGTGCCACCTGGGAGATGAGAATGGATTTTATCCTCTCAAGAGGGAAGAGAAGGAAGAAATTGCGCTTCAGATCAGCAAATCCATGTCCAGCTCTGACATCCTCTCCCCACTCTCTTGGCAGTGGAAGGGGTTGTGGGGGCAGAAAAGTGGTCCAGGGGCAGCTCAGAATCAATTACCATCTCCAGAAGGATGGGGGTTGTGAGCACCAACAGACAGTCACAAATCACCTCGAGCAGGAGAACCCCCATTTTTCTAACTAATGTGATGTACCTGCCAGATAAGCAGGTCCCTTTTCTGATGGCTAAGCGGCAGCTTCTTCACCTCCAGGCCCCACCCCCACCGTGCCACGGAAATTGTAAATCACTTTTCGAAAGGCAGCTCGATATAATGGAGGTACATCTCAAACACGGGTAATAGAACAGTGCACATGGTCACCTTTGGCAGGAAAGCCCAGCCACGGACGTGTCCTCTTCTTGGCTCCAGGGGACCCTTAGCAACAGGGGAGCCCGCATGCACTTGAGGGGGCCAGGGGTCTGGGCTGGCTCACCTCTGGTGGCAGTCTTTGACAGACAGCCCCAGGTGCCCACCTCCCGTCCCCCAGGCCACACTGTGCTGGGAGGAGGGCACGTGCTCCACCCAGGGAACAGTCTGTCTTTATTGATTTGGAGGGAAAACATAGGAGTCCTGGCATGCAACCCCACTAAAGTAATTGAATTGTGATTTGGGGACACATCTGTGACACTCAGCAGCTAATACAGGAACGTAGCACAGCTCATAAATCGACCTGGAGGCCCAGGAGATATGGGCCCTGCTTTACAGCCAAGGCCAGCACTCAGTCACCAGGGACGCGATTGCCAGGAGATAAGGTCGCCGACCCTCTTTTGGTGTCATCCCACTGAGATGTTATCCAATGCTCAACCCTAAAGCAAGAGAAACAAACTGATAACAAAACAGGGGGATGGGAAGTAGTGAGACAATCCATCAACTCACCTGTGGAGAAAATACCAGGGAAAAACAGGATCGATTTTTCTTATAAGCCAGTGCACAGATTTGTTAGACAGAGGCATAGAGAGACGTCAAGCCCCAGATCCATAGTCTCCGACTGGCACAGCCACGGCAGGACGTCTGCCGAGTGCAGGGGCGAAGGCGGCACCTGGCACTCTTTCCACGCCTACCTCGGAAGGAGCTGTCAGGTTTGTTAAGGAAAGAATGCTCCGCTCACGTGGGTCTGTGTGTCATCAGTCCCCACTTGTGCAGTTAGGACATAAGGGAAAAGGCGTCCCCGAGGAAATGCTGTGAGCACATCCCAAGACACTGCGGTCTCAGGGCGACTGTGGCCAACTGTCTCTGTGGACGCTGTGGGAGAGGCTTCTGCCATTGGGGACACAGGACGGTCACAGATTTACTCAAATGGCCATGTAGTTGGAAGCCTGCAAAACTAATGGACAATGTCCTGGAACTAATGTCCTGGTGTTTTTATCTCTTCCTCCGACAATAGAATCTGAACCCATTATCAGGGTTTACTGTTTTGTCTGGCCAGGGGGGCAATCACTCTGACACCCCAGGTCTCAGGTGCTGACAGTCAGCTGAGGACTACGTCCCACTAATGCGCCCGCCAAAGTCCTCTCTGGAGACGGGCAGTGAGCTGAGACTGTGTTGGTCAGCGATGGGCTCACTCAGTGCATGGTGGGTGTCCAGCTAAACACCTCCAGTCGAGTCCTCCTGCCGCCCAAAGTTCTTCACCTGGATAACAGAACACAAAAGATAATCCAATTAAAAATCCCACCAAAGCACAAAATGTAAGATCATGACCGCTAACTTGGAAGTGTCACGTGAAGAGGTTTATTACATTGCTGACACGCATGCAATAGCTGAAGGCTCCTCTCCGGGGGAGGCTCGTCTGAAGGACTCCAACGCCTGCTGACCTGTGTGTGTCTTTCTCCAGTCTTTCTGAAGCAGGATTATTGCACTTTTCTTTCCAGGACAGAATGTGACTGTTTACTATTTAAAATGTGCTTTGAACAGGAATGTCCACTTAGCGTGCCCACCAGCCTGGCATGGCTCGTGCTAGAGACTGAGACACCAGCTAAGTCAGTGGGGAAAAATGGGAAATTGTACATTAAATATGAGGGCTGACAATTGAGTTAACGAACTTGTTGCTAACCTTTTTTCGTATCAGAGGGATTATTCATTATGAATCTGTACCAACTGGACAAACAGTTAACCAGGTTGACTCTTTGGAAGTGCTGAAAAGGCTGCGTGAAAAAGTTAGACGACCTGAACTTTTCACCAACAATTCATGGCTCCTGCATCACAACAATGCACCAGCTCACACGGCACTGTCTGTGAGGGAGTTTTTAGCCAGTAAACAAACAACTGTCTTGGAACACCCTCCCTACTCACCTGATCTGGCCCACACTGACTTCTTTTTTTACCCAAAGATAAAGGAAATATTGAAAGGAACACATTTTGATGACATTCAGGACATCAAGGGTGACACGATGACAGCTCTGATGGCCATTCCACAAAAAGAGTTCCAAAATTGCTTTGAAGGGTGGACTAGTCGCAGGCGTTGGTGCATAGCTTCCCAAGGGGAGTCCTTTGAAGGTGACCATAGTGATATTCAGCAATGAGGTGTGTAACACTTTTTCTAGGATGAGTTCGCAAATTTAATTATCCATCCTCTATGTGTGAAATGTAAGGAGCAAATAGAGACCACAAAGTATAATGCTTGCACACTCACATGACACCATCACAGTTTGTCAGTTAGTGCGTGAAAATGTTTATATAACTTTGCAATAACCCTTTATCATTGATAGTCTCAAAAATGCATTCAGGGATATTAGATTTTAAAAATAATAATACAGAACTCAAAAAAATTACCAAAGTGTTTCCCAGAATGGTTGTACATTTTCACCAGTTCCTTTCCTATCTGACCAACACTTGCCACAGTGGGCTGTTCATTCTTAGTCATCTAATACCTGGGTACAGGTATCCCACTCTGGTTTTAATTTGCATTTCTTTTCTATGTAATGATGTGGATCATCTTGTCAGGTGCTTATTTGCCACTCATACGTCTTCTATGAGGAAGTATTTCTTCGAATCTTCTGTCCATTTTTAATTGGGTTGCTTTCATTTTACAGTTTCAGAGTTAGTTATACATTCCGGATACAAGTCCTTTGTCAATAAAAAATTGGCAAATATTTTCCCAGTGGTTTGTCTTTTCATTACCTTATCAGTATCTTTCAAAGAATAAATATTTTAATTTTTTTAAGTCAAATTTATCAAATTTTTCTTTTATAGACCATGCTTCTGATGTCATACTTAGGAAATCTGCCCAACTCAAAGTCCCAGGGATTTCCTGCTGACTCCTTCTCAGACTTGTGATGGTGTCAGGTTCTACATTTACATCTACGACCCATATCTTCAACTTGTTCCATAAGGGCCAACATTATCCTCACACAAATTCAACAAAATGCCTCACATGTGGATCAAAGTCCCCGGGTTGCATGTGGATACCCAATAGGGAAGTACTTCCAGCGCCATTTCTTAGGAAATCTAGCCCTGTCTGCTAAATCCTTCGCGAGCCTGTGAAAACCAGTCTTTGGGAATGCATGTGCCACTGTCATTTCTTGGACTCTGTCCCATTTCATTTGTCTTGTCTCACTGATGCCAATCACGCTGTCTTAATTATCGTAGTTTTATGTCTTGAAGAAACTTACGACTCATCTTCTAACTTTGTTCTTCGCTTCCAATGTTGTTTTGACAATTCAAAGCCCTTTGCAACTACAAAATAACTTCAGAATAAGTTTGTCAGTTTGCACAAAAATAAAAGTCTGCTCATACTCCTTGAGATAACTTTGGGAAGAAATGGCATCTCAGCAGTGCTGGGTCCTTGTGCCATGAACATGGAATATCTCTCCACTTGTCTATTTGTTCCTTAATTTCACTTAGCAATGTTTTATACCCAGGTCTTGCACATGTTGGGGAGATGCAACCGTAAATAGTAATTTTTATTTTTATTTCCAGTAATTGCAAGGACATAAAAAGAATTGATATCTGTACATCAACACTGTATCTTGCGATCTGCTAAACTCATTTATGAGTTTCTGTAGCCTTTTTGTACATCCCATAGGATTTCTTACACAAATGATTATGTCATCTGATAAAGAAAAAAACAGTGTTACTTTCTCACTTCCAGTTGTGATGCCTTTTATCTGTTGTTTTGTGCTTTGGTTTTTGTGTTTTTACTTACTATGCTGGTTAGAATGTCCAACATTGAATAGCAATGACAAAAGAGAACGTCCTTGTCTTGTCACTGATCTTAGGTGGAAAGCATTTAGTATTTCACCATTAAATGTAAGTACAGCTTTTGTTTGGTTGTATTATTATTATTTATTATGATGATGATGATGATTAATTATTACCATTATCATATATATCAGTTTGAGGAAGTTTCCCTTCCATTCCTAGTTGGCTGAGAGTTTTTATCATTAATTGCGGTTGGTTTTTCTCAAAAAACATATTGGACGTGCATTGAGATGGTCATGTGACTTTGTCCTTTATAGTCTCAATATGCCAAACTACGTCTAGTAATTGTTTAATGTTCAGCCGACCATAAATTCCTGGGATAAGCAGCACTTCGTTGGGATCTGTTACTTTTGTTAGCTACTGCTGGGTTCAATTGGTTGGAACTGTGTCTAGAATTTTTGCATCTATGTTTGTGAAGATTATGGGTCCATGGTCTTATTTACTTATCATGCCTTCATTAGGTTTTGGTGTTAGGATAATGTTGACCTTATAGAACAAGTTCAAAAATATTCCCCCTGCTTTAATTTCCTGTAACAGTTTTGTTGTAGGTTGGTATTATTTCTTCCTTAAATCTTTGGTAGAATTTGAATGTGAAGTTACCTGTATCAGGAGTTGACCTTTTGGGGGCTATTCACGTTATCTATTCTTGAGTGACATTTGGTAGATTATGGCTATCCAGAATTTTTTTTCCATTTAATCTAAGTTGTAAAATTTATTGAAAGAAATTGTTTTCTAATATTCCCCCTTGTTCTGTTAATTTCTGTAGGATCTGTAGTGATGTAATCTTTCTCATTCCTGATATTAGGTATGTGTGTCTTCTCTCTTTCATCCCCCAATAAATCTGAGAAAAGTTTACCAATGTTATTGTCCTTCTCAAAGAACCATACTTTGTTTTCTTTAAATTTCTGTATTGTTTTTCTGTTTTTAATTGATAGTTTCTTCTCTGTTCATTATTTTCCTTCTTTTACTTACTTTTGATTTAACTTGCTTTTTTTTTTTTCTAGTTTCTTACCATAAAGAATGATCTCTGATTGGAGACATTTTTTTATTCCACACAGGTATCTAATGCTATGTCCTAATTTTCTATGTCCTACTTTTCTTTCATCCCACACATTTCTGCATGTTATGGTTTTACTTTCTTCCAGTTCAAAATCCTTTCTAATTTCTCTTTTGATTTCTTCTTTAGCCCATGGACTGTATAAAAGTGTGTCATTTACTTTCTAAACATTTGGGAAGTAAATTCTGCTATGGAGAAGATACTTTGCATGACTTGAATCATTTTTAAATTATTGAGACTAGTTTTATATCCTAGAGTGTGGTCTACTTTGGTAATGTTTTGTCTGCTTGAGAAAAATGTGTATTCTGCTACTGTTTTGTGGAGTATTCTATAAATATAAATTAAGTAAATTAAATGATAGTATTTTTCAAATCATCTACTTCCATATAGATAACCTGTCTAACTTTACTACTGATAATTGAGAGAGAGGCATTGAAATCTTCGACTATACCTGTGGGTTTGTCTTTTTTTCTTGTGTAGTTCTGTTAGCTTTTGCTGCATCTATTCTGACATCCTGTTATTAGAATCACACTTGTTTAGGTTTATCACGTCCTCTTGATGAATTGGTACCTCTATCATTATGAAGTAATAATGTTCTTAGCTCTGAAATCCACTTTGTTAGATATGCTATAGACATTATAGAGTTAGTTTTTGAAATTGTTATTATGGTGTATCTTTTACATACTTTAACTTTTAACATATATGTGTCTTTGTATTTCAAATGGATTCTTCCAGGGAACACATATTTGAGTCTTCCTTTTTTATCCAATCATGCAATCATTGCATTTTAATTAGGGCATTTAGGCCATCTACGTTTAATATGATTATTAAAATATTTAGGTTTAAATCCGTCATCTTCTATTTGGCTTCCATCTGTCCCATTTGTTATGTGTTCTCTTCTTTCTCTTTTTATGCCTTCTTAGGATTAATCAAAATTTTAATGGTTTATTTTACCTCTTTTGTTTGCTTTTTGCTATAGTTTTTACTATTGGTTTTGGTTTTGGTCATCAGAGTTTTTAGGATACAGTTTACTTACCTTTAGTATATAACCCACCTTCAAATTATATTACACCACTTAGTGTGTAAAAACTTCTGATAATATATTTCCACGTCTTGCCTTCCAAACTGTTCTATTGTTTTCATTCATTTTACTCATATATTTTGTTAACCCACATGTATTTCTATTGTTCTGGTTTAAGTAACCAGTATCTAAATAATAAAAAACAATTTTTACACATTTACCAATATACACATTCAGCATTTTCTACTCAGAAGGACTTACATGAACTTTTTATTTGCATTTCAAGCCTGCTGGTGGTGAATTTTTTCAACTTTTTTATGTCTGAAACTTTATTTCACCTTTACTTTGACAGATATGTTTGCTTGCTAGAGAATTCTCGATTGACTCGTTTTTCTTTCACAACTTTAATGACGCTGCTCTATTTGTCTTCTTGCTTGCATTTCTTTTAAGATTTTTTTTTTATCGCTGCTATAGAACATTTTGATTTTGATACGACTTAGTGCAGTTTTCTGCATGTTTCTTGTGATTGCAGTCTGCTGAGATTCTTAAAACTATACGCTTATAATTTTTTTTACATATGGAAAATTTGGGTGACCAATTTCTTAAAATAATTTTCTGCCCCTAAATCCTTTCTCCTCCGTGAATTCCAAGTGTAGTGGGTTTGTATGTCCGGCTAACATTCCATGTGTATTATGCTGCTTGAATTTACCCTGTAGTTCATTCATTCTCCGTTACTCTCATTGTTTTTTAATTTGTGTCACTGTCTATGTTTCATTTTAAATAGTTTCAATTTCTGTCTTCAAGTTCACCAGTCTTTTCTTCTGACATGCCTAATCTGCTGTTGATCCCATCCTGGTGTGCTTTTCATCTTAGACACTGTATTTTTCATATCTAAAAGATTCATTTGCGTCTTTTTTATATCATCGGGTTCTCTACTTGACTTTTTGAACAATTGGAATACAGTTGTAACTGGTTAATATGCTTGTCTGCTAATTCTAACCTGTGTCTCATGTGTTTTGGTTTCAAATGATTAATTTATCTCCTTATTGTGGGATAAATTCATCTGCTTCTTTGCATTCCTGGTAATGTTTCTATTGGATGCCAGATATTGGAAATTTTAATTTGTTGGGTGCTGGATATGTCTGTATTGCTAAAATACTCTTGGTCTTTGTTCTGAAGCCGTATTAAATTCCTTTCAAAGTTTTATTCTGTTGAGTCTTCCTTTCAGTTTTTTAGGCAGAACTGGAGTGATGCTCAGTCTGGGTCCACTATTCACAGCTGGTGTGAGCACATTGCATTGGGTACTCAGCTCCATGTCCTCTGCAATTAGGGGGTTCTCTGCCTGGTGGGAACTGGCACTGTTCCCTCTAAATCTTTGGGTAGTGTGACTTTTATCCCCAGTTCACTACATAGATGATTTTATCATTGTTTGACTTATTATCAATGTACTACTCCAGGGTGATTTTCTCAATAGCTGCAGAGTTCTCTCCACCCCCCCTCCTTTGATACTTTGTCCTTTCATAAGCTCTGCTGGGGTTCCTCCTCCCTGTGTCACAACAGAAACTCTCTAGACAGTGAGTGGAGGCAATCTTGGGGTCACCCCATTCATGTTCCAATATCAGGGGCCAGTTTTCTTCATTGAGTTATGAAAGTTCTATTTCATATTTATTTCCTGAGCTTCTTTCATCAGCAAGTTTATGTTATTTCAAATTTGGAAATTTTGCAGTCATAATTTTTAAAATATTTTGTGACAACCCCATTATCATATGCACTTGAGTTATGTGATATTTTTTCACAAGTTTTTTCACAGCTCTGTTCACTTTTTCCTGTAAAA
The DNA here is from genome assembly GCF_964194185.1 of Rhinolophus hipposideros. Classification (NCBI taxonomy): domain Eukaryota; kingdom Metazoa; phylum Chordata; class Mammalia; order Chiroptera; family Rhinolophidae; genus Rhinolophus; species Rhinolophus hipposideros. The sequence continues at coordinate 99,994,650 of NC_138053.1, forward strand.
ATACTTTCTGTTGGTATTTTTCAAGTTTGCTAAACTTCTAAGAATACTTATCTCTACTGTTAGTCCCATTCCATGCATTTTTCATCTAAGATATTGTGCTTTTTTTATCTAAATATTCTCTTTGAGACTTTTATTTTCGAACTTATGTCTCACTTAATGAAGTGCAATAAGTTACACATTTTCCTCCAGCTTCTGGAACATTCATGCATTTTTATAATTGCTGTTATTTCCACCATCTCTGCCATTTCTCTTTCTGTTCCTATTGATGCATTTCTCTCCTAGTTGTGGGTCATATTTTCCTGTTCCTTTGTATGTCCAGGAACTTTTATAATTAAATTCCAGACACTGTGCCTTTTACCTTGTTAGATGTTAGATTTTTTTATATTATTGTCATTATTCCTTTAAATGTGTTAGGTTTAGGCTTTCTTTCTTTTCTGTTTTATTCCCCTGAAGTACAGTTAACTGATATCATTTTGCTTTTTTGAGGCTTGTTTTAATGCTTTCTTAAGGTCAGTCCAGATGAGCCTAATTTGTCCCGATGCCTGGGGTGACACCTTCTGTGGACTCCCTGAGATCCAGTCTATTCAGGGCACTTGGCCTGTGGGAACACAAACTTTTGTTGTCCCTGTGTGAGTTTCTGGTGCTTCTGTGAGTGTCTCTTTTGGTGACTGCTTTTCCTTGAGTCACAGGACAGGGTCATGGGGCTCAGGGAGGATACAGGAGACCCCAGTGCAGCTCCCTGGAGGGCACGTTGTCTCCCCGTGCCACTCAGGCCACCCGAGTGCTCTACTCACCAGTGACAGTGACCTTAGCATCTCTGAACACTGATCAGTGATGTCGTATGGTAGCATTTTACAATTCTCAACTCAGAAAAAAGTGCTTATATGTAAATACCAACATTTACTTTTCACCTTCAGTGGGGTTTTCACAATGGACATTTGTTTCCATTAAATTAATAGAATTGGAGTTAAGAAATGTAAATGAATTAGCAGCTTAACCATACAGCTTTTGTATCAATCAGAAGATAAAATTTGATGGACCATAATCACCAGACATTAAAAATCGTCAAGACTAAAGAGTTTATGCTGTGTCTCAGCATGTAGCAGGTTGACACCTCCGATAAGCAGACATTGCTAGCGCTCTCAGGGGCAGCCAAGGCAGTTTTCAGTGACAGAGACACACAGTGTTGTCCACAGTCTATTAGTCCACGGTGCTAACAGACCCCTCATTCTCTGGCTGTGAATCTGGTTTCCTGTCAAAACCCATCCAGTGGCGTGACAGGCCTCTGTCCTCCTGAGGCGAGGCCCAGCTCCGGAACCCTTGGCTGCTTCAGGTGGGTAAGAAGCAGGATGGGCGTAGGCGTTCGCAGAACACTGGCACAATGATCTAAAAATCTCTTTGTTATTATGCCGTGTTTCTAGTCATATAAAAACCAGCTAAAGTGGACATAATTCAATCATAATTTAAATTAATTTTGAGAATGTCATTTAGATTTTTAATACATTTACCCTATTTTATGGCTACAAAAAAAAATGCTGAAACTTTCAGTTGGTGGGACCCAGGCGTCGATGGTGCAGTTACCTGTCGCTGCACAACAATCAGAACTTGGAGCCCACAGCAAAGTATATCCAGGCCTCAGGACCCACAATTTTTCTGCATCGCTCCCCTGCTGGTCTCGCTGGTCTTCTCTCAGCTCCTGGGCCCATCGGTGCTGGGACTGCAGGCACACTGTCTCTCCCCCATGTGGCCTCTGGAGCCCCTGGAGGCTGACCAGCAGTGTGCACACGCCGTCCAGGGCCACACTCCAGGAGCGCAAGTGGGCACAGGGCCACAGCAGGAGCTCAGCAGCACCTCCTGGCCTCTCTGCCCAAAACAAGGGAGTGCCAAGGCCAGAGTCCCTGTCAGACAGGACGCTAGAGGTGAGAGTCACGGGGAGCTCTCACCAGTACTGCACCCTCTTCTGTCAAGGATTCTGTTTCGTTTGTATTTTGAGAGCACAGTTACAGCATAACAATGAGAGCCTCACGTGGATGACCGCAATCAGTGGGACTGGCACATGGGAAGCCCAGGGTACCATGTCAGGGCAACTCTGAGCCCTCTATTAGCAATGAGCAGAAACAACACTGTGAAGGACCCTGGACACATTAACAAGATCACCTGAAGTCGCATGCTGATGGCACCTTCAGAGATGATGGCGTGAGGTGGCCCACCTTTATACACAACCACAGTGAATGCCTGGATGGTGGGAGCAGGAGGAAGCCATCGCTGGCACTCCCAGCAGCAGCAGGCCAGAGCTGCCGGAAGCCCCCTGCAATCCTCTTTTATAAGAAGGGAGACCTCGTCAGGACAAAGCCCAACAGAAAAGCTTCGTGCCACGCCTACTCACCCTTCTAGGCACCTGCTCCCCCACTGGGAAAAGATGAAATCATGGTGGAACCCATGGTGCTAGCTGGCCGTCAGCACCGTCCAAGTACTTGGATGAACTCATGGAACCCTCGTCACAACCTTATGAAGGGGACATCACTACCCAGTGCAGCAGCTGGGTTGGACGCGTACACAGATCTCAGAGCTGAGAAGTGATGGCTGTGGGTGTGGACCAAGGTAGCCAGGGCCCAGAGACCGTCCTGGCCAGGACCTCCCTCTGCCTCATTGGGTCACGAGCGGCATCTTGCACTAAATGCGTCCTTCCGATTTCTAGGCAGCACTAGGTGTAGCCCTCATTTCAACCGTCCATGAAATCCACTATGGGTAGAACCTGCAGTGACGGCCGACTGTCCCCAAACAAGAGGGGTGAGCAGATCAGAAAAGGCGACACGTGACCTCCACACCCTCTGCATTTGGCTCTCACGGCCTCTGTCTTCTGGAAAGCCCTTGAGCATGCATGTTTGGAGAAAAAATGCTTCCTCTGAGGCTGGTGACTAACGTTCGGGACAGAGGATGGCAGATACATTCTGCGTCATGGCGGGACAAGCCGAGAAGCGGGTGAGCAGGTCCCTGGGGGCTCACAGACCAGTGACAGTGGCTTACCACAGGATTTTAATGATATTAGGGTGCTCATATGCTCTGCCTGGAAAAGTCAGAACATTTGATTACTATCCAGTGGTGGCCCCAGAAAAAAGAAGTGGGGTCTAACATTAAACAAAAACATCCAAATCTAAGCAATAAGGCTTATTGAGCAGATACTGCGAGCAAAGTGATGGGTCAAGTCCTTGAAGAATTAGAGGTGAGCACGGGGCTGCAGGTGACGTTCAGAAGCAGGCGGGGCGAGGCCAAGGGATCCACAAGGGGCGCTGGCCCAACGAGATGGTGCGACGTGCCCTGGGCTCTACTTCCCTACACACTACGGGCCACCCGGACATGCGTGATGCCATGACAACGGGATGACAGGTCCAAGCCCTGAGAGATAAATGGGGTCAGCTGTGTCTGGCGGCCCCGGGATGGCGCCCGTCTCTGCACTGTGCAAAAGCTCCAGGTTACGTGTCCCTAACAAGATGACCTCAGGGCATCTGGACCAAGGTCATCAATCACAAGCAAGTCACAGCCAGCAGGGAGCCTTGGGATCCCCCCCAACGAAAGACATGCATGTGGGGGGTCAGGTGGCTACCGCTGAATGCTAAGTGGAGTCACACTGGGGTGACAGACGTGCCCTGCCAGCCCCCAGCATCAAGCATGAGGTTTCTTCTAGGCAAGCACAATGCCCTGACCTCCAGAGAGCAATGGTGACACCACAGCTTGGGGGACTGGGTTTTTATCGTCACCCATTGCATCTGAAATGATGAGCTGTCACTTTCCCTGAAACATATTCACCCTTTCCTGGTCTGTGCTCCTGGATGGCTGAACCTGGCTGAGCCAGTGCCCGAGGGTCTCAAAGGAACCCAGGGACCACACGACTACTTTCTAAGGGTCTCCCACATTTTCTGCTCAGATGCCGTCACAAAGGCCGCAACTGCCACGTGTGATCCGCAGTGGGATTGACAAGGACACCAAGCAGACTGTCTGTAGGATAAAGATGGTCAGTTACTGAAGTCGAAAGTCCCTCTCCTAAGACACCTTCTTAAATGAAATTGTTAGAACACAGAACACAAAATGAGATGAGATCTCAAGGGAGAAAAATAAACCTTTGTCCAAAATAAGTTCCCCAGTGACCTGCTGAGTTTCTGTCATTAAATGCCTTCTGCTTCTGTTAGAGTCTTCCGTTCCTCCCCTAGGACTGCCAAGAGTAACCACGAGCCCTCCCTGTGGTGGGCTCGTCCGGGGTGAGGGGCGAAGCTGCACTGGGCAGGAAGGCTGATCAACTTTGTCTGTTTGGACTGAGAATGAGGTGTGGAGGGTACGAACAGGAGAGTCCAGAGCTGTCCCAGGCTTTATGATGTCAATATCCATTTTCAATTGAAATTTTTATTGACATAATTGTAAATGTAACTTGCAGTTGTAAGAAATAGTCAGAGATCCCAGATCACTTGGCCCAACAGGGAAATCAAAGTGAACTGTTATCTCGGGGATTGCCCAAGTTTTGATGTCATGGAGGAGGATACGCCCGCCCGTTGAAGGCACCGCAGGGGTCCTGGCCCCAGCGCTGCTCAGCGTCCTCAGGAACACTGTGGCGCTGACTGAATCAGAACCACTGGGGATGGCCCCTGGAAGGTCAAGTTTTAGAAGTGCTCCAACTTATCCACAGGCTCACTACTTGCGTTTGGAGGGAGCATGGGGTCCCCCTGGTCAGGGAAGCTAGGCAGGCAGGAAGTGGGGGAGGGTGCGCCAGGCCCCCCAGCCTGCTCAGCCCTGTCCTTCTGGAGCACTGAGGACCTCAGCCCGCTGAGGAAGTCTGTGAGGCACCCAGCGTCCTGAACTGGCACGACCGGACTGCTCTGGACAGTGCTTCCCACGTCCAGTGTCCGGCAGGGGGAGCCTACGACACTCGCCTGCCCATGAAAAGCCCAAATTCACTCCACTGGCCACACATCAACCCTTCATTCCAAAAAGTGAAAGATTCGTGCAGCTCGGCACCCAGCGTCCGGGCCACTTCATGCCCAAGGTAGCTGAAAAGTCACAACAGGAGAAAGAAATGGAGGCGGGGCCTGATGAACGGGTCCTCCCCTCTGCTCTGTGTCTCTGAGGGCCGGTGGACGAAGCTCTCCCTTAGTCACTGGTGTCCCTGCTCAGGGCTCTGGAATCCAGCAAAGAGGGCTGAGAAACCAGCTGGGTGGTGGTTTCTGATTACTTGACGTTGTCTTAGGAGGAAAATATGAAGAAACGTATCAAAAACTCCTTCTTGGTTTCTGCCTCTTCAAATTCTGAGTCATTGAAAGAACTGCACAAAAACCATCAGTTCACGGAGCTGCGTCACAGAGCAGGTCTGCGGCCCTGACTGTGCCCTTACCCTCCTGGTTGCTGGCCCAGCATCACCAGCTCCACACTTCCTCAGGCTAAGGACCCCTGGTCTGTCTGAATCTTCTGTGATTGTCACTAATTCAGACAGTTTAAAATTGGAAACAAAACTTTACTGGTTATAATTTATCAAGGTGTAATTTACATAAAGCATGTTACCAATCTTCATTTGGACACATGTATACAGTTGTATATCCGCTACCACACTAAAGTGAAACAATGTATCCACTATTTTAAAGGTTCCCTAGAGCCTTCCTCAATCAATCTTCCCTCTGCCGCCCCAGGAAACCGTTGATTGACTGATTCCCTATTACTACATTGCATTTTCTAGAATTTTATATGTACTCTTCTGTGACTGGCTTCTTGCATTCAACCTAACTTTGAGGTTAACCTATTCTATTACCTATATTACCGGTTTATTTCTTTTTATCGCTGAATAGTATTTCATTGTATGTCTGTACCATAATTTGTTTATTCGTCTCTTGAAAAACATTTGAGTTGTTTCCAGGTTTTGATTATTACAATTAAAGCTTCTAGGAAAATTCGTGTGTGAGTCTTTGTGACAATGTGTGTTTTCATCGCTTTTAGGTAAATATCTACAGGAACAAGTACCATCTTGTCTGGAAAGTATGTTTAAACATGGAAGGAGCTGCTAACCCTGTTTGGGGGACTGCAGTAGCACTTGGTGTCTCCATCATTTTCATTGCGGACATTTTATTGGATGTGTAGTGGAAGCTCATTCTGGTTTTAATTTACATTTCCAGATGACTGATGTGTGTACACTGGCCATTCATACATCTCCTTTTGTAAAATGTTTTTGCAGATATTTTACCCATTTCAGTGGGTTTTTTTTTTCCATCTTACTGAGTTGTAATAATTTCTAATTGATATCCACTATGGTCAAAGTGCATACATATTGTGTATGATTCAGTCCCCTCACATTTACTGAGACTTGTTCTGGGGCCCACACACGGTCTCTCACGGTGAATGTGCCATATTTTCTTAACAAGATCCTCATTCTGCGAGGTTGGGAGGGCTGCTCTAATCTGCCCAGTAGATCACGTCGGTTAATAGCACTATTCAAGTATTCTGTATCCTTATTGATTTTCTGTCGACGTGTTTTCCTAACTGCTGAGAGAATGAGAGAGGAATGTTGAAATCTCCAAATGTAAGTGTTCTTTTGTCTAGTTCTCCTTCCACTCTGTCAGTTTGGAGTTCATATATTTGAAGCTCCGTAGTTAAGTGTGTATACATTAAGGATTTTTTCCCTCTTCCTGAACGGGCCTCTTTATTATTATGTCGTGCCCCCTCTTCATCCTTATCTTGTCTGCAGTTTACCTTTTGTTGTGTTATTATTATTTTATTTTATCCATGTATTGTCAACTTGTCAGTGTCTTTATGTTAAAGTGTATTTATACTTGCTAGAGTTCACTCTTGCTTTTTATCCAGCCCGACAATGTCTTCTTTTGGTGAAAAGTGTGATGGCAGGGATCCCAGTGCTGGGACTGGGTTCAGAGTGAGCCTCAGAGGGAGGACAGGATGTGAGGAGGTCGCCCCATCCTGGGGCCAGCTCAAAGCCAACCAGCATCTCAGTGCTTCAGTTCCAGGGAGCAGCGTCTGTCCTGGGCCTCTTTCCCCATGCTGTTCCTATTATTAGCACTGTCAGGTGAGGCTAGCACCGTTGGTTGGTTACCAGCAATGTCATTTTCAATTCTCCGTCTCTGCCTCTTCCCTCCCCAATTATAGAGAAAATTTTAAAGTCCAGGAAGGACTCTTTTGCCCAACATTTCTTGTGGCCACCATTCTCCATGAGACCAGTTTTAACCAAGATACAGGAAAGGAACGCTCCTGGGGCTTCCGTGAGTGCCATTACTTCTCAGCAAAGGGACAGGCACCACTCACTGGCACGTCCTCCACGCTCTCTTGCCCTTGAGCATGAGTGTGAGGCCTACAGCCTGCACACAGTCTGCTGACATGAGTCCACGGGTGTGAAAATGAATCCATTCACCACATCTCTGGGCAACTCAGCCAAGGCTCCCCTCTGGGCCACTTGTGGTTTTAAGTCACTGTCAGTCCGTTTTCTGAATTTCACAGTTCAGTATAACTATAAAGCAGTGTTTGTATTCTTGGCAACAAGCCTCTGGAAACCCCAGCTGGCCACTAGTTCCTTTTATCAAAGACCTCAAATGAGAACCTTCAGACCTGGCCCATCACCCACAGATTGGTGGGAGATGAGAGCTCATTCTTGTTTTATGCAACTGTGTTTCAAGATGATTTGCTACAAAGTAATACATGATTTCACAAGTCCTTGGAATTTGGGGCGATTTCTTGTTTTCTGGAAAACCAGATACCCTGGACTTTCCCTGCCTCAGCCTGGATCAGTCTGTTGTTCAGCTGCCCATGTTCTTTCAGGGGAAAGGGGACTGGAGACCAAGGGGTTGTAGGGTGCTGATCGCACCTGATGTGTCATCGCTTTCAGACTCTCAGCAACAGAGCTCAGAGAGAAATAGACACACATAGAGATACAGAGAGGTACATAAATACATACCTGTACTTCTCTATCTGCAAAAATCAAATCCTGAGTTTACTGACTACATCTCTGATTCCAATCCAAAAGCACAGGGAGCATTCTAGTCTTTTCCTTTTCCATAATGGAACTCCCTTCTCCAGCAGTGAGAAACACTGGCTCCCATTTGTTTCAAGATAATTACTCATTTTCTGAGGTCTAGAATAGACAGCAAGTAGCTTCAGATATGTTAACGCTTAAAAGTGATAAAAGCAAACCTGTAACCAGAGTTCAATATTTGCAGGTTTTCTTTGTGTTTACTTAGAATTTACATACAGTGAAATGCACAAATTCTAAGTGTACAATCTGATGGGGTTTGACGGATACAAGCACCCATGTAAGCCACAAAAATCTTGAACATTCTCATCACCTCCAGAAATCTCATGTGCCTCACAGCCAGCCGTCCCCCCCCCCTCCACAAAGCAACTTTTCTGCTTTTGTCACCAAAGATTAGTGTTATCACTCCAAGAACTTTGTACAATGAGTTCCTGGAGTCTATTCTTCTGTCTCTGACTATTTCTCCTTAGCCTAATGTCTGTCATTTCCATCCACATGGTCACTTGTGTAAGTGGTTTGTTACTTTTTCTGCTGCTTTTTCATTCCATTGTATGAACATACACAATTTGTTTATCCACTGTTCTCTTTATGATCGTTTGGATTGCTTCTAGTTAGAAGCTATTACAAAGAAAGTTGCTGTGAACATTTTTGTGCAAGACTTTTTGTCAAAATAAAGTTTTATTTCTTGTAAGTAAATGTCTAGCAGTATGACTGCTAAGTCCCATGTAACTGTATGGTTGGTTTTGTGAGACCTGCCGAAACATTTCCCCAAGAGGCTGTGTGTTTTAACACTGCCACGAGCATTGCGTGCGAGTTCTGGTTGCTCCTCCATCCGTGGTTATCTTTCTTTTCTTACTATTCTAGAGTCTGTGTGCTGTTGCTATGGGTGTAATTTGCACATCCTGAGCATTTTTCCATGTAATTATTGGCCAGTGATCATTACATAGGATCATTACAAGAAGTTTGCCCTTTTTTTGTAGTCGTTGAGGTGTTTGTCTTGTACTGTATTGTTCTGTTGTGGAAATCCCACTTTTGTTATGGATTCTGGTCCATTAGCAGATATATGTTATGCAAATATTTCTCCCAGTCTCTGGCGTGCCTACTGATTTTCTCTATGATGTATTTTGATGAGCAACCATTTTTGTTTTGATGTATTATGATTTTGTATAATTTTGTTTCCTGTTTCTTGATTTTGGTATCCTTTCTAGGAAATCTTTGTATATACTTGGGTTATGAAGATATTCTCCTACATTTTCCCCTCGAAATTATATAGTTTTTAAGATTAGGTCTGTGGTTAATCTCAAATTAATCTTTTAGTATGCTGTGAAATAGAATTCAAGCCTCATTTTTATTCCTACAGATATCCCATTAGTCCAATGCCACTGGATTGCTTTAGCACCTTTGTCAGAAAACAGACTGTGTTAGTATGGATCTAGTTCTAGCCTCTTTATTCTATTACACTGATTCGCTTTTCTATCCTTATACTAGTTCTATGCTGTCTGATTGTTATCACTTTATAGGATCTGGAATCAAGCAGGGTACACAGTAGTGGGAGCAGATACGTCTGGCTCGTTCCCAGTTTCACAGAGGCAACAATGGCGCTTTGCCATTAGTTATAATGTGTTTTAGTTTATAGATGTCCCTTCACTTGGTTGAAGAAGTTCCTTCTATTCCTAGTTTGCTGGGTGTTTATAACATAAATAGGTACACAATTTTGCAAAATGAGTTTTCTACATCTATTGAAAAGACCAATGTCTGCTTTATTCTCTTAGGATAGTGAATTATATTAATTGATTTTTTTTTTAATGAAAACCAACCTTTGAGTTAAACCTCACTTGTCATGTTACATCATGGTTTTCACAAATTGCTCAAATCTTTTTGAAAATTTTACCTGAATAAAAATTAAAGTACAAATAACCAAAATGTGTGGGAAACAGTTAAAGCCATGCTGAAAGGAAATTTTATAGCAATAATGCATACATCAGAAAACAGGAAAAGTCTCAGATCAATAACATAGGCTCTCATTTCAGCAATCTAAGTAAAGAAAAGCAAAATAAACACAGAGCAAGCAGAAGGTGAGAGCAGAAACCAATGAAAGTGAAAACAGAAAAACAATAAAGAAAAATGAGGACAATAATGTGCTGTAGGTTTCACAGCTAAACGTCCTTCATGAAGACAGCAGGGAATAGAAAGCCAAAAAAAAAAAAAAAAACATGCTGTTCCACTGTCTTCTCCTTTTTGAGTTTGAAACCAGTTGTCATGTCCACCATCATGGCCCCTGTGTGGCCCCCTCCCGTGGGCAGCATAGCTCAGAGGTGACCCCACACTAATCCGACCCCCCAGGACGTGACTATGTGACGCTACATGGCTCTCAGGCACTGAGCTTGCGGCTGGAAAAGGGTTGCAAATCCGCCCCCTTGAACAGGGGGACTACGCTGGATTTTCTTGCTCAGCCCAATCTAATCACATGAGTCTAAGAGACAGAAGAGTGAGTCAGAGAGATGACGTGGGAGAAGGAAGGGGAGAGATTCAACAGGGGAGAGGGCCTTGACCCACCAAAGCTGGCTCTGAAGTTAGGACACGTGTCCTGAACCAAGGAAGGCAGCTGTCACATGTGACGGCCAACAAGAAAATGGGGCTCTGAGTCCCACAGCACAGGAACTAGACGCTGCCAGCAGGTCAAAGAAGCAGAGAAAGAGGCCGCCCCACAGCCTCAGAAAGGAGCACAGTGTTAGCTGGAAGCTGGGTTTTAGCTGGAGCTTCCGACGTGCACAACTGTGAAGTAACAGACTGACTGCTTAATGCCGCTGTTTAACGCCGTGGTGACGCATTCCAGCAGTAACAGAAAACTAACGCGTGTACCTATTAAATCTAGTCACTTTAAAGACTTTTTTCTTTTTCTTTAGTTTTAAGCAGTTTGGTTGTATTGTCCTTTGTTGTGGTTTTCTCTTGACTTATGCTGCTTGAGCTTTGCTAGACGCTTAATCTGTATGTTTATGGAGATTTTCAAACCAAATTTAGGAGAAATTTTGGTCTTTTTTGTAATTCATGCTGACTCTATCTTTTCTGTTGGGAATCCAGTACCACATATTAGACCGACTGGTAGTGTCTGCAGGTCACAGTGGACATTGCTCTTTTCACATCCGTCTCTCGGTTCTCCAGATGAGGTCCTTTCCATTGAGCCACCCGGAAGTTCCCCAGTGCTGATGGCGTCGTCTCCGTCACCTCTGAGAACGCCCTGGAGCTGTAGGTGGCTGCGCCTGAGCTCAGTGCTGAGCCCGGGGGTGACCGGCAGACGAGGGCTAACTCCCCGGGACACGTGGCCCTGGCTGGTGCTGAGGGACCACCTGAGTGTCAGAAACGTTGACCGCAAGGCCTCCCACTCATGCGCAGATGGAGCCGGTCACCTGTGTGTGAGGCCCTCCCAAAGTGCGCCAGGGGCTAATCTCATAACTGAAACACTGTCATCAGAGTGTCTTTCAGGTACAAGTCCAGGGGCCTCCATAGGACTTGGTTAACAGCACCCACGCACAACATCAGGGCCCCCTCTGCCCCTCTAAGAGGTCAGGGCCCCAGGGAGGCACTGTGAGGGAGAAGATGACGGTGAGCAAGGCACTGGGGGGTGTGCGCCCAGAGGATGAGCAGGTGGGCAGCGATGAACAGACCTCAGTGTGAGGACACTGGTCCCGCAGAGTAGCTCCCCAAAGGAGGAAGGAGGTGGGCCCGGAGGCAGGTCCTTCCTGCAGCCAGCACAGTTGGGGGGGGATGTATGGGGGGTGACGCCAAGGACAAGTGCTCCGTGAGTCCTCTCGCACAAGCTGTGTCTTTCGTTAAGACAAGGTGTTCCGCATCCCTGCCCTGAGTAGAGGGAAGACGGGACGAAATGCAGTGCGTGTAAAGAAGGTAGAAGAGAAACCTCCGGCCTAAGAAACCTGACACAATTAATCACCCTGCAAGGAATACTTAAGAAGAAAGAAATGCAGGTTTTAAAGAGTGGCTCGTATGCTGTCCTGGGATTCTGTGCATAAGATTTGACCTGGACGAGTTGGGGTGGGGGCCTCGTCTCTCCGACCCCAGCCGCTTCCTTACGTTTCCATTCCCCTGAGCCAACTTACCCGTTTTCATTTTCATTTCAGACGGGGACAGCGCTCTAACAAACAGATCATTTGAGGTCCTCTTTCTATGCAGTCTCTTTTCTCCAACTTCATACTGGACCACGAAATGCACAAGTAATTTTGACAGCCAGTCAGTACGTCTTTCCCAAGCTCAGCACTTGCCACTTCCTGTTGGCTAGAACATTTGATAGAAGACGTGTCCTCTTAGGACCGTCCTTTGTCAGTTCCTTGGGGGAATCACTAAGGGACAAGGCACAGAATTGTCCGTTCTCCTTAGGGGAGTTAAGTGTCCACCTGCTGGGCGGGGAGCCCCGGAGCCCCCGGCGCTCACGCGCGATGCTGAGGGCCTTTGCGGGCAGGTGCCTGGAAGGAGGTGCTTCCAGTTCCCTCACCCCTCATGCAAACAGCTGGTCTTGCTGCATGGTGTGCAAATTACCCCACAGACAGGAGGGATACTTAGCACATGAAGTCACCGGGGCTTGCCTTGCCTTTGTCATTAATACTAACCATTTGATTATTTGAACAAAATACTATATTTTCCTTTGTTAATTAATGCTTATACCAGATAAGAGATTTATACAAAAATTTCACAGCATGCCTGCAGTGTCCCTTTCTTAAATACTGACCCCAAAACCAAGCATTTGTCACTATTTTTGCATAATGACAGTTTTATTAAGAGGAAAGCTTTTATTTAAAAAAAAACTATTCCTCATAATAAAAATCATAACATGATAATTATTCTTCCTTCTTCCCTGTCCCATACTTGACGATGACATATCTCTTTTAATATTTTATATCTTTTATATTATTAGTTTCTAAAATAAATCTGCCGGGGATGATTATTTTCATATCAATGTCTGAATTTGGCTCATGTTATCTCAAATTTGTTATTTCACCGATTTCACTAAGACCCAGTTACTGGTTTTATGTCCAGGGAACTTGTTTCCCCACTGTCTACACAGTCACAGGAGATTATGGATAAGCGTTTGGGAGCCAGACGCAGAACGCAGAACGCAGATGTGAGCGGCATGAAACCGCAGCCAAGGTGAGCAGCCGGGGCACAGGGACGCGGGGTCTCCCTGCCCTTGGTGGAGCCGCCTCCTGGGAGAAATAGGGACCTCGTGTGAGAGCCGAGCCCACGGGCCTCCCTGGTGTCCCAGACGCGCCGGAGTCGTGGACACAATCACGCGTGACTGAGGACAGCACTTGGGAAAGAAACTCCACCAGACCTACTGGAGTTAATAGTTTACCAGTTGGCAGACAGACGAGGAAACACGGGTCAGAGGAAAATCAGTCTCTGGGGAACATGACCGTGAAGTTTGTCGTGACTCACACATCGTGGCAGGTTACCACTCTGCTGTTACAGGCAGAGGTGGTTTTGGCCGTGAGTGTGCCCTAAAGCTGAAACTTCCACAGGTTGTGAGTGAGCGCACACCTCTTTGGCAACTCACATTCACACACTTTGCTTTTAGGCCCCTCTTGCTGATTCCTGTATGAAACATGAATAGCTCTAAACAGTCGCCCTCAATCACAGTCGGAAAGAAAACGAACGGCAATATAAAGTATGGGAGAAACGGGGGAAGAGAAGGTGGTTCCTTCTAGTGGATTCTCTCTGTTGGATCGCCGCCACAGAGTCAGAAATTTGTGGCAAAAATTAAATACATTTCATCTCCAAATCAGCCATTAATGTAACGTACAGCCTGGCCGCAGACTAGGGCTCCCAGGTGGGACCCTGTGAATACCAGCCAACAGTCGTCACACCAGAGAAGCACAACAAGCTCTCCCCATGTTAAAGGTTTTTACTTTGTTTTAAAAGGGCCCTCAGACCCCATCTAACCTCCGATTTCATCTGACGGCGGGCCAGCATCCCTGCCCATTGTCACCATCCACAGCCAGAGCAGAAAGGGTGACAGCACCCAACCACACCGCCACCTTCTTCTGATTGCCAGACACGAGTGCCACCGGCTTCCTCTGGGTGGAAGCTCTGGGTGGTTATGACTGTCCCGAGGGACGAAGCAGGCCATGCCAGCTCTTCTCGCAGCTGGAACGTGCTGCTGGGAGGGGGTAACGGGGTCATGAGCTGACATCCCACAGTCCCCAGGAGAGCTCGCCTGGCGGTGGCCATGTGCACGTGGGCCTGGGAGCGTGGCCGCCAGGCCAGGGCACTGGGAACCTCAAGCCCAGCTTCGCCTCTGCACTCGCTTCTACTTGTGTGCCCTGCCCTGTGAGACCTATCCTGCTCCCCAAGTAGATTGTTACTCAAAGAGAAAATGACGACTCCAATTAAAGAGTAAGTCAAAAGTAAAATGAGAAACCAACACATGAAAATGAACAGGATGTGGCAAAGGTAAATAAAGAACATGTAAATATTAAGGGCTTTCATTATTTAAATATTAAGGGCTTTCATTATTGTGGATTTTTTCCTGTGGATTTATTACAAGCTTTTAAGGAACACAGGAGTGCCATGCTTCGTGCTTGGCAGAAGTGGGGGAGAAGGACATCCCCCCAATTATTCCAGGATGCCTGCAAGACCTCCTGCCAATCTCCTACTACGACAAACAAGGGGTGGTAGAGATAAATATTTCTTAAGGATGTGCTGTTCCAATGACTTTTGCGTTTTCTCAATTTCCTGTAATGAGCATATACTCCTTCCATAACAACAATAACAAAGTCATAACTTTTCTAACAGTAAAACAGTAAAAAGAGAGCTTTTCTGGAACATGCTAGATTTGCGTTCTCCACGCGGGCAGCGCCAGGAGGGGCTTTCCGCTTCCTGGCCTGTTTGCACGAGCAGGAGGTGACATAAGTGGATACCCAGACTCGTCTTCAGTCATTCCTCTGAAAGCATCTGTTCAGGAGAAAAGCAGGCCCCAGGAGCCCCACTCCCCATGGGAGCTTCGGTGGGTGGCCCGACGGCTGCTTCGCCCACATCGTAGGGACAGAACAGGGACGGGCCCAGCCTTGGTCCTGCTGTACCAGCTCCAGGACACGCCTGCCTGGCCCCGCTGTTCACACTTCCAAATACCCATTCCTCACGGGTGGCTTGTCTAGATGCAGGGTGGGTTTCAGCAGGACACGTAGCATCCAAGTGTCGGAGTCTCTCAGTCTGCCCGTGGGACCCTCAGCTCCCCCTGAGGCAGCCGTGGGCTGGGCCGAGGTGACCCTGCAGCCTCTGTGGGTCACGGTGCTGAATGCTTTTTCCTCTCCTTTTAAACAAGCACAGAATTCTCAAATATTCAACAACACTGTTCACCTCCCTTTAAGTGCTGGAGACCATAGCAGCTGTCTCCTAATGTGACCCTCCCAAGCTGGCTGTGAGGTGGGGCTCACCTGCGGACATACAGAGGTGACCGCCTGCCCAGAGCCAAGTAGTGGTCAGCAGTGGCTGTGTCTGGCCTCCAGGCCTCTGTGTGCCACAACCGCCTCTCCCAGAAATGTGCTCTCTGGCTGTACCATGCATCCAACTTGTTCATCATTTTTATTCCAACACTGTGTGGCAGGAAAAAGCCTGGCTCACTGCATTACAACAGTTATGATTACTAAACTGCCTGAAAGGGTGTCATTTCAGTGCATAAACCATTTTCATAGGTCTGGTCTGACTCCTTAACAATACAATTTTTAAACAAGTAATAAAGTTCTGAGCAGTAGCAGTGACACTATGCAAATGACTTGTTTGTGGTCACGGGGATGGAGTGGAAGGACGATTCATTTCATCACCGTGGGCCCTGGCAGTCCTGATTCAGAAACGGGGGAGTGAGGCTAAGGGAACTCAAAGTTATTTTCCAGCTCTGTTGTATAACTTTGCAAGCACTTACCTATCGGTGTTGAAAAATGATGATTTCCACCCAGTTAATTATCTCGGAGATCGACTAACTCAGATGACAAAGTTGTCTTGCTGCAGGTACATGTCATTCAGTTTCATACCACAAAATTAAAGGCACGCAGCTTTTCTCAATTACTTTTTGTAGCCTTTCCTTTTGGATTGATGTGTGTCAGAGCCTTTTATTTGTCGATTTCTGCAGGTTGGGGAAAGTGCCTCATTTGTTTGAAGCCAAATATAGAACCGGGCCTCCTTGTTACAACACGATTCTGGGCAAGCAAGCAGTTTGGAAGGTACCAGGAGATGTGGGTCTAATGAAGGAAATTCCGGTCAAGTTTAATTATGTAAAGTTGTGGCATGAAGAGGCAGGGTCCACACAGGGGCTTTCAGTGACAGCAGACAGGCAGGACATGTCGCCAACCGTGCCATTAGCCACTGACTCCCCTTTTAGGTACCTCCCTGTCACTGAAAGGAGGGTGTCACCAGGGAAATGTCATCATGAAAATACTCTGTATTGGGAATTAGCTATCCAGTCGTGAGGATGTGTCATTCACTTGTACAGCAGTTATTTTAAGCTCTTTGTCCCTTTACAGTCAGGTCTCAATTATCCATCACAAGAGAAGGTCAGTGGCAGGAGTGAACCCGATTGACAGGCAATTAAAAACAACGTACATGTAGCTTTCAAATGAATAGCACGATGAAAACAAGAAAAATATACCGTGTAGGTTATTCGATTACCAAAATTTTAAATTGTGTTTTTAAATTGTTACAAAAATAACATATTTGAATGTTGACATTTACATCAAATAGTAAAAAAGCAACAGAGCCCCACAGTCCAACCACACATTCCCTGGGAAAGGCCACTACTAGTCATTTCGGTTATTAGTCATTCTGGTTATTGTTACCTCTGTGTCGTTTAATGATAGCCAACGCACGGAAATATTGATCTTTGCTATTACCTACTGACTTCCTACCACGGAAGGTGGAACGTCGTCTCACTCACATTACTTGTCCCTCTCCACATTTGACTATTTTTAGCTCCTGTGTTGATTATTTTTGTCACTTTAGATCACACAAGCCAGATTCTACCTCTTGTCCCACTAATTACTGAGAGAATCCTGTCTCCCTACTTCAAAAGATAGTACACCCCCCATTGTTCCATTTACTCTTCATCCCTCCCTGCACCTCCCAACTTCTATCTACAGTTTACTTTTATATTGTCAGGTTTAATAGCATTTGCATTCTATTCCATAACTGTATTTAAGTATTCTCTGATTTCTATCTGATTGATTCTAAAGCTTAAAAAATCAGTGAACTATATTTACATATGGAGGTCATATGTCATTCACTGCAAAATGGAATCACATGCTACAATTGTATTTTCTTCCATTTATAGCTTTTTGGTTTTCCTGGAGTTTCTAATTGCCTTGCTTTTCTTGCAGCAACTGCTCTGATCTTATCTCTAAGATGTCTTTAAGGACATCATCAAAGCAATGAAATCTCCCACCGTCATTATTTTTTTCTCCCCAGAGACCTCCCTCCTGGTGACTTCTGCTCTTCTGGGCGTTTAGAGATCTAGGCCTCTCATCCTGGGACTTAAATTCTCAGTGCCCTGAGTTGTAGCCACTATTCTCTCAGCTCCATGGCCAAGGTCTTCTAGATTGTCTTCTTGAGGTCCCCATAGTTTTGTGGGAGTTCATCCTCGTGAAAGAAAAGGTTGGTGCTGGAGGCCTAAGCAATGAATGTTTGCACATTTGCACACTATACTCTTTCCAAGGCTAACGATAGTTCCATTTGTAGTATTTAAGGCTGGGTTTGCCTTAAAGATAGCCTGAGACAAGACATCCACTACGGGTAGTTTGTCTGGGAGTTACTCCCAGGGAGCTCTGGTGGGGATGTGGAAAAGAGGAAGAGAAGAAAACAAGCCAGCATAATGTGCATCAGTGCACAGGTGAGCCTGAGAGGCAGCAGGGACCTCTGGGAGATCACGTGATAGTACATCCTCTGCTTTATCTCACTCACGGTGGGAGAAGTCAGAGGAATTAGCCAAAACTTCCATCAGAAGGTCACTGCCGGGGGACAGGACATGGA
Organism: Rhinolophus hipposideros; assembly: GCF_964194185.1. Lineage (NCBI taxonomy): Eukaryota > Metazoa > Chordata > Mammalia > Chiroptera > Rhinolophidae > Rhinolophus > Rhinolophus hipposideros. The sequence continues at coordinate 100,012,687 of NC_138053.1, forward strand.
GTCTGTTTGCCTCAGCCGGAGAGTGATCCCAGATGGAAAATCACTTTCTCTTGGAACTGCAAAGTCCATGCTCACTGCCTTTTAGCATAAGTTCCCTGCTTCTTGATTATTTCAAGGATGTTCTTTTTTGAAAGATGCAGTATCTTCTTGAATTTTCTCTGAGCACATTACAGCTATCTTCAGTTTTCTTTTGTTCTTTAGGTTGTCTCTCTCCTCCAGAGCCCAACTGCTCTATTTGCTGGACCGTGGCGCCCACAGGCAGGGCCTCCCAACCAGCAGGTTTCACAGCAGGTCAGGAACTGACTGTGAGCTGGTCATTGTAACGGGAAACCCCAGATGAGGAGGGCTTTCCTGGGGGCTCCAGCCTCCACACACTGAGTCCTGGCTCAACGTATCCCCCACATACTTCCCTTAACTCCTTTTGGAAGAGCAGGTTTGGGACAGAAATCAGGTACTTAGTACTGGCATGTTCAGTTTGAGACGCTTGTAAGAACCACAAGCAAGGGCATCAAATGGGCAGGTGGTCAGATGGGTCTGCATTTTGGGAGCAAGTCTGAACTTGTATCACAACTGTTGGTCGTCAGTCCAGATGGCATTGAGCCATCTGAATGAGTCTGAATCAGATCTTTGACAGGGAAGAATACAGACAAAGAAGAGTCTTGGGGACCAAAGAGGAACCAGTGAAATTGGGGGACTTAAAATAACAGACTGCACTGTCCCCCAGGTCTGGGGGCTGGTTGTACGAGGTCAGGGGGGCAGCAGGCAGGTTCTTTCTGGGCTGAGGGAGGTCCTCGTGCCTGGTCACTTGCTGGCCATCTCTGGCCCCTCCCCTGGTAGATGCCCCCCTCCAATCTGCCCCTTCGCATGGCTTCTCCCTGTGTCTTCATGTCGTTTTCCCTTTGTGTGTGTCTGCCTCTGTGTCCAGGTTTCCCTTCTTGTGATGACTCCAGTCATACTGGATTAGGGCGCATCCCAATGACCTCTTTCACCTGATGATGTAAAGATCCTGTGTCCAAATAAGGTCTTCTTCTGAGGTGCTGGGGGTCAGGACTGCGACATGCGTTTTGGAGGGGTCACAGTTCAACCATAATGCTTTCTCGGTGCTCAGATCTAGCCTCCCCTGCTTTCCAGTCCCTTTGTAAGCCTCCCCGCCAGGCCCTGCCTCATTAAAAGCTGCTCTGTCACACACATGTGTCTATCTGCCACCACCACGTGGCCTGCGTGCTTTCTAAAAGCGATAGTTCATTTTTCGAAAATTTGCTTATGTCACTCAAATTTCTATTGTAAATATGTAAATTAATTCCGTGTTTTACAATCTGATGGATATGAAGAGAGGGCTATTATTTTTTTTAGTGAAAACCAAGTTAAATGCTTGGGAAAAACATGTTAGCAAGAAAAGTGACTTAATTGCTATGAAATTAATATTGGACAAAATAACCGTAAAAGGTTAGAATAATCTCCGAGGAATCAAGGAAGAGTCTTTTTACTCAGGTTCTTTTGCAAACGATCTTGACCTGCTTGAAAAAGCCCCAACCTATAAACTGAAGTCGATGTACTATGTCCCCAATGTATAAAACAGGGGGGAGTCTGCTCAATCTCTTCAGTGAACTGATGCTCCGAGATGAGACCTGGCCTCTGCATGAAAAGGTTGCCAGGTTAGCACCATACACTTGTTTAAAATGCAGATGAAACGTTTAAGGTGTGGGTTATTGTAATTCCCCTCCTTACCTGTACTCGGCTGACTCGTTACCAGCCCAGGCTGCACGAGAAGACGGACCCTACACTAGCATTACATCTCCCAGGTGAGGTCAGAGGCGTTTGTTTCCTGCCGCGTGTGCTGTAGGCGGCTGAGGCAGGCTGAGCCCAGGCTGTCACGTCAGAGCTCGGCTGCTGGGCTGTCCAGCCTGACTCACGGTGGGGCCCAGAAGCAGCCCGGGAAGTCTTAGGAGGCACAATGCATCGGACAAAAGGCATGGCTAACTGTTAACACGCAGATGGATTTCGATCTCCCTTTAATTGTGCCTAAGTCCCTTTCCCAGCCCCATGCTTGCTTTGTACTCTGGGTCCTATTTCAGCTTCCCTTCGAGTTTTAGGGGAACGCCATAGCGGTTGGGGAAGACGCTGCCGCATCCATTCTCACACCCGCAGTGGGCAGCAGACAGAGTGAGTGTCCACTGTCTGACGCGTCTGGACTTGTAGGCTCCACGAATTCAAGAGCCAGCGAGATGCACAAGGGCCTACCCTCTGGGGCTGTCGGCAAACGTTCTGAGTGCCTCCTGTGTGTGCGAGATATTACGTGATGAAACGGGTGCACAGTCAGGCAGGACACGGCCTCCTGCAGCCGGCAGACTGGACGGTAACCGGACCATAAGCCGCTGGCAGGGGACTGCGGAGCAAGGGGCCTTCAGGGGCGGCCAGGTGCTGGGCTGGGTCCTCCGTGCACACCCCTCACTCAGTCTCAAGGCAGCTCGAGGAACTGGTGTTTTCCCTGAGCTCAGGTGCACAGGCTCGGGAAGGACAAGCAGAGGAGTCAGCGGGGACCCGGTGAGGACACCCAGGCCGCCCGCTCTCTGCCTTTTGGGCAGACTTGACCTACGGACGTGGATTCCGTGCCCGCTGGCCTTTCTCTGTGGGCTCGTTTTCTGTTTCAGAGCGCAGTGTCACCGCACCATGTACACTTACACATGCACACGTGGACACACACCCCCAACATGCTTTAAAACAGGCCCTTTCTGGCAACTCAGGCAAAGCACTCGCTTGTCTTTCACCCTCCGAAGGTGACCTCTTGGTCAGTATGTCAGCACAGGCATCGCAGCTGCCGGCCATGGTTCTTACGACCCCACCTCCTTGGAGTCCAGGCCACCGAAATGTTACCTGGGGCTGGGCTCTGTGGCTGATCCGGCTAATTTCTAGGGGCCCCTTGCTACAGATGCATGCTGCTCCGTGGCACCTGACAGACACCTGTGTGTCACGCCACAGTGCATGTGGGACGCAGCGCCGGTGCAGGAGCCCTTGCGGGTCAGGTGCTGCGGCCACTCTGCCAGCTGCCCGGCAGGGGTCAGGGGGCGTGGCTTAGGAGCAGAGCCAAGTGCAGGATTAAAACCCACTATTTCCGATTAACGCTGCCAGGAGCCCCTGCCAAGGTGGGCAGGTGGCTGTGTGGTTAAACAGCGTTTTTACTTTTGTGATTCTAAAAGCAAAACATAGCGTTAGACAATTTGGAACATATGACATAATTAATCTTTTAAAATTACCCACTAAACCTTCTCACCAAGATACTACTATGATAGGTAGACGGATGGACGATAGAAAGATGATACAGATGATAGATGATGGATAGATAGAGATACATACCCTACATACATGTGTTTTTCTGCAGATGTATGTGTCCTGTCCACACAATTTTCTACTTGTTTGTCTCATAACGTTCTAGCACTTGATTGTCTGTCTTTGAAGAGCCTTGGAACAATCTCCCTCACGGGGACTAGTTTATCATCGGACTCACTAGATTTACTTTTGCATCATCCTGCTCTTACAAAAGCGTGTTGTTCCCAGTTTTTCCCTGTTATAAATTATACTGTGATGAGAGTTACATGAAATGTTTGTGTGACTCCCTGGTTTCCTGGTTTCCTTTTTTGTGTGTTTGTTTTCTTTTCATTTTTGTTTTCTTTTTCTAGAAGAGGTATTACTGGATCAAAGCAATTAAGCAAAGTGCTCTTGATAAGCCTTGCCAAAATGCTTTCCATTACAGTTGAACTAATTTATAGGTCTACCAATCACCCATTTACAAAAGAGCCCTCCTCACTGTACTGTCACCAACCCCAGCTGCAGCCATAAGCTGAATGTGTGTCAACGTGATAGGTGAGAACGTGGTATTTCCATCTTCCTTTTGTTTTATTAATTTGCGTGTCTTTGCTCTCCATGAGGCTGGATGTTTTTCAAGTGTACTGGTGGTTCTGGATTCCTTTTCTTGATTTGATGGTTCATATCTCTTCTGTTTCATTTTCATGTTTTTCTTACCAATGTCTATGAAAATAATTGGCAATTAATCTCCTAGTCTTTGCATAACATTTTTAAATGGTATCAATTAAAGGGGGAAATATTTGACTCTCTGCTTTCCCCAAGCATCACCACCTTGCATTTCCAGAGACTTTTAAAAGGTCAATGCTACTTCAAAGTCAGACCTCAGTCTGGATGGACTGCCACCAGAAGGCAACAGTATTAGATATGTTCCACTGGTTTTGACATGAGCTAAAATTTTTAATTCTTAAAATGTCAACCTCATAAATTCAACCCCTTAGACAAAACCAGGTGCCGGTCACTATTCAGCAGATATTCACTTGGCCACGATGACATTTGAGCCCTGAGCTACAGTCCCAGAAAGAGCTACACTCCATTTTTGTCCTTAAAAAGCCAGAAATTTAGACGTAAAGATGAAATATCAAATTTTTTGTCTTTTGCTCTCTTTAAATTCCATTCACTCACTTTTTCCCCCAAATCAGTAACTTTGGATTAAAACATAAAAAGCACTTATAGTTTTGGTGCCGATGGAATCAAGAATCATATTTTAGTCTCTGAAGGTCTGTATAACAGATGCCCAGAATATTTCATCCTAAAATAACGGCCTTCACCTCCACCTTGGGACCCGGGGTTATGACCTTTGCTTCTGTTACAGGTCATGTCCTGGACCCCCAGTCATGGCCAGGCGTGGGTCAGAGGGAAGCCAGGAGTGGATGTCATCTCCAGGAGAGTCCCCTGGAGAAGGTGGGGGCTCGTTTCTGGCTCCTGGATGGGATTTAAGTGTCTTAGGTCCTGTCCACCCTAAGGGAGGCTAATGAGGGCAGACCTTCTCTTTTGTGTCCCCAAGGCCCCTCCTTTTTGGCGGAGGGCATGCAGCCTGCCAAGGTGCCTAGATTGGGGGCTCCACTCGGCTCTGGGCAGGCTCCGAAGTCAGAGACTCAATCTCCTCCTCCGTAAAATAAAGACAACAGTAGAGCCGTTTTGTTGGATGTGGGGGCTTGGATGACACATGTAAACGGGGAGCTTAGTGCATGAGCCAGAACAGGCCCTCGTAACGGGGAGCTGTGTCTACTCATCTCTCCCCATGGAACCATAGCAATTCTCGAGACCTACGAAGTGACGGATGCCCTAGTTCCACTAAGGGACAAATCTAAGGTGTTTCTGACAATAACAGCCAGAAAATGAACCAAGTCCAAACTCAGGTCCTACTTTGTCAGAACACCACGGGACCGGATAATATAACTCCCTGGGCATGGACACAGGGAACATGGTTCTATGTCCCCGGGCATTTGGAAGGGCCGAGGGCACCCCTACGAGGCCAGGTTTTCAGGGACAGGCAGAGCAAGGGACACAGTGACCTGTGAGGTGCCCTCTGAGCTGAGGCCCCTTTAACAACGATGACGATAGGGGTGAAGTTCCTAATAGCGGCTTCCTAAGTGACAAATCATAGGATGGGACGTTACACGGCTGCCGTGGAAGCAGGCCTGTCACTCGAGCTGGAGGACCCAGGGGAGGCTGTAACCCCTTCACACCTATTGCTGGGAAGAGGCTTTGTGATTTGACACATTAAAAACAGGTTCAAGCGAGGCTCCTCTCCAGTGAGTCGGAACCTCAGATTGACAGGCCTGCTGCGCTCTAGCACGTGCTGGCTCAGACGGGAGGGCTTGGGAGGGACGGCAGGGGTGGGAGGCTTTCTGAAACGCTGTGTTCTCGACGCCCCCTTATCCAGGGGAGACACTGGGGAAGCTGTTTAACTGAGTCCTCTAACAACTCACAACAGAAGAATGATGAGAAGCTTCGGATTCCGGACCCTTGGTCTGCGGAGGGGTTGGTGCAGGGCGCCCCTGTGGCTGAGCTCCCTGCCCGGCCCCTGTCCTACCCAGACCGGCCCATCCCTGAGCACCGCTGCCCAAACCTGGCGCAGCCCAGCTCACTCAGCTCCTGGCTGATTCCCGCCCCCGCCCCCGCCAGCCCCGCAGCGGCCCAGCCCCGCAGGCCGGGAGCCGGCACCGCTTGGCCGGCGAGTCCGCCTGTGGCCAGCAGAGGGCGTGCCTCCCGGAGACGCGCGTGCCGACCCACGGGGACCCGACCCACGGGGACCCGACCCACGGGGACCCGCCCCGAACCCCGAACCTGGCCGGGCCCCGGGCCCTGCGGGAACCAAAGGGAACACCCCGCAGGCCGGAATCCGGACGAGGCGCCGGCACCGCGGTGGCCGGGACGCGGGGAGCCGCCCGCGGTGCAAGTCCAATGCGTTTGTGCCACCTGTTGGCCCCGCGCCCGCACTGCACGAGCCGGAGCGAGCGCTGCGGGCCACGTGCGGGTCTCCGCGGCCCCGGCTCGAGCCGCGAGGGTCACGCGGGCACAGGCGCCCAGTGCACAGGCACCACGGAAAGGCTGGTAGAAGGGAGGCGCCTGAGTAAACACGGATTTCTTTTCGGTATTGCAGCGTTTCTACCCCTAAAAAACGTCTTAAATCTAACGTTTGGAGCGCTAGCAAGGTGATTAGCTGGTGTTTTCCCAACTTCAGGTTAGAGCATGCATTATTTTCATGGGGAAGCAAGGACTGTTGTAAACAATAGCATGCCTCAGTTTTTGTACACACATTTATTTTTATCTTCTTTTTAATGAATGCACCTTTTGAAACACATGTAAGCTACAAGATATATGTGCTCGAATTGGACATAGATATAAAGAAGTACCTGGCGTTCAGACTTACAGACAATGGTTTTTATCACTGCGTTGGCCGGATGTAACCTTTTCTTCAGATACGTGGTTGCCTTGGGACGTTTGTTGGAAAGTCCGTGGAGTTTGGTCTTCACTGCAGGTCACAGTCCGGCCTCACAAATCCCTAGGGAGTTGCCGGGAGTCACGGTTCTGTTCACAACTTCCTGTGTACATTCTAACCAAAAGGGAAAGCTGAGGCCACACGACAATGTGTAGAGTAAGGCACGTGCTGGCCCCACGCCATAGCCGTCTGATACGTGATCTGTGTGACTCCGGGTTTTGTAGCATTCATTTCTTCACACACAAAAATATGTATTTTTTAATCATGAAATGGATGCACCACAAAAACATGAAGGAGTGTTCTAATTATAGCCGTTGATATCCTATTAATAGAAACAAAATATATGTTTTTAAATGTATAAATACAAAATGCTAAAGCACACCCTTCCCTTCCAGGGAACGTCATCATCTTTCATGATTTGTCCTTGTCACTTTCCCTTGCCCTCAGTGGGACGCATTCTTACCTTCCCATCACCAAATAAAGCAGGACTGACATTATAAAGCGTTGTATCTCTTACCATGGTCAGCAGATATTCTTCAGCAGTGAATGTTTATTGGTATATATTTTGTTTATACAACTTTACATGCATAAGCTAAATGCACTTAGCTCTTTAATGTGAAAACACCTCATTTATAAGACAACAATGTAGCAGGAGAGACCTTGGTCATAGGAATGTGAGGAGCGGGGCAAAGCAGGGGGAATTCTGCTGTTTTCATTATATTATATTATATTTATTATATTTATTTTATTATATTATATTAGCAAGTCTATATATAGATAAAATAAATAAGGACTTTATATATTTCAGATTATATATATTATACATATTATATATATATATATATAATAACTAGGGCTGTTAGCCAAAAGAATATATTATATATAATATACGTAATATATAATATGCTGTATACATGTAAACATACTTCAAAATGTCATGTATATAAAACCCAGCTATGAGAAGGATAGTCAGAGCTCAGGGCTGGAATGACGTAGAAGGTAGGGAAAGAGGAACTGTGGGGATATGTGTGTGTGTGTCTGGGTGTGTGTGTGCGTGTGTTTTGTTTTGTTTTGTTTTGTTTATCAACAGTACATCCATATTGGATCCAAGTTGCACGACTTAACAGGCTCCTAAAGATAATTTTGGATTTTAAGTGTGAACAATAATTAATGACTATCACATCATTCTTAATCCCATTCATGCACACACACACACACACACACACACACACACACAACGTAAAGAGGATGAGGCATTTTCAGCCATCCCAACAAAGTGACTGGTCAGAATCTAGTGCTGAAAGGCTTCACGAGTATCTCCGATACAACGGTTCAGCAATAGACGCTATTGTTATTGCATGAAAAGGTAGTCTCCTAGAACAGTGTGGGGAGAACAGACGAAAATTTCAGCCACAGCCTGCGGTTTGTAATATTAAGAATAAAGAGATGTTTAAAGAAATCTTAGTAAAAGTGAATATGTAAAGATAATAGTCATATGCAAAGAAAAAGTCACTGCGATACAAGTAATTATGATAAAGTCTTTTCAAGATATTATTAACTGAAGTGAAATAATGGGAGTTTGGAGTGAGCATTTTTAAAACCCTGGGAAGCTTGGGGTGGCATTCTGGCACTACATCCAGCGGAGAACTAGATGTGGATTTAGTTGGGTGTGGACGTGGACAGAGCAGCGGGCCGTGTTAGGCTCTGCGGGTGCGTGTGAGCCAAACGCCTGCACAAGCAGGAGCAGAATAAACACAGCACAGTGGACTGTCCAGGGCCCCATGGCTTAGGGGTTTGGGTGGCTCTGTGCACGGCAACACTCCAACTCACAGAAAGACACGTTAAGAATTTAACTCACCCAGAGGCAATAGGGAAGCTACTTTCTCTACCACAGCCCACACACAGTGTGAAGAAAGAGCATTATTATTTAGAGAGAGCTCTACACATTCATGTACGGAGATAGAACACTATGCAGTCACTTTTTCAGTGTTTATTGAAAGTTTCAGGCCCAGTTCTGGGCACTAGAAGAAGAAGGGTCAGTGGGAGAAGTGGGTGTATGAACTGGTCATTCTAAACAGAAACGATTACAGAGACTGAGTCACGTATAGTGAGACAGAAGGCCGGAGAAAACGGCAGCAGGAACACTTTTACAACTTTTTTCCTAAGTGTTTCCAAGCCTATCCACCCATTCATCAATAAGTGGTTATCAAATGTTTACCATTTTCTGAGACCCCTGCTAGGAGCTGAGATCACAAACAGGGGGAAAGTAAAGGTTGGAGCCTTTACGGAATTAGTCTGGTGGGGAAACTGATATTACCATCCAATCCCACAAATCAATGTGAAACAACACCCCGGCTGGTCGGTGGCTTAGGGACGTGACACATGCCACCAGGAGCATCACGGCCAATGTGACCTGCCCAGGGAGGTCAGAGAAAACTTTTATGACCAGGGGACAATTCAGCTGAGCTATGACACATGGTTACAGATGGCACAAATTCTGTCAAGAATTGTGGTCTGATTCTTCTCCCCGGATTTGAGGCTGGCCGTGTGTCTCTGCGTAACAAAACGTACATGCACAGGTAACGTGGTGGGACCCCCAAGACAGGTGAGGCAGGGGACAGCTGCTGCCTTGGTCTCCAGGTTCACTCGCTGCCAGCCACCTCTGCTCCGGAGGCTCTTTCTAGAACTCGGCCACCATCCTGTGGTAGCCCAGGCTACATGGCACGGCCGTCACCACAGACGCTCCAGCCAACAGATGGACCTCGCTCCCAGCAGACGCCAGCATCACCTTCCGGCCTGCAGGGAAGCACCTGGGATGTGCAGCCCAGCCAAGCTTTTGGATTCATGAGCAGCCCTGGGGAGGAGCCCTCGGCCAATGCATCTGTGATCTCCAGAGATGGCTGTCATTTAACAGCACTACATGTTATGGTGTGTGCTACATGGCGACAGAGAACTGGGACAAGTGGGGTCCTGGGAGGTAGAATGCTGCCAAAACGAAACCGAAAACATGTGACATTGGTTCTGACACCAGATGCCAGGCAGAAGTTTGAATGGCCTTGATGAAGCTTGGAAGGGCTAGACGGGATGTGAGGTGAGAAAATGTTCGATTGGACGCCAGAGGAAAGGAGACCTTTGTTATGCGGTGGCAAAAACTTGGTACTACTGTTGCCTGTAGTGACACAGGACATAGAAAAGTTGCCTATCATGATCTCGCTGAGGAAGCCCTAGGTGGAACACTGAAAGTGCCACCTGCCCCCTCTTGCTGCCTATGGTGACGTGAGAGGAGAGAGACAAACTAAGACAACCATTTAGTTTTTGAGCAAAGTGTGTGTGAAGTGTGGCCCCAGAGCAAAGACCAAATTAAGAGCACTGACAGTAAATTACAACCTCTTGGAATTCGAGGCATAGCTGTAAGACCCTTCAATCAGACCTCAGAATGACTCAAGGTAAATATATATCCTCTCTATCAGAGGAAACACCTTAGGGAAATGCCACATAGGCCCTTCAGCCGTGCCTGAGAGACCTGTGGAGACATTGTTCTAAGCAGCCCCACAGGCGTCCCAGGCAGACAAGGTTTATCTCAGATAGATCTGTGAATGTGCCTTTGGTCTAATGGAATGAGTTATAAACTGATACATAAAACCCCATGGAGTTTTTAAAGAAATTAATATACTTGACTGAAAAGGACTGAGATAATAATAATAAATAGAAGCCTAAATTAATTAATTAATTAATTAATAATAATAAAAACAAGTCTTTGGAATCCCCCAAGCTTATATGGGCAAGAACCGAGCCCAGAACGTGACCCAGTGCAGTCACAGTCCACTTGTTACAGAAAAGGCAGAACCAGGAGCCCCGAGGGGAGGACCAGGGCTGTGCAGGCTCCTGCAAAGAGGGTCAGAGACTCACTGAGGACGTGATGACATACGCCTGGCGGGATTTCGGAAACACTGTGGCTGCCATGCCTCTCCTTGTCCCCTTTCTGAATCCAATGCTTATCGCAGCCTTCCTCGCCCAGTGTCCCTGCTGCATGTCGAGTGTGTGGGGGGAGATCTGCTTAGATTAGAGGCCTTGGGACAGAGAGAACGTACACAGAAGTGTGGGCTCGTTCTGAACTGGGCCTTGAGGGGACAGGGGATGTCATCCAGTAAGCAAGTGGTCGTGGAGAGGTAGAAACAGAGGCAGCAAATGGGGGAATTCACTCCCAAGGAAATAGAAAGAATAAAACAACCTAAAGAGAATTTTAAAACTAGTACATTTAATATAAAAGCGAAGACTTAACAGGAAGATTCTAAATATAAAAGGGTCACCATAAATCAAGGACATCTGGATGCTAAGAAACCATTTAAAATGCTAGAAGTAAAAATGACGTACCTCGTTGGAGAAGCAAACGTGTAATGAGAAAACATACAGGATTTAGTGTGAGCATATTTTGAAAAAGGCCCCATGAAAGAGAGGGCAATGGGTTAGGACAGAAGCTGGGGGATACGGTGGCCCCAAGGGACATTCCTGTACACCCACCAAGGGAGAGATCTCGGCGTGACAGGCAAGACGCCGTGGAGAGCAACAGGCCGCGTGTTCAAGAGCACACAGGTGTGAGCACAGGGCAGGTCTCCTGACCAGAAGAAGTGGGGTTCTGGGGAGAAGGCAGATCTCTAAAGGAGCAGAACAAAGCAGAGGGTTGTGCATGGTGACCTTCTCTGGTGGCCTCGTTACCTCTGACCTTTGGAAACGAAGCCAAAGCAGGAACGCTGTGGGGAGGCGGCTTGGCAGGCATGGAAGGCTGGAAATAACATAGCTGGGGGTAGGGGAAAGCGGCCGTGAGGACAGAAGGGACACTGGGGCAGCAGCAGAGCCTACTTGGGGCTGCTGTCCTGGACAGTGAGGGACAACAGCCGCCCTGCTGGGGACTGTCCTTGTGAGCGCCTGGCTCTGGGGTGCAGACCTATGGAAATGGTAGTTGAGTTGGCCAGTGTCCGGGGTTAGTCAGAGGCTGCAAGGAGAAGAAAGAACACCTGGGAAGGTAACTGTGACGAAGAGTGTTGCTGAAACCCTCGAACGTGGACTCTAAGCTGGATGAGAAAGAGAAGGAGAGAGGGGGCTGCAGGTAGGCAGGTCTGCTGACATGGAAGGGCAGTCCTTGAGCCACAAGACAGGAACAGAGATGAACTCTAGGGCATACAGTTGGGGAGGTAGGACCTATGGGTACTGACCTGGTCCGCCGGACACAGCAGTGGAAGCCAGGAGAGGCAGGAGAAGGTTCTTGAGCATAAGGAGGTCAGGATCAAGAGGTCAGAGTATCAGGTGGCTGGTCCAGCAGAGGACCCCAGGGTGCAGAAGAGCAGGTGGGAGGTAACCCAAGCCAGAAGCCAGCAATGCTCACCTGAGGGAAGGTGCAGAGCCAGCACAGAAAGCCCTGAGGAACAGCTGTGCTTTCGTGAGCACAGAGAAGACCAGTGGTCCGAAGGAGCCGTGGAGCAGAATCCTGCAAGGGAGGAGCAGGGCCTCCCGCGTCACGCTTAGTGGCTGGACTCTCACCCAGTCCTGCTCGTGCTAGAGAGGGACCTGGGCCAGGTGCGAAGCTGTGCCAAGCCTCAGTCTCCTTGTCTGCCAAGTGGGGATGATAATTTAGGATTGCTGTGAAGGTTAAATGGTATGCTCACCTCACACAATGGTTGTACAGTTCACAGTGTTTGTCACTGTGACACAGTTAGTGAGTATGATTGTTGGGTAGATAGGTAGGTCCCTGGTAAGATAAAGAAAAGACAGCCATATCCTAAAACTTCAGGTTTTGAAATCATTCCTTTGCTCCAGGACGTAACGTAACAAGGCCTTGAGGTGAATCATAAAATTCATTTTGGCCTGACAAATGGAGCAGATCTGATAGATAAGAGTGGGTTACTTTGCTAATTCCTTTAAGATGGGCGAGCAGAACCAACCTGGTAGATGAATTTCATTAGAAGGCACCAGTTCCTTTCTTCAAACATTTCCCTTCTCCAAACAGCTCCCCTTCCCCAAGCAGACAAGGGAAGGTATAAAAGAGCTTTTGCCTCAGTCATGGGACACCCCCCATTCGGGACCCCCTCCCACTCGGGAGCTGCAACCTCTTTTCCTGCCTCTAATAAACTATCCTGTTTTTAAAACTTTTTGCCTCTCCCTGGTCCATGTTTCCATTCTTCAGCTTCACGAGACAGGATCCCTGCCCACACCCAGAAACTGCCGGCAGATCCAACATCACCTACATCAATTGCAATTCATAACCTTAAAAGAATAGCAGGCCCCTACTCTGTGCCATGCACTGTGCCAGGACTGGGGAACAGAAAGTTAACCAATGTACAAGAGCCCAAAGGAGGAAGGCTGGGAAGCTTGACAGAGGGATGGCTTATGCAGACAGGTGCGGAATTTATTTGGCCTGGGATGGAAGAAAAGGTATTCCAGGAAATTTCAACGAGTTCATAGGCAGATGGGCACAGGGGACCCACCGCTATGTGAGAGAGAAACAGTTTAACATACTTAAAAAGCCATTTCCAATGACATTGAGACAAGTCAGGTATGAGGGGGAATAAAGAGCTCACATTTCACTTTTACTTTATAAGGGTGTGAATTCTTCCTACCATTTCTAGGGAGAGAAAATCTCTCCAACCTCCATAAAAATCGCAGCTTCATTTTCCACTATTGTCTCTTCTCAAAGGTCAGAATATGTGCCAGGTATTGCCCCTTGAGACTCAAATGGAGGACAATTCTCGAGAGTTGTTGGCAGAAAGGAGAAGAAACGAGCTGTATTAGAAATAAGATAAAAATTTTCTATTTCCTTCTTTTTCTTTTCAACATTTTAATCTCTGATTCAAAAATCCTTAAGGAATTAGTTCACAGTTTCCAAATACCGTAGTACTTTTGGAAAATTGTCGTGTACTTTTGGATAAAATCCAAGGTGTCTGCTAAGGGGACACTATAATACCTCCTTTTTTTTTTAAGTTGCCTTCTGAGTGAACAGTAAGAATCCTAATAAATCTTCACTGGTTACCCTAATACCAGTGCCTTGCGATTTATTAGAACAAATCATAGTACCTTCATTTTTCTGTGACCTAGATGAGAACCAAAGATAAAGTACAACCCAAAACAGTTTTGCGAAGAGTCATTTCTAGAAATCAGTCCTGCCGTTCATTTTGTTTTCCTTGTGGGACAGCTCAGACCCCCAAAGAAAAAAGGGGCATAGGAGACGAGGCTGCCCTGGGGAAGGCAGGCCGGAAGGAGCTAAAAACACGACTACAGACAGCATCACCTCACTCACAGAGGTATCTCGTTTGGAGAGTTTTGTGAAATGAGTCAGTATATGTGGCCAGTGCCCAGGAGTTAAGGCTGGGGTAAGAATACAGACAGAAACAGGGAAACAGAACATGGGGCTCAAAGAACATGATGGCCTCTTCTAGGAAGACGGACGGACACCCAGAGAGGTGAGGTGGCTTTCCAGGCGAGCAAGCTTTCCACTGTGATGCTGTCATTTCAGGTCACTCTCTGTCCCACTGCACTCGGTCACCACTCACCCATCTCCTCCGGTACCTGGACATAAGAGCTGAGTGTCCCTGTCACCTCCAGGCCTCGGGGAGGAGAGGGTCACAGTGCAGAGGCCAGCAGGAGGGGTGGCACTCGGCACAAGGAGGGATGCTGGAAGCTAGACTGGGGTGTGAGCTCATCTCTGCTGCAGACCTACTAGCAACACCTTGTTGAACATGGCAATGGCTTCCTGAAGACACATTTATGAGGTTTATACCAGAACGTTCCTTTAGCTTTCACCTGGCAATGACACTTCATTCCATCCTATGTGACATGCCACAGAGATAAGCCGAGACACGCTCACTAAATGCACTTGGTGAGCTGGAGGGACTCCTGGAGCAAAAGAGGATGTTAGGTGAAAACTCAGGAGCTCTGAACAAAACGTGCATTTTCGTTAGCAGTAATGTGTCAGTGTCGGTTCACTGAGTGTGACAGAGGCACTGTTCTAATAGAAAACGCTAATGAGAGGTGTGGGGTATGTGGGCTCCTCTGTCCTATCGTCCATGCTATGACTTTTCTGTAAATCTAAACTGTTCTGAAAAATCGTTTATTTGTAAAACAATCAGCACAGCTATGTTGCTAAGAGATATGTGAGAAGCCAGACCCGCAACCTCTCGGGAAGGCAACGGACACCACGTACCTGCATCCATGACCATATTGCCTGTCTTCCCACCTCGAAATTCCAGAATTTCTAATCCGTAAAGTGTTCAAAAGTCCTGGAAAGTATTATGGAGAAAGGTGGTGTTGAAACAGAACTTACAGTAATAAAAGTTGCAAATAGTAGCAGATTGTACAGACTCTTAAGAGAGAACAGACACTGGGCATCATGGTTGAGATGCGTGTGAATGACAGAAGACAATCGGCTGCATCGTCATAAAGCACCAAGGATCAACATTAAGACATCAACAGGAATTACCTCTCAGGGTGACACTGGGTTTCATCTTGTTCATTTATAACTTCAGAACTTTTTATGGTAAGGAGATGTTTCTGAAAAAGGAATGCATAAACACGTAGTGAAAGGTTTCAGTTGTAAATAAAAACATTAACACTTGTTTTCCTATCTCTGAATATTAAGAAATAACTCTACAAAAGTTATTTATTTGGTTTGGGGACAATTTTTCAATTCAGATACAAAGTCAGTGAGAGAATCGCATTTGTACAGAAGCCCCTGTTCTAAACAGCTTTTCCTTACAGCTCTGTGTGTCAATGGAAAGAGGCCATGGTATGGCCGTGGGACAATCTGAACGGGACTGAGCTCCGAGCAAACGAGAGAGTTCAGATTGCATCCCAAGGAGAACAACTGCTCCAGTTCTCCTCATCCTGCTCCTGTAGGTCTGGGCGCTGCATTTGTGCATAACTGTGGATGCAGCAATGCATTAGGCCTGGGGCATTCAGGTGGTCAGTGACAGGAGTGCACTGCGAGCGAACAACGTCAGCAGTCACAGAACACACAGCAGCAGCTCTCTGAGCGGGACGGGCCCTGCCGACACTGAGACGGTCCTGTTCTGAAAGAATGCCCAGGGCCTTAGCACATGTCCTCAGGATATTGGAGATGGGTGATAAGAACTTCTCTCTGCTGTCTTGTTTCCAGGGCAACACTTCTCATGCTGCCACATTCTCTAAGAAAAAGTAGCGATACCTGAGGGATTCTGAACTGTGCGCACTCTAAGCCTTGGTGCTTTAAAACAGAGATCACATTTCCAGAACAAGTCTGGGGTACAATTGATCTTCCTGGAGAAATATCACCAAAGAGTCATGAGATGCTTCAGATAGGCCAAAGCACGTCACTACTTCTGCCCAAATGTCTGCTGTGGCAGCAATGTCAACCAAGAAATAACAGCACGTCGTCGTTTCAGTCCTTTTCAGCCTTGCGTTTTACCCTAGGTGGGTGGGACACGAACGCCTCTGCCTGCGGGATGGTCTGGTTTCCTGGCGGGGTGTGTATGTTAGGGGCAGGGCTGCTGGTGGGCAGGAAGCCACACCCATCAGTCCTAGCATCACCCTTCCTAATTCTTCCATTACTCCTGCAATTTCAGTGCTGCTGTATTTTCTCTTTCTAAAACTCTACTTACGATTGAATCTAATCAGTCAACCTTTGGGTAACTTCCCTTTCCTGTCATCATTCCCATCTCTGTTTCCTTTTTTTCTGTGAACTGGTAGAATTCTTTTTCGGAGGGTAGGGGTGTGTCATCTCCTTCTCTGCTTCTATTGTTCATATTGACATTCCCCACAAAGTGTTTTAAGCCCAGTAATTGGCTTTCTCCCTCAATAAACCCTGTCTCGTCTGTCTCAGGCATGACCTCTTACAGTTTGTTGAGGAATCAGGTACCACTTCGGCTTCGGGCAGGACGTTTCTGGCAGGCAGGCAGCCCTCTGTGGCTCGACCTGACCCCATCCCTTCCTGCAGCTCAGCTGCTGCTCTCCAGACGCTGGGGTTTCCTGTGGGCTCCTCGTGGAGCAGAGCTCATGCGCCTGGTCCAGCCCCACCCCGACCATAGCAAGCCCAGCTCCGCACGGTCTGGGCCTGTCCCCACTCCATGAGAGAGCAGTGTGGCACCAGCTCCTGTCCAGCCGCAGCCTGCTGTGCTGGGTGGGGCAGCTCCCTCCTCCTGGGGAAAGCCCTACAGCCCTGCCTAGCGGAGCCCTGGGCGTGCCCAGTGCTAATGAAGGGGCCACACCCAGAGGATGGTGTGCCAGGCCAGCTTTACCCACAGAGTAACTGACACCCCAAGTGAATGAAAGTGTAAATGAAGGAAGAGGAACAATATACCGGGTAAGTCACACACGTTGTGGAAACTTGCTTATCATTAGAATAAGGGGAAAAGTTCTGAAAACTAGGCATTTAAATTGCCTTGTTGATCTCCAAAAATATTATTAAATATTCTGAATAACTTCCACAAAATCCAATGCTCTTTAGGGAAAAAACATGAATTATCCTTTGTGTTTGTCAACCAATTTAGCACAAATGTGTACATTGGGTTACATAAGGAACAATCTTCTGAGTATTCAGAAGCTAAAAACACTAGACGAAGAGAAACAAGGCCACAATGGGCATAAGCTCACCCACTTTTAGTTCCCCAAGTTTGTTCTGTTTATTTAAAACGAATCAATTCAAAAGAGAAAAAGAAAACATTTTCCAATGCCCGCCAAAGTAAGAGCTGAACTGCCGTCTGAGCAGTAACACGCATTGCTTTATGGTGGACACAGACTAAGTGAAGGTTGAGGCTCAGGTACCTTGGTGCCGTAGCAAGAACTGGGCTGGCGAGCAGCTCTCGGTGTCCCCTGTGGATGGGTGGTGACCAGACTGGGACTCGCCCCGGGCGCACCGTGGAGCCGCCCACATCTCTGAGAGAGCCTTCCTTTCCAAGCAGCACATTAGGGCCGCCAGCAAATACCACAGGTCCAGACGTGTGTCCTTGGAAGTTATTTTTATCACACCGCACAAGCCGCCTGTGGAGGTGGCAGGGCTATAAAAAGCCTCCTCGTGGCTGAGCGAATCTATGGCTTCAGCGTGAAGCCTTGCCCTTCCAGGCCGTCCACAGGTGAACATTCCAAAGCCCTTCTGGACTGACAATCCCAAACTGTTTCCCTCTTTTTTAAATTTCCAACAGAAAGAAAACAAACCTACTAGGGAAAAGGTGACTGAAAAACAACATCAGCAGTGCCCGCCCTTTAAAACTAGCTGCTTTGTGTTCTGTGGCCTTGCCGTCACCAGGGCCCCCGCCCAGGCCCCCAGCCCCCACCCTGGCAGCACCGACTCGCTCACGGTGTCTCCAGCACCAATTTATCAAGTTCAGGCTGCAGCTTGATGAGCACTCCCGCCTGTCAGGCGTCAGTGGCCACAGGATCGATGCCGCGCTGACGATCGCAGGATCCGGGCTGAGGGCCCCTGGTGACGCCCACGCGGCCCCTCTGCCCGCAGGCGTGCCAGCCATGGAGGTGTCACTCAGAGTCCCGTGTAGAAACCCTTATTCTTTATGAAAAGTGCCTGCAAAGAAGTGTTTGGGAGAACTCATTCAGAAAGGTATTTGAGATGTGTGTTTTTCACTAGCGCGTGTCCGGGTATCTCTGTGTGTGTGATAGTGTGTTCCCGAGAAGTTTCTGGAATGAGGGCTAACGGGCTAAAGTCAGAGCATGATGAAATTTTCTTTAGTAAAAGTCATTTTAAGAAGCAGAAAATTATGCTTTGAAAGATACTTGCTTCAACTGAGGTAGATAATTATGACCAAAATTAGTATATTTCATCTTCTTGTTGTAATATAATTACATAGAAAAAAAAAGGAAATCAGGATTAAAAGTCCCAGCGTGCATTACTACACACTATTAATCCAACCCCATTTTCAATTTCTATAGACTTGCAGGAGAAGTTCTTATGGGAATTACTGGAACCATCTATTAAGATCTATTTTTATGTATATTTAAACAGTTCCTCTGCACAGTGGCCTTAAAATAATTAGTAATCTTTCTGTTTTACTTTATGGCATTCACGAAGCAGGTAACTCTGTCTGCTTAAGTTTCCCCACTTTATGAAACAGGAACATTTTACAAGATAAGATGCCTCTGCTGCGGTCCCTCACAAGCCTGTTGTGATCCAATGGTCTCTGGTTAAAACAGCTTGGAAAGAGGAAAAAACTCAATAAAGGTAAAGTATGAATGCTACTGTTACCATGAAAAATGGCTTGTAATGTGCCACCTCCCACTGCCTTGCGAGAAGCAGACTCCAGGTCCCAGGGAAGCCGCCTCTACTGTTTCCTGTGGAGTGGGGTTTTCCTTGGACGTGGGCCGCGCTCTTATGTCTCTGCCCCACAGAAGCGTGATCAGGGCCACGCGCTCACCACTCTCAGTCGACCCGTTTCTCTCTCACAGGTCTGAAAGCTCTTCAAGGGAACATTTTTGGTCTGTTTTGGAAATGCACACAAGATGCTTCCCACTAGCTAGGAACATATGTTTTCTCTGGCCAATTCCTTCATCTCTCCCTTACGTATAATTTCCCCACCCTTGGGGGATCCAGGTGAGTCCTCAGACTTCCAGGTAGTTGAAGGTGCTGACGGCACTGAGGTCAGGACGCCCATGTTCTCTGCCGGCTCAAGAGTGTGTGTAGCCAAGAGTGAACGTCGGACCCAGCAGGTCTACTTTCTTCCCAAAAAGGAAAGATTTGCTGAAGCTGGGTGAGTAGGAGGGCTTTGGGACCTAGGGAGGTGGGGCGGTATGAAGCTGGGCGGAGAGGGCAGCTTGGCAGGGCCAGCCATGCCCCAGGGAGAGCACCTGGAAAAGAAATGCGCAGGCAGGCACATCAGGCTCCCAGGTCCCTGCCCTCACCCAGGGTCCCCTAGCGATGGAGCCCCTGCCGGTCACTTGTGTTGGGTGAGCCTGGCTTGGTTCCAGGATGGTGCTCTGTGCTGGCCAGCTGCACAATGGCAGCTTGTGTAACCTTGGGCGTGGAAGACACAGAAAGCCAAAGTGGCTCAGGGATGAAAGCCGGGAGGGTTCAGGTACACACTTGCCCCACGCCAATCACCCACCGCGAGCAGAGCCAGCGTGGGCTGCACCTAGTGTGGGCTGGGGTCCAGCGCTCGCTCCCTCTCTCCCTCCCTTCCAGCTGCTTCTGATTCGTGTCCACCTTTTTCCTCTCTGCTTCAGTCACCATCTCTTTCTCTGCCCATTGGTCTCCTTCTCTCCCAGTACCAGGGGAATATCTAGGTATCAGAGAACCGGCTGCTTTCGTACAGATTTCTATTGTCTCACTGAGTAGCCCAGACTGGCCAGGTAAGTCAGCAAAACAAAGTGTGCTGGCCTTGATTCATCAGGTAAACCCCCAGGGAAAAGACAATCTGATTGACTAGCTGGGTTGTAATCCCTGAGACAGGCCCCCACGTTCTTGGGGACAAAACGTTATGGCTCCAAGAGGCGAGACTCTGGGAGGAAGAGGTCAGCTTCTGCATGGAGATGGAAAGGGACCCTGGACGAAGAAGGCATCACAAATGTCCTGGGTGCAGGGAAGTCTGAGGAGCGGCCGCTGGAGCCTCTGGGCTCGGGCAGGACTGGGTCTGCACATCGGCGTTGCCCGTTACTGGTCACCGTGTGCGTAGTACTGAGAACACCTAACATACAGCCCACCACCTGTGCGAAGGGCCACTGCTTTTAATAAACAGTTCAGTTCCCGGGGCTGACATTTCGTCACCTTCACTGACATGGACGATACCAGCTCACGCGGACGGCACAACATTAGGGTCAGAGTAGAGAAACAGCTGCATGAAGGTTTGATGCTTATTTACTTCCAACGAGTAGTGCTTAAGAGAAAACTAGGAGAAAAGCCTGATTTCTCTAAGAAGACCTCCAAGGGTTCTGCTCTGTGCAGTGTCCGCGGCCGGAGTGGGAGACCAGGGCACAGGAGTGCATTTGCTTCCGGGCCATCAGCAAGCCATCCTGGGACAAGCGTCCAGATGGTCAGCCCTGACTGGCCAACAAGAGACGGGGCCTCTGCCAGGATAGGATACAAAGTCAGAAGATAAGACAAGATGACCACTGAGACCGGAAGAGCAGGGCAGCAAGCTCAGTACCCAGCTCGCCGGTACCCAGACAGGAGCTGACAGCACAGGTGTTTGTGATGTAAAACAGAGAAACAGACCTGTGCCCAGAGGGGGATGGTCCCACCCCTTGGAGCGACAGTTGCGGTGGGCTTTCTGAAGCTGAGGAGTGCAGATGCTGCAGGCGTAGGCCACGTGCTAGGACCCCCAAGAGCATCAGCTTAGACTCCAAATAAGGTTTATCCTTAAAACAGGACATTAGTAGTTTTCAAGTATGGCTGGTGTGCGCAGGGGCTGCTGGGCCCAGCAGGGCTCCTGAGGATGAGCAGTTGTTGGATAACTGACCCTTCTTTGGGTCAGTGTTGGCACCCCCCAGCATGTGTGGCCACGGCCACAGCCAGAGGAGAGGGAGCCGCGCTGTCACAGGGGCCCAGCGAGCCACCTGCTGACCCACGAAACCTCTGGGGCCGCAGCGAGCTCCGTGCTCCCCTAAGCACACCAGGTGCACAGCCAGTGCTGAGGTCAGTGCAGGGATGGGCCATTGAGGGCCTGGCTCCTACGACGTGGGCACAGGGCACAGGGTCCCTGGATGGGCAGGCGGGAGGAACTGGCATGGGGAGAGCCCATGGGGCGGGGAATATAGGACTGGCATGTTTCGGGGGACAAAAGTGGAGGACATTGTCTGAGTCGGTGTCAAAGAAGTGATGAGCAGAGAGTGACCCTGCAAACACGTGTGGAAGCACCATCTGTCCATCACCGTCCAGGCCAGGGCTGGGGCCAGGAGCAGGGTCCACGTGCTCATTCCCCTTCTGATCCCAGCCTTGCTTGCTGGGTCAGCACCACTGCAGAAACTTTCTCCCCTTCTCCACTACCCTCTGGAAACACAGTTCACAGCCAGGGATGGACAGACAGAGTGACTGCTGTCCTGTAACTCAGCTGTGAAAGGCAGCCACCCAGTGATTTCAATATTAATCGTCAGGCCAATTATATCGACAGTCTCCACTCACTCATTTATCTCTTCTTGACTTCATTCCGAATCTGGTGATCAATTTTCAACCTTCAGCAGCCTCCCCAGAACGCTTTCCCGGGGTCGCTTTCCATGGCACCTGCCAGCAAATAAAATGCAATTCTGTTTGTGTTGGCGGAGGGACATTTTTGCTGCTCCATCATCCCCTCCGCATTGTTCAGAGGCTTCCGGACAGAGGGGCCAGCGCGGAGTAAGAGGGCTACACCCAGGGTCAGCACCACCTCCTCCAAGCACCACTTCCTTACCTGTCCAATGGTCCAGACCCGAAACACAAACAGTAATGAAGCCAAAAGAACGGAGCCCACGGCAGACGTGCAGTAAACATGGTGAATGACATGGTTCAGACTCAATCCCTTTATTTCAAGGAAGAATTAGGCAATATTCAGGAAGCAAAACTTTTATTCAAGAAGATTACATTTTGATGCTTTATACCCATTTCTATAGATGACTTGAGCTGTCCTTTCCAAATGCTGGTGCCCCGGGCCTCCGTGGTTTGCCCCCAGTTCTGCGGATTGAGACAGTGTGCCTTCTAGATTCTTCCGGAAAGCTTCCCTTTGACGTTTTCTAAGACTCAGAAGAGTTTCTGGTCCCGAGTGCCACTCCAGACACACTTGGAGCAGCCTGCCCGGTGAGAGAGATAATTATCAGTTGCCTGGCGTGAAACCGCCCGCTGCGAGCTGCTGGGTGCTGCTCCCAGGGCTGGTGCTCAGACGAGTTACCTTCGCATTCAGGCCTCCGCAACGCGGTCGGCACAGGGGCAAACTCCCGGTTGCACAGGTAGAAAAGCAGAGGCACAAGCGTGTCTCAGTAAACAGGTCCAAGGCAGTAGCCAGCAGAATGGGGTTTAAATTTTCATTTGTCCCTTGTGTGTTCTGTTGTAGCAGCTGGACTTATACCCATCGTGTGGGGACAAGTCCCCATGACACCCAGCTCCATCAAGCTTTACGTGTTGGTGCTTTCCTCACATTTTACTGCAAAAGTCACTGCCATTGCATTTCCTGTGCTGGAAAAGCACTGAGTGTCTTAAAATGGGTGCTGTTTTTCCCCTGGTGCTCGGGGGACACCGGTTCTTCCATGCGGGCCATCTCCCTTCCTGCTTCACATACTTTAAGGACTTAAACTTTTGTCTTCCAAACATGTGAGACATATTTTTCCACTGGTCATTTGTCTTTGTTCAAAGAAATCTGGCATTTTCTTTTACTATCAAAATAATACACGGACAACGTAAAAACTCCAGAAACTAACACTAAAAGAAAATAAAAGCGCCCACCATTTTATTATAAGTGAAAACATCATGGTTAACATTTAAGGATGTTTTCCAGTCATTTTTTTCTGTGAATAAAATTATGCCTTTTATTTTTCAAAACTGGGATCACACAGAACATGCCGTTTGCAATTTGATTTTTTTTAGTTCGCTGAGCATTTTCTGTCACCAAGCATTTCTTCAGGGTGTGATTTTTTAAAGGGTGAATCCAGTAACAGCACCATGGTTCCCGCACAGTCTCCTGGGAATGCTATAACAGGGTTCGCACCTGGGCGGCCTAAGACAACCGAAATGGGTTCTCGCCCAGCTTTGGAGACCAGAGGTCAGAAGCGGGGTGTCTGCAGGGCTGCCGCCTCGCAGGCTGGGCATGGCCCTCGTGCCTCTTCCCAGAGTCTGGAGGTTGCCCGCAGTCCTTGGCCGGTAGACGCATCCCTCCCAGCTGGTAGCCTGCTCCCTGTGTGTCTCTTTTCCTCTCCGTCTGGGGTCACCAGCTCTACCGGGTTAATCGGTGCCCACCCTACTCCAGTGTGACCTCATCTTAACTCATCACATCTACAGTGACCTCGTTCCCAGGTGATGTCACGCTGTGCTGTGCTGTGCTGGGGTTGGGACTTCAACACACCGTCGTTTGGAAGATACGACTGAACCCAGAACAATGTCTCTGTTCTGCTCCCTCCTGTTTCACATTAAAACTGCTCCTAGCTTTTTCTTCGATCAGTGTTTTAGTTGCCACCCATCTGGGCACAATTACGGCCATCTCCTCAGCGTTACAGGCCACATCCTCGGTCCTTCCAGAAAGGTCGAAGAGGAGACAGCAGTGCCATTGAGGGCTCCACCTTCAGCTTCCAGCCCCTGTGGCCAGTCACTGTCCCAGGACAGGCTTGCAAGGACCCTGAGGTCGGACTGAGGACAGGACTCAATGAGCACAACACGAATTTCAAATGTCCCATAAAAGAGCAACATATCTGGGCATCATGGTCCAGCCAAGCTGACACATAAAACAAACTGTCCCAGATGGACCATGTAGCTGTCACCAGGACTTTGTCCCAGAATCCATGGTCCCCAAACCCCTCTCTCCAGAGCCCACGCCGCAGCAGCAGCGGCCGCCCTGGGGCCTGCAGGCTGGGTGGTGAGAGCATGTGGTGATTCTGACGCCATGTTGACACGCAGCAGCCGTGAGAGTGATCCCGGGGCTTTCGCTGCACAGCCGTCCTTGCTGTCTCTTTGCAATGACCCCGCCACCGTACCCACACACGTAGACTGTTTCTTCTGGGAGTGTGAGGACTTTTGTGTCCCCAGACCCCGGTCAGGACACTGCTCACAGCAAGGATTTGCCAACAGCCCATCGAGGTGACAAGGCTCCCGTCCAAAGAGCCACCTCAGCACAGCCATACTACCACCACCCAATTCCAATGTTGTGGAATTTGTCTGAGGGACCAGAGATGACGCTAAACATCCTGGATGGTCACAGGATGGTCCCAGGGCTTAAAACACCGTCTTCAGTGGCAATGCTAACACTCAGCAGGAGAGGGGACCGTCTAGCTCAGCGGTGTCCAAACTGGGGCCCGCGGGTCAACTGCGGCCCATGATCCATTGTTAATTGGCCCGCAGCAAATTCCAAAAATATATTTAGTTTACTTAAATAAACCAGATGAGGCAATACGTACTTCACCTCGAGTGAGTGGCCCAGCTATCTGTGTATTTTACCACATACGGCCCTTGGTGAAAAACATTGAAAAAAGTTTGGACACCCCTGGTCTAGGTGATAACTAACGCACACAGCCCTGCCCCAGAGAGCTGGAAGGTTGGCCGGGGGATTGAAACTTACTGAATATTTACACCACATAAAGCTGACTGGCTTTCCTTTCCTTTTGTTCCCCAACAACAGCCTGGGTCACAAACCAGCTCAGGGTGACTCTTGTCCTTGCAGAGATGGCTGGAGCAAGTCGTTATGCCAGTGGTCACGCCATGAGTTTACATGAGCCCACGGGACGTGAACGAGCTTCTTTGGATCAGGCCCCGGCAGAGCGTCCTTCTGTCCCAGGCTGCAGCGCCCTGAGCCCCCCGTGTGGGGAGAGTGCCCTCCCCTGCATGCGCGTGGCTGGTGAAAATGACACAGAGAGGGGCACAAGGCCCTCCCTCCACCCACCAGGCCCCCAGCTACCACACGCCTGTCCATTGTCATTCTTTACTGCTCAGTAACGTGGATTTTAAACCATGTCTTTCCCAAATAATAAAATGTTCTGCACCACAAAGATCTCTCACGGCATCCATGAGGGCCGTGGGCCTGGGGTTTTATTAAGTCCCCTGAGGCTGGAAAGGCGGTCAGAGCACCCCCAACCAGGACAGGGCTCCCCAGGGACACTGAGTGCCACCCCCACTGGACACAAAGCCGTGCAGAGTGTAGGAGCTGCGGGGAAGCGTGGCCGCGGGGCCAGCAGCAGGTGCAGGGGCACGAGCCCTGAGAGCTGACACAGCCCTGGGGTTCAGTCCAGTGTCTGCCCCACTCCCAACCCCCATGCTCCCCAAAATAAAGGAAATTGGGAGGACACAGTGGTGGCCTAGTTGGCAAGTTCTCACTTGCTGTGGAAGAAGGTAATTTGCTACATAAATAATGAATTAGATGTGTGTTTACGTGGACTTTATTCTTGAAAAGGTTTCCAGAGCACTTGTGTGAGTCCAGCTCACTGCAGCTGTCGGTTCCCAGAGTCACAGGCACAGACGTGCTCCAGGCTCTGTGACTCTCCACCTCGGTGGCGTGTCCTCACGGGGTCTCTCTCATTCCATCCAGTGCTGGCTGGGAGGCCAAAAGCATCAAAGACATGGAAATACTCTTTTTAGTGGTAAAGGCATCCAAAGCACTTAGCCCTTACTCGTCGCTCTGTGGTCCTACAGTCAGGATACTAGGTGTGACTTTTCTCACTGGGATTGCAAAGGTTCACGACCATCCATGCAGAGAAGGTCCCCGTTCGCTCCTCCTCCTTCCTGAAAGCCCACTCCATTCACGTGACCAGGCAAGCTAAGCTGCGAATGACAGAGTTCAAGACAGAGTGAGGAGTTGGCAAGACTCGTGACGTGTGTGCGTTGGTCACCAGGCCAAGATGTCAGGGGAGGTGCAGGGTGAGTTCTGCAGGGATCCACGCTGCCTCATCAATGGTGTCTGTCTTCCAGCAAGGAGGACCCGAGACAGAAACTCGGGCGGCTGAGCAGAGCCCAGGGCGCTGTCGGCGACCAGGAGCCCCAGCAGGCGGGGAGTTCACACCAAACGCTCCCACCCTCCCAAGCAGCGGGACAAGAGGGCACTTGACCTCCCTCAAAATGCAGCAGAAACAAGTGCCTGGAGGCAGAGGGGCTAAGTGGGGCCTGCCCCCTCAGGGCTCCATCCTGGCCGGAGACGTCCCAGAGCCCCGGATCCGGGAGAGGGCTGTTCTCGCTGCAAGCTGTTGCTGGATGGCTGGATGCAGCTGGAAAGAATTCCAAAATTACCACCACGTCCAATTTTAGACATCCTATTTCTCTCCCCATGTCTGGGAAAACTGTTGTCTGAGTGTTCCCGCCCCCCGCCGAGTCCGCTCCTCAGAGCAGCCCTGGGTTGCGTCCAACGCCGCTCATGCACGGCTCTGGGTACAGTCCAGTCCTCCACCTCCCGGTTCCCAGGATGGTACATTTGTGAGCCTGGAAGGGTCTCCAGCCCTCTACGCCCCAAGGCGTTTAGCAACCAGGTCATATAATGTCACTGAAGTTGTGGATAAATGAATCCCTCCCAGAACCAAGCTAGGACAAGAGAGGCCCCGCCTGGCCTGCTGCCACTTGTGTGCCCTGCGCCACCCTCTGGCCAGCGTCTCAGGTACAAACCCTCTCCTGCCTCCCCAACACCGGGCTCTGTAGACCTGGTACGAGAACACACTCCACCATCAGACCCGAGGGGGAGAGGCCCCTGCTCCCAGCCTCCCGGGGTCCGGGCTGGAGGGGTGGAGGCTCAGGGACACGGTCCCTCAAGATGGAGGCAGCTCAAGGTCATCTTCAGGAGACAAAATGTTTTCTGACATTTATTGCCAGCCATTGTACCTAACAAAAACAAACGGAGTTGTTTGAAAGTAACTTTAAAAGCTTTTTGAAGGAAAATTCCCAAGAGGACACACTGTCAGAAGCTAATGCTCAGCTGGGTTGAAAGGGAGGCCCGTGGCTGTCCCCACAGCTAAAGAACAACCCAGAGGGCCATGACAGACTGAGAGTGAGACTCTGGGCATCCGCCGGCAGAGCTGCCGTCCCCCGCCCCCAGGCCGCCTGATGGCTTTCGGGGACTGCAGACCAGGTTGTGTGCCCCAGGTTCATCCGTGCCCACGTGATGGGCCAGTTCTGTCACCTGGGGCCAGACCATCGGCTCACAATGACCTCAGGCCCAACAGGCTCTGCAGCACTTTGGTCACCCAGACTCGAGTCCTGCTTCCTCCCACTGCCTTGCCTCTCATCCAGGATCCCCAACAGGGCCCCTGGGACCTGGGGTGCTCTCAGTGCCACCCCTAGTGCTTCCACACCCCAATGCCCTCCACACACATCCACACAGAGACACACACCTGCCAGCATTACGGAGTTACTGAGCCAACTGGTGACTTCCTCTGAGAGTGGCTCTTCCCCTCTGGGTAAGGTTTTAGAGGTGGTTGTTGTCAGGATGGGCCACGCCTTTGTGTGACAGAACCTCTGGGGTGGCTACTGGCAGGACATGGCCGGCCCCGGGAGGCTGACGAGGAGACAGCTTCTGTCCACACACACGCAGGGCACTTAGACTCCAGGTGTGAGCGAGGCCAGTGCAGTGCCCCCACCCAGGACACCGAGGGAGATAAGTGGCTCAGAGGAGCCAGCATGGTGGATCTGGTGGGACCTGCTCCAAGCTGTCAATCACCCAGCCTGGTCCCCAACCCCCAGGGAATCTGTGACCCCGCACCCCCATTCAGACTGAGTTTGCTCCGTTTTTCATGCTGCTAAGAAAAAGAGAAGAATAAAAAGTTGCCAGTACTAGTTGGTTGTCCCCTGCCCCCGACCCAGGAAACACCAGACGCAGACTCACAGGTGTGCAATGCATGAACGCTTGGAGCCCAGACCACCTATCTGCACACCATCGCAAGAGGGAGTGAGGTATGATTTAGAAATATTGTTCTGAAGAACTGCCTATTCTGCTCTTTATCTGGTTAACTGAATTTATGCTCTTCCCAACCCTCAGAGCCTCACGATCTTACAGAACGTGTCTAGTTTCCAGCCCAGTGGATTCCATCTGTCAATTCGTGCATATGGTTTTGTCAAAATCCTTTTGAAGTTCTTCTAAGCTCTGCCCAGTCTTTACTTGTTCCTCCATTCCAGTCTCGGGTCAGCAGAAAACACGCCAGCTGTGAAATGAGCCCACAGCCCACACACCAGCGCACTCTACATGGGGGGGTGGCAGGGACCCCACAGGAGCCAGCACTACCTGCCTGGTGTGCACCTTCTTTTCCAAAGCGTACGCTTGAGGTGGAAATGTTCCATCATTGCCTCAGCACAAAGGTGAGTTTGTTTGGAAAGTCTCAGCAAAACCTACTCATCTGTGTTGCTGTTGTGCAAGACTGTGAAAGGAGGAACCTGGGAAATGAAGAAAACGTTTGCACACACGTTCCCCTAAAGTCCTTACTCTGATTTAAACTTCATAGGGCTCCAGAATTCCGAGAGGCAATGCAAACTGAATAAGTTTTAGAAACCATAGGGAATGTACTTTTATTTGGTACTCTGATTCAATCCTTCACCAAAATATCTCACACTACATACATGATTTTCAGGTGGTCAGATGTAATGCTCTGAAGGTTTTTGCAGGACGGGGCCTGAGTGGGAGCAGCCACTGTGTGTTTTCGGGCACGAGGTGACTTGCAAGACCTGAAAATAATCGCCAGACTTCATGTCTACAACAAAAACGTGAGCTCTAGATTCACCTGTTGAGACAGATGTCCATTGAGGGTGACTCTTTGTTTCCATCACGCCTGCAGAGCCGAGTGAGGAGAGTACTTTTAAAAATTGCATGCATCTCCTACTGAGCCATCTTGCCGTGGTTGGAAAAGCAAAGGAAGGTCCAGCCTGCCCCTTCCAACTCACTCATCATCATCCTCTCTTTGATCCACTTCCACTGGAGGAAAACCAGCCATAATCTACTTAATCACTTCCTAAGTGTCATTCTCACCCCCGTGTTTAGACTTCGATGGTTCTTCTATTTCCATCATGGTGGTGATTGTATTTTGCATTTCCCTGGACTTGTTTCCAGAATGTACCTCCAGGTCTGTCTCCCTGAATTTCATCACAGAAACCACAAAAGAAATGCAATAAACAATCAAATCTACATCCAAAAATTGGTTTTTCTGGATTTAATACATGGATACGTGAATTGTCCTTTGTTCTCTCTTGCTGACATGCGCAGCCATGTCTCTGAATTAGACACAGCTCCCTTCAAGCCCCTTCCTTCACACATCCCCCTTCAAAACGTAGTCTGGAATGTTTCTACAACTGAACCACTCCAGGATGGGACCAAAGACCCACCCAAGACCCAGGCAACTGCACTTTCATTTCCCCAAAACCGTATGCTTTTCTCTGAAGACATCCTGTGAACTTTGCCCCGGGACATTAGGGCCACCATCGTGGCCTTCACAGACACACCTCTCCCACAGTCACTGCCCTGACAATTCCCTCTGACCTTCACTTACAGCCACTGTGCAGGGCCATTGTCGGTGACCATCCCCATGACCACTGCTCATGACCATCATCCATGAGTCACCCATGACCTTCTCCCATGACCCTCACCCACAACCGTTGGCTGTGACTACAGAAGAATGCATTATGGAACTGAACTTCCTCCACGTGAAGTTTAGAGGGCATCATCTATGACAACAGGATAGCTCTAAGGTCTCAGATACCATCATTCTCAGAAAGAAAATGATGCAGGCTCTTCAACTAAGAGAAGTGGACAGAACCCACGCATGGTGTGGGGAGTGACGGGACCGTCTAGATGACCCCCTCCTCTCTTCTTGTGCCCAGCAGCTCTCTGCTCCATACCTGAAGCCTGATCCAGGGTCTGTACCAGCCCCTGACCAGGTGGCTCTGCCTAGAAGTGCACCCACTCCCACCAGGCACATCAGGCCGGTGGTGACAGGAGCCTGGGCATAGCGACTCTCAGGAACATCTGGAAGATCCACTGTCGTTCACCATCAAACTCAAAATCTCTCTAAAGAGCATTACGTATAAAGCATACACACATCTTCAAAGCAATCCTATTGCTTTATCTGTGAGCTGTAGCTAAGAAGCAGGAGGAAACATGGGGCTATCGATGCAAGTGGGGCTATCTATCTACTTTGCTCATTATAATAACTGACAATGATCGGGGTGACTATTTTACCATATTTTGTTCTTTTTAAAAAGTAGGGACTCAGTTTTTATCCACTCAATACTACAGCAATTTGAAAATCTTAATCTTGGTTTTCAGATTTCAACAATCCTCTCTTTTAAGCTGCACACTGTACTTACTGTTCTTGTAATGGCCTGGCCCATGTTTTCTGAAATCTTCTCATTTTGCCTGGTGTGTATAATTTTTAACCCTTAAAATATAGTACTTCCCTTCTTTTCCACCCATAACAACAGATGGATAAACTGAAGCACACACTTGTGTGGAGTTCTTTTACCTTCACTTATTCGATTGATTATTGTTTATTATTATGCTGTGAAGTCTGATTACTTCCAGAAGAGGAAATTTGACTTATTGACCTGAAAAACAAGATAGGGAATTGATGAGTCTCTGCTTTAAATGCAAGCCTACCTATGCTTTCTTCCCGTTTTCATCAAAAGTAGACTAATAAGATACAAATGGTGAAATAGTTCTAAAATCATAGCATATTAATACCTTAGAGAGTGTGTATAAACATATTCATGTATATATCTGTGTGTGTGTCTATGCACACATATGTACATAATGTGAATGTGTGTGTGTGTGTGATAAATTTTGCTTTGCATCCAGATGGGTCTTTGATGTAAAAACTTTATCTGCCTAAGGAGGACAAAATACATTGAAATGGCTTGGATAGTAGAGGTTTCATATAAGAAACACCATTTTTCTTCAGTTTTTCCCTACCATAATGTACTATATAAACACGCAAATATTACAGTTCTGAGCTTAAAATTTAGCCTGCTGACTTTGGTGCGTTTCTCATTTCCATGGGCCATACAAACAGTGGCTGTTTAAATAGACACCACGCATTGGAAAGGGGAGGACTGTTACCGGGAGCCGAGGGCCACAAACGTGTATCCCAAAGGAGCCAGCCCGCAAGTAGCGCACCTTAGTTATTAATCCAGAAACTGCATTTTTAGAACTGACATTGCTGACTATGTTTTCCCTGTGGAATTTCTTTCCGCTGAAAACCAAACGAACTTCCCTTTGTCCCCCCAGGCGCACAGCCAGCCCCGAGTGAGCTCCGACTTTGGTCAGTGTGCCCTTCTGACTCTGACTGAGACGGGCCTCTGCGGCGTGTCGCCCCCACGCGATGACCTGCACAGATTGCCTCTGTATGTGGGCCAGGCAGCGTGGCTGGCTGTGCCTCCAGAAGACAGATTGTCAGGCCAAAGGTGACAGAAAGTGTGGGGTGCTTGTGGACGGCTGTTCTGAGCCCTCCCCTTCCCTCAGGGCTGAAGGGTGACCCTGCACGGTGGGACAGGTTGGACAGCTTCCACAGGACATTCAACCACATGCGTCACTTGGGTCTCTTTCACTTTCTGAAAGAATATAAAACATGGCTGACGATGGAGGTCCCTTGAACTCTCCCCAACACTCCACGCCCAGTTCGGTTTTCCCGAGGAGGCCGTGCACTCGTACAGGGAAACCAGGAGACCTCAAGAGGCCATCCATTGGAGAGTCTCCACGCCTTGGCCCCTCCTCAGTGGCCTATGGGGTGAGGTTCTGGTGGGGCAGACCGCACAGAAGGATCTCATTTTTGAGAGAACCACACGACACGCCCCCGAGCTCCAGGGACAAGGCTCTCGGTCCCAGCTCAGCCACTTGTCAGCTAAGTCATCTTGAACCACCGGCCAGTTTCCCCACATGTACCTGGGGTGACCACCCACACTCCTCCCCTCCCAGGGCCTCAGTGAGATGCATGCGTGTGTGTGCACATGCGTGTGCTATCCGGCATGCTCTACAGTTGTACAGTGTCATCCGTTCACACATATGCTCTTTCTTCCCAGTGGCCCCTCCTTGACACTGTCCCCAGGCTTGCTAAAGGTGGCAGAGTGAGAACCAGTCCAGGGACAATGGGCAATGATTTTGAGTCGCAGCTTCAGGAAACACAAATGCCGAGCTAACAGAGCCGCTGAGCAGAGAATTACCTGTCTTGCCTACAACAGAACTTCGGTGCTCCCCGAACTTTACACCTCCCACCCCAGGGGTGCTCCAGCGTCCAGCACCTGTTGGGTGGAGTAGGTGGACAGTGCTTCCCTGGGAAGACCTGTTGGAAATGAGTGAGAAAGGCTCAGATATCTTATAGCCGCTTTCCAGGCCATTCCGGGAAAGGAGTGGGCACGTCAAAGCCCTCGGCCTGATGGGGTCATTCGTGATTGCATGAACGCATTTCAGCTAACATGGCCTTAAACACTTCCCATTACTCACAGCACAGTGGGCAGCCCATGTGCTGCGCCCCAGCACATCCCAGCACCACAGATAATACGGACAATTAATAGAATGTAATGTGTCTCCAGGGCTCCCCGGGGCTCCTACTTATGGCTGTTGTACCACAATACAATAGTTTCCTGCCATTATTTAAATCATGAGAACCAATGTGAAACATATGAAACTTCCTTTAATGTTAGGAAGTTATTTGCTGTCTGAGACCTTGAAGCTCTGCCGAAAGGATGCTGCTTAAATTTCCTCCAGCTGGAGACTCAAAAAACTTATTCAGGCTGCAGACATCATAATGGAACATGGATTAAAAAGAGTCATGTGGTCATCAATTAACACTCTCATTTGTCAAAACTTCAGTCTTCCTAATCCTGCCCCAACCCACCGTGTTCTTGCTGCGTGTTTCAAGGGGCAGAAAGTTACTTGCTTTTGCAACAGCCCTCCACTCTGACTCCCCAGAAGTTTCTGCTGGACGCCTAAAAGCCCCTCGGCAATCCTTGGGGTGACTTCACAGCCCTGGGAACCACGACTCATCCCACTGTCTTCCCAGGGCCTCAGCCTTCGTGTTCTGGGATCATGAGAAGGCGACTCAAGGACCTTCTGTGCGCCCAGTTCATTTGGTTCACAAACGTTTGTACGAGGACACAATGGAGACCAGGCACGATGACGTTGTTCTGCAGCCAGACGTTATTCTGGGACAAGCTGGCAGGCTGGGTCACCAGTGGCCGGGTCCCTGGGAGGGGTGCTCCTCTCCATCGTGTCTTTAATCGATGTAGAAATGTGACTATCACAGGCACCAGCCACTACGAATCAAGCTACAAACAGTAAACATGAAATCAAATGGGTGAATAAGGTCACACGTAAGGGTTTTCTAGATTGAATTATTCTACTGAAAGGATCTCCTAGGATTAGGTTAAAAATAAAGTGTACTTATACATGTTTTATAAGAAATTAAATGACAAGATGGAAATGTAACATATATAGGAAAAACATGTGAGGCAAATTCAAATAAGAAAAGTAGAGAGACCACTAGTAACGTCAGATAAAGTGAAAATTAAGATAAAAACATGAGATGAGAAAAGATGGATATTTTATAATGATAGAAGGTATAATCCTTGTAGAATGTATGAGCATGAATTTTTATTCCTTTGAAAACAGAGCTGCAAGATACAGCAGAAACTGTTATAAATACAGGAAGAAATTGACAGATGTACAATAATTAAGGGAACCATTGACATGACTTTAGAAACTGACAGGTCATAAAGTACACAAAAAAGGAGGATTTGAATACACAATTGACAAACTTTACCTAACAGATAAATAAAAAATGAATTTCCTGACTGAGCATAGAATTTATTTCCAAACACCCCTGGGACATTTACAAAACAGGGCATTTATTAGGCCACAAAGGTTTTCCACAGCCTGTAACCCTGGTGCTAACTCGGTCACATACAATGCACCCACCGTCACCGTCATTAACACACAGACACACACACACGTATACCAGATGCCCAGAGCAAACACCGTATGGCATGCTGAAACAGTAGGTGCATTGCCTTTAAAGTCAGCTACGTGCCATCATTACTGCCATGATTACAGCCAATGCAATAAGGCAAGAATAAAATAAGAGGCATTGAATGTGAGCCATTGATCAGAAGGGGTATCTATAATATTACATAAAAGGCATCAATTGTTTCCATAATAAACATGTCACCATAGGTAGTAGTAATTATTCTCTTGATGTGTTTAGTTTTAAAATAATTAACAATTTTTTAAAATACACTTCAATGTTTAAGATATGGTAAAATATTTCATGTATGAATAAAAATTTACACTTTCCAAACAAAACATGATCTCATTTGCACTCTGTTTTAAATTTTAAACTGTTTTAAAGTTTAAACAGAAGTAGTAACTCCGAGTGGTTGCTAGAATGACAGAATTGATCTTTTCGAGTTCTTCGTACTTACAACCACTGTGCTTTCCTTCTGTATTCCAAACTTACCACAAAATGTAGGAGTGCACAGTCCAGAGGGCAGGTGACAAAAACTGTCTCCAAAGTGAACTTAAACTATTCAGAACCATAAGCAACACACTCTGGAAATCCACATGTGCCCAGGGCCAGTTTCATATGTGAGAGTTTTCCAAATTAATCTTCAGATAGAATGAGATGTAAAGATGAGCTAATAGTAGCCGCCATACATGTGACCACATAGGTTAGTAGAGTGACTCTCTAGGACACGGCAAAGCTTCTTCTCAGGGAAGATGGTCTGATGACTGGTGTACAGAGTCTGCATTGAGTCAGCTGTTTTGTTAAAACCCACCAAAGATGCAGCAACACAACCTCTTTTCGAGGGGGAGACACACCTCAAGCTGTAACAACAACATGCACTAGAATAGTTTAAATTAATGCAAATATCTCAAAAAAATGTCACTCTCTTAAAACATTCAGCTTGACCATCCACGCTAGTCATAAAATTGGTCAGTTTTTTTCCTATAAAAATGCTTTCTTAAGGAAAGACGTTTGTCTAATGACATTTACAGGAAAAGCACTGAAGGATTTGGGGCAAGCGACAAGCCACCAACAGGGAGTCACAGCTGAGAGCCAGATGCTGTCCATTTGGGCAAGGATGCGGACAGTCACCGAAGGACAAGGGAAGGACACAGCAAGGACTCTGCTGCCGAGCCAGTGTGTCACTGAAGCAGCTCACAACACGCCTCGTCGCAGGCCCTGGGAAAACTCAGGGCCCCAACGGCATCGATGCACGAGGTGTGCCACCTGGAGTCACTGCTGTGCCACCTGCAAGGCAGAGGATAAATCATTGCTCCTCTGACTTCTGCTGCCCGAGAGTGTACACGAGGGTCCGCCTGATGGCACAAGCCAGCTGATGGCAGGCCAGCTGCGTCACGTCATTAGTCCTCAAGACTCATGACAGCCCCACATCAGAAACTTAACTACAACTCAAGACAAACCACAACAGGTGAGTTGTATGTTTACATTTGGGAGGCTAAGGGGGAAGTGAGATTATATGGTGCCAACCTCTACTGCCAGGTTAGGTTAGGTTAGTCAACATGACAATCACACTCCACTTTTGACCACGGCCAGACACGGATCACTCCGTCAAGAAGATCCACAATAAGAAGGTGAATCAGCATATTTATAACAGTAATCGTTTGATGTAAAGCAATGTGATATGTGCAAGTCGCGTGTGACAGCTGGCCAGACGAGGGGCAGTCACACCTCGGTCCTGCACTTGGCTGTATGTAGCTGTCAAGGTGAGGACAGGCTGCCCGAACCACGTGACCTCCATCCACATCTCAGTTGTAGTAAAGGTGCCACCACTACTATTAGCTCCCCCATCATTCCCTCTTTATTTTTATAAGACAATAAGAACAGAAGAGTAACAGCTCATCCAAAGCACGTCATCAACTCTGCTATATGAAACATTTCTCATTGACAAGATCTTGACAACTGGGTATCTGCTTGTCAGTCACCACAGAACAATTCAAATTGTGCTTATGATATATATTTTAACTTTTTAATCTGGAATGATCAAAATTCAGGTTATCTGTAGGTTGAATGTATGGAAACACACAGCTTTTTTTCTTCAAACTATATGATCCAGGAAGATTTGTAAATATATTTTCCTACCTACATCAACAAATTATTACTATTTAAGGAAAATAACTCAAAATCTCATAAATCAAAGAAAAAGGAATAGTCCTGCCTCTAAGAGCCCTTTCACTTTCATAAAAAGAGAAAAGGACAGTAAGGCCACTTTTCTCTGGGGTTCCCTCCCGTTGAACTCCTAGCAGGAGCAATGATCCTCAATCGTTCTTGACCTTGATAAAGGACTGTGTATTGATGGAGACCCAACAGGGGCTCATGGCCTCCAAGGGTCTAACAGATAAATCTACTGTAGAAAATAAATAACAAAATATGATTTTTATTCCCTATATAGCAAATACATCCTGAAATTATGAGTCAGCTGTGACCACCACTATCCAATCCAGTGATGGGCCATGGATCTCCCCTTGCGTCAGTGCACAGATGCTTGCGTGGACCATCTCTTCCTGTCTCAGGTGTAAAGTCATTGCCAAGTACTTCATACCACTGCTTAAAGGCAAATTACTGAATAATGACAAACAACTATATATATATGTATGTATATATATATATGTGTGTGTGTGTGTGTGTGTGTGTGTGTATACACACATATATATGTTTATTGTTTTTGCACAAAAATGTGTGACTTTTAGAATGTGAACAGCATTAATTATCTTTTTCTTTGGCTACTCAGAGTCCCTTTCAATTCCACATGAATTTTAAGATCAGATTTTCCACTTCTGAAAAAAAAAGAGGTCATTGGAATTTTTATAGAGCTTGATGTGATTGCTTTGGGGAGTATTATCATCTTTACAAAATTAAGTCCTGTAATCCATGGACATGGGATGTCTTTTCATTTACTTAGGTCCTTTTAAATTTCTTTCAACAATGTCTTGTAGTTTTTGCTATGCAAGTCTTGCACCTGCTTACTTACATTTATTCCTAAATATTTTGTTATTTTTATGTTGTTGTAAATAGAATACTACTTATAATTTTATTTTTGGATTGTTCATTGGTAACAAGTAGAAACACAACTGAATTTTGTATCCTGCAACTTTCCTGACTCATTTATTACCTCTAATTGCTTGTCTGTGGATTCTTTGGGCATTTCTAGTCCTAAGACTATGTAACCTATGAGTTGCATAATGCTGTCATAATAATCGAGATAGTTTTGCTTCTTTCTTCCCAATGTGGTGTCTTTTTGTCTTTTCTTGACTGATTGCCTTGGCAAGAACGTCCAATACAATGTTGAAGAGAAATAGTGGGAACAGACACCCTTACCTCGTTCTCCGTCTTAGGAGTTAAGCCTCTGGCTTTCACCTTTGAGTATGACGTTAGCGGTGCACTTTTCATAGATACCCTTACTTTGTTTAAAAACTTTCCTTCTGTTTCTATTCTGTTGAGTGTTTTTATCATAAAAAGGTGTTGGATTTTGTCAAATGCTTTTTCTGCATCAGTTGATGTTATTACTTTCCCTTTCATTCTGTTAATATGATGTATTACATTGCTTGATTTTTCTATGTTTAAACACCCTGTATTCTTGGGATAAATTCTGTTTAGTCATGGTGTTTAATCCTCTTAATATACTGCTGGTTTGGGCTGCTAGTTATTTGTTCAGGGTTTTTGCATCTGTATTCATAAGGGATATGAAACTGTAGTTTTCTTTTCATCTAATGTATTTGTCTGGTTTTGGTATCAAGATAATAGTGATTGTATAGAATAAATTAGGTAGTGTTCCCTCCTCTTACATTTTTGGAAAAGTTTGAGAATGATTAATGTGAATTCTTTAAATGTTTGATGCAATTCACCAGTGAAGCCATCTGGTCCTAGGCTTTTATTTACTGGGAGGTTTCTGATTATTGATTCAATCACTTTATTTGTTATTGATCTACTAAGATATACTCTTTCTTGTTGAGTCAGTCTTGGTACTATGTGTGTTTCTAGGAATTTGTCCATTTTATTTGGGTTATTTAATTTTTTAACATAACATTATACAACAGTGTTCTCTTATAATTAATTCTATTTCTGTAAAATAAGTAATAATGTCCTTACATTTATTTCTGATTTTAGTAGAGTTTTCTCTCTATTTTTATTGGTTAGTCTAACTAAAAGCTTATCCATATTTTTATCTTTTCAAAGAAACACCTCTTTGTTTCACCAATTCTCTGCTGTTTTTCTGAGTTCTAGTTTATTTAT
Source organism: Rhinolophus hipposideros (assembly GCF_964194185.1). NCBI lineage: Eukaryota > Metazoa > Chordata > Mammalia > Chiroptera > Rhinolophidae > Rhinolophus > Rhinolophus hipposideros. The sequence goes on from NC_138053.1 coordinate 100,051,340, forward strand.
CTCCAGTTTAATCTTCATTATTTCCTTCCTTTCGTTAGCTTTAAGTTTCATGTACTCTTCTTTTCCTAGTTCCTTAAGGTGGAAGTTTAGGTTGTTTATTTGAGATCCTTTTTTAATGTAGGCATTTATAGCTATGAGTTTCTTTCTGATCACTGCTTTCACTATATCCCATAAGTTTTGCTGTATTGTTTTTGTTTTTATTTGAAAGTATTTTCCAAATCCTCTGTGATTCCTTCATTGATTCATTGTTTGAGTGTGTTGTGTAATTTCCACAGACGTGCGAATTTTCCAGATTTCCTTCAGTTACTGGTTTTTCATTTCATTTCATTGTGGTTGGAGAAGATACTCCAGGGTTTCAACATTTTTAAATTTATTGAGACTTATCTTGTGGTCTCACTATACCCAACACAGGCAGAGTAGATACTACGGTAAAGAGTGCTAGAAGAGAAAAAGGTGGCCTTTCCTTAATGATAAAGTTGTCAATCCACCAGGACAGGATAAAATTTCCAATCAGTGTGCACCAATACTGCAGCTTCAAACAATATAAAATAAAAGTAGAAAAATTAAAATCATAAGTAATCAAACCCACAAGTTCAGAAAGAGAATCTAATACAGCACTCTCAGGGGTGCTGGAAAAAAGCATACAAAAAGGTGTGCAGATATAGAAAATTACAAAAATGGGATAAAAACCTGATGGAATGGACCTGTGGAGAATTCATCCACCAACGGCAGCACACGTACACTTTACCAGGATTCGGAGTACAGCCACAGGTTAGGTGACCACGAGTTTCAAAGGGCTGAGATGACCCAGAGAATGCTGTCTGATTACAGTGAGGCTGAGCTAGAAAGCAGTGACAGTCAGACAACTGGAATATCCCCCACGTCTCTGGAGGTTAAGAAGTGGAACCCTAACTAGCCAATGGGCAAAGAAGAAATCCTGACAGAAATGCAGCAATAGTGTGAACTGACTGCAATAAACACCTTTCATATCAAAATGTACAGCATACCGTTACTTCATGCACAGAGATATTTAATGCCAAGAACTGGTGTCTTAGGAAAGACAAGAAGCTAGAAAAGGTGTCGCTCTTATTTTATTCAGATAATGTTTATGTGCCTTAGTTTCCTAGTTTTCCTTGCAGAGACCCTCCGCATTTCTTACCAGGATTTTTTCCCAGGTACTTGGTGGTCTAAGAGCCGGGATGGTGAGGCACTGGCCTCAAGCACAGAATTGTAGTGGACCTCAGTAAGATTCAGTAATCTAGATAAACAATATTTAATTTAGTATTTTAAAGAAATAAAAGGTAAAGCAAAAAGTCAATGATGACTAAAACACCAACATGTTAAAGACCTGATCAGTATCACTGAGTCTTCCTTTTGCCTCCAGCCCCACTGTGACTGCTAGGCTTTTATGAATTGGCTCTTTCCTGTTTTCTCTACTGTTTGGCTTATTTGGGGGACTATGTTAGCCACATAGAGGTTCATTAGTCTTGTGGTGGCCTCCAGAATTATTGGGACGGCTAAGGAAGCAGCCACGCTCATGCTGCCCTGAAGACCACTGACCGGGAACCGTATGTGGGGACACTACTGTGGTGAGAGACAGCAGGGCCCAGAACCCCCACTGTGGAGACGCCAGGCTGGCACCGCGGGCTTGCCATGGGGTCCCGTGCTAGATTCAGATAAACAAGCCCGGTCTAGGGCTTTCGACATGAGATTCAGTTTCCCTATTCAACTACTCATTTTTACAGCTGTTTTATTAAAACATAAAGACGTAATACTAAGAAGAAAGGCTCAATTTACAAGTGGTGAGCGAACACTGTTTTCTTCATCTTCAGATCGTTTTCACAAACTGTTTTAGATACACATTTTTTTAAAAAATCCTCATGCACTTAAAAGTTTATAAAGAGGGTGTTAGGGCAAAAGCCACCTCAGGAAGAAGTCTGAACCCAAAACCTGAAGAAACAGCGTTAAGCCTATTGAAGAGCCTTGAAGACACCAGAAACAACCGCCTGCCGTTTTCTCTCAGGGAGACCGTTTTGTTTCAAAGTCCTCGGGACACTTCATTAGACGCTTTTGGCACCTACTAGGACAGGACAGTGTTTCTCTTGCTCTCTTTCCAGAATTCCCTGGAGATATTGTGGAGTTAATTACAAACCTAATTTTGAAAATTATGTGATGTGGGCAGCGCCCCCTCCCCTTCACTGGGTGTCACATGGACGGGCCGCCTCTGGCTGGGGTGCACAGGTGTTCAAGTCACAACCAAACCGCATGTCCCTCCTCCGCCTCTCCTTCCCTCCTCTCCTTGTAAAATCACCTGGCTCCTGCCAAGCCATTTTAAAAACATTCCCTTCCTCTCGGCGGCCCCACTGAAGCTCGTGTAATGAATTGGTTTGCAAGGAGATGGGTGAGTCACGGGCACCTGGGGCACAGATGATGCTGTATCGGATAATCGCTCCAGTGCCAGGAAGAAACCAAGAGACAAGAAAGAGTTCAGGTCCAGAAGAAAGGAAGGGGCAGATGGAAAGACAGGAGCAGAGCTAGCGGCCCCACGGTTGGCACAGCCTGACCTTGGGGAGCCTGACGTGAAGTCAGATGACGCCTCTCCACATGGGGGCCTTGTTCTGAGCCAGAGGCAAGACCAAGATGGCCCAGGGAGATACGATCATGTGAGTGTGCATAAGCCAGTCCGTGGTTCTCGCAAACACTGTGCACGTGCCCTGTTTCCAAACAGCAGCCTGTCCGATTGAACCAAGCCACTGGTTAGCCCGTTCAGAGCAGCCTCTGTGAAACATGGCAGTGGGAAGAGAGTACGTCAACTTAACACAAAACACGGAGCCACCAACCCACCTGAAGACACACGGTTTTCAGGGGGAAAAAATTCAAGACAGCTGTTCAGTATTAGATAGAAAGAATAATTGTATTCTTAATAGTTTGTCATTTCAATGGGGCAAAAGGTGGGTGTTTTGATATAGTTGTTTTAAGGCTACTTACCTTAATGTCCCTACATAAAGCTTCTGACCTATGCTAAAAAATATAACAATAATAATAATAATAATAATAATAATTTAAAAGAAAAAAAACAAGAGGGCGAAGGAAAGAAAGAGGGAGGGAGTTAGGGAGGGAGGGAGGAGAGGGAAAGCACAACTACAAAAATATTTGCTTCCCATGATAAGCTTTTCCCTCTCTGACACAGAACTATTTCCTCTCCCTTCGGTCAGAAAGCCTGGAACGACATTTTGTCTGACCTCCTGGTGGGCACTCATGGTCCACACATTTCAGCATCCCTTTCCCAGATTACCACCCAAGTACCATTAAACTTCCCCTGGCCCCTCGAGGTCAGTGCCATGCTCGACAAAGGAGAGAGCCTAAGTGCTGTCCCCAAGTTCCATGCTACAAGGCCAGCTGCAACTCCACGTGTGAGCTGGCCATCACACCAGGCCCCATCGCACTTAGTTGAATGCTTTGCCATAGCCAACTTCATTTTGGAAAAAGGGTCAGTCCCATGTTTTTATGTTTTAACTGGGCCCCATAAATTCCATAGCTGGCCCTATACCAGGCTGACTGCATCTCTCACGGGTCCAGAAGACACCTGTATGATTCATTTGCAGCTCCATCACCCCAAAGGACGCACTCTGTGCTCTAACACCCACTGGAGCTCCCTGAGAATAGGACCAAGATGGCACCCTGCCCCTGGGCAGAGTCTGGTGAAGTTGGCAGAGCAGCTGGTCCAGTGACACCCAGGACCCCACCGCTGCTCAGAGGACCCAGGATCACTGATAGTCACCTGAACTCTCCCTTTGATTTCAGTCATGTTGCCACATATAGTTTCTAGGTGTAAATATAAGGACTTTACAAGCAACAAAAATAGAGAAAACTCCTCCAAAACGCTGTTCCACTGAGTGTTTGAACTTAAGGTAGCACAATTTTATTACATTGTGGTTTCAGATTCTTCTGCTCTCTAAACTCCATGATCTGCCTAAATACTTCATCAAATGGGGAGGTGTCAGACTGCCTTTGCTTGTTGTTTATAGGAAAAATTAAAAACACGTTGTCTTTATTCAAGAAACCAAGGTCACCTAGCTCGTAGAACAGAAATTTAAGAGATAAAATAACATTTAAATTTTACATTTAATGTACCCAGAGGACTTTGCATTGAGTATGGAGACCAGCTGTTCTCTCTCTGTTTTTTGGAGAGATCAGGAGGAAACCATTTAAACGGCAAATGTGAAGATGAGTTTCCTGCCAGTGGAGATTGTTGAGCATTACAATGACCTGCCCACGGGAAACTGTGGAATTTCCTCCTGCAAAGATGTCCCATGTTCCCAGGCAGAGTGGATGGTTCCCAAGCTGTATCATCCAGATGTGCTTTGTGTGGGCTTAAAAAATCACCCTGGCTTATAAATGACATCATTGCTCAGGGCACCACATCCAGCATCACCATGGCCAGTAAAAGGAAGACCCAAATTTGATGAACTGGGAAGCTCTGTTCCAGACCTTCTTTGTCAGGTAAGGAGCCACACACTGGGCAGAGCCAAGGCCATTTGGGTTTGGTTTGTTTTTCAAATCTCCATGCACTCAGTCTCCTCTGCCAAGTGCTTCACTGTTGAGTTGTCCGCTCTTGGTGTCTCTGGACTAGTGCTGTCTAAAACAAAGAGAATGCAAACCACATAAGTATTATTAAATTTCCAACAGCCATGTTTATAAAAAGAAACAGGTTAAAGTGATTTCAATAACATATTTCATTTAACCCAGCATAGCCAAGATATTATCATTTCAACATGTAATCAGTACTAAGCTATTACCAATGAGGGACTTGGCGCCCTATTTTTGCGCCAAGTCTCTGACATCCAGTGTGTGGGTCACGTGTGGCCCTTCTCGGTTCAGACCAACGGCATTCCAACGGCTCAGGAAGCCACCATGTTGAACTGCATAGCTCCAAAGTGGGAAGGCCCTTGTATGGTCTTACTTTGAGTATACAACTGATATTTATATGAACTGAAAAAATACCCCACTGAATGGATTTATTTCCTTGTTTTTTTTCCCTTTGTCATTGAATTTTTAAAGGAGAAAATAGCACAGTGAAAGCCAAGCTTAGACATGAGATCTACAATAAAAACTGAAAAAGTCAAATTTTAGATATATGGCATCATTCCAAGATTCATGTTGCCCTGAATTTCTGCGGATTGTTACCGGGCTCTTTGTGCAGAGAAGAGACATAGGACTTAAAAGGAAAAGGGGGAGGTGAATTCAGCAATATTTGCTGTTATTTGGAGATATCCTGAGGCAGTGAGAAGAAAGCCCCTTGGGTTCCTATAGAAGCAGACCCTGGGATGAGGGTGAGGGAAGCAGGATGGGCTAGAGGTGAAGCCCAGCGAGGAGGTGGTGTCACATGAGACGCCCCCCAATCCTGTCGGGGGCCCTGTGGGCCTGGCCAAACACAGATTGCTGGGCCCCACCCTCTAGCTTCTGATCAGTTGGTCTGGGTGGGGTCCGAGAGGTGTATTTCCAGCAAGTTCCCAGGTGTTGTTGATACGACAACACAGGGTTGACTTTGAGAACTGGCTTTAGCCTAGAACAGTGAGAGCACCATGGTATTGGGGCCACCAGAGTCAAGGGACCAGGTTTGTGCATCTGTGCATTCGTGCCCACCAGTCATTGGCTGTGTGGGGGGGGGGGGTACATGACCACCCAGGGGTCTCCTATTGGCCCAGCAGAATTTGTAATTCCCCCGGAAAACAGGTAGCTGAAAAGTCAGCAGGACAGTCCCCAGCCTGGGGACTGAGAACGTCCGCTGGAAAAAGGACCTGGGTGGGACACCAACCCACCGTGTATCACCCAGCTGGCCCCCTCGGTGGAGGCAGCCAACAAGCTGATAATACAGTAAAACTCCAGCAGGTGTAACTGACAGAATGTAACTCCATGTGCAGCAGGTTCTACCCCTGTCTTTTTCACCCACGGATTTCCTCAGACTGGTTGAACCCCCAGCACCCAAGCAGAAGCAGAGGACATATTGCGGAAGGAAAATGCCCTATGGACCAGTGGTGTGCAATCATCATTCAGCATATGGGGGGGAACAAGATGATGAAGTGCTCCCACCACGCAAGTGTGGGGCTTCAAGGGTGTTCACAGGCTCCCAGGAGCCCAGCGATCTCAGCAGGCATCCCCTGTAAGGACCCTAGGGTGCTGGGAAGAACGTTCAGGGTTCCGATCTCCAAATAGGATCAGGGTGTGGGGGTTCCCAGAGGCCCAGTGTAGCTGACAGAGGGAAGAACACAGCAGCCCCATGGCCAGGGTCAATCAGTGGGGTCCAAGAGCAACGCTAAGAGTCAGAAATGACCTCACGGGGCACTAGAATTAGGAAACTGCTCAGTTTTTGAGTTTTCCAGGTAAATCCCAATTCACTGGGAGGAAATCTCAGACGGAAACCTTCCTGAGACTGCCAAGAGCCGCCTGGTCCACCCTCTGCTCCAAGGGCTGGGCACACATTCGCGTGTTCTGTCAGGATTGTTTTAAGAGAAAAATAATAATACGTTTGCAAATTAGGTCACCAAAGACATAAGTGATAACAACCGGTAATCTTGTGAAATGAACACTCAGACAATGCCTCCTTTCTGACAGCTTGTGGGAATCTCCTTAAAAAGAACCCTCAGTGCACTTTTCCTTGGCAATTTTTCTCAGCTTATACTGAAGCCTATTAAAGAGGCTGGAACAACAGTAAAACATGACAAGACACAAACATTCTTTATAACAATGACTTTAAGTGAGTAGGAAGTAAACTTCTAACTTGACCCTCACAAATGAGAGACATGGTGGACGAGATGGGGCACAAAGAAAGGTGGTGAGGAATGCAAGAGCCCCAGGCGACAAGGTTCCAGGCAACATGGTTCCAGGTGGTGCTACCTTAATGCTGGGGGTCTCCCTAAATAGGTTGTTACCTTACCTGGGATCAGAGCAGACCTGCAGCTCTCAAACACCCATAGAATTTTTGTTTATGTAATTATATCTATCTATATTTTTTGCTATTAAAACTGAGAAAAAATAAATATGTATTGATTAATTCATTTAAAAGTAACTGTAATACACCCATACATGGTACCCTATGATCCTCATTGCATCTTCTGCGTTTCCTTGTCATTTAAAAATGTAAAAACCATTCTTGGCCTAAGGGCCATACTGAGCAGTTTGATGGTCTGATTTGGTCCTCAGGCCATATCTCCTTATGGTTTGGTCCTCAGGCCATAGCTTGCCACCCCGTAACCCCCCACCTCACACCCAGAGCTGTGCCATCCAGCGTTCTTACCTCCAGCTCTACGTGGCCATGGAGACTGAGACGGGCTGTAAGTCGAAAATACACAGTATTCAAAAGCATTAGTACAAAAAGAGATGTGAAATACCTCAATACACTTTTTATATTAGGTATATGTTTAAATGATAATATTTTGCATGTACCAGGTTAAATAAATATATATTAAAATCAATTTCTTCTGTTTTGTTTTAGTTTTTCAACGTGGCTATTACAAAAATTGTAATTACTTACATGGCTTGGTTTGTATTTCCATGAGACTGGACAGACCTAGGCGACTTCCCTTGGACCAGATGCACTATTCATCCCTGGGACAAAGGCTGTACCCTGAAACAAAGTATAAAACACACCACTGGGAAAGAACTGGGGAAAATGACTTCATAAGCTTATACACCAGCTACACATATTTATTTGTCAAGAACCAAAATATTTCCCATGTTCACCAGGCAAGATTCCTAAAATTTTAAATATGATTATTAGTTAAAGAAAAAGAAAAGAAACAGATGTCCCGATGCAGAGGCCATTAGGGTGGGGGTGGGAGGGACATGTGTCCATGGCTGCCTGAGTGCCCTGCTGGGGTCGGCATTGATTGGGGAGGATATGCAATCGTTCATGGTCGGCAGACAAATGATTTTAATTCCACTGCATGTCTGAGCAAATTGCCAAAATGTAGCGTTGGTTTTCCTGTGTTACCAATTAGTAACATGGCAGGATGACAGAGTTAGCCTCCCCAGACACCATCCGGAGGGCTATGTGTCTTAGTGATGGGGGGAGCCTTTTCGTGAACTTGGCTGTGAAACAGGCTCTTACTCTGACACCGTCAGCGGGCATTGGTCCCTGGCCTGAGGAACTTATATTTTGTGGGGCACACAGACCAGTGAAGGGACATGTAGACCAATGATACCATCTTAGAAACCCCATGCATCCACAGAAGGAGGGCACACAACATGTTTACCCTGCAGTCCTCTCTCATTGCCTTCACTCATCCCTGGGTGGGGTCCAGGGGAGACCCCAGGGATGGAGCCATCCAAGGGTTGGAACGTGGCTCCCAGAACCACAGCTTGGAAGGGCGTCACCTGGCCGAGAACTGGGGACTATGTGATGAACCTCTCGACCACGGCAAAGTCTGTTACAGCAGCACGCGTTTCCCAACCCAACAGTGTTTCATTTTAAATCACTGAGAGGGGACACTTTTGGGGTGTTTGCAGCAGAGCAAAAAGACTGGCTGCAGAGGGCTGAGGGAAATGGAATGTCGGAGGTAGCAAGGGTCGAGGGTAGGAGACCAGGGGGCCCCAGTAAGATCTAGGGGTTCAGTACTGAGGAGATCTGGGTAAAGGGGTGAGCCAGTTCATGTTTTAAATGGACACCATTAGCTGCTACACTCAGCAGACTCAGGGCCAGGTGTCAGCTGGAGACCGCACAGTCCTGACGGTCCAGGCAGGGGGGACAGCTCAGACAGTGTCACGAAGAGGGATAGGGCAGTGGTGGGGGTGGGCCCATGTGCTGTGGGGCCGGGAGGCTGTTCTGATGGCCAGACTCGGGGAGCGAGGGCCGGAGAAGGGCTGAGGATGGCACCTGGTTCTTGACCTGAGCAGGTGGGTGTAGCCATGTGGAGAGCCTCCTTCAGTCTCCTGAGAGGACCGTCTCCTCCCCCCCCCACCCCGCTGCGTCCCCCAGCACTTAGTGCGACTTTAGGAAAGTCTCACGGCATTGTGTCAACACATAACCTTGCTCTGTGTGGGGTTCTGTCTACCGGCACCGAGTCTAATGCACGTCACCCGTTCACTACCATATTAACCTTGCCCTCAAGACCGACGCACAGAACAAGTTGACCTCAGCTACGTTTTCTCCGTGAGGCACGTGCATCACAGAACCATGGACAGCACTCCAGCACCACCTTAGGGGAGCGGGGAGAGGGAAGCAGGAAAATAATCAACAAAGAACAAGAAGGCGGAAATGTGGTTCTAAATAGCCCACCAGCAGGTCACTTGTCTACAGAAAGGCGGCTGGAGACCAGAAGGCTGGGGATCTGTCACCGTGCCGGTCTGCAGCTGGGAACTTGTATCCAGAGACTCCAGTTTTGCACTGCCCTGCCTTTCAGCGGTGTTAATTCGGGGGATACCGATAAGTTTGGGTGAGTAGGTAAATTTGTAAATACAGAGTGTGTGAGGAACGAGGACCTGCTGCACTGAAACCGTCAGGGTGGGAGAAACGATGTGCGCAGGAAGCAGACTACACCCAGCTCCGCGCTCGTGGGAGAACACGGGTGACCGCTGCTTTCAGCAGGGGTCCCAGAAGGATGGGGCTGCCGGACGGGCCAGGCCAGGCCAGGCAAGGCGGCTCCCCGCTCTCGCACAGGAGTTCTCCACATTGGCGGTTGTGCGGCTCCAGCGCTGGGGCCCAGAGCCCTGAAGCCGAGTCACTGGTCTCGTGAGTGACCAGGTCGAGGGCATGTGGACGTACCAAGGACGGCGCTGAACACCAGACAACCTGGTGCGCGTGGGAGGCCGCATTCGGCGCGTGCCTCCGCGTGCCACGCTGCGTGTTATATGCACACGGGCTACTTCTCTTGCTGTAACGTTTTTAGCGATTTGTTACTTAACACAGACCTGTTTGGTGACAAACTCTTCCTACCGGACAGTAAAAGAAAATGCCCTCACAACTGGGTTGACGGTGAGGAAAAGACTGGAAATCATTGGTTAACTCCCCATGTTTGCTGTTATCTGTTGAGATGATTACAGCAGCATTTTCAGACACGGGCCATATAGCTCCAAGAAAACCGACCCCTCCGCCCCGTTCAGCACCGAGGTCTCCATCCTACAGGAAGGAGGAACACCCACTGACGGACAGGCAACCACTCACTACAGGCAGACGTGGGCCCCCCAACAAGGGGTGAGCTGAGCCCGGCCACATGACAGTCTGTTTGGCTTTGTAGAATAAGTTGCCAAGGAGAATTCAAGTCAGATTTTAACTAGCAAATAGACTCCTTCTAGTAAAAATAATAATAATGATCTGCACTTTGCACCCTCAGAGCAGACAGCATTCCACCGGGTCAGCGGACGTCGCCTGGAGGCAGTCGGCTAACGCCTCCCACAGTCAGGAGGAGGGTGGTGGGAGCACGGAGCTGACCACAGGCAGCTCCGGTGTGTGCTCCTCGCCGAGTCCCGCCGCCTGGAACCCCGCCCACCACTGAACTAACCAATCCAAGTGTGTGCTCATCATTCTGAGCATTGCTGGGGGCTCATATGCCCCAGAGAATTGCACTACTAAAGAGGGATAGTCTCCAAGCTCACCTGTGTCCTCTGGGTACCGTCTACAAGTAATACTTTGTGGAACGTGGCGTGTTATCAAGTGAAAATACACTTTTGTACATGTATGTTATACTTTATATTTAATCCAGTTGGGAAATATACTGATGAGCAATTATTCTAAATGAATTGCATAGCACATGGTTCCATGAGTTCAGAACCCAAAAGGAACTCTGTGGGCCTGAATAATTGAAGAATGTTTTATGGAGAAGATGAGAACTACATGTGTCTTAAAGGTTAGATAGATGATAGATTAGATAGATAGATAGATAGATAGATAGATAGATAGATAGATAGATAGATGATACACAGATAGATAGATAGTTGATAGGTAAGTAGGGACGGGGGAAGGTAGGTAAGTAGGTGGGTAGATGATAGGTAGATAGGCAGACAGACACGGGTATGGGGAGGGAGAACATTGCCCTCAACTTGTTCTGATAAAAGAAAAAGTACACAACAGAACAAGTACACAACAGAACAAGTACAAGTACACGTGGCTCACACCAAGGTGGAGGCAGGTGGTTTGATCCAAGACTAGAGCCACGCAGTGCTGGAGTTATTTCAATAATCTAAACGTGAAGGAATGCCTAAATAAAGCAAAATGTAAAAAAATACATTGGAGAGAAATTACATCTAATGTATAATGCAACATTTCCTAACCAATATGTCTGCCTTGGTGACAAATGATTTCCAAAGCGGGTTATAATCACATTTTCATAAATTAAACATTTTCCCCTGTGAGTATAATTGCCCATTTCCCCCAGTTTCCTAACACAGTACACTTGGTTTTTTTCTCTACACTCCCTTGCCTTACCGAAAATGAGGGGAGCATGTTATTTTATCTCCCCAAAAAACAGAGAGCATTGAGGGCCACTAGTTTCCCTCATCCTCAGGCCCAGACTCTCCTCCAAACTGAGGGGTGCTGTGTGTGTTACGTGGAGCCCACGGGTGAGGGAAAAGTGTGCACAAAGGGGCCACGAGTGACGCTCTTCAAAGTTAGTGGGATGACTAGAAAAGCCTATTTTTACAGGAGGTGTTTAATTTCTGGGCCTGTCCTCACACAGCGTCCCCACGGCACACGTCATCACCTCTTCAGGAAGGACGAGGTTGGTGCCAGGTGGCTGCCTGTCCGGCAGTGCCTGCAATGGGCTCCCACCTGGGCGTCCCCACCTGCCCCATCATAGATGCCAGGTGACTGCTCAGCCCCACAGGGTCAGCCCCGGAAATCCCTAGATGCAGTACCATGAGGAGAGACAGACAGCACACATGTTGATTGGCTAGCTAGGATTTCAACTCTGCATTTGCCTCCTTTCAGGGAATGGTGAGATGGGTCACATGGAAAGCGTTTCTTCTGGGCTTCGGTGGACTCCAATGGACCAGCAAGGTGCTGGTGGTCATCGCTCTGCACAGTGGTGTGCAAGGCTCCACTTTTCTCACACACATGCCTCAGATCCACATGGACTGCCTGCCCGTAAAAACCATCAAGCCATCGTCCATGAGGCTCTATTCCATCTGACCAACTTGACGCTGCCAGCAAGTGGGTAGCCCGCCAGGCGCCACCAGAGGCGAGCAGTTGGGCAGGGGAGGCTCAGCCATGGATCCAACTTCCACTCCTGACGTTTCTAAACAAACTTCGTCCAAGCAGAGATGAAAATACAATAATAATAAGAGTAATAATAAATAACAACCACAGATACAAGAATGAGGCACTTCCATGCTATTTGAAAGCTCCTAGAAACACCCCGCCCTGTACAACACAGCCGACAATGAGGATCTGACTTGGCCTCTCCAGCTGCTTTTTTTGTTAGTGAAAGTCGGCCCTGCCAAGGACCCCCATCCAGTCACATGTGCAGACTATAAAACAGGATGCTATACCCAGGGGAGAAAGGGAGCTGGGGTGGGCGGGGGGTTCTGGGGGGCAAGGAAAGGTGGTGGTGGCATGTTCTGGAATCCTCGGAGGGTCCTTCAGGGGCAGAGACAGGACACACGTGCAGCACTGGGTGTGAGCATGGAGACCACGCTGTGTCCGTGTTTCCTTGTCTGAGTAAGGGGTCAGTAAGCCACCATGTCCATTGTTACGACAACGATGACGCATCTGCCTATGGGGTGCAGCTGTAAAGGGAGCAGGAGCCAGGACCTGGGAGCTTGTCCTGGGGCAGGTAGGTGAGCGGAACGTGGGGTCAGAGGAGCCCTCTCGCCAAGGAGGAGGCAAAGGGCAGCAATGGAAGCCACGTTGGAGCAGAATCCAGGTGGGCGCTGGGAGCAGAACCAGAGGCTGGTCCGGGACAGCACAGGGTAGGGAGTGGACGCTGGCCCGGCAGCACCCTGATGACACCCCCTGACCTCTGCTCTGCAGCCTGGGTGCTTCCTTCCCAGAGGGCGACTGCCACCACTTCTGAGAACACGGGGTCCTCACGACAGCCCTTCCTGTCCCCAAGCCTCTCTCTCTGCCTGCTCCCCACCCACGTCTGGGCCAGGGCCGCATCCAGGCCTGGGACCCGCGGGCTGACCCGTCCTCGGTCCCTCCACCCTGACCTCACCGGCTACTGGTCATTTTCCCTCGGTTCTGCAAAGCTTTGCAGTCTTTCCGTCGGAGTCTCCAGAGCTGGACAGAGGACCTGATTTAACCAGGTCCCGGCAAACCTTGTAGATCAGATGAATGTGGGGTTAAAATGAGCACGGGCAGGAACAACGCAAACCATGGGGAGGCCGTTTCTAAAATCCCTCACCACCCCGAGCACTTTCAAAGCTGCACGAGTTTCCAGTGAGTGAATAAACCTGAGAGTCGTCCTGAAGTGGACAAACACAAAGCACGCTTGACATGTTGACGCGACAGTTTTTGATTCCGTGATTGAAAAGGACTTTTGTTAAAACAGAAAAGCCGGAAGTTATTTCTCTCACACCGGAAGTACTCCCGGAGCACGCCATTTTGGAAACTTGGTCAGGTTCCGCCAAAACGGTCGTCAAAAGGCACACTGTGCAAAAGTCAATGAAATCCTTCAGTTCAGTCACACCGTCCCGGGTGCGGTGCTAAATATGCTAACAGCTCAGTTTAAATAACATTCCCCATGCGTCACCTGCTAGGGTCACAAACAGCAGCAACTGAACCTGCCCTGAGGGAGCCACGTCCAAGGAGGGAGGTCTGCTCAGTCCCGTGGGGCGTCTGACTCGCAGATTCTTTTCCTAGTGCACACTCTGCTCGTGGGAGGCACGGACGGCTGACGGCAGCACAGCGGGGGCCGCCCTGGGCGCTGCAGGCTCGCAGGCCACACCTCGTCCCGTCCGGGACACAGGTTTGTCAGCCCCTCCGCCTAAGAGATGGCTGAGACTCAGGATCAACAGCAGTGATGCCGCCATCTGGCCGGCAGACCCGGACCCCAGGAAAGCGCACTGGAACCGCTCCAGAACTACGGCTGCCGTTCAGCCATCACTCTTTTGGGACAGTCCACCTTCCCGGTCACGTGTCGTGCAGGCCTCCAGGGCTCAGGGCTCAGGCCCTTAGGACTCAGCCTGGAAACACAGAAAGCCCCTAACTGAAGGGAAGATGCCGCAGCCAGATGGAAAAAGCTGCGCATGGCTGGGCGTTCACCTGTGCTGGACCCTGGGTCAGAAACCACACAGACTGGCCTCGCTCAGCAATCACAACCCAAGGGTATTAGAGGCCAGAAAAGGAGCCTAGACAGAAAGCCATGCACACTTCCACCGAGGTCACCCAGCCAGGCGCGGTCGGGCCGGCGCCTAGCCCAGCCTTTCTGATGCAGGTTCTGGTTCCTCCCACTGCCCCTTCCCTTCACCTGTGCTTGGCAAAACCCACCAAAGTGGCTGCAGGTGAAATTTCAGTGAGGGAAAGCGCACGGGATAGGAGAGAACGTGGCACGGTTTGCTCTCAGCTGATGTCACGACACTGCCTTGGGGACCAGTCGCTGTTGGCTTGTGTGAGAAAGGGCACAAGCATTCACATGGAACAGGCACCCGGTGTGCCAGGACAGAGGCTGGGAGTGGGGGCTTTTCAACAAGGTGCCCATGGATCCATCCAAACTCACCTGGCACTGCACCCCTCTTACGGCACGTGCATTGTGAGCTTGTTCACCACACGTAGGCCACGTTTTGGGGGGTGGTTACACCAATTTGAATGGTAACGTTTTCCTGTTAGGGAGCTCTGCGTGACCAGTCTGACTCTGCAGGGGCGTGTCAGTAGCATTTCTGAAAGGAAGGTCAAGGTTTTGTGTTAATAGAATGTGACCCATAATGATTCTGGCATTTGGAGTAACGTGAGGGTGGGAAATGAAGAAATACCGTTAAAAGGATAATGCCTGACCTACGCTGAGCTACTCCCGCCACACGCTCTTTTAAGCATGTTATAAATAATAATGTTCTGGACTTGTTTTTATAGGAAGTGATTGATAATCTGAAAATTGCCTGTAATCATATAATTAAATCGAACACCCTGCTGTTTCTTCTAGTAGCTTGCTGAGGTTGTTACATGTGAGACCTGTGATTTATTGAGGGACATGCAGGTAGCTGTGCAAAGGGACAGTCCCCATTCTGGGAGACTCATTCCCGTTTGTAACTGAGAACTGATCTGAGCGGGGTGTCTTATCCATGACTGGTGAGGGCCCCTGAGAATGGGACCATGCAGGAGACTGCACCCCGAAACTTCAGCTGAAGTAGTTTACAAACCAACAAAAAAAAGGAGTTTCCCACTCCAAACAAGCTTTAAAGTCCTGCAGGGACAGATGTTTCACCAAGGACATTTTTAGTTTAAAATGAAACTACATTAAGGACCCTGATTAGAGACAGTTTGCAAATTACAATCCAGCTGAAATCTTGTCCCAAACAAATACACTCATAGCAGACACTACATGAAGTGAGGACACTTAGAAATCTGAAGTTTCTCAGCAAAATAAAAGCTGCATGATTAAAAATGGGATCTCTGAACACTTGCATTCTGATGATTGTTCGCGCTACACGTGAGAGAACATGCGGTGTGATTGCTAGTGTTCCAAAGGCTGAGATGAGTATTCTCTCCGTGCAAAGCAAAAAGCCCCACCTCGCTGCTGCTGGCTGAGGACACAACCCATTCCAGGAAAACGCATGGGGATGTGTTTTGCTCTATGACCCTGATAATCACCTAATGTTTGGAAAGAAATCCCCCACCTCCGATCCTGACGTGGGGACCATTGGCTATTGGGGCCAATTAAGAAACCTCTAATTCTTTTCTGTTGGCTTGTTTATTGTTTAGACAATTAGCTGTATGAAAGAGCCACCTGGAATCCGTTAGCATGTCTGGCACACGGAGCAGTGGCCAGAGGGATGGGGGGAACAGGGCAGGGAGAGAGGAGGGCAGGTGAGGGCTGAGAGGAGGCTGTTTGAACTGTAAATCAGCAGGGGTGCAGGCACTGGCGAAGGGGAGTACAGAGCAGTTGGAACCTGTGATGACAGACAAACGAGCAAGCGCGTGGCGGGCGCCCAGACCTGTAATGGGGCCCCATGCCTCGGGCAGCGCCCAGGTGTGGGTGATGCATGAAGGTGGGGCGTGCAAAGGCAGCCTCCAGAGAGAGCCTTTGGAAAACCCCAGAAGCACACAGTGCCCTAATGGCCGCCTTGTTTTGCTGAGCGAGCGGGAACAAAGACCCAAGGCCTGCCAGCATTCCATCACTGCGGGGTTCTGCCGGCTCAGTTCCACCTACCCCTCCAGGGCCAGGCAGGGCTGCGCCCCAGCCTGAGAGGGCACCGCAGTAACAAGGTGGATTGCAAACGGCTCTTTGGGGAGGAAGGGATTGCACACGGCTCTTTGCATGACGCAGAAGGACACGCACCGAGCTAAGAGGTGGGCTTTTCAAAGAATCCATGAGTAGCTAGTTGTGATTCTAAGAATCTGAAATGTCATGTTGTCGCCACAGCAGGGAGTATGTTGACTCTGCCTCAGACAGGATTCCCTGTCTGAGAACGCACCGCGGCATGTTCCAGAGCACATGGACTCCCCTCATCATCCAACGACCTTCCCCAGGCCTCCGTAACTGGGGTGCCGGGACCCTGTTCCCTTCATTGAGACATTCACATGGGCTGTGTACCGTCAAGACTGGCTGGCTCCAAACTTGGCAATGGGAAAATTAAGAGTTATTCACCCAAGATGATGGAGGATCGGAGCCTATGACTGTGTCTGGGAAAGTGCCCTGGCCACTGACACTGCCGTCGGTCACCACAGAGCAGGAGGTGTCACCCTGAGCACTGGGTCTGAGCACCCAGAAGGCAGGAGCATCTCTCATCTCGAAGAGATGAACACAGACGTTTTCCTTCCTCCTGCAGACACCGGCTGGTGACACGGTCTGTGCGAGTCCTGTCCTTCTGCCGACTGTCTTGCCCTGCCCCTACCATCTGATCAAACCCTTGGCCCCCTCCTGCCACTGTCCAAAGCCCGAACCTGGCCTCTGCAAGGAATACTGCTTGCTCCTCTTTAAAGCGAACTTGAAATGAGACAAACTTATTGACACAGAAGCAGAAACTTCTGTCTGGACCTGGCAGACGTTCTCCACAGGGAACACCAGTGGTCCGGCTGGCATACTCTGCTGCCCACTGCTGAGCAGACCTGCCTTGAGGTCCACGGACCCCTCTCTGCCAGGGCGTGTCCTGAGGGTGGATGTGGACCCCAGACACCCTGCTCACATCCTCAGATGTGAGCAGTCCTGCTGGGAGGGCACGGGCTACAACAAGAAGCAAAAGGCCAAGATAGTCAGTGGTGGTGTGGGGCATCAGGCAGGGCCTCCAGAAACACTCTGAGAACCCAAAGGCTTGTTCGCCAGAACCCTGACCCCCACACCGCAGCCCTGGAGTGCCAGACAGAGCGTTCCAGAAAGGGCTGGGGGTGCCCTCTGCCCTCTGTTAGCATCTGTTCTCCTGGATGCTAACAGAGCTTCTCAACCAGATCCCCGTGGGGGCCACCCCTGGCCTCTGGAGAAACACCTCTGGGAGAGCTCACAGACGGCCCTTCTAGGTTTTGTGTTAGAAGGAAAAGTGAAGAAAGCGTTGATGGAATGAGGAATCTGCAGCCAAGGGTTTTCCTGCCCAGAGCCCACACTGGAAAGGTGGTGAGAATACCAATGAAGGGAGATGGAGTGGGCCAATCACAAGCCAATACGCTCATCACTGCCATAAATTAAACCTGGTCTCCAATAAAACTTATTTGTAAAACCATGTACTCTTCCCATTCTCAAAGAAGTATCTTCATTTTGTTTCTTCGAGATCTCCAACCCTGTGTAAATTGTCTAGTTGACTGTACTTGACACCCAACTACACACTCTGGGGTTCCTGGGACTTCACAATGTTCTGTTCACAATTTCTATACAGTCCTGGCATTAACTGACTATAGTATCAACTGTATTTACCTAAAAACTTTCTAAAAATCCAATCTCAGTGAACTCACAAATCAAAAAACATATCGTCAAATCATGCATCTGTCTTTTGAAATTCAGGTGTGATGTCACCAACTGTGACAGATGAAAGATGGTGTCACCTTCTTTGATACAGCCTCCCAGGCATCCAGCCCAGGTTGGTGAAAACCTACTTGGTAAAACTTCCTGAACTCCTGAACCTCAAACCTTGAGCAAATCAATGGTTTGTTTTCAAGTACGAAGTTTGGAAGTAACTTGTGCACAGCAATAGCTACCAGGAACCAAATTTGCTCAGAGAGTGTGGGCCTGCCATGATGGAAACCTGAAACACGTGGCTGAGAGGTGGCTGGAGGGGCTGGAAGGACAGGGAGAAGACAGGCAGTCCCTGTCACATGGCGGCAGAAAATTCAGCGACAGTGCGTCCTGTGGCAGCATGGAAAGAAAATCCACTTACTCGACTGGTGAATTTGCTTAGGAATATTTTTGGGCAGAAAGCTGAAAATACCAGCTAATTTCCTAGACAGATATGATAACATACAGATAGAGAGATGAAGATATAACAGAATAAATAAATAACAAGTATTTCATTTGCAGGCAGAATTCACACATAACATCAGCCGGCAACCACTAAGTTCAAAAATAAAACCGTCTCCAAAGCTCTGTCCATCTGCAGAAGACACTCAAAATAAGCAATGAGCTCAGGGGAGATACACCCCAGCCTGAGGGCAGCTGAGCAGTGGGTTGGGGTGAAGATCTCCAGGGGGCAGTGGTAACAGCCTTTGTTGAGACCTTAGAAGTATTTCAAGACTCGCATATTAAGACCTTTGAGAGTCTTAAAAATGTGCCCTTGGACGCTTTCAACTTGTGACAAGAGGCTGCTAAGGATGTAACTAACCTTACCACGCAGCCCCCTGGCTAGCAGCCTTATGAGGGCCTGTTTCAGAAAGAAACGTGGTGTGAACACAAGATTCTAATCTGGTACATGGGAAATCCACCAGCATTTTTAATGAAAGTACATCAGCCAGAACTGAAAGAGCAGAGACCATACAGACTCAGGGCTATGACTTCCCCCAACCTTTTATGAGCAGCAAGACACATGTGCTCTAGACACACGTGCCATTTCGTATGGGAAATAAAGGGTGTGACAGAGGGCAGAGCCAAGAGCCCAGGGAGCAGGAGGGCCCCAATGCAGACACAGCAGCGTGTGCCTGGTGGCAGTGGGGAGGTGTTGGGGACTGGTGACGGCAGCACGCCTTCTCTTGCCCCCTTTTCTAGCAGGCCTGTCTACAGTGGTTATCCTGTGGACGCCTCATCATTTTACATCAGATGCAGGAGGAAAAGCTAACTTGTCTTCTTCGGTCAGAACACTTAGGTCAAGAGGACTTTTAGTGGCGTCATGCCTCTGAGTCCTCACCCATGGGTCTGACTGAGCTCAGGGGATCCTGGGCTTTGAACCTGAACTTGATATTGTCATGGGCCCTCAGGAGGGAGACAAGTGTATTTCAGTAGGCAGAATGTAAATAATTTGAGGCCACAGAGCAGGCTGAGGCCAGTTGCAAACGAACATGAGAATTTTCACTCTCTTCCTTTGAAGATACGAAGCCTCTGTCTTCTCTCCTTGAATCTGGGCGGGACCTGTGACTGCTGGACCTGACAGAATGTGGCAGAAATGGTTCGTTTCCAGAGCCAGGCCTAAGGAGGAAGAGACGGGCTTCATTCTCTCGCTCTTGACACTCACTTGGAGCCATGGGTCACTGTCAGCAGTCCAGCCATTCGGCTGGAGGTCGTGAGCTGAGGCCTGTGACAATGTCTAGAGGGAAGGGACACAATTGCCCATCCAGGCACCAGACGTGTGAGCCATGAAGCAATCTCGGGAGTGGATTTCCAGCCAGCACCTCCAAGATCAGGGACAAGCCATCCAGCTGAGCCCTGCATGAGCTTCTGGCCCCAAAATCTGGGACAAAGCAGGATGGCAGCCTTAAGTCACTGCCACACAGCAGTAAGAGACCAACATGCCATCTTCCTGCCTCATGGGCTTTACTTCACCAAGAAACTTTACAGTGAGTTCATAGTGCTCCCCTCAACCTCCAGATAAGAAGGGTCTTCACCAATTTATGGGGAGGAAATGGGGGTGACCACGACTTGAGTGGCTCATCTAAAATCAGGTGGCAACGGCCTTGCCCAGAGGCAGAAGGCTTTTCTGTGCTCAGCCCTCCTCTAAACCCTGAATTTTCAGAGCCTATTTATATTATTACTTACCTTGTCTGTGCAAGTCCTTTTTCCTGATCAGAAAATACACGTGTTAGGCGGTGGGGCGGTGGGGAGGGGGAGGGGGCTGTCCGCACACTCAGAGTGGACGGGATTTTTTTAGGAATGGTCATTTCTGACTGTCTGAAGCCAGGATTTCTTTTTCTAACGTTGGTAATACTAGCAATGATATAATACTGATATGTGAATGTCAGATCTCTATGTCCCTGAGCTGCAGCTATTTGACATCTATTAAACACTTAGGCACTGGACCCGCCTGTGTTCTGCAATCTGAGCATCCAGTAATCAACCAAAACAGAAAAGAAAGGACCGGTTTCCCTTGAGATTGTTGCAGCCCCTCCTGCCACAGTTTTTTCAGTCATATAACAAAGAAGGTCTATTGGCAACGTTTCAGAAGCTGGGAGAATGGACATTGGAACCTTCTTGTCTGCATCCGAGGCTTATGTGATGAATATCCCGGCCCCGCGTGCCACTCCACACCTCCCATTTGCTCTGGAACCGACCGGAGGAGCAGACAAATGCTTGTTGATTCGTGTCTCTGTGTACAACCCAGCAGCGGCCCATCAGCACGCTCGCATAAATGGGATCTGAGATGCTGCATGGGCGTCACTCTCACAGCACCCCGGGGCTGGCTCACCAGCACACAGGAGAGGAAGCTGACCTGCAATCAGTCATGTCTAGGCTTTTCGTGCCAATTGAATGCTGTGTAAATTCTGCTGCTCTCCAAAAATCGGCCATTCTATTCAGGAAATTGTCATTTAATAAATCAGAAATGCATTCCATGTTAAAGGCAGATTTATTTAATAAATAATGTAAAAAATTTTGCAATAAAGCAATATTTCCCATGAGGCTTATGCTACAAATATGAAACCCACAACAACGAAAATCATTTAGAAACAATGTTGCCCATTTGGAGTTTCTGTGACCTCGACTTTCAAGATCCGAAGAATATGTCCAGCTGTAGTTCATGTGAACGGCCGAAGTCCTATAACCGCAGCTGATTAGCGCTTTGCTCTGAGGAAACAACGACTCTGAGAAATTGGAAGGTATAATTTCTGTGCGGTTCATGGGTTCATTTCCTTGTACGACACCGCCCGGGAGACTTGAGGCATTTAAAAGAGATTTTCCCTTTTCCTGTCCCCAGCAATGGATTTCTCTCTGAACAGAGACTGCCATTCCGACTGTTGACAGCACGGCTGGCAGCCAGGAACCGGCCGTGCAGCCACTCCTGGGGTCTGTCCTGAGCCACACGGCCACATGCAGCCCATGGGGGTGGTGCCCGCAGGCCACCATGAAGGCCGGTCTCAGTGTGAGCCTCCCGTCTCTTCCAGCTCCAGTCCCACAGTTCGTCCCTCCACCCTCTGCCATTGAGGTCCCTATGTGGGGCCATGGCTGCTGAGTCCCTGGTAAAATCCCCAGGACCAGGTTCCTGTGGAGCCACCACCCGGCAGCAGCGGTGGAATCCCCCACTGGTGGCAGGACTGCAGGGGGTCCAGGACCCTGACCATCCAATCTGTGTGCTCCACACTGTGAGGTGGTATTAGGACAGGCCAGCAGGGAGGTCGTGGCCGGGCAGGAGGCAGGGGCACACGTTTCAACATCACTGGCTGTAGTGGATGAGAAAAGAGCCATCAACAGCAAAACCCCACGGGCAGGGAATGGCCCTGGAGTGACCAGAAGGACGTGTAGTGGGCAGTGGGGAAAGGTCTGAGGCCTGATGAAAGGAAGAGGTTCTATGAAGACCCGGCAGGGAACCTGAAAGCCAGGCCCCCCAGTGGACAGCAGACAAACAAAGGCCAGTAGAAGCGGCACCGAGGAGGGACTGAGGTCCTGCCCCACGGGGTTGGTGAAATGCCAGCTGGAGGTGCTAAGCTGGGGGTGGCAGGATTTGAGGTGCATTTTTCAAGATCACTGATCCAACTTGAGTTACATTTTTGGGTCACTGACTGCAGTGGGGCAGGGGCATATGAAAGTGGACGTGAAGAGATCAGAGTCAAGGCAAAAAGTGACTGGGCCGTGAAGTTGGTGGCACTGTAGGGGCAGGGGAGGAGAGCAGGACGGGTGCCTCTTGGGGTCCAGTTTTTTTGGGAGTGGGCCTGAGGGGAGAGGCGAGTCAACAGGAGACCCTGGTGGGGTCTGTCACTGAGTCAGAGACCCTGGGTAGGAGGGGGAAGAGGGACACGACCTCGCCCAAGCCAGTGGTCCTCATTTTCCGGCCCCATCACTGTGCTGTGGTCACCACTGGTCCTCTCGGCACACACTTCGCTCGGCAGGACCAGAGGCTGGTGTGGCCACCGCTGACCCTGTCACTGCCTCCACCCCTGTCCACTGCTCTACCCATAAGCCTGCAGGGGCATCCAGAAGGCTTTTCTATCAGCAAATGAAGAGCGATGACACACCGGAGGGGACACTGAAAGCCCAGCACCAAACCTGATGCTTTCACCTGGCACAGGTCTGCTGTCAGGACTTGCCTTCCAGGAAAGCACGGGTCCCCGGCTGTCTCCACGCTGCTCCAGGACGTGGCCGAACCTCATACAGGGGATAGGTGGGGACACACACTCACCTTGCAAGGGCAGGACCTTTTGTCATAAGGAAGGCAGGAGGGACAGAACATTCCAACTCACCTGTAAACCTTAATAAAAATCCAAAGTGATAAAGTCACTCAGAAGTTGAGAAACTACTACGATGCTTTCCTTCATTAATACCAGGCCTCCAAAGGCTGGTTGCGAGCTGTAATGAAGGACAAGCACCAACCGCTGACACATTTGTCAAGGGAAAACATCTTGTTCAGTTGTGCAAGTGTAGTTAAGGTCACAAAAGCATGTTAAAACTAAAATGATATGAAAAACATCAAGTTCAAAGCAGTAGCTCAAGTTCAAAATGTATGAGTGCATTTTGGCTCCAATAACGTGGCTATAAAGACAGAGAAGGCCTCAGGAGCCAAAGCTGGGATCTGAAGTTATTTCCATCGTCCTTGCCCCTATCATTTGCTTCTCGGATATCTCACATCTCTTTTGCAAAGATAAAAAGAGCGTTAAGAACTTTGGGGACAGAGAGTATATCGTAACTTCCATGCTGGAAATGGATGCAGACCTGCTCTTTTTATCGCTGGCGCTTTGGAAGCTGTGAGGTCTGGAGTCTTCAAACAAATAGTCCTAGAAATCTGCTGTCTGTCACCTCCGTAATGTGTGCATGAGGAGGAACCTGTCCCAAATCTCCACTGCCGCCACTGCTGGTTCCCTCTGGTGGCCTAGCTAAGCCTGGGCAGCAGGGGGTCCCATGACTGAACCCCGAAGGCCTGGCCCTACAGGAGGCAGAGTCAGCTGTGACCCAACCCCACTGGGAGGTTTTCCAGAGACGAGACCCTCTTCTGATCCCCTCCCCCAGTCCTCGGAAGTCCCAGGAGCAGAAGTGGACCGTTGCACCAATGCGTTAAAAGCAAGACATTATTCAAGACTATTGCAACAGCGGAGAGAGCCTGAAACACAAACACAACAAGACAAGTGTGTGCACAGTGACAGCACGGAATGTCACTAAGAGGACCCTGGCAAGATGTCACAGGAGGAAGGGGCGCCTGACTGGAGGTCAAGGAAATCTCAGGAACCAGCTAAGCAGGATTCTTGCTACAACCAGTTTCCGAGGGCCAAGGACAGGCATGAGCGTGAGGCCCCATCAGAAGAAAGCTCCGAAGAGCCTGACAGAAGTTGGCCCAGAGTCTCCTTGCCATGGTGGGCGCTGCTCCAGGACACGCTCCGCTGAGGCCCATGGCCCCGTTCCACACTGTGGACATTAGCCCTGATGTCCTGCCTGCCTGGCCACAGGAAATCTGCCGTTCTTGGAGAGCTTGGTTTCGACAATCTGCATTTCACTTTCTAATCTCCTCTGCCAGTTTCCAGTTGTATCAGTGTCACCTGGCTGTCCAAGGGTGCGCTGGCTCAGCTTCTCCTGGTCATTCTGCTTCTCAGAACCACAGAGGCCCACTCAGGCCCACCTTGGGCACACTCTGTGGTCACGACGTGTCAGGACTCACTCTGCATGTGACGGAAGAGACGTCAAAGGGCAAAGCGAGGCAGTGATTGTTCGTTCATGTTCAAAACCGCACAAAAAAATCAGTGGGATGCATGGGGTCCTACCCCAGGCGGCCCCCAGCTGATGGCACTGAAGCTCAGGGCCCTGGAGCAGGTGCCACGGTGACTCCGCTGGCCTGGCTCTTAGAGGGGAGGTGGAGCCACTTAACAACTAGGAGACGGGAGGGGAGGTGGAAGGAAAGAGAAGCTCTGCCGTGTTGGCACCTGGCTGAGGTGACTTCCTGGCCACGCTAGGAAGTGTCCTCAGGTCAGTGAGCATCCAGACAGGTACTGCTCTGATGGGAGGAGATGACCAGGAGTCCTGGCCCAAATTCCATTGGGAGAAAACACTTCAGCTCACTTTTGTTGACTCTGATTAAGACCTAATTTATGCCTCATCTCTGCATAGGCCCAAGGGAGAGGCCGCCCTCTCCTGGAGACAGGAAGACAGAGAGGGAGGAGGTGGGTGTTCGTTCCGAGACCCCTGGGACCTGGCCCTGAGGGGAAAGGGCACAGGATGAGGAGTGGATGCTGCCACGCCACGGGGGCCCTGCTCTGCCGCGTGGAAGGTGAAGGGCCTCTGACGCCGGGATGGTCAGGCCACCTGCACGTCGGCCGCTGACTCCCACCTGCTCAGGGACCTGGAAGTGCAGTGGCTGGAACGGGAGGCACATAATTGCTAACTGCTTCCTGGAAGGGAAGAGGGGTCTCCAAGTCCCTCAAGGGGGCCGCAGCCCGGTGCCCACTCACACAGAGGTAACCCCGACTTCATCCCCTTGAGGATGGACCCAGGTGCACTAATGGAAGCCCACGTGAGCACAGCCCTCCAGGTCGGGGCGTCTCCAGCTGCTGTGGTCTCCACCATCTTAGGAAAAAGAATCTTTCTCTGGACACAACTTCAGTCTTTTCTTAAAAAAAAAAAAAAAAAAGTCTTCTTTAAAATTGCAAGTGCAAATCTAGGCACCTTTTTTAGCTCATTCTCATTTCATTTCCAAGATATCATACATTCTTACGTACGCTGGCTTCTCATCCCAGGCTTGGGGCCAAGTTGAGATGGCTTAGTTCAGTTACGTGGCCCACTGAATTCCCACAAAACAAATACTCAGAAACACTGGGACACAATTAAAGAAGCTCTGAAGGCCCTTCTGTGTGGGTTCATCTTTTCTTTGTAAACTTTGAGGTTTCTTAAAGTGATAGCACACACGTGCCCAAGCCAAGGAAAGTACAGTGGACCCAAAGGCTCATGTTTATTTCCTGCAGCTCTAGCTGCAACAGACAAAGGTGGAGACTAAGGGAAAGCCCATGCCCATGAACTTGTGACAAAATGTAGCACATCTACAGGATAGACTCCTACCAGCAATAAAAAGAACAAAGTAGCAATTCATGCTCTCTCTACATGGATGAACCTCAAAAACATTATGCTAGAAAAGTTAAAACATTATGCTAGGGGAAAAAACAGATCCGTAAAATCATATATTTAATTATTCCATTTATGTAAAATTCCCCGAAAAGGAAAAATTGTGCAGACAGAAAACAACTGAGGGACAGATCAGATCAGTAGTTGCCTGGGGCTGGGGGTGGAGGCTGGGGAGCTATTACACTATTTGATGTGTCTGGACATTTGAAATGTTACTAGGCATTTGACAGATGGGATGACAGTGTGTAGAAAATGTATCCCCAGTTTTGTAGAAAATTAAACAGTGAAAATAATCGTGCGCATATTAACTCCAGGAAAAAATGGACACTTACGTAACAAAGAAAAATTAATCACAGTGCATAGCTTGGCTTAACAGTAAATAAAAATGATTTAACCAAAACTAGTGACGGAAGGATCTAAAAATGAGAGGTCAGTAACTAATAGGATACTGTATTATTTATAAACAGTTGAAGAAACAGAATATACAAAAGAGAGGTGCTTCTGGGGAGCAAGACTGGAGGATGGAGAAGGGTGGGGTCAGGGGCTGCACTGTGTTTTCTCAGAAACCTTTCATTGTTGTTTCATTTTTAAACTGTGTTCATATTATTTTTTGAAATAGTAAAACTATTTTGAAAAGCAAGGGCATAGGATAAAGTAAGTAATTGCAATCTACTTCCTCCACCATTTTGAAATTATATTTTAATGCCAAAAAAAGTTGAAAGAACAAAAATTAGATTAGTTCAAAGTAAGACTCGTTCATTTTTTTATTATTATTTCTTTCATTTTGCTGCAGATCAATGAAAATGTCCTCTTGGTCTTATGGTTACCTGGCATCAGTGCCATCACCAAAGTAAGTGGTCGATTAGATGGAAGACATTTGTCATGCAGGGCGGCCTGCGGGGTCTCAGCTCCCGCTCCCCACATAAAAACGCAGAACATGGTGAGGCCGAAAAGGAGCACCCACGAGCCATAGATAGGGGAGTCACACCACTATAGTCTCGCTGGCGGCTGGGCTGGAGACACAGGAAGCAGAGCCACAAGATCCGCAACCTGCCCTTTGCTTCCTCTGCCTGCCAACCAGCCAAACAATCAGCCAATCAACGCAGTCCCAGCAGTTACATCAGTAGCCAATTGGCTAACCAGGTACAGCTGATGGCCAACCAATCACAGTTGATGGTCATTCTCTACCCGAGCCAGCACCTCCCCATGCGAGGCCGAGAGCCTGGAAACTGCTCTCTGGGACTCTGTCCCCACAACATTGTTGGTAAGGCTTTCAGGAAAGGCCCTATTTGCCTCTTCATCTTTTCCTACCTCTTGCTGATGCTGGAATACTGATGTGATGGCTGAAGCATCAGCAGCCCTCATAGGACTAGGAAGCAAAGTTCGGATGGAAGCCAAATGAATTGAAGCAGAGGGTAGGAGGAACCCTGATCCCTGAGGGGTTGGAGCGCCCATAGCAGCCACAGACTACCTACCTTCAGCCCATTTGACATGGGAGAAGGTTGTGTTCTGTTTTATTTAAGCTACTGTCATTTCGAGTGTCTTTTATTAGCAACCAAGTTCAGTTCCTTATAGATATAGCTTTGCAGACATCCTCTTTCTATTCTTGCGTAACGGCCACCTAACCTTTCCCTCTGAACACTCCAAAAATACATCTATTCCTTCAACAAAGATTATGTCCACGGGAGCCAGGCAAGGATGGAAGAGCTGGAATTCACTGCTTTCTATAGTGGCCCATTCTCATTTCAGATCAACCTCATTACCAACTTTTTCTGCGTGTTGATCAGCAAACACCTTTTCAGCAATTTCCACCCAGTGCCCTAACTCTGTCCTTAAGCCAGAGGCACCTAATCTAATTCCTTTTCCCAGAATCGCACTAGACGCCAAGTTAAACAGCACCTACAGAGCTTCTACCTTGATCACTGAGGTCAAGGGGTTGGGGAAATTTTCTGCAGGGATCCCAGAAAATGCATCCAAAGATCTTGCGGCCAAAACTCTGTCCCATCAGACCATCTGCTTCTCTGCTAAAATGACAGCTCCCTGGAGCCTGTGCTGAGCAGTCGGGCGCAAGGTTGACACTTCAGGGGCTCAATGGTGACCCCCAAAGGACATACCCCCATCTTCCTCTTCAGACCTGAAAAATGGGACCTTATTTGGAAAAAGAGACTTTGCAGATGTGAATTAGGTGAGGATTTTGAGATGAGGACCTTATCTAGCAAATTCGGGTGGCTCTAAATCAAATGACAGTGTCCTTTAGGAGACAGAAGAGGAGAGACACACACACAGGCAGGGGGCCATGTGATGATGATGGCAGAGATTGGAGTGCTGCGGCCACCAGCCCAGGAACCCCTGGAGCCCCAAGGAGCTGGAAGAGGCAGGAGGGACCCTTCCTTTAGCTGTGGAAGAATCCCAGCCCTGGTGTCGGACTTCTGACTCCAGAGCTGTAAGGAGATAAATGTCTTGTTTTAAGCCTCTGTTGGGATAGAGCCAGGAGTACAGTTTCCAGGCTCTCGGCCTCACGTGGAAAGGTGCTGGCTCAGGTAGTAAATGGCCATCAACTGTGATTGGATGGCCATCAGCTGTGGCTGGTTGGCCGTCAGCTGTAACCAGTGAGCCATTGGCCACTAATATAACTGCTGTGGCTACGCTAGCAGAAAATGGGGGCTAGCAAGCTGATGGTGGCTGAGCTAGCAAGCGCGGATTGCAGTTAGCAAGTGGGGTTGGTTGGTTGGCAGAGAGAAGTGGACGGCAGGTTGCAGATCGTGTGGCTCCTGCTTCCTCTGTCTCCAGCCCAGCCGCCAACGGGAATATAGTGATATGACTCCCTTATCCATGGTTCCGTGGGTGTTCCTTTTTGACCTCCCCATGTCCTACGTTGTTATGTGGGGAGCGGGAGCTGAGACCCTGCCTGACGCCCTGCATGACAGGCTCCTAGTCTGCGTTATGGCCACAAGACACTCACACCCCCTTTCTCACATCCCCCTGCCCGGACACGTTCAGGATACCCACCCCCACCCTCCCAACTCCCCCCAGCCCCAAGTGCTGTCAGCTCCAAGGCTGCCTCCTTGCTCCCAACCTAGGAGTCGCATGTCTGCCCCAGCGGCCTGGGTGGGACAGTCAGCCCTCAGTTGGGGTCCGACCTTCCAGCGGACCAGGGGCTGCAGACGAGGGTCACCTGGGGGCTTGAATTCCCAGCAACACACTCTGTGCGCCCCTCCCCCAGGGAGCAGCCCCAGCTGAGCAGTTTCCCCTACGTGGCCTCTGATGCCCTCTCCCCAAACACAGACGCCCTTGGCTGTGTTTCCCAGGTTCATTATTTTTCTCATGAAAAGTAATCAGCTTTAAAGCCGTTCACCTCCTGGAGACGAAGAGCTGGCTGGCACAACACAGACTCTGTCTGACCCGGTGACTGCATCGCCCCGAGATCTTTGAAAAGGTCGCGTATCCCTACCTAGGCGCAGGTGGGGCTGAAGGAACTGGTGCTCTGATCATTTCCTGAATGCACACTGGTGGGCGGTAGGAAAAGCCCCCGAAACAGCGCTTCTCTAACTGAGCTTAGATTTCAGGCGTCCGAGTTAGAGACCGTTGCCTCTCCAAAAACCCGATGAGCAAACTGGCCACACCTATTTCTGTAGATGAAGCTTCGTGGGTGCGTGGCCAGGCCCACCATCCGGTGTCCCTGGGCTGCTGGCACTGTGACGCAGGGCTGAGTGGTTGTGACGAGACCACGTGGCTCTCAAACACCAGATTTTTTTGCCATTTGGCCTTTATGGGAAGAGCCGGCTGACCCGCGTGGGCTGACTAAAGGGAGTGGAGAACCCTGCCACAGTGGGTCACACACCCTGGTGACAATGGCGGATTACATCACATTGCATCATAGCCGCCAAAATGAATGTGGAAAGGGGACAACTCCCCAAAGATCTGTCAGTGGTTTCTCTGAGTGGTGTTATTATGAGTAATTTTTAATTGTTTCTTTAGTCTTTTCTGTATGTTTCAAATTTTCTACAAGGAGCATTCTAAAAATGTTTTCTAAACAAAAATTTTCTGAAAGCTGCCATTGTAAAAGAAACCCCTGCTTCTGTATTTTCCTTAGAAGGCAGGGGCTCTGTGTGAGGTGGCCTGGTAAGGAGATCAGCAGAGGAGCCAGTGGTAGGTGGAATTAATCCGATGCTGTACCCAGAGCGCTGAGGAAAAGGGAGGGGAGGGGGGCAGGAGGAGGAGGAGGGAGAGCAGGTAGAGAGGGCGGGAAGGAGCGGGGACAAGAGAGGGGTGGGAGGCAGCCCACGTGGATTCCGAGAAGGACGGGAGGGAGAGAGAAAATGACAGAGGGCTGCGCCTGTGGAGGCCCAAGCCGCGTGGTGATCACAGCCAGTATCTCTTGCTTGTCCCAGTGCAGGCACGAAAT
Organism: Rhinolophus hipposideros; assembly: GCF_964194185.1. Classification (NCBI taxonomy): domain Eukaryota; kingdom Metazoa; phylum Chordata; class Mammalia; order Chiroptera; family Rhinolophidae; genus Rhinolophus; species Rhinolophus hipposideros. The sequence goes on from NC_138053.1 coordinate 100,081,496, forward strand.
TGGTCTCCTGTGCCCTCTTAGGCACCTTGGAGCTGAGGCCCTGGGCCCAGAGTGGGCGCAGAGGTGTTGGCCAGGCAGCAGATGAGGGGGAAGGGCAGACACTCAACACCCACCAGGGACCACGGGTTTGCGTGGTGACCTGGCACAGCTCTCCAGCAGCCTTCAGTGGCGTCCCCACACCTCTCTTGGACAGCAGCGTTCCTCCCCTGTCTTGCTGCAGGGTGACGTGTCGGAGTGCTTTCAGAGTGGTCATATCACAGCAGCGTCTGCAAGCGGGAACCAGAGGGGTCACCATGAGGAATTTCTTCCCCAGGTCAGATCCATACCAAGCTTTTGAGACCTCTGCTAACGGGAGTCACCGTGAGACCCTGGGCTTCCAGGGGGTCCACGGCCTCCACCTCCTGCCAGATGCCCCTCTGAGGGCACACTTGTGACGTGCAGAGCTGACAGCAGACCTTTCTCTCTGTGAAAGTCGGCAAGAGGGGATTAGATGTCCCAGCTTGCTGCGCCCTTCTCTGGGAAAGCCCCATGTCCCGACCCCAAGTCCTAGGGCTTCCCGCTTTGCCCCTGGACGTGTTGGGCACAGAGCAGGACTCCCCTCCCGTCCGGCTCTCACCCAGACTCTGAGAACCCCCAGCACGGTGTGCGACCCCGCTCAGTGCTCCGGAACCCCTGGGCCACTGGGGACCTGCAGGCTGAGCCGGCCTCTGATGGGACGCTCCACTCAAAGGGGGTGCGGACGGCCTCCCCAGAATCTGCCCCGGGAAGCAGTGCTCACGGTCCCTGAGACCCACCAGTGAGCACCTAGGCGCTGGGTGACCTGCAAGCAAGGGCAGAGGCCCCTGGGATGGCCAGGCCAGGTGTCGTGGGGAGGGAGGCCACTCGCAACACTCGTAGGAGGAGTGGGTCCTGGGAGCCGAGGGATGGGCAGGGCACACAGAGGCCTGGCCACAGGGGAGCATGTGGCCCCCACACCTGCCTCGAGAGCCCACACCCCACCCTTCCTGTTCCCCTAGACTGAGCAGAGGGACAGGGCAATGCAGGGTCCTTCTGAGTGCTCAGGGTCTCGGGGGTCGGGCAGACACCCGGCCACTCAGCTACAGGTGTGTGCAGAGCAGACAGGAGGTCACTCCCCAGGGCACATGGACACGCCGACAGGTCAGAAACAGTCATGTGTTCACGGTCACACCTGCCCATCACTGACTTCCCAAGGTTTGGGAAGGGTTAGCCCATTTGGGGACTCCTTCCCTTTTCTGCTGTTGTATAAGAAATCACCCCAGATTCACAGCAGCGTTGGGGCCCGGGACATCCAGACTTGTGACCCGCTGGCTGGCTTCCCAGAGACCAGTCCCTTTCAAGCCTGGTTTCAGGTCCCAGCAAGGCTGCTGTCCCACTTCTGTCGGCCTCTGGAAATACATACAAAGAGGGAGCTGAGAAGCCAGGTCCACAGAACACCTGTGAGGCTTGGTGATCTGGTCACGGGGTCCATGTTGCATGTTCCCAGGCATTGTGCAGAGCAGACACTCACTGCACAGACAGACCAGCACCGACAGCACCCAGGGGCCTGGAGGGCACCTGACCTGGCAGCTGGCCAGCACGGGCCCGGCTGGCGAGCGGGCTTAGAGGCCATGGCAGCCAGGTTTGGCTGCAGGTGGGCAGCCGTGGTCCAGCAGCTGCTCACACCTCTCGGAGGTGGAGCCACACGTCTCCATTTCCCACAGATTGCTTTTTTTGATTAAAAACTGATTTTCTCCTGTGCTCTCGGAATTGCTTTTCTTTGCCTTTGGAGGAACAGGAGTGAGGAATAAGAACCCTCCTGTAAATAATCTTCCTCCGGAACGAGACTTGAAGCACAGAAAACCTAATTTGTCTGATTTCCATTCTGTAAAGTGAATGCGCACCGGACGGGGCTGTTTATGCCGTGTGGGCACCATCTTTATGTTCTGGGCGGACGTGCAGGAGCCTCGGGTTGGGAGGCGTCCTGGGGTCTGTGCACACCCGGACACGAGCCCCGTGCACCCGCCACTGACTCTCTGACCCCACGGTCACCTGCGAGGCAGGAACGTGCTGTGTCCTCCCTGTCGACTCAGCATGTGATATTCTGTGGCATAATCGAAATACTTGAGATGAAAGCAAATGCACTTTTAAACCATGGATCTCCTGTTTGCTACAAATCCTTTTTCCTGAAGGAAACGAGCCATGTAATGGGTCTCCAGGCCTTACTCAACGGGGTTGCCTGAAATACGAGACTTTTTAAAATGAAGACAGAGTGGAGAGAGGGGCAATCTCTGATCTTTAGGAGCTGAAGGACCCTGGCAGAGAGATGCGGGCCGCCCAGTGCGAGCTCTGAGGTGGCCGGAGGGTCAGGCCCATCAGTCCCGCACCAGGGGAAGAGGTGGCCCCTGGCCCCTCCTCAGTGCATGTGTCAGGAGGGGGACAATCACCTGGACAGCAGTGGAGGCAGCTCCTACAGGCCAGGGAAGGGGGTGGGGGCCTGTGCCCCACAGCAGAGCGTGTGGGGACCTCAGGGCGGCCCTTAGCCGAAGCTGCCATGTGCACAGGCTCCGGGCTGGACCCTGGCGATTGCTTTGAACACATGGCTTTACTTACATCCCACAGAGCAAAGCTGATGGTTCCCTGTGCCCACTGCCCAGGACGTGGACATTGGGGGACTGACCACAGGAGGCCACGAAGGGCACCAGCTTTAACACCAAGCTGTGTTCCAGTCCCAACGTCTATGTTCTGTTTGAGTGATTCCACAGTTATTTAACTTTTCTATGTCTGTTATCTCATAAGCAAATTGAATAAATATCTCTAAAAAGTTGTTTCCAGGGCTGGATGAGCTAAGACGCTGTCTGCCCCTCCCTCCAAGGAAAGCAGAGCCTGAGACAAAGAGTACATGTACACGGCTGTATTGGAAATGTGGCCTTGGGAAACAGCAGTGGAGCCTGAGGAAAGTCGGGGACAAGGACAGAAGCCTTGTCCTTGTGTGAGTGCCATCCCTGAGCCCGTTCCCAGGACAGATGTGAGGGGGCTGCCAGTGACCTCACACTGTCCTCTCGGGACTGGAGAAGCAGAGCCGTCCCCACTGCCTCCCTCCCCATCTGTCAGTGGCTCTGACTTTGCCAAGTGCGAGGGACAAGCTGACTCCCGCAAGCCCCTCACTTCGGCACCACTGGCATCAGAGTGGGCGGGACTGCCCCTGGCAGGGGCTGGCAAGTGGCATCGCCAATGAGACTGCCTGTCCCAGCGAGGCCCAGCCTCAAAGGTGGGCCGGGAGCACCCGAGGCCAGGCACAGAGGTGCCAAAATAGGTGCAAGAGCGCTGAGCGCGCCGGGAATACAGGCAGCACTCAGCAGTGGCTGCTGTCATCAGGGTTCCCATTGGTCCCCAGCTTCTGAAGACCGTTTTCACAAACAAGAGGACCACAACCACCGAGGGAGTGCCACCCTGAGCTTTAGGCTCCTTTGTCATTTTGGAGAAAAGAAACGTGGACAGGGAAAGACCGGACCATGGGCGCTGGGTGGGGATCCCCGAAGGGCTGCAAATCAGGCAGGTTTGCCTCCAGACCGGTCCTAACTTGTCAAAGACTGTGCTGGGGAGAAGCGTCGTCCTGATGGATGATGGCCCCTCCGCTGTCCCCTGCAGCCCGCAGCAGGAATTCAGGAGGAGCAAGCAGGTGCTTGCATCTCCTGCGTCAGCGGGGAGCGCGCCTCTGCCTGGCTGGCTCCCAAATGCTTTCAGTCATTTCTGATGCAGTTCACCCACGGGAGAAGGTCCCATGCCACAGCCAGTTCAGGGGGCGATACTGCTGGTCCCTCTCTCTCCCCACTGCCACCTCCTTTTCTACACAACCATTCACTGTCTATTTAATCTCTCCTGCTCTGTCTACCAACCTACGTACCTAGTCACCAGAAGGCAGTCAGCTAACCCTAGAAACAAAACTGAGTCTAAGAACTAACCTTAACTGTTCCTATTTCATTGCAATTGAAATTAGTTTACCTCTTCTTAATTTCGTGCTGATGATCAAACCGGCCCCAAGGACCCTCAGAAGGTCTTCTCTGTGTAAGTGGGATGGTTTGGTTGGTGAAGGAGATGCACTGACCCAACAGAGTCATGGGCTTGGTCACAGGACACTAGTTAAGATTCTTCCAGCTGCAGCAACAGAAAGTTTTGACTCAAACAGGCTTCACTCAAAGGAGACTTGTCAGCACCCACATGGGACCTTCAGGCAGGGCAGGCCCTTGTCTGCTCTCACTTGGACCCCTTCTGTGCATTTTGTCCTCCGGCTGCCAGCGATGCTGCTTATTCCAGAGGTCACTTCCAGATTGGCCACGTCCATTCAGACACACGTAGAGTCCACTGGCCTCCAGGGCCTGAGCTCGGTCTTAGCAAGTGTCCCCAGGGCATCGTGGACTTCGGTGAGTCTGGAAAGGGACGGTGGTAGTTGTGTCTTGGCAGGCAGGGCTGTCCCTTGTCCCCCGTGCCTGGCACTGGGCTGGGCTGTGATTAGACGCACTGCAGCTCATGATGTGCTCTGATTAGTCTTTTCGAAGAGACACCAGGATTCTTGTCACTGGCTGGATCTTCCTGAAGTCCCCAAATTGGGGCCGTGGATTAAACCATGGAAAAGCGGTCGAGCGAGCTCAATTCTTTTCTGTGTCAATTTGCTGGCAGACACTACTGAAGAATATTTTTCCAGTGAGATGCTTATGAAAAACATTTCTGAGTACCAGAAAATCAATTGCGTTTATGAGAAAGCTATTGTTCCAGGAAACTTTGCTGCAAATTCAGAATGAAGAGACTCAAGGAATAAGCAAAAGAAGGAAACGACAAGCCAACAAAGGAGTCTTTCAGCCCCGTCTTCCAGGTTGGTTCACCCCAGCCAGCCGTGGACAGTCTGCTGCTGGGTTATTTGCACACACACAGGGGCCAAGAGTTAGAACTGCCCATACCACACGATTTTCCTCTTGAATTGAAATGTTATTTCTGGTGACATATTAAACGAGAGGTAAATAGTAACAAAAATTAGGGTATCATGTAGTACGAGTGGGGTTTCCACTCTGGGAAATGTCAAGAGTGGGTGGTATTTGGGAAGCATGGCACCCTGAGAACTGAGACTGCAGGAGGGCTTAGCAGAGGCGCCAGCTCTGATCAGCCCCGACCCCCTGGGGAAAGCGCCCAGGCACCCAGCAACACCTCCTGGCAGGTTTACAGATGGGAGAGTTTGTGTTCAAACACCAAAAGGGGTTTTACGTCCACATTTTTCAAAATCCTCCCCCTGCAGGTGGGACAAGAGCACAAGACAGTCTCCACTGTGGGCCTCTGTTTCCCCACCACCTCGGGGCGCCCAGTGGAACCACTGGTACAAAGTGCCGCCTCGCCGCTGTCCTTGAGGCAACGTGCAGGCTGTGTCGTGCTGTTCTTGTCAGGGCTGGTGAGAACAAAGGTCCACTAGCCCCTCTCAGACAGTGGTGACAAAATTCATTTGGAGAAAGAAAACCGTATTTTCTCAACAGCTACCACAAAACGTTGTCCCATAATATGAAGCAGTACTTCCTTTTATGGACCAGAGCATTATTTTGAGAATAAATATAATGTGGAAAATATGAAATGTGGATGAGAAACAACAGAGTGCCCTTTGTCATGGAAACGACGAGGTTCTCAAAGGCAGCTATGGCCACACAGTGGCCCCACACCTCAGGGAAACAGAGGGGACACCCCAGGGCACTGGCTGGGCCCCAGGAACAGACAGACCTTCAGCCTCTCATCACCCACATTCTAAATGCTAGTGCAGGGTCCAGCCCATGGCCTATAAACACCATTTGCTCTAAAAGGGATTCGGGGGAAAGATGGAGAATCCCAGGACCGGACAGGAAACGTCCAACCGAAGCCCAAACATCTGTTGGCCCAGGAAGTAGAGAGCCACACAGACTGCCGAGGCCGTGACAAAGGGACTTGGAGAGGATTGAGGGGGCTCCCAGCATCAAAAACAGGGCAACTTAAGTCCTAATAAGGATAGTAAGAGCAGCAGATCAAAGCACAGGAACCATGTTCACATCCAGGGGTGAGACTGACTCCAAAATCCCCAATTCTTCATCTTTTCAGATTCTGAGACATCAGCTCCCCGTTGACCCGTCTCTCCTGCAGTTGTCAAGCGGTTGACAGGGCAAGTTGCTCCATGTGGAAGAATCCCAGTGCACAGATGACACCAGTGTCACCTACATCACAGAAAGAAGCACGGCCCCTAGGGACTTCAGCGCTCGTGGAAATGCTCACCATCTATGCAGTGCTCTTGCCCAAGTTGAGCCCGAGTCTGATCAGTTTTCTACATCAAGCTGTCAATGTCCACGACATACAGGGACAAATGAGCACGTTGACTAATTCCATGATGGGATCCGAGCATCATGGGAACGTAGGAAAACCTCCAGGACAAAAACACAGTTTCTTCTCCAACAACAATGACAAAATGGCAGACAAAAGGCTGGGACAAAGCTGGGAGACCTCAAGACTGAAGGAGCCTAAGTGCTGTGTCCACTGAGCAGAACGTGTGACCTCTACTGAGTTCCGAGTGTCAGAAGAACTGTACAAAAGCAAGGAAATGCAAACACTGTCTGCGTATCCAAGGCCAGCAAAGAATTGTTGGCTTTGTAGGCCTGACACTTATCCTGGGAACGTCCCTGTCTTACACATCCCTGTCTTTTAGAGGTACATACTGAAATATTTCCAGACACGATGCCTCGAATTTGCGTCAGAGCAGGTAGGGAACTGGGCTCGACTGCACCTAAGTTGTCAGGTGTGGAAACTGGCTGATGGGTACCTGCTTGTCCTCTCTGTTCTAGCATTCTCTCTATTTTTGTAAATGTTTGGAAGTTTCCACAAGAAATTGTTTTAAAATGTGGAATTGGGACAAAAGGAAGCTACCATCTTCGTGTTCTTCACATCTACGCTAGCTTACGTGTCAAAGTGACAGACCTAGACGAGAGCCCTGCACACAACTGATCCCCAAGGCCTGACACCACCAGTCCCCGAGCCCGACACACCACTGCTCCACATGGTACCCCCACCCAGCTGTGCCACATGTGCTGCGTCCACTCTGAGTGGCTTCATTCTCTGTTTTGGGTGCTGGGCAGGCTGTGGGACAGCCCCCTGCATCTCAGTGGTGGGGTCCCTGGAGCCCTGTTGAGATGGGAACAGGTCTCTCTTGGTTCCATCTTCAGACTTCAGGGAGCAGGGATGTGGCCCAGACTGTCCCGCTCTTCCCAGCCTCTGAGCCCACTGAGGCTCCGCTGCCCCAGACGCGAAGCTTCCTGTGACCTTAGCCTGTCGTCCCCAAGAGGCTAACTATGAGGCGTGTCATCCCACGAAAGTACAACCGCGGGGCAGTATCCAGATTGTCCAGGCCGCCACAGCCTGGCAGCGTGGGCGATGCAGGTGTGGGCAGGAGCAGCCGGGAGCACAGCAGCCCTGGCATGTGTCTCTGCTGAGGGAAAGCAAACCCACACGTTGTGGGGAACTGAAGCAGGCTGTCAAACACCAATATCAGACCCCAAGCAAATCAGAGACACACACCCAGCTGGGAAACGAGCGGCTGGAGCAGTTGGGTGAGGGGAGGCCAGAGGACGGGCAGATCTCCCACTGAGCGCATGCCACAAGGGTCCACACCCAGCAGAGAGGGCAGGGAGAAAGGGCTCCAGCATGTGACAATAGTGCTTCCCCTGCCTTGCCCTCCCGGACCCACGGTACTGAACCCAGTGACCAGGAGGCACAGGACAGCGCGCAAAGCCGAAATCGAGTTGAACACAGACACTCAATGCCTGAGCTGCCAATGAGAACACTGTCCTGGGCAGGTCACCTGCTGTCTCTGATGGGGCATTTGGATAAGGTGGGCACTTGCCTCTCCTCCATGAGGCACTTCTCTACCTCTCAGCAGCTGCAAAGAGAGATTCATGCAAAATCCAAGTGTCCAAACTACCAGTTCAAAGCTCTTTGAAATCTTGAGGTAATAGAATATTTGTCAGAGCTCATGACCCTGAACCTATCTTCCTGGTGCTGAGAAAAACAAAAACTGTCAAGCCTTAAAGAGAAAAGCAGCAACCTTTCCCCCAGGTAGTGGGGGACCCTCACCTAAGCTGGGATGATCAGAGAACCCAAAGTGAGATCCCTCCTCTGCCACCCGGAGGCCAGAGGCTCCTGGTGTCTGAAGGGTCTCCACTAAGACCACAGTGACAACCACTCCACCCACCCCTCCTCTTCAAAGAAAGCACCATAGTGTTACCATGGGGAGGGATAGGTGGACGAAGGGTCTGCGGGTCTCAGATCAGGCGACAAGTCCACAGAGCCCATCAGAACTATGGACGCCGACACACAAGTCACCTCCCATCCACATAATACAGCCAAGGGTGCAAGCTGGAAGCCAGCCAGGTTTTGAGCCTGAAGCTCTGGCTCCCAGGCCCTGGATCGGGGCTTCCAAAGTTCAGAGAACCTGCAACTTGTCCCAGGATTTCAGGTAGCCTGGAAAGCAAAATCTCAGTGACTTCATTTCTAGCATTGTCCTGAGAATGGGACGTTCTGCAGACGAGATAGCGGGCAGCTTGTTGACCAGGGAGCAAGAAAGTCCTACCTGGGAAGTCGACAGCGTGGTTCTGAGCTGTGCCTACACGTAAGGACGGGACGGGCTGCCAGCCCTGCGCGCAGGCCGAGGACGCGGCCAGCTGAAAGCTGACCTTCCTTGATGGTGGACCGAACAAGGTGCCCCAGCCCTCAGGCTCAGGCAGGTTCAGGAGTACTTTCTGAAGACCACGCCACACCCACGGAGGCCCATCTCATGTGGTGAAGACTGAACAAATCCTGGAGATGTGGCAGCCACACGTCATGGGACGGACGGTCTGCACACGCTGAGGCTGTGCTCAGTAAGCAGGCGGTCAGGAGCTTCCTCCAGCTTCAGGGGGCCTCTGAAGACCCTCTTTCCAGAGCAGACAGTTCACAGCACCGACGCTCGTGCTGCAGGCAGTGGAGCAGCCACCTTGAAACCAGGGCTGAGGGAGAGAGGATGGACAATAGGAAGCCCTGCTTCCTGAAGGTCGGACATTATTCCCGTTGAAACTCATTTTATCAGACGTTAAAGAAAATACAAAAGAAATCTGCTTGACAAAATATAATAGTTTACTCTATTGGGCCCCCTGTACAAACTTTCTATTCTTTCCCCAGGCAGAGTCCCCACCACCACCTTTCTATGTGAATTTGCTGCATAGAAAATCAACATGCACAATGTATCATAGTGAAAAATGCTCAGTGATGGAAGGAGGACTTTGGGTGGTGAACACACAATGCAATATGTAGAAGATGTATTATAGAATTGTACACTTGAAGCCTATGTAATTTTACTGACGATTGTCACCCTAATAAATTTAATAAAGAAAAAGAAAGAAAGAAAAACGCTCGCAAACCATACCGGAACGCTCCCAGTGACCCAGGGGCCCTTGGCCACACACTAGTGCAAACCGTCTCCCTCTCCCTTGAACCCCATTTTGTAGTGGCACCTCCTGTACTCCACCACACAGCAGGGGTGCTTCCCTTCCCACACTAACCAGCTCTGGCGTCCATCAGGCGCCCTGCCGAGCACCCCTACATCAGCCCCCACCCTGCTGCCTTATGTCCAGCCCATCATTCACTGGGCACAAACGTGAAACAGCTTAAACAAGACACAAGTTCCTGCGCTCTCAAGTCAGAGGCCAAAGGAAGAGTCAGTGCAGCAGGACGGCTGCTCTAAGGACTGCCACCTCCCAGCCAGCAGGGAGTGGAAGACAGGAAGTGCAGGGCATGCAGTTTCCTGCTGAGTCAGTCACAGGGAAGCCACATGCACCACAGCAACTGTGTCTGTGGCCCACGCTTAGCAGTAAGGGAGGCTGAAAGGTGACTGCTCACTGGGCTACAGCTCTAAGCGTGGAGAGGAAGAGTGTCACTCAAAGAAGGGGATCATGGCGGCTCGTGGGTGACGAGCAGGTCTGCCCCCCGCTGGACGCTGGATGGCTGTGAGCCTCTGAGAGCCCCTCTGCCTCCACCCAATTGCATCACCCCTCAGTCACTCCCACGGCCGCTGTGCTGAATCTCATCACCCCTGTCACGGGAGTCAGTACACAGTGTGGAACCTTTGGCAAGGCTGCTGACAGGTGACACGATGAGCACTCACGCAGCTGAGGCTGCCGGCTTCTACCACAGGCTTTCACTACTAAAGAGTTTTATGCAAAGAACTTAAAAATTAGTTTCCGATCGATGTAGTGAAAATATTTTTAATGAGTGATACTAGGGAACGTGGTTACTGCTATAGAGAAAAACTACCGATCTCTGCCTCACACCCCTAATAAAAACACATAAACTCCACATGGATGGAAGGCCTGAATGTGAAGATTAAAATTAGAAAAATAGAAGAAGAATTAGGGACACAACTATAAAACGAAAATAAGTAAGTAAACAAATAAAGGGAAAATGATACATTTGACTGTAGCAAAATAAAATACTTTGGTTAGACAACAGGCAAATAGATACCATTAAGTATTATTTAACATTAATATTAAAATTAATTATTGAATTATCAAATTTTAGATAAAATACACAATAGGGATTCTTTAAGTTATCCTTTGCATTAATATTATAATATTCAATAGAAATCAGATTTCAGTTTTCAGGACCCCCTGGAATCTCTCTGGCTCTTTGTGCACTCGGACGTGGCTGAAAATGCTAAGTCCCATCATTAGCTTTCTATGAGCTCTTCAGAGATGGCAGAACCGTCCTCTCCCGCCGCGGGCCTGTTGTCCTTGCAAGGAGCAGTCAGTGTGCCAGCACGTTTGTCTCCCCAAGCCCTGCCGTTCTCGGACATCCCAGACCAAGCGCCACATGGCGTGGCTGTTCCTGAGCAGCCCCTGGAGAGGCCCCCAAGGCCACAGGCCCTGCCTCCTGGCGCAGGGCCACCAGGGGCTAGCACTGTTCCCAAGTAGAGATGCCACTTCTAAGTTAAGAAAGTTTCCTGAAAACACCTGTGTGCTCCCGATATGACACGTGATATTGCTTCCAGCCTCTACTGGCTTTACTGCTTTCCTTTTAGAATAGTGTTTCCGTCTGGTTGCTTTTTCTGTATTGCAATTCTTATGATAACATGTAATTACATAATAATAACACACAGCTATCATTTATAATTATGTAACTTACAATTATTGTATAATCACATAATAATAATATTCACTTACATCATAATGTTATTAATCAGACTTGCAAAAGAAGCGCTGTATCTGCCAGAAAGGACAGGTCGTGTCGCTGTGACACAGAACCCCATCTCAGTGGCGTAGAACAGCAGTTGGTTCCTGCTGTCATGCCCTGTCCCCCAGGTGAGCAGTCAGGGAGCCTCCACACTCTGACACGGGACAGGGTGGAGTGCTCACCGGCTCTGAAGGCTTCTGGATGGCAGTGACGCAGGACCTTCTGCTTACATCTCATTGGCCAAAGACAGTCACAGGGTCACACGTGACTCCCAGGTGGCAGGAAAGTGCAGTCTGCCCTGTGTGCAGCCGGAATGGGCCCCCGGCACAGGCCAGCAGCACTGACTGCCACCAGCATGTCACCAAGTCACCACAATTCCCTGGCCAGAGACCATCAAAATGGAGCAGGCTGGAGACAAGAAAAATCTATGCAAATCAAGACCAAAAAGAGTCCAGCGTGGCCAGCGTGGCTGTGCGACCCTGTGCTGAAACCTCAGAAAGAGGCAGTCACAGGACAGTCACCAAGGGCCCTCTCATCAGGGGCCAAGAGTGAGAGGGACGATCTGGACAGAATCTTGTCCAATGAGTGAACCAGGTGGAACCCACAGGAAGCCCCAAAGTGCTTGAGAAAGGTGTTGCAGAAAAACGCTGCCAGCTTGGACTGGGAGGGACAGAATGAGAACCAAAGTAGGGTGGTTGGAACCCCAAAACGTCCCGGCAGGAAGCAGGCCAACACAACTGAGCCAAATGTGTGATTTGCTTCTGCCACGGCAGGCAATGATGAGGTAGGGGAGAAGGGACAGTCCATCAAAGAGACAAATGAGGCTGAGAGGTGGCCTTTCAGGGCACCCCTCTGGGTTGGGTTGAATTGTGTCCCCCCAAGAGTCACGTGTTGAAACTTTTCTTTGTAAATGGGGTTATTGCAGATGTAATCGCTTCAGATGAGGTCGTTAGCGTCCCTAATCCAACATGACTGGTGGACACAGAGGGGGATACACACACAGGAGGCCGCGGCGGGATGTGGGGGCAGACATCGAGGTGGTGTGTCCACAGCGGACGCCAATGACGGCAGCGACCGCCAGAAGCCGGAGAGAGGCCGGAGCAGGCTGCCACCAGGGCCGCAGAGGGACCCGCACCCTGGTTCCCAACAGCAACTCGCCGTGGTTTAAGCCACCTGTTGGATGAGTGTCACGCAGCCCCAGGACATGCCTACCTCCCCCCCATGAGAAAGGATGCCACCCGCTGCTCCGAGTCCTGTGCCCCCCGAGCCAGGTCCCAAGCACAGAGTCGAGGCCACTGATGCGTGTAGGGACCACGGTTCCTTTCCAGGAGCTGTTGTATCCCAGGCAGTGAAAGCGTCTCTTTCTGTCATTTTCAAACAGAAAACGAAAAGGTTGCTAAATGTAGATGTAATTTTGACTGAGTCACTGATCTGGACACTTTTAAAGTAAAACAGTAAGGATTTCTGTCACACTTTGAAGTCAGCTCTGAGCTCTCCGCCTTGCCTCAGGGCGATTTTAAAGCCATTAAGAATGTGTTCCTTTTATCTAGGGCCTTCAATTAATTGAATTTCAAAAATACTCTGAAATCGTGTCTTTATATATGTAAAAATCAGCTGAGTCCCAGCCGTTCCTATGTGATTTACTGAACGGTAATTAACAGTCGGAGTGTTAAGCTGGTCACTGCTGAGTGCCACCTGCAACTCTGAGGTTTACCGTGAGCTGTAACCTTCCCCAGACGCCCAGAGGTGGAGCAGTGCTCTTCATTTCCAGGACTGCTTTGGATGGCCTTCCTCGTCACCCCTTCCAGGGGACACACCAGGGTGCAGAGGACAACTAAATGCAAGGCCGGTCCATGCCTCCCTCAGTGACAGACGATGAAACGCTAAGCAGCCAGCATTGAATTCTCCCCAACTTCATGGGCTTTTTCTGGGGGCATCACTGAGCCTAGTTTCCCACAGATCTCCGGGAACCCCGAACGGTCACCACGCGACGTCGCCCAGGGCAGCTCAGCCTGACAGCAGGTGCCCAGTGGGCAGGCAGGGTCCAAACAAACGCTGACCTCAGTGTGTATCCCTCCCGCCCCCAATCTCTCATTTACTTACTGACCTGTGCAAATGCCATTTGGTATCTTGCCGTCTTCCACTTGGGCAAGTGTGTTTTGCACACAAACGCAAGAGAAGATCATTGCCAGTGAGAACGGTCAGTGCGCAGGACACCTGGGCTTCTTTTCACGGTGTGAACACATTCTTTCTCTGTGCGATTTCCAGGCCGGACAGCTGCCGCGTGCTGGTTTGCCGGCCGCTCCTGTGTGGGCTGTGTACCCTTTGTTAAGGGCCCTTACGTGAGCATTGACTCGTGAGGTCAGGATACATGGTCGCCCTTCTATCCCTCTAAAGACTGGCCTTTCTGAAACGATGTCAGGGATCTCAAAACAATATTCAAACTGCAGGGCAGTGCTACGTACTGTTACCGTTCTCGACAATTTACGGTAACTCCATCTCTCTCGTTCAGATGCTTTGCTAGCGGGGCTTTTGTGATCCGAGTCTGTGCTGGGTGCACATCGCAAGTTTAGACACACAGACTACAGACATTGCCTGAATTAACAACCCTTCACTTTTAATGACAAAAACCTCCCTAAAACCCACTGGTGCATTTCAACGTCATATTCATAGACACGACACCATATTCCTGAACTAAGGAGAAAAAAACAACTTTCTAATGTTTGCTGGCTCAGCCTCCTTCCAACCTCACAAGGACGGAACAGCAGAAAAGGAAAATGAGACCCAAGGCACAAGGCTCCCTGCCCAGTCCACTCAAGATCGTCCTCTGACCCGCTCTGCTTTGAAAAAGAAACAACTCAGACACTCCGCTTTCCCCAATTCCATGTTTGGAACTGCACTAAGAAAGGGGAAGGGAAGGGAGAAAGACAGCCCTGCAGCCCAAGGGCCAGCTGCGTTGAGAGTCTGGGGACCACACAAAAGCCAGGAGCCTCAGGGAAAGGTGCTGGTTTGCACTCCATGACCCTTGGATCTGGGCCGCGAAACACTGCTCCGCTGCTAAGTCAGGCCAAGGGACCCTTCCAAGGACAAGGGCATCTCTGGGACAGCAGTGCCAGTGGTCCTGAAGCTGTGGGCACTCAGGACCAGTCCCTTTGGCCTCCTCCTTGACGTGGGGAAGACCGTCTTGCCCATCCTGAGTCCCCAGGGTGGGGACAATGTGGCTGTGGGTCCTGGGCTGTGGCAGGCACCGGGGCAGTGACAGAGGCGGCCCAGCAAGGCCAGCACAGCAGCTGCAACCTCCAGATGCCTCTGCATGTTGCAGCAGCATCCAGGCCAGGGGGAGGCTGCGGCAGCCTGGCCAAGCCCTGGGGCACAGAGACGTTTTTTCAGATTGCACTCAGCGGCTCTGCCAGCAGGAAAAACAAAAGAGGGACTGAGACAAGATGGATCCATCAGGGAGCAAGTGTGACCAGAGGTGGGGGCACGGCGAAGGAGGTGGGGCACTGTGGGCCTTGCCACAGCACAGGGTCTGCCCCAGACAACTGCTCTCCTCTGGAGGTGGCCGCAGCTCCAGGCTGTCTTTTTGCTTTAATCACTCACTCTGATGCCAAAGAGGGACTTCCCCTGCCAGGCCCCCTGGCCAAGACCTGGGGTATTTCCCTCATTTCCTCAGCGCGGCAGCCTAGGAAGGTCTAGCAACATGGCAGGAGGGCTGGGGCAGTCCCCTGCCCCAGGAGTCACGGGCAGAGAGGCAGAAGGGCTTCCAGTCACATGGCCAGGGGTCCGGGACAAGGGCAGGCCTGGCAGCGTCTCCATGCCAGGATGTTGAGGACCAGCCTTGGGGGTGTTGGTAAAGGATGAGCCTCCTTCCTGGGAGAGGGCGGGGGAGCCCCAAGGACACCTGCTGTTGCCCTGTCATGGACATCCTGGGGGACAGGGAGCCCTTCCGGCCGCCCGCTGCCCGGGGCCTTTCTCAGCCTCCGTGCTTCTCAGCGGTTTGCAGTTGTCCAGAGGCCTGAGTGAAGGTGCAGTTAGTTTATCTCCCAATCAAGGTTGGAAGCACAAACTAGCTTGCTTATCTTCAGCTATGACAAGAATCTAAGTCCCAGGTGAGCTCTGCAGGGAGGAGGGACAAGCTTGTCCACGTTGGCCCCAGGGCCCTGCCAGGAGCAGCCTGCTTGACCTGAAAGGGTGGGGGGATGGGGGAAGGAGAGAGCAGGTCCAGGCCATCCCACCCCAGGTGCTGAGGGGACTTTCCTCTACCTCCTCCCAGCAGGAATCAAATGAGGGGCCCCACTCCCTGAGGACACCCCCCTCCCAGAATCTCTTCTGTCAGCCCAGGGAGTTGTCCCGTGGGCTACTCCTCTGGATGGATACCTATAGGTCTGTAGCCCAGAGAGAGCCCACCTTTGTGTTTCCAGAGACCAAACTTCTGTCCTTCCCAAAGAAGCCCTGGGAAGCTCTGGGCTCTGCACAAGGGCTGCAAGCCTGGGCGGCTGGTTCTCTTCCTCCCTGGCTCTGCTCCATGGAAAAACCCGAGGGGTGGGCGAGGCCTGGAGGCAAACACCTTGCCAGCCTGGTGTTGGTGAAGCAAGGGGCCATGCACTGCCTTTCCAGTGCCTTCAGAGAGCTTTGAGGAAAAAAGGGGAAAAAACAGCAAATAACTTTTTCAGACATTATCCGTGACAACAAGCCTCAAATGTCATTGCACGACCACAAATCATAAGGAGAAAGTTCAGGGTTCTTTGAAGTCAAATGGGGGGGAGGTGGGAGGAACCAGGGTGATGGGTTCAGGGCTGGCTGCGTCAGGGTCAGGGAGGATTGGTCCTGAGAGCCAGGACACTGCCCTCCCTTCCGGCCCGGCCTCAGGCTGCAGAAGCCACAGGCTGTCGGTGTGGAGGTGTGTTCCCAGGCCAGAGTCCAGCCCGACCGGGTTCTGGGCAGGCCTGGAATCCACCACGCCAGGCGCCCAGTCCTGGGTGGCCACCTGGCCCCCAGCAGTTTCTGTTAGTGTGAACACACCAACGATTTCCTGATCTGCCCGGCCTGCTGCCCCAAGAACCCAGTGGGTGGAGGCCAGTGTGGACCCCAGAAGAGAAGCTGGGCTCCCTTAGTGCGAAAGGGTCGATTGGGGCGGGGGTTGGGAAGAACGGGAAGAGCCTGAGAGCCAGGACGCCCAGCCTCTTGGGAGGGGCCGGCCAGCAGCGCCCTCAATCTGGCCTCCAGGACAGGGATACCGGCTTCAAAGGGGGACTCTGGGAACGGGGGCTGAGAAGGAGCGAAGCTGTCTGAGGGCAGGGCGCCTCCGGGCCAGGAGGCCCGAGGCCGGACTACCAGAGCACGGAGAGGGCCCTGGGGAGCCCGAGCCCCCCGGAGTAGCACAGCTGGCCCAGCTGCTGCCTTCTCAGCGCGTTCTCTGAGCCCGTGACGCTGCCATGCCCTCCTCGGGGCCCCCTCCTCCCTGCCCCTACACCGGTGCACCCTGCGCGCAGGCCAGGCGGAGGGGAAAGTTGGCAAGTGCGCGGCGCCCGCGGGGGAAAGCGTTAATGGGCGGCCGGGTGGGAGCAGAGCGCTCGCTCGCCCACGTCACGCCGGTGTGGGCTCGGCTGACGACCGCGGCGCCTGGGGACGCCGCGCGCTCGGCTCGCCAGGTGCTCCGCCTGGAAATGTCTCCATTAGTTGTCGCCTGTTCCCCGCCGGAGCGCGCGCACCGACCGGCCGCGCAGAGCCTGGCGGGCGGCCGGTAGTGGCCCAGCGCCACGGCAGGTAGGCGAGGCCCCCGCGCCCGCCCCCGCCCCGGGGCTCCGAGACCCCTCCCCCTAACGGGGAGGCGGAGGCGGCGCGCGGCCGCCGAGGGGCGCGGGTGGCGGCGACGGTGGCGACTCCCCGGTGCGTCCCGGGCTGCGCGCTGCTCCCGGCGGGCCCGGCGCCCGAGCGGCGCGGGCGGGCGCGTCCCCAGCAGGTAGGGAGTGGGCTCGGCCGCACAAACTTTGCGAGGATCGCTCCTTCGCTGGAGGGCACAAAGTTTGCTGCTTGTGGGTGGGGGTCTCTGCAGGCCGCCGTGTTTGCTGCAAGTTTCGGAAAACGGGGTGCGGGAGTACAGCGCGGGGTCCAGCGCGGGCCAACAGGGTCTGCGCGGGGACACCCGGACTGCGCGCCTTCCCGGCTCCGTGGCGCCCTGCGAGCGCGCGGCGGGGACGCAGCTAAAGAGCCGAGGGAGTCGGCCGGTACGCAGGGCGTTTCGGGGAGGAGGATTCAAAGCGTGTGCCTGCAGCTCGCCCCACTGGCTTCGCGGGAGATCCCAGGGAACAGGCTGAGAAGCAGTGACCTGCCAACCACGGCGTCCGCGACTGCGGCGCCACCGACATGCAGAGCGCCTCCTAACCCCTCACCCCGCCAGGGCGTCCGCGGGCAGTGGGCGGGCGCAGGCCCCTGAAGCGCTCAGCCCTACGCCCCAGGAAAGCAGGCCCCTGCGGGGGCCGGCACTCCCGCCTCCGCCGTCTGCCTGGGGTCAAGTCGGCTGGGCTGGGGGGTCCCCCCACCGCCCCCTCTGCTCTCAGTGCGGGATGACTGGCGTGGCCTCCGGGAAGACTCCCGGAACTGGCAGTGCCGGGCTCCGCTGTGGCAGGAGCGCTGTCCCACCCGGAGCAGGAGAAGGTCAGGGCGCGGCCTATCGCCCCAAAGGCCCTCCAAGGGTCCCACGGCCGCAACATCCCGGGGCAGGAAGAGCGACCCGCAGGCCTCTCGCACTGGGGCCGCACCGTCCCTCAGGCCCCCTCACCCTCGGCTCTTCTCGAACTGCGCAGGCCAGTGGGGACCCCTCATTCAAGCCCTGTCGGTGGGGGACTGCGGGTTTCCGATGGGTCCTCCTCTCGGGTGTATTTAGAACCGGGGTTCCCTCCAGGGACATGGGCTGGGCACTCCCGGCTACGCAGGTGCGTTTAGATGCCGTGGCTCCTGTTACTTACTGCACTTGGAGGAAACCCGGGGCCTCGCCCAAGACTTGGCCTTTCAGTGAAGGACACTCGACAGTTACTCTGGGATTATCTGTGGGACAAAGATGGCCCAGAAAGTACCTGACTTGGGGCAGGTTATCAGCGGGATGTGGGGTGTGCGCAGGTCTGGAGACCGACAGCGCTGATCCTGTGTGAGGACTGGCTCCCGGGCCTGGGCGAGCCGCTGCAAGGTCGCAGGGCTCCTCAGGCGCCGGAGCGTCCCCAAACGGCGTGGGGGGCCAGGTCCCTGTGCAGCTGGCCTGGCCCGGGCAGGAAACGGAGGAGGATGTGCAGAGGCTGGGAAAGTGGAGTCCGCGGACTGGATTTCAGGATCAGGGAGAGAGGGTCGCGGGAGAAAACCCGGCAGGCCGCTGGGGCAGGCAGCGCGTATTTACACACTCCGGCTGGAAAGGAAAACAGGACAGTGATGGTCAAAGGGTCCCCTGAAATCCCTCCCCCAGAAACCCCCTTGGAGGTTGTGCCCGCTGGCTGGGGGGAGGGGGCACGTAGCTCAGAAGACAAATGGTCTCGTGCTCAGAGGCGCCGTTCCCGGCAAGCTGTGGCCGAGTCTCGGGGAAGGAACGGTGGTTGTCAGGCCTGAGCGTGATGACAGCTGCCAGCCGGAGTCCCCAGGCGCTGGCCGCTGGGATCGGGTGGTGGCTTCCTCCCCGGCCAGCTGAGCACTCAGGATGGCCCCGCCGCAAAAAGGGGTGAGGAAAGGACGCTAAATGCCGTCCCTGCATCGGGATTCCTGCTCCCTGGGCCCTCGGCCACCCTCGGCTGCTGCCCCTCTCTCCAACCGGCCACACTACCAGGAGAGAGCGAGCGACCTGTTTGTAAACAATAAATAATGGAAAGTAGGAGGACGTTCAGCAAAAGCCTCAGCAGAAGCCAGAAAATTGGAAGGAGTTGGGAGGAGGGGCGGTGGGGGTGGGGAGTAGCGGAGGCGGCAGAGAGAGAGAGAGAGAGATTGAGGGAGTCGTTCCTGCCGAGAAACCCCGGTGGCTAGTTTCTTATTATTTACAGGAAGGTGATATTAGCAATTCAGGTGAGAAAGAAATAAAGACGGCTGCCACGAAATCAATACAGAATTCAAAAACAATTATTAATGTCATTTGACTCGTGTTCTTTATATATCTCTCCTGGCTACAGACGCTAAACTGTCTGAATAATTTGCATGGAGCGGCTATTCATTATTTCTGATGTTTTTCCTTTGCAAGCAGCTCGGACGTGGCCGGCTGCGGTCCAACGCGATCGGAGAACTCCTATTTTCATCTGTAAATTAAAGCAATTACGCAGCAGATATTATATGATGCTACTGTGGTCTCCAGATACTCATCAATCACCTTCAACCGAGCTGTCAGAACGCGCAGATTTCGTTTCTGGGAGGCAGGCTTGCAGCTGGGGAGAGGGTGAGAACGTCATCATTAATTAGAGGGTGACCCTGGGGCGCTTCACAGGCCTGAACCCGGGAACCTATCCCCGCAAGTCTGCACACGCGGCCGCGCCTGGCTCCCTCCCGGCCGGCTCCGAGGCCCAGCCGGCGGAGCGCGGCGGGGGCGAGCCCGACCCCCGTAGGGCCGGCGCCCGAGGCCGGGAGCGAGCTCGGGGTGGCCCAGGCGCGCCCTTGGCGCCTGCGCGCCGGCTTCTGCTTTGCACTAGGGCAAGGTCCCAGGCCCAGAGCTGGCCGTGGAGTCCCGGGTGGGCACATGGCCCCCTCCCCAGACCTCTCCCTGCGCCTCCGTCAGGGGGCTGTGCGAAATTGGCTGGGAAGGGCGCCTCTGCCTGACGCCCAGCGCTTCCTCCTGCGCGCCCAGCCCCGAAGGTACCCGGAAGGGGCGAGCACAGCTGGAGGGGCCCCACAGCCCAGACGAGAAACCTGTTCCTTGGAGCGCTCAGGGACGTCAGGCAGTCCCCGGTTTAGCCGCGAGGGGCTGGGAGGCGGAGGGAAGGCGCCCACGGAAGGGGTTGGGGGAGGAAAGAGAGGGTCGGGCGCGAGCGGGAACCCACGGGGGGGGCACGGGGGCGGGGGCGTTCCCCCGAGACTCGCTGGCCGAGAGTGGCAAGCCCCGCAGCCCTTGGGCTACCGAGCCCGCGAGTGGTGGGCTGTGCGGAAGGCCCCAGGCCCCACCCGCCTGGGGGCATTGCTGACCTCCAGATGCGGACAAGGTGCAGACACATCTGCTCTGGAACTACGTTCCGGAGTAGGGCTCCAACTGGTGGGAGGTGTCGCGGACGTGGGGTTAAACCACGGTCAGGCCCACGCTGCTGCCGCCGCCTCCCACCTGAAGGGGCGCGGGGAGCGGGGGGCGGCTGGCCGCCTGCGCCCGCGCGGGGCCAATTTTAACTGTTGATTACATCTTCATGAACTCAGTCGTGTGTCCCTCATACGTCTCATTTGTAATTGAGACTAATGATTACAGTGAGGCGGGAAGGAGCAGCTGCTCATTAATTAATTTCTAATTAAAAGTGCCTCCCGTCCTCGGCGACTAGGAGAAACGCCGCGCGTCGAGGCGATCTTGACTCCGCGGATGAAACCCATTTGTTCAAGCGCGGGGGCCCCTGCGCGCCCCGCCCGGCGGGGCCGTGGCCGAGGGCCCCGCGCGTCTGCGGCCAGGCCGAGCTGCGGCAGGAGCTGACGTCAGAGCCTCGGCAGCTTAAAGCCGCGCGCATCTCACTTGACGGGTTCGCGAGACTGTGTTGGTTTTTTTTTTCCGTTTTTGCAAAATATGTATTTGGGTCGCCGCTGCGAGGCCGGTCGGTCCCAGAGCCCCCTTGAGGCTCCGGATTGCGAAGCTAAAAGGGCCGCGGCAGCCGGCGCGGCTCACTTCCCTACCTGGCTAGAAAAGTTTGCAGAGCGTGTGGATGAATTAACCCGCTCTCCTGCTTCGCTTCCCCCAGTGCCTAGGAGCCGGCGGCCCCGGAGCAGTGGCCGAGCCACCCCGGCCCCCGCGCACAGGACCCCGCGGGCTAGCCCGCCGGCCTCGCGCCGCGCTCGCCATGTCCTACCCACAGTTTGGATACCCCTACTCCTCCGCACCCCAGGTAAGGAGGCCCCGGGGCTGGACACGCTGGCGAGCGGGCCGGGCTGCCAATCTGATGTCGCCTGCCATCAAGCAGGGCCTATGCCACGCGCCGGGCAGGGCAGGGGGCTAGACACACCGGCGCGGGGCTCCAGTTCCCGCTGTTTAACCTCCACCCCAGGGCTCTGACGCTGCGCCTCAGGGGATCCTGGGCACCCGGAGACGTTAGCACAGGACGGCTTGCAAGGCCTCGGAAACCCCTGAGGAGGGCGTGAACACTCCTGGCCAGGACTGGCCGGCCCCCCAGTGGCTGGAGGCGGCCAGGGCGTGCATGCTCGCGGGTTACGTAGGCCCCAAAGCCACGCGGCAGGGCCGCCTGGGTGGCGCGCAGGGGAAGGCGGCCCAGGGCCCCGGCCTTGCGCCTGGGTGGCCTGCCCTTCCTCGCGGCCTTGTCTCCCCAGTTCCTGATGACCACCAACTCCCTGGGCACGTGCTGCGAATCAGGTGGCCGCACGCTGGCTGACTCCGGGCCTGCCGCCTCGGCCCAGGCGCCGGTCTACTGCCCGGTCTACGAGAGCCGGCTGCTGGCCACCGCGCGCCACGAGCTCAACTCGGCCGCCGCCCTGGGCGTTTATGGGGGCCCGTACGGGGGCTCGCAGAGCTACGGCAACTATGTGACCTACGGCTCCGAGGCCTCAGCCTTCTACTCGCTGGTAAGGGGGGAGGGGTGTACCTCTAAGCTCCCCCGCCACACCCCACCCTCCCCACCCCTCGCTTTGCCAACCTCGACTTCCCCAACTCCGGGGGCAGCGGCGTGAGGCTCCTGAACCTCGAACTGTTTGGGGGTAAGAGAAGCCTCCTTAAATTTTGCACCTCCTCGCCTGGTCCCTGGAAATACCACCAGCTCCTCCCCCACCCCGCCCCCCGTTAGGGCAACCCAGCAGCCGGGCCGCCGTATTTAACGAATTATTGTTCTGGGATCGCTGTTAAGTTCTCATCAGACCTCTGGTTCCGTGGCAGCGGCTCTCCCCTCCCCCGCCCCGCGCTTCCCCGCCCCGCGCTTCCCCGCCCAGCTCCCTCCCACTCACTCCTCGCCTCCCTCTCCCTGTCCTCCCAGCCCCCTCTCCTCTCCCCTCCCTCCCCCTCTCCCTCCCCCTCTCCCCGTCCCCCTGGCTCCTCCCCGTTTCTCTCCCCCCTTCTCCCAGCCCTGTTTCCCGTCCCTCCCTCACCCTCTTCTTTTCTGGTGTCCCTCAGCCCACACCCCCCTCCTCTCCCCTCCCCCAGTCTCACCCTCCTCTGTCCTGTTCCCCTACAACAATTCCCTATTCCCCCAACACCCCCGTCTTGATGCCCCTTTGCTGCCTGGGCACTAGGGACAGTCTGGGGCCCCGGGCGAAGCCTGCGGGCTCGAGCTGGGTGGCGTCCCGGCAGGCGCGACCCTAGGCTCCTGGTCTGCCACAGAACAGCTTCGACTCCAAGGACGCCCCGGGATCTGCGCATGCGGGCCTCGCGCCCGCCGCCGCCGCCGCCGCCGCCTACTACCCGTACGAGCCGGCCCTGGGCCAGTACGCCTACGACAGGTGCGGGACCGTCCCTGCCCCGGCCGCGGGGCCCCTGCGCTCCTGTCAGCCACCTGCCCCCAACCAGCCCAGGCCCCCATGAAAGGCGGGGCGGCAAGACCAGGGGCGTCCCTCCCCCGGGGTCGCGCAGAGCTGACCAGCCCTTGGTTTCAGCCGACACCTGGCAAGCCCCTGAGGCCGGGGTTAAATGTGCTCCCAGTCTCGCACCCTCCCCACGAGGTCCGTGCTGTGGTCTGGGGGAGTCGCATCTCCATGCCCAGCCTCGGATGCCTCTCCCACCCCAAGAAGTGCAGCCGGTGTGCTGTGTCCGGCCGGCCCCAGCCCACTGCCCTTACGGCGGGCACCCGAGGGGGAGTCCGTGCCCCCTCGCAGACAGCGTGCAACAGCTACACATTTAACCGCAGAAAGCCGATGTGCGCCCTCTGGGCATTTTCTCCCCATGGGCGCTAACGACCAGTATTGCCCGTGGGCGTTACATCATCTGCTTCCCAGCTCTGTGATATGCTTCTCCGGTTTCCGGAATCAAAAGGGTGGGAGAGAAGCCCAATGAAGGAACTGGAAGAAGTGTATGTCTGTGTAGAGTGACAGACACCAGGCCGGGCCCTGTGCCGTCTGCCCACCGTTGACCTCTCTGGCTCGCCAAGGAGCCCAGGCTCCGTGGAAGTTTAGTTAAACATAAACATCTTCACCCTCTCGGGCCAAAACCTGCCGTCCCCGCGGGCAGCAGCGCTGGATGGGCCTGGGTCCGACCCAGACCTTACCACCATAAACACACCCCCACCACGGAAACACACCCCCACCACGGGGACCGAAACCCTGCGTGGGCCTTGGCCAGGAGCACCTCGCGACTGCCGGGGGTGGGGGGGCCTGGCCAGCGCCCCATTGGCCCGCCTGTCTCCAGGTACAGCACCATGGACAGCGGCACGCGGCGGAAGAACGCCACGCGCGAGACCACCAGCACGCTCAAGGCCTGGCTGCAAGAACACCGCAAGAACCCGTACCCCACGAAGGGCGAGAAGATCATGCTGGCCATCATCACCAAGATGACCCTCACGCAGGTGTCCACCTGGTTCGCCAACGCGCGCCGGCGCCTCAAGAAGGAGAACAAGATGACGTGGCCGCCCAGGAACAAGTGTGCGGATGAGAAGCGGCCCTATGGGGAGGGTGAGGAGGACGAGGGGGGCGAAGAGGACGTGCGGGAGGAGCCTGTCAAGAGCACCAAGAGTGAAGGTGGGTAGAGGTCGGTGAAGCTGGGGCGGGAGGCCACGCCTCCCTGTGCCTTCTCTGTGGATTCTAGGGTGCTGCTAAAGGCGTGGAACCTCTGGGGGCCTGGGCAGGGGAAGGATGAGCTGAGCCAAACTAAGCTCTGCGTGTGCGCGCGCGCGCGCGCGCGTGTGTGTGTGTGTGTGTGTGTGTGTGTGTGTGTGTGTGTGGTGGGCCTGTGGTGGTGAAGTAGGAGCCTGTCTAAAGAAATCCAACATCACGTTTAAAACAGACAGCCCACCCCCGTTGATTTGGGGCTGAGATCCACTCACAAGTGTTGCCAGTTTGGGGGGGGATGAGAGGCACAAAGAAGCGCGGGTGCTCCTCCTCGCTCCAGCGCCACCCATCACCATGGGCACAGAGGCAGGACGCAGAAGGAGGCCGGGGTCTGGTTAGCCTGCCGGCCTCTGTCCCTCCACTGGCCACGCTGTCTCTCCTGGGCAGAGCCGGTTGGCAGAGAGGAGAAAGATCTCGAGCTCAGCGGCCTGGAGGATTTCGACCCGCTGGAGGCGGAGCCCCCGGAGTGTGAGCTGAAGCCTCCCTTCCGGCCCCTGGACGCTGGCCTGGAGCGCCCTGCCGCCACGGACGGCCCCGGGGCCCCTGGGAAAGAGGCCTCGCGCGCCCTCCGGATGCCCCTGGCCGTCGGTGGCGGGGCCAGCCTGGACCAGGACCTGGAGAGGGCCCGGAGCTGCCTCCGGAGCGTGGCAGCGGGGCCGGAGCAGCAGCCGAGCTCCGGAGGTGGGCCGCAGGCCTGCGAGGCCAAGCTGGGCTTTGCGCAGGCAGGGGCACCAGCGGGCCTCGAGGTGAAGCCGCGCATCTGGTCCCTGGCGCACACGGCCACCGCAGCCGCCGCCACCACCCTGAGCCAGACTGAGCTTCCGTCGTGCATGCTGAGGCGCCAAGGCCCCGCCGCCCCTGCCGCCGTCTCACTGGCTCCCGCCTCGTCCTCACCCGCGGCCCCGGCTTCCACCGGTACCCTGGACAGGCACCAGGACTCCCCGGTGACCAGTCTCAGAAACTGGGTGGACGGCGTCTTCCATGACCCCATCCTCAGGCACAGCACTTTGAACCAGGCCTGGGCTTCCGCCAAGGGCGCCCTCCTGGACCCGGGGCCGCTAGGGCGCTCGCTGGGGGCGGGCGCCCACGTGCTGACGTCGCCCCTGGCGCGCACCTGCCCGCCCGCCGCGTCCCGCGACGCCCCGGCCGCTGGCGCCGCCAAGGAGCTGCTGGCGGTGCCCAAGGCCGGTGGGAAGCCCTTCTGCGCGTAGCCCGGCGGGACCCCGGGCGCAGGTCGGAGCCGGTGCTCAGGCTGCAGGCCCGCACGCAGAAGACTTTCTCCACGGAGTTTCCAGACCTAGGCGCGAGAGCAGCAGAGCTCGGGCCGCCCACCCACCTTGGCGGGAGGACCTGAACTCGGCCTCGGGGACCACCGCTGAGCCCCGATCTGTCTCATCAGGTCCGCCCGCCTCCCTGGCCATCTCCAAACTCGGGGAACGGCGAGCTCGGGCTGCTCCCAGAGCAGAAAGGAGCCGCTCTGACGCGTCAAGTTTACGTCCAAAGTTTACATGGAGAGGACCTTTGGGTCCCAGGCTCTGTTTGTGTCACTGTCGCCTGGGTGTCAGGCGTGCCCGCCCGTGTTCCTTCTGAGGACCCCTCAGCCTGTTGACCTTCTGATCTCATCCTCAGCATATAATCCTCACCCACACACTTCCACCGAACCCACACGATTGCACACTCTTAACTCTTAACTCGATAAAATTATGTTTTTTAAATGTATGTTCACACCAATAATTGCCTGCTTCCGAGGCTCATAGTACAAAATCAATAAAACCGAGTGATTACGTTTGCATTGCAAAATGAACACATTTCCAAGGGAGGGGCTGGAGAACTGGTAGGAGGAAAGGTGCGGACCCCAGGGGAGGAGTGGGGGCGGTGCTGACCCAGGATCCCCAGGAAGTTGCTTGCAGAGCTCAAGATATGGTTTGATGAAACCATTTTTTTTAAAAACAGTCAAAACAAACTTTTAGGATTCTGTTAAATTCCGCAATGGAACTGGATGAGAGAACCACAACTTTAAAACTCTTCCCCACTACCAGGCTCCAGCATTTTGAGAAAATGGGAGTTTCTGTGGCCAGGTTAATTAGAATAGTTTTAAACTTCCTAAATTCCCTGGGACTGTGCCCTGGTGGGGGACGGGCGGGGACATCACTGCCCTGAGGCCTTTCGGCTGCAGGCGGCCCACGGAACGCGCTCTGCGGCTGTGTGCGGCCTTCCGGGGCTCCGCGGGACTCCTAGCCCCGCCTCAGCTGCCTCGGGGACCCAGCGCCACGCGGGCAGTGAGCCCCCACTGCGAGCTGCGGCCCCGGGAGGGGGAAGCGCGACATTGGCCCAGACCCGAGGCGGGGCTGGAAGGAAAGGCCTGGGGCGGGGGCCAGCGGCGGCCGGCAGGGCCTCGGGAGGGATTCGGGACCCAACCTGACGAGCAGTGGGGGCGTCGGCGAGGCGGGTGTGGACAGCAGGCTTTGTCCGCCATGCCTTGGCTCCTGCGCAGTGCAGACCCCTGGCTTCCCTCAAAGCCCGGGTTCCCCACCCCCAGCCCACCGTGCGGGCCCCGGGCCCCGCGCCAGGGCCCCTCGAGCTGGCGTGAGAGCGCAGCGCGCACTGGACTCGGGGCTCGCCCCTTGCCTGCAAGCCGTCTGCTTAAGGCCCTACTGGGCCTCGTTCAAGTCCCAAGTGTCCCGGGCCAGAGCGGGTCGGCCAACCAGCGAGACTGCAAGGATGGAGCAGCCAGGGGTGCAGCCACAAGGCGATGGTGGCCCTTGCCCGGGGCGCGGACAGATTGACAGCCGCGGAGACGCCACTGGAGACGCGCTCCTCGCGCGGCTCCTTTCGCGGACCGGCGGGCAGCTTTCGAGGAACTCGCGAGGCGGGGGCTTTCTTTTGCGAGGGGCTGACCGGTCCCAGGCCCTGTGGGGTCCGGGCCCGGAGCGCTGGAAAGCGGACCCTAGTGGGAGGCGGCCTTGCGGACAGTTGACACAAGCCGGTCGCCTGGGCTGCGGTGGCACCAGCCGAGACCCGAGTCGGACCCTGTCGGCGGGACCTCGGCCGGCTCCCCAACTCTGAGTGCCGGACCCCGAACCCCAGGCCCCGAGCGGAGGGAGCAGTCCCCGGACGCTGCGTGGGGACCCGCCGCCGCGCCGAGTCGCCCCAGCCGCGCGCGGTAATTGGATTGTATCCGCCCGCGCGCTGTCACCGTATTGACTTTCGCTTTCCTGGATGATATTATCGAGGCGCGGGAGCTGGCCGCTGATGTGCTGTCAGAGGCTGCGGCGGGAGCCCCCGGCCTGGCGGGCGAGCATCAGCCAAGATAATTTGAAGTGAAATTTTCATTTTGACAGTAAACCCCTCAATTTCTAAAGGCTCGGCGCTGCGAGAGCCCGCTGGCAGGGGAAGGCTTCGCAGAAAGCCACGTCTTAGACTGAAAAGGGCAAAAGAACTCGAATTAGTTGTAATAGATAAAAGGGCAAAAATAAAGAGTCAAGGGTACTTGACAGTAATAGCGAGAGTGGAGTCTCGGGGGAGAGGCTGGGGCCCCAGGAATCGTGATGCGGCCGCCGGGCGCCCCCACCCCAGCCCGAGACAAAGCCGCGCATTTTCGGCAGAAACAAGGCTTCGAGGACGCGCGCGGTGCGGCGAGACCTGGCGCGGCTGTGGCCGTGGACGCTCACGTCGCGGGACACAGCGGCCCGGCGGGGGCACCGTGCGCGGCGCGCGACCCCGTCTGTCCCCACGCCAGGCCGGGGCGACCCCACACCGCGGGGACGCCACTCCCCGGTGCAGCCGGCGGTCTATTTGGTGAAAGTGCAAAACTGTGTGAAATAAAGACATCAGGCGGGGAGAGGGGCTCCAGCCACGTCCCAGGGCCACCCACCCAGGAGGACGCCCGAAGCTGGGGCTGTCACTTCGCCCGCCCGTGACCTTTGGGGGCACGCTCCGGCGGACCCTCCCGGGGCGAAGGGCTCCGGCGAGGAGGGCCCCGGGTGGGGCGGGGGCGGGGGCCGCGCCGCGGGCGGAGGGCCGGGCGGCGGGCTCGAGGGGACGCGCGGGGCCGGGTCGCCGTCCCGGGCGGGCCGCCCGCTCCCGGCGCGGCTGTCAGCGGGGGCCGGACGCCGCGCTCAGCCGCCCAGGCGTGGCGGGGGCCGCGGAATTAACGGCGCTTGACATGGGACGCGAATACGCCCGTAATCAGCGGCGCGTTACTTTTCATTAAGCGCGTCTGACAGCAGCAGGGCCAGCGCCGGCGGGGAGCAGGCGCGCGGAAGCTGCGGCGCGGGGCGCGGGGCGCGGGTAATTCCTGGAGCTCCATTAACAACTCTTAGCCGCGGGACACCGGCTCCCGCAAACCGGCTCCGAAGCTAAAAGCTTTATCGACCCTCCACCCGCTGCTGATGGTTCCATTTTTTTCCTTTTTCTTGCTTTCTTTTTTTTTTTTTAACTTAAGGGAGAGACGTCCAGCAAGGTAATAGAGTTTGACACGATATCTTCTTAACTAGAGAGAGAGGCAGAGAAGCTGGCCCTTAAATGATATTTAAAAGGCAACCAATTAAGATTTAAAGTGGTCGTCTCCTGAGACTGCTCGGGTTCATGCCGCCCACTTTTCCCCGCCCGCCTGCGCCCGCTGCAGACAGCCTGCTGTCTCTCCCCGGCTCTCCCTCCTACACCTCTCCCTCTCGGTGTCTTTCCTTTTTAACCTCTCTCTCTCTCTCCCCTCCCCCCCAAAAAAAGAAAAACAGAAGGAGAGAGGCAGCAAGCTTTCTCTGTACTCCTTTCCTTTCCACTGGTCACCTGTTGGAACAAGCAAACTGTCTCCTAAGGCAGATAATAGCAGATTAAAGGAAACTGAGTCTCCTGCACACTGCTAGCTGACCCCGTGGTGCCTGGGTGCTGCAGGATGGGGGGCTGTCTAGGGTGCGGGTTTCCCAAGCTGCAGACACTGGTACAATGGAGGCAGAGGCATCCCCGCCCTCCCCCAGGCCAGGGGAGGCTGTCTGGCCTCTGAACACTGCTGTCTTCCGACCAGTGTTCCAGGAAGACGCTGAGTCCTTCCTGCAGCTCAATGGAAGCCCTTTATCTGGGGTCAGCCGCTGTCCCTTTCAGCTGTCACCTCCCTTAAGGTGATGGTGGGCTGAGCATTTGTTCCACCGGGTTGAAGAAGCCAGAAGCCCTTACCCAGGGCCACATCCCGGGAAAGCAGGGAGGCCCAGGGAAGGAAGAGAGGTGACCTTTCGATTTGACCCGCCTCGGCCCCCGCTGGAAGGGAACAGGAACAATGGGATCCTAGAGGGAAGGAGGAGGGAGGGAGGGCAAGAGGAATGGGAGAGGAGGGAGGCGAGGGGAGCTGAAGGAAGGGGAACCTAGAAGAGGGTGAGGGGGGACTGCCTTCCAACCTGTCCAGCATCAATTTTATGGAGAAATACTTGTGAAGAAAATGTCTTTTCCCCAAAGCACCCTGACTTTTGGGGTGAAGGCGAGAGGTTTCTCTGAACTCCTGGGGACAGACAGGCCCCCTGCTCATGCTGTCTGGGTGAGCCCTGAGCCCCAGACATCTCCACCTTTCTGGGGAAGGAGGGGTGGGCATCTCCTCAGGCTCTCAGTCATCAGCCAAGCCTACTCTGGACTCCAAGCCTGGGCTCAGAATCATCAGAGAAGGCGCCAGGACGTCCTTCTGAGGACGTCTCACTCCAAGGGTGGGATTCAGGGAGCAGAAGCCCCACCCACTAAGAGCCCTCAGGCTCAGACTGAACCCCAGATGTAGGAAGGTGCTCAATGGCCAAAGCGAGAATTAGATGAAGGCCGGGTTTTCCATGCTTGGCCAGGCCCCTCCCCCACGTGAGGTAGCTAACGCAGCTACTCCCTGCACCCTTGGCGATTCTGCTTTTCTTGGGGGCCTCTCAGAGGAAGAGCTGAATTTCTGTGTGACCACCTCATTCCCACTGCTGTTCAGGTGTGGATGTAGGCCACGTGATTAGGGACGACCGATCTCAGGGGGAGATCCTAATAATAGACGGGGGCTCGTTACCTTACGGAGCACAAAGGACAAGCTTGTGGGGTTGTGTGCACAACACTCATGTCCCACGGGTCCAGGGCTGGTGGTGCCCGTGCTGGACCAGAGGTTCTGAGTGGCAGTGCTGGCCAGCCAGGCTGGGGCAGAGCAGGAGAGGTCCCTGTGCGATTCTGGAAGCCTTTCCAGCAGATTCAGCACATTTGCTGTCCTGTCCCTTGCCCTGCTTCACTAGTCCTCCCAGCCAGGATGAGGCCCTGGCTGTGTCCTCAAGCATGAAGGGGCCACAGTTGGCACTGCTCGGGTCTCAGTGAACAGGTCAGATTGTGACAGACACAGCAAGAAATGGGAGCCCTCCAAGGTGGAGGGAAGGGCTAGAGGCCAGGGCACCCCAGGGAAGGTACAGTGTTCATTTTAACAGAGGAGTGGGGTTAAGGCAAGGAGAGCAAACCAAGGGAGTCCGCCATGGGGCCGGATGGGGAAAGACGTTGGGGTTGGGGGGGTGGGCAGTGAGCAGGGCGTCATTTGCATCAAGTCGTTTGCTGCAGCCCCAAGGAGCAGGATGTCTGCAGCGGCCCCATGCAGGCAGGTGGGGCTGCTCCCTCCAATTTTGAAGGTCCGCCTGTCGTGGGGTAGCTGGAGATGAAAGTAAAATATCCAATAATCCACCAGAATAAAGGCAGCAGAGACGAACCCAACACAAGGGGAAGGTGGTTCCATGTGATGGTTTAACATGTTGGTGACCTAAGTGGACGTGGCAGGGAGAATCTTGTGTCAGGAAGACTCAGAAGTAAGCTAATAAAATGGGAACATTTCTGGGAACATAAATACAGGGGGCCAGTGGGGGCCACAGCGCAGACCTCACTGTGCTGACTCTGCAGGGCACACAGCACAGCCTGCGGTCACCCCTACGCCAGACCTGGACCTGGCACCTTCCGTGAGGGCTGCCAAGCTCAGGGCTTCTCTTCTCTCGTCTCCAGTTGCGGCTGTGACCTCCCCAGCACCAGTGGCAGGAAGGGGAGAGGTGGACAGTGAGTGCAGCAGAGTGCAGGGTCCCAGCTATGTGGACAGAGAGAGGAGCTGTGGGTGGGAAGAGTGGCCCCTGGGCAAGGTTCGGGGCCCGGGAAATCTCCTGAAGAGAGCCCACCCACTGTGCAGGTACCGCACCTGTGCACAGGCACACTCAGACACAAGTCCACGCGTGGACATGCATGTTCCCACATACACGCACAGCACGTGTGCACACTCACACAAGAGCCCACGTACACACGCATGCTCACAGATATGCACACGCACACAGAGGCACACACACACACTTGCACACGCTCGTCCACACACTGGAGAGTTCCCGCTGCTGCCAGTCAGTCCGAGCTGGGGCACTTGGCGTCTGCAGCCGCCGCAGCAGCAGGGCAGAAGAGGCAGAGGTGAGGGAGGGAGGGCGGGGGGCACGCAGGGCCTCCCTGGGCACAGAGCTTGTGGGCACAGAGGGGAACCAGGCACGCAGGCGCCTAAAGAGGGTTTTGTTGGGGGGAGGACGCAGGAGAGCCCTTGTGGAGTCAGGGAGCCAGGACTGCACCTCTAGGGCAGAATGTCACCCTCTGACCCAGGCGGGATGGTAGGGTAGGAGGGAAGAGGGACAGGGGCGCAGCACCCAGCGTGCCCGGGTAGACAGCCTGTGAGGCAGTCCCAGCCTGTCCCCAAGGAGCTGTGGGCCGGGCCCCGCCCCCGTGAGCCTCTTGTGTACCAGGTAGCACTGCCCTGGGCATGTGGCCCTAGGGTGGGAGAGATGCCCTCCCAGCCCCACCTGGCCCTGGGACCCCACCCCCACACTGCAGCCTGAGAGTGTGTAACCCCACCTGGCCTGGAATCCCAGAGTAAACTGACTTCCCTGCTCAGTCCCAATGCGCCTGGCCTGTCAGCAGGGAACAGGGCCTGTCCCTCACACAAGTGACTCCATTCACAGTCGCATGGGGCCTTCATTCAGGAATTGAAGATGAAGACTCTCTTCCTGGAACATTAGCCCAAGTTCACGACAATGAGCCTGACTCCAGCTCCAGCCCGGCAGCAGCCCTGGCCTGGGCGACCGCATGTTCACGCCAGGGAAGCAGGCACAGGGCAGTCCCCCCACAGCCCTCACTGCCCCCTGGGCCCCCCCACAGCCCTCACTGCCCCCTGGGTCCCCCCACAGCCCTCACTGCCCCCTGGGTCCCCCACAGCCCTCACTGCCCCCTGGGTCCCCCCATAGCCCTCACTGCCCCCTGGGTCCCCCCACAGCCCTCACTGCCCCCTGGGCCCCCCCACAGCCCTCACTGCCCCCTGGGTCCCCCCATAGCCCTCACTGCCCCCTGGGTCCCCCACAGCCCTCACTGCCCCCTGGGTCCCCCCACAGCCCTCACTGCCCCCTGGGCCCCCCCACAGCCCTCACTGCCCCCTGGGCCCCCCCACAGCCCTCACTGCCCCCTGGGTCCCCCCACAGCCCTCACTGCCCCCTGGGCCCCCCCACAGCCCTCACTGCCCCCTGGGTCCCCCCACAGCCCTCACTGCCCCCTGGGTCCCCCCACAGCCCTCACTGCCCCCTGGGTCCCCCCACAGCCCTCACTGCCCCCTGGGTCCCCCACAGCCCTCACTGCCCCCTGGGTCCCCCCACAGCCCTCACTGCCCCCTGGGTCCCCCCACAGCCCTCACTGCCCCCGGGGTCCCCCCACAGCCCTCACTGCCCCCTGGGTCCCCCCACAGCCCCCCACCATCCCCATCCCCTGCAGCCCTTGCTGAGCCCCTGCAGCTCCAGCACCCAGCATTGGTTCATAAACCTGCATTTTGTCTTGTCCCCTCTTGGGTTTCCAGGGCCTCCCGCTCACCAAGAGTACTTGAAAAGGGACATAATTAATGTGCTTACTGTAAGGTGACACCAACAGTCTACAGCACCAGCTATTACCCTCTTGAGGATCTTAGGTTTAATGAGACAAGTTCGTAAAGGAAGAGCGTGACGGGGTTCCAGCCCCACGTGTCACGTGTCACGTGTCACGGTCGCTGTGACATGTATGCATGGCTCAGCAGCCACCTTGTCCCAGCTCACCAGCAGGGCTTGGGGACACCTGGTGGGGTGTTGGAGCTTTTGGACAGCAGGTCCCTGTCCAAACAATGCTTAGCCCAAACCACATGCAGGGCTGTGTCCCACATGGGGGGTCTGCCACGCACACGCCTCAGGGCAAATAGGAAGGAAGGAAGGACAAAGCAGTGCCTGGGCTCTCGTCCGGGCTGGGCCGGCTCTGCCCTGCGTCCCTGTACACCACTCGCCACAGTCCCCTGAAGGGCCCTGGTTAGTGTGTCCTCACAGGGGCTCCAAGAGGTGGGGAGCAGAAACCGAGGAAGCCTGGATTTTCAGCGGATGACGGAAGAGAGCCGGCAGGCTGCAGGACACCCTGAGAAATCGGACGGCAGTGGTCGGCAGAGGCCATGCTCAGGATGGCAGGCTGACCCCCTGAGTGCTCCCAGTCCTACAGCCACCGCCTCCAGCTCTCCCACTTCGCTGTAAGCGCATGTTCCTCTGTCCTGTCCCACCCGTATCAGGCAGCGAGGGTCATAGCTGCTCATCTAGGGAACAGAAGCCCCGGGACAGAAATCTGGAGTTTCCTGATCTGATTAGACTGAAAGGCATTACTGACCCTGTTGTCATAGTAACCAGAGCAGGGGGCCATAGCCCACATAGCAAATACTCACTCACTGTCCCCTGAGCTCATGTGGAGCTGGTGCCTCTTTAGGGCGAGGCTCTGATGACCAAGTGGACTCTGCACACACCCAGGCGCTGAATTCCCACCCCAACCCCAGGACAAGACAGCCTCTGCGCAGGCCTGGAGGAAGCCCTTATCTCCAGGAGCCTGAGGGTCACAATTCCTGGAAACTGAGATTCTCGAGATTCTTGGGCTGAGCCTGCCGCAGGCCGACTGGCAGGGCCCATTGACCCGCAGCCTAAGGGCCTCTGACGGGAGAGGTGGGCTGGGAGGAGGCAGGGGACAGAATCCAGTGAGCTGCACACGGAGGGCCTTCAGTGACTCTGCCATTTCCCACCATCCTTCCCATGTGGTCCCTCCTTGCCAGAAAGAACCCGTAGCTTTTCACCTCTCATCCCTGTGAAACCCAGGACCAGCCTTAAGCCCCAGGGTCTCAGGGGACAGGTACAGAACCAGGAGGACAGGCCATGCACACAAAAAGAAACACAAGATTTTACAATTTCTACTGACAGAAACATGGGGAATTTGTATGATCCTAAGGACAACAGGCCGGGCCAAAGGTATTGTGTTGGTTCCAGGAGAATGTATGGGCTTGGCCGCCCTGCTGCAGGCTCCACCGTGGATTTGAGCAGCTGAGAGCAACTCTCAGTTCTTCACTGGGAAAGGAAACATGAACTTGGTGGCTGCTCTTACGAAATGAAGTCGGATGCTGGCAGGAAAAGACGCAGCATGGGGAGATAAAGTTGCTGGCTGGGCTCCCACCGCCCAGGTCGGGCATGCAGAGCACACAGCCCGTCTCCCAGGCCTGAGAGGCGATGGATAAAGACAGAACCTCCATTCTCAAAGACTTGGCCGCAGCTGTCCTCTGCAGGCCATCAGTGACGGTGACAGGTGTGGCCACCAGCCTGGCCCTGCTCCAGTGGGGAGTGGGGTCCCAGAATGGCCCGCCAAGGGGCAGGTCTTGGCAAGGTAGGTGTGAGACTCGGAGTAGGAGGGCTCCCTGAGCATGGCTCGGCCTGCAGAGCTCTCTGAGGACCCCTGTGAATCCCGATGTCCCTAGTACTCAGGTAGGCAGCCAGCTCACATCTGACTTGATTCATATAAACAAACGGACAAACGCAAATACATAAATAAATAAAGAAATAAGAGCCCACAAAAAACCCACAGCAGATTTGAAATAATGCAAAACAACCTCCAAGTCTGGTGAACGGAGTCCTATGAGAACCATGGCCTCTTACCCACACCCAGCTGGAACAGGTCAGGGGCCCAGACCCGCTCAGTGAAGATACTGCTGCCTTCCCAGGGGGCCCATCAGGGGTCACTCACCAGGGCGACTGTGCCCAGGTCTCTTGGTGACTTATAGGCGTCGGCTCAGAATTGACACTGATGTCTGAAAACCCCAAACCCATTTCCTGAGTAGCTCACATGTTAAACAGGCCTCCCAAGGTGCAGGCCCATGAGATGGCAGCTGCACTGCCCGGAGCCCCAGAGAGGAACGACAGCTGGGTTCCCACCACACTGCTGTCCCTGAGTCAGTACATATGAGGGACGTGGAGACCACTGGCCGTTGGCCGAAGCTCAGGCACAAACAAGAGGCCGAGTGATATGCAGTTGGAGCAGACTGGTCCCAGGGACTACAATCCCGTCTGTGAGGTCCTGGGGCTTGGGGTACCCCGAAAGTCAAGCCTGACCCAGAGGCCTGAGTGTCCCTGGGAAGTGATGCCAGGAACAAAGGTGGGAGAGCCAGTATGGGGACTTGTTAGCCACGGGCCACCACTGGGTACAAACTGGTTTTTGATGTCACGTGACCTGAGGAGCCGTGTGAAGTGCTTCTCAGAGACAGCTGCCCACCCAGAGGGACAAAGTGAGGAGAGCCAACTCCGTGCGGGTCTCACTCTGGGACCCAGCTGCTGGGAGTGGTCCTGGTGATGAGCTGGGATGGTGCACAATGGAAGGACCACGCTGGCAGAGCAAGGAACCAAGCACAGTGAAAGGCGAGGGAATCCGAACGCTGCTAACAACGGGTGGCCGTCACAAACTGCAGATGGTCT
This sequence comes from Rhinolophus hipposideros, assembly GCF_964194185.1. Taxonomy (NCBI): domain Eukaryota; kingdom Metazoa; phylum Chordata; class Mammalia; order Chiroptera; family Rhinolophidae; genus Rhinolophus; species Rhinolophus hipposideros. The sequence continues at coordinate 100,117,456 of NC_138053.1, forward strand.
TGAGAAACATGAAGAAGGTTGGTGTTCCCTGTGCTGTGATGTCCCAGCCTGCCAGACACTGGCATCAGTGCTGATGGAGCCATCCCTGGAGAGGACCCAGCTCGGTGCCAGGCTTCCTGTCCAGGACCTTCCGCCACGCACAGCTGTCTGCCCACCTGTTCTCACCCAGGCTGAAACAGTGACGAGGCCCCAGAGAGGCCCCTGGGTTCCTGCCTGTCCCATCGTGGGCGGAACCCCAGCCCCTGTGATGTTTCAACGTCCTACCCCCATCTAACAGCCCCTTTTCCTCCTCATCCCCTGTCATGAGGATCCCAAGTGATCAGGTGGGGTCACAAATTGATTCAGGGAAACTTTGCAGGGCCCCCATAACGCTTGTATGTTCACAGCTGACCGCTGCCATCGGCTATCACCAGCCAGTTGTTGCAAAGGGCAAACAGGTGGGTTATGTGGGCACACAATGGGCCAAACCCCGTGAGTTCTACTCTTTCCAGTCTGGTGGACACGGCCCCACTCTGGCTTACTGTCTTGGCAACAGGGGTAGTTCGAGGGGCTTCCACTAGGACGTGAACCAGAATGGCCCATACACAGATGGCACTCGATACCAGGGCCACAACAGTCACCACGATGGTGCCTCAGGCTCTCAGGCTGCCCTGTGGACCAGTCGGACTCACTGTGGGTTGCGCTTGGCCCACACTTCATTCTCCAGCTGACCCCCAAGTGCCCACCACAGGGAAGTAGCCATCAGCGTTTGTCTCCAGCTGCCAGGAGGCCTGCCGTGGCCCATGCCCCGCCCTTCGCCTGCACAGGCCCTGGGGTCTGTGGTGCGGGGCTCCTGCCCCACTGGGTCCTGGAAGCACCGGCGGCCGTCCCTGCCCTGGAGCCAGGTGGGTTGTACGGGAAGCAGAGATCAGTTTTCCTTCTCTGTGGATCCCCCTCTTCAGCGGGGTCGATTCTGTCCCCCATGTAACAAAACAGGCCAAACCCGCATTCTGAGCCCAGCAGAAGCGTTGCTTCCCCTTCTGTCTGCCCAAGCCGGTGCCGTCGGCGTGGGCTGACTTGTGCTGGCACTTTGGGTGGTTAGAGGCTCTGCTTTGCCACTATTTCAGCCTGAAAGACCTGGAGACTACGTGCCCTGCCTGCTGGAATGTGCTTGTCAGATGGCACGGCTGGACAAGGTACCAAAGCCCAGCACACCCCATCCTGGCAGGGAGGGCTGCGAAGGACGGACACATCTGTATAAGCTGATACGCCCTGGTCACATCTGCTGGGGGAAGCTGGGTCCACCTGGCTGGATCCAGGCCGTACCCGGGAGGGAGGAGTGGCTCTTCACAGAAGAACTGAACCCAGCCACCCTCAGAGGCTCTCAGAACGAACCCCACCAGGCTGGCTGACCCCAGGCCACCCTCCTAGCTGCCCAGAGCCACAGACTACAGTCAGGCTGTCCCCTAGCGCTGCAGGCCCTTTCCTCCATGGGTCCCAGACCCCTCGATCCCGCCCTCCTTGGCATGGGCCCGAATGCTCTGAGCCCACCCACCCCACGTGGCAGCTGCACACCGAGGAGAAAGGTGTCAGACCGGCAGCGCTGGGAGGCCCTGACCTCGGCTGTGAGACATTGAGCCCACCCGTCGGTGACTTCCTTGTCCTCTGGCAGACCGTGGAGTCCTGGGGCTGTGCTGAACATCCCCCTGCTGGGAACTGGTCTCCAGGGACCTTTCCTATCTGGTCCCCCAGCTGGGACCTGATCTCCAGGGGCCTGTCCCACCCTGCCACCCAGCTGGGACCTGATCTCCAGGGGCCTTTCCCATCTGGTCCCCCAGCTGGGACCTGATCTCCAGGGGCCTTTCCCATCTGGTCCCCCAGCTGGGACCTGATCTCCAGGGGCCTTTCCCATCTGGTCCCCCAGCTGGGACCTGATCTCCAGGGGCCTTTCCCATCTGGTCCCCCAGCTGAGACCTGATCTCCAGGGGCCTTTCCCACCCTGCCCCCCCAGCTGGGACCTGGTCTCCAAGGGCCTTTCCCATCCGGTCCCCCAGCTAAGACCTGATCTCCCAGGGTCTTTCCCATCCGGTCCCCCAGCTGGGACCTGATCTCCAGGGGCCTTTCCCACCCTGCCCCTCAGTTGGGACCTGGTCTCCAGGGGCCTTTCCCATCCGGTCCCCCAGCTGGGACCTGGTCTCCAGGGGCCTTTCCCATCCAGTCCCTCAGTTGGGACCTGATCTCCAGGGGCCTTTCCCACCCTGCCCCCCAGCTGGGACCTGATCTCCAGGGGCCTTTCCCACCCTGCCCCTCAGTTGGGACCTGGTCTCCAGGGGCCTTTCCCATCCGGTCCCCCAGCTGGGACCTGGTCTCCAGGGGCCTTTCCCATCCAGTCCCTCAGTTGGGACCTGATCTCCAGGGGCCTTTCCCACCCTGTCCCCTAGCTGAGACCTGATCTCCAGGGGTCTTTCCCACCCTGCCCCTCAGTTGGGACCTGATCTCCAGGGGCCTTTCCCATCCGGTCCCCCAGCTGGGACCTGATCTCCAGGGGCCTTTCCCATCCAGTCCCTCAGTTGGGACCTGATCTCCAGGGGCCTTTCCCACCCTGTCTCCCAGCTGAGACCTGGTCTCCAGGGGCCTTTCCCACCCTGTCTCCCAGCAGGGACCTGGTCTCCAGGGGCCTTTCCCACCCTGTCCCCAGCAGGAGCCCATGGCTGCCTCCCTGACCATCAGCCACTGACGGCACAAACCAAAGTATCCCCTTGACTATGACAGCCTGAGTCCGCTGTCCGGCCCCAAGCTGTTGTCCATGATGAGGGGTCAGCTGGGCTGTAGAGGCGCATTATCCCCTCTGCCCTTCTGTCCACAAGAGGACACCCTGGCAGAGCCAGAGGGCTGGGGACCCTGGCATGCCGCCGACGCCCCTGACTCTAGGCCTGGAGTCACTGCCGTCACAGGAGTCAGTGGCCTGGGTGGGCAGATGTTGATCCTTTTAGGAATCAGGAATTAGGCAGATTATGACTAAAACCCAAGCCTCTCTCTGCTGGAACTGTCCTGTGGAAGCCAGGAGGCCTCTGGTTTACCTTTCCGTTTGCAGATTATTGTTGCCGTGGCTACGTGACGACACACCTTCAGGATATCAGGAGGTCACAGCCACCCTGATTCGCCCCCTTTTCCTTTCTGAGTAAGAACCCTTGCTCCCCAGTGAGCTGTCTCCACAGAGAAGAAAGGTCAAAATACCTCACCGGCCCCTTCTTCCCACCTCTCTTCAGCCTGCCAGGTCTAACCAGCTCTGCTCATCTGAGGCAGGGAGGTTCTCAGCGGCCCTATCCTTCCAGATGGTTCCATTTTAAGACCTACCCATCTGTTGTAACATCAGAACTGCACCCCCCTCCCCAGAACCCAGGACAGAACTGACATGATGGCTGGCTTGCAAGTTCTTCCCGAGGAAGCTTGTGGGCCAAGCGTTATTTCTCATTCAAACTTTATTATGTAATTATAGTGTGAAACATGTTGTTTTTCTTTTTATTTTTCCTCTCTCAGCTAACAGTGGATTTTATTGCATAAATAAATTACACACGCCATGACACACGCCTCGCAGCCCACACACCAATTAAACCTGAAGTTGAGACAGTCTGAGCACAATTCCACATAACTGCAAAGTGACATCGCCATTCATTTCCTCTGCAATGGTGGTCACTGCCATCAGCTCCCTGGCAGCTGTAAGTCCCAGGGGCGGGGCCCTGAGGGGAATGACCTCCAGGCCCTGTGGAAAGGGTGCTGGTGGCACACTGAGTCGCCCCACGGCCAGACTTGCCATGCAGTGACCACACAGACCCAGGTGAGAGCCCCCAGGTGGGAGTGTGCCCTGAGAAGAGGCAGCTACCCTTCTCCACTCCAGACAGACCCCAGAGTCATGGGTCCCCAACAAGAAGCTGTTTGAGCTGCTGGCTTCTACTGCCTGGGAAAACACCCCTGCAGCTGTCCTGAAGCGCCACCCCGAAGAAAGTACTCGTCCTCCACTCAAGTAGCCCATCAGGGGACAGGGGATGGTCCCAGGGTCCTGAGGAGGAAAGTGGGAGCCACCCTCTGCTAAGGAAGGTGGTCCCTCTGACAACATCTCCTGGGCGCAGAGAACTTGCATGTCCCCATAGCTCGCCGAGGGTCCTTGTCCCCCCACCGGATCACGTGGGCCCTGCTCTGGGCCATGTCCAGTCCCTGAGGGTCAACCCTGGGGTCTGTGCCTGTGAGGAGAGAATGACCAGAGGAGGAGGAAATGGGGGCAGGCGACAACGGGAACTAGGAGAGGCAGTGTTAAGGGGAGATGTTCCAACAAGTCTAACTCGTGACCCTCCTGCAGATACCAAGGGACCGAGTCACCACTCCCATTAATTAGTGTGAGGGAAATGGGAACGCGGCACCTGGGGCTGAGATTTGCTCATGGTCCAGGGGTGGAATGAACTGGAAGAACCCGTCTCCGAGGGACATGTGGCTCTCTCTGTCCTCAGGTCCACACCTGTCTCTGCAGGGCCATAAGGACAGGGACACGACAGGGATGCGCCCCCCGCAGGGTCAGAGCAGCCCTGGAGCTTCTGGCATTCCACCGTGAGGCCCCATCTCTTCTGCCCATCCCTCAGTTTCCGCATTTCTTCCCACAATGAAAAAAGAAAGACAGCAAATAATTTCTAGGAGGAGAAGATGATGGGGCCCCAGCAAACGTCCCCAAGTCCCCCCAGCAGAATTAGAGGCTCAGGCCGTCTCTCAGTGGAGAAAACATCAGCCTCATCAGGAGGGTCACTGAAGAGAGCAGCTGGATGACCCTCCACCCCAGTAGTTGCGAGCGTTTGAAAGAGGTTTCTGGTCGTTCTCACTTCAGAGCAATCAAGTGTGTCCAGTGAGGTCGTTTGGGGGGCAGACCTGTGGTGGGCCTGGCGGGAACGGCGCCTGCTTCGGACACACCACTGCACGGATGCTTCTGGCTCTGTGTGCCGGCCACCAGGAGGCTGGGTGAGCAGCGTCCAGACCCACCCGACATGCTGCGCTCCCAGCGGCACTGCCTCCACTCAGGCCCACCATTCCCCTCTGTGGGCAGGATGCCCCCAAAGCTCTGACCACTGGCCTCATCCACGAAAGGCTACAGGAACCGCCTCCTTCCCGGCAGCTCCCACTAGCTGACTTCTGAGATCTGATCACAGCCAATGATTGAACTTAAAACATGTGGTTAAAACGAAATGCGCACCGATTGCTTCTTTGAGTCAATCTACTTAAACTTCGGGCAAGTTCTTCCCAGGCAAGTACCTACAAAAAGGACTGGGGCTTCGTTCTGGTGAAAATGTCTGCTGTCTAGTCCACATTCAAGCCGTGGCATTGGGGACAAGGCGCGCCGTGCGTGGGTTGCGAGCTAAGTCGCACTTCAGCTGTGAAACGTCCACGCCTCGAGTCCTTGTGTTGCGCACAGATAGCTTGGAGCCCATCCGCGTTGGAATCGGTCGGGCTTCCTGAAGCTATGAATGCACCTGTGAATCCATCCACTGCTGCATGGAGCATTCTGTCTGCTCGGCCCTCTGACCGGCGCCCGGAGGGCTCTCTGTGTGCCCCTGCTGGCTGGCTCCCCTTTTATTTCAAGAATGGGAAGTGTCCCTTCCTCTCAGCCAGGCTCATTTACTTCATGGGTGTGAGGATATTTTCACATACATATGGGGATATATTTCATATTCATGTATCCATACACGAATCCATACACAAAAACATTCTTTGAGGCAGAAGAAGCAAAAAGTTCTCTTTTCAGAAACTCCTCTTCCCCCACCTCTTCCAGGTGCAAAAGTCAGACCCCACTGACTTTTCCAGGGGGGGCTGGAAACCCCCCAACCCAAGAGGGCCAGGTGTTTCCCCTGCAGGTGCGGAGACCTGCACCCCGTGCCCTGAGAGAGGCACTCTGCCTCGTAATCCCGTGTGGTTTGCCACCTCAGCAATCCCAAGAACAACGTGTATCCAATTTGCACTGCTGGTTCCTTTACCTGGCTTCATATATGGATTCAACTATGGGCTTGATGTAATAATAATATGTCAATATTGTATTATCAACTTTGGTACACGCAGCACACAAAAGCCAGGTGTAAGGAGGTGGCAGGTGAGGGAGGTGGATGTGACCCACTGTGCTTCCTGCTTACGTTTTCTGTAAACCTTAAACTGCTCAAAAAAAGTAAAGCTCTTAATTATTTAAAAACAGAAAGAAAGGAATGAGGTGATAAAGTCACCTGATGAAAATCATTCCATCATTCTTCCTGTAATGACGACATCTTAAAATTAGTTACCTTAAATGTTTAGAGTTTTTATTGTTCTTTGAAAATCATGAAACAGCGTGTCTGTTGCATACAGTGTAAATTGTTAAGAAACTAGCACCCATAGGCAGTGACAGTCCTGGCAGTCCCTGGTCCCAAGGAGCCTGCTGACCACTGGGCACCTTCCTGCTGACCTCTCCCCTTCAAGTCCCCAGCTGTCACCCGCGCTCCCCCCACCATGAGGCAAACTTTGGAGCCCACACTGGGTGGGATGTGAAGAGTTAAAGTTCTCAGTTCGATGGCAGGCCAGTGATGTGTAACACAGCTGGCCCTCAGACGTGCCCTGAGGCACCTGGGCCAGGTGCAAAGGATAGGAGAGGCCAGCAGGCCCCAACAGGTCCAGGCCGGCGGCCCTCCACTCCCAGCAGGGACACTCATCCCGTGTTGAGGGGTTGTCAGGCTGGCCAGCTGGGCGCTGATGAACAAACGTTCAGGACCCTGCTGGGGCCTGGTCCTTGGAGGGAGGGACGGCCTTCAGAGGGGTGAGGTGTCACCTGTCACCCCCCAGGTCACCAGAGCCGCTGGAATGTGCCAGATGGCTGCTGAGTGCTGCACAACCCACCCCCACTTGTGGACCCGCGAGCGCATGCCTGCGAGGTCAAGCGCCACTCCGCCCGGCTGACGTGTGTCATCTGGCGTCCGCTGGCCCCGTCCTGCGGCAGGGCTTCCACATACCACATACCACAGTGGCAGAGGTCAGACGTGACAGGGAGAGGTGCGGAAAGGTTACCGCACTGACACTTCCCCGGCCTCCCAGCTGTCACTGCCGGCAGCTGGGACGCCCGGGGAACCCAGGAAAGAAATGCAGCTCCAGACAGACCGAGCTTCCCTGGGCAACTCAGAGCTTTTAGGGAACGTCAGATCACACCCTCCACACAGCTCTGGAACGTCCCAGGAGAACCAAGGTGCTGAAAACCCAGGCCACGGAAAATGTGGTGGTGTTTGTGTGCGCGTGTGTGTGCGTGTGTGTGAGTGCATGGAGGGAGGCAGCTCTCTAAGAACCATGTGGCAAGGAGCTGTAAGTACATGAAACGTCTTCTCATGTGGGGGATCCCATCCTATTCCTTCACGTCACAAATGCCGTGTATGATGTCCCAGTGTCACTGCCCTTTGTAGGAAAGGCATGATGACACCTCAGCACCATGCAGATGGGGAACTCACGTCTTCCTCACACCGGGAGGACACTGAAGCCAGAGGGTCATGTAAGCAGTGGGGCCAGAGCAGGGGAAGGGAGAGGAGAGGATGGGGGAGAAGGGAGAGGAGGGCGGGGAAGGAGAGCTGGGAGGGGAGGGGAGATGAGGGCGGGAGAGCTATTGGGTCCTGATGTCCTGGGCGCTCTGTCTCCCACCCCCTTCCGGATGCAGCACCCGCCCCCCAGCAAAGACCAGCCCTGAGGCTAAGGTGTGGCTGCACCCCAGGCCTGTGCTCCTGGGGCAGACGACAGGCATCCCTCCAAGTCCCTCAGGGCTGGACCCCCTGTGAGGCTGGGACAAAGCAGGAAGGACAGGAAGCTAAGCTGTCCTGGAAAACCCAGCCTGAGCACCAAGGCTTCACAGCCCTGGTGTCATCAGCCACAGTGGACGGTGCTGAAAGATGGAGTAGCTGTCACCAGGGAGCTGCCTGGACACCGGGGGACCCTGCTGGTTCCTGGAAGTGGGAGGGCTTGAGTGACTGACAGACCAGCCTACGAGCAGCAGCAGAATATTCTAGCATTCCACTGTGTATGCGTGTGTGCACGTGTGTGTGCAATGTGTCCACACTTCCAATCCTCTCTGGCCTTTAGTCCACAGCAGCAAAGTGTCCACCTCTAAATGGATCCAAGAATCAAATGCCTGCTCAGCTGGCCACACACAGAGTACATACACAGGCGTGTGTGCACACATGCGTGAACATTCCTCATTCCCGGGGCACGCACACTCTTGCATGCGGGCACTCCCATGCTCACACACTCGCACACATACACACACAGTCTGCCAATAAAGGGGCTGGTGACTGCAGCGTTACAATGCTGTGTGTGCAGACCCGGTGGGAGGGTCAGTATTGGCCCAGCCTGTCGAGCGGTGCCTCACAGCTCACACCCGAAGGCCGCCCGGAGAGGGCCATCTATGGAAGACAAAGCTATTGCTTCACGTTTGTTCGGACACTCATCAGAGCGCTGCATTCCACACCAGCCCCTCTTGCTCTCCAGCGCCATCTTCTAGACCTGGCTACAAACTGCCCTCCCAACACCACCCTGAAAGACGCAGGACAGAATGCTCAGAGTTACGCAGACAAGGGTCAGCGACTTTTGTTCTTAGAATCGGGCAGTTCTGGGTGTGAGTGTAGACTGAGTGTGGGAGAGTGAGTGTGTGTGTATGTGTGTGCGTGTTTACGTGTATGCATGTGAGTGAACGAGAGTGAGTGCATATGTGAGTGTGTGGCGGTGAGCATGTAAGCGTGTAAGCTTGTGAGAGTGTGAGCAGGTCCATGTGTGTTAGGTATGAACACGTGAGTGGCAGCGTGCCTGTTTGCGTGTGTGAGCACATGTGTGCATGTGTGTGAGTGTGCATGTGTGAGCACGAGAGTGCGTGTGCACACGCAGACACTCGTACTGCAGCGACTGAGCCCTGGGCCCTCACTCTCCTCACAGCCAGTAAGGGCGAGTCTCGTCACAAGAGACATTCCACCTTACGTAATGTAATTGTGGACGTGTAATCACACATTGACCGTGTGCTGTCATGTGCACGCACCACACACGTGAAATCACGTGCATGTAATTGCATGAGTCATCGTGCAGATCAGCAGTGACATACCCTGCACACATGGCTGTGGTCTTTTAGCTACATACGTGTAACAGCACACATGGGATCATGTACATGTGACAGCTCCTCGTAAACACATGACTGCCTGGGGTTAATCCACGAGCGGCCAATCATGCAATGTAATATGGAAGTCTGGTCATGCAGTGTAATTACACACGTGTGATCACACACGTGTCACTGCACACGTGCCACTTTGCCGTATTCTGGAGGGCACAGGGGAGTCCCAGCTCCCTGAGGGGAGGGTCACACGAGGTGGAAGCACGGAGAGGGTCATGGAGCCGCCTCAGCGTCTCTGCCATCGGTACAGTACACCAGATGAGCAATGGGGCACAGCACTGAGATAATAAGTCAACACCAGAAACCAAAATGAGAGAGAAAGCTCTAAACTCACAAGAACGTTCCTCTTCTCTTTGAACACCTAAAGGAGCAGACAGCCACACCCAAGCTGAGGATTGGTCATCCCTGAGGATGGCCTGACAGGTCTCCGGCCCCTGGGCCGCGGGCACACTCACGCCCTCCGCTCTACCTCCCCAAGGTCTTGGTAAGCGGCCCTACTGGCGGTTCCCTCAATCTGCACGTGTCTTTACGGCCCAGTACGCCACTGCGCTCTGGCACGTGGTCGTCCCCCCAATCGTTGGCTCAACACCTGCAGCACCTCATGATCTGAGCTCAGGGCGTGTAAACAGACAGGCCTCCCTGTGACGGAAACCGAGAAATTGCCACCCGGGAGGCGAGCAACACTGGAAATGCTGCTTTTTCACATGGGCTGCAGCCCCGCATTTCATTTCAGGGATTCGAGCAGACACAGGTCAAGTCGCTCAGCATGTTTATCAAAAGGAAACGCTGGCAAAGCGGGCCCAGAATGGGCTCTGCCCGGGGGTGGAGGGGAGGCTCCCGTCCGGACTGATCCCAAATTCTGCCATTCGGGCTCCAGACCAACAGTGCGAGCCATCAGCTGTCACTCCTTCTGAACCACTGAGAAAGACAAGACCCGTCCGATCGGCACCAGCCACTCATGGGCCTGTCCAATCTGGGGATGTCCGTGGACGCCACTGCGCTTCCCACACTTGGGGACAGTTCCCACTTCCCCCTTACACAGGTGTCCTCCGGCTGGGCCCCGCGTCACACACACATGCCACCGCTGGCCGCTGGCCTGGTCAAGCAGAGAGGCTTGGTGAGCAGGATGAAGAGCCACTGTGGGAGGGCCTGCCCCGCTCTGGCCGCCAGGAGCCGGAAGGCCCTGGGAAGCACGGGAGGGGGTGGCTGTCCATCCTCCCGAAGGTTCAGTGCAGTTCACAGACGGCAATGCTGAATGCCTCGTGCGGGCCGGCCTTCCGTCTCACACCTGCACTCATCCCCGCTTCCGCGTCAGAGAACAGACGGCCCTGTCGTTGCCGACGGTGCAGTCACCATCTTCACTCCTCAAGGACCTGGGACTTCTGCTGGGCGTGGTCCCATCGTTTAGTCAGCCGCCTAAAGCTGTGTGTGGTGGGAATGACTGCGAAAGCTGGGTTGGAGAGATCTCATACGTGTGTGGGGGCTCCGATCCACGACGGTATTATGGGGTAGTCATCAATAAGCTAGAGCAACGCGGCCGTCTGTCGAGACCCAGTTACCAGGGTAGTCGTCTTCTCCCGGGTGGGAACACTGTCCATGGCTTTTCAAGAAACAGTGATGTTGGGCCAGCAGCACCTGGCGGGGAAGGGACCCCTGTTCATTATTTGTCCCTCGGATCAGAGCCAGCAGGGCACCGGGGCACTGACGCCAGCATGGAGGGCACTGGCTCCAGGACCCTTCAGGGTTCTGACCAGGTGTGTCATCCAGCAGAAGACGTGGGACTTCTGTGTACCTGCACCTACAGCTGTCAGGAGAATCTCAGGAGCTTCCCCCTGGAAAAGACACATTGAAAACCCAAAAGACTCTGGGGAGGAGAAAGAGATTCACCAGAGGATTGTAGTCAGAAGGGCAGAAAACGTTCCCTGAGGCCTAACATCTCCGTTTGGACACAGGAATGCCAGTTTTTCAACTGAGAAATCATTGTAAAAGCAAGGATTCTCAGTGAAAACGGGCAAATACAAAATACCACTTTAAGGGCTCATAGCACAGAATTGTCAAATGCAGCCTTCAGAGAGAAGAAAGCAAGCATTTCCGGTTGGACTCTGCACCAGATGTGTTCTGTGTTCACGTGGGTTTGCATGTCTGTCAACGTTCAGTCTGTTTTTCTCACTTGTTTACTCCCACCCACCCCTACATAACAGAAGCTAGTTTTTATTCTTTTTAAATTTCTCACTATTGTTCCTACAATAGTTAAGGATTTATGCCATGGTTCCCGCAATGTTCCAGGGCTTGGTTGACACAACGTGCACATAGCAAATACATTTCCTGGTTCACTGAAATTTGTTACTTTTTTGACTGGAATTTACAGAACGTAATTTAAGGATTTATATTAGTAAGAACACATTTTCCTCCTCAGTTGCATATCAGGATATCACTTTTTAAAATCATTTTGATAAATTTTTAAGCCATAATGGAATTTATAATCTAGAAAACTTCTCTTTAAAAGATTGTAAATCACACCTCTTCTACCCTGAAAAATTGTTTTTGCTTTGGCAACACATGTGTAAGGTATAAACAATAAAAGCTACCTTATAAAATACCATCAAGGTACCTTTATAATGATATAAAAACCACTAGCAACCTACGTCATTTTCATTGTTACTGGTGTCCAGGGATTAATTATGTGCACAGTGCAGGTTGCTTAATAAAACACAAAGCGTTTTCCCGGCTTCAGAGCTGCCTGGGATCCTGGACAGGTGGAAGCTTTGCACCGCACTCCGTGCAGCGGGCCTCGGCGGGGCGTGGGTACCTGTGCGCGGTAAGAGCAAACTGTGGCAGTCCCCTTTGAGAGCAAGACTGCCCGGTGGCACCGACTCGTGCTCTGGGGACGCTTAACTCAGTCCCGGACTTGAAAGGAGCGCAGAACCGGCCTTCTGGTGTTTCTGGGACGTGCTGGGGCAGCGTGTGGGGTGAATAAACGGAGTTATTCTCACGTCTTTCATATGCAGGAGGCTGTTTATTTACAAATGAATGCAGAGGCCACCCTAAAGTCAGAAGCCTGCGCTTTTTCAGACACAGAAGTCGCATTTGCCCTTCCAGTATTCTAGGTGTTGTCTGGAAAATGCGAGGGCACGGGTTTAAAGGAACCCAGGGGGAAGTCTACTCGTGGATCACCCTGCAACGTGGCTTCCCGTCCCGGTCATTATTTGGCATGCCCCCACATCTAGAGAAAACAGCTCCTGTTGTCCCCCACCCCGGAACCCCCCACCCCCGGGCGCGCTGTGGCGTGCCTGCCCGGCTGCTCGGCGCCCTCAGTGGCTGCTCCGAGCCCCTTTGCAGGCAGATTCAGGCGCGCACTCATGCATGCCGGTGGCTGCGTGTCTGCGTGTCTGGGAGCCGCGGTGGCGCTGACGGCGCTGACAGCGGGTCAGGCCCTGTCGGGCTGTCTTCTTGGGGCCCTGCCTGCCGCCCGCCCAGCGACCCCTCTGTGCCCTCTGGATGACAACACTCCCCTTTCAGCCTCTCCAAGGGTCAGCCAGATAACCCGTCCCAAGAGGCCTTATCTTTGTCCTTCCTCCCCTGCTGTCCCCTGAGAAGGGACAGAACCCGAAGGGCCCACAAAAGAAAGCCGGGTGCGGGGGGTGAGGAGGAGCCTGTGTGGGAGAGGGGGCTTCAGGCCATTGTCCACGAGGTCCTCTGTGCCCACTGAGCCCGCCGGCCTGCCCTGCCCTCCTGCTGCCCACACCCTTGTCCCCATCATTCATTCGCACTTCACACCAGGTCTTGGATCTGTCAGGATGACAAACAGGACGATTTCCTGGAAATGACAAACGACCTGCTCAGGGGACCTCAGCCGTCCCCAGCGGTGAGGAGACCCTGCAGGGCTCAGCTGTCCCGCCCACCCCGCGGCCTGCGTGGCTCCCCCACACCCATGTGCAGGATTCCGACACTGCACCTGACATTCCCTGATCCGCACTGGGCAGGGTCCCTCCCAGGGCAGCCCTTGGTGTCCAGGCCTTGCATGCCGGGAGGGGCATTGAGCATGTGCCCAGCCTGGTGACAGGTCAGCCCTCAGCCCTCAGCTCCCGCGTGTGACCTATGACCAGAGCTCTCAGTGCCGTGTGTGACCACAGCGGGGGTGGGGGGTGGGAGGGGGAGAAGGGCTTGAGGGGCGGCAGGAGAAGAGGGCCTCCCTCACTCCCATTACCATGGACACAGCCCAATGCTCCCTCTGCTCTCTGGGCTGGTATTAGAATCCGCAAACAGGGGGGCTTAAAACAACAGAAATGTATTCCTTCAGTTTTGGATGCCGGAAGTCCAAGATCAAGGGGTCAGCAGGGTTGGTTCCCTCCAAGGCTCCAGGCGAGGGTCCCATCCAGACCTCTGCTGGTGGCGGGTGGTTCCCTGCAGTCCTGGGTGATTCTTGGCTCACTGCAGACTGCCTCTGTCTCACATGGCTTCCAGATTCTCTGGATAAGGACACGAGTCACATTGACCTTAGGGCCTCCTCTAATCCACTGGGGCCTAACTGGAACTTGATTATGTCTGCTAAAACCCCATTTCCAAGTAAGGTCACAGTCACAGGCTTCACGTGGACATGAGTTTGGAGGTCACTGTTGAACCCAGCCAACTTGCCTGAAGCCCTGCCAAGCCCTTGAGGCCCTGAGCTCAGCTCATGCTCAGCCTCAGGCCCTCCTCTCCACACCCCACGTGGGCACCACCTCCTGCCCCTCCTACGGCCTCAGCAGGGTGGGTGCACTTCACCCCTGCTGAGGCCTTGGGAGGGGCAGGAGGTGGTGCCCATGGGGTGGGCTGCACTTAGCTCATCCCCAGGCTTCAGTCTGGACACAATCCAGAACTGTGTGACCTCTCAGGGTTCATGTGCTACGATCCTGGAGCCCCTCAGGGGGTTGTACACGCTGCGGCAGGAGTCGGCACCAGGTCTGTGTCTCCTGCTCCACCTTTCGCACCGAGGAGGCAACTCCCACCATCCCATGAGACGCGTCCCCCGCACACCCGCCGGCCTCCCCACGGGCCCTCATCCACACAGGGTTGTCTAGTCCTAAACAGTGTTTCTTTCCAATGACCTGCAGGAAGACAGGCGCTAAGTGCACCCCTGATGTCATTCTGTACCAGCCGGTTTGGGTGGCAGAGAAGACATGGAGCAAGGACAATGGTTCAACAAGGAACCAAGTGAACGTCTTGTTGCCACATTAGAGAGAGTAAGGGCGATCATGTATTAATTAAAGAGGAGACTAAACAGGACAAACCTTTTGAACGGGAGACATAACATTTAAGTGTAAAATCAACATGGTGGGGGAAAGGTCGCAGAACATCAAGTGAGGCTTAACACTCATGCCTCCCATCTTCGTATCGATCAATATTACATTTTTCCAGGCTAAAATGCAACAGCAGAGTTATGGCTGACCTTTCCCTCACCCTCTGCCCTGTACACAATCACAGCCAAAGAACAAATGACTTTATAAGCCACAGAATTTTTCTGATGCAAACCCCCTGTGAGCTGAAATCTTCCTCAAAATCTATTTCATTTGAAAATAGGAAGAGGGAGTTTTCCCTCTAATCAGACATGGGAGAACGCCATCCCCTTGAAAAGGAAGTCACCACCTAAAAATGGTCTGTCATCGCCACCAGTGGCACAGACAGGACGGCTGCACTATCCGTCCTAAAACCTGACCAGGCAGTTCTACGAAGCCAGCCGCCATCACGCACACGAGTGTCCCACGCACGCCAATGTCACACTCACGTGAGTGTCACACGCAAGCTCCCTGCCTTTGTGAGTGGGGTCATCAGCCAGCACCACGGTTACCACAGGTAATCAGATCACACCTTTTCCATCTGAGAAACTGTTTAGGTCACTGTTCAAAATACTACCTATGAGCCGAGAGGAAGGCCCCACCGGGGGAGGAAAATCTGACGCCTTCAGGATGGCACCACTCATGGGCTGAAGGGAAGTCTCCAAACCAAACCAGATTCGATTCAGACAGATTTGGCTTCAAACCCTGAAAGGACTTTGACAGTCCCGTGTTAGATGACTCCGGGACCCAGGGACCTCCTTATTTCATCAGCGTACTCGCACACGTTGGTTCTAAGTTCTGAGTCCTGGGTCCATGGTTCGCTCGGCCAGGCTCTCTGTCTTCAGGCTGCTGTCCCCAAAGCCTCCTTGGTAAGACGACAAGGACACGAATCATGAGAATTGATTTTAACAGTCTTTGTGAGTCACAATAAAATAAAAATAATTTCCCTGATATGAAAAAGACTTGGATTTCTATAGATCTTATGAGTGACAACTAATGCAACATAGAAACTGGCTGTGTGACAGGCTGGTGTCCTACGCCTTTGGCTCCTGTGGGTGAATTTGAAAGGGCACCCCTTACTTCCAGGGGACAGAGCGCTCAGGCCCATGTACGGATGGGCAGAGAGTCCCTGCCTGCATGGAAGCCCCCGGGCTGGAGCAAAGGGCACAACCAAACGCCTTGGCACTCCTGGGCCTCTGTCACCCTGGGGTCTGGGCCCAGTCTCTCCATGGGAAAGTGAAATGCAGGCTGTGAGCCCAGGAGGTGAAGGGCAGTGCCTAGGTGCAGGCCTGAGTGCGTGACCCTCTGATAAAGCAGGACAGCGAGTGGGAGACATGGGTCCACAGAGTAACAGCATGAAGTGACCACATAAGATGGAGCGTGAGTGACGGGGCGGCCAATCGCCCAAGCGAGGGAGGGGTGGTCACCAAGGTTCGGTGGGATGGAGTCTTGATAGCTAGCGCCTTTGTGTCAGGTAGGCTACTCGTTCCGGGCTGGACGCTTGGCTTTAGCAAGAAGCATGGACCTCTCTCCATCCATAATTAACTCGTGGGTGCAATGGGCTCTGGGCTCTAAGTCACTATGTGGAATCTGGTGCAATAACTGTGAGTCTGAAAAAAACACCCCTAGTTTTTTGTTTCTTGCAAATGATCATTACAGGACAAATTCCGCTTCGTTTAGCTAAGCCAGGTGTGAACCTCGTGAACGTACCATTTCTTTCAGGTCTTGAGGGTTGAGCGACGTTGCACACAACAGCTCCTGGGACATCCGCCATCGTCCCTGCGTCCCGCGGGCTGAGGCGAGCCCCTCAGGCTTCTCCAGAATGGCTCGCGGAGAAGCTGAGCAATCATACGCTTTGTTAATTATGTAGATGTTACAGCCCACCAAACCACCACGTGAACCCGGGGTCACGCTGCACGGAAATGGTCCTCAGGGGTCACCTGACATCCGCCGATGCCATGAGCCTGGGTCGAAAGTTGATGAAGAGCCAGCTCCTGCCCCGGAGACCCCACCGGGAAGCACAACCCCCAAAGCCACATGGGCAAGGGCAGGGGGCCTGCGCAGGGCACAGCAGGGGGCACAGTGGGACCTGCCGGGGCACAGCAGGGACAGAGCACCCCAGAGGGGACCCACAGAAGGCCCAGGAGGCAGAGACCCGGCCTTTGGGACAGGGAAGAGCTGCGGCGTGCGGACAACCAGAAGCGCAGTGTGCCAGCTGTGCAGCCTGGGGCCCAGAGGGGGCCCCTCTGTGCAGACAGGAGGGCTTTTCACACGGCAGAATCGTAGGATGGCATCTGTCACCTGCTGCCCTGAGGACAGGATGAAAAGCCCTAAAACAGGACGTGCAGGGTTAGGGGTGGCGAGGGGCTCACAGTCCTCAAAAGTGCTGGCTTTTGTGGGGTGCCTGTTTTTAGGGTAAGAAACGGGGTTATCAGGTCCTTGGCCATCAAAGCCTACCTGGCTCAGCAGGTTATCGAAGTCCGTGGAGCAAATAGTATTAGTGTGAAGACCAAATTTCTGTGGGACCAGGCCATGGAAATGGCCAGCCGGGAAATTGTGACTCACTTGTGTGGGGTCTTTAATGACAAAAAGTCTCCACAGGTTTGTCTTCTTAGAACTTCACAGCTTATTTCACCCACTGGTTAAAGAAAACAATTTGTAAGTAAAAGGAGAAAACTTTAAATTGACTGTTTCTTTTTTCTTTTTTCTTCTTCTTTTGGTTAAAAGTAAAATTGAATCCTAGAAATCCAAATTATGAATATAAAAATACAAGGAAATGACGACAGTGTCTCTGGCACAGCATTTTATTTATATAAAATCGGAATTTAGTTGATAAATATTTTTGTTCAAGCCAAAAAAAAATCTTCAGAATTTTTTCTGAATCCTAAAATTCGATGGATTAGAAAAGAACAAATTGTTCTATTTACAAACTAAATGGGTCTCACAAATAATTATGTTTGCCAAGAAAATGTGCCTTAAAAAAAATAAAGGTCTGGTATGTCATGATTTTCCTTCTTTTAAGCAAAAAAAATTCACATGAAAGATGATGATTGGGTTTGTGAGGCAGTTTATGCGGAAGTCCCACTCCTGGTCTTTAGGATGCAGGCAGGACCTCCTGTGACTAAGGTGTGAATGACAGAGGCCACCAGAGCACGAAGGGGCCCTGTAAGCGTCCCAGTGCCCACCATTCGCTCTCAGCAGCCAGCCAGAATCAGGAGCTTTGTTCACAATTATGGGACATTGAAGGGATGCTAAAGTCTAACACTGATCAGACGTGACTAAATTCCCACAAAGCTGCCACATTAGGGTCTGAGGAGAAGGCCAGCACACATTTCATAGTTGGGATTGAAGGAAAAAAGAAAAACACACAAATAAACAGAATTCCTATTAATGGCTGCATTCTATTTTTAGATGTGACATTTCACCTTGGGTGATGTAAACGGTGAGATTTCATGACACAAAGGTTTCATCTTGATTTTCTGCAGGACATGTCATGACACTGGAGCGCCTGTCCCAGCACCTTCCAGGCCTGCCGATGCAATCGAGCCATCCCCTCGTAGTCTGCAGCCACAGTGGCCTAGAGAAGGACAGAGGGATGGGGCCCAGGGAGCAGACCTCTTTATGTCCCTCCCCTTTCCTTGTAAGCGGGTCTGCAAATAATTTCTCATGTTGGAAAAGACGCAGCTCACGACTTGATTAGACTCCCAACGGCCAATTTCCCCCAGACCCCGAGATGGGGTCTGACTCTCAACAACCTCCCCTCCCCCCACCCCCAACCCAAAGGTGTCCCCACTGTCCCATTGAGCCGCCTCCTGTCCAGCCAGGACTGTTTGGGGACTCTGTAAGCCTGATTTACGTTCTATTTATTCACAAACCCAAGTGCCTGCCTGGCTGGATTTACTTTCCTCTTTTGATAACATTATAGAATCTAAGAAAACAGATTGTGCACCCTTATTTTTAATGATCTAATGAAATCTCATTTTTAATCACCTGAACAAAAAGGTTTCCAGTGCATCAGATTGCCTCTCAAGGCCTGAAGAGGTATTAACGGGCTCCAGAACCAATTACCTACACTTCCTTTTTACTTATTGCAAATGTGACCTTTTGTTAGAATTTGATTGCGCGTTTCCTGCTGTGAAGTAAGTAACCATCCAGCGTTGCTCTGCAGAGCTCCCCCATCAGGGCTGCTGTTCATTTTAATTCCTCTGATGGCTGCAGGACAAGTAAGTGTCTGGGACCCGGTGCCATAATGAGAGGAACCCAGGGCCGTGTGGCCCTTCCAGTGACAAACCCAACACCCATGACATGAGTGGAGAACACCATCTGCCATCTGCCTGGAGAAAAGCACGACCATGTTCTGCATGGGGCTCCAGAACCATGGGACCACTGCACAGATTTCGCTGGGGCTGAGGCGGGAGCAAGGGTGATGGACAGAGGAGAAACGGAGTCCGGGCCTAAGGGCACCCAGGTGGCAGCGACCTGAGAGGCTTACAGGACCCGAGTATGGATGGATGGAGCCCGTGGGGTCGGGCCAATCCTGAGGAACAGAGGATCCCAGAACAGGACGGGTGTCATGCAGGGTGTCATGCGCGGTCTCTGGTCTGGCTCCCCACATAAGAGTGCAGGACATGGTGAAGCCAAAAAGGAACACCCACGGAGCCATAGGTAGAGGAGTCATACCACTCTATTCCCGCTGGCGGCTGGGCCAGAGACACAGGAAGCAGGAGCGATAGGATCTGCAACCCGCAGTCCGCTTCTCTGCCAACTGACCTCACTTGTTAACTGCAACCCACCGTGCTGACTGCAATCCGCCTTCTGCAATCTGCAATCCATAATCAGCGCTTGCTAGCTTAGCCACGGGCAGTTATATCAGTGGCTAATGGCTAACCGGTAACAGCTGACGGCCAACTAGTCACAGCTGATGGCCATCTGCTACCCAAGACACCACCTTTCCACGTGAGGCCGAGAGCCTGGAAACTGCTCTCCCGGCTCTGTTCCCACAATGAGCTATGTGTCCCCTTCCTGCCTAGAGCCATTTCCTGATTTCCTGGATGTGCTAAGGCTCTTGGGTTCATGGGCGTCCTTTCCTAGTGTCATGCAGGGGACCCTGCTCACTGCGCCACTTGTCGTGCAGTGTCTCAACTCCCACTCCCCGCCCAAGAACGCAGGACACGGTAAGGCCAAAAAGGAACACCCACGGAGCCATAGGTAGGGAAGTCAAACCAATATATTCTCGGGGCCGGCCGGGTGGCGCAGGCGGTTAGAGCTCCATGCTCCTAACTCCGAAGGCTGCCGGTTCGATTCCCACATGGGCCAGTGGGCTCTCAACAACCAAAAAAAAAAAAAAAAAAAAAAAACCAATATATTCTCGCTGGCGGCTGGGCTGGAGACACAGGAAGCAGGATCTACATAATCTGCCTAACAGCAGTCCGCGCTTGCCAGCCACCATCTTCTTGCTAGCCCCCATTCCCTTCTGCTAGCGTAGCCACAGCAGTTATATTAGTGGCCAGTGGCTTACGGGTTACAGCTGACGGCCAACTAGCCACAGCTGCTGGCCATCTGATCACAGTTGATGGCCATTTACTACCCGAGCCAGCACCTTTCTATGTGAGGCCGAGAGCCTGGAAACTACTTTTGGGGGCTTTGTCCCCACACCTAGCTGTTCCCAAGAGTGCACAGAGGGGAGGGGGAAGTCATGTGAGGAGGTGGGCTGGTGGGTCTGGGTAGGGTCAGCTCCTAGGGAGAATACTGGAGACCAGGAGGGACCATGGGGCTGGTGAGGGAAGCTTCCTGATCCCACCCACACCATCGCAGCCTGGCCCGGGCACCGACAGGTGGGCAGCAGCAGGGCGGGTGGGGAAGGGCCTGCGGGAGACAGAGGGCAGGACTGACCAGCCTGCCTGTGGCTACTTAGCGAGCCGTCTGTCCCCATCATGTCCTCAGATGGCCAAGCAGAAGAAAGTGGGAAAGGGCCTCCCCATCTGGGAACCAGGCTCTGAGCGTGGGCCAGGAGCTGGAGGCTCCTGAATCTCGAGAGGCTGGGCCGAGCCACGGGCTGCACTGCCAGGGCTCCCGGTTACCAGCTGCCCAGGGCTAGCAGCACAGGTGAAGCCACTTTAACAGCACACGTTTGCTGTCTCTCATCCTGGAGGCTGGTGGTCCTGAGGGCTGGCTCCTCCTGCAGCCTCTCTCCTGGGCGTGTGAGCAGGTTCTCCCTGGGTCGTCACATGGTCGTCCTCTGTGTGTCTGGGTCTCATCTCCCCTTCTCATGAGGACACCAATCTTACTGGATTAGGACCCACACTGATGACCTCATTTAGCTTTAGTTACCTTTATAAACAGCCCGTCTCCAAACACAGTAACATTCAGAGGTGCTGGGGTCAGGACTTCAACTACATAAATTTGGGAAACACAGTTCCTCCCTAACAGATGCCACTGGCCACCACTGTCTGGCCCACTGCAAACACCCTGAGGAGGTACCGCCTCCTGTCAGATCCTGTAACTATGAAAGAGAAGCACAACTCTGAAGGATAAAACCTCGTGTGAATCTTAGAATCTTAGAAATGGACACGTGAGGGTCACTGAGCACTCCAGCCCCCACTTCTACCCTCAGGGTCTCAGGTGCATCAGAACAGCCCCCGGGGTGGGCCGTGCTGTGGGTGTTGACGGCCTCCACACATGGTCCCCCTCGGCCCCGGCTCTGGAACCCAGATGCTGGACGGCCTGAGCTGCCCCCTGGGCGCAGGGTCAGGTTGCCGTCAGGAAGCACAAAGCGGGCTGCCCCCAGGGCAGCTGCCTTTCCCTGAACTGGGGGGTCGCCGAGGGTGCCTCACTCTTCTCTCTAAGTCCGGCTTTTTACCCATGCAAATGAGTCCCAGGGGCCCTCAGAGCAGGGTCTGGCCCCCACACCCTGCTTCAAGGACCCCCCAGAAGTCCTTTGCAGCCAGCACAATGAGGGGGGCAGAGGGACATGGACGGGCAGGCCTCTGCTGCCCCCTCCTGTGCAGTCATGCCCAGGAGGGGTGGGAGCCAGGACGAGGGTCCCCCTGGGCCTCTGCCTGCCCCACGCTTCGTTCAGGTGTTGCCCGGCTTCATTGCATCCAGCCCTCACAGCAGGTCCTGCGTGGGAGGGCGCCGCCTCTCCCGTGGTCAGCCTGCCGCACGCCCTGGACCCGGGCTCTGAGTGTTTTGTCACCGTGGTTGGCAGGGTTGGTGCTGCTCAGGCTCGCACACGCCTCCTTAAGTCTAGTCACTGACCTCTTGGCTCGGTTCTCACACGCTGTCGAGCCCGTGGCTTGAACATGAACAGGGCGGGTGGGGGCTCACGCAGAGAAGAGCTAATCCACGCTAGGTGGGATCTGAACTATTTACTCTAAACCGGGACAGGTGACACCGATCTCTCGCTTGAGTTTGCTCTTAGGGATATACTTTAAGCATTTGTAACCAGGGCTTTAGAAGATTGTAATTTTTTTTTTCTTTTTACAGAAATCACTGATTTGGCCGGTACAGTTTGGTTAGCCTCTCAGAGCAGCAGGTGCCTTGTAAGGGAAAGGAGGAGAAGACAGTGACAAAGGTCCCCTTTAGACGTCTTGTCCCGAGCCACACTGACCAGGATACATGAAACCCCACTGCTTCCTTCAGAGGGAGACCTGCCGACAGTCACAGCTGGGCTGCAGCTTGTGACCGCTCTAGGAGAAACCATTTCAGTCAACGTCCCGAGAGGAACCGAGACCAGAATCTGCAGGAATCAGCTTTCGGGACAGGAGGGCAGGGTGCCCACCACACTTCTGGAGACATGCCCTTAGCAGGAAGCCAGTCTGGCAGCCTGGAGACTCAGGAGGACCCCAAGTAAGGGGACAGAGAGAGATGGGCAGCCGGCACCCAGAGACAGGACGTCCATGTGGTCAGTCCCGGTCAGCGGGGTCAGAGTGAGCATAGGGACAGGCCACGTCGCTGACAGAGGAGCAGAAGGCACAGCCAAAGGGCCAATGACACTCATGCTCAGGGCACATGTCCCTTAGGAAACAGGCCAGTGACAATGAAAGGCTGTGAGCTCCCACTTACCCTCAGGCAGTTTCCTAAGGAAGCAGGAGACCCTGAGCCATAGCTGCAGGCGGAGGGGCTTCTGGGGGGATGAGGTGAAAGGCAAGCCCAGGCAGATCTCTCTGGGTCAGAAGCCGAGGCTGGGGGGCAGCAGAGAGGGAGGGGCCTGGCAGGGGCCTGGACAGGGCCTGTGGTCTGCAGCCCTTCGCTGACCACTTGCTTCTGTGTTCCAGCTAGTGACCCCAACGAGTACCCCAGCGCCACACCTACCAGCCCTCTTCCCCTCTCCCAGGACACAGTGAGGCCCCAGCCACCGCAGCATTGGGAGAGAAGCATTTCCGGGATTTTCAGCGAGACAAGGGAGTGGGTTTTACCCAGGAGAGCTTTTCCGGGAGGTTTCCCCATGGAAGCCCTGGGGCCGTGGGGCTGAGCCCTCAGCCGCCTGGTCTCCCGCAGAGAACACGCGCCAGGTACCTGCTGACACAGCAGACAACCATTGGGAATCAGCCCCCTCGCGGTCGGTCGCGCTGCCTCCAGAGCTCACAATGGCCATTCGCGCTGCAGAACAAGTCGGCTCATTAACGAAGCCACCATAACTCAGCCTGAGCACGCAGAAGGCGCGGCGCACCCACACTTTACAATGCAACTAAATCAGCAGGGGCATCAGTGCAGGCAGGGCCTGTCTGGGGGAGAGGACAGCGCCGGGCCTCGCATCACCGCCCACAGCCCATGAGCGGTGAGACAGAAACCTGTTCAAGAAGCGCGGCGCCCACACCACGGCTGTGCTGGACGGTTAACTCCTTCCAACGTGAGAGGATGTGAAGAAGTGAGAGGAGGAGCGGGTGGCCCTCGAGGGTTACAGCCACGAGTCGTCATCTGGACGGGGAAAGGCCGCTTCCTGCGAGGTGAGGCTCCGAACAGGAGGGGTGGCAGGGACCCAAACACAGGGTCCTGGTCCCCAGTGCCTCCTTCAGCTCTCTCAACTCAGGCCACATGCTTCAGAGACGTTCTCGTTGGCCAAAGCAGCAGACTGTCTGCACCCGGAGAGATGGGACTGTACCTGCAAGCCTGGGTCCCTCCTGCTGCCCTGGGGACAGCCTCGCCCACCCCTTCCAAGCCTGGACAGGAATGCAGGAGCAGCTGTGTCCAGATGCCCTTTCCGGCAGCCCAGGAGCCAGGCTCTCTTAGCTGTCCCTGCGATGGTGAGGGCACCATCCTGTCTGCCCTCAGACCCTCACACACCCCCATCCTGCACTATCTGGGGTGGAGCTGCCCTGGCCAGTGCTTTGCTGCTGGGCGACAGGGAGAGAGACGGGCTATTTCCCCCTCTCCCTGTCTGGGGCGTCAGCTCCTCCCAGGCTGCAGCTTCTCCCATAGGGGCCCAGGGTGGCGGGTGGGCCTGGGCGGAGCACGTGCCGCCTCCTTGTCCGGTCTCAGCCCTCCCACCACCATCTGCGATCAGTTCCTCGTCTTGCATGTCTCCCTTTGGAATCTCAGGGTGGGTTGGATTTTCACTGGACTCTGAGTGGGACACCAGCTGAGTGATGGCCTCCTCCTGCCAACGGCCTGACCAAGCTGCCAACACAGGGGGAGAATTTCAATTCGGAGAGGAGCAGACACTGGTGCAGGTAGGCTGGCCTCAGGAGCTCGTGACGTAGGGCGCAGACCTTGGATTAGCCAACAGCCAGCAGGGCACCCAGATCTGGGCAGGGCCGCCTGGAGGACGCCCGCTGAGCCCCGCCCATTGCTACCCAAACATGGCCCCAGGCTACTGTAGTGGGAGTGTTTGTCACACAGCATTATGGTGCGGACCCAGGAATTGAGAGCTGATACACTATTTCAAAGGATGTTCTCCTTCACAGAAGATGCTGGCCCAGCCCACACTCAGCCGACAGGGCAGCAGGCTGCTCAGGGCGGGAAAGAGGCCGGGAGGCCGAGTGTCATGACACTGACTCTGGCCCTGCGGGGAAGTGCACTCCTGTGACCCTTCCGTTGCACTTCAAGGGGACTTCGCTTATTAATTCCCACAGGAGGTGTTGTTGATGAAGGCAGGTACTGGCCACAGTAAATAGAGTGTGCCCAGGCCAAGCAGAGTCACCCAGGACCAGGACCAGACCTATGAAATCGCAGCAAAGTGCTTTTGGGGACATAAATTAGAAGCTTTATGATCATTACATTTACGTTAAGTAAATGACCGCATGGCGAAGTGCTAACCAAATAACCACGTTAGTGAGAATGTGGGGACGTACTGGAAGGTGATGGCTGAAGGTGCTGGCCAAACACAGGCTTAGAGAGCATGACGGCTGTCCTCTGGTTTGTAGGTGGACAGCGAGTGGATGTGTCCTTTGATTCTGTCACGTACGGAGACCTTATCAATGTGCTTCGTGTGAACACAGTGAAACCCCACCATCACCCTGAGTTCAGAGGACGGACTGGCGTTCTCCTGTGAGGAGGGCACGGCGTGCCCGGGTGTCACTGCACACTTGCTTTCAGAGAGCATGTGCTCTCCTGGGTAACACGCTGTTTTGGTCACTACGGCCAGGTGCTCCTCTAAGCACTGAGTAGGTGTTAATTCATTCAGGTAACTGGGAAAGAGAGTCCTTGTAAATGCACAAAACAATCAGGGACTTCAAGGATTCGGAGTTTTGCTTGTTTTTGTTTTTTTAGGGCTTGAGTGGCAATTTAAATGACATGAGGTCTTTTCTCAAAGACTTTTCTCCTTCTGATCTTGAGTGCTTTGCTTCATCTTCTCCTGGCCTCACTGCTATGCCAGAGTAAGTTTCCAGACTGCTTCACTTTCTGAGCCACAGTAAGGAGATGTGAGCTGACATCGCAGCTCCCCTGAGGGCAGCCACCTTCTGAGGGTATGATGGTGGGTAACGCGCCCGTTTTCAAGAGGCTGGATCCTCCCAGGGCATTGAAATGAACACTTGTCCATCATGCGCTCTCTGGGGAGCAGAGCAGTGCTTCAGGTACCAATGGTGACAGCAAATGCCCGGCCCTGTGGGGCCCCAGCCGCTGTTGGCCCCATGGCTTCTGGCACCTTCCGTGGTGTATCACCAACTACTGGCCCCTAGGGCCAGGCCCCACGGGCTCTGGGACCCTCAGAAGCCGCAGCCCTTCAGCCCCTGGCCTAGTGGTCAGCAAGGTCAGCCAGGAGCAGTGGTTTCCAGAGAGATTTCTGGAACATTTCTGGAGGAAGCTTGCTGTCATGGGGCTGGCAGCTCAGGTTGCAAAGGTGTTTTTAGTGTCAGCCGAGGAAGGTGATGCAAATTACAAAATCCTTGTTCGGAGACCATTGAGGGTGTGTGTGAATATGGCATGTATACATGTGTGTGCTGTGTGTGTGCACACTGTGTGTGTGTGTGTGTGTGTGTGTGTGTGTGTGTGTGGCTGCTGTGTGGTGTGTGTAACACAGAGGGAGAGTAACAGGGAGAAATTTTAAATCAGCCCTCAAGCTGATTGTTTGATACTAGTGATCTTCAGTGCCATTTACCATATTTACACTCTGGCTGTTCATGTATGAGCCCTCCACACACTCAGGCAAACGAGGCCCCCAGAACTCACCATGCTGCGTGGGGCACATGGGGGTATGCTGGCCGCAGAAAGGGCACTGCTGAGACTGACGCCGGGAGATGACTCCAGCCAGCAGCTCAGGGACAGCCCGCCATGCCAGCTGGGCGTTGGAAATCTGTCCCCATGCCTCTGGACACATGGGGGATTCCTTGGGTACTGCAGCTCCCTCATCTGTAAAGTGAAGACACTCCTACAGTTATGCAAGTTCTTTATAAAAGCCACACTTGCTATGAGCCTGAGAAAACACAGATAATAAGAATGATAAAGGACATTGTTTGGGATTTTTAAGGTCAGTGACTATGATGGGAAGTGTTGACTTCATTTGTTTTTTGTGGAACTCAAGTAAAATAAAACATTATGAATTAGCCCTCAGATCTGCTGAACAGCACAGCTGAGATAAGCATTTTGTGAGGTCAGTTAGTAACGTCTGTGCAGTGCATGAAGCCTGGGTACACGAAGGCAGAGGCTCCTGCCCCACCCTCCACAGCCTCTCCTCTCTTTATAGAGCATTTCCTCGAATTGCACAGGAGCCCTCCCCTCACAGAGGAGGCAAAAAACATAGTCTCCCATCTGTCAGAGACTCCAGAGGGCAGGACCAGGATTAGAGGCTGCTTCTTCATTTAAATCAAAACACATCACCCAAACTCAGGAGCCTGGGGCCCAAGTTTCTCAGATGTTTGTTTGTGGAATGACTTGTCTGATCTCTGCTCACCTCACTGACTGCAATCTCCATTGGGCAGGAGATGCCTCCCCAGTGTGTCAGGACCTTGTATCACAATCGGCGTTCTCCAGATATCTGGCCCTGTGTTGTTTACTCGTGTCACTGTGTTGTTTGATCAATACACGCCCATGGAAACCGACCAAGGATAATGCCCACCATCCTGCTTGGCTTCGTCTGAACATTGAGTTCAAGACTGGCACCACTGAAGATCACCAGTCTCAACAATATATTTTTAGTTTCATAAACAATAAAGGCAAAATGGAATGTAAAACACAGCTCTCCCACCAGCCCTTTAGCAGAGGAACTGTTTCTTCAAAAGATTCAGTGTGATTATTTCCGGTCAAGATGGTGAAGTAGATAAACACTGTGCTCACCTCCTCTCAGGACCACAACAATTACAACTAAACCACAGAACAACCATCACTGAGAATCACTTGAAGTCTAGCAGAACCAAAGCCCTACAACTGCAGACATACAGAAGCCACCTTGAGACTAGGGGTAGGGACAGAGACACAGAACAGGCTAGTCCCACACCAGCACATGACCATTAAAAATTAGAAGGTTATATCTCAGCTGCGGAGGTCCCCCCTGAGGAGTGAGAGGTCCCAGCCCCACACTAGGCTCCTCAGCCCAGAATTCCAGTGCCGGGGAGAGAAGTCCTCATAACTTCTGGCTGTAAAATCCAGCAGAGATTGTGACTGGGTGCGATGGAGGACAGCTAGTGTCCCAGGGCCCAAGCCCGGACTTACTCACTGATGGACTCACTTTCTCTGAGCTCCAGTGCTGGGGCAGCAGCTCGAAATGCTTCTTTGTTTTCCTTCGTTTTCCTTCAAAATAGAAAGAGAAACTGAGCTGTCTGGATGCAGGGCAAGAGCTGATGGAGCAGCTTTCCTCTGGATGTAGGAGCTGGTGAGAGCCATTGTTCCTTTGTTGAGCCCTCCCTCCCCCTGCGTACAGACGAAGGTGGGCATTATATCTGAGTTTCCATCAACCTGACTAACACAGTTCACCCCACCCTGGTGATTCCTGGAGACCCCACTCCACCCATCATTCAGGAACACTCAAGCCGCTTCCAGTGGTTTTTCCAAACAAATGGCCTGCCTTGGCTCATGCTGCAGACTTTCCCCAAATCTCTCAAAGGTTCACAAACCTCAAACAAGCAGCATCTGGCTCTGGCATGTCCCACACATACAGCTGAGCAGCCCTAAGCCTGGATCTAGCAACAGTTGGCCTCAGTTCACATTTGGCCTCTTGAGACAGTTCCAAGACCAGCGCAGGCAGTGGCCGTCTGCGGATTGCTTGTGGCACATGCCAGGTGGGGCCAGGCGGGGCACAGGCTGCAGCTGAACTTGGCCTGAGGTAAGGTCCCTCCCAGGAGGCCCCAGGCCTGGCATACCCAGTGGCAAGCTTCAGTCCAAGCCAGAACATCACCCAGCCACCTCCGAGGAAGACACGTCCAAAGGACAGACTGGACAGGCACCAGAGCTCTGTTACAGTGAATCCTGCTCTGTCAGGTCAGCCTTTGCACAATAGCTCCTATACTGTAGTCACAGCCTATCCTCAACCAATTGGCCTGAGGGTCAATCCCTCCCATTGACATGCAAACAGCAACCAAAGCTCAACTACAACAGGAGGGCATACACAACCCACACAAAGGACACTCCTGGAGCACCTGGCTTAGGTGACAAGGGAGACTGAGCCACTGAGCCCCACAGCACACCCACTACATAAGGCAACTGTACTAAGACCAGGAGATATAGCAACTCAACGTAATACATAGAAACAAACACAGGGAGGCAGCAAAAATGGGGAGACAAAGAAATATGTTCCAAATAAAAGAACAGAACAAAGCTCCAGAAAAAGAACTAAAGAAAATGGAGATAAGTGATCTACCAGATGCAGAGTTCCAAACACTGGTTATAAGAATGCTCTCAGGGAGAACTTCAAAAAAGAGATACGAAACATAAAAATGGAGATAGAAAAAAAAAAAGAACCATTCAGAAATAAAGTATATAATAATGGGAATGAAGACTATACAGGGAATCAATATAGATTAGGGGAAGCAGAGGACTGAATCAGTGATTTAAAAGATAAGATAGGATGAAACACCCAAACAGAACAGCGCAAAAAAAAAAAAAAAAGGGAAAAAAAAGAAAGAATATGAGGACAGTTCAAGGAGCTTATGAGACAACATCAATTATACCAACATTTGCCTTATAGGGGTACCAGAAGGAGAAGAAAGAGAACAAAGAACTGAAAACCTATTTGAAGAAATAATGACTGAAAACTTCCCTAACCTGGTGAAGGAAATAGACATTCAAGCCCAGGAAGTGTAGAGAATCCCAAACAAGATGAACCCAAACAGGCCCATACTAAGACACATCACAATTAAAATGCCAAAGTTTAAAAACAAAGAGAGAATCTTAAAAGCAGCAAAAGAAAAGAAGTTAGTTACCTACAAGGAAGCTTCCATAAGACCGTCAGCTGATTTCTCAACAATAATAGTCAATAATAAGAAATAACTATGAATAGTGCCAGGTGGGTACTAGTCAGGGAGATCACGTTTCAAATTATGTAAATGTCCAACCACTATGCTGTATACCTGAAATTAATAAAAAATAATATTGATCGTCTACCATAATTGAAAAATTAAAAAGGGGAGAAAGGTGAAGAGAAATAAGAGACCCAAATTTCCAGGTATAAAACAAGTAAGTCCTGGGGATGTAATGCACAGCATGGGGAAGACGGTCAACAATATCATGACAGCGTGGTGTGGGGTCAGATGGTTGCTGGACTTAGCACGATGATCACTTTTTTAGGCATAGAAATGTTGAATGACTATGGTGTACCCCTGAAACGTAATATTTATGTGAGCTATGTTTTAATAAAAATCTTGAAAAAAAAGATTCAGTGTGTCCAAGAAGACAAAGAAGGGGTTGTGGCCCCAGTGGGGTGCACTGCACAGACCCCATGATGGCTGCCAAGGACGACGGGTCACAGGGTGCCGGGATCACAGGACAGAGAGAAGCACGTCCAGGGCTGCCATACACTGCTGGGCAGGAGGTGGTGGCAGCTTGTGGCCCAGGTGCCAGACAGCACCTTCCCGTGGACACAATCACCGCACCTGGAAGGTGACCTTAGGCTGACACACACTGTTCAAAAGCACGGCTGTCCCAGAGTCAGTCCTCAGCACTCTGCTCCTGGCCGTGGCAGCTCTGTTCCAGCCAAACCCAAGACCTACATATAAAATCAGAGGGACACAATAATGTCACACGTCAAGGAAAGTAAGTAGATGTCGACTGCACTGCTATCTGACTCTGCCAAGGAGCCCCAAAGGGAAAAGCCAGAGCAGAGGCCCCAGGACACTAGGGGCAATGCCCTGCCCCGGCCACAGCTTTCCTCTGTGGCCTCACTCCTGGCGGTGACTCATTTCCCAACCTTTCACTGACTGCGCCAAGTTCCCTGAGTGTTTGGACCAAACCACCATCTGGAGATCGTGGGCCTACTTCTGACTCTGCTATTTCTGATTTCACAGTTGAGACAATCCAATCGCCCACCGTGTGACCTGACTCCCTCGGCCTCCCCACGTCCTGCTGCAGACGTGATGAGCAAAGGTCCTGTGGTCCTGCCCGTCTGCCCCTCGTCCACGCCCATCAGGCACTGGGATCAGCCCACAGACAATGTTATGCCCACAGCACCCTCAGAGGAGAGGTGTTTATGATCCACATGTTAGACCAGGAACTGGGACCCACAGACATGATGACCGTCACACTGGTCACCAGTAAGCCAAGCTCTGCCGTGGTGTTGCGTGTCGTCCAGGGCCCCAGTCAGAAGTTGAGGTGGCGCTCCTGGGCCAGCCTCCCTCCCTGGTGGGAGAGGTGGGTTTTAAGGCCATCTGGCCAGGAGCCATGTGTGCTCTGAGTGTTCCTGGAAAAGAAGCAGGCTGCACCACTGACTGCTGTGCTGCACACGGTTAGTGTGACAACAGCCATGGACAAGAAGGTGCCAGGATATGGGCTACATGCCCCCAGGCCTCCCCGGACGCAGCACGTCTTTCAAGGCTGCAAACAGGCTCTCTTCACTGGAGTCACTAAATTATGAAAATGCCAGAAATCCCCAAAGAGAGAGGTCCAATAATTACTGCAAAACAGGAGAAGGAATTGAATGTGCGTAAAAAAGCCCAGAACTTGAAGGCAGACGGCTGAGATAATTTTCAATATTGCATCTGCCCGGTGTCTGTCTTCCCTTTTTTATTTCCTAAGGTCTACACGGTGACATGACAGCCCCCACAGCAGACCAGCTACGTGGAGATTAAGTTGTTATAAGAGTTCTTAAGACCCCTAATTCATATTTTATAAGACTCTGTGCACTTGGAGAATGATCAACTGAAATTTAATTGGCTTAGACGTTATCATTTTAAATTTTAAATAACTGCACAAAAATGAAATTTAAAATCTCCCCGTGTCTAATATATTAGTACTATGATACTGATATTAGCCTCTGAGGAACCATTCAGCATGAGTAAGAGGGGCTGCCAGCGGGGTCCGGCCATCAGTCAGGCAGGGACGCCAGGGCTGTGCTGTCAGCTGACAGTCAGACCCCCTGACGACCCAGAGCACCAGTGGCTCCGTTTTATGAGAAATGCCGAAAGAAAACGCTGCCTAGCTATGCAAGTCAGGCGCAGGCAGGCCCATCCAGGAGGGTCCCCTCGCTGTGGGGGCCTCTGGCCAGGCCGACCTTCCCCAGGTAAGGAGGTGCTTCCTGAGAATCGGCCTGGGACATGCCCAATCTGCCGGAGGCCGTGTCCTCGTGGAACCCAGCACCCCTGTGGCCGTGGAGCCCTGTGGGCAGGGAGTAGCGGGGCCCAGTCTTCAGTCACCTCCTCTGCGCAGGCCTCCCCGTCGGTGACCCGGACTGGACGTGCTGCTCTGCTGGCCAAAGGAAACACCTCGGGTGGGAGGGGAGGCGGCAAGTACTGCCAGATGGCGGCCCGCAGGGTGTCCCATTGAGGGACACTTGGAGAAGGGGGCTGGGGGTGTGGGGGCGAGGGGGGCTAGGACTCCAGGCCTGCGTTGGGTCAAGGCCAGGGCCAGCCTCCTGCAGTGGCCTCCCGCTGTTCTCGGCTGCAATGGAGCTGCTGCGACTTGAGTCTCCCCAACCTGCCCTCCCTTTCCCGGGGCAGCTTTGAGCGGAAGCACTATTTCCACATGGCGTGGCCTCCCTGTCACAGATGCGTCGGGTGTCAGCGACCCGCGGGGACCCGGGCTCGGTTATGCACCACTGCCCTCTGGTGGATAGGCCGGGGCTGGCGGCGCCCACACTCAGACCCCGGCCCAGGTAGGCCGCGCGGGGCGCAGGCCAGGGCCAGGGAGCCGGTCCCTGCGCAGTGGGGCGTCCCCTGCGCCTGCCCTTCGGGCGACGATGGGTTTGTACTGCTCCGTCCCTACGTTATGTCAGAACCCCAGGTCAGACGTTCACAAAGCCGCTCTGGCTGTTGGGTGGAGGGGCGAATCTGGGGAGACCAGGAGAGACCCCAGAGGGCGGCCAGCGCCGCCCACAGCAGGTGTGGCCCTGTCACCGGAGCTGCTGGCGGGGGCGTCTCACCCAGTGTGAAGCGGAATGCTCCCCTCCCATCAGCCCTCGACGACTCTTCCCCCCACGGGCAGGCGCGCAGGCTGACCCTCTGGCGGCGTCCAGGTGCTCTCTGCATCCTCTCCAGAAACCGGCAGACCACACGTGTGCACTGCATTACGTTATCACAGTGAGATTAATGCGCGTTTCAGATAAGGCTCTCCAGGACTGGCACTGTCACGAGGCTGCCAGTGTGACGGACTGTCCCGGATAAAAGGCAAAACAGCTGCACCACGTGGGTCCAAGAAAGACCTGAAATTAATAATGAAAGTCAATTATAATTTTATACATACATATATGGTCACAAGAAGCCGAGACCAGCGTAAGGAATAGACAGTGGACCTGTAACGGCTGCCTGTGATGTCGCAGGGGGAGGGATGCGGGGGGTATCACTTTCTGAGGAGTGTAAATGTCTATTACATGGTTTTGTACACCTGAAACTAATACTAATAAAAAAGCTTTTCTCCTCCTGCGAAACCGCTCGAGTCCCAGAGGAGGCAGTTGTGTGTTTTGGTCTTCCCCACTTCTGGTCACAGAGTAAGAAGACATGAGGAGGGGCTCTCAGCGGAGATGGGGGAGGCAAGGTCTGCTCATCCCAGCCACCCAGCCCCGCACAGAAACGTCTGGGGTGGGGCCCAGGCCCCTCACCTCCACGCCCCCACGGCTATGCCTGGGTTTGGCCCGAGAGCAGCCCCGAGACTCAGCACTCCCAGTCCTTCCCACCCCTCCAGGGACCACCTGCCCCTCAAAGGAGCCCCCACTCCCACACCTCTTCCCACTCGGTGCCCTTCCTCTCTGTGTCTGCCCTGAAACAACTTGGGTGGCCTTTGTCCCCTTCTCCTGGACTCCAGGGCACCCCCTGCACCCCACCAAGTGGAGAGGTCCTGACAGGGACGGATTTCACCTCACAAGCTGGCCCCCCTGCACACCCAGCTTTCTCCTGTCCACGCTCATGCTTCCGTACCCCGTCCATTCATGGTCTGTAATGATGTCTGTACTCGATGCCCAAAGGAGAAATGAGCAGGAGTGTTGGGCGCGTTTCCCAATTCATTATCTGTCCCCAGTGGCTTCCCAGGCTTCAGGCATGGGCAACTGGGAGGACACGCCGCCCCTCCGGATGCTGCCCCCCAGGCTGCTCACATCCCAACGCTGCCCGCCACCCTCATTGCTGGCCCCTCCTGACGTCCAGAGTCTGGAAACCACAAGCGTCTGTGCCTGGACATACATGGAGAACGATGACGCTGCTGGCCAGTTAGCTCACCCCTGAAGGACGTGTCCTCTCCCTCTCCCCTCCTCAGCGTTATTATTGATTTCCTGGAGAAAACAGATTAGGTGGGGTAGAGATTCACTTTGCTAAAAGGCTTGCTATAAAAACGATCCTTTGGCAGGATCCATCGGTCGAGAACGCTCT
Source organism: Rhinolophus hipposideros (assembly GCF_964194185.1). Lineage (NCBI taxonomy): Eukaryota > Metazoa > Chordata > Mammalia > Chiroptera > Rhinolophidae > Rhinolophus > Rhinolophus hipposideros. The sequence continues at coordinate 100,151,328 of NC_138053.1, forward strand.
CCTGCCACCTGTGCGTGTTTGTTACAATGCAGCCGTCACTGGACATCTGCAGACACATGCAGCCCCGTCTGAGCAGCCGCTACATGCGGGGACGCCCCTGATGGCTGTGTCCATGGCCCTGACCAGCTCAGAGCAGACACACTGTCTTCCTCTCAGCTGCCAGTACTTTCATAGGGACACTTGTGATTGGAGAATGTTGCTGGTCCCCCAGGATCTCCAGGAGCTGAGGCAAAGCCGCCCTCCCCTGGGAGGCCCGGGGCACAGGTAGCAGGTGCGGGGACGGAGGGAGAAGAGTGCCTGACTACCTGGACCGCGGTGCAGTCCGTTGCCAATGGCCCTGTGACTGCAGGCAGGCTTCCTGGGTGACCATGCACCTGGGACATCTCCCTTAGTGGGCACAGACTGGTGCATTTGAGGCTGGTCCTTTTTGATGCAATAATAATGCACTTCTTTGTAAAAGTCAAGTGGTTAAAATTTTCACTTCTATTTTCAGCGAACCCTGAAGAGGAAAGTGAGCCCACGTGGTCTGGGGGGCATAGGTCAGCGCTGAGAACAATCCTGCTGAGGTCCCAGGGGTCCCGACGGCCATGCCATTAATACAGGCTCCGGAGCTGCACCCGACCAGGCCTCCCCGTTTGCCCACCTGTACACCAGAAATAACATGGCCTGCAGGCTCGTGGGGACACAGTGGGGGACACCAAGTGCCTGCCGGCAGTCCCCAGGTCAGGGCCTCGCTGGACTCAGACATTGTCCCTCAGAGCTGCAGGATGGCACCACACCCCCGAGGTGGGACCACCTCTGGGGCAGAGCCCAGACGTGGCCGGGGGACCCCCGATCTCCTCTGCTGTGTCCCCTCCAGCTGAGGAAATAGCGCATTTGAATGCCCCCAGCCTAATGGGTTAATTTGCTTCCATTTGGCTTCAGAAATGTTATTTCATTTTTATGTCTCAAGATTAACTGGTAGGTGTAAACCACTTTCTTGTGCAAATTACTCAAGTTCTTGTGTCTATTCAGACTTTTTCAAGAGGAAGGCTCTGCACTTGTGTCCTGGCTCCCGGAGGGCAGCTGTGCCCCTGCACACACTGCAGAGTCCCAGAGGAGGCAGTGAGCTGTGACACTTCCTCTTGGCATCAGTCCCAGGTCAAGGCACCTGGTCTGAAGGGCCAGCCCGGGGCCGGAGCCCACCAGGCTGCACACCTGGTGAAGGTCCCCCGAACAGGCCCCGCCCTGAGTCTCCTGGGCAGTGGCCATGCAGTCCCAGCCTCTGTTTCACCCACTGCGGGAATGTGAATTTGGGGGAGGTCACGTGAAGACAGGGACACAGGGAGGCCATGCGAGCATGGAGGGAGACACTACAATGCTGTGTGCACGTGGGGAGCTGGAGGGAGGCCTGGAAGACGCTTCCTGTCTCCGGGGGACCGTGGCCCACGACCTCAGACCTCTGGCCCGTGTGGGGGTTCCTTTCTGCGAGAAGCGCCCAGCCCCAGGCATCGCACAGCCGGCCCTAGACTGCCTGGTGTCTAAACTACCAGCGTCTGTGGAACGGAGGAACTATGAACACTGTGAAACCAGTAACAGGCACAGTAGTCAGCCCAGGAGCCCTTACCCCGTGGCGGGCCCGCTGGCACCCCTGCATGACGAGACAGATGAGCGGTGGCCTTCAGGATGGCACTGAGCACAGGCTGTTCCCCGTCAGTGACCTCAGCACCTCACCACCTCGGTTCATGCTGTGACACCTGGGACTGTCACCAGTCTGTCCACACACCCGCAGAGTGGAGTGCCGGCAGCTGAGGGACTGCTCCTCCCCGTGGGGGCAAATCTGTGACATCATGTGAGCAGTCCCCTGACATCAGGCGCCCCACCCCCAAAGCCACAGAGCCTTGCTCCAGCCCCCCACAGCTCCCACTAACCAAGCACAAAGTGGGGGTGTGGAGGGGAGAGGCCTGGAGCCCTTCTTTTGTGGGAAAGTGCATTTTGATTTCCTAACAGTCTCAGGGAGCAGTGATGCTCAGAGGCGGAAGGCCAGAGCTCACCCCACCTGTGTGACGTCATGCCGGACCCCTGCAGAGGCTCAGAGGGGGGAGGCCGGGGCTCCGCTGCACGAAGGAAGCCCAGTCACAGCCACTGGATCTGACAGCCACCGCTGCCTGGCCACTTACTGCAGACACGGCGTCTGGACCTATCGTTCCTAAGGAGAGACTGAAGGACGGCGGTCTGGCGGTGGACGTGGGAGGCCACCGCGTGTGAACACAGCAGTGCCAGGTTTGGGAAATAACAGGAATTGAAACTGTCGCTGAAGGGATAATAGTAGCGTTTTCTTCCCATTTCTCTCACCTGCTGGGGTGGTCACATGGATTAAAGGACACGCTACAGAAGCTTCGGGCACGCGCCACGGGAGGGGGACCCTGCTTCAGTGTGTGTTTCTAAGCAACGCTTGTTTTCAAACGTCTCTTCTGTGAAAGAAACACACTTGAGGGCGGCGTCCTGGACGAGACGCTTTATTGGCACCAGGACACGCTTGCACAGCGCGAGCAGCTGCCTGTTTTACACTAACACGTGAAAGGACGCAGCCGAGGCCCCGGCCACCAGCTGCCTAGCGGTGCTGCTGTCGGAACTGGAGGCCGCAGTAACCGCACGTCCCAGTCTTCGTTTCTTTGTCCTGAAAAATCCAAAAGATCTCTTATTCCCATGTTCAACTTGAACCCTGTTACCCATGGGACACCGACAGCGTGCAGGAAGCCTGCATGCACCGGCAGCCAGAAGCCCGCCGCACGCTTCACGGCTGAGCCCCGGATGGCGAGTGCCCGCCCGGCCCAGCTCCAGCTGCTCCCCCAGCCTCGGGTCGGCTCAGAGGACCTCCGTGAGCACAGAAAGTTGTCGGCACAACAGTCACGGCTTCCCTCGCTTGGTCCCTCCCGGAGGGCATCCCGGCTCGCTCATGCCACCAGCAGAAGGGGCGCCCGTGGGTGGTGCGGCCATGCCCTTCCCCATGCACCATGTGCCCAGCTGAGCCTTGGCTGGCAGCCCCCCCCCGTCTGACACCCGCAGTGCTCCCCTCTAGGGCTCTGAGGGTGTGTGTATCCGTGAACAAGGGCCTCAGAACGCCAGCAACTCAGCACACCGCACAGCATATTGTGGTGCCCGTGGACATCCCTGCCAGGGGGCTTGTGACGAGGTCAAGTGCGAGCGGGTGCTGTCAAAGCAGCACTGCAAGGGCCACCCTGCGAGCACAGCCGGGACGGGACAGATGGTGAGCGCTGGGAGGCAACGCGTCACGTTACCAAGTTGATGTAGACCTTCGGGTGGCCCAGCGCCCCCCCGCCGCCATCACACGCTATCACGCGGCTCCCCACGTCACTCACGGGCTGCTCGGCTATCAGGTCAATGGCAAAATTCTCATTCACCTGCAACAAGAAGCGAGTCTGGTACAGACAAGTACAGACAAGTACAAAACCTGGGCAATGGTGCGAACTGCAAATATAGGTAGACCACGCCCACATCCAGGTACTGCCAGCAAGGCAGGATTATACTCATACATTTTCATTTAAATAGAACTGTAGATCTTCAAAACACACAATTTAACGAATGCACGTGTATACACACACATTTAACTTTTCACTGGGACAGTTTCAAAACGGCAGTTCAAACACCCTGGCTTGGCAGATGGCTTCCCTTGCGGTGCCCTGCTGTGGCAGGTTGGGGACCCTGAACGGGAGACACATCTTGGTCGTACCTGCCGGCTTAGAGCTCACCTCGGTGACTGCAGGAGACGAAACACATGACACGGAAACTGTCCAAGTGGCGCATCAGTGTGTGTGTAAAGGGAAAGGACTGAAGCCGGAGCCGCAGTCCCCAGCGGGCCTCACAGCCCCGCTAGGCTTGGCCACGTGGTCACCAGCCCCAGGCCTGGGGCTGTGGCTCTCAGTGCTGCACATCCCGTGATGAAGCTCAGCTTGCCTCCCCCACGCTCTCTCCCTTCTGGAGCCTTCTACTGCCATCACAGTGGCCCTCTGTGTCCCACACACGGCCGTGTCCCAAGGATGATGTCGCCTGAGGCGCCTCTTAAAATCCGGCACCTCTTCCCATCATTAACCGGCCAGAGGACACAACAACATCAGGACCACATCTCTGAAAGCCATGGAACACACCACACAGAACAGTCAGGGGGACACCACTCTTCCCTTCCAGGTCCACGGAAAGCTACCACAAGTAGGGGCAGCTGAAAGGAGAAAGATGGGGCCTGAGGCTAGGAAGCACATTCGTCAGCATCACCCGAGGTTGCTGAGATTGGGCTTGGGGACAATCTTAGTCCTTCTGTGTCAGCACAGGTGAGATCCGCTGTGCCCTCAGCCCTGGCCATCCAGGGCCATGGGGTTCCATCCCCGCGTGCCCCAAATCCCACCTCCACCAGAGACCTGCTGCCCTCAGGAAGACAAGAAAACAAAGATTAGGCATACATAAATCTTTGCACATGAGGGGCGGGGGCGTTTAATTTTAATAAAACTTGAAAATGACAAGAGCACAATCAAGCTCAGTGAACTGTTTGTCCCAAGCCGGCTGCCTCTGTCTAGAGGACACACAATGCAGTGCCAGAGCCCTTCACACTCACACACGGAGAAGGCCTCACCTGCCACCAACACAGGCGATGCCAAACACCCCTCCCCAGACTCAGACACCCTGAACCCACAGAATGTGGACGACATTTTGGAAAGGTCTCAGTATTTTCCAAAAGCTTTGTCAGTTACAGATTCGGATTTTGGAAAGCTTTTCCTTAATGTTCTAGTTCCAGAAACACAGCCGGAGTTCCTAGGAAACGCAGCCCGTAACACAAGCACACCAGGCGTGCAGACAGCTCCTCTGAGCGGTGCCTCTCTGCCGACGCTCCCCCACGCCCTTCCACCATGCCTCTCAGCGGGCTACACAGTCAGTGGTGTCCTGCTCAGCTCCCCTGCCAACGAAGCCACGCACCATACAAATGAGGCTTCATGGTATAAATAACACAGTGTCTGCCTCAGTGACAGACATGACACAAAGGCCCACATGCAGTCCAAGAGCCCGGCTGTCTCCTGTGGGAAGGGCCCGTCACTCAGGACTGCAGCTCCAGGGCGACCCCGACCGCCCATGAGTAACACCTCCTTCCCGGGACCCAGCTCAGCCACAGGGAAACCAAGAGCCCAGGACCCCGGCCCCGGCCCAGCTTCTGATTCCGGTTAAGACACGGGATGCGCGAGCCGCCAGGCCCCGGGAAAGGACAGGAAAAGGACCTCCGGAGAAAATCGGTGCAGAAAGCACGCCAGTGGCCCACACACTTTGCAGCAGCTAAAAATGCAGTATTCACATACGCACGTGGTGTGTCACACACTCTAAAGTGTCCCACCGCTGTAAAAACGAGCCTCCACACGTCACTAACATAACAACAACAATAATAATGATGATGATGAACCTATTTACCTCTTCATCAATTGATCTGGGCAAAAAGATATTCAGGTTTAAATTATTCATCTGTCAGTAAGCTGTTCTACTTTTTTTAAACTCATGGTTTTGGGAGTGACAAGTCCTCTGGAAAGTTTATTTCCTAATATCAAACTGAAATTAAATTCATTAAATACAAAATATGATTCTATGAAACATTAAAACTAGTATAAAAAGGAAATAACCGAGGTGGCCAGTTAGCTTAGTTGGTTAGAGCACGGTGCTAATAACACTAAGGTTGTTGGTTCGATCCCCACATGGGCCACTGCGAGCTGTGCCCTCCTTAAAAAAAGAAAAAAAAGAAAAAAGAAAAGGAAATAATCCAGTTGAATAATCAGTATTTTGTAAAATATTGACCCTGTTCATGGAATTTATAAATTTAAAATAAATGAAAAGCCCCAGTTCAGTTTTAAAAAACAAGGTGTTTTTAACTGTGACACCAATAATAATACTTAGTTAAACATACTTGTTTATACACACATGTATAATTTTTAAACCATAATAAAAACTGAAGTTCTCCTCCAAATTAATTTTTAAACTTAGTGACTTTGGACAAAATTCTCAAAGGAGGGATGAATGGGTGGAGCACAGAAGGTTTTGAGGGCAATGAAAACTGCCCTGTATGACTGTAACGTGTATGACTGTAACGGTGGACACAAGCCACGCACTGGTAAAGACCAGCGAGCACACAACTCAGAGTGACCCTAAGGTAAACTGCTGACTTGCGATGACACTCGTGTAACAATCCTCAGCAGGGGTTTCAATGAGCACTTGTAACAAATGTAGCAGATGTTAACAAACGCCCAATGTTAACAATAGGTTGCTATGTGCCAGGGACAAGGGGCCATCTCAGTGTACCTGAAGTCTTCTAAAACAAGAACGTCTCTTGGAAACTACACTAATTTTAAAATACTACTAAATACCAAATTTCTGTCATAAGAACGAAAGCCAGAGTAGCATGCCTAGTCTTTTACAGACACGCTGAGCACCTTCCACAACCTGCAGACGTGCCCCTAGACACTCAGGATGCTGAGCAGAAGGCCCCAGAGACCCCAAGCTGGGATGGGGACAGGGACTGCGGCCAGCTCTGGGCGTCGGCGAGCGCACAGAGAGTGGGGCAACCCCACCAGTACTTCAGCAGCTTCAACAGCTGTGATTCTGTTTGTTTTTGTTGCTCCCAGGTGCCCCTGCTACGGCAAGCAGAACACAGAAGCCACCGCAGAATCTGCAGCAGAGAGGAGCCTGTGACAGACCGAGGTGCTTGCTGAGGCCTCAGAAGAGCTGGGGCAGGGCGCTGGGGGCCAGGCCACCGTGTAGCCACAGGGTAATTTGCTCCGAGCTGCTCCACCCAGTGCTCTGCACTCCGTCTCCACGACTGTCCCGGCCCCCACAACACCCACAAGGAGAAACGGAGTAGAAAATCAGACTTTGGGAATGGCAGATGCAATCAAATTGGGGGTGGGGGGGAGCAGGACACAATTTAGGGAAAGCTGAGGCTGAACAAGGAGAATCAAGTGGCTGACAGGGGAAGGAGTGACTCAAAGTGGCTGTGGATGACAAAGCTTCGATCTGAGGGTGTCAACAGCACGCGGCACAGAAATGAGAGAAGGCTGCTGTCGTTGACGCACAGCAGCACTGCAGGTGGCACGCTGGGGTCACTAGTGCAGCCGGGACCGAGCAGAAGCAGACGCGTGGAGCGTTAGGGGCACAGGCGGCGCTGCGGGGCCCTGGGGTGCTCACCCCGTGGGAGGGTTATCTAAGCCTTTCGGGGCGACACTTCGCGTCGGGGACGCGGAGGTTTCACGGACGCTCACCTCCTTCTGACGCCCTACAAACCGAATTTTCCTGTAGTCGTCGCCGTCGTAAGCCTGAAACGAAAAAGGCCGATGTGATTGTCACGAACTAAGTCAGAAAGAGGTCCCCCAAGAGCAGCCGTAATCGCTCCAGGAGAGTGTTTTCCCGACATTTGGGCCACTCGCGACCGAGCCCGCGAGGGACACAACGCAGCGGCGTGAGCAGGGGCCCTTCTCAGCAGGACCGCGCAGGGGCCCAGGGCGACCCGGCTGGGGGGCAGCAGGGACAGATTCCGGCGCCTCCCACCCGTGCGCGTGGGGCCGAGGCTCCGGGGCGCCCCGCCCGCTGGGGGCGACCCTTGGGCGACGACCCCTGGGCGACCGGGCGCCGGCCGCGTCCCCGCCCGCTGGGGGCGTCCGTGCAGGACCCCCCCCCAGGGCCAGAGCTCGGAGCCCCGCGGGGGGACGACCCACTGCCGCCTGCGGACGCCGCGCGGCCACGCGCCCAGACCCGCCCCCGCCGCCGACCGGGCGCCGCTTCCGCGCCTCCACGGGGCACGGACCGGGGCGGCGAGCCCGCAAGGGCCGCCCGGCGCGAGCGCAGGGGAACGACGGGCCCGGGCCGGGCTCCGCTCTCGGACGCTCTGCACGCCGCCGCGGCTACCTGGCCGGTGTGCGTGACCTTCTCCCCGGCCGGCGACGTGCGCACCCCGAAACCCCTGGCTCCCGGGGGACGGCTCAGCGCCGCCGCGCCGCCGCTCCTGCACAGCAGCCGGCGGAAGGTCACTGCCGCCGCCATCTTGCGGCTGACCCTTGACCCGACGCGTCGACGCGCCGGCGCCGGCGCAGGCGCACAGCCTCCTGCAGGCCCGCGGTGGCCGGGCGAGGCGCGCACGCGCGCTGCAATCGCGCAGCTGCCACCTGCGAGGCGCGGCTGCGGGCCCGGCCTGCCCCGGGCAAGGGCGCGAAACTGCGCGCAGCCTCAGCCCTTACCGGCGGCTCGGCGATTCCCGCCCGGGGGACGGCAGGGGCGTGCGAAGTGCAGGTGCACTGTTTGCATTCGATGGCAAGCGACAGTCGTGCAGCGTAGGCACATAGGTGTTTTCGTTGGAGCGTCCCTGCCTAGAGGGGAACCTGGAAGTGCATCCCCGGTGCGCGGGGCGCATTTCTGTGGCCGCGGGGACGGTCCACTTAGGGATTTCTGCAGGAGAGCCCCGACGAGGCCCCCAGTAAACGGCAGCCGTTGTCACTGACCCCCAGCCGCGCCACCAGCCCTGCACAGCCCTCCGCCCCATCCTCCGACCCTCTGTGCGCGGAGCTGCGGGGACGCGCCACGGCAGCCGCGAGGGCCGGCTCAGAACCGGGGGCGGGTGGCCACCGCCTCCCCTTCCCGCGCCCGGGCGCCGACAGCCCGGACCCTCCCCGCACGGCGAGCACGGCCGAGGCGCCCCGGACACCCCGGGAAAGAGGTGCCCACGCGGTGCGCAGCCCCCGCACCTCCGGGTGCGCAGCCACACGCGGGGCTTCGCGGACCTGTCCCCGCAAGGCCGGGTGCGGGGCGTCCATCGCGCAGTCTGCGTGGGGGCCCGTGCGCGGCCGCCGTAAAACGCAGCTTTTCTGGTGGAGGGAAACGATGGTTCACAGCAACCAGTTAGGACGGTTGTGGATTTCCCCCCATTTCCCCGGGCCTCCCCGCAGTTTTCCGAGAGATGCCACGAAACGCAGGCGAGTGGTTTTCCTACATTTTGTGTTGACGTTAGTGTTTGTCACTTTTTTAAACGCCTACTTGGTTGTGACTTCTTTCTCATTCTAGATATATATTTTCGTTCCCATTTTTGCACCCCCCCAAGAACGCCCCCAAGTCGTGGGCGCCAGGTGGCGGGTGGCGTTCCGGGCTGGGGGCGCAGGGCCTGGGGAAGGAAAGGGTGCGGGACGCAGCCTGCGCCCTCACACCCCGCGCCCAGCATCGGGAAGCGGCCACGTGACCCCGCCGCCATCTTTCTTTCTGGCGGAGACTCCTGGCGGCGGCATCCCGCCCCACTGCGCAGGCGCGAGGCCAGGCGCGCCGCCGAGGGACCCGAGCGGGGTCTTCCCAGGTTAGGAGTCCTTGGGGTCCCCAGGGGCTGGGGGCCCGGGAGGCCGCGGGGCGGTGGGGTTCTCGTGCCCGCCGGAGCGGCTCGGGGAGGGCGCGGCCCCGAGACCCTCGGCCTCAGTTTCCCTGGGTGGGCCGCGGTCAGAGGGCGCGGAGGGCGGCGTGGAGCCGGATCCGCGCCGGGCCGCGCGGGCGTGGGCGAGCCACGAGGAACCTGGCGGGCGTGGGGGCCGAGGCTCGCGGTTCCGTGCAGCCCCGCGCGGACGCCTCCCGGATGCCGGCGCCCTCTGCCCCGAGCCCGAGCCCGCCCGCCGCGAAACCTGCCTGGCCGGTGCGGGTCGCAGTTCACGGGGACTGGTGACCTCGCGGGTGAGGACGTGCACCCCCGCCCACGGGGGCGCCGGGCCTTCAGCCCCTCGGGCCCGACCAGGAGCTCGGGTGGGGTCGGGGGCCTGCGGCTGTCCCTCGGCGGGGCCGGCTCCATTATTCCCGAGTGGGGGGCCGAGATCCCGTCCACGCGCCAAGGGCGGCCTGGCCGAGGGCTCCGCCGGGTCGGCGCTCCTGTCGTCGGGCGGAGCGGGCTGGTCCCGGGACTTCGGGGCCTGGTGCGCGAAAGCCGCGTGCAGTGGGGCCGGCGGAGGAGCCCTGACAGCGCTGTCCCGTAGGTCCAGCCGAGCATGGCCACCGCCTTCGTCAGGAAAATGGTGGTGTCTGCCGTGAGCCCCCTCCTGCGTCCGAGTCCCTGCTCCGCGGCGCCCCGCGCGCTCTCCACGCTCCTGCCGCGTCCGCTGCCTGCTGCGGGGCCGGCGGGTGCAGAGCCCCGCGCGGCCGCCCTGCTGTCCTGCCGCCCCCGGCCCGGCCCCGGCCCCGGCCCGCAGCCTGCCCTGGGCTTCAAGACCAAGGGCGTCATCCGGAAGCGCTGCCGGGACTGTTACCTCGTGAAGAGGCGGGGGCGGTGGTTCGTCTACTGCAAAACGAATCCGAAGCACAAGCAGAGGCAGATGTAGCGCCCTTGTCTGTGAAATCGTAGGCAAAACTGCATCATTTCCTTGGGACATGGTATGACCTTGTCAAAGGAAATAAAATGTAAATATTCCGTGGTCTAACGTTGTTGACCTTCACAGTCTGTGGACTCTGCTTTCCATTCATCTCACTCTGTATCCAGATCTTGTCCAGCTAGAGCCCCACGTGGGAAACGCGTGGGTTTAGGTGACATAGAAGCTGAGTTAGTGCTGGGCAGAAAGGCAGGACAGAGGGAAAGCCGGTTGATCCCTCAACATCAGAATGCCGGTTCTTTAGAAAGAACTAGATTCAGTCTGGAAGGCCTTCCTGTGGGGTGGCACTCAGCCCGGGTATGCAGTCGGCCACGCTGCTGCTTTCCTAGGATTCAAACTCCTCTCCACGTCCCTGTTCTCAGGCCGAGGATGAAAGGCCTTCAGAGCAGTCCTTAGGTCAGGGGCAGTTTAACACTTTCTATGTGCAGGTGTTTGGGATATCAGTCACATGTTTGCCCTCCTTGGTGTGAGACATGAGTGTGCACATGTGTGGTATGGTCCATGTACATGCGTGTGTCTGCATGAGGCCCCTCTTGTGAGGACGGCAGAGCTCAGCCATGGGGAAGCGAAGCCACAGGCCCTGGTGGGGTCCTGGCTCTTCAGAGTCCTGGTATTGGGCCTTGGACCGGAAGCTTCGATTGAAGCCTGGAGTTTAAAGGGGCTGATTCTACTCACCCCCCCCCCCCCCAGAGTTCTGAGAACGGATTTCTCGGTCACACTCTTGCTCTTAGCGTCTGCCACAGGGCCTGGTACACAGTAGGCACTCGGGATGACCGGACTCAAATGATAATGCCTGCTGTACACGGGCAGTCCCTTCTCCCCGTATTCAGAACCCTCCCACCCTCCAAGACCAAGCCCACGATTTTGTCCTGAAGACGTGGCTGACCGGTCCCATCCAAAGGAGTCCAAATGCTTCCAGCACTGGAGTACAGATGTAGAAGTCGATGCTGGATTTGTCTAGGTCTTGAGCCGTCTCGCCCACACGTGTGCGCACACGTGTATACACACACACATATACCACAAACATGCACGTCTCGATTATTTTCTCCTCACCTGTGAGGGTCTGGCCCTGCACAGGTCACAGGGCTGGTGGTATGTGTCCACATGGGTGACTCGAGACCCTGAGGGACAGGCAGTCCTGGATGTAGTGAAGCGAAGAGGCCACGTCCACACGACCCTGTGACTACTGCTGGCAACCGGAATTCTAACGGTGTCGAGGGATTTTTAAGCCATTCCTCTCTCCTGTTTGATCTAAGGTCATATGTAGTATGTGCCAACCAGGCCCTCCCAGCTCATCCATTCCCAGTGCCCGATGGCCAGCATTTACAGCCCCACGATTCCAGCATGACGGAAGATTTGTTTGGGGCAGGGGCAGCAGACTGGGATCCATAAGCCAAGTCCAGCTCGACACCCATTTTGAAAATGGTTTTGTTGGAACACAGCCGTCTCCTTCCTGTACGTAGCGTCTGCCTCCTAGCTGCCAAACCCAGACGTGGGTGAGTAGCTGCAATAGTCAGACTCTGGCCTGAGAAACCTACAATATTGACTATCTGGGTACAAATTTAAGATGGAAAGTAAGGAAGAGATTAACTTGTTTCATTATTGTATTTCAAGTGTACTTTTCACTAGATAATTTAGGAAAGAAAAAATAAGTGGTATGTTATTTTCCGGTAGCTGTTATAACAAATTAACGTATTTGTGGCTTAAAGCAACAAAAATGTATTCTCCCACCTAATCCAGGATGACCTCATCTCAAGGGCCTTAACCTACTATCCGCGAAGACCCTGCTTCCAAATTAGGTCACGTTCTGAGACATAAATTTGGGAGGGTGTCGATAGTCAACCCACTACAAGTGGTATAGAACAGTTTTGAAAATCGTTTTAATTTCAGTTGTTAATAGACCTATTCACTGTTGGAAGTGCCGAAGTTTCCCTCTTGAGCCCCAGACCCAGTTTCTCTCCCTGGAAGCAAGCAGGATCCTCAGCTCCCAAAACACCCTTCAGTCACGCCCGGTGGCGCCCCAGACAAGCCCCTGCCGGTCCACTCCTCTCCTTTTTACACACTGTCCTAAACCTGGGACGCATCTGCACGGTGGCTCATGCCAGTATCCATGGCACTCTTCATTCTTTCCCCAGGTCGCTCTGCCCCAGGTTTCTTCAACAAGTTGGAATAGGATATTAGTTTTGACTTAGAACATTTTTCGCATCTATATAATTTTTTTTAATTTCTCTTTCCTTTTTAGATTTGTAAAGCATTTCCTCCTATGTCGTAATTAGTGGTTGAGATTCCCAGTTAGAGCCAGTTGTTTTTTTCTCCCAAGTTCCTACTTGTCAGTTTTCTGTTTAAAAAACATGGAAAAAATGAGAAATGTACAGAACAAAGAGCGCTGTTCCGCATTGCCTGCATGAGAAGTTAGTTGACTTTGGCTGTGTGGCTGTTCAGAGCAGAGCTGCCAGGAAGCCAGCCCCTGCCAGCCTCAGGATCCCGCCAAGCAGCTCCCACGCGTGAGGTTCAGGCGGATTTCCGCCGCTGGCCTGGCCGGAACCATGAAAGATTCATTGTCTTTTCTTCAGAAAACGATGCCTGTTTTTCCTTACATAGTGAAGCCATTATACTAAACATAACATGAATTGCTGTGCAGAAATCCTAGCGGTTCGTCTGAGTGAGTCTTTCTCCTAAGATTTCTGTCTGAAGGTGTATTGTTCTTTCAGTGGTTAATAGCATGTGGTGACCTATTGTAAACCGAAGCCGTAGTTTTTCACTTATAAGTTTTAACAGTTTCTACCTAACGTGTTTGTGTTGTTTGAGCTAGGATCAAGGAGTCTTCTCTGGCAAGTCAATCACACTCTGTGGTTCTTCATTCATTTATCCATTCACCCAAACACATTAAGCTTTTCTTTTGCATCACGCCCTGTGCTAAACCCATGGTGTGTATGCATATGGAGTCATACAGGAAGACAGTCCTGCCTGATCATCTGACGACATAAAATCAGCTACATATTGTGCCCCCTGCAAGAGATGGGGCTGGAAATAGCAGTGGTTTAAACACACTACGCAGTGTGTTGCCCACTTTCGCCAAGGAAGGACAACAGATGGCACTTTCCGTGTCTGGGTTTCCCGGTCCCCGTCCTCTCCATCACCAGCAATTCTTGGTGCTGGTTTCAGTTCTCACGGCAACCTCATGGCGCAAAATGGTGGCTGGAGCCACAGCTATTACATCCAACATTCCAGGCAGTCGGACAGGAAAGGGCTAGAGGACAAAGCAAATACCAGCTGCCCCTCACCCTTCTCATCTTTTGAAGCAGCTCTCCCAGATTGGCCCAAAGATCTGCCAGAGGCTGCCCCTCGCTGTGAAGGAAGGAGAAGAAACACTGCCTGTCAGCTGCGTGCAGGGCTGGGTAGGGCTCTGCTGCTCACGTGCACGGGGAGAAAGGAAACGGATGCCCAGCTCTCGGTGGCTCACAACACTCACACCTGCATCCAGAATCTTCCATGCCTCCCCTGGGATGGGACCCCTCCCTTCTCCAATAACTTTCAGTAATATTTTGTGATGTTCTAATACTTTTTATTGGAAGAGCTTCATGTGGTTTTCCGGTTCTCAGTATTGTCAGAATTTGATGTGGATTCGTTCATGAAAATGCAGATTTTACTGTTTGCTTTAGTATTTAGTGTACTTATGGGCTGACGTCAGGGGCATTACTATGGCTCCTCCAAAGTAGGCTTTTCCTTTTTCTTTTACCACATTTGAGCTCTGGCTCCGCTCGCCAAGAAATCAGCAGCATTGTCACTGCCAGGTACTGATGGCACCGTCACTGTCTGGAGACATTGTTAGAAATGAGGGAGAGAAGGGGGGCTGGACATCATTTTAGTTCTCCCAGATCTCAGCTTCAGGAATAACCTGGCCATTGAAAGAAAACAAAACAATCTTTCTGAAGTTCCAGATTTGCAGAACTCCATAGCATGGGGTCAAGGTGTCTGGAGGAAGGCTGAACCAACCTCCCTCTCTCCCTCCCTCCTTTTATCTCTGTTTCCCTCCCTCCTTCCCCTTCAATGCCTGAACTTGGTGTCTGGAGTCCATCTCTATCTATGTGTAAGCTACTTTATGGCTGTGTTCTCCCGCCTTCCTCTGAATTGTCACTTGCCCAGACTGCACAGGGGTGAGCTCACCTGCAAGCTGCAAATGGTGACAGCCCCATGGAAAGGTTGGGTGATTCGAGGGGACCCCACACCCTCAGCGCTTCCCCCTACCCTGGGTGGGGCTGAAGCCCGCCTGGCTGCATTAGTGGCAGTGGAGAGACGCAGAAGGGCACAAGGGTGAGTCCAGGTAGAAAGGCAACAGAGGCTGAGACACAGCCTCCGGGAAACACGAAGGGAGAAAACTGCCTGGAGAAAAATGCAGGCAGAGGGAGTGCCCTGGAAGTGTACTGGCTGGGGAAGTCGTGGCAGAGGCTCCAGGGCTGGTGGCTGTCACGCAGGGAAGGGCAGGTCCCACGTATTTGGGACACGTGCTGAAATGCAGGCTCCTGGATGGGCCTCCTTGGAGGAAGCCAAGGCTGGTCCCGAGAGGTGATATGGCCAGAGTCTGAGCTGAGGACGAGGGGACAGACCAGACGGTCAGTTATCAGCCTCCAAATTTGAGAGGAGGAGAAAGAGCACTGCAGGACAGGGTGATGGCCCCTCAGCGTCCAACCAGGGAGGACATGTGGCCAGCTGTGGTGGTAAAGTGCTCCACGGGACACTGACGCCACGCTCAGTAGACCCTGTCACAAGCCCTTTTACTTACAAAGACCATTAGAATGGCCATGCATCGGCCACTGAGCACAAAAGCAAGATTCTGGAAACGTGGGGAGAAGCCCAACGTAGCTAAGCGGGGTCTGGGCAGCCCGCAGGGGCTGCGTGGTGAGTGTGGCCAGCATCCATCACACCGGAGCTGTGCTGCACGGAGCCACGCTCGCACGGTGACTGGCAGAGTATCAATCAAACAAACACCCATGTCAGGACCCTGTGGCAATCCAGGAAAATAAGGTCTCTTCAGCCCGAGGGGACACACACTTTAAAACAAGAAGCACAGGCCAGCCCATCGGACAGAGGGGGAGCCTGTGGAAGGTCCCATGGCATGGACCTGCCTGAGCTGGGTTGTCTCCACTTCCAGCAAGCCAAGGAGACCGCAGCCACCTGCAGTTATCGGTGACCACACAGACCCCCGAAATCCTGACGAGGTCCCCCTGACCATGTGTACTGTCCAGTCATATGACAGCTGCAGTTCTGGACTTGAATGGGGCCGTCGGTTCGCCATCCGCTTCCCTTCTACCCCCGCCCCATCTCCTAACCGACCGTGTCCTCAGCCACCTGCACACCGCACCTCTCCTCTGCACACACACCAGCCCTGGGTCAGCAAGTGGTCACATCTTTCACAGCCATGGCGAGGAAACACCCAGACCTACCCCAGATGTGGGGGGCGGACTGGGGCTGGACCGTCTCCTGGCTGGACGGTGGTGTCACTGCTCACAGCTGACCCCAGGCCGCCCGCCCAGCCTCTCCTCCCGCCCGGCCCCCACCCTGGCCCTGCCCTCAGACTGAGGTTTCAGAGAAGATGCTACTTTAAGGTGTTTTGTGGGTTTTTTTTTAATTCACACGGGTTTTAGGGCAAACACTCTCCCCTTTCTCCTTGGAATACAACAGGACGAATCTGGAGATGTTTATCCAGAGCCTGTCAGTCAGCCCGGGGAAGCCCACAGTGAGGACCGCTGCTGGTGGGGGCACTTGGCGGGTTCTGTGTCTCCCCCATGAAGGTTTCCCTGCCGAGTCTTCGCCGGGTGTGAGTTGACCACACTTAGCCAGACCCCCCAGTTGTGCTCTTTTTAAATAAACCAGCATAAAGTAGGATTTATTTACATAATGCAATGACCCGTGAAGGTTACCATAACACCGAGGGACCATATTAACCGCTTGGGTGGAAT
This sequence comes from Rhinolophus hipposideros, assembly GCF_964194185.1. NCBI lineage: Eukaryota > Metazoa > Chordata > Mammalia > Chiroptera > Rhinolophidae > Rhinolophus > Rhinolophus hipposideros. The sequence continues at coordinate 100,167,700 of NC_138053.1, forward strand.
TCATTAGAAATTAACTACCACTTAAATTAATATTTCCACAGTCGCAAGGCTGTAATGGCAGGAGAGGGGACCGTCCATCAGCAGGTAGTGACAGGGGACCTGTCACCACTGTTATTTGTAGGTGAGCATGTGAACGGCTGGAGCAGGCGCACTGGGCCAAACTCAGAGCCCCGCACGCACAAAAGCCCCCAAATGCTGTTAATAAGTCACCTCTCACACTGCATGAGGAGGCATGAAGGGACTGTAGCTGTCATGACCCACACACAGGATGACCGTTTTAAAACCCTCGTCGTGAAGCATGTGTCCTTCCAGGCAGAGCTGCTCCAAGTCCCTGCGGCCCCTCCAGGAACCTCTTGGAGCTCTGGGTGCAGATAAACTGCTCATACTGGTCCTCCAGGGACTTCCGGGGACCAATTACCCCAAGGGGCAGGGCTGAGCCTCAGTGAAAGGATCGAGCTGGCAAGGACCCACTGGGTCATCTGTAGAAGGGCAGAGTGTGTGTGTGTGTGTGTGTGTGTACGTGTATGTGTGTACACGTATGTGTGTACATGTATGTGTGTACACGTATGTGTATGTGTGCACGTATGTGTGTACACGTGTGTGTGTGTCTTGTGGTATGGTGTGCATGTGTGTGCGTGTGCACCTGTATGTCTGCCTGCCCCTGTGTGAGTGCACGTGTGTGTTGTGCAGTGTGTATGTGTGCACACATATGGTTGTACATTTTGTGGTGTGTGCTCCTGCGTGGTATGTTTGCAAAGGTAGCATGCACATGTGTGCTCTGTGCGATGTGTGCACATGCAGGTGCTGTGTGCATGTGTGTGCACACGTGTGTGAGAGAGTATGTGAGAGAGACAGAGAGAGGGAGAGGCATCACCCCTCTGGGAACCAGTGTGGAGCTGTGCTTGCTGGGACATCTGGGTTACTTGGTGGAGTCGGGGCTAGGGGCTGGTAGAAAGGCCCACTGCCTAGAAAAGAAGAAAGGAGAAGGAGGGCAGAGATCTAGAATGTTCCTGTGGAAAATTCCTGGGCTACTTTCCCAGCTCCTTCTGAGGGAGCAGTGGGTACAGCTTAGGTTGAAGCCCCAGAGCCCCTCCCCACCAGGGTAAGCCCCATGTGGCAGCTTCAGCTGAAAATGTGAGAGTCTGCGGAGGCCTGCACATGAGGCCAGTGGGCCAGGCTGGGAAGGAGCCTGACCTCCGTCCCCTCAGGCTCCAGTGCCCCGCGCCCCGTGGGATGGGTGCACACTGTGAGGGCCCCCCACCCCGTGCCAGGGTGCAGGGTGCCTGTCTGTGCTGGGCCTGGGCCTTGGCCCTGAAAGGACAAGCTCCAGGCCACCTTCCCACCTAGATTGGGCTGGGGGGAGGAGCGGGGGCTGGAAGCCAGTGAGGACTGGCCAGAGGAGTTAGGAAGACCCCCTGGAGTCTCCCCAGCAATGGCCACGGGTGGAGGGGGCTCTGGGCTTAGAGATCCAGATGCTAGGGAGAAGACAGGAGACCCCCCCACGGTCAGATTCCAGTCAGAGCATCTCCAGCCCAGGCAGTAGTTCCACACTGTGGCTCTCGGGCACCCAGCTTGTCTGGAAAGTGCAGGTGTGGGCATGCATGCATGCCGGAACCAACAGGGACACACCCACAGGTCAAGCTGGAGAGGACAGCACTGAGAAACCTCAAAAAGGGGACCCAGGAGGGCTTCCCGGGTACCCCAGGACCGACGGTGCTATGCTCACCTGAAACGTGCCTTCTGGACCCCAAGCCCCGTCGCCCTGAGTGTGATGCAGTGTTTGCCGTCTGCGCTCACAATCCAGGGGAGGATTACGGCTTTCACCAGATTGGCAGGGGCGGTTGGCGCCCAGGCAGTGTCAGGTCCCCCAGGGGTGGCTGTTCTGACGACGCCGTTTGCATCTCCGGATCTGACTGCACAAAATACTCTGTGCAGGTCTGTCCAGGAAACGTCCTCGTGCCTTTCAAAGGAGCTTCTCTCCAATACTCACACATCTCTGGGAAATCCGTAACAACACCTCCAATCAAGAAGCCCTGAAAGGAGCTTCTGGCCACCAGCGTATTTGCACACGTGTGCCATTGTGGGTGACAGCCCCATTCCACCAGAGGCACAGCCATCGTTTGCTGCCTCGGCCTCTTCCTCCCCGACTCCCCGCGCCCAGGCCCACTTCTCTGGGCAGCACCTGGTTCCATGCGGCTGTGTCGGCCTGAGTGTGTGTTCGTCTTAATGCAAAGCTGTTCCCCCCATAGCCTGCGGCCACTGGAGTGATGCCGGTGTCACACACTAGAAAACACATTTGTTTTGTGTCCTCCAAGGACAAATGACAGACATGTAAAAGCGTTCCCCGCTTTTCTTTCAGGGAATACTGGGTTTACAATTAACTTCTGTCAGCGGAAGCAGCGTGTCCAGTGCCCGCTCAGTGTGCTTTCCCACTGCTCCCATCTAGAGGGGAAACGCTGCCTGGTGTTTGACACGTGTGATTACAAGTTTACAGAACCCACTTACGTGCCCGCTGTTACTGCAGCTTCTCTTTAGGAAAAGCCACCTATTAGGAACAAACAGAAGAACAAAGGAGATAGGGGGAACTGGTGACCCCCATGCAGCAGGCCTCATTTGTCCCCAGAGCATACAGGATGGGAGCCAACGTCCCGCTCCATGACCCCAGAGGTGGATCTCTCAGAACAGGAGGACAAGAGCTGGTCCTCTGCTTCCTCCTGGGAAAGTGCACACAGACAACACTCACTGCGAGCACGTCATGCACACATACACACAAGCATTGTACATATGCACTCATGTGCACACACGTGTGTACACTCCATGTACACAAGCATGCACACCCACACATCATATGCACATGCACACATGCATGCACACACACTCGCACCTGTACATGCACTATGTGTGTGTACACACGCACCTTGCCCTCTTGGGGACAAAGGGACTGCATGTGACACACAGCAATGGACAGACGTTGGTCTTCAGTGCGGTTGGCGCTGTCTTCCCGCCTCCTGCTTGGCAAGGCATGTGCTCACGGTGGGCTCCGTGTCATAGGTCCCCGGGAGAGACGTGGAGGAGATGGTTCTGTGTGCTCAGAGGCTCCGGGGAAAGGTCCTTATAGCCGCACTGCCCACTGTGTCTGGCCAGGATGTGTCCAGAGTGGAGGCAGAGGAGGGAAGGCACCGAGAGGGAGGGGAGTGGGGAGCAACCGCCATCTGGGTTGCCACAGAGGTTGACAAGAAACCCCAGGGAAAGAACAGGGCCAGAGCCGAAGCCCCTTTCTGTGGGGCCTGGGGGATGGGCCGAGTGGGAGTGGCTTCTCCTGGAAGGGGACTAACTACTAGGTCCTGGAAGCCGGTGTGCCCCAAACAGGGCGAGCCTGTGTGTCTGCGCCCAGGAGAAATGTGAGGACTTAATGCTGGAGTGACCCCGGAGCTCTCTGTGAAACAGAACGGAAACAACGAGGCCTGTGAGAAGCAGGAGGGCGCTGACCCTGCAGGCCACGGGCCTCCAGGCCTGGCCTGGCACAGTCCCTGCCCCCACGGCGCCCACACCGGCAGGAGTTAGCTCCACTGCTCGCTGACCTGATGGCCACCTGGGCCGCACGCCTCTCCCCCTCAGCCTGGCCCCTCTCGACTCTCAACCACGTTCATGGTGTGGGTGTCACTCTTCCAGAGGGACCGCTCCAAATAGCTCGGAAGAGAGAAGCCGTTAAATGGCTCTTGGCAGAGCCTTTGCAAGTTAGATCATCTCAGGTCATGTTTTTAGTTTTTGGAGTGCATTGCATTATTTAATGGTTTGAATTATAAACAATTCATAGTCATTCAGAAAAATCACAGATTAAACATAAAATCAAATTATATGTAGTCTCACCCTTCTGAGGAAACCGATGTGGATGTTTCGGAAATGGGGGTGATTTCCATCTGGCAGCAAGCTCGTGTCAGAGGCAAACTGTCCATCCGCTTTGCCGAGAGCCCTCAGTGGCCCAGCTCTTCTCAGTCCTGAGGCTCTGGACTGCGAGGCACTGTGGTCTCAATGGTGACACTTAGTATGAATGACCTAGCATTCAGCTTCTTTCACTCAGCACTTTCAGTTTTTAGAAGATAGATGATAGGTGAACAGATAGGTAAACAGATAGGTAAACAGATAGGTAGGTAGATAGATGGATGGATGGATGGATGGATGGACGGACGGACAGACAGACAGATGATGGATACAGGACAGACACACTGTAACTTGTCTATCTACTCATCCTTTGATGTACACCTGGGCTGTCTCCACCTTTTGGCTTCTGTGAACACAGGTAGACATGCCCCTTGTTCAAGGCTCTGTGTTCAGTTTTCTTGGGCCCACTCCTACGAGGCTGTGTGCTGGGTCATACAGTAACTCTGTGTCACCTTCTGAGGACACACCAGACTCTTCTCTGCAGTGGCAGCCCCATGTTACAGTCCCGCCTGCCATGCACGAGGACGCCAACTTCTCCAAGTCCTCAGCAGGGTCTTCTCGCTTTGAGCTGCCTGTGCGAGGTGAGGACTCCAACGGGACGATTCAGGAGGCAGGGACGATGGCCTGAGGCCTCAGGGAGGCCCTCCCGTTGGGTCCAGCCCCATGGGTGTGAGGTCTCTGCTCCCACTTTGTACACAAGCTGCAGGATGGACAAGGCCCAGGGTTCCCCCCACCCCCAGTCTCCCTCCCACAGGCGCAGCTGTGGAAACCAGAGCCATGCTCCTCCCGTGGGCACTGAATCACCGCAGTGAAGCCTGTGACCTTGCGTGGTTGTGGTGCCATGTGGTGGCTGGAGAAGCCCCAGGCCCAGTGGCAGACGAACGTATGTGCTTGGCTCCTGAGCTGTTGGTCCAGATGTGGCTTCTATTTTTACAAGGTTTCATTTCCATGGGCGTTGTCACTCTTTAAAAAGGAGTTTTTTCATCTTTCTCTCATTCCCAACCAAAATAATCTCTTAGCCAAACTGAGACACATATTTTTCTGCTTCAGAAGAAAAAAATAAAGCTGCCGTAGTAAGCCGTCTGATTTTTCAGAATTTTAATTAAGTTGTATGTGTGTAACATGGAGCCTATTTTGAAAAAGACTATATTTTCTATTTGTTTCCAGCTCTAGGGCCTTCTGTTTATCAGTGATACTATACTAAATTAACCTTGCCTATTCTGTTTACAAGTACATTATATTTCATTTACATGAGTAAATCATTTATGTATCCACGAACATAACAGATTTAATTAGGAATTAGTCTTCAGTTCAACCAAGAATCGTTCCCTTTTTTAACATGGTTCTGTTGTTCCTTCTAACCTGGTGCCATAAGGAGGGAAGTGATGACTGAGAACAAAACGATTTCAGAACTGTGTCAGCCTCATTCCTGGTGAGATCGTGTGGCATTGAACAGAAATTGAATTCTGGGGACTGATAAATAGTGGAAAAGCTTGTTTTCTCCCCAGTTATCTGAGCGCTCTGCAAACAATCCAACACAAAGCAGCTTGGGGAGAAAGTCTGAGTGTGTACCTTGGGGTCCAGTAGTCACCTCGGATTTCTGGGGATCCCGCCACGCAGGGCCGTGCCCGGACACATGTCATGGAAGGGGGGGAGACAGTTTGGACCTTCTGTTCCTCTCGCGTGTGATTGCAGACCATGGCGGAGAACACAGAAGACCCCTCAATCCCCATCTCCCTTACCCCCACCTCAAAGATAGAACAGGTGACACGACCTGGCACGGCGTGGTGGTGGCAGTGGCGGTGGCGGAGGAGGGACGAGCTCTGGTCCCGAGGCCGAGAGGGGACAGGACAGGACCTGCTACCTGACTCCTGGGGACACAGAGTCCTCCACTGTGTCCGTGTCTACAGGTGGGGACTTGCTCTCCCTTCAGGAGAGCAGAGGCGGCGACACAGCTGTTTCTCCACTTTCTTTCATGTGGAGTCGGCTACACTCAGTGTTTGCTCACCCTCCAGGAATGTTCAACGTTTTAGCTACTCAGGTTCATTTCAAACCAAGCGGGGGTGTTGTTTGTTCCAAAAGGAACAACACACTGCTGTGACATAAACACAAATAATCGGCTCTATGACATTCTTGATAAAAAAAATCATGTTGATTTTGTTGTAATGGCAAATTTATAGCATATTTTTCTGCTAAGTGAGAACAAATGCCGTCTGGGTGGGAACATCGTTCCGTAAGCCAAGACTGCCCTCTATGGACACCGGGGCTTTACGCGCACGCAGCCCGCGGCCTCCAGGTATGGTGCCCCAGGAAGGGAAGGTACTTCCTGAACTTCCGCCTGGGGTTGAGCCGGGGCCATGGTCCCTCCTGTGTCCATTCTCACAGCAGCTCTCCACCTGCCCCCATCAGAGCCAGAGCCCCAGATGGAGGCCGTCATCTGAGGCCCTGGGGCCTGTAACTTCCCGGATCCCATGGGAGCTCTCAGGCTGAAAGGGCAACAGACTCTCAGGAAGAGGCAGAATTTGGAAATGCGAGGCTGCAGAGAGAAAGAGCCATAGGGGTTGTGAGAATAGAACCAGGAGTGCAGTTTCCAGGCTCTCGGCCTCACGTGGAAAGGTGCTGGCTTGGGTAGTACATGGCCACCATGTCCAAAGAGACATCCACAGTCAGGGAGACCCGGCGAGCGGTGGGATGGCTAGTGGCCATGGGCAGCTTTTCAGAGCTGCTGAGCGCTGCCATTTAACACTTCGCGGTATTGTGGGACCACAATACCCAGGGAGCAGGCGATCTGTCCAGACACTGTGAAATGGGCCAGAGAGCAGAGCTTCCGGCACGTCTGCAAACTCGATTCGAAACAAAGCAGTGGGAAGAAAAGACGAGAGCAGCCAGGCCTGAAACACCAGCGATAGGCTGCTGCCTATCAGAATCCAGGGCACAGTGTTTGCTGCACGGAGGACAAGCCCAGACCCAAATGGTGCTCAGAAAGCCCACGGCGTGCTCGACAGACGTTCAGAACAAGACACAGGGACACAAAACAAGAGGCCACACGAAGGGACACAGAACAAGAGGCCACACAAAGGCTGCAGCCCTGGCTCTCAGGTCCACGCCTGGCTTACAACCGCCTGTGGCTACGGACACCCTGTGTGGGTGGGGGCCGGAGCCTTGTGCCACGGGCTCCCATCTCCTTCCAGGGAGGGCCAGGTCAGGGCCACCTGACCCCTGAGCACAGCCCTTTGCCCAAATACTCACCACTGGCCACCTGGAGGGCTGAGCCAAGCCCTGCCCACGTGTGGCCTGCTGAGTGCGGGCGAATGGTCAGCCACGTGGACAAGACATGGCCCAGTGACCTGATGGGAAACATCAGGGAAAGCTCCTGGGAACCCTTCCCTAGTAACTATGCAGCCTCTGCTTCCATGCAGGCCTCGGGTAGGAGCTACTACCATCAGCAGGGCTGTTCTGCGTGTGCCCAGCTTCCTGGGCGACCCCTTGGCCGTGGTGACACCCCTTCCTCCAGTCGGGCTTCCTGCCGGTCTGATCCCCACAAAGGATGGTGCAGGGAATGTGCTGCAACGGGCCCGGGGGTGCGCTGACCAGCCCTCGGCACCAGCACGGGCACCCTGCTCCGCGGCCGACTCCCGCTGTCCTCAAAACTTACAGCAGAAATCCCCCTTTGTGCAGTGACAACATCGTGACACAGGCCCTGCATGAGTCCCCGATGTGCTGGCTTAAAAGGGCAGGGAGGAGGGGTCTGACATGGGGAAAGAGGAAAAGCTGGGCCGTTGTCCATGGCCGAACGACCCAGAAAGCCAGGTCCCTCTTGTTAAAGGTCGTCACTCAGCTCAGGTTCTCACTGGCCAGTTGCACGTTTCCTGAGGGATGCAGTAGGGACGGACACTTTGTGTGATGGCCACACTCTGTGGGGACCACTGAGCAAGGCTGTCCTGTTTGAACGTCCCTAAGGAGAGGCGCGAGCGCGGCACGCACGCTAGGAGAGAAGGCTTTGTGCCCCGAGCAGAGGCCTTTGGCATGAGTCTCCTTGCCAGGGCGCTGGGGCCCCACGTTGGCCAGGCCTCTCCGGTCTCTGTCCCCACCTCCCCGTCCCCACCGATAGGCCTGGGAACATGAGCCATCCACCCAGGTCCCTCCAAGGGAGGCCTCAGCCAAGACAGCCCCAGGGGGTGGGAGTCCCATGGAGACGTCACCAGAGCAGCTCTCTGTGCTGGGGCACAGACCTTGTCATCACAAACATGCTGACACATTGCGAGGCTGTACCCACAACACACCTTGGGCAGCAGGGCCTGGTTGTAAGCACCCTGGGACTTCCTGCGGGGGCAGGGGTGGGGACACGGCCACTGGGTCACTGTATTTGCAGAGGGGACAACGAGGGGTGTCCAGGGCTGTCACTAAATGCCTGCACCTTGACACTCTTCACATGTGGCGTTTGCACACTGAGGGTACCCCCAGAGTGTCTGTGACTTGCAGAACTTAGAACGGGGCCCCCACAGTGCAGGAGAGCCAGGTCGGACCACTCAGGTAGTGACATGAACCACCTCCCCGGCTCCTGAGCCCGAGGAAGGCTGGACGGGGCTGTTCCTCACCTAACCCCAGTTGCATGAGTGGTATCGGCCCCACTGGAAAAGGGCCAGCTTCTCCTGACTTAGCAAAAGGACTGGGCAGGAAGTTCACAGTGACCTTGTGTCATCCTGACCTTCACTTAAAGAGGAGGCTGGGAGTCTGGCTTGGGGTCCCGATTGCAGAGAGACAGGACAGAGAGAACAACAGGCAGCAGCCGCCACCAGACACCTGCCCCCCAGGACTCGGTCCCCAGGGTGTCACCAGACACCTGCCCCCCATCGCTTTCAGACTGGAACCTAATGTGGCCTTTTAATACTTTTCAGTAAGACTTTGCCCTTCTCAGAATAAACACAGTGTCACCAGAATCACGGACAGGGCTCAGGACACCAACAGTGGGGGCTTTGCCAGTTTCTTTGGACAATTAAACGGACCGTAGAGCCCACCTCGTGTAAAACATCAGACAGTCACTTCTCTTTGCAAAGGTCCCCTGGCCAGGGGGAGGCGGGCTCCAGGCTCCCTGCGCGCCAGGCCTGGCAGGGGCAGGGGTGAAGCCAGCGGGCAGAGAACTCGGTCTCAAGGGGCCAGAGAGCAGATCCATCCGGGGGCATCCACGGCTTCTGACTCAGACCTGTGTGTCCTAGGGGACCTGTGACAGCAGCTGGCAGTTCACTAATTCCACCTGAGTCGCGTCCATACGCTGACCTGCTTCTTCTTGCATTTTTTTGTTAGGAGGGGTGGGGGAAATCATATTTGTAACGTTTCGTGGGCTTTCATTGTTCTGTTTCTTTTTGGGGTGCCTTTGGGGAAAGATTATAAGTGCACTGGGCTCTGTGATACCAGCACAGGTTCTAAGATATTTGTACTAGTTTCTTAGATCCCCTAGTTATTTGTTTCGCAGAGTCCTCTGCTCTGCGCCTTTAACTCTCGCCTGCCCTTTGTGTTGCCCCCCTGGTGGAGCCGGGCGGTGGTGATGCTGTTTGTGCTGTTGGACGGAGGCTGAGTCTCAGCGCCAGTGGCTCTGCTGCCTCCCGAAGGCACACTCTCTGTCACTGAGAACCAGGCCGGGGACACTGACAGGACATCATCCGCTCTGTCTGCGTGCCCGCTGAGCGGGGACCAGGCAGCCCCCATAGGGACCGCATCAGGGGTGACGCGGTGGACTCTGCGAGAGGCCTTCATCCGCTGCCCTCCTGAACCGCTGCGTTTCCTGTGTCGCGGGATTACAGTCGCTGAGACTACAGCAAAGCCAGTGACCAGCTCCATGTGGCTGCCCTGCTCCCCGAGTGCCCTCCGCTCCCACCGGGGGCCCTTGTGGAAGGGGGACACCTCCATGTGCCTGTGGCAACACCCCCGCCTGGGAGGTTGTCTGGGGGCCTCCAGGCCGCCCTTGCCCCTGCCAGCCCCGGGCTCCCCGGGGTTCCCTGCCTGGTTCTGGGCTGCGTGTTCCGCTCCGACTCCATCTGACTCCATTTTTCCTCATTGTTCAGGAACAAGTCATGACTCCTTCCAGCGTGGTTAAAAATTTACCATTTTCTAAATATATTGCCCACTATTTGCAGGAATTTGGGGTGGGGAGCAGCACAGGCCCACATGCAACCTTCCAGCTTGACTCGGACTGAGGACACGCGAGGCTGCAGGAAGCTGGGTGCGGAGGCCTCTGAGCAGTGGACTGAGGGTGCCCTGGGGACTGGGCAGGGGGGCGGGGAGGCGACCTTCTGGGAGGGACATGGTGACTGCCCCTCATCCCGCGGTAAGGGCTACAAGGCTGCCCGGAGCACAGACAAAGCAACAGTCGCACCAGAAGGACATTTTACGGTAATACTTTATAACCTCGAATTTAGGAGGACTTTTCTTAACCAGAACGGAAAACCCAAAACCTTTTACTTTGTCGAGTTGTGTGTTTTTGTGCGGTAAGGGCCCACAATAGAAATGCAGAGCGGTTTGACTGAGAACAATGTCTGCAGATCTTACGGCGGACGAAGGGTTGGGCTCCTTAACATGCAAAGTCCTCTCACTTTTTATTTAGAAGAAGACAGGGACCCCAGTGAGAAAATAACAGATAACCCTCCACAGAGGAGGTACTAATGGTGAGTAAGGGCCATCACGCGGCTTAGGGACATGCAGTGCCAACAACCCAGCACCTTCTCCTGGACGGTGACACTCACAAAGCTGCACCCGGTGCTGAGCAGGATGCAGTCAGGCCTCGTGTGTACTTCTGGCCAAAGAGAGCATTGAAAGGTCATTTTGAGACGATAATCGGGCCACGTGCCCTGAATTGAAAGTGAATGTATTTTAGCCAGCAGTCACACATGGGGTCTTATCACACAGGAACATTCTCACGTGCGTGTGATCACACATGTGTCAGGCTGTCTCTTAGAACTCTGTTTACAGCAGCAAAAAGTTGAAATAACTCTTGAAGTAACTATTTTCCTGTAAAGCCTAAGAACAGAGCTGGTAGAGTCAGCTCTCCAAACATCAGGTTAAACCACTTGAAAATGCAGATTTTCATGGTTTTGATGTAGAAACAGGCATTGTCAGAAGGCCCTGCTAAGCTGTGAGCCATCAGAGAAAGGCAACGACTCAGGAGCAGCCCAGATGAGAAAAGAAAAGAATGTCTGAACCACGGATGGGGTGAGGGTCCTGCTTTTGCTTAAAAATAATGAGACAGAAAAAGCCAACTCATATGTGTGATATAAGCCGTGCGTGTGTTTGCACACGCGCAGAGAAAAGCAGAGAGATAATGAAGGGTTTCTAACGACGGACCTCAGGGAGACAGGTTTGGGGGCTGGGAGGCAGACGGGTAACTTTTTCATTTCATATTGGACTTGCTACAGTGAACATACACTGCTTTGGTAATTAAAACGTCCACTCACACAAAACAAAACAAAAACTAAGTGGAGTGAGGAAGCCTTCCTAATGGTTTAGATTGCTCGGTCAGCGGTGGTGTCCAAGCCAAGGGCAGAGTGCAGACTTGTTTTTTTCTTTAAGGAAAACAGAGAAATCCCTCCAGGGGGGTGGGGGTGGGGGTATCAGTTTGATTTGGGGACAAACCTTCCAACAAAGACAGCAGGCATCTCAGGAGAGACAAGGGCTGTCTGGCACCTCAGAGAGGATGAGTCAGCTGCAAAGACCAGCGGGGGAAACCTCAGGCTCCAAGGTTTGCAGTGAAATTGGGTTATGTATTCAAAAGAGACCAGGGTGCCCTGTTGCCAGTGAAGTGAGCTCCAGAGGTGAGCAGGGTATGAGAGGCCCAGGAGCAAGGGCCCCACTCCCATCATGCCGGAGCTGAGCTGCTGGGACCCCTGACAGCCTGTGTCGGCACAGTCTGTGCCATGGTGGCAGACGGGAGAAATAAAATAAAGAATCTGTTTAACAGGGATGAGCGCCCTGGAGGGAGCAAAGGAGGAAAGAGATGGGACATTTTCCACTGTCAGGAGGGTGCACAGGCTCCTGGAAAGGTGCCCTTTGAGGGGACGCGAGTGGAGGAGGGAGCAGCAAGTGCAACGCCAGGGCTGGGGTCTGAGGACAGGGTGGAAGAGGCTCCTGGCAGATGAGGCCAGGGGCTGGGGAGGAGGTCAGAGGGGAAGACACTGTGGGCTGGGGGGTGCGCTCTAAAGTTACGTATGCAATCACCTCTGGAGCCTGGGCAGGAAAGGGACACAGCCTGCTCTGCAAGGATCCCTCTGGGCACTGTGATGGGAATGTCCTGCAGACCAGGTGGAAGACAGGACGCTGGGGCCTGCGGGTGGGGCAGCCCTGGATTGCCCTTTGCCTTCTCTGCTGAGAGAAGTGTCCTCAGCACTGGCCCTAAGTCTTTCCCTCCCTCCCTCCCTCGCCCTGCGTCTTCTCTCCCAATTCCAAAGTTCTGGCGGGCCTCCCTTGCTCCTCCCTAAGGAGAAGTTCCTAACATTCCCATGGAGGATAGTCAAAACACAACAGGTTTTCACGTCACTGGAAATAATGTTTTTCTCCCCAGGGTCTTGTCACCAGCTTGGTACATAATTAGGTCCTTTTGTTTTAGCTTGTTTTCAATTTTCAGGATTGCATTTTTCTTCCTTTTGCTCTAATTTTCTTCCTCCTTTGTATAAAGCACAAATGAGGCGTCCCCCACCCCCCAGGAGACTGTCGCTGACTTCTGTCCTAACCCCCGGGCTCCCTTCCTCAGCACGTGCCCAAATACATCATTTGCTGTTCTAACTCAGGTCGCCCATTGCCCTGAGTGCGGGCTGAGGTGAACGCAGCCAGCCCTGCTGGAAGCCCAGCCCTGGGGGGCTCCCAGGGGCTGTGGCCAGAGCGCCCCACCCTCCGTCTCCTCCTGTGGCTGGTTGGCTTCTCCCCGCTGGAAGGCGGCTCAGCTCCAAAGTTGGTAACCTCGCTTGAAAAGTCACCCATACACGTGCTCTCTTTCTACACCACGTAAACCAGCCGCGGCCTGTGGGCCCATCTTGGCATCCTGGACGTGGCTTACTCGGGCGTCCTCAGCAAAGCGGTAAAATAGTTCCAACAGCGTTACTGGCTGCTGGGCCCAAGCGGGTGGCGCTTTTCCTGTGGGTGGGTCTGACGTTTCCTTGTGACACTGATTTGCACTGCCTGTCCTCTCAGGGGCCCCCACCTGTCTGTGTGTTTATCCCATCTCCCCGGTGAAGGACCGTGTCCCTTCGGCGGCCTGAGTCATGCTCGTTATTACTACTGAGGAGGTATAACTGACGTATGGCTGACATGTTAGTTTCAGGGGCACAGCGTGCTCATACAGCATTTATACAAACCCTGTGAGTCTTTTGCATGTCCTTCTATTGGGTCGTCTATACTTTTCCTACGTGTTCTGAACCCCAGTCCTTTATTGTCTGCTTATGTCACAGTGTGGCTCATTTCTCTTGTTGTCACTCCCTTTTATAAGCCCTGAAGTTGGCTCCAAACAAGTAAGTGTGGTGGATGACTGACCCATGAGGGCTGGCCTGAAGCCCAGGGCTGGCCCAATTCTAGCCGCTCTGTGCTGTCACAGAGAAGCAGTGTCCTGTGCCGGGAAGAGCCGGACTCTCTCCGGCTCTAACTGGGAGGCTGGGCCATGGGGCGGGCCTCTGGCCAGTGCCCCGGGGCCCACGACTTACAGATGCCGTGCTCGCAGCAGAGCATGAATTCTTCACCAAAGCCTCCATTTGTCGTCCGTGTGGAACACTTCTGAGCTTATGCAATATGAATGACGTTTTGTAATGGCCCTCGTGTGTGGGTGTTGGGGGAAAATGTTGTTTTCAGCAAGACAAAGCAATGTGCCGGTTCTCCTGATGGCCGCCTCCTGTCCACAGAATGCATCTAACCTGACGCAGTCACACTAACGATCTCTTGTATGTCTTTTATTGAACACAAAGTGCGGTCTGCCACCCAAGTCACATGTGGCCAACTGTGCTGGGATGCCCGGTCCCGGTGGCTGGAGAAGAGCCTAAGGAAGTGACAGCACATGGCACTTCCTGGTCCACAGGGGAGCCATGGGCGGGTAGCCCCCCTAAGCCTCTCCTCCCCCCATCACCCCCCCATTCTCCCCCCCCCACCTTCACAGCTTCCACGAACCTCCTCCCCCAGCGCCCTTGCCCTTCTCGGCACCTGGTCCTCACTGGTGATCAGAGGCCCACACATGGGGTTAGCGCAGCCAGCTGGCTCCACATGCCCACTGCAGCCCCTGCCCCTCACCTGGATGGGAGCTCCAAGCTGTCCCCAGGGGCTCACACATGTCCTTCCAGAAGTGTAGCACAACCACTGTCACAGAAGATACATAGCCCTGAAAAGGAAGGTGTGGGTGAAGGTAAGAGTTCAACTGTGAAATCACTAAGGGATCACACAGAGCTGCCCCCCCCACTCCCGCTCTCCCCCTCCACCGTCCCCCAGACACTGCAGGGGACGTGGTGGGGAGAGGAGGTGCTGAGAAAGAGCTGGAAGCTCCCCTCCTCCCGCCCACCCACAGGGTGTCTTCTGAGATGCCTCTTGCGTGTTCAGGGGGCCTCAAAAGCCCATAGTTCACCAGCGGATGTTATCAAGCCCATCTCACATGTGAGAAAACGGAAAGTCAAAGAAATTAGTGGCATGGCTCCAGGTCAGGACCCAGGATTTCATGCGTACTAGAGACACAACCAGGTCCCTACATGCTAAGGGACACGTGGGGCGATGACGCTCAGTGCGTCCTGGCAGCTTGGGGTCCAGGCGGCAGCCTGCATGGAGCGGGGCGGTGGGACGGCCACCCGACCCACACCATAGTGCCCTGTACCACTGCGCCCAGCGGCCCGAATGCTCAGAAGTCCAGTGGGAGGCCCCATGAGCCAGTGTCAGCTCCATCCCGGTTCAGCTACAGGCAGGCTCCTTCCGTTCAGGGCTGCTCCGCCCCGGCTGGACGGAGGAGCTTCCACGCCCAGCCCTGGTCCCGGCCTCATTCTGGGCTCCTGCTAGCGCAAGCCTGCCCCCCCACACCCCGTCTGTGCCGCAGCCTGCAAAACCACACGGCCAACATCTGTCTTCCCTAGCTTTATTGTTTTTTAAGAGAGAATTGAAAGGAATAAAAAAATAAAAAAGGAAAGAAAGACTGAGGAGGAGGAGATGTGGGAGATAAAAGGCCCATGTGGGTGACAAAGAAACTATGACATAGTCAAATTTTATTAATGGCTCACCCATATGCATTCCGAGGATAATTAAGTATTCACAGGTGAAATTAGCTGATAGGAGTGGCTGTCCTGGCAAATCCAATGAGCTCTGATTACATCAATAGTTTTCAACCAGTGTCCCCGGTTATCAAACCATCAAATAAATTTGTCCACTCTCTTCCTTTGGGGGGAGAAACTTTAATTATCCAGCCCTAGTGTGTGGCAGGCCATTAATAAAACCTAGTTATCAGGCAGCAGGTTTGGCAGTTTTGCTCTTATCCATCTTTTATCTCAATAAACATTTGGGAAATGTCCTTAAAATTATTATAGATACTTTGCCCCTGCCCCACAATAGGAATTTCTAAATGGAACTCGCTGCGTTTGACACAGCATGCGAGGCATCGCGTCCACCCGCCAGCCCCTGCCGAACGTCCTGAGCTGGGAGCCCTGTGTTGATGGATTTTCGACCTGCAAATGCAGATAAGGGAACCGCCCGCCGTTCTCCTTAATGCAATTGACACTGTCCTTACGTTATGCATGCGTCCCTTATTTTCATGCCACATAGATCAATGACAGGTGGAAGAACGGAGCGGCCAGTAATGACACAGAGCAGGCCTCCCGGTCTTTCCCTTCTCAAGGTTCAGTATCCTGATGGTGTCCTTCAGTAAAAGAAAAACTGCTTTAAAAACCATTTATTGTTCCATTTTTAGTGAGCGAAGGTCATTCTAGAGAGACCTCCAAGACGGGTCTTCCCTGCCTGCTGCCTACAGAAGCATGCCCGGCTGTGGTGCGGGCTCTCAGAGACGGCATCTGCATAGGCAGGTGACAGCACCAGGCAGGTGACGGAAAAACACACCTACGGCGCGTGCCGTGACCTGTCGCTGTGTCAGCAGCACTTACCTGGTGGTTATGACGGTTCTACCGCAGACATGTGGAGGTACCCCCACGCCCGAGTGCAACGTGTGAAGATTGCACCAAACTCACGGCCCGTCCGTGCGCTGGCGGGAGAGAGGCCACTCCGGCAGCGCAGACTGATGGGCAGGCCGCAGAGAAGTGGTCTTTGTTGTTTCTGAAGAATGTCCGGAGCAAGTTCGGCACTGAATGAAGGGCTCGTTTGGTTTCCTCCCCCGACTCCGTTCTCTCAGCAGTTTTCTCCAGCACTGTATTGAGGTGAAAGAAGTGGAAACGTGGATATTTATCAAACAGAATATATTCCACGTGGCCCAGGCAGGAGGCTGTCTGTCCTTCGCCAGCACAAACCAGAAGCGGCAGATCCCACCCAAGGCCCGTGGTCGGCGGACGGAGCAGTGGGAGTGCCTTCCTTTCCTGTCTGTCCTTCACACAGACGTCAGAGGTAGGGGCACCTTCTTGTGCTGCCTTCACACCATGCTCAGATGTCAAGAGAAATGTACTTCTCATGATTCTGGAGGCAGGACGCCCAAGATCAGGGCATCATGATGGTTCTAGTTCTGTGGACACAACAGTCATGTTCAAACACCGTCACACAAAACTTCAGACTGCCCTCCCCACCCACCCACCCGAGCTCAGACAGGGCTCTGGGCCCGTGAGTGGATCGTTCCCAAACCACTTTGCTTGGTCCCGGCTCGTTCCCCTGGAGACCCCACCAGGTCTACAGCTGTGGCTCTGATCACCAGAGTGATTCCTGACGCCTATTTCTCTCACCATCATCCATTCAACAAACACTTAGCACTGAGGATTTTTTTAATTTAAAAAGGAAAGCAGTGCTTAGGGAGCGTGGTTCCCTTCCTGAGAACAACTCCTTTGTCCTAATTTCTCAGACCTTCACTTGCTGATATCAAGCAGCAGAATTTGCATCTGTCCTGTCCCCTGAAGGGCTCCTGGCTCCAGGGCAGGATCTGAGAGGGGCCGGGAGGGGACCGCAGGAGGGAGACCCCTGGGATGGGCAGACCCAGGCTGGAGGCCAGCGGCCAAACCTGGGGCTAAGTCAGAGGGGAGTCTGAACACTGAGGTGCCCCAAACCCAACATGGGCACAGAGGAGGCCAAGAGAAAGAGAGGGATGGAAATTGCCCTCAAAGCTCACACCCAGGGCTCCAGGAGGGGACAAGGTTTGCTCCCAGAAGTGCTTCCCTCGCCCTCATCCCATACGGCCCCACAGCCCCCTTCAGGGCCTTGCTCATAAGTCACCCTTCATAGGGGCCTGCGGTGACTTTGTCACCAGGCATGGAGCCCCTTTATAGCTTCGGTGTCAGATGAGGGAGATGTGGGATCAGAAAGCAGCCCAGGGAGGATCAGGGTCGGGGACAGGTGGAGGGCACGGGTGACCCTCCCAGTCAGTGCAGTCAGGCCTGGCGTGTCCCTGTGTCCTGGACGCCCATGCCAGGCTGAGCACAGGTGCTAGCGCTTCCCTGGTCCACAAACAAACCACCCTCCCCGCGGCCTCAGACGCAGCCTTTTTAGTCACAAGGCTGTATTTCCACTCCATCTTCCTGAAAACGCTTCCTTTTTGATCAATCTGACTTACAACAGCGGCGCCTGGGAATTAGAAGGAGGCGAATTCTGCTCCAGCTTTGCGGGCTGGATCCTGGAAGAGCCATGTTTGCATTGAGTTTCGGCTGCGTTCTGCAGCCCATCGCTTCTCATTTCGCACTTATATCCACTCTGCTCGCTGCCTGCTATCTTCGGTAGTCATATAATTAAAGGGCAGAGGCTTTTTTCCTTGGCTGCATGAGGTGAAAAATGCTAGCTATTTCCACACTTCAGAGACCCAGCTGCTACAAGCATTAAAATTACTTAAAACATAAATTTATGGCACAGTGATCACAATGGATTGTGTTATTGTAAATGAATTGCACTGTAAATTGCTGTTTTAAATTAAAATAATGCTTATTAGGAATGGCAGGAAAGAAACATAGAAGGAAGTAAGCTTTCATATAATTGTCCCCCAAAGCCTGTCCCTCTGGAAAGTGTTGGCCAAGGATATACCAGAAGCAGCTACTACTTCCTGCTGCCTGGGGTTTGCCCATGGCCTGGGGCTCGCTTCCTCCCCCTTCTCCTCCCTCCAGTCGGCCCTGTGTTTATGGAGGACCTGGGCGGTGGAAGTGCAAAGGTGAGTAAGACGCCGACTCTCCCTCAGACCACACAGGTCTATTGGAGGACCGGCTGCCAGGTGGGTAGTCACAGGGGAGGGGCGGTGACGACGGCACAGTGGGTGTCCAGAGAAGGAGGAAGAATATTTGAGGACACACAGAAGAGACAGGGATCTGCTTGCTTCATCTGAGCGGCAGATGCCGAGAGCAACAGGAACCCAGGATCTTGGCATCAGGAAGGGCTTCTGTGAGGTGAAACTTGCCTTTCTCAAGCACTTTTGGAGCATGGTTGTCTATTCTCTACTCGGACACTTCCAGTGGTGGAGACCTTGCCCCTTTGTGAAGTCTCTCCTTCCACGTGGGGACACAGATTCAGGTCTCCTCTCAGCTAAACAGCCTGAAAAGCGTGCCTTCAGTTTGGACACGACACCCTGGAAATGCCCGGTGACTTCGGGACACACTCACACTGGACGACTAAGCATGGCTGGGTGCCGGGCGCACACCCTGGGCACCGTGAGAGTCGGGCCTGTGGACACGAGCAGGAGGGGCCCAGACCAGGACGTGCGTATGTGTCGATAATGCAGATACGGGGGAGCCAGGGGAGGGCGTTTATAGAACCGGGGCTCAGTGAAAGGCGATGCAGGCTTTTGGGAGCGATGGTGTGGAATGATGTTGGAAGAGTTTGAGGAAGATTCATTCCCTCTGATATCCGATGGAGACCCTGGAAGTCATCTAATCCATAAGTACCCAGGCCAGCAGCTCCTGGCAACACTCCTGCCATGTGACTGCACAAATGCTCCCAGCCACAACGGCATCACCGCAGCACCCAACAGGGCTGGGCCACCTCCAGCCTCTCAGCCTAAACAGCCCCTGCGTCTCCTCTCCCCCGCCCCCCGCCCATGACACAGTCTCCTGGTCCTTCTACACCCTGCTACCCATTCCGGGTGCTTCATCATACATCAGTCCAGTTTAGATGTGACAGAGGGAGGGAGAAATGCTCATTCCCACATCCCCATATTCCCAGACATCTATGTACTGACTGGTCAATACCAGATGTTGTCTGAGGCCCCGAGGGCTCAGAAGAAAACACATGCCACTTGCCCAAAGGAAGCCTGAGTAGAATGACAGGAGATGGACCTGTGAAAACATGCACTCAAACCAAGAGCCCAGAGGCCACGACCGGGCGCTGTAAGGGACAGTGGGTCCACAGTGCAGTCAGCACTCCAGCCTGAGGAGAGATGGTCCCAAAGCCCTCACAGGGAAGTGGGCCCTCAGATGTCATCTTGACAGATGTGTAGGGCTGGCCCTGGGGGACGGGCAGGAAAGTCTTCACCAGCAGAGGGAGAAGTGAGACTTCCTCTGTAAAGCAAGAGCTGAGAACTGCAGGAGGCGAGGAGAAGCAAGTGCCTGGAGTTCCAGAAGGATGCAGCCACTTTCCATACATGCCGCAATTCCTTCCTGCACCTGGGAGAAGGGACGGAGAGGAAACAGATGGAAAACCACTTAGGTGTGTCTAGCACATTTGGGGGGGCTGAGGGAGTTCCAACTTCATACCCTCAGTTTTCTCTGGAAAGAGTAGAAGTAGTGAGGTAAGGGGGTCAGGAAGAGCACCCAAAATACAACAAGCATATTCTCGAAACAATAACCTATTTATTCTTTACTCACAAATAATGCAAGTGAGATACATTGGTGAATTAAAAGGATAAGGTCTTTGGGATGCACTGTATCCAGTGAGAAGAAAAAAAGATATTCTGAACAGCAGGGTAGACTGAAGAACAACATTGAAATGGTGGCTTTTGAGAGACAGAAATCATTTCGAAAAAGGTAACTGTGCCGTTTATCGCATTATTCACATTTGTCTGAAAATAAATCTTTCACTCTTAAGATGAAACTTGAAAACTTCTTGAACATTTTTTCTGGGTGTACAAATAAAGGTTGACAATTATTTTAGTCTCAGCACTTTGAAGATGTAATTCCATTGTCTCCTGGCTTCCATATTCACTGTGGGAGATGTCAGTCTAATTGTATTAGTTCTTTGGTTTATTATCTGCCTTTTCTTCATACTTGTAAGATCTATTTGTTTTAAAATTCAGTATATTGCATTTGGGTGCAGATTTCTTTTTTATATACTTTGATTTGGATTTGTGCTTCTGATTTTAAGGATTCATGTGTCTCCTCAGTTTTAGATAATTCTCAGCTATGAATTCCCTGTACGTTGATTCTCCTTCATCCTCTCAATTATCTTCTTTGCGAACTCCAACCAGATAACATATTAGGCCTTCTTATTTCATCTTTAATATCTGTCAAACTCTATTTCACATTATTTATTTATTTGTCTCTGTGTTGCATTCTGGGTAATTTTTCCAGATTAATCTTCTGGTCCACTTGTTCTCTCTTCATCTGTTTCATCTCTGCTATTTAACTCATCTATGGAGTTTTTATTTCTATTGTTATATTTTTTCTATTCATGGAAGTGTACATGACTATTTTGTTTTCTGTTCCCTTCTATATATATTTTCCATTCCCGTCTATAAAAATAAGTTTTATATTATCATGTTTTATTTTGTCACAGCTTTATTGATGTTTAGTTGACCTACAATGAACTTTACATACGATGTTTCCCTGAAAATAAGACCTAGCTGGACAATCAGCTCTAATGTGTCTTTTGGAGTAAAAATTAATATAAGACCTGGTCTTACTTTATTATAAGACCGGGTATGATTTGATATAATGTAATTTAATGTAATATAATATAATATAATAATGGGTACAATATAATATAATATAACATAATATAATATAATACCGGGTCTTATATTAATTTTTGCTTCAAAGGACGCATTAGAGCTGAATGTCCGGCTAGGTCTTATTTTTGAAGAAATACAGTATTTAAGTGTACAACATGACATATTGACAGCTGTATACAATCATGAAACCATTATCACAATCAAAATAATGAACATATCTTCAGTTTGTCCATTCACTTACTGATGGACATTTGGCTTGTTTCCAATTTGGGCTATTACCAAAAAAGTTGCTCTAAGCATTTATATACAAGTTCTGTGTGGACCTATGCCTTCTTTTCTATTGGATAAATACCTAGGAGTGAAATGGTTGCATCATTTGGTAAATGTATGTTTAATTCTTTAATAAACTTCCACAGTAGCTTCTGGTGAGTTCTTCCAAATCTCAAGCAAGAAATTATGCTCTTTCTACACAACTGTTCTATAAAACACAAAAGGAAAGAATTTTCTCCCAACTCATTTCACAAGATCAGCATTAACCTGCTACCAAAACCATACAAAGTCTTACAAGAAAAGAAAACTACAGAAAAAAGACTCATTAATATGGGTGCAAAACTTCTAAAATAATTTAAACAACTTAAATCCAGTAATATAAAACAAAGATAATATGTCATGACCAATTTCATGCCAATACTGCAAGATTAGTTTAACATTAAAAATCCACCACAGTAACTCAGAGAAGAGATAGCACAGTACTTCAACATATGAATGGGGAAGAGGCACCATTTAATCTGTGATAAAATGCCAGACATCGAGAAGTTTATTTTGTGAGGTGATAGATACTTCTGTATTTAGCTGAATGTTCTTGAGCTTTGTTCAAGGACAAAGTGGAGTTTCTCTGAGGCAGCGATCTTTTTGGGTATTGTTTTGGGGACTGTTTTGGCAGGACCTGAGTGGTGTTCAATCCAGGGCCAGTTACCCTGCACTGCAGAGGTAACACTCTTCTATGCCATGTGCTCTGCCCTCTGCCCCAGAAACCTGGCAGTTCTGAATTTGCGTGCTGGGAGCAGGCATCCCCCAGCCCTGTGTGCGTGTCTGACATTTTCCCTCTAGTGCTCTCAGGAGGCTCTTTGCCTGGCCTCATGCAGGACTCTCACACGCAGACACTGCTCAGTACTTTGCTGGGCACCCGGTGGAGACCTCATACAGCTATTCAGAGCTCTCCCCATGTCTCTCTTCCTCCAGGCCTCTCCCTGCAAACTCCACTGCCACAGCTCTTAGCTCTGCGTCCTACACGCCTGCCTGCTGGGCTGTGTCTGTGTTCCCTCTTCCTGTATCACGGCTGCAAGCAGTCTCAAGGCAGGAAGCTGGAGAAATGGTAGGGCTCAACTCATTGGCTTGTTGCCCCTCACGACTGCTGTCCTGCACTGTCTGATATCTGGGGCCATTACGTTCTTTACTCTCCTGTTAAAATTCTTTCTGAAACCCCACCCAGCAGTGATAGAATAAGTAGATGGAAGTTGCTAGAGGCACACAAACCCAACAAGACACAACTTCATCTAAGCCCTGGGCCATGCCTTTTGACTCTGGATGTGAGATTTGGTTCCAGTTTTCAGTCATCTTTGGAACTCTGACGGCTTACCTGGAGATCAGTGACAAGGAATTCTGTCCCCAGCTTATCTGGTAATGACACAGACGTGCAAGCGTGGCCATTATGCATTTGCACAGAGTAACCCAGCTGGTAAAACGAAGAAAGGATGATGGAGCTAGTGGAGGCGAGGAGAAACGTGTACTGGGGTCGACCAGTTGTACTCATTCCAGGAGGTTTGCCTCCCCAGGCCAGATGACCTCCAGCCTGCAGACATCCTGGATCCTCATGGCTCACTGAGGGACCAGAAAGGTCTTCCCAAGGGGGCCCCAAATGTGAATCTTAGACAACAGTGTGGCTTCTGTCATACGCTTTGGGGGACACATTGTGACACATGAGCATCTTGCAGGTAACGGCGTGACACACTAAGCGGTGGATGCTGCCAGTGGGAAAGCCCAGGTCCTGCCGGTCCTGAGAGTGAGGGCTGCAGGGGTGGACGCTGTGGGCACCACAGAGCTTACTCAGGAGGACAGAGGGGACATGACTGGCAGGTCCTCACCTGGCTTTTGGCAGAGACAATTCCAGCAAGGGGCGTGGGGTCATCCCCACGGCCCACTGTCCTCTGGTCATCCTCGAATGCCCTGGTCCCTCTGCCCGTCTGAATGCAGCCACCTGGACAGGGCTCAGGGGAGGAGAGCTGGGTGTGACGGGCGCGGATGGATGGAGGCAATTCCACCCGACGCAGCCTTTTGTTTCTTCCAGATGAAAATCAGCCCATTCAGATAACCTCCCGAGTGCTAACATCTGACGAGAAGGGACAAGTGATTAGGTTGGGACAACAGGAGGGGAACTTACAAAGCGCCAAGTCTTTGCTGACTATGAATTCCGTGACTACAGCAGTCAGCGGAAAGCACACTCAGCCTTGTTTCATCAATCACGCTGGCCGCCTTTCCCTCTCCAGGTGGGCGAGACCCGAGCGAACCCAGCCAGGCGGTGACACACTCTCCATCTCCACGCAGCTTCACATCTGGTTGTCATTTCAGGATCAAGAGTGGCCAGATTAACTTGATTCCTTCAGTCCCCACTCAACTCCACGTAGGGAGACACACAGTGACACACCACGTAGACACGTGGACACACAACACTCACATATCACACACACACCATATGCACAGCACACGCGCGCACACACACACCCAACCACGTACATGCAGCACATAGCAAGATGATAATAAAACGAGTAAACTTTGTTTCTGAGAAACTTAGCTACAAACATTAGCCCTCAAATATATTTGTTTTCCGAAAGCATTTTCCATACATCCTATTAATGTAAAGTAAACACTTTTTTCTCCATAAAGAGGAGAAAAAAACTTCACAAGGGGCTCAGGCCCCTCCTCCTGAGGAGGCCGGGGTTGTTGAGAGCAGTGAGGGTACCCTGTGCCCTCTCGGCGTGGGGACAGCAGATGTCTGCGCCCAGAGGACATGGCTGAGGGTGCTGGACACATCGTGCTCTGGCCCCAGTGCCCCCAGACAGGGGAGCCCTTGTCTCAGGCTGTGGGGTCTCCCTCCTGGGATCCTCAGACCTGACACTCTGCCTCTGGAAAGGCCTTGCACCCCGCTCCGTACAGGTCGCTCGTCACACCTCAGGGTCCAACAGCTTCCCTCCCACACCCTGTACCAGCGCAAGTCCCACCTTACACACCAGGTGTTTGGGGCCTCAGGGACTTGAGAGGTCCAGCTCATTGAAGGGGCAAGTCTCCATGTCAGCTCTGGGAACTTTCCAGGACGGGCTAACAAGGAAATGTCTTCCATGGTTGCTTGAGCGTAGCTCGCAGAGGAAGAGCCATTTGTTACAGCACCAGCAATAAATCAGAGGTTTTGCAATGTCTCTTTAGTCTTTACACAGCCAAACCTGCAAAGACTCAGCAGTCAGGGCAGGGGGACACGGGTAAGGGGCCACAAGACTCCAGGAATCTACAAACAGGCATGAGGCAGCTCCCGGGACCTCAGAGCTCATAAAGTGGGTCCCTCTGCAGAAGAGGTCTCCTTGGCTTCACCTCTCGTAATGCCGATTTACACAGGCTGAGACCCCGGCTGAGGCCAGCCCCACGGGCTTCTTGTACACGCTGGCCCACCCACAACGAGGACCCAGGCAGCTCTCCCTGTGTCCCCTTGTTCCACGAGACCCGCAGTAAAAACCAGGGTTCCCAATACGGTGTGTGCAGCTCCCAGCGACACTTGCTTCATCAGAATCTTCAGTCCCCGCCCACAACCACCTGCCGAGACAGGGGGCTCTTACTGGTTCACTTCTTCTCCGCAGACTTGGGGGGGGGGTGGTATTTGGGGTTTCCTGCTGTGCAGGTATTGGCAACATAGTTCTGTTTTGGGAATTTATATGTCAAGCAAACACCTCTGTACCCACTACCTAAGTTAAAAATCAGCATCACTTTGGACAATGTTTTCATCAATAGTCCAAGAACCTGTGCATGTGTGTCTGGACAACAAACCATCTCATGTTGAAGCACTGCGAGGTACGCAGGCATCTCGCTGGGCCCAGCCAGGGCCACGCTGCCTTACGAGACGAGGCCCAGAGAAGGGCAGTTGGCTGACCGCCAGGGTCTGTTCGCCCCAGGAACTGATCATGTCCCCATGGAGGGAGGCACTGTGTGTGGGGAAGGTCCCACGAGTGGCCTGCAGGCCAGGACTGTAATGTGCAACACCCAGGAGTTGAGGGGACTCCCAGCAAGGTCGTGGCACCTCGGAGACCAGGATGTGGTGCCAGTCAGTTTTCTGGAGAAGCTCCTGCTCATTTCACGCATGCCTGGCACCTGGAGATGCACCAGGAGCAAAAGGAAGGCAACGGCGGGAGGATGACTTTCCCTTCTCTCCTGTTTCTTCACTGACTGCCTTGCAAAATGCAATTCAGCCTGGAGACAAGGTCTGCCCAGGGCCCATTCTTCCTCTGTGGTGAGCTGGGAAGAGCTGCTTCTGAGGGAGCCGGCTAGGTCTGCCCAGGACCCAGGGTCCAGACAGAGGTGCAGGGGCTGGGGACAGAGGGTCTAAGTCTGTAGGGCTCCCCTCGCACCCTGCTCCCCTGGTCCTAGAAGGAGTCTCAGCTACCAGAGCACGGGGGCGGGGGAGGGACACTCAGGTTTACATTTCCTGGGAGGAAGTGAGGCTGGAGGGGCTGCCCTGCCCACTTCCTCCCTGCTGACAGTCGGTAAGGGGAATCACTGGAATGAGTCAGCACTCCTCCCTCCTCTCTCCAGTGTCATGGGGCATGCTCTCTAATGATGACAGTGATAACTTGTTGTTTCTTCTAAGTGTCCCTGTTGGGTCCACTGGCCAGAGCTCCAGGTCACTAATTGTAGGAAGCAAAAGACCCTGTTTTCCAAAGATTGCTTTCAGCTCAGCAGGGGCTGTCCCAGGTGCTGAATAGGGCGGAGGCAGGCTTGGGTCCCTGCTGTCCCACACAGGCCAGCCAGCTCCCTGCACTCATGGAGGTCAAAGTTCACTGCTGTTCAGGGGGTGCTTGTGCCATTAGGTGTCATTGTTTCCGAACAGACTGAACTTGAAGTTTCCAGGCACTGTGGCAGCCTGACCTGGGGCAATGGCTGGGATGGGGAGGCCCCCCGCCATCCACACTGCCTGCAGCTGTCCACGTCTCCAGGAAAGATCCTCGAGCCAGGATGGGTCCAGCCCATGTGACAATGAGTCGGCCACACTCAGGGCACTGTGTCCCTCAAGTGTGGACAGTCCAACTCACCTCCAGGCCGAAGACCTGGAAAGAGGGCACCCCAGGGGAGTCACAGAGCCTGGAGACCCTGGCTGGTCTGAGGGCCCTGCAGACTGTGACGAGAGGGAGGCCGTGCATGCTGGGTCCTGGGGCTGCTGTGTGAACATTGTGCCATGAGGATTAAAGAGCTTGATCACAGATGTGACAAGACAGAGCAGGAGAAGAGAGAGTGGGAACACTGAAATCGTGATTTCCAAGGAGAGGCAGGCTCATATCAGTTCTGCTAGCGGCTGCGCTAAGTGACGCTTTTGACAGAAGTGGTAACACTCACGAGGGTTGCTCAGCAGGAATTTGGGGACGGGGCAATGATGACCCTGCACACTGTCATGGCCCGTTCCTAACCTGCTTAGTGTGGTGTGAAGGTCATTATAACACGATTCTTCAGTCTCTGAGGACGTCGCCTGCCCCCCAAATTCTCCCTGCATGGTTCAGACTAAGTCTCCAGCTGTAACAGTCAGACCTTTGCCGGGACCCGCAGGACGTCTGCACTAGTTGGTGCAAAGGCAGTAGTCAATCAAGCACGGTGATCAGCTTGTGTGCAGAGGACGGTGTTTTGCACCAAGGGATGGGGCCCCTGCTCTGGAGCTCGTACCTCTGGGGAGACTGAAGGTTACTGTGGGTTTCCGTAACCTGTGCAGCAGTGGTTCGTATAATCGCAGGTTCGGCTGTCTCCTGTTTACTATTGGCTGTTCAGGACTCAGTCCGTGTGAAGTGTCGTCATCCAATGAGGCTAATAAGGCCCCTGGAGTATGCTTGGTTTCCATAGCAAAGCCACACACCGCTTGAGACGACCCACAATGGGCGGCTCAAGGTGCACCTGACAAGGTGGAGTGAGACCTGGTTGGAAAATGACTCAAGCGGAAACGTTTGCCGGTTTCTGGTGAACAAAACCACCGTGGTTTGGCTGGTGAACGCACAGTGAGAGGGTGAGGAAGGTTCGGAGGCAGAGACCCGTCCCTGCCAAGCGGAGTCAGGGATCCCAACAGCGCCCAGCAAGGCCGCGATGTCCCCCAGGGATGCTAGGCTGCCTCTTTGTCTGTGACCACACTGCAGGGCCAGGCGTGGCTTCCCAAAGGCCACGTGGGTTCCACACAGCTCCACGGCCTCACCTGGGCACTCTGATTCCCTCTGGCCTTGGGGCGTCAGTGGAAATCCCTCTGCATTTCCTTGACTGCCATGTGGGTCTTTGTTTCGCCTGCAGCTTTGTTCAATGGTCCAATCTTCAAAGCCTCTCACATACCTTTGGAATCAAAGGGTCTGAATTAACCCTATTGTCCAACCGTGGGCATTTGGTGTGATTTAAATGTTGCAAAGCACTCTGGGTTCAGGTTTCCTGGTTGGGGTGCAGCTGCGCCGTTCCTGAGGGGTTTGCGTCCACTGAGCTGCAGGAATCTGAATGGCTGACGGCGGGTTTAGCTGCTCAGGAGTCACGCAGCCTCCTGACGCCTTGATCCCCGCCCTGTGGGACCCTATGGCAGATACTAATAGCAGCAGACTATTTCCATTTCTCAAGTCCACTTCAAATTAATAAGAACGTCCCTCTTCTGTTTTTCATCCACAAAGAGACTCCCTTTGCATATTCATTTAATGTTAAATTGATGGATTAAATTATACCAAGCCCAAAATCAATTCTGCGCACATCCATTAGGATAGACCAAATCCTCTGGTGGGGACGGAGCACAGAAAACAAATTCAGAGACACTGATAAGTCCAGGCCCATTCCATGTCACTTGAAACAAAGAGCAAAAATAGCCCGCTGGAGAGGCTCTATCAGCTATTAAACAGAGACACTGCATGCGCAGGGAGATTGATGGCTAGCATTTCCATCCTCCAAACAGCTCTCCCCGGGCTGATGATTACAGGGAAATGCTTCTCCGTGTCTCTGTCACAGTTCACAGGCAAACAGATGCCTCCACGCTGAGCTTTTCCTTTGTCTTTTCCAAGGCACAGTCAGTTAACAAGTGCTGGGCAGGACCTCCCACTCTGTGCCAGCTTAGAAGTAGATGCTCACGATGTGTGTCAGAGCCTTATCTTTCCTTCTCCTGAGCATCGCAAGGTGAGTGGGTATAGATGAGTGGTTGACACCCTTCTCAGGGCAAGTCCCTGGGCCCAGGAGGGGCACTCAGGGCTGCAGGCTGAAGAGGGTGACTGGAGTCACTCCTGCGGTGACTGGAGTCATTCCTCAGGACCTCAGAGAGAGAGAGAGGCCAGAGGGCCATTCTGGATTCTCTTTGGAAGCTTTCATTCTGAGTGAGGCTCTTCCATCATCTTTTCCCTCTCTCCCCCTATGGGTTTTCCTACCTGCCCCAATTTAGCATTTCCCTTGATCCATCTTCCCAGACTTTCTCCCCACCCACAGTGGCACATAAAAGAAGAGAGCCAAAAGCACAATCAGGGTTGCAACATGTCACAGAGTCTTGGAGTCAAACCCCACAGGACATTTTCTATTTCTCCCACATCAGACTTTCCTATGCAGCCTCCATCAAACTGCAGGGTCTCTCCCTGAACACAAGGGTTTACTTATCAAATTATTCCCCTAATTGTCATCAAGTAACTTTCTTCATCAATAGAATAAAAGGCAATATATTTAATAAGGTGTATTTAAAAAAAAATTGGGACTTTACTTCCAAGTAAGATGCAGTAAATATCAGCAGGGTACACATCACTGTAAAATCTAGACCAAACTCTGGAATAAATTTTTTTAATTGTTGTTTTAAAGATTTTCTAGAGCAGTGAAAGCATTGAAAGCAGATGAACTAAAACGTCAGCGTTGGACCAGAAAGACAAAGTCAGATTCCCTGTATTCTCACAGTACTTAGGAGATAAAGTTCCCCTAATGTGCCGGGTCTGCAATAAACGTGACATCCCTCCTACCCAGGTGTTTGTCAGATCGTAAAATCCAAGGACTATGGAAAATCAAGTGGGTTGACACCAGTAGCTGTAATGACAACCCAACCCCACTCCAGTTTCATTCTCATTTGGGGTGATGTGAAAATTACTCTGTCTGCCTAGAAGAAGGACTGACTCCCAGGTGAAATTAACACCATCTTCAGATTTGGTAGTTCTTTTAACCATATTTCCCAGCTTTTAAATTGTATCAAGTTTTGTGAGAAATGTAAAGCAGCAAAAATAAGTAAATAAATAAATAAATATAAATAAATAAATAACAGAAAAAGATTTGCGATACTTCAGATTTGGGAGCTATCAAACAAGAATTTTAAAATGACTTCTTCTAAGTATAATAAAGGAAATAACCAAAAAGATAAAATGGATTAAAAATAGGAAATTAAAATAAGAAACAGGAATCTATCCAAAAAAATCTAGTTGACATTTTACAAATAAAAAATTGCAATATTTCGATTTAAAATTGTATCAGGAGTTATCAGTAATAGACTGGATATTGTTGAAAATAGGACTAATTAACTGAAAGACAGGTCAACAAAAAATACCCTAACTGACACACAGAGAGAAAAAAGAATGAAAAGACTAGGACAGACTATAACGGACATGTGAAGCCTGTTTAGAAAGGTGAATTATCAAGTAATCCCATCCTACAAGGACAGAGGGATGGACTGGAACCATATTTGAAGGTATAATGGCTGACATTATTTTTCAAACTGAAAGACATTAACCCACAATTGAAGAAACTCCATGAACACAAATATAATAAATACAAAGAAAACCACACCTGGACGCATTACAATCAAACTTTTTAAAAAAAAATACAAAGAAAAAATCTAAAAATTAGCCAGAGGAAAATGACATGATACTTTCAAAGGAGAATAAAAACAAGACTAATGAATGACTTTTCACCAGAGACTATGGAAGTTGTAAGAAAATGGAGGGCTATTTTTAAGTACTGAAAGAAAAGGAAAAAACTACTAATCTAGAATCCCATACCTAAAAAATAGTCTAACTCGTGGAGACAAAATAAAGATGTATTCATATAAAATGTTTGAGAAAATTCATCTCCAACAGACTTTACAAGACATAATAAAGCAAAGTTTGGGGCTGAAGGAAAGGAAATGAAGCAAAGAAGAGCACCAGAAATGATAAATCTCTGTGTAAATATTGATTCTTTAAAGCAATAACAATAAAGATATCTTGCAGTATTTCTAACAAAGCTAAAAGTAAAATCCAGGACCAATGGCACTAAAAGGAAGAGTGGGTACATGACAAAAATTTATGTGAGATTCATCAATTGCTGAGGAAGTGGCAAAAGTACTAATTAAAGGTAGATAACTGTAATGTAGTAGAGGAGGGCGAGAATGAAGTGCTTGGTTAATTCAAAAGGAAAAAGGAAAGATGGAATGAGCAGAAAACAAATTATAAGGTGTCAGACCAACCGCACAATTATGAATGTAATTAAATTAAACGTTAATGGACTGAACACTCTACAACAAAGCTTGTCAGACTTGATTTTTTAAAGAAAAAGAAAAAATTTTAAGTCTGTGCTCCTTATCAGAGACATACTCTAGACAGAAGGACACAGATAGGTGGAAGTAAGAATATGCAAAGAAGCAACCACTATCCCTCAAAAAAAGAAGGACACCCAGGCTGTGTTGGCATAAGACAAAATAAAATTTGAGGTGAAAGTTTTTGCTAGAGGTAAAGAGAGACATTTCATGATAACAAATGATGAATATAACCAGAACATATAAAACAGCTTAAATTTGTATGCATAGCTTAAAACTATAAAAAGAAAATTATAGAAATAAAGATTAATCTACAATGATAGGTGATTTTAAGACAGCTTTCTCAGTAGCTAATTGAAAAAAGAACAAAAATCAGTAAACATATAGGTCAGCAAGACTTCCATGTTGAAAACTATAAAACATATCTGAGACAAATTCAAGAAGACTTAAATAAATGGAGAGATATAGCATGTTCTGGATTGGAAAATTCAGCATAGCTAAGATATCTGTTCTCCCCCAAAACAGGTCTGTGTTTTAAGCACAACCCTTTCAAAATTCTAGTAGGCTTCTTCTGGAGAAATAGGTAAGCTAATTACAAAGTGTGTATTTTAAAAAGCTAAGGAGCTAGAATAGCCAAAAATGAAAAAGAAGAACGAAGCTGAAGGACTCCACTACCTGACTCCAAGACGTACTGATCCCACAGTAATCCAGAGAGTGCGGTGCTGGCAGAGTCACAAACAGCTTGAAGGAGCAGAGCGGGGGACACAGAAACAGACCCCACACCATGAGCATTTGGCCTTCAACAAGGACTGATGCAATCTAACAGGGAAATAAAAGTCTTCTCAACACATGGTGCTGAACAATGGGGTATCCACAAACAAACAAAATGAACCTCAGCCTGGCCTCACATCACAGGCAGAAACTAACCTGAGATGAATCATAGACCTAAATGTGACAATGAAAGCCACAAAACTTCTGGAAGCAAGCATGGGAGAATACCTTCACCACCAGGGATAAGCCAAGTGTCTTGAGACAGGGCACAGGAAGCCACATCCATTAAAAATTAATAATTCTATATCATCTACATTTAAACTTTCAGCTGAATAGTCAAACCACATTTTGGGAGAAAATATTCACAAAATATGTATTCAGCAACAAATTGACATTCAGAAAATATAAAGGATGAACTTCTGTAACATCAGTAATATAAAGACAAAAACTCCAATAAACACGAACAAATGGTCAAACATGTATTTCACTAAAGAATGTGTGAATTAATGACAAGCCCATGAAATCATTCTCAATATCATTGCTCACCAAGGATGTGCAAATTCAAACCATAACGCTAAACAAAAATGAACAGCAATGCCCAATGTTCCTGAGGATGGGACAAACGCAATTGGCAGGAATGCAGAGTGATACAACCATTTTGGAAGTGTCAGACTGTCTTATAAAAATAAACATACAACTACCCTGTGACCCACGCATGCAGTCACTAAGAACAGTGACAGCCTATTAAAAGAGATGTCCCCAATGTTCACGGAAGCTTCATTAATAACAAAAATTGGAAACAGTGCTGGTGCCTGTCAACGGGAAGGATGGAAAAACAAATGAATATATTCGAGGAAGGAATACTACTCAGCGACAAAAAAGAATGAATCACTAATAAACACAACTACATGAACAAATCTCAAAAATCTCATCTCAAGTGAGAGCAACCAAATATAAAAAGTACGTGCTATGATGCCATTTAAGTAAAGTTTTGTAACAAGCTAAAAGCTAAACTATTTTGTGGAGAGAATAAATCTGAACACTGGTTCCCCGGGGTCTGTGGGCAAGGGAAGCTATGGACTAAAATGGAGCATGCAAGAATTGTCTGGGTGGTGATAGGTCCTGTCTCTTGAAAAAGGTTTGCATCACACAGGTATATGCACTAGTTAGAACTGATCCAATGATGCTCTCAGATTGCTGCATTTCATTCAGAATAAAGCCAGACATAAACAGATGTCCAACTTACTTAGTGACTGCACATGCTGACATGCATAAGAAGCAAGCGTTATCGATGACAACTTACATTGAAATGCACCGAAATTTACAATAAATTGATAAACAGCCTAGAGAAGTGGATGTACATGAGATACACCAAATGTAGAAAAATAATCTAAGCAGTGAGTTCTCACTGTACAATTCTTTCTACAGTTTTATGTTTGAAAAATTTTACAATAAAATGTTAGGAATATAAAAAATTATTCACGAAATAAAGGAGAAAAACCACATAATCATTTCAATTGATGCAGAAAGATACAACTCAGTACCAGTTCATGTTTCAGACCCCTAGAAAACTAAAAATAGAGGCAATTCATTAATTAAAGAGTACTACACACACACACACACACACACACACACACACACACACACGGCAGCTAACATCAAACTTAATGGTGAAATATTGAACACTTTCCCCCTGATGTCAGGAACAGACAAGAATGTCTGCTTTCACCACTTCCATTAAAAACTGCTCTCTGGGGCTGGCCCGGTGGCTCAGGCGGTTAGAGCTTCGTGCTCCTAACTCCGAAGGCTGCCGTTTCGACTCCCACATGGGCCAGTGGGCTCTCAACCACAAGGTTGCTGGTTCGACTCCCTCCAAGGGATGGTGAGCAACGCCCCCTGCAACTAACAACGGCAACTGGACCTGGAGCTGAACTGCACCCTCCACAACTAAGATTGAAAGGACAACAACTTGACTTGGAAAAAAGTCCTGGAAGTACACACTGTTCCCCAATAAAATAAATAAATAAATAAAAACTGCTCTCTGCGACCTATCCAAGACAATAAAACAAAGTACAGATTTAAGTTAAAAAATACACTATTAAATAATGTAAAGTTCGAAACTAAGTAGCAAAACTGCCCTTATTCACATATTTATATACATAAAAATCTAAAATCGTCTACAAATTATTAGAATTAAATAAATTTACAAGGCCACTGGGTACAAGGCCAAAATACAAAATACAATTAATAATATTTCTATGTACTACCAACAAATTGGAAAATAAAATCAAAACAATACCAATACCATCAAAATATGTGGCATATGTGCAAAACTGATACATTTAAAATAACAAAACATTGCTGAGGGACATTAAAGAAGACCTAAATAAATGAAACAATATGACACTTTTATGAATTGGAAAACTAAAAGAACAAAATGTTAAGATGTTAATTTTTCCCTAATTTTTCTCCATAGACTTAATGAAATTTCAATCAAAATTCCAACAGGTTTTTTTGGTTTTTTGGTTTTAGAAATTGACAAGTTGATTCCATAATTTATGTGGAAATGCAAAGCACCTAGAAAGCCAAGGCCATCTTGAAGAAGATGAACAAAGTTGGAGTCCTAATGACTTGATTTGGAGACTTACTATAAAGCCACAGTGGAGAATTCAGTGTGGTGCTGGCAGCAAGGTGGGTAAATGTCCCGTGGAACCCTGGAGAGTGTAGGCACAGAGCTGTTCATAGTGCTGCCATCACAGCTTCTTGGACTCCAGGATCTCTAGACTTGAACCCATGGGTGGGTCTGGACCCACAGCTGAGCTTGTACACTTTGGGGCCTTCTGTAAGACAAAGCATTGATTAATAGAATGATAGGGGCTGGCCTTGGAAATGAGCCATGCAAGTGAGGATCCCAAAGTTAGAACTTATTCAGTTCGTGGTGAGTCACCCTCAGTTAGAGCAGGACAGCTCCCCCTCCCTCCCTCCTCACCACACACATAGACACACACAGACACTCACACACACTCAGTGACAGAACATCACACCCAGTCCACAGCGGGGCTGACTGTCACTGTCTGCACCATGACAAGCAACAGTCCAATAATATTCCAACATCTGGGGACATCTGCAACCTTTGTGAAGCCCTAAGAAAGTTTATGTGCAAACTGCTCACATCTCTAGGGCAATCGGACCCACTGAGACCAACATGTCCACTCACCACCCCACTGTCATGGTGGGGTTCTACACAAGTTGCATAACTGCACCTCTGTTTTTTGGTAAAAGTCAAGAGGAAGAAGGAAATATAAAAGAGAGATAAGCATCTCTAGGAGCTGTGGGAGGGCTGGTTCCTGTTCTTGATGTCCCATAGTCATTCCCCTTGGACGAAAGAAAGGGGGTGACAAGGCCTCAGAACACCTTTGAGGGGCAGCTCCTGTAAAGTGTGTGGCAGGTGGGCCTGAGCGGGGTGCATAGAGATGAGGTGAGGAGGTCTCAACAGGAGATGGGAACCTAAGGACCAGCTTCACTGGATGACTCAGAAAGCCATTGGAAAGGACGACCTCCAGGAGCAACAGCCTATGTCACCCCTCCAGGTCTGTGATGTCACCATAGCTAGTGTGACATGCTGGGGGAGCAGATCCACACTCAAACTGGATGGACCTCCAGGCCAGGAGATGGGCTCCTGCAGAGCCAGAACTCCTGTCGGCTTTGCCCTGAGAGTGCAGGGAGTCAAGGACAGAAGGGCCCGAAGCGCAGAGAAGTACAGCATGAGGAGCTGACATGCTTTCCTCGTTGCCCGAGGAAGTCATCAAGTTTCGCTTACCTGCCCCAAATGCAGAGGCGTCACAGGGCGTGTGGCCCTTGTGTGGGCAGAACAAACAAATGACCACAATTTGGAGCCAACTTTGTGGTCATGACCGCAAACCTTTCCAGAGCCATGTTTTGCTTTCTCTGGAGAGTAATCTTCATAAAGTTTCGGACGTTCTTCTCAAAGCAGTGAACAGTGGGCATGTGCTGAGGGGGTGAGAGGATCCTGGGACGTTTCATCACGTGCAAGGCGTACCCTTGGTCCCCTAGGGCGTGATACGTGAAAGTGAAGTAAGCTACACTGGATGTATGCGAGGAAAAATCGCTGTAGCTCAACAAAGTGCTACAAAACCCCCTCCTCACCACCGTGTCATCTGGAGAACCTGAAGAAATGCAGGTCCCAGGCCCTTCCCAAACCCCCAGCCCTCAGGGTGGCCCCAGGAATCTGGACAAACAAGCTGTCCGGCAGCCTCCGTGAGTTGCACGTGTCTGATTAACTCCTGTCCTACCAGAAACTTCAGCTCTCTGACTCTGGCTGGAGTGACAGACAGAAGGGATGGTTGATGGGTTATTTATAAACCACTAGCTTCACCACACAACTATCTAGGAGAAAGCCATCACAGGAGCCAGCTCCCCCGAGAGCCAGGCCTGGAAATGGCCCACACTGTTACAGCGTGCCAGCCTCTCACTCAGCAAAGTTTCCCTCCCCTGCGTGGATGCTGACTGGTTAGAGTGCCTCGGGTCCAAGAGAAGAAGAAAAACAGGCAGGACAGTGGTTCCACCCTGAATATGGAGTGTGGGGTCAGGGCAGATACCCGGAAATCAAGGGGGACTCACCCCACCTTGGCAAGAGCCACTCAACCACAGAGCCTCTGACCCAGGACCTTCACAGCTGTTCCGTGCCCTGGCCCAGCCCTCTGGCCCTGCAGCACCCTCACCCTGTCCTGGCAGGACACTTCTGTGCCCTGTTCCCCTAACAGAGTTTCCTCAGATCAGACATGGGGTCTCACAGTTGGTCTCACTGAAAGGGTCTTCCAACACCTGCTCACCTGAGTGCCGTGAAAACCGCCTTTCACGCCCTCAGCAATCGTGTGCACCATCACTACACAGCACAGCCCTGCTGCCAGCGTGGGGATGCCATCTAATTCTCTCTTCTTCCAGACCCTGTTCCCTCAGGGAGGCTGAGCCCTCTGACCTCTACCCACCTCAGGCTGGCCCCTGGAGGGCTAGGAGCAGCTGTCCATGGCCGGGCCACAGCCTAGAGGCTGCCTCAGGGCCCGGCCGCTCTCTGCCTGCCCACTGCTGCTCAGACAAGCTTTCCTAATCAGTGATGGCTGTCCCCAACCTCTCCCATGCCATCACCTGCTCCCACCTCAACGGAGAGACAGCAGAAGGGGCTTAGCTGTGCTCGTCACAGGCAAACACAGCTGCTCTGTGCAAGCTGAGCATGCTCAGAGATGGCACTGGAGTGGCTGTGAGTCCTCAAATATAGCAGGTGGCTACACAGACATGGGGGGACACAGTGTGACAATCGTGGCATCTGATGGTGTCATGTGCATTTCAACACTCACAACTTCTTCTGATGGAGGAAGTAACTTCCTCCATCAGAATTGAATTGCTTCTTTTTAGCTAAGTACTGAGACGTAAGCACATACACCCCACACACACACTCATGCACGCACGTGTGCACAAGCACTCAGGTGAAGTCTGCATGTTTGCTACAATACTCTTTCCATGGCAGCCCAACGTCTCCCTCCATGACATTCTCTTAATCTCAGCCATTTGTATGTAGAATGCCCGGCACGTGAAGTGTCCCCACAGAGAGCCTGCTTCAGTACCCTTTGTCCTGGGAGGCCCTGGGAGCACTCAGAGCGCACACAAGGCACTGCTGATTCAGTCTGGCAGGTAACCTTCCCGCGGATAAGCGCTTTCATTCTGCTCCTCAGAGATGAGTAAAACCAACTGAATACACCTTGGCAAATGGCAAAGAAAAGAGCAAACAGTGAAGCAAACTATTAGGACAGGACAGGTGTATGCCAAGGCTCCTGCCTGTGAATTCTGTGACGCTGGGTGTGAGGGACATTCAGGGTGGGGGCCACAGGAGCTGTGCTGACACATGTGCACCTGGTTTCCACATGTGGAGGGGCTCCTCTGAGGCACCTGCTTTGCCCTGGGCCTTTGTCGGGTTGTAAGGGATTGTGATAAGCAGATCAGGGATTCTGGGCAGTCTGTAATTTTGCTGGCTGTCCTCATCAGCCAACACCTCCTCCGGACACAAGTCAAACTGTAGGAATGTACACTGGGTTTGTGTAGTTTTCCTGGATAAAGCCCACTATGTAACTGTGAAAAGAAAGGTAGCAGGTCCCTCAGGACCTGCACTTATGGGCCAATTTTCACTTGGCTCATAGTCTAAGCTGCTGTCCCAGTGGGGAGGATGGAGCCATTCACCTGGCCCCTGAGAGCAGCGCACACGTCTCGGCTGCCAGGCCGGTGACATCCTGTCGGTGTCTTGAGACCAGCCACGGTGGGAGTATTTACACCACAGCGATCAGCAAGCACCGTAAATCAGGGTTATTTCTCCCAGAAACCCAGCTGCTGAATATTTGTAAGCACACCACCGGAATAAACTGAGAAAAATACGGTGAGAGTTCAGGTGACCTTCTTCATGGACGAACATAAAATAAAACAGAATGAAACACCCAGAGGGAAAATATTTGACAAAGGTTGATAAATGAAAGGATGATAAGAATAAAGCTACTACAAAGTAAAACTGAGCTATAACTTTTCTTGTGATGGTAATAACATGCCCTCCTTCCTCGAGTGCTTTCTAGTGCTTTAATGTTGGGTTGGTGCCTCTCTAGCAGTGTCCCCAAAACAGTAGCCTGGGACACTTGGAACTGTGCCTTTGGAACAAGGAAGACTGGGGCCAATGTCACAAAACACCATCAATCTTCTGAGCTATCGCTTTAAGAGAAGCTTGAAAATGGAATTCACAAACTGGTCTAAATTCCTCCCCTTACTGTTGGCTCCTGAAGACAGACATTCCCTCCTGTTCAACCTGTGAGGCGTTGGGGCCTGTCGGGCAGTAGCCAGTGCTCCTGGCGCCAGTGCCACAGGCTGTGCCCACCACCTCAAGCATGAGATCAAGAACACCTTTGCTTCAGGTCCAGGCCACTCCTGGTCAGCACTGAGAAAGATCCAAAGCGTCTCTAACTTTTCTAGCCATGCAGTCCACACTGTCACAACTCATTAAATAAAGGCAACAGTATGCTCCTGCCTCTGTCTCTCCACAAACACAGAACTGTCTTTTGGTGACTCCACAGGGTGGAGGTAGAGCCAAATCTTGCCCCAGGGAAGTGCCAGGGTTGCAGGAGAGCCAGTCACCCAGCCCATGTGTGCCCACATACCAGCCCCTGGTTCCCACCGCCCTCCACCTCCCAGAGATCAGAGAAACCTATTTAGAAAAGGCTCGTTGTTACCACCTGCATCATTCCACATGTCCGAGGCAGGGAGAGCACACTCAGGTGGGATTAAGTCCCATTCTGTTCTAGATTGAAACGACAGTGCTTTGTCCTCCGCTATTTGGGAAATAGAGGTGATGTTTCGAAGAGAGGCCCTCAGCACAGCACATCAAGGCTCTCCAAACAGAAGGCTTCCTTTCCTCATAGGCAATTGACGCAAACGCTCTCTTCTTCCAGAGTTAGCAATGTCACAATTAATTATCCAACTGGAGACAATGGATTTGGAAACATGGAAAAGCATGTTGTGAATGTTTTGCCCGCCGTGTAGTCAAGACTTCACCACCTCTAAATCGGTTGACCATCATTGCCAGGACCTCCGTCTCCTACAAATAAGCCTTCGATGGTGCCCTACACGCACAGGGTGCCGTCGGGCTGGTCAGGGGTGGGGCGAGTGCCTTTGTGTGAGATCCACACGCTTACGTGACCAGCTGCATTTGGCCTTATGCATTGTCTGCACTTCTTTTCTTCTAGTAAGGGCATTAAAAACTGATTGCACTGTGTCATCGTTCCAATGCTCTTGCTCTCTTTAACAGGACTCGCGTTTCTTTCACGCTCTGAGCCAGCTGTAGGCATTCTTTCGTGCTGTTAGATGGCACTTGAGATAATAAAATTTCAGGGTGTGCACCTACGTTCTTCCTTTGTGAACTTTCCATGTGACTAAGCGTCCTGAGTCAAAGGCCATCTTTGCTCTGAGATCAGCAGAAACTGGCTAAAGGTTTCCACATGCCATCTCCTTCCCCACTCAGTGCAGTACATGCCCTACTGGGTGCTCCGAGAGCACACTGCAGTGCTCTCAGACTGTGCCTGAGTCGGTTCCACTTTCTCAGTTTGAAGGGGAACATTTGGGGTTGAGGGTGAAGGGAAGGTGAGCCCTGTCTCATCACCTTTCTCAGGCTGAGAGGGCCTGCTCAGGATTCCATCTTTAACCTTAATCCTGACAGCCAAGCCAGGGCCATGAAATGGCTTGGACAAAGGGCCCAGGCCTCCCTGGCTGGATGAGGAATCACGCAGCACATAAGAAGTACAGAGGTCACCCAAAAACACTGCAAAGAGCATGATTAGCTCTGATTCATTGGCCTCAGTGCGAACCTGGAAACCACTTCTTTAGGAAGACATGTACCCTCTGGTCTCGCGTAGGGTTAGTGTTGTAGTCTATTCATTCACGCTTCTCCGAAGAAGGCAAATCGCCATCACATGCCAGGAGCTCCAGCCTCAAAAGAGGGTTGTTTCTCTCCTCAGAGGGACACATCACAGATATGCCCCAAGTACCCCACACACGCTTGCTTCCTTCTTCTACAAAATCTCTGCTAACTGGCACCCACGCTTTCATGGGACACCAAGTCAAAAATAATTAAAATCCTAAACACAATATGGTATTCTGGGTTAGATGATAGAACCAAAAAAGGGACATTATGGAATAACTGATGAGATCAGTTAACTGATGAGATCTGGTTTCTTAGTTGCGACAAATGTCCCACAGTTTTGTATAACAATGGGGGAACTAAGTGAGGGGTATATGACAATGCTCTGTAGTCCCTTTAAAATTTTCTGAAATTACTCCAAAAGAAAAAAAGGCAATGACTTCATGGCTTATTTCAGTAAATGACTATTACCGTAATAATACGGCATTTTCCCTAAAGATATAACTATGTGATGTGTAGGAGCTTCAATAAGATTTGTATGAATTTCCTTATTGTTATTTCCTTATTGTTATTATTGTTATTTCTTAACAATTAAGTATAATATAGAGCATCTTTTAAATAAGTGAATATATAAAACCAACTTCTCAGCTAGTTGGCTACTTGTAACCTAATCACCACCATTGGCTAATTGAAAATACAACATTAAAATGAAAACACACAAACAAGAAAAAAATCCAACAAGTAAAATAACGGGGATGTGGTGCCCAGGACCTTGCTAATTACATGGACCCAGTTCAAGGAGGTCACTAACTCTGTGCAGAATGTTTCTTCCTAAAAATCCAGTGTGTGCTGCTTAAATCCTTAAAGCACCTGCCCGTTTGTCAGAACGAGTACTGGACTCGAGGACAGGCAAGGAGGCACAATGCTCCCAGTCAGCAGTGATGGGGAGAGAAGTCCTCATACCTTCTGGCTGTGAAATCCAGCAGAGATTGTGACTGAGTGAGATGGAGGGCAGCTGAGGTCCCAGGCGCTCCTCTTAAAGGGCTCGCGCGCGTGGACTTACTGATGCAATCACTGGCTCTGAGTTCCAGCACTGGGGCGGCAGCTGAAGAGTGTCATGGGGGGTCTCAGCTCCTGCTCCCCGCACAGACCGCAGGATATGGTGAGGCCAAAAAGGAACAACAATGGAGCCATGGATGGGGGTTCATAAAACTATATTCTCGCTGGCAGCTGAGTTGGAGATACAGGAAGCAGGAGCCACATGATCCGCCATCTGCTGTCAGCTTCTCTGCAAACCAACCAACTCCCTAGTGTAGCCACGGCAGTTATATCAGTGGCCAATGGCTCACTGGTTACAGCTGATGGCCAACTAGCCACAGTTGATGGCCATCTACTACCCGAGCCAGCACTTTTCCACGTAAGGCCGAGAACCTGGAAACTGCTCTGTGGGACTCTGTCCCCACAAGAGTCAACAGGGACACACAGGGGATTGGGGGTCGGGGGGATGCTGAGTTTCTGGCTGCAGGGTGAGGGCTGGAGGGGTAGCTTTCTCCGGGATGGAGGAGCTGGTGGAAGCCATTGTTTCTTTGTTGAGCCCTCCCCCTCCCTCCATGCAGACACACATGGATGTTATATCTGAGTCTCCATCAACCTGGCTAACACTTTTCCTCTGCCCTGACCTAGGGATTCCCTGAGACCACACCCCACCCAAATTTCAGGCACACACAGCCATTTCCAGCGGCTTTTACTTAAAAACAGCCTGCCTTGGCTCATGCTGTGAACTTTCCTAAAATCTCTCTGTGAGAGCAGAGCCCCAGAGAGTAGTTTCCAGGCTCTCGGCTTCACAAGGAGGGGGCTGGCTCAGGTAGTAGATGGTCATCAGCTGTGACTGGTTGTCCATGGGTTGTTACCGGTTAGCCATTAGCCACTGATATACCTGCCGCGGCTAAGCTAGCAAGGTGGTGGTATAGTGGTGTGGTGTGGTGGTGTGCAGATTACGGATTGCAGAGAGGAGGATTGCAGCTAGCAAGTAAGGTCAGTTGGCAGAGACAAGTGGATGGCGGGTCGCAGATCGTGTGGCTCCTGCCTCCTGTGTCTCCGTCCCAGCCGCCAGCGAGAATATAGTGGTATGACTCCCCTCCCTATGGCTCTGTGGGTGTTCCTTTCTGGCCTCACCATGTCCTGTGTTCTTATGCGGGGAGCGGGACCAGAGACCCCGCCTGACACACTGCATGACACTCTCAAAGGTTCACAAAAGCCAAACAAGCAGCGTCTGTCTTAGATATGTGCTGTACCTCTGGCTGAGCAGCTCTAAGCCTGGCACGAGTGAGGGTGAGCCTTGGTTCACATCTGGGCTCTCCAGGCACCTCCAAGCACAGCATGGGCAGCGGCCATCTGTGGATTGCTCTGTGGCTCATGCCAGGAGACATAGAGCAGGGCACAGGCTGCAGCTGAACTCGGCCTGCAGCGGGTCCCCTCTCAGGAGGCCCCAGGGCTGGCAGTCCCCGTGGCCAGCTTCAGATTGGGCCAGAGCATCACCCGGCCACCTCCAAGGATGACACACCCAAAGGGCAGACTGGGCAGGCACCAGAGCCCTGCTACAGTGACCTGTTCTGTAGGGTCAGCCCCTGCTCCACAGCTCCTCCACAAAATAGTCACGGGGATGTAAAGTACAGCACAGGGAATGTCGTCAATAATACGACGATAACTATGTATAGTGCCAGGTGGGGACTAGACTACTCAGGGGAATCACTTCTTAAACTACATAAATGTCGAACCACTACGTGTACACCTGAAATTAATATAAAATAAATTGAATGGCAACTATAACTGAAAAATTCAAAGTGGGAGGAAAGGTGAAGGGGAATAAGAGGTCCAAATTTCCAGGTATAAAACAAATAAGTCATGGGCATGTAATGTACAGCACGGGGAAGATAGTCAATAATGTTGTGATGGCATCGGATGGTGTCAGATGGTTGCTGGACTTATCCTGGTGATCACTTCTCTAGGTACAGAAATAGTAAACAACTATTGTGTACACCTGAAACTGATATAATATTGTATGTTAGCTATATTTTAATAAAAGTCTTTTAAAAATACATGAAGAAAGAGGTCTAAAGAATTCAAAAGAACATGACAAATATTGAAAACAGACAAAGCAAACCCAACATACAGATAACTGCAGTCAAAAATCTAATGGGGGCAGGGAAACAGGCGATTCCGGTCAAAGGGCGCAAACTTCCAGTTGCAAGGTAAGTCCTGAGTGTGCCATGTCCAGGCTGGTGACTAGAGTTAACGGTATCGTGCTGTGTACTTGAAAGTTGCTAAGAGAGGAGATTCTAAAGTTCTCACCACACAAACCAAGTGTGCCTGTGAGGGGAAGGGTGAGCGTTTCGCATTTACATGTATCAAATCATCACCTGCAGCCCTTAACCTCACACGGTGATGTATGTCAACTGGATCTCAGTAATGCTGAGGGGGGAGCAAATGGTGGAGGGGTAGCTTTCTCTGGGATGGAGGAGCTGGTGGAAGCCATTGTGAAAAGCAGAATAAATGCTAACAACTGTGATTCGAGAAAGAGTTCCTGAAATGATTTTTTTAAACAATTGGAAACACGGAACTGAAAGATTACACCACGCACCTGAAAGGACATACCCAGAATGACCATCAAAAGCTTCTTTTAAATGTAAAGGACGTTTAAGGAAACAAAGAAACAATCTATTGGGCATCTAGACAAACAGTGAGTGACTTCAAGGAAAGAACTTGAGATTATGATTAGGATTTCAATAGCAATGCTGTACATGCCAGAGAAAAGGAAGAGTCTCAAGGGAAGAAAATTGAGCCAAACGTTTTATTTTATATTCAGCATATCTGATTCTCAAATACAATGGCCATAGATAACCTGTCCTCAGCAAGCAAGAACTTAGGCAATGCTGTTTCCACCGCGTTTTGGTGGATTTACTCGCGCGAGCCTCAGACCGGAGAACCGACCAGACCAGCGCTGACCTGGGCGCGGGGGGCGCTCCATCCCTTTCCAGGCCCAGACCTGCCGTCTCTGGTGAAGCGCCCAGGTGTACCGCCTGGCTGTTGGCTTCTGCAGACCCCCCTTCTCAGTGCCTGGTGCTCCCCAGGGTCGCCTCTCCCTGCCTGTACCTTCAGCTGAATGTGGACCCCTGACCCCCTCCCGGCCATCTCCCTGGAGTCGGCAGAGTCCGGGAGGACAGCCAGGTGGGGCTAGGATTCTGGAGCCGGTTTTGGACATTGCCCTCACCGGAGGCCTGGGTGCCTGGGGGGGTGGGGGGGGCACGGGCAGGGAAGTGACTGCCCCGCCCCCACGTGCCCCGGGCACGCGCTCCCTCGCTGCAGAGGAGCTCGGAACCCAGCGGGAGAAGGGAGCCCCACCTTGGCAAC
The DNA here is from genome assembly GCF_964194185.1 of Rhinolophus hipposideros. NCBI lineage: Eukaryota > Metazoa > Chordata > Mammalia > Chiroptera > Rhinolophidae > Rhinolophus > Rhinolophus hipposideros. The sequence goes on from NC_138053.1 coordinate 100,212,103, forward strand.
CCCAGGCCTCTCCGAGGGAAAGGGCCAGCAGCCCCCAGCCCGTGGACACCCCTGCTCGGGCGGCAGGATGGGGGACGCTGACCCCCCGGCCCCGCACGAGCTCGTACTCCTGCGGCCCCCAAGGGCCATCTCCCGTCTGCGTGCGCCCTGGGGGTCCAGCCCCAGCTGGAAATGAGGCCCCAAAGGCGGGCGGAAAGGGTCACTGCGTTCCCAGGGCAACAGCGCCACCGCCGGGCGGGCGCGGAGGACGCACCCGGTTTGGAGGGGGAGGAGGGAACCGGCCGAGGGGGCGGGTGTGGGGCGGATCCGACACCAAGTCGGGGAACTCGCGGGCGCCTCGGGGCGGGGACGGGCCAGGCGCGACGCGGTCGGTAGGGCCAGGGGTGTCTCCTGGTATCTCAAAAAAGGTGACAAAGCGCCAGGAAGGTAAAGACCCTTCTCACGTGGCCTCTCCGGAGTCTGGGCGGGTGCGAGGAAGGACAGAGGCGAAGCCTTGGAGCCCCCACGTCTCCCGCCCCACCTGGTAGTCCCAGGAAAGACCAGAGCCGGGTCTCCTCCTGGACGTGGCTTGGACGCGGCCTGGCCTGGGGAGCAAGGTCAGCGCCTGGCTCACCGCAGCCCCTCTGCCCCCTCCCCAACAGTGTCCTTAGAAGGAGTCTTCAGGCTCAGCGCGCAGTGTGATTGTGACCTGGGTCCCTGTAGCAGCCCCTGGCCTGGACGCAGGGTCCCTTGCCTCCCAGGCCACTCATCCTCAGTGAGCATGAAGAGTGGCCCGAAGGTTCCAGATCCTTTTCGGACAACTTCCCTTGGTGGGGGGAAGAGACTGCAGTTGCCAATGTCTAAGTCTCCAGATCCTGCCTCAGGGGCCTCCCTCCAGGCACCTGGCCTTGCCCAGGTCCTTAGTTATACATGTAAACAGCCCCCCAAAGAACCCCCCTCCTGGGCCTCCATAGTAACTCATTGCACCTCTGTTACCGCTGGAAGAGGCAGTTACTGCTCTTACCATCTGGGAAAGGAAGGCACAGGCTGGTTACCTGCCCCACCCCAGCTTTTCCAGCTGGTTAGAGAACTCAGCTCACACCCAGATCCTGGGCTCTGTCCCTGTGGCAGTGAGGCAGGAGAAACCCATTTCCACCTGTGTAAGAGGACCATGACCTCTGCCAGCTGCAGGCTGGGGGCTGGGGAACAGGTCCTGCACTGCAGAATGAAATGATATTTCAAGATCTCAGCCATGAAAGCAGGAAATTCATGGAATTTTGGAATCTTAATTTGAAGGGATGTAAATGGTTATCTCAGGCTCATCTTGTATGGGATTCCATCAACAGAGTAATGTAATGTAACAATTCAACAGAAATGTAACAGAATGTAACACAGTATGATGTGTGTGATACAATGTAATTATCTTTAACAAAACGTGCTACGATGTAACAAGATGCACTGGGTGTCACATAAAGTGATAGACAGCAGAACACAGACCACTTTCCAAGGCCCCAGCCTGGGTCCGTGTGCAGCCCCTCTGCTGACACCTGCTGCCTCAGGTGCTGGTACCCCAAACATACAGTCTGGGAATAGCCCCTTCTGTCCATCTCTGTGTCCTTGGACATGGGGACAACTGGGTATCTACCTGCACCCTGGCCTCTGTCAAAACCTGCAGTCTTGTGGCCTCTGTCTGGCCTGGAAACCTGAGTGTTTCTACCTGCAGAGGTGAGACTGCAGTCACCTGGAACAGCTTCTTAAACTGTCGTTCCTGGTCACTGAAGGTGCGTTTCTTGTGAGAGAAGTTCACCCACAGTTTCCTACCTGGAGTCCGTCCTGAGGATGGTGAGCTCTTTGGAAAATAGTTGGCGAATCAGCTGAAGTTTAAACTTTGGCTGGATTGGGACAGACGGGCTTCTGTCAGTCTCTTCCATTTTGATTTATTCGCCACAGCTATGGGGATCGCGGGTACAGTGGGGCTGAGCCAACTCTGTCTCCTCCCGTGGGTGCCGGTGCCTGCAGAGGCCCTGGGGCAGGCTCTTTCCTTATCAACACGTATGCAATGGTTGAAACTTGAAATGTGCTCAGGTGGAGAGACCCACGACTAATGCACTGAGAAGACGCCCCTCCTGGGAAAGCCCAGCGACACAGGAACCGGAAGAGGTGAGGTCTGGGGAGGAGTGAGGAGGATGAGTTCTCAGAGCCCCGAGGCATGCAGTCACAGGCAGCCCCTGGGTTTAGGGCAGGCAGTCGTGTGCAAGCCCGAGAGGCCCACCAGGAGCCGACCACACTGTCACCCTGGTCTCAGACGTCCAGCCTCGAGCACTGTGAGAAGTAAACATCTGTTGTGTGTTGTCTTGGTGGCCCGAGCAGGCTGAGGCAGAAGTCAGGTGTCAAACCCTGCAAATCCTGCCCAGTGCTCTGCCGCCTAGTCTGAACTGGAGGATTTTGTCAGCGCTGGCCTTGTACATGCCCCACATGAGAGGCCAGCAAGAAAACGGAGACTGGAGGAGGGCCAGAGTGCGGCTCCCCACAGGGCCATGACCGCGGAGCGCTGGGGCCACTCAGTGGTCCCTCTGCTGAGTGTGAAGGGCCCTTCAGAGCCCGCGGGATGGGCCGCTGTGCTGTGGAGCTGCATGCAGAGCAGGTGCGGGGAGCCAGTGAGACCCAATGCCCCCTCGGCCACAGGGTCCCCACGTCTGTCCATGGGAAGACCAGTGCTTTCCCACAGGGGCTTGGCTACGAACCCCTTCCACCTTCGGACACAGGGTTTCCCAGCAGAAAGGGCTCCAACTGGACTGTCCCTTCTGATGCCTAAGCGGTCAAGCGTGGCCTTCCATAAAAGCTGCTTCAAAGACAAAAATCACTAACGTGCTGGGGAAAACAAAAAAGCTGAGGTGCCTTGAGGGGAAAAAAATAGTGGTTCCTTGCCTGGCTTTGGGGAGCGTTTTAAAAGTTGAAAACAGAATTTTGTTTTGTTTCTAAGATTCGAGTACGACAGAAAGGTCTCACTGAAGCGTGTCGCCGTCTTGACGATCAACACAGAACCGCTGTTAAAATTCATTGCCCTTGAGCTACGAAAACATTCGACAGCCTCCTTTACATGAGTAATCAGGGAGAGAGCAGGTGGTTGGCTTCGGGTTGGTAAATTGCATCTCTCTGTTTTAGAAATCCCACTGTCGCGATGTGGTCTGACGAGGCCCCCGTGCGCCATTAACCTGCCGCCCGGGGCCTCTGCCCTCCCGGCCCCGCCACACTCCCCAGGCCGCTGCGGGAGCTGTGTACAGTTAGCTCCCTTCTAAATTAAAACTGTGCCTCGTTCAGTCCCATTTACACAAAGCCTCGGCTTTGACACATGCAATTACGATGAACACAGGGCTAACATGATTGCTAAGGGCTCCAGGAAGAGAGTTTAATCAGAGAACATGGAGTTGTTCCGGCCGACTTATAATTTCAGTACTTGCTATTCGTTCGTGTTCTTATGTGTTCAGATAATTAGATACACTGGTTCTTGCTTCCCGAGAGGCCAGAAAGGGCAAAATTCCTATTCTTTTTACATTAAAAAGATTAAATTATAATATAGAAAATCTGTAACTTTGGGTAGAAATGACAAATTCATACTACATTAATTTCAGTGCTTACAAAATGTTATCAATAATTTGTGCATTCTTTCCTCTCTTGTAAGTGCGTGTGAATTAATTACCTATCCGATTTCGATGTCTTTCAAGTCAGCTTTCCACAGACAACTCTGAAATTAAAAGAAAATAAGATTTGGTTTCCTCTCGCCCAGTGTATTTGTTTCAGATGTTTAACCATTTAGGCCTGTGTCAGTGCACATGCAAACACAGACATTAACACGTGTGCTCGCCTGTGTCCAAGGGACACGTAATTATGAGGTGAGAGGGAACTTTCAATCTGATGCCCTGCCAATCAGGGCAGACTCCCCGTACACCGTAGGAGGGGCAGCTGAGAACCCAAGTCAGTGGGCTCTACAAGGAGGGTCTTCCCGGGGCTCCAGCACGCAGGGTGGGGGTTTGCATGGTTGGTGGGCTCCCAGCTCCACTTCCTTGTCCAAACAACAGACTGAGTGCCCAGCCAGCCCAGCTCCACTCTAAGTGCCGGAAGCACCTCTCTTGCCAAACAGACAGTGGACATCAGCTCCCCATGGAGTCTGGGGGTCGCTTAGGCAGGGTGACTATCCACTGAGCTCCCAGCTGTGGCAGGTGCTGCCCAGGGTAACACAGGCAGCCAGGGCAGGCTGCAGTGGGAGACTCTGCTGGGCTGATCGTGTCCCCAATTCATGTGTCCCCAAAACCCGTGAAGTTGACCCCATCTGAAAATAAGTTCCCTGAGGACGTCATCAGGCTGAGGTGGGGCCATCCTGGAGTAGGGTGGGCCCTAACCCAGGGCAACCGATGTCCTTATAAGGAGGCCATGTGAAGATAGACAGAGGAAGAGGCCCAGTGACAACAGAGGACATTGGGATCAATGCACCTACAATCCAGGGAACGCCAATGAGCTGGGGGAGCAAGAAGGACCGTCCCCTGGAGGCTGCAGAGGGAGCGCGGCCAGGTGACGCCTGGGTTTTGGACTTCTGTCCCCAGGCCTGGGAGGGGACATTTCTGTTGTCAGCCACCCAGCCTGTTCTCTCCTGCGGCGGCCCCAGCAAACTCACACAGCTGGTGCCTGACACAAGAAGCCAGGACAGACACCCGCCATGTGCAGAGGGACACGTGGAGACAGCAGTGACAAAGCCACAGGCCAGGACACCAAGCCGATCGGCCACCTCCAAAAGCTACGGTAGAGGCTGGGACACACACCCCCTCCCAGCCTCCGAAGGAACCGGCCCTGCCCACACCTTGATCCTGGACGCCTGCCCCAGACTGAGGGACAGTCAATGCCTGAGGCTTTCGGCCACTCTGCTCGTGCTGCTTTGTTACGGTCACGAGAAGCAGCTCATCTACGACAAGAGACTTGATGTAGGTTTGGGGAACCACCCGAGAAGACCTCTCCCAGAACACAGCGTTGAGGCTGAGACGTGAGGGCGAATGGGGAACCCCGGTGAAGGGCGGGGGCGCACCATGCAGGCTGTCAGGACTTCCGTGGTCCCTTCCTACGTAAGAAGCCTGTTGAAGCTTTATTGTATGACGGCTTTAGGATAAAGACAGACACATTAATATTATGCAGTAAAACACTGCTCTGACCTAACTGTTCTTACTCTTTTCCCACTCTAAAGAAAGTAAAGCAATGTGGGGGGAGGGGCCTAAAGGTCTCACGGGCCCGGCCCTGAGCCCACGTTGGTCCTGCAGGCCAAGCCAGAGGTGACAGATTATTCAATCCCAAGTGCCCTGGGAATCCTGTGAAAGGTTTTGTTCTCTTTTGGGGTCGCCTTGTCTGCTACAGAGGAAATGGACTTGCAGGATGATTTCCTGCAGCCCGAGCAGAGCCGGCAGGGTGAGTGCATGCAAACCCGTGTCAGCCCTCCTCTGGGTCCCTCCATCGGAGGGTGGGCAGGAGGGAAGGGGCACTCGAGTGACAGCACATGTGGTCCTTTGCACATACTGCTCATTGAAACAGGCAGGACGAATCCACCTGACATTGGGACTGCCCCATGTGAGCAAAGCTGAGAGAAACCCAGCCGAAGTCTCTTAGACCCCAAAGGAACTTATTTGCTGAAAACCCGGCTATTGGTCGGCCTATTGCTGCGTCAATGGACCCATTGTCCTTCTGTCTTCTGTGACCCTGTCTAGGCACGTGCACTGGCCTCCTGGGCCCTCTCCTACCAGAGACACAAACCCACCGTTTCCCAGCTCCAGCCACCGCCTGGCGGGACTCAGACCCGCCCGGCCTCCGTCCTCCGTGCGCGGAAGCAAAGCGACACCAGGCGGCGCTGTGGGCTCGGTCACGGCCAGCGCCGACAGGGGACTGGGAACCGGAGCCTCCGAGCCCAGGGGCCCCCAGAATCCCAAGAGCCACGCTGGCCCCTTGTTTCCAGGCAGCCTCTGGACTGCAGGGGACCCGGTACCAGCACTGTTCAGTTTTTGAGAAACCCACTTTGAGCACCGCCCCCCCATACAAATGTCAGCAAAAGTCTCAGCTGAACACAGGACCTGCTTGTCACCTGCCCCATATACCCAATTCCCACTTGTTTACACCCTGCCGCCCTCCATCCCCCCCACCTCAGAGCTGGCATTCTGGTGTCCTGCCCCCGAAGGCGGCCCCAGCCGGCCCCAGCCAGGTCACATCTGTGAGCACACAGGGGCACGCTCACACGTATGCATGCACACATGAGCATGTGCACACTTGGGGGCACAGTCAGTCACACGTGGCACGTGCACACACAGGCACACACAGCCTGGGCGGCCGAGGCTGAGCCCGGACACCCGGAGGAGGCAGCCTCCGTCCCCTGGCGCCCTTGGCATCTGCTCTGGGGCAGCCTTTCCTGGGCCGGGGGAGGATGACAGAAGACCCCTGCTCTCTGCCCTGAGCAAACGCTTCAGGGAAAGGTGGCAGCCACGTCCAGCCCTGGGGATCGCCAAGCCTGCACGTGGCTGGGGTGCCCTCCACACTATGTCCCCAGCCTCCTCTCCCTCCTGAGAGAGCCTGGGGGGTGCATGCTGTCCACTGGAGGACGTGTTGGCTGTGGTGTCAGGGCCTGGGTCCAAGGCCAGGTTTCAGATGGGCTCAGCCTCAAGGGCCTGAGCTGTCCTAAGGACAGAAACACAGCCTGCCTTTTGTGGCAAGACACCCCCCATTGTGCTTGGAAAGGTTGGGGAGCCCCTAGTCTACGGTGACCCTCCCTGATGAGCCAAGCCGTGCCCCCATAACCTTCTAAATTCTCTGTTATTCGAAAGATGATCCCCGTACATTCAGGCAGGGGTCCTGGGCCTCGTTAAAACTCAGCTTCCGTGGGTCCCACATGGGACTTTTAGGGACAGGCCTGGGACCCTGCATTGACCACAGGGAGCCTGGGTAGGGGTCAGAGGCCAGCCTGGTCCAGGGGCTCCCTGCCCTGTCCTGACGCTCACTCCCTCTGCAATGCCAGCGCAGAGCGCCTTGTTTGGAGATTGAATCAGGTGACCACACAGTCCCCAGCTGTAAAGAGAGGAAAGGGTCCCCTGGTCAGAGGGCCCCAGCATGCAATCCCACTACTCCTGCTGTGGTCCCTCCAGACCAGCGGCTGTCCCCGCAGACCACAGACTGGGACTGCTGGGGGGCTTTCCTCTCCTCTCCTCCTGCAGGAAAAGCTGCGGCCCTGGCTTCCTCCCCAACAGCCTAACAAGGCCGTGTGAATAAGCAGTCAAAGCACACGGGTCCAGAAGCTGGTTGGAAGCAGCTGGCCTGCCTGGTTGTGCAACAGTGGCCACTGCAGTTTACAGACACTGCTCTGGTATAAGTAAGGGTTGCTTTGAGCTGACGGCAATTTGGGAAAAGCAGACACAGACGGTCTGTCTACCACCCCCTGTGCCTGATAGCAGGAGTGTGTTTGTGAAGGTCCCCTTCCTGTACCAGGCAGAGAGACCAGCCCTGTCACACGGACACACCCGGCCACGCCCTCGACTCCCGATGTCCCCTGTTTGCCTTCTCTCAACTTCCCCTCATCTCTCTTAAAATTCATTCTCCTTTGTTTAAATGGCATAAAACCCTGAGCTCCCAGCCATTTCCCTGGGAGATTTTTCTTTTCTTTCTATGAAGCACCCCCTCCCACCAGCACATAAAACTAACATCAAATAAATGTCTCTGTGTTTTCTCCTGGGAATCTGTCTGTGGTCAGTTTATTTTGCAGACCTGGAGCCCTGTGTGCCATTCCTGGGCCAGGAAAACAGAGACCCTGAGCATTTGCTGTGCCCAGGTGCGAAAGGTCTGTGTCACATACCACTTATTTGTTTGACTGTTTTCACAACCCTTGAAAAACATAAAAGCCATTCTTAGCCACTGGGCCATACACACACAGGCCATTGGCTCCATTTTGACTTCTTGGCAATAGTGTGTCTCATACACCCACCCCCACCCCAAAATCACCCACACAACAGAGTCCTAAAGTCGGAATTATTCTAGGCCAAAAGATACGCAATTTTAAAGCCTTTGGTACATTTTTGCCAAATTCCTCCCCAGAAAAATTATACTGATTGTACTTTCCCCAGCAGTACCTGAAAGGGTACTTCCCTAAATATTTGCCAATATTGGCCACTACTGGTTTTAAACGGGCTGCTAATTTCATAGGCAAAGGCCACATTGTATCTTCTTTGATGTCTGGGCATCTGTTTGCACATTTTAACTTCTGTCCTAGTGCGCATTTCCCTGTGCATGGAGGACATTTACACACTAAGCATGTTGGTCCCTCTGTCATGACACTCACAGGGGTGTTTCCAGTTCTTGTTAGCTTTCATTTGTTCTGTTTCAGTGTTTTTGAATTGTCAGGTTTTCATTTTACGCTTCAAGCAGTGGTTTCCAAGCTGCGCCTCAGAACCCCCAGAAGATACGTTCAGCAGGCTTGGGTCAGGAGTGGGTCAGGAGTGGGTCAGGAGTGGGTGCGCCTGAGAATCTGGGGAGCTCCGGGGGACAGAACTCATACCTGTTCTGCAAGGAAAGGCTCCACAGGAAGGGCCAGAAACGTCCTTGCCCGAGCATATCTGTGCATTGTTACGGCTGTGTGTTCTGCACTTGACCCTTAGACCCGTGTGCACACACGCACACTCACACGCGCATGAGCACATACACTCACACACCCATACTGAAACACACACAGGCACACACACCTACACGCACACTTACACATCTACACACACACTAACACACATGCTCACTTACTTTGGGCTCTGCCTGGAAGCCTGGGAGCGTCCTTGGGTGCAGGCCCAGTCAGCCACGCTCGTCCTGCTTCGGAGAACCCCCCAGGCTGGGAGGGGAGAGGATGCGCAGGGGTGTGGGGAAGGGGTGACCAGCAGGGAGACCAGGCAGGGGCCCCAGGGGTCAGGACCTCAGCTGAAGAGCACAGTGAAGGTGTGATTAGATTCACAGAAGTGCAAGAGTCCTTCTCGCTGTGGCGCGGAAAGCAAAACACTGATTAAAATCTCAAACAACCATTAACAGTCAAAACTCCTTGTATGCAGAGTTAACGCTTTCGCTTTGTTCATAGATTTCAAGATTTCTTCCCAAAATGTGTCGGAAATCTACAAAAAAACCAAAAAGTTGATGTTTTGACTATTTTATGCATCTAATAACAATTTGAGCTACTTTGTATGTAAATGACATTATTTTTATGTATAAAAATGTTTTATTGTTATTCATTCTTGAAAAACACAAAAATATAGAAAAATGTACATCTGCTTTCCGAAACTTCCTTTCTGGACATTTCCACCCACATTCAGCGGATGGAAATATTCATTCGGGTATACCCAACCGTCGCAGCGAAAGAGTTAAAAGATGACTTGTTTTTTAGCACCGTTTCTTACAGGGTCTACCTCAGGCAAACTGAGGTGGGAAATTGGGATTAAAACCCAGGCGTGAGTGGCCCCTTGGTCCACAGCCCCAACACTGGGTTCCGGGGCTCCTAACGCCGCCTGTCTGGTGTGTGGGGACAGAACGTCGCCCTCGTCCCGTCTGTGCTCGTGACCCAGGCTGGAGCCGTTCTGTGTAAGACCACATCTCCTGTGCGTTTTCTCCTGGTGTCGGCCGTTCCTGAAGAGGGGGTTCTGCCCACATGCCTCGTGAGTGCCCACCTGGTTGTTTTGTGCCCCCTCGGGTCGCCTTGGCGGGGCGTTGCTCTCCCTCCCCCGGAGGGCACAGAGGCTCCCCAGGAGATCAGGGAGACTGGCCCAGAGGAACAGGCTCTAACAGAGTATTTTTGAAAGGGAGCCCCCAGATAATACAACGCTGGGGACGAAGGGGGGGGGAATTGTTTCCAAACCCCATCCTTAGCTCCCCCCGCCGCGCCGCGGGCTATGAGCAGGGTTTTCCCTGAGGTTCCTTCCTCAGATGATTTCAAGTTGAAAGCACACGTTAACCCCAAAAAAACGGAAAAAATAAAACATCAAAGAGTGACAGCCAATGGTAACAGTCTGAGTTCTGTTTTAAACCTTTAACTTCATCTCCAGCGTCCCATAGTAAAACTACCCATAAAAACGATGTGTGAGACGCGCATTTTAGTGGCACAGAAAGACCCTCTAATACGACATGGAGAGAAAATCGCAAGAAAGTAGAGAATAAGCTGCACGGTCCCACTTAAAGATTTTATTTAAAAACATTTTACAAGGTGATAAATTGATAGCTGGTAATGTTCTAATGTTTTCTGGGTTGGGGAATATGGATGAGTTTATTTCCTAATCTTTGCATATATTTTTTTTCCAGGGTATTTTTACAATGAGTAATTTTAACCAAATTACTATCCTCTGAATCACAGGCCACCATGGGCCAGGGCGACATCCTCAGAGACATTGTCCCTTGCCAGGTTGGAGTGTCCCAAAGTGCCCCAAAGCGGAAGGGGGGAGGGGGGCTGGGAACTCCAGATGCCCCTCCCAGGGGTCTTACTGGAGGTGTGTGTTTCTTCCCCACTCGGGTGATTTGCCTGGGCTGCCCAGACCCTCGCAGCCTCGTGTCACCAAGAAGTACTTTGATGTTCACAAGCCCCAATTTCTAATCTGTGAGAGAGTCATCTTTCCTCCAGTAGCCTGGAAAAATTCGGATGTCCCCACAACTGGTGAGTCACAACTCAGATTCCAGCGTGACCCCTGCTGACTCACAGGGGCGCTGGGACAGAGCCGCAGCCTGGAGCACTCCACATCCGAGCGACACATCCCCCTTCCCTGTGAGCTGCGAAGGCTGTGCCATGTGTACTGAGAGTTCCGCAGATGGGACATCATGCTCCACCGGGTCACCTCCTCCCTGCAGCCTCTGAAAGAGGTGTGAGTTCACAGCTGTCACAGAACAAGCAGCAGCCAGAGACCCAGAAGACTTGGTGCTCCCTTTCTTGACCTCTCTGCATGGCCACCTGGCCACAGTCTGCAGAGGAATCAGGTCCCAGGCCTCAGGGGACGTTAGGGACATGAGGATGGGCTGGGGCTAGTCTGCTTCTCTGAGGGCCCCTCGTGTATCCTCGGTGGGAGTGTCACCCAGCCTGCGTGAAGGGCTGGGAAGATGTGTTCCGGGCAGGGCTGGGGGAAAGTGACCTGTGAGGGTGCTGGGGGGGGGCGCGGGGAGCAGTCCCTGGGGGAAAGTGACCTGTGAGGGTGCTGGGGGGCGCGGGGAGCAGTCCCTGGGGGAAAGTGACCTGTGAGGGTGCTGGGGGGGGGAGCAGTCCCTGGGGGAAAGTGACCTGTGAGGGTGCTGGGGGGGGGAGCAGTCCCTGGGGGAAAGTGACCTGTGAGGGTGCTGGGGGGGGGGAGCAGTCCCTGGGGGAAAGTGACCTGTGAGGGTGCTGGGAGGGCGCGGGGAGCAGTCCCTGGGGGAAAGTGACCTGTGAGGGTGCTGGGGGGGCGCGGGGAGCAGTCCCTGGGGGAAAGTGACCTGTGAGGGTGCTGGGGGGGGGAGCAGTCCCTGGGGGAAAGTGACCTGTGAGGGTGCTGGGGGGGGGGAGCAGTCCCTGGGGGAAAGTGACCTGTGAGGGTGCTGGGGGGGGGGAGCAGTCCCTGGGGGAAAGTGACCTGTGAGGGTGCTGGGGGGGGGGAGCAGTCCCTGGGGGAAAGTGACCTGTGAGGGTGCTGGGGGGGGGGAGCAGTCCCTGGGGGAAAGTGACCTGTGAGGGTGCTGGGGGGGGGAGCAGTCCCTGGGGGAAAGTGACCTGTGAGGGTGCTGGGGGCGGGGAGCAGTCCCTGGGGGAAAGTGACCTGTGAGGGTGCTGGGGGGGGGAGCAGTCCCTGGGGGAAAGTGACCTGTGAGGGTGCTGGGGGGGCGGGGAGCAGTCCCTAGCCACCAGGGGGCAGGTCCTCAGCTCTGAGGACTGGAGCCAACGTCAGTAGCTCCTCCAAGGGTCACACAGGACTCTCAGGCCACCGGAGGCTGGCAGGGCGCTGGAGCCTGGACCTTCCTGGGTCACACAGGAAGGGCCAGCCCCCGCCCTCAGCTGGCCTCCCCTAGCCTGTGCCCAGAGCGCAGCCCCATCCACACAAGCACCTCCCGACGTCCAGGCACACGATGCGCCTGAGCAAAGCTCCCCTGGCCACACGGCTTCTCAAGGACCTCAGGCCACCTTGTTCAGAGCCCGACTGGTGAGAAGAGGTGGCCTCGGGAGTGAGTCGCCTGCCTCCTGCCCTGAAGCTCTGGGGGACGAAGGGCCAGGTGACAAAATGGCGAGAATGTTCAGAAATGGGCAGAAAATACTGGTGCTGGGGAGAGAGCCTCCGAGGCCTCGGGGACCAGGGGACATGTGAGCCCCCTCAGCAGGTCCCTCACACGGCTCTGGGCCTCCCAGTATGGACAGGGTGCCCAGTCACACTCACTGCCTCCTTTCCAGAAAGATCTGGGCATTCCTGCTGCCCTGGCCCCAGGAGCAACTCTGCCTGACCGTGGGGACCCTGGGCTGTGGGTGGGGGTCTTGTGCACTTGGAGACAATAACTAACAGCTCTGGGACTGTGTTCACTAGACCTCTGGCGTCGCCGGCCCTGGGCTCCAGGTCTTAGACTCCCCCCCAGCAGGAGCTGTTTCAAACGGGTGCACATGGTCAAGGAGCCTGTGGACAGTGCAGACCTGCACTTACACCTGAGGGCACTCGGTCTGCCCTGGTGCCTACAGGTGAGCTATCCCCCAGGCCACCTGCATCTCCCCTTTAGCTGTGGCGTCTGGGTCCCTGCGTGGGGCTGTTCCCAGGCTCATGGATGCAGGGAGGGTATCGGGGGCCTGTCCCCGGAGCCCACTGTGTCCCCAGCAGTGCGGGGGCAGCATAACAATGCAGGGTTGCCTCCGGGCTGCACCCCCTTTGCACCCCCTGGGGAGGACTGTGGCAGCCTTAGGGAGCCAGGAAAGCTACAGGTGGGGTGTCGCTGGCACCCGGATCCAGGTGGGGCTGCTCTGAGGGCTGGGGGCAGGCCAGTCACATGCAGGCTTCCAGGAGGGCCGGCAGCCCCTCCCCCATGCTCCTCAGCCCTGGGGTCACTGCTCAGACCCTCCTAGCAGGAGAGCACACACAGCACCCCACAGAGCCCGGGGGCTGCTGGGCCAACCTGGAGGGGGTGCGCGTCCCCAGGTTAAACCAGGCCCTGTGTGGGCAGGTGTGGGCGACCCTCCACAGGCCTGGGGCCGACTCTGAATGCTCCCCCGTCACCACGTCAGCCATCGTGACCAGCACAGTGGCTCTGGCCGCCATCTGAACTTCCTGGTTGCTGCCAGCTCCCCGCTGGTTTCCCCAGATGGTTTCTTGAAGGTCAGGAATCTCCCTAAGCAGAAAGCAGAAGTGTTTTCTGACAGATTTAAGAACTATGGGAAGAATCGGGAATGAGTAAATTGACTGCATCTGAGTAATCAAACATTTGGGCACCACAAAAAGAAAGAAAATAAAAATTAAAGACAGTGGGGGGCTGGACACCTACTGATAGAGTCTGGGAAGGAATCATGTCAGTAATATCTGTTTTTGCAAAACCGCTGGGAATCAGTAAAAACAAGAAGTCCGCAGATGTGCTGAGGCAGTGACTCAGAGAAAGGACTCAGGCGTGCACAAAAGCACGTGAAACACAGCCTCACCAGCAAGAAGGAAGCACCAAGTCAGGTGGGCACTCCCGTGA